>NC_090440.1:1515284381-1516534381 GCF_031143425.1 Pleurodeles waltl
TGCCTATAAGCACCCTAAAACCTAAAAATTCCCTTACCACCCCAAAACCCATGCCCACCCTAATACCAGAAAATGCCCTTACCACCCGAAACCCCGTACCCACCCTAAAACCTAAAATTGCCCTTACCACCCAAAAACCCATGCCCACCATAAAACCTAAGTGATGTTTCCCGTGAAGCAAAGCACAGAGAGACCCATTGATTAAAACGGGTGTGTCATTTTAACGCCTGTTCTGAGCAGGTGTTAAAAATTATGTAAAATGTAGTAAATTTCACTGTGCTATTTTTCAGGCCTCCCTGCTTTGCTCAGGCCTCCCAGGCCTTCCTGCTCTTTCATACATTATGCGTGGCGCAAGCATAATGTGGCAAAGGGTTTACAAATTGGCGCAATGCAAACATTGCACCACTTTGTAAATACGGCACGGGAGAAAGGCCTCCTTAATGCCGTCTTAGCGTAAAAGAAATGACGCTAGGGCAGTTCAAGGTGGGTCTAGGGACTTGTAAATATGCCCCTATGTTTCATGTAATGAAAGCTGGTCATCGGAACACAATTTGCCTGGGAGCAAGATAAACAAACAATGTTATCTCTCTGATGTTTGAACACCAGTTCACTAAAGCATTTGTAAAGCAGACAGATTATCTGAAATGCAACACACCTGATCACAAACGACAATGGAGATTCTTAAATAAACTAAAGGTGTCACAGAGTTCCTCTGTTTTTTTTCCCAGAGATCAGATGCCATACACACTGATGCAAAGGAAGGTTTGTATAATCTAGTCTACAGAGCATCAATAATAGCATCACAATCCTATGATGGTTTTTAGATAAATATAAGTGCAGACTGTGCATCGCAGCCCCCATCAGGACACAAAAAATAACTCAACAGTTACTTACCTGCCTGTGGCAAAAAGCGTGGTGTGGAATGACCTTGGTTGTATGGTTTTCAAGAGCTAGCCTGATGACAGAATAACCATTTAATTCCGGGCATTTTGTGCTCATCTAATGAGTTGAAGGCTGACAGCCTGCCAAAATCCTTATGCGCACCATTGAGATGCATGTATCTCAACTCTGTTTATAGCAGTTTGGCTCACTTTAACACTCAACCTTACTTATGGTGCTGACACCCCAAGAACTATTGAGTGTAATGTTAACATGTAAGAAATGAAGAAAAAACTTCCATACAAAGGTAGATACAAAATAGGAATCTCACAGCAGGTTGTTTTAAGATACAGGGTTGACCGCCATTCCACCCTATTACAAATAAAGCATGCATGTTGTCTTCAGGCAGGACGTTCACCACCGTTACACTCAACTGCATGATGACTCTGGAAACCCTTGATGTTTGATTCATCAAAAAATAGTTTAAACTGTCAGAATGGAATATTATCACTGATAACAATCTAGCTCAATCTTGCAAAAGCCCATTGGAATCATAATTTATTCAGCAACAAGGGATTTCTTTGATCACAAAATTATACTCAAGAAGTTCCCCGAACCCTGAAAATAATCTATGCAGGCATTTCCAATTCATATTGCTCAGGTGGGAAAACCTCTCACTATTTAGAACTAGTAGCATTGGCAACGACTTTTTTTCTACACCATCATCTTAGGTCATCATGACACTGTAGTAATAAATCTTTGCAGTGGAAAAGTGAAGACAACATCTCATTTCAAAGCCAACTTCAACCGGATCATCATTAATTACTTTATGAATACCCTTAGTACTGGCAGCAGCATTTTTAGAGAACTATCACTTCAGTGTAGCTTACTGAATATTTTCTAAAAGGTAAACATATGTTCAAAATTAAAATTAACTTACTATGACCATTCCTTTATTGCATTCTGATGCTAACATTAACACATGTTCTGAAACAATATTAGCATAACTATAAAAGACATTAGGAAAGGAACAAGCTTTAATAGATCAGGATTCGATTTTAATGCACACATACTACATTTATAAAGGACTCTGAGCCCTGGGTGTGTCTCTAAAGCCCAATGGCACACAAAGGTAACACACATGTGGGCCAGTGTTTGGAAGGAGGGGTGTTGAAATACAGTGTAGGAAATTTGGAAAGCATTTGCTTTTTATGCTTTACCTATAGTTCTGAGTTTGACATTAGTCAGCGAATGAACAGTGCACCATAACCAGTGATTCTGCCACAGTTTTGTGATCTGCGCTAATATTGCTCACTCAGTTGTGCCGAGTACATTTCATAGGTGAACTCACCCATGTTTGGTATTGACAGTCTCCAGACATTTAGGGTAAAATGTCCTTGCTTAGTGATCTGGGGTTTATGCTTGTTCATTTGAGAAATGCCACACAAAACCAAACACATTTTAAAAAAATGAAACATATCTATATATTTTAGTGATATATTCAGGTTGCAGTAGGATATTGAAGTGAGGTTTGTATCAATACATAGTCATGAATGTGCCAACAGAAAAAAAATATTGTTTATATGAGTGCAAAAACAGACCAAAAGTGTACTTTTGCTTGAACAGTGTCATGGAACTTAAAAAAAAAAAAAAAAAATCAGTCACAGAGGTGTGCAAGCATCCCAGCAGTGAAAATGTTTAGCATAATTACTTCTCCTACATGTGCTGTTTCAAAATAGTTTCATCAGGAAAAAAAAAAATCTTTCCTGCTCCATGACATTTTTTGTTAGGTGAATGATGGAAAGTCTATAGTATGTCCACTGGCACCACCGAAGCAAGCTAAAATGTATTTCTAATTCAAACAATTCTTCCGCCTGCTAACAAACAAGTATAAATCTAATTTAATTGAAGTAGTTAATATTAGTACACTTTCACTCATTAACACAGAATCTTCAGACTGTTAGAAAGTTTTAGAGAAGTCATTATCATATAGCAATCCACCAGGTAGACAAAACACTAGCAACAAGCAAAGGTGAATCTGAATTTTAGGCGAATAAAAGAAATACTGTGTCAAGTGGTAAATTGTATTCTTTTTTTGGATTCCACATAGCAATGCAGACTCAGCTTCAATTGAAAAATGATCTTTTGAAACTATTTTCTTAAGTATTTCTCTTCATAATTAGTTTTTCTTTATGTTTAACCTCTGCTAGAATGGTTTACAACAGCTGAATTTTCAGCTGTAAGTATTTACTTGTCCTTTGCTTCAAATGTTATACTGTTGTTTGCTTTGTTTGTATTCATGTTTTTATTCATTTCAAAATACTTACACTTTCTTTGTAATGGGCAATTTGGGGTCTTCCATAGTCTTCCATATCTCTTTGATAGTTTTGTTATGCTTTGTACTCTGATGACTCAGACTTTATAATTCTGTGCATTTCCAAGTCATTTAGCTACCTAAATGAGTACTATAAAGTACCTGGTGGAGTTCCACTCTCATGGAATAAGGATGGTGACAAAGATGGATGATCAACCAAGCAGCAATGGTACATTAACATCTGAACCAATTAAATAGTGTTGGAATGTTCGAAAAGCTGTAGAGTTTTCCACCTTCCATGCCATTTTGGACCATATTCCAAGAGAATATGGGGGGTCATTCCGACCCTGGCGGCCGGCGGTTTGCTGGCGGGAACACCGCCAACAGGCTGGCGGTGTCCCGCCAGCAAGTATGACCGTGGCGCAAAAGCCACTGCCATACCGCCGGCCCCTCCATTTTCCCGCCAGGTTTCTGCCTGGCGGGCATAATCCCCAGGGCAGCGGTGCAAGCACCGCTGCCCTGGGGATTATGAGTCCCCGACCGCCAGCCTGTCCGTGGCGGTAGACACCGCCATGGAAAGGCTGGCGGTAAGGGGACGCACGGGGCCCCTGCACTGCCCATGCACATGGCATAGGCAGTGCAGGGGCCCCCAGGCGTAGCCCCGTCACGCATTTCACTGCCCGAATTTCGGGCAGTGAAATGCGTGACGGGTGCTACTGCACCCGCTGCACATCAACATTTCCGCCGGCTCTATTACGAGCCGGTGGCAATGCTGATGTGCCATTTCCTCTGGGCCAGCGGACGGTAACGCTGTTACCATCTGCTGGCCCAGCGGAAATGTCGGAATAGGGAGGCATGAATACCGCTGGCAATGGCGGTATTCTGTCTCCCCCGGCATCGACGGTCTGGAAGAAAGACCGGCGAGGTCGGAATGTCCACCATAATCTTTACCTTTGCTTAAAATAAAATAATTCCTATATACTCCATGTTATACACAAAATCTTTACACATGTTTATACAGAAGCTTTCATATACAGTGCACATAGTGTACTCTGTATTTTTCTCAACCCTAGAATAAGCAAAGATTACATAAGATTTGAGCAAAACTGCAAGACGTAGTACATTTATAAATTCTACTCCATTCACAACAAACTTCTACCTTCTACCGTCTGTGGATCTTCCACAGGATATCTAATGTTTCCTGTTTTGCCCGTGAAAAGTAGTAGGAATTCTACCATTCATGGACGGATAAATGGATGGATGGATAGATAGATAGATAGATAGATAGATAGATAGATAGATAGATAGATAGATAGATAGATAGATAGATGGATAGAAAACTAATTAGCTTGGTTCTGGCAAACTAAATATATCTAGAACCATCAAAGGACACCTGCACAGGAAAGGTCTTTTTTGTTCATAACACAAAAACATAAATAAATGAGACAGTGATTTACATCTGAAGGCTTGAGATGTTTTCTTTGATCAGATCTCTACTTTCTTCTGTGTCTATTACATTTTAGCACTACTTCTATGCCTTTTTCAGTTTCACTAACAGTACCTCCATTTCAATTAGAAAAAAGTCAAACATTGATGTACTTTTCATTTAAGCATATGCATCACTGTGACATATCTCATAGATGTGATAGAGAGTCATACAAACATTCCTGAACTTCACTTACTTTTGAAGTTGCCCAAAGCTACCCCAACTGGCATCAACGGTCTGAAACATTCAATCACTGTTACCTTATGTAAACTGAGGATGGGCTTTCAGCAATTATCAATAATGCATTTTGGTAGACAGCTTCTCAAGGACACAAACATTATACCACCCATGTGGTGTCATCAGGAAAAACACAACCTTTGGTTTCCTGCCTCAATTTTGTTTCGTGATTGATGATAGTTTTCTGTCATGACAACAGGGGCAGCTCCTCCATTAGGGCGGAGGAGCGTCGCCCCCCGCCTGCAGCGGAAGTTGCAAATCTTTTCCCAAAAAATGATAATAAACTGTGTTTATTATTGTTTTTTGGAAAAAGGGGCAGGCCTTGGCTGACGAGCAGTGAGCGGGAGTGCACAGCACTCCCCCTCAAAGTGCATGTGTGTTTGGCCGTCCGTCTCGGGCCAGCCAAACACACAATCACAGTGGGCTCTCTCCAGCCCAGCAACACAGTTGCTGTCCAGGAGAGATCCTGCACAAGCTCCCAGTCTGCCTGGGAGCGCTCTGGCTGGGCGCTCCCACCCAATCCTAACACTGCTCTAAGCAGCGTCAGGATTGTCACAGGGCAGGCTGGGAGCCTGTGCTTGCAGAGGAGTGGAAAGAACAGCGGCAGAGGTGAGTTTTTTAAAAATTCTTTTATTATTTTTAATTTAATTGCATGCAGCGAGCTGTGACTACATGACAAATTGTTGAAATATAGTGTGGTACACTGATAAGCTACTCACTGTACAGTGATAGTTATATATATATAGAGGGAAATGAAAATAATTTATAACAGATTATGATATGGTAAAAGAGGAAGAACTGCATAGGGCTATGTAGAGAGGTAGATGAAAATAATCAAATTCTAATGGGTTGTGAAGGAATTACTTGGAAAGAGCTGTATATTGACAGTTTTAAACCAATTGTAAAGTTACTTGTTTGAAGACATTTTTATACATAATTTGAATATATTCCTTTTTAGGTCTGTCCTTTGAAGCAGCTTACTTTTCTTGCCAGATATTTATTTTCCAAAAAATACAAGATTACATACAAAGAGGGGGGTTTGGTGAGCAGGCTCTATCCATTCATGAGGTACACCGTCATTCAAGGTTGTTTCTTCCAACTAAGGAACACATCATGGCTCAGTCTACTTAACTCATTGGCTCCTTTCACTTTAAGTGACTTCACAAAGCCTGTGCACTTTGTTCACAACCATTCAAAATAGTTCAGTTTAGTGGCAAGGATAGTTTAAAGTGAGATATTTTATTTTATTTAAATGTTTAATTATTATTATACTGATATTAAATGTCAGTTATTTACTTGCTTGCGTTACGACTGCCCAGTTAGTTATGGATTTACGTTTTGTTCGGGTTTGTAAGTTGCTGTTATAAAATGTTCAACGGTCATTGTTCTACTATAGTTGTCTGCAGTTTGAGAGCCTAGTTAGCTTGTGATACATTCTTGTCTTTGTTATGAACAATAATGGTTAAAAAACACAAAGAGCAGCTGGAAGTGTTGCTATTTGAGAAACAAACATCAGCAAACAGCCGCACTCCTGAATGTATTTAATTTTTTTTTTTCAACCATGTTGACATGGAAGCACATTTTTTCTTATTTAGTTTTGCTGGATAGGCTTGAAATATAAAAATACAAAAATAAATTAGCCATTGCACGAGCTTGATAGGGCCAGGCCCATTGGCTTTGTATATGTATGCTGCTTATTTCTAGCTAATCTGCAGTGCTGGCAATCATTTAATCTTGAGTGATGTTTTAGCATGTTAAACAGGAGGTGTTGGGACACAATGCAAAGCTGATTAATGCCATTGGGAGGTAAATAAGGCTTAACCAATTAAATCAGTAAACACAGTCTTAAATTTGAACATTAGTTTCCTGTTTTTATGAATAAAGGCGGTTCTAGTTTTAGTGGCAACAAAATGCAGCTGTCATTCAAGCCTTGGCCTCATATCCCCCAGCACACCTATGCATTTTTCAATAATACATATTCAGTTTTGGCACATATTCCGAACTGAACCAGTTTCAGTAGTCACAATGAATAAAAGCACAAGAACATACACCCTTCTCAAACGTCAATGAAATCTACTTTAAGCCACACTGAGCTTACCATAGAGGCTTTTTGTGATCTACAGTTTGCAAATAAATCAGTGCAAATGATAAATGTTATAAAACAAGATCTAAAACAAGTGCATATTTCTTTACATACAAGAAGAATTAGTCAAAAAAGCATCTACTTTCACCTAAATATAGACAATATGGGGGTCATTATGAGTTTAGCGGATGAGAAAGCCCATCTGCCAAACTCCTAACAGGGTGGCCGCCACCTACATGGTAACCTACCCGCCGGAGTCATTGCAAGTTTCTCGCTAGGTCAGCGGGCAGAAACCTGAGTTTTTTGTTGGTGCTGGCCTGGGGGGTCCCTGCACTGCCCATGCCAAGTGCCCCCTCGTGGCCCCCCACACCCGTTCTGTGCCAGACTTTTCATGGCGGTGTTACCTCAATGAATAGGTTGGTGTTGAACGAAGTCAGAATCCACACTGCAGCGCTGCATGCAATGCTGCCCTGGCGGATTAGGATCTCCACCACGGCCAGGTCGTTGGCATTTAGGATCCTGGTGGAATTGGCGGTTGGACTGCCAGAGTTGTTATCTGGCGGTCAGACCGCCGCAAAAGTTGCAGACCAGACTGGTACTGTGAGTGTGGCGGTCATAAGACCGCCACATTTATAATAAGTTCCTATGTCTATGCAGTAAATTTTCCAAGGAATGTTTTAAGTTGAATACATTTACATACGTAAAAGCTTTCTAAAAAAAACATTCGCAAATTAATCTTTTGGGTATGCTCATTGTGCATTAAGTAAAGATATTCATGACCAACACAAGTTCGAGGAAACATACCAGAGGTTCTAACAAAGACATGAGAGCAGACTACACTGAAGATTTTCATTGAGATGTTTGTAATATGATCTATCAAAAGTCACATGCAGATTTAAAGGAAAACATTGAACTGCTTGGCTACGCCCTCATTTCCAGTCCATTCAAGTGCAGTCCTGCGATCGATAGCGCCATATTGTTAAAATAGGTATTTTTAAATATTGGGACACTCCCAACCACTCAGTTTCACACTAAAATAATTATGTAAATAATACTTATTCGTTCATCTCTAATGTTACAATTTTAAGAAACAACATGCTGTTTAAATTCATATTTGGCAGAAAGGCATTGAATTCCACTTAAATTTACAGCACCACACCCACAGTATAATAAAACTCGTATTCCTTTGTCTTCGGGTAGCCTCGTGCGTCTTTTGTTTTCCTCCAGAGCATTTCATTGGGGGAGATACAAGCAGAACTTGTCCAGATGTTATTTGTATAATTACAGGCATTTCGGTCCAGCTATCTGTGGTTAGAAATGTTTGTTTTAATGGTTTCTTGTGCAATCCTTGCCGCGGGGACCTTTGTGGCCTTGTACGTGTACCTTCAACCATGCCAGTGCACGTTTTTATTTCCATTCCTAAAGCAAGGATAACAGCCACTGGGGGAGAAAACCATGTAACACCTGTAGCAACGCAGCAAACATGTCCCCTAGCTGACTGCCAAAAAGTTAGAATTGAGAATTGCAACTAATGAAACAGACAGGTAATTTTGAAACAAGCACAACTAAAACCACAGCAACAATCGCAAGTTTATGTTAATTTCATACAAATTTATGCATAAGTAGCGCACACAGATAAATGGCTGACTTAAAAGGGAAAATTTGCTGCCTTGTGTGCGATGGACAGGAACACGCATTTGGTGAAACCATTACATCACAGAATGTGTATAACCCTGATTGCATTAATTGCATTGCAACTATGAAAGAAGGGTCTTGTTACATCTTTTTGGAATGCTATTAAAACTATACCTGATGTTTTTTAGAAACAAAAGTACATTGTTTACCCTGTAGCCACAGCAGTGTACACCAGAGTCTATAAGTTCGTTTGAATATATACAAGTTAAGCTTCATCGTGTAGAAAAAGGATTTGGTTACAAAATCCAAGCTGCAAAGCTGTCATAGTGAGCAAAATGTTTCGCATTACAATATAAAGTCTTAACACACTTTTCAGATATTCTGAGGGATACACTTATAGATTTGCTTTTGATGCATTCATGCTAGTTAATAAAATCGGTATTTTTTCAACATACTTGTGGTTTCAAATAAGGCATTAAGTTATTAATTTCTTAATATGAAACAATCTAAATAATGAGAGTCTGATCAACCAGAACCAAATGTGGCATAATGGCTGATATTATGGCTTTTGAATGTGTTTGTTCTAGTATAAGGTAATGTGACCTCAGTTTATAATTCCAGCAGACCTGGAAAATACAGGGTGTTTGTTTGAAATAACTATCCTTTGTATGGACCATTCCAGTTTTTCACTTTGACTGTTTTTGTTGGCTGTAGAACTGTGCACACCTTACCCCTGCAATCCAGTTGTTAAGTGATTGTGCTCCCCTTTTCAACATGATTGAGTTAGCATGCCATTGATTGACTGTTAGAACTGGGGTCTTTGGTTGACAATCAGGTTACCCCCTGTTCAAGCAAGGACCCTCACTCTAGTCAGGGTAAAAGAGAATCACCCTCAGCTAACCCCTGCTTACCCCCTTGGTAGCTTGGCAGAGCAGTAGGCTTAACTTCAGAGCGCTAGGTGTAAAGTATTTGTACCAACACACACAGTAACTCAATGAAAACACTACAAAATGACAGAACACCAGTTTAGAAAAATAGGAAATATTTATCTAAACAAAACAAGACCAAAACGACAAACATCCGACATACACAAGTCAAGTTAGGAATTTTTAAAGATTAAACTCAAAAATAGCGCTTAGAAACAAAAATGCTTCGATGAGATGTTAACACGGCGTCGTGACGGAGTCGTTCCCAACAAATAGACACCAGCAGCGCAGGACACGGAGTTGTGTAGACCCCCAAGTACAGTACCTTTGGTGAAGAGTGAAAACAAGGCGATGCGCGAAGTCGGGGATCGCGGCGTCTGTGCGAAACGTTGAATCCGCGCACTACGAGCGGCATTGGTCACGACGTGGTGCGGCGACTTTCATGGAGTCACGGATTTCAGCGGGGCTGCTGCGGCGTCGGGCCTGCGAAGAGCGTCGCGTTCAAGCGAAGGTCACGGCGTCAGGTGCAGGCGGCGTTACCGGATTCAGCAGCGGCGTCGGTCCGAAGTCGTCCGAAGTCGATTTCCTTGGATTCCACCAGCTTTCCTTTCAAGGGCCCAGGGACTGGATAGGGCACCACTTGTCGGGGCAGGAGTCTCTCCAGAGACTCCAGGTGCTGGCAGAGAGAAGTCTTTGCTGTCCCTGAGACTTCAAAAAACAGGAGGCAAGTTCTAAATCAAGCCCTTGGAGATTTCTTTTACAAGATGGAAGGGACACAAAGTCCAGTCTTTGCCCTCTTACTCTGGCAGAAGCAGCACTGCAGGAAAGCTCCACAAAGCACAGTCACAGGCAGGGCAGCACTTCTTCATCAGCTATCAGCTCTTCTCCAGGCAGAGGTTCCTCTTGGTTCCAGAAGTGTTTCTAAAGTCTGTAGATTTGGGTGCCCTTCTTATACCCATTTTAGTCTTTGAAGTCACCTTTCTTCAAAGGGGACTCACACCTACTTGTGAAATCCTGCCTTGCCCAGGCAAGGCATCAGACACACAGCATGGGGTTGGAGCTGGCATTGTCAGAGGCAGGCACAGTCCTTTCAGATGAGAGTGACCACTCCACCCCTCCCTCCTAGCAGAGATGGCTAATCAGGAAAGGCAGGTTACTGTCTAGTGCGAGGTGAAAAACAACCCAACTGTCAAACTGACCCAGACAGGGAATCCACAAACAAGGCAGAGTCACAGAATGGTTTAAGCAAGAAAATGCTCACTTTCTAAAAGTGGCATTTTCAAACGCACAATCTTAAAATCAACTTTACTAAAAGATGTATTTTTAAATTGTGAGTTCAGGGACCCCAAACTCCACATGTCCATCTACTCTCTAGGGGAATCTACACTTTAATCATATTTAAAGGTAGCCCCCATGTTATCCTATGAGAGAGACAGGCCTTGCAACAGTGAAAAACGGAATTGGCAGTATTTCACTGTCAGGACAAATAAACCACATTACTATATGTCCTACCTTATCCATACACTGCACCCTGCCCTTGGGGCTACCTAGGGCCTACCTTAGGGGTGCCTTACATGTAAGAAAAGGGAAGGTTTAGGCCTGGCAAGTGGATACACTTGCCAAGTCGAATTTACAGTGTAAAAATACACACACAGACACTGCAGTGGCAGGTCTGAGACATGATTACAGAGCTACTTATGTGGGTGGCACAACCAGTGCTGCAGGCCCACTAGTTGCATTTGATTTACAGGCCCTGGCACCTCTAGTGCACCTTACTAGGGACTTACTAGTAAATCAAATAGGCCAATCATGGATAAACCAATTACATACAATTTTCACGGAGAGCATATGAACTTTAGCACTGGTTAGCAGTGGGAAAGTGCTCAGAGTTCAAAAGCCAACAGCGACAGGTCAGAAAAAAATAGGAGGCAGGAGGCAAAAAGATTCGGGATGACCCTGCATAAGCAAAAGTCCAACATTGACACATTTAACTTACCTGTAAGCTTCCATTGTTGGGTATCGCAGTATATCAAGGGCCTGTAAGTTAAATTTCACAAGTTGACTGCAGCACTCATTGTGCCATTCATTATAGTGGCAAAGTAAACTACGGGTGGGTAAAAAATTCTGCTCCAACGGCGGAGCTCGCAGAGTTTTGCTCAGTTCGCATTCGACTTGGAGTGTGGAGTTCCAGCAAAACTCCACCAACAGTCATTGTGAGAGTGTGGATTTTCTAATACGTTTTATTAATAATTTCAATGTATTAACCATATAGTGAATTAACACGCGAAAACTGTTGACTTTAGAAAATGGTTGCCATAACTCATTTATGTTCTTTGGCTAAGCAAAATTCTAACTAAAGTGGTGGTTATTTTACGTGGTTCAATGCTTACATAAAAGTGTGTGCTAAATAGCTTAATAGATGTGTACACAGCTACCCCTAGCAGGTTGCTGCACTATGTTTTACATAGTCAAATTTATTGAAGTTCTTACATGAGTTGAATGTTCTATTGTTTGAAATTGTCACTAATACGTAGTTTCTTCCTCAAGGATGGAAGTAAAAGTTTTAACTTGAGAAGTTTCTTCCTGAGAAGGGAAGTTTAGACGAGATGGAACCATGAAGTCACAGATGAGACTGAAGAGGAAAAGTTACTGTTATGAAGGTGTCCTGGCTAATGTTGATGTCGTAGCATTTTAGGTTATCGATTAGAGCAACTTTTGGTTGAATCGTAAACCACATACTGTACTGACCAATCATAAACCTTTTGAAGATAAGTATAGCAACCTGGTAGGATTTTCTAGAAGAGAGAGATTCAGACAGATTCAGAGAGGGAGGATGAAATTATGAGTTGGAGGGAGAGGAGTTCAAGAGTTCCTGACAGTGGTTCGAGTCGTATTAGCAGTGTGGGTTTAGCTATCGATAGACCTGATTTCTGGTGGTGTCCCTTTGCTGAAATAAACTACATGTTGTTGTCCTATGGGTAATGTATGAAATCACATTGTTATATGTGTCTCTTTTGCTTTGCGGGTACCACCTGCAATATATAGTTTAAATGCTGTATGATAACAATAATGTTTTTGTTTTTCCTTAATAACCCGAGTTAGTATGTTTTTTCCAAATTTGTGTTTCTAAATTCTTTTACATGAAATCCAACATGTTGATGCTAATTTGTGGTTAGTGAGGGAATTAAATTTCAAATGCTTAAAATTCATATTGACACTCTTTAATTGTTTGTACTAATGTATAGTTTACTGTTATTACCAATTCTGGTGATATTAATAAGTGTTATGATACTGGAGATTATTTGCTTGATTGTTTTGATTAAACTCAGCTATATAAGCAGCTGGTCACACAACGAATCCACCGCATGCCCTGCTTGCAAAGCCCCCGTCGAGAATCTCCCTCACCTCCTTTTTGCATGCCCCGCGTATACTGCCCCCCGTAGGAAATGGCTGGCCCCGGCATGCAGACTACTGGGAGCACGCTGCTCTGCGCTAGCTCTGCGAATCCTTAGATCAGACACCAGGCCAACGCTAGTGATCGCTATCGCCAAATTCCTCGGAGCTAGTTGGCTTATTAGAGGGAAAACTCTCCTGGACAAAGACTCCAAATAAGACTGTCCCAACATCCTGCACAGTGCATTTCACATCATTTCATTTTATCTAATTTCATTCCATTTTATTCTATCTCATTTTTATTCCATTTTAATTTTTATTTATATTTTACTCCCTTTGATCACCATAATTACCTGCAATTTTATTTTATCATGTGCATTTATTTGTATTTATTACTGCTCGCGCTTTTTTGGCTCTTGTAGCCGCAATAAAGCTTCTTTGAATTGAATTGAATTGATATAAGACGTTCTAATCAGCTACTATTGATTCTATATGTTTATCACTTGTGTTTGAGAGTTATTTTCGAGACATTAGCATTGTTAATCTAGGGAAATAAATTCATAATTCTTCTTAATAAACTGGTGTGGTTATTGTTTGAGGTTCAGAATTCTAAATATATTGTTTATTGTTTAAAGAGGGAAGCCCTGGGACTACTTTATTACATGTAGTATCACTATCTCCCATCAGGAAGAAGATACAAAGTTAAATGTTCTGACTTTCTAAAATATTTATTACAAGCACAATTTATTGATAAAATCTGTTTTTTAAAAAATATTTTAAACAGGAACCTTAGAAAAGTTTTCTGTTACCTGCCTAAAGTGTCTAGAAGACCTTTGGAATGAGCTTCACCCAGGAGCTGTTTAGCACTCTTCTGAGGTGTGAACCTGCTCCCAGAGTGGAGACAAAGACCTTCGATGTTAAGTGGTATCCTGTTTGTCTGGTCGGATGACCATCTGGGCTATGCCCAGGAACTTAATTAACTTCAAAAGGGCCTACCTTGTCACTGGCAGATGTAACTGGCAAATGGGCCTGCTCCCTTCCATTATTATGACTAGGCTGTCAGGCACCAGGTCCAGTGGGAGTAAAGCTGCCCCCAGCATTGGTTTTGACTGACCTCAGCAGAGGGGTTGCTCATTTCCCTGGCCACGTGTCAAGGATGGGTGCAGGAGCTCTGCACAGGGGAAGTAAGGTTGTGTCATGTTGGTTTTGGGCAGAAATTGGCACTCAGGGAACTTTTACTGTATTCATTAGGGAGTTTCACCCATCCACAGGCTGGCACTTGGCTCTCACAGTACCCGTTCTCAGGACATTTCTGGACCTGTGGAAGAACAGATGATTGGGCCTGCAGTCTGTAAGAAGAAGCTTGAAGCTTTGACCTCTTGTTCCCAGGTCAAAGAAGTGGACTTCAAGGGTCATAAGTCTGACTTCCTTTTTGGGCTAGAGGCATGCAACAATTTCTAACAGGCCTTTTCCTGTATTCCCAGCGGACCGCTTCCAACTGGACTTGACCTATGCCCTGCTGCTGGCCTCTGCTGGAGTGACTTTTTCCCCCTATTTGCTGTACCCCAAGTCCCGACCCTTGGCTGGTGATAACTAAAGTGTCCTGAAACCTGGGACTTAAACATTTTTTGCCAGGTTTTTGGGTTGATAACTAACAGGAGTCCGGGTCCAACCTACCAAGCCAATTCAACAAAGGTGTATCAGCACTGGGCCAAAGATTCAGGTTGCTACTGCTGTGTTCATCCCTGCAGCCGCAAATCCGATTCAGACAAGGAGCTTGTACTGAACATTTCCATTCTTGTGATGCACTTTTTGGCTACAGCCTGTAGCCTTGCCCTCTTGGAAGAATCTGAGCTCCAAAAGGTGACTAAGTGTAAAGGTAAAAATCTCCAGCAGGTGAAGCCACAGAAAGTATACAGCTGGTGAGGGACCTTCCTGGCCACACAATTCAAGTTTCTCTTACTCAAAGATTTCCTGCCAAATGTCAACAGCTTTACAGAGCTCTTGTTCGATGGCTATGCAATGACGTGGAGCCCCTTTTCACCACAGCCTGCTGCTATGTTGCAAGGAGGACTTTTGACTTCCATCACAGAAATAAAGTCAGAAGGGAAAATCTTTCACCGGGTCCCTGCATCTGATCTGCACTCTTTCATGGTTGGCCTTAAGTTATACCCTTGTCCTTGAATCATGACCAGATGACTGAGGTTGGTACTTAATACATTTTGGCTCTATTTTGAGTTTTAAACTTTCTAAATCAGGACTATGGTTCTATTTACAGATTTTTTTCATCTTGGTGTTATTGTATTTACTAAAAATGACTCCATTATCCTAAATTGGTTGGAAATTTTAGGGGTTGACCCTGACATGTAGTGCGATATCATTTGAGGTAGGAACTCATCCCCCTCAACTAATACCCCATTTATTTACTGTAATTACATATGTATTTATCTGACTCAGGTCAATGCCTGTATAAATCTGTAAGCTATCAGACATGGAAGAAGAGGTATTGCTTTGAGTCTTTTTTTCCCATCTTTTATCTTTGGCTGTGTGATTGGCATTTGAAACATGTAGGGGGTCATTATGAGTTTGGGGGTCTCAGGACCCCCATGTTGGCAGCAGCAGTCATACTGCCAACAGGCCGGCGGTGAAGACCTCCAAATTATGACCATGGAGGTCATCCCAAAAGGACATTGTCAAATCGCCAGTAGTGTCAATGCGGACATGCTGCCATGGTCAGCAGTAGACATCTTCATGCCGGTGGGGACCATGTTCCCTCCGGACAGATTACGAGGCTGCACACCACCAAGGTTTCCGCTGCAGTCGCACCACCATGGAAACCAACTCTATAAAATGACACACTAAACTTCTAGAACATATACTTGACTGGAGCTGTCATGGAACCTGAACGGGAAGTTCTCCCACTGCTCCTGCTCACACAACGACTCCAGAACTAGCGACAAAGACAACAACTGTGAATACACACACCTACCTCACACTGTAGGGAAAACCTACACTATACATACACACACAACAGACACATCTGGATGGCTTGCGATGGCGACACACAAACGTAACCACGCACCCGTACACACATACACACCAACATACACACCCGCACACCCATACTACTCACAGGCACACCTGTACTCCACACAGCACAGCCAACACACATGGGCCATACTTACACAAACCCTCAGACACAGCACTAGCACTTTCTAACACAATCATCCACAACTGCACTGATACACATAACAACAACACGAGTGCAACTACACCAGCAATGTCATTGCACACCTCCACATGACAACACATACTAAAAACAACACTGAACAACACCAGACAAACAATAAACCCAATCACACGGCCATACAATGAAGCATACACCACAACACGCTAACACCACACACAATGTCAGACACAATATATGACATAGCCATCACCACACACACGGACACACACACAACAACCACATAGGGGCACACAACACCACCATTACACATCTCTACACAAGCAATGCACAATTTGACTACAAACATGCATGCAACAAACACAATCGTATCTTACAAGCATTACATAGCAATGACAGCGGGACAAATGGCAGGGCCCCACCTGCAGCCCAGGCACAACAGCTGGCATAACCAACACACACACACGTCACACACGCACAAAGCTAGGGGCACAAACACCAAACTGTCATGTAGGAAGAAAGGCAGGACAAGCATGTAAATATCAAATTTAACAACATCTTGGTCCAGATGTATTCATAAATAAGTATGCAGAATAATAAAACAATGTACAAATAAAAGGCCAATGGCCAGTCTAAAATGCCAAAGTCACAACTTACATCTTAGAGTGTCCCAACTTGACTCCTGACTGCAAAATGACTCCACATGGTTGGGGCATCAAGGGGGCAGGGAGGCACCTCAGGGATTAGGGGGCTGGTGGGGGGACTTAGGCTTGGGTTTGGGAGGGGGGGGGGTCCTTGGGCTTGGGTTTGAGAGGGGAGTCCTTCGGCTTGGGCTTGGGAGGGGTAGACTGTGTGGCAGGGAAGGGGAATGGGCACCAGCAGGGAGGAGGAGGAAGAATGCTTGGGGTATCACAGGGTGGGAGAGGAGTAGGGAACAAGGACAACTCTGCAACAAAATGCTTTTTTGACACACTAGGTGGTCATAGCAAAATGGTTTGGAAGTGGAGGGAAAGGGAGTGGTTGTAAGATGTGTCAGTTTGGATGTCTTGGGTACAAGTGCATTCGTGG
Source organism: Pleurodeles waltl (assembly GCF_031143425.1). Classification (NCBI taxonomy): domain Eukaryota; kingdom Metazoa; phylum Chordata; class Amphibia; order Caudata; family Salamandridae; genus Pleurodeles; species Pleurodeles waltl. Next base: position 1,515,301,590 of record NC_090440.1, read on the forward strand.
AATGCTTGTGGGTGCTGAGTGTCTGTTGACTGGATGAGTGCGGGCATTTAGGTTTCTTAGGAGGAGGGGTGGAGGAGGTGCAGGGAGATGCCATGCTGGATGGGTGACTGTCTGTTGAGGTGGTGTCTGCAGGTAGCCATGTGCTGCATGTGGAGGTGTCGATTGTTGTGGTGGGTGCGGATGTGGTGACTAGGGTGAATGTCTGTAGGTCTGAAATTGTGGTGACTGTGGGTAGGACAGGTGTTGTGGCTGAATCAGTGAATGTATGTGTGGTAGCTGCAGGTGTGTCATGTCTGTGAAGGGGGTGTGGTGGCGGAGTCTGTATAGGTAGTGGCTGTTGTTGTGTCTGCAGGTGGGTGTTGTTTGTGTGCATGCCGGTGGTGGGTCTTGTCGTGCTTCTTCTTGTCAGTGGTACCCTTGTCTGTTGAGGTAGGTGCATACCTGTGTCTATGTGTGCTTTGGATGGGTTTGGGGGAGTGGACTGGTATTGGGAAGATGTAGGTGAAGGGGGCTCGATAGACAAAGTGACCCTGGCTGCCATTAATGAGGAGACCCGAGCCTGAAAGGATCTCTGGAAGCAAGCCAGGGCATTGTGAATGCCCACAAGGAGCGCATTGCTTTGTTGGACTTGAGCTGCCAGTCCCTGGATGACATTCGCAATGGTGGTCTGACCCACAGAGATGGACCTCAGGAGGTCAATAGCCTTCTCACTAAGGGCAGCAGGGCTGGCTGGGGCAGGGGCAGAGGTACCTGCAACAAAGGAGATGCCCACTCTCCTGGGTGAGTGGGCACAGGCAACTGGGTGGGTGGCTACATGGAGGGCAGTGCTAGTAAGGGGGGTGGCGGACAGAGATGGGTCTGTGGTGGTCCCAAATGGGTCTGCCACTGCCAGGGAGTGTTCACTGGAGGAGGATTCCGAAGAAGAGATCGTAGATCCAATCTCCCCTGTGACACTCTCCTCACCCTCCATCCTACTGGATTCCTCGCTCTCGCTGGTGCCAGCTTGTGGGTCCTGTGGGCTGCTGCTTCCCCCCGCACCTATGCCCCTTCTCCTTCACCTGACAATGCTGATGCACACAAATAGAGAGAGAGGGAGGGAGAGGCATAGAGAGAGAGATAGGGTGAAAATTGGTTAACATATAGCTTGCATACACACTAGTTAACAAGCACATCTGTGACAATACTTATCCTGGCTAGGCCATTACAGGTGCTAATATACATTACATACATCATATCACAACATATCCCTACTACCCACCCCTGGATTGCAAACCTCAAACCTCACACCTACATCAATATCTAAGTTGGACAGCACAACTGGAGCCATCCACATGATGACTACCAAAGCCATTTCTGCTGGCACAGCATGACCTGGATGCAGTGTAAATTGAATACCTGAATACACATCATACCTGTCCATGCTTCTATCACCCATTGGATGTCCAGCTGACTCAACAAAACACTTCTGGCCACTAGTCACAACACCTGATCATACTATGCTCTCTGTAACATATCCAAAACATGGAAGACAACTCCACTCACAGACCACACAGCACACGCCTGTCATATTACATGCCAGCCCAAACACTCTGTACAGTGATGCCAAAATGGATATCAACACTGATTTGGCCATTACAAGTCAGACACCCAAACAGTTGAAATCTGATGTGTAGAGTAAGAGTCTGTAGTATAGCCATCTGAACAGTCTGATCCAATCATAGAGCCAGATCAGCAGACACCAAACACATGTATATCACAACTGATCATACTGTTAAGTGCATCTACAAAGTACCATATATCACATATGACACATCCATACTCAATCAATGAATGCAGTGTCACAAAAGATGATACTTACCTCTTACTGCATCACACACACACCCCTATCACACATGACTATGACATTGGGCTCACATGTTACTCTGCTGCCCAATACAGCTGTCAATACAGGGGTAGGACCCTATCCACAAGCTTCACCAGCTCTTCTGGGGTGAAGGCTGGGGCCCTATCATCTGCAGGACATGACATGATTGCTCCCAGAGGCAGGACACAGCAGCTCAACTCATGGAGGTCTTGCTTGCAAGAGTGTCAGGAGTCAAGTGAGCAAGGAGGGAGAAAATGTCTGTCACAATCGCTGCGTACAGGACCGTCACCACCGGCGGAAATCACCACTAGCTCCAGTCTCACATAGACAGCAATGTTATCCAATGAGACATTGCACGGCGGTTGCAACCGCCATGACAACATACACCAGCGGACATAGGTCACTTCCAACTGTCCTGTGCAACAGGCCAGGCGGATGTCATTTTGTGCACATATCATGCCTTGTAGTCCCTAAATAAGTGTGTCATACACATCTATGTGCAAACTGTGGAGTGGGCCTATGTTGTGCCATCAGATTTTAGCCAATACATGTGACGTGCATGTCACTGTGGTGCTTTAGCTTGCCCATAATGGTATGTGCCGGCAGTGCGACGCATATCAACAGTGTTAGGTGTGTGCGATGATGACATGTTCTGCTTACATGTGTCAACTACTTATCACACTACAATTTCTACTCTCTATCCTAGCTACCCTGCCATGAGGAGACTGAAACATACACCAGTGTACCGATCACTAGTTGACCTTGCAACTATGGAGGACAGTCATATCATCCAGACCTACTTGCTGAATCGTCAGACCATCATGGATCTATGTGCCCAATTGGAGCCTGGTCTATTGCCTACCATACCCAATCCCTATACCATCCCTCCCATAGAACAAGTCCTGTCAGTGCTACACTTTCTTGTGACTGGGTTCTTTCAGAATAATGTGGCTTGACAGCAGGGATGTCACAGCCAGTGTTCAGTCTTCTGTTAAACGATATACTGTGTGCTTTATTGAAACACCAGGACAGCTACATCAGGTTTCCCCAATGTGGAGATTTGGCCTATGTGAAGGCAGACTCTATGATGTGGGGCACGTGCTTCATGTGATAGAGCCATAGATGGCACCATGTAGCCCTGGTCCCTTACAGTGTCAATGAACATGTGTACAGAAACAGGAAGAACTACCACTCAATCAATGTTCACAGGGTGTGTCTGGCAGACCAGTACATCGCACAGGTGACAGCCACGTTTCCAAGTTATGTACATGACTATTACATTCTGAGGAGTAGCAACGTCCCACACATGATGGCACGACTACTCACAGAGAGGGCTTGGCTCATAGGTATGTATACATTTGGATGTGTGTCTCTGTTGTGGCACCTGTCATCGCAATCTTCCCAATGGCTATACTTGTATTGTAACAAGTCCTACCTTTATGCACACAGGTGACTCTGGCTATCCTAACCTGCCCTGGCTCCTGACACCAGTGGGATATCATGCCATGGAAGGGGAGCTCTGTTTCAATAAGGCTCATGGTAGGACTAGGCGTGTAACTGAAAGGACAGTTGGCCTTCTGAAAGCCAGGTTCAGGTGCTTGGATGTCTCTGGAGGTGCCCACCTCTACACTCCCCAAAAGGTATGACAGATCATAGTTGCCTACTGCATGCTTCAAAATCTTTCTCTGAGAGGTCAGATGCCATTACTAGCTGATGATGATGAGGCTGCTGGACCAGAGCCTGGTGATCCAGACATGGAAAGTGATGAGGAAAACGATGAGGATGGTGCAGCTGACTCTAGGACTGAGCTCATCAATCAGTGCTTCTAGTGACATACAGGTATGCTGACTGTATTTGCTAGTGATGTATATTGACATTGATTGGTGACAATGCTCCTCCTGATTCGTTACATCAGTGGTGTTGTAATGTTTTCCTATCCCTCTGTGTGTTAGGAGAGCTGAGTGCTAGAATGTAAGGTACAGAGTATATGTGTGTTTTCTTACACGTGTACTGTTAGACCTGACAGCCATAGGGTGGTCACCCCTAACTTTTGGTCTGCCCCCTTCTACTTTTTAGATACTGTTTTTGCTGGCTTTAAGAGTCTGAGCACTTTACCACTGCTAACCAGTGATAAAGTACATATGCTCTCTCCCTTTTAAACATGGTAACATTGGCTCATGCCCAATTGGACTATTTAATTTACTATAAGTCTCTAGTAGAGTGCACTATGTGTGCCCAGGGCCTGTAGATTAAATGCTACTAGTAGGCCTTCAGCACTGATTGTGCCACCCATTTAAGTAGCCACTTAACCTTGTCTCAGGCCTGCCATTGCAAGGCCTGTGTGTGTGTAGTTTCACTGCCAAATCAAATTGGCATTTAAATGTACTTGCCAAGCCTAAAACTCCCCTTTTTCTACATATAACTCACCCCTAAGGTATGCTCTTGGTAACCCATAGGTCAGGGTACTGTGTAGGCAAAAAGCAGGACATGTACCTGTGTAGTTTACATGTCCTGGTAATGCAAAACTCCCAAATTCATTTTTACACTGTTGTAAGGCCTGCTCCCTTCATAGGCTAACATTGGAGCTACACCCATATATTGTTTGAGTAGGAGCTGCTGATCTGAAAGGAGTAGGAAGGTCATATTTCGTATGGCCAGAATGGTGACACAAAATCCTGCTTACTGGTGAAGTTAGATTTAATATTACTATTTTAGAAATGCCACTTTTAGAAAGTGAGCATTTCTCTGCACTTAAATCCTTCTATGCCTTACAATCCACGTCTGGTTGGGTTTAGTTGGCAGCACGCTTGGTAATTCACTCAGACACACCACAAACACAGGTTACTCAGCCTCACTTGCATACACCTGTATTTTGAATAGGTCTTCCTGGGTTTGGTGGGTGGAGTCCCTGACACTTGCATGTCAAAGGACAGTAGCCTGCCCTCACACCAAGGACTGCACACCCCATACTGGGACTCTGGCAGACAGGATTGAACTGAAAGGGGACCTTGTGCGCTTCTTAGCCACTCTTTGAAGTCTCTCCCACTTCAAAGGCACATTTGGTTATTTAAACAGGGCCTCTGCTCCCTACCAACCTCAGACACTTCCTGGAGAAGAAAACCTGAACCAGAACTTGCATCCTGCCAAGAAGAACTGCCTGGCTGCCCAAATAACTCACCTGTCTGCTTTCTGTGAAGGACTGCTGCCTTGCTGTTGCCCTGCTGCCTTGCTACTCTCTGGCTGTGGTGAGAATTGCTCTCCGAGGGCTTGGATAGAGCTTGCCTCCTGTTCCTTGAAGTCCCAGGACCAAAAAGACTTAATCTGTCCAAGAAGGACTCCTTGTGCGGGAGAAATCAATGCACAGCCTGCCAGAAACGACACACAGCCTGCACTGTGGTGAAAAATTCACCGTTCACCGAACCGGAACAAAGCAGCCCGTCTTCGAAACGAGAAGATCAATGCAGCACCAGCATAGTTACATCATCGTGTCAGTGCCAGAAATCCATGCATTGTCCCCAGGGCATCCGAAAACCCTGCAATTAGAAGAGGATCTACGACCGAGCGTGGGAAATTGGCGCACAGCCCTCCCTGTATGAAAACTAAATGAGGCATCACCGCGTGCGGCCCGAGAAATCGACGCACACCCCCTTTGTTTTCCATGCATCTCCTCCTCTGGGGTTCTTTGCGGAGATTTTGAATGCGAACCAGGTACTTTGTGCTTGATGGAGACATTGATTGCTTTTTAAAGACTAAAGTCACTTTGCATCACTTTTACAGTGATATCGCAACATATACTTATGGCATTTTAATCGTTTTGACCTGCATTTATCCAGTTAAATATTATGGGGCATATTTATACTCTGTTTGCACCGAATTAGTGTCATTTTTTTTTACTCTAATTTGGTGCAAAACTAACTCCATACTTATACTTTGATGCTAGACCCCTCTAGCACCAAATTTATGGAGTTAAAGTCATTTTTTGAAAGTGGAGACCTACCTTGCCTTAATGAGATGCAAGTTAGGCGTTCCCGTGCAAAAAATGACTCTATGGCCTTAATGCCATATTTAGGGGAATATTTATACTCTGCGGCATATTTATACTCTGTTTGAACCGAATTAGCTTCATTTGTTTTACTCTAATTCGGTGCAAATCTAACTCCATATTTATACTTTGGTGCTAGACCCGTCTAGCACCAAGGCCCTGATCTATACTTTTTTTGCGCCGCATTAACGTCATTTTTTGACACAAAAGTGGCACAAACGTACAAAATATTGGCCCTTATTTATACTTTTTGCTGCAAAACTGCACTAACTTAGTTTTGCACCAACTTGCACCATTTCTGTGCACCAGCCAGGCACCATATTTATGGAATGGTGCAAGCCGGTGCAAAGGGTAGGCTAGAGTACAAAAAAATGACTTTAGTCGGGTGAGGCTGGCAGTATAGAAGAAGAGGGTTTAGCACCCAAAAAGGACGTTAGGCAGGTTAGAGAAAAAAAAAAATGACTCTAACTAGATTAGCGTCGTTTTATGGTGCTAAACCTACCATTCCACATGACTCCTGACTTATTTCAGGGCCCCCCATGGCACTTTCAAAAATAAAATGCAATCTTACCTGTACTTACTTGGGATGGGGTCCTCCATCCTCCGAAGTCCCTCTGGTGTGGGAGGGGGTGCCCCTGGGGCCAGGGGAGGGCACCTGTGGGCTTATTCCATGGTGTTCCACCATGGAAATAGGCCCACAGGTCCCCTAACGCCTGCCCTGACCCAGACTTTAAAAAATGGGGCAAAGCAAGTTTTGCCCTATTTTGTGAACCCTCCTCCCTCCCTTGCACCATTTTTGCAGGGGAGTATAAATATGGCATTAAGGCCATAGAGTCATTTTTTTCACGGGAACGCCTACCTTGCATCTCATTAAGGCAAGGTAGGTTTCCACTTCCAAAAAATTACTTTAACTCCATAAATTTGGCGCTAGACAGGTCTAGCACCAAAGTATAAATATGGAGTTAGTTTTGCACTGAATTCGAGTTTTAAAAAAATTACGCTAATTCAGTGCAAACAGAGTATAAACATGCCCTTTAGCATCAAAAAATTATGCTAATCTGGTTAGAATCATTTATTTTGACTCAAACCTGCATAACATCATTTTTTTTTTAAGCTAGCCTACCCTTTGCACCAGCTTGCACCATTCCATAAATATGGTACCCAGCTGGTGCTAAAAAATGGTGCAAGCCGATGCAAAACTGTTTGGTGCAAAACTGCGTTAGTGGAGTTTTGCACCAAAAAGTATAAATAAGGCCCTATATATTTTTCTAAACACTGTGTGGTGTATTTTCGTGGTGCTATACTGTGTTATTGCATGATTTATTGCACAAATACTTAACACATTGCCTTCTAAGTTGAGCCTGACTGCTCAGTGCCGAGCTACCAGAAGGTAGGCACAGGATAATTTGGATTGTGTGTGACGTACCCTGACTAGAGTGAGGGTCCTTACTTGGACAGGGGGTAACCTGACTGCCAACCAAAAACCCAATTTCTAACATGTACTTACTGCAGGTTGCTAGATTCACATCTCTTATGGACAGACCTCTGTTGAGCTATGTGTCCTGCATTCTCCTGTCCTCATGTTATTCCACCCACTGACTGTGTTAGGTAAATCAATGCCTCTGATACCTATGGCTAGAGGCATTCATGCTCAATAGCCTTTGGTTACTTTATACAGAATAGTGTTTAGCACATGAAAGATGGCAGTTACAGTAAATGATCATGTACTTTCTGTGACTGGGGATGTAGAAATGTGATCTGTGCTTTGTGTGGCACCATGCCTTCTACCCTGATGTAACTCTGTGTCATGGTCTCTTTTGCAGGTATGATGAGTGAATTTACTTTAGTGTGTGCTTGGACTAGTAACTACATTACATCTGCCCTGGGACATATCTGTTGTACTGTGTCTCCTGCAGAGGATGTCTCCCTCTGCTGTCCATTTCACTGTCAGTTGGTTTATGGGGGAATATCCCTATCACATTTTGATGAAAAAACATTTGTACATGTTCAAATAAAGGCATATATGCTGTTACTGTGGTCAATGGTGTTTATTGGGCATACAGGGGAAATGTGAACAAACAATCTATGGTGCATAAAGTGACAAACAGGTGATGAGAAGGATCATGTTAGTTGTAATCATAAGAGCAGGTGGCACAGTTGTAGGTAGCACAGGTCCAGTGTCCAAGGGCCATGGGAAAAGGAGTAATGTCATGGAACAGTCAACAGGGTGTCTTGGTGGCACACAAGGGCGTGGAATCAGGAAAGTTTAACTTCATGGCAGTGGGTTTAGTCCTGACATCTGATCCAGCCTAATGTCTAGATGGACATCCACGTTTGCTGGGGGGGGTCTCCATTTATCGGGAGAGGGGTGCCAGAGGCCTCTGTTTGCCCTGGCAGGGCCTCCATTCCACTAACTTTCAAAGATGAGGCTAGTGAAAAGGGCCTGCTGGTGGGTGGTGTTGATGTCCCTGAGCACCCCTGCAATGGTGGCATTGTGGGCCTGCCACTGCCGCACGACCTTCTGGTCAATTGATGAGGTCTGGCTGCAGACATTGTGCATTCCTAGGTGCAATATGTTTAGGGATGTTACTGTTAAACCAATGGAATGGTACTACTGGTGTTATTCCCTCTGCAGACTTGTGGTTTTCGCCCAACATGGTAATGATCTAGTCCATCCTGTGTTGGGAATGTTGGTATGCTCCCAGGACTTGGGAGATGGTTTGCTTTTCATTTGAGTCCCTTGGGTGCACCATCCTCTTGCCCACAGGTTCCCTTGCATGCCCCTTGCCCCCATGTGCCTGTGTCCCTGGCACAGTGTGCCCACTCCCAGTGTCACTAGGACCTTCATTGCCTTTGGTGTGAGGGTTCGACTCAGGTCCCTGTACTGTGGGGCACACTATTGATGTTTGGGGATTAAGGGTTGTCTGTGCAGTTGATGCCACAGGGTGGGGGAGTTGATGTGGGTAGGGTGAGGCAGGGAGTGGTGGACTGACCAGGTGTCCCAGGTGGGCCAGGTAAGTCGTCAATGTTCAGACATCCAGAGATGTTGTCTTCACTGGGGCCATCATCCTGGAGAGGGCTGGCTGTCTCTGGCATCCTCTCCATGATGGCAGTGGCAGGGGTACCTGTGGATAGAGTAGGAGAGTGTTACATGGTGGACATGTGATTGCTTATCTCATTGGCTGATGAAAACAGAGGCTTGACATGATTCCCAGCAATGGAAATGACAGATGCAGCACTGCAAACATTGTTTGTGGATAGTAGATTGTGACATGTGTACAATGCTCCATTGAGGATTGGTGTCATTCAGGCTAGTTAACGTTTGGTGAGTGGGTGGCTTCAGGTCCTGTGTGAAGGTTAACATGACAGGTGTGCCTTGGGTGTAGTAAATCAGGCTTGCTAGATGTGATTGGGAGTGGCTGTACATTGCAGCATGGCGTCCAAGTGGGAGGAGGGTATGTATGTATGCATCGTAACTTGTACTGCCTGTGCATTTGATGTATGGGGTTTAGCTTCTTACTTTCTAGCCCATGCTCAGCCCATTTCAGGGTTGTAGATCAGGATAAGTGGCCATCAGGTTTGTTGACAATGCTGTGGATGTGTTTGGCCTTGTTTGACATTGTGTAGTGCCATTGCATTGCTGTCATTGCCAGGTAGTGTTCCTCAGTTGAAGCATCCAGTTGGTGTGGCTAGTGCAATGGTCATACATGCATGAGATGTGCTGTGGAGCAGACATAGCAGGTCTTGATGTAGATGGGCTACTGCATTGTGGGAGTCGTAGTGATTGTTATTGGCACTGCTAACCATGCACTTGCCAGGGACCCTGCAGGCATTGGGGGCTTGGTGGTGTGTGGCATGCAGGAGAGAGCCATAAGGTGATTAGGTGGGAGCAGTAGTGGGTGGGAGATTGAGTGAATTAGGGATTGTTTGGGTGGTGTGGAAGCATGCTGGACAGGACAAAAGTGTGCCAGGGGAATGGTAGTTACTTACCAGAGTCCTGTCCTCCAGGTATTCCAGTCAGGCCCTCAGGGTGCAGGATGTGCAAGACCTTCTCCTCACAAGATGTGAACTCTGGGGGAGGAGGTGGGTGCCCATTGCCAGTCTTCTGCACGGCAATCTGGTGGTATGATATCATGGAACTCACCTTTCCCCTAAGGTAGTTCCACCGCTTCCTGATGTCCTCCCTTGTGCATGGATGCTTGCCTACTGAGCTGACCCTGTCGACAATTCTCTGCCATAACTCATTTTTTCTGACAATGGATGTTTGCTGAACCTGTGCTTCAAACAGCCGTGGCTCTAACCTGACAATTTCATCGATCATGACCCTCAACTCATCGTCTGTGAAGCATGGGTGCTTTTGTCGGGACATGGTGGTGGTTGTGTTGTGGGTGGGGGTTGGTGTTGGTGTTGTGTGTGGAAAGGTGCAGTGTAGGGTGCTATGTGGGGTAGGGCTGTTTAGTTGTTTGTGATGGTCAGTTGTAGTGTTTTTGTGTATTCCTTATGTGTATATTGTGTTGTTTGAGCAGTTGTATGGTGTCTGCTGAGTGAGATGTGTATGTGTGTCTAAAGTGTAAAAGTGGTGTCTGTTGATTTTTGCCTGCTCTTGGTGTATGCTTTTGTCAATTTGGTGGCAAACAATTGTGGGTTGTGTGAAGGGGTGTTATATAGTGCAGCGGGTAGATGTGTCTGTGTATGTGTGTCAAGTGTGGTTATTTCTAACTGGGCAATGTCATGTTATGTTCTGTCTGAGGTGAGTTTTAGTGCGCGGTGTTTCGCACCACCAATGGTTTTTCGCCATGGTAGTTCAGCTGTGCTGATTTGTGTGTCGTAATCTGTTGGGTGGTAAGTTGTCGGGCTGGTGGTGCTGGTGTCGAAACCGCCTCTTGCCCGCCCACCTGTGTCCTGGCACCGTCTGACTTGTGACTGTTTAGTGGTGGTCTTCAGTGTGTGACTCTTAATTTGGCGGTCAGATGACTGCCAACATGGCGGTCTTTTGGTGGCCGCCACCACGGCAGTCTTCCAAAAATACCGCCAAAGTTGTAATGAGGCCCATAGTGCTAAATCATTTTGGAGATATAGGAAAGAGATAACTAGTGCTGCAAGTCAAGTTGTTACCATCATGCTTTGTGAATGGATTTTAGCACCTCTTCCATATCAGTCTTATGGAAGTTGATATTTTCATGAATGCACCTTTAGAAAGAAACAAAATATACACAAGAATCTGTTGGCTTGGGCAGTTCGTTGCATGTCTAAGGCTCAGTGTCTTTATTGTATTTTATAGTAGATATTTCAAGTATTTATTGCATGGGATGTGTCCTTCTCCGATATGTAAACACTGCACATGAAAATGTTTGTGCAGGATAGGGTATGCAGAAAGTTAGTAACATAGAGCCATATGAATGAAGAAATGGCCTTGCGAATCGCAAATAGCGATTTTTAAGAAATCGCTACCTCCGAGTCGCAATAGGCCATGTAACATAATTGCGAATCGGAATTAGCGATTTCTTAAAAATCGCTATTTGTGGTTTGTGAGGCCAATTTACCTAATTGCAATTTGCATTTTCGCAAATTGCGATTCGGTAATTGAAAATCGCAAATTGCGAGAAATTTTGAGAAAGCACACCTGGAGGAGCCTGATGACATCACAAGCAGGAAGTGAGTCTTCCCAGGCAGTTTCAGGTGCCACACCCAAACCAGCATCCAGAGAGAGCAGCCCAGCCACACTGAGCAACACTCTGAAGGAGGCAGCACACCTGAACAAGGATGGACACCTCAGCCCAAGGAAAGGAGAAGGGAGAGAGAAAGAGGAAGCTTAAATTCAGCGAGCAAGAGCTGGAGGTGCTGACAGAGGAGGTGGTCAGGAGCCATGACCGCCTTTTTGGTAAAAGCTCACTCCAGGTGCTGGGGAGTGAGAAAAGGAGACTATGGGCAGATATACAAAGCAAAATCTGCACAATTGGAGTGGCACAGCGCTCGGTCGACGAGATTAAGAAGAGGTGGTATGACTTGCTGTCCCGTGCGAAGGAGAGGGTGGCAAGAAGACTACAGGAGGCCAGAGGGCACAGGAGGCGGTCCACTCACAGAGGCACCATCCACCCCATTAGAGGACCTAGTGGAGTCGACACTCCTCCCTGAAGCTGTGACTGGGGTCACAGAGATAGACACCTCCGGCACACCAAGTACAAGCCAAGGTAAGTGCAATATTGAATTGTAACCCCATATGTGTATGCACAAAAGCCCCTTAGGAATTAGCAAGTAATGTAAAACATTGTGAGAAGTAGTCCATTCTACTTCTTAGTAGCAGCACAACAATGCATTATGGGAGTGGCAGTCCACAACCCAGATCTAAAAGTAGCACATACAATGTAATTAAGTAGAGCAACACCCAGAGGAACACAACACCCACAACTCAGTGAAGAGAAGTACCTGTACCTGTACCTTTATTCCCATTGTGTGCCCTTACTTGCAACTAACATAACTGACATGCTGCATATTGTCGTTGCAGGTGGGCCAGGCCTAGCAGCCACAGCATCAGCCAGCGTAGGCGAGACTGACACCCATCCAGCCTCTGACTCCAACACAAGTGGGTCTCTCACCATTGCGCCAGTCCGACGCAGGCCCAGGGCACTGCCACTGCCAGAGCTCAGTCAGGACTCGGATGAGCAGCAGGAAGGGCCAATTACACCATCCCCAACTGGCAGGCACACCCAGATGCAGCCAGTTTTCAGCAGACCACAGCACCCTGCAGGATGGCGACAAATGCCGGTGCACAGCAGAATGAGGCAGGTGGGGATCCCTCCTTCTTTGGTGGGCTGGAAGCAGCTATGTTGCAGCAGCAGCGCCTACAAAACAAAACGATAACTGGCTTACAAAAACAAATGCAGCAACATAACACCAACATGGGGGCCTGCATCGTCAGCTTGAGTGCCTGAATGCAAACGTAGAACTGCTGCATGAAGGACAGGTGCAGGCATCGCAGGACACAAGAGAGCTCACTTCTGCTGTGCGTGAACTATGCCAGGAGCTGCACCATGAGAGGGTGAGCCACCGCAGACAGGAGCGCAGATTCATGAACATGTTCGGGGGCTTCTGTTGGTCTGTCAACAGGGTGGCTACTGCAACCTCACTGATTGCACATTGTGCAGTGGTTGCACAGGTGGAGGAAGCACACAGCAGCAGGGATGTGGCTAATGGACTTGTCCAAATCACTAATGTGATAGATAACATCATGGGACAGAGGTCAGCCACACCTAGTGAGCTTGCACTGGGGGACCAGAGGACACTTCCAGCCTCAGCAGTCTAGCTGTACCCACAATGGACACCAGAAGACGCAGTGCCAGGCACAGCACTGCCACTGAGGCGGACAATCGAGGTGCCAGTGAGGTAACTGGGCACCCGAGTGGTGTGCGTGGCTGCAAAAAGTAACTGTAGCAGCCAGAGGGGTAATGAGTTCACTATGACATAATAGTGCATTACTCTGAATTTCTATTGTCTCTAGTTTTTTAACTCATTTCTTTTGCTATTTGTTGAACGAACATTACCTGACGTTAAGGTAATAAATTTAATTCACTACAGGTACATTTGTCAGTGCATTTGTCTTATTCATACTTACACCTGAAATGGTTGTGTGTGATGTCAGCACACCTTTGCCTTCCCTCTGCTGCACTGGTCCTGTCTGCTTGCTGTAGGGGTGGTATGGGATCATCATCCTCATCAGATTCAGATTCACATATTTCTACTGGTATGCCCCTGGTGGTAGCTATATTGTGCAAGATTGCACGAGTAGCCACTATTCTACATGTGGTCTCTGGGCTGTACTGTAGTGCCCCTCCACTTTTGTGGAGGCACCGGAAGCAACTCTTCAGCAGTCCAAAGGTGCGCTCCACCATTTTGCAGGTCGCCCTGTGTGCTGCATTGTACCTCCGTTCAGCAGGTGTTGCAGGATTGAGGTAGGGCATCATCATGTAGGTGCGCACTGCGTAGGCACTGTCTCCTGGAAGGGACAGAGAGTATGATGAGTAACTGAGCCATCTGACATCAGCATGCCATCAATGCGCCATTGTATAGAGGGACAATACCTAGTAGATATCCTTCTCCAAACTCCCCAGCTAGCAGTCTTGTGTGAATGCCGCTATGGCGAAATATGTATGAATCATGGGTGCTCCCTGGGTACCTGGCTACGAGATCAGTTATGAAATAGGAGGCATTGCAAATCACCTGTATATTCATTGAATGATGGTATTTACAGATGCGGTACACATACTCTGTGGCTGATGGTGGACAGATTGCCACATGTGTCCCATCTATGGCACATAGGATGTGGGGGAACTGTGCTATCTGGTAAAAATAAATTTTTGTCTGCTGTGTATCCTTTAGGGTGTGGGGGAATCTGATGTACTGGTACATCCTGCTCAGCATGGCGTTGATAAATGTATTGAAAAATCTAGAGAGGGTACTCTGTGATACCCCTCCAGCTGCTGCTATGATCCCTTGATAGCTCCCTGAGGCGAGTAGGTGGAGGGAGCATAATACCTCCACATAGGTGGGTATGCTGTGAGTCCTTAGTGTTCTGCGCTGCAGTATGGGTTGTAGCTCAGCTATCAGATCAAGTATCATGGCTGAGTTCAACCTTTACCTCTCAAATATTTCCACCTCTGTCAAGTTAAAAAGTGTAATGCGCACTCTGAAAATGCGCTCCTGTCTCCTCCTCCCTCTCCTCAGACCTGCCAAGATCCTCATTCTCCTCGCCATGACGTAGAGTGCAGCCATTGTGGGAAAGAGTCTGAGGCATTCTGGGCCTCTTACCACCTGGTTTAACTTAGTGGTATTATGCATGTTTACATACAAGAAGAATTAGTCAAAAAAGCATCTACTTTCACCTAAATATAGACAATATGGGGGTCATTATGAGTTTAGCGGATGTACCTCTTACTGCATCACACACACACCCCTATCACACATGACTATGACATTGGGCTCACATGTTACTCTGCTGCCCAATACAGCTGTCAATACAGGGGTAGGACCCTATCCACAAGCTTCACCAGCTCTTCTGGGGTGAAGGCTGGGGCCCTATCATCTGCAGGACATGACATGATTGCTCCCAGAGGCAGGACACAGCAGCTCAACTCATGGAGGTCTTGCTTGCAAGAGTGTCAGGAGTCAAGTGAGCAAGGAGGGAGAAAATGTCTGTCACAATCGCTGCGTACAGGACCGTCACCACCGGCGGAAATCACCACTAGCTCCAGTCTCCCATAGACAGCAATGTTATCCACTGAGACATTGCACGGCGGTTGCAACCGCCATGACAACATACACCAGCGGACATAGGTCACTTCCAACTGTCCTGTGCAACAGGCCAGGCGGATGTCATTTTGTGCACATATCATGCCTTGTAGTCCCTAAATAAGTGTGTCATACACATCTATGTGCAAACTGTGGAGTGGGCCTATGTTGTGCCATCAGATTTTAGCCAATACATGTGACGTGCATGTCACTGTGGTGCTTTAGCTTGCCCATAATGGTATGTGCCGGCAGTGCGACGCATATCAACAGTGTTAGGTGTGTGCGATGATGACATGTTCTGCTTACATGTGTCAACTACTTATCACACTACAATTTCTACTCTCTATCCTAGCTACCCTGCCATGAGGAGACTGAAACATACACCAGTGTACCGATCACTAGTTGACCTTGCAACCATGGAGGACAGTCATATCATCCAGACCTACTTGCTGAATCGTCAGACCATCATGGATCTATGTGCCCAATTGGAGCCTGGTCTATTGCCTACCATACCCAATCCCTATACCATCCCTCCCATAGAACAAGTCCTGTCAGTGCTACACTTTCTTGTGACTGGGTTCTTTCAGAATAATGTGGCTTGACAGCAGGGATGTCACAGCCAGTGTTCAGTCTTCTGTTAAACGATATACTGTGTGCTTTATTGAAACACCTGGACAGCTACATCAGGTTTCCCCAATGTGGAGATTTGGCCTATGTGAAGGCAGACTTCTATGATGTGGGGCACGTGCTTCATGTGATAGAGCCATAGATGGCACCATGTAGCCCTGGTCCCTTACAGTGTCAATGAACATGTGTACAGAAACAGGAAGAACTACCACTCAATCAATGTTCACAGGGTGTATCTGGCAGACCAGTACATTGCACAGGTGACAGCCACGTTTCCAAGATATGTACATGACTATTACATTCTGAGGAGTAGCAACGTCCCACACATGATGGCATGACTACTCACAGAGAGGGCTTGGCTCATAGGTATGTATACATTTGGATGTGTGTCTCTGTTGTGGCACCTGTCATCACAATCTTCCCAATGGCTATACTTGTATTGTAACAAGTCCTACCTTTATGCACACAGGTGACTCTGGCTATCCTAACCTGCCCTGGCTCCTGACACCAGTGGGATATCATGCCATGGAAGGGGAGCTCTGTTTCAATAAGGCTCATGGTAGGACTAGGCGTGTAACTGAAAGGACAGTTGGCCTTCTGAAAGCCAGGTTCAGGTGCTTGGATGTCTCTGGAGGTGCCCACCTCTACACTCCCCAAAAGGTATGACAGATCATAGTTGCCTACTGCATGCTTCAAAATCTTTCTCTGAGAGGTCAGATGCCATTACTAGCTGATGATGATGAGGCTGCTGGACCAGAGCCTGGTGATCCAGACATGGAAAGTGATGAGGAAAACGATGAGGATGGTGCAGCTGACTCTAGGACTGAGCTCATCAATCAGTGCTTCTAGTGACATACAGGTATGCTGACTGTATTTGCTAGTGATGTATATTGACATTGATTGGTGACAATGCTCCTCCTGATTCGTTACATCAGTGGTGTTGTAATGTTTTCCTATCCCTCTGTGTGTTAGGAGAGCTGAGTGCTAGAATGTAAGGTACAGAGTATATGTGTGTTTTCTTACACGTGTACTGTTAGACCTGACAGCCATAGGGTGGTCACCCCTAACTTTTGGTCTGCCCCCTTCTACTTTTTAGATACTGTTTTTGCTGGCTTTAAGAGTCTGAGCACTTTACCACTGCTAACCAGTGATAAAGTACATATGCTCTCTCCCTTTTAAACATGGTAACATTGGCTCATGCCCAATTGGACTATTTAATTTACTATAAGTCTCTAGTAGAGTGCACTATGTGTGCCCAGGGCCTGTAGATTAAATGCTACTAGTAGGCCTTCAGCACTGATTGTGCCACCCATTTAAGTAGCCACTTAACCTTGTCTCAGGCCTGCCATTGCAAGGCCTGTGTGTGTGTAGTTTCACTGCCAAATCAAATTGGCATTTAAATGTACTTGCCAAGCCTAAAACTCCCCTTTTTCTACATATAACTCACCCCTAAGGTATGCTCTTGGTAACCCATAGGTCAGGGTACTGTGTAGGCAAAAA
This sequence comes from Pleurodeles waltl, assembly GCF_031143425.1. Taxonomy (NCBI): domain Eukaryota; kingdom Metazoa; phylum Chordata; class Amphibia; order Caudata; family Salamandridae; genus Pleurodeles; species Pleurodeles waltl. The sequence continues at coordinate 1,515,318,908 of NC_090440.1, forward strand.
GCAGGACATGTACCTGTGTAGTTTACATGTCCTGGTAATGCAAAACTCCCAAATTCATTTTTACACTGTTGTAAGGCCTGCTCCCGTCATAGGCTAACATTGGAGCTACACCCATATATTGTTTGAGTAGGAGCTGCTGATCTGAAAGGAGTAGGAAGGTCATATTTCGTATGGCCAGACTGGTGACACAAAATCCTGCTTACTGGTGAAGTTAGATTTAATATTACTATTTTAGAAATGCCACTTTTAGAAAGTGAGCATTTCTCTGCACTTAAATCCTTCTATGCCTTACAATCCACGTCTGGTTGGGTTTAGTTGGCAGCTCGCTTGGTAATTCACTCAGACACACCACAAACACAGGTTACTCAGCCTCACTTGCATACACCTGTATTTTGAATAGGTCTTCCTGGGTTTGGTGGGTGGAGTCCCTGACACTTGCATGTCAAAGGACAGTAGCCTGCCCTCACACAAAGGACTGCACACCCCATACTGGGACTCTGGCAGACAGGATTGAACTGAAAGGGGACCTTGTGCGCTTCTTAGCCACTCTTTGAAGTCTCTCCCACTTCAAAGGCACATTTGGTTATTTAAACAGGGCCTCTGCCCCCTACCAACCTCAGACACTTCCTGGAGAAGAAAACCTGAACCAGAACTTGCATCCTGCCAAGAAGAACTGCCTGGCTGCCCAAATAACTCACCTGTCTGCTTTCTGTGAAGGACTGCTGCCTTGCTGTTGCCCTGCTGCCTTGCTACTCTCTGGCTGTGGTGAGAATTGCTCTCCGAGGGCTTGGATAGAGCTTGCCTCCTGTTCCCTGAAGTCCCAGGACCAAAAAGACTTCATCTGTCCAAGAAGGACTCCTTGTGCGGGAGAAATCAATGCACAGCCTGCCAGAAACGACACACAGCCTGCACTGTGGCGAAAAATTCACCGTTCACCGAACCGGAACAAAGCAGCCCTTCTTCGAAACGAGAAGATCAATGCAGCACCAGCATAGTTACATCGTCGTGTCAGTGCCAGAAATCCATGCATTGTCCCCAGGGCATCCGAAAACCCTGCAATTAGAAGAGGATCTACGACCGAGCGTCGGAAATTGGCGCACAGCCCTCCCTGTATGAAAACTAAATGAGGCATCACCGCGTGCGGCCCGAGAAATCGACGCACACCCCCTTTGTTTTCCATGCATCTCCTCCTCTGGGGATCTTTGCGGAGATTTTGAATGCGAACCAGGTACTTTGTGCTTGATGGAGACATTGATTGCTTTTTAAAGACTAAAGTCACTTTGCATCACTTTTACAGTGATATCGCAACATATACTTATGGCATTTTAATCGTTTTGACCTGCATTTATCCAGTTAAATATTATGGGGCATATTTATACTCTGTTTGCACCGAATTAGTGTAATTTTTTTTACTCTAATTTGGTGCAAAACTAACTCCATACTTATACTTTGATGCTAGACCCCTCTAGCGCCAAATTTATGGAGTTAAAGTCATTTTTTGAAAGTGGAGACCTACCTTGCCTTAATGAGATGCAAGTTAGGCGTTCCCGTGCAAAAAATGACTCTATGGCCTTAATGCCATATTTAGGGGCATATTTATACTCTGCGGCATATTTATACTCTGTTTGAACCGAATTAGCTTCATTTGTTTTACTCTAATTCGGTGCAAATCTAACTCCATATTTATACTTTGGTGCTAGACCCGTCTAGCACCAAGGCCCTGATCTATACTTTTTTTGCGCCGCATTAACGTCATTTTTTGACACAAAAGTGGCACAAACGTACAAAATATTGGCCCTTATTTATACTTTTTGCTGCAAAACTGCACTAACTTAGTTTTGCACCAAAAAGTTTAGCACCAGCTTGCACCATTTCTGTGCACCAGCCAGGCACCATATTTATGGAATGGTGCAAGCCGGTGCAAAGGGTAGGCTAGAGTACAAAAAAATGACTTTAGTCGGGTGAGGCTGGCAGTATAGAAGAAGAGGGTTTAGCACCCAAAAATGACGTTAGGCAGGTTAGAGTAAAAAAAAAATGACTCTAACTAGATTAGCGTCGTTTTATGGTGCTAAACCTACCATTCCACATGACTCCTGACTTATTGCAGGGCCCCCCATGGCACTTTCAAAAATAAAATGCAATCTTACCTGTACTTACTTGGGATGGGGTCCTCCATCCTCCGCAGTCCCTCTGGTGTGGGTGGGGGTGCCCCTTGGGCCAGGGGAGGGCACCTGTGGGCTTATTCCATGGTGTTCCACCATGGAAATAGGCCCACAGGTCCTCTAACGCCTGCCCTGACCCAGACTTTAAAAAATGGGGCAAAGCAAGCTTTGCCCTATTTTGTGAACCCTCCTCCCTCCCTTGCACCATTTTTGCAGGGGAGTATAAATATGGCATTAAGGCCATAGAGTCATTTTTTTCACGGGAACGCCTACCTTGCATCTCATTAAGGCAAGGTAGGTTTCCACTTCCAAAAAATGACTTTAACTCCATAAATTTGGCGCTAGACAGGTCTAGCACCAAAGTATAAATATGGAGTTAGTTTTGCACTGAATTCGAGTTTTAAAAAAATTACGCTAATTCAGTGCAAACAGTGTATAAACATGCCCTTTAGCATCAAAAAATTATGCTAATCTGGTTAGAATCATTTATTTTGACTCAAACCTGCATAACATCATTTTTTTTTAAGCTAGCCTACCCTTTGCACCAGCTTGCACCATTCCATAAATATGGTACCCAGCTGGTGCTAAAAAATGGTGCAAGCCGATGCAAAACTGTTTGGTGCAAAACTGCGTTAGTGCAGTTTTGCACCAAAAAGTATAAATAAGGCCCTATATATTTTTCTAAACACTGTGTGGTGTATTTTCGTGGTGCTATACTGTGTTATTGCATGATTTATTGCACAAATACTTAACACATTGCCTTCTAAGTTGAGCCTGACTGCTCAGTGCCGAGCTACCAGAAGGTAGGCACAGGATAATTTGGATTGTGTGTGACGTACCCTGACTAGAGTGAGGGTCCTTACTTGGACAGGGGGTAACCTGACTGCCAACCAAAAACCCAATTTCTAACATGTACTTACTGCAGGTTGCTAGATTCACATCTCTTATGGACAGACCTCTGTTGAGCTATGTGTCCTGCATTCTCCTGTCCTCATGTTATTCCACCCACTGACTGTGTTAGGTAAATCAATGCCTCTGATACCTATGGCTAGAGGCATTCATGCTCAATAGCCTTTGGTTACTTTATACAGAATAGTGTTTAGCACATGAAAGATGGCAGTTACAGTAAATGATCATGTACTTTCTGTGACTGGGGATGTAGAAATGTGATCTGTGCTTTGTGTGGCACCATGCCTTCTACCCTGATGTAACTCTGTGTCATGGTCTCTTTTGCAGGTATGATGAGTGAATTTACTTTAGTGTGTGCTTGGACTAGTAACTACATTACATCTGCCCTGGGACATATCTGTTGTACTGTGTCTCCTGCAGAGGATGTCTCCCTCTGCTGTCCATTTCACTGTCAGTTGGTTTATGGGGGAATATCCCTATCACATTTTGATGAAAAAACATTTGTACATGTTCAAATAAAGGCATATATGCTGTTACTGTGGTCAATGGTGTTTATTGGGCATACAGGGGAAATGTGAACAAACAATCTATGGTGCATAAAGTGACAAACAGGTGATGAGAAGGATCATGTTAGTTGTAATCATAAGAGCAGGTGGCACAGTTGTAGGTAGCACAGGTCCAGTGTCCAAGGGCCATGGGAAAAGGAGTAATGTCATGGAACAGTCAACAGGGTGTCTTGGTGGCACACAAGGGCGTGGAATCAGGAAAGTTTAACTTCATGGCAGTGGGTTTAGTCCTGACATCTGATCCAGCCTAATGTCTAGATGGACATCCACGTTTGCTGGGGGGGTCTCCATTTATCGGGAGAGGGGTGCCAGAGGCCTCTGTTTGCCCTGGCAGGGCCTCCATTCCACTAACTGCCAAAGATGAGGCTAGTGAAAAGGGCCTGCTGGTGGGTGGTGTTGATGTCCCTAAGCACCCCTGCAATGGTGGCATTGTGGGCCTGCCACTGCCGCACGACCTTCTGGTCAATTGATGAGGTCTGGCTGCAGACATTGTGCATTCCTAGGTGCAATATGTTTAGGGATGTTACTGTTAAACCAATGGAATGGTACTACTGGTGTTATTCCCTCTGCAGACTTGTGGTTTTCGCCCAACATGGTAATGATCTAGTCCATCCTGTGTTGGGAATGTTGGTATGCTCCCAGGACTTGGGAGATGGTTTGCTTTTCATTTGAGTCCCTTGGGTGCACCATCCTCTTGCCCACAGGTTCCCTTGCATGCCCCTTGCCCCCATGTGCCTGTGTCCCTGGCACAGTGTGCCCACTCCCAGTGTCACTAGGACCTTCATTGTCTTTGGTGTGAGGGTTCGACTCAGGTCCCTGTACTGTGGGGCACACTATTGATGTTTGGGGATTAAGGGTTGTCTGTGCAGTTGATGCCACAGGGTGGGGGAGTTGATGTGGGTAGGGTGAGGCAGGGAGTGGTGGACTGACCAGGTGTCCCAGGTGGGCCAGGTAAGTCGTCAATGTTCAGACATCCAGAGATGTTGTCTTCACTGGGGCCATCATCCTGGAGAGGGCTGGCTGTCTCTGGCATCCTCTCCATGATGGCAGTGGCAGGGGTACCTGTGGATAGAGTAGGAGAGTGTTACATGGTGGACATGTGATTGCTTATCTCATTGGCTGATGAAAACAGAGGCTTGACATGATTCCCAGCAATGGAAATGACAGATGCAGCACTGCAAACATTGTTTGTGGATAGTAGATTGTGACATGTGTACAATGCTCCATTGAGGATTGGTGTCATTCAGGCTAGTTAACGTTAGGTGAGTGGGTGGCTTCAGGTCCTGTGTGAAGGTTAACATGACAGGTGTGCCTTGGGTGTAGTAAATCAGGCTTGCTAGATGTGATTGGGAGTGGCTGTACATTGCAGCATGGCGTCCAAGTGGGAGGAGGGTATGTATGTATGCATCGTAACTTGTACTGCCTGTGCATTTGATGTATGGGGTTTAGCTTCTTACTTTCTAGCCCATGCTCAGCCCATTTCAGGGTTGTAGATCAGGATAAGTGGCCATCAGGTTTGTTGACAATGCTGTGGATGTGTTTGGCCTTGTTTGACATTGTGTAGTGCCATTGCATTGCTGTCATTGCCAGGTAGTGTTCCTCAGTTGAAGCATCCAGTTGGTGTGGCTAGTGCAATGGTCATACATGCATGAGATGTGCTGTGGAGCAGACATAGCAGGTCTTGATGTAGATGGGCTACTGCATTGTGGGAGTCGTAGTGATTGTTATTGGCACTGCTAACCATGCACTTGCCAGGGACCCTGCAGGCATTGGGGGCTTGGTGGTGTGTGGCATGCAGGAGAGAGCCATAAGGTGATTAGGTGGGAGCAGTAGTGGGTGGGAGATTGAGTGAATTAGGGATTGTTTGGGTGGTGTGGAAGCATGCTGGACAGGACAAAAGTGTGCCAGGGGAATGGTAGTTACTTACCAGAGTCCTGTCCTCCAGGTATTCCAGTCAGGCCCTCAGGGTGCAGGATGTGCAAGACCTTCTCCTCACAAGATGTGAACTCTGGGGGAGGAGGTGGGTGCCCATTGCCAGTCTTCTGCACGGCAATCTGGTGGTATGATATCATGGAACTCACCTTTCCCCTAAGGTAGTTCCACCGCTTCCTGATGTCCTCCCTTGTGCATGGATGCTTGCCTACTGAGCTGACCCTGTCGACAATTCTCTGCCATAACTCATTTTTTCTGACAATGGATGTTTGCTGAACCTGTGCTTCAAACAGCCGTGGCTCTAACCTGACAATTTCATCGATCATGACCCTCAACTCATCGTCTGTGAAGCATGGGTGCTTTTGTCGGGACATGGTGGTGGTTGTGTTGTGGGTGGGGGTTGGTGTTGGTGTTGTGTGTGGAAAGGTGCAGTGTAGGGTGCTATGTGGGGTAGGGCTGTTTAGTTGTTTGTGATGGTCAGTTGTAGTGTTTTTGTGTATTCCTTATGTGTATATTGTGTTGTTTGAGCAGTTGTATGGTGTCTGCTGAGTGAGATGTGTATGTGTGTCTAAAGTGTAAAAGTGGTGTCTGTTGATTTTTGCCTGCTCTTGGTGTATGCTTTTGTCAATTTGGTGGCAAACAATTGTGGGTTGTGTGAAGGGGTGTTATATAGTGCAGCGGGTAGATGTGTCTGTGTATGTGTGTCAAGTGTGGTTATTTCTAACTGGGCAATGTCATGTTATGTTCTGTCTGAGGTGAGTTTTAGTGCGCGGTGTTTCGCACCACCAATGGTTTTTCGCCATGGTAGTTCAGCTGTGCTGATTTGTGTGTCGTAATCTGTTGGGTGGTAAGTTGTCGGGCTGGTGGTGCTGGTGTCGAAACCGCCTCTTGCCCGCCCACCTGTGTCCTGGCACCGTCTGACTTGTGACTGTTTAGTGGTGGTCTTCAGTGTGTGACTCTTAATTTGGCGGTCAGATGACTGCCAACATGGCGGTCTTTTGGTGGCCGCCACCACGGCAGTCTTCCAAAAATACCGCCAAAGTTGTAATGAGGCCCATAGTGCTAAATCATTTTGGAGATATAGGAAAGAGATAACTAGTGCTGCAAGTCAAGTTGTTACCATCATGCTTTGTGAATGGATTTTAGCACCTCTTCCATATCAGTCTTATGGAAGTTGATATTTTCATGAATGCACCTTTAGAAAGAAACAAAATATACACAAGAATCTGTTGGCTCGGGCAGTTCGTTGCATGTCTAAGGCTCAGTGTCTTTATTGTATTTTATAGTAGATATTTCAAGTATTTATTGCATGGGATGTGTCCTTCTCCGATATGTAAACACTGCACATGAAAATGTTTGTGCAGGATAGGGTATGCAGAAAGTTAGTAACATAGAGCCATATGTATGAAGAAATGGCCTTGCGAATCGCAAATAGCGATTTTTAAGAAATCGCTACCTCCGAGTCGCAATAGGCCATGTAACATAATTGCGAATCGGAATTAGCGATTTCTTAAAAATCGCTATTTGTGGTTTGTGAGGCCAATTTACCTAATTGCAATTTGCATTTTCGCAAATTGCGATTCGGTAATTGAAAATCGCAAATTGCGAGAAATTTTGAGAAAGCACACCTGGAGGAGCCTGATGACATCACAAGCAGGAAGTGAGTCTTCCCAGGCAGTTTCAGGTGCCACACCCAAACCAGCATCCAGAGAGAGCAGCCCAGCCACACTGAGCAACACTCTGAAGGAGGCAGCACACCTGAACAAGGATGGACACCTCAGCCCAAGGAAAGGAGAAGGGAGAGAGAAAGAGGAAGCTTAAATTCAGCGAGCAAGAGCTGGAGGTGCTGACAGAGGAGGTGGTCAGGAGCCATGACCGCCTTTTTGGTAAAAGCTCACTCCAGGTGCTGGGGAGTGAGAAAAGGAGACTATGGGCAGATATACAAAGCAAAATCTGCACAATTGGAGTGGCACAGCGCTCGGTCGACGAGATTAAGAAGAGGTGGTATGACTTGCTGTCCCGTGCGAAGGAGAGGGTGGCAAGAAGACTACAGGAGGCCAGGGGCACAGGAGGCGGTCCACTCACAGAGGCACCATCCACCCCATTAGAGGACCTAGTGGAGTCGACACTCCTCCCTGAAGCTGTGACTGGGGTCACAGAGATAGACACCTCCGGCACACCAAGTACAAGCCAAGGTAAGTGCAATATTGAATTGTAACCCCATATGTGTATGCACAAAAGCCCCTTAGGAATTAGCAAGTAATGTAAAACATTGTGAGAAGTAGTCCATTCTACTTCTTAGTAGCAGCACAACAATGCATTATGGGAGTGGCAGTCCACAACCCAGATCTAAAAGTAGCACATACAATGTAATTAAGTAGAGCAACACCCAGAGGAACACAACACCCACAACTCAGTGAAGAGAAGTACCTGTACCTGTACCTTTATTCCCATTGTGTGCCCTTACTTGCAACTAACATAACTGACATGCTGCATATTGTCGTTGCAGGTGGGCCAGGCCTAGCAGCCACAGCATCAGCCAGCGTAGGCGAGACTGACACCCATCCAGCCTCTGACTCCAACACAAGTGAGTCTCTCACCATTGCGCCAGTCCGACGCAGGCCCAGGGCACTGCCACTGCCAGAGCTCAGTCAGGACTCAGATGAGCAGCAGGAAGGGCCAATTACACCATCCCCAACTGGCAGGCACACCCAGATGCAGCCAGTTTTCAGCAGACCACAGCACCCTGCAGGATGGCGACAAATGCCGGTGCACAGCAGAATGAGGCAGGTGGGGATCCCTCCTTCTTTGGTGGGCTGGAAGCAGCTATGTTGCAGCAGCAGCGCCTACAAAACAAAACGATAACTGGCTTACAAAAACAAATGCAGCAACATAACACCAACATGGGGGCCTGCATCGTCAGCTTGAGTGCCTGAATGCAAACGTAGAACTGCTGCATGAAGGACAGGTGCAGGCATCGCAGGACACAAGAGAGCTCACTTCTGCTGTGCGTGAACTATGCCAGGAGCTGCACCATGAGAGGGTGAGCCACCGCAGACAGGAGCGCAGATTCATGAACATGTTCGGGGGCTTCTGTTGGTCTGTCAACAGGGTGGCTACTGCAACCTCACTGATTGCACATTGTGCAGTGGTTGCACAGGTGGAGGAAGCACACAGCAGCAGGGATGTGGCTAATGGACTTGTCCAAATCACTAATGTGATAGATAACATCATGGGACAGAGGTCAGCCACACCTAGTGAGCTTGCACTGGGGGACCAGAGGACACTTCCAGCCTCAGCAGTCTAGCTGTACCCACAATGGACACCAGAAGACGCAGTGCCAGGCACAGCACTGCCACTGAGGCGGACAATCGAGGTGCCAGTGAGGTAACTGGGCACCCGAGTGGTGTGCGTGGCTGCAAAAAGTAACTGTAGCGGCCAGAGGGGTAATGAGTTCACTATGACATAATAGTGCATTACTCTGAATTTCTATTGTCTCTAGTTTTTTAACTCATTTCTTTTGCTATTTGTTGAACGAACATTACCTGACGTTAAGGTAATAAATTTAATTCACTACAGGTACATTTGTCAGTGCATTTGTCTTATTCATACTTACACCTGAAATGGTTGTGTGTGATGTCAGCACACCTTTGCCTTCCCTCTGCTGCACTGGTCCTGTCTGCTTGCTGTAGGGGTGGTATGGGATCATCATCCTCATCAGATTCAGATTCACATATTTCTACTGGTATGCCCCTGGTGGTAGCTATATTGTGCAAGATTGCACGAGTAGCCACTATTCTACATGTGGTCTCTGGGCTGTACTGTAGTGCCCCTCCACTTTTGTGGAGGCACCGGAAGCAACTCTTCAGCAGTCCAAAGGTGCGCTCCACCATTTTGCAGGTCGCCCTGTGTGCTGCATTGTACCTCCGTTCAGCAGGTGTTGCAGGATTGAGGTAGGGCATCATCATGTAGGTGCGCACTGCGTAGGCACTGTCTCCTGGAAGGGACAGAGAGTATGATGAGTAACTGAGCCATCTGACATCAGCATGCCATCAATGCGCCATTGTATAGAGGGACAATACCTAGTAGATATCCTTCTCCAAACTCCCCAGCTAGCAGTCTTGTGTGAATGCCGCTATGGCGAAATATGTATGAATCATGGGTGCTCCCTGGGTACCTGGCTACGAGATCAGTTATGAAATAGGAGGCATTGCAAATCACCTGTATATTCATTGAATGTTGGTATTTACAGATGCGGTACACATACTCTGTGGCTGATGGTGGACAGATTGCCACATGTGTCCCATCTATGGCACATAGGATGTGGGGGAACTGTGGTATCTGGTAAAAATACATTTTTGTCTGCTGTGTATCCTTTAGGGTGTGGGGGAATCTGATGTACTGGTACATCCTGCTCAGCATGGCGTTGATAAATGTATTGAAAAATCTAGAGAGGGTACTCTGTGATACCCCTCCAGCTGCTGCTATGATCCCTTGATAGCTCCCTGAGGCGAGTAGGTGGAGGGAGCATAATACCTCCACATAGGTGGGTATGCTGTGAGTCCTTAGTGTTCTGCGCTGCAGTATGGGTTGTAGCTCAGCTATCAGATCAAGTATCATGGCTGAGTTCAACCTTTACCTCTCAAATATTTCCACCTCTGTCAAGTTAAAAAGTGTAATGCGCACTCTGAAAATGCGCTCCTGTCTCCTCCTCCCTCTCCTCAGACCTGCCAAGATCCTCATTCTCCTCGCCATGACGTAGAGTGCAGCCATTGTGGGAAAGAGTCTGAGGCATTCTGGGCCTCTTACCACCTGGTTTAACTTAGTGGTATTATGCATGTGCAAAATGCCATTCTGTGAAAAATCACAATTTGCGATTTTTGATGCATAGATTTGCGACTTGGATTTTGGGAATCGCAATTTGTGCCTCGCAATTTCCTACTGGAAATACCGAATTGCAAAATGCGACTGGCAAAACCAGGTCGCAACACAAAAAATCTAAATTTTTGCGATTTATTTTTGGTCTGCGAATGCCTTGTATGCATCGCAGACCACGTTTTTGCACTCACAAATTGCCGAATTTTGCGATTCGCACCGTTTGCGAGTGCAAAAAAGTTTCATACATCTGGCCCATAGTTATTTAAGACATGTTTTAATTTATAACTGCGGGCCAAGAAAAAAGAATGCTGCAAAAGATCACACGAAAAAGAAGTAAATTGTTTAATATAATAAAGAAGAAATTTTGTTTATTTTTATTTTGTGGAGTGGTCATTATCACATATGATGCCTCCACCTAGTTAGGTCTTTGCAGCAAATAGATGTTGGATTCAGGGATCTTAGACCCAACATCCTTGGTGTGGTACTCTCCCAAACTTTCTGCCTTCACTCCTCCTGTTTTGCTGAATTTGATTTTGTTGGCTTCAGGACTCTGTGTACCTTACCAATGCTAATCAGTGCTAAAAGCTTGTGCTCTCTCCTTCAAACTGTCGTGGGACTCCTGCTATAGTAATAAGACTACTGGATTTTGGATGGCAACAACACCAAGACTGGGGGACTGAGTCCGATCCCACACCATGTGACAGCTGTCAGCCTAACCCGTCTGGCTAGGTAGCAGCAGCTCACAAGTACCAAAGGTAAAAGTGATTTGTGGCAGCCTATCTCATGACCTTCAGAATCCTCAGGGAAGTCATGGTAGAACAGATCGTACTCCTTTCTCTCATTTAGACATGCATGCAAAAAACTTAACAGAATATACAAAGCACCAATCAAAAAAGCTAAAAAGGTACTAATCAGCCGGAATTCAAAATGCTAAATCTGCAAATAAAGAATTTTCTAAAATTTTAAACTAATTTTAAAAACCTAAATCCACGGAAGAAACCCATCTCATTACTCAAGAATTCCCAGACGTACTGGCAAATTACTACACAACTAAGGAAGACACATTGGACTCCTATTTGAAACAAACAAAAACCACCAGCACCAACCTGTTTCATAAAATCCCCTCCAAGAGTAAGCAAACCCAGCCTCTACACTCCTTCAAACAAATATCACAAAGTGAATTTATGGATTTGGTCAAAGCAAGCAGGACGTCCGGCTGCCCTTCCGACCCTTGACCAGCACACATCTTCAAGAACATTCTTTTTTCTACTTCTGCTGCCACACCAGTAAGAAGAAATAGACAATATTTTTTTAACTGCAGGAGCCTGTCCTTAAGACCTTAAAAAGACATACATGGGACCATTATTAATGAAAACGATCCTTGACCCACATGACCCAAACAACTATAGACCCTTTACAAATGGACCTTTCCAGGCCAGATGTTCCAATTCATAGAAGATGACTCTATACTTTCAGTCTACCAAGCTGGATTCTTCCCAGGAAGATGCATTGAATCTGCACTCATTGCATTCTGGAATGATCATAAACACGCAGTCAACAGCAATGGAGTTACTGCACTACTTCTCTAGGACCTCGCAGCTGCCTTTAACATTGTTGATCATGACATCCCAATTCAAAGACTCCACAAAGCCGGCATAGAAGAGACTGCTCTCAACTGGATCATATCCTACTTTCAAAACAGAACAAATGTCAGCTATTCTCCCCCTTTCTAGTCCAAACCCTATTTCACAAAAACAGGGGTCCCTCAAGGATCAATGATCTCACCTATGCTTTTCAACATCTACATGATGTCATTACCGGAATTGATCAATTAATTTCAGCTCACATGCTACAGCTCTACAGATGACACACAAATACTCCTTAAATTGGAATGCTTCAAAGACATTGGAAACTTACAAGTCTTCATTTTCCCTCAGCGTAATTATGACCCAATGTGAGCCTGGCCAGATGATCTGGGACCACCTCGTCAAGAATCTACGGAAGTTAAAAACCTTGGAATTATCAAGGGCTCCAAGTAAACAATGAATGTCCAAGTAGACAATCTAGTACAATCAAGCTTCAACACCTTGAAAACTCTGCAACTCATCCCCCCCCCCCCATCTGGGATTGCCACACAATTTCCAGGCTACTATCTCTCTTGTACTGTCTAAACTAGATTATGCCAATGGTCTCTACCATGGATCGTCTCTATGTACTATGAAAAAACTATAACACATTCAGAACTCTGCTGCCAGACTACTACTACAGGTAAAGCCAGAAGCCCACATCTCCGCTGCCTTGAGGGTACCACATTGGTTACCGATTGCCAGAAGATCCATGTTCAAGCTGCTTTGTATAACCCTCAAAGCAATACATGATACAGGACTACTTTTCATCAGGAAAAAAAATCAACAAATACATTCAATAAATAAACATCCCCTTAAGATTGGTGTTCCGCCTTAAAATACTACCATACAAAAAAAAGACTATAGTTGGTACATTGTTCGCTGTTAAAGTGGCAGGACTATGGAATTCATTACCCCCAAACATAAGATCCACCGATAAATATCTTATCTTTAGAAGACTACTCAAGAGTTGGCTCTTTCTTTCATAACCACCATATCCAAACAGCAGTGGACTGAATATGCCTATGTTGGTAAACCTTTATAATCTGATTATGGCTATATATCTAGATATGTGTAATTCTTTAAGAAATATGCATAATTACTATTGCACAATAATAAATTATATACATACTCTTTAAGCCTGTTCAACAAATGTATATTTACTCACGGTTAAATGTATATATGTGTGTGTGTGTGTGTGTGTATATGTGTGCATGTATACATATATATATATATATATATATATATATGCAAGTATGTATACAATGTATGTATGTGTATATGTGTGTGTATATACATATATATGTGTATATTTTCTATGATTAACATGTTCATAGATCATTGCATAGTTCCTAGATAAATTGTTTGATTAGTTACTAATGACTCTTTGCTTTCATTTTTATCTATCACAATGAGCAAATGTTATCTTAACTATTTTATTAACAAACATTTTTCTGTTGAAAATTGAGGAAAAATAAAAGAATGTTAGAAAAGTACACAAATAAATGGACTACAAATATTGCAAATCTTGAAAGTCTGTGTTTATACAACACAACTTCAAATCCCAAATACTATATCCATTAATATATTCCTTACACATCAATTCTCTTACTATGTCCGTATCTATTTATTTATTATTTTAGTCCTACTGTACAAGAGGTAAAAAAATTATTACTCTCTCGTAAACTTTACTCTGTGTCCCTATCGCTCCATACCTCTATCAATCTATCTTCCATCACCACTCTCTTACTCATTCCAAACCCATTCTACTAATATGATCTCCAAAATAACCCTGCCTAAGCTTTTCCCTCCTCCACCGCTCCTGCCCCAACCCAAACCTCAGTTACTACTATGAGCTCACAAACAACCCTACTAAATTATTGCTTCCTTATCTCCCCATTGACTCATCCAAACCACTTCTACTACTATGATCTCCTTAACCCCTTTCTACAGACTATTCCCTTGTCCATCTCTCCTATACACATCCAAAGTCTTATCCTAATACTATAAACTGAAACTAACACTTTGGGATTCTTCCCTCCTCTATTCCGCCATTATTCTAGTCAAACCTACTAACAAACTCACATATCCTCTGCTCAAATTAATTCATACTAATACTAATACTGTACTCATATTTCCCGATACTAATCTACCACTAATCCTTTTTGGGTTCTGGAGTAGCGTGCTACTTGCTGAAAAGTGCTTTGACACCTCCTCAGGAATAGTAAGCGCTATATAAATACAATTACAATTACACAGACAACTGTGTTCTTTGTTTAAAAGCATGAATATGCGGATAATGAAGTTCAACACTATCACAGCAGTGAACAGGAAAGTGAAATATAGGGAGAGTCCCACCATGTTGTCAGAATAGCGTGTCTAACATCCCTTCCTACACTACTAAGGGGCATATTTACAAGTCCCTTGTGCTGCCTTAGCATCAGTTTTTTTTTACTCTAAGGCAGAGGAAACGTGGCCTTTTTCTGTGCCATATTTACAAAGTGGCGCAATGCATGCACTGTCCCACTTTGTAAAACCTTGCGCCTTATTATGCCTGCACCACACATAGGCCCTCATTATGACTGCGGCGGTCTTTTTCGCAGACCACCAAAGTCAGCCAGCCACTTGACCGCCAGTGTTGGTGGTCTTCAGACTGCTATATGATGGCTGCTGGCTGCTCTTCACCACTATTTGGTGGGAAACTGCCAGCAGCCATACAGGCAGTCGGCGGGCTAGTGGAGCCTACTCCGTCACCAACATCACGTCACCACAACACCACCCAATGAATTACTACATTGTAGATGGCGTGGCGATGTTGTGTTGGTGGGGCGCTGGCAGTGGAGCAGGCTCCACTGACCCCATTCCCCCCCAGCCGACCACCATGTAAGGTGACCGACCAACAGTAGGGTGGGGGTGTTGAGTATTGTGTGCGTGAATGGGGGTTGTGTGTGTGAATGGAGGGGGTGGAGGGTTTTGTGGGTGTTTGTGTGGATGTGTGTGCAAGTGTCTGTGTGACTGCGTGTATGCGGGGGGTGTGGGGAGTGTCATGGCCATGTGTGCATGTGTGTGTGAATGAGTGAGTGTGGATATGTGCATGTATGTATGTGTGGTTTGTGCATGCACGGATGTGGGTACAGTACGGGGATGGGGATGGAGGGTGTCGCTGCTTAGGGGTTGTGGGGGCTTCTGATGGGGTGAGGGGGAGGGAGGTTCTGACATGGAGGGGGTGTTGGGGAGTCCTGTAGTGGCAACAGGATTAAGTATTCCTGTCGCTAGTATCCTTACCACCAGGGAATTCGTGGCAGGGCTGCCACCACGGATTCCCTGGCGGTAAGGATACACAAAATACTGCAGGCGGTGTTAGGTGGACCGCGGGGTCGAAGGAAGACAACCTTCGGCCAGGCGGTGCTACCCCCCTGGCGGTACAGGTGGTGAACTGGCTGCCCTTGTCATAATTTGGTGGTCCTGCATCGCCATGCTGTCTGTGGTCTGACCGCCACCACTGGCATGGCGGGGCAGGACCACCAGGGTCATAATGACCTCCATAATGTATTCAAGGGGGGCAATCTCCCGTTAGACAGCCCCAAAAAAATGGTACAGTGAAATTTACATTTTACTGCGCCATTTTTTCCCATCATTTATCCTGCCTGCTCACGGCAGGAGTTAAAATGACACACCCATTGAAATCAAAAGCCCCACTTGTGGTTGGCTGCACGAGCATCAAACCTTTTGCTGCTAGTGCAGAAAAGAGCCACAATAGCATCATAAATTTTGACACTATTGGCCTAAAGACCGTGAAGGTGGGCCACCTTTTAAATATGGCACAACTATGGTGTTGTTAGGGGCACGCAAGAAAAATGGCGCATCAGGACCGATACACCACTTTCTTATAAATATGCCCCAAAGTTTCTAAATAACAGCAAATAGCAGTGGTAGCCCTAATCTGCCCTTCTGGTCCAGGGAAGGAAGCCCAATCCCCATACCTATATTCAGAGGTAAGGAAGAAGTCTGCTAGTCTGCTGGGAGTTTCAGCAGAAGCTGGGACGACGTGCAGAATGAGATGGCAAGCTAGCTGGCTGGAATGTCCCCCCTAAGTTGGTGGGGGTAGCATGATGTTTCATAGTAAAACATCTTGTTGTTCTGAGAACTGCCCAGACGTGACAGCACAAATGTTTCTGTGTAGGGTAGACAGTGTACTCTTTGGACCTGCAATACCCAGTAAACTATTGTGTGCAGCATTGGAGTGAGCACAAGATGAAATGTCATACAAAGGAATAAATAACACAATCTTCTTGAAAGGGCAACTGATACAAATAATAAAGCATTATCACTAAAATGAAGCCTTGCTAAACTAAAATGACTAGGTGAGAGGGCACAGGCCTCAGAGCAAAGCTAAAATGAATGTACCCACATAAACACTAATGTAACCTCACAACACCCTCCCCATTGCCGGTTTGAGAGTGGTCTATCAAAATTAAAACCTACTCATAGAATCACTATGCTTACAATAATCCATATTAAAATAGAGCAAGGCAAAAAACTCCACTCCTCTGGCGGAATTTGCAGAATTCAGCAACTCCTCATTCCATGGAGTATGCGAAGTTCCCGATAGGCTCTGCACTCCACAACGTAGCAGGGTTTTTTCTGTTTTTCCCATGTTGGCACTCATTTTCTGTCATTTCGTGCATGCAAAATGTGAGATGAAAGACCAGCCTCAGGGGAGCAAGCTGGGAACACCACTCCCGCATCAGCGGCCCCATTCCAAAGTAGGCCCAAGCCCATGTCTGGCACATTGGCAGCCTCTCAGGAACGCCGACGAGCAGTGACTTTGAATTGGACTTAACTCTTTCTCAAAGTAGTTTCCAATTGTTACCAGAAACTCAGGCCTGTGAAAAACAACAGCCACAGCCAGCAATAGCAGTTCCTCCTGAAGAAGCAACACATCAGAATGTTGAGCTTGTTTCAGAGGACGCCAAAGAATCCCCTCTTTTACAAGATCCGCTGTCTTCCAGATCGCCACCATTTTCTTCCTTAAGCCCACCTTCTGATGATCAAGACTCCACTTGGATGCCATTAGCATATGAGACATGCCAGGAGAGGCAAAGAGTAAAAAGAAAGGTTCCTGAAAGGCTTAGAGTTATGGATGAAGAAGAGGAGAATGGCGAGTCTGACAATGAGCCTGTCATCATGGCTGTTAGCCCAGGCTCCATGGAGCCAAACATCACCCCCTCTTCTCAACCTGCTCCAAGAGATGTAGCAGCGATACCACCATCTCCACCAGTTTCCATATTTAAAGGGCTCCAGGTGCGACCTACATCCACACCCACCTCCGTAGAAGAAGGCACCACAGAGAGGCAAAGGTCATCAAAACAAAATCCATCTACCACCACTTATTCAGACATTGGCACCAGTGTTAGAAAGTTGACCTCCCTAGTTTGGTACCTCTTTATGGTGAGTAAAAAGTAGCTAAACATTGCTGAATGCTCCATTTGCCGAGCAACTGTAAGTCGGGATACGCTTGGCACAGACTATGGAACTGTATGCCAAACAACCCATTTGGAAAAACACCACGCAATCCACTGGGAGGCACACCTTAACTGCCAAAAGGAAAAGCCTGCAAGTGGTGTTAGTGAAGGTGTTGAAAGCAGGGAATCTGATCTGATCATAGTGGAAGGTGAAGAGGAGGGTGTCATTTTTGTTACACAGATCAGCCCACATAAGCCACATCGCAATGGCACAGGAAGACTCAGAGTCATGTCGAAACACCAAGGCAAGAACCTACAGCGGCTGCCCCCCGAGACACACATTGAGCCTACCACCACCTTCTAAGTTGCCTGCATCAGTGGTACCAGCAAAAGAAAATCCAGGCTACTATTTCTGCCATGTTTAAGCAGGAGGGGCAGTACAAATGCAACCACCCAACAACACATGGCTAGAATGTTAGCGTTGGACATCCTCCCTTTTTCTTTTGATGATTGAGTGGGTTTTCAAGAATTTGCGGCAGCTACCTGCTCTAAATGGAAGGTTCCTAGCCAATCCTATTTTGCCAGAGATGCTGTTCCAGCACTACATCATGATGTGCTGGAACTGGTTGGAAAAGCTTTGCAGCAAGGTGCTGTCCAGACTATCCACCTGACGACATATCTGTGGACGGGTTGCAAAGCCATTGATTACATGTGCATCACTGCACAATGGATCTCTTTTGTGGGGGGTAGAGACATAATATCTGCAGGTATTGACACACAGCTGAAATTTTTAATGGTGCTCGAAAGCATGCAACAGTAGCTAGGTTTCCCATGGAGAAATCCCATCCAGCTGCAAACATCTTGGATGACTTTAACAACAAGGTCTTTGAATGGCGAGCCCCAGAGGGCTTAATGTTGGATTTGTTGCCACGGATAATGGTAGTAATGTATTTAAGGCCATGTCAGATGGTGGCTATTTCACGGTCCTGTGTTTAGCGCACTGCATAAACATCATTGTACAGAACTTCCTCAAAAAATAACTCAAGTAAGTAACTTATTGTCCACATGCAGAAGAATCTGCACTCATTTTAGCCAGTCTTTTAAAACTCACAGTCTGTTGAGGATTATCCAGTGTTATAACAGAATGCCAGTTAAAGCCCTCCTGCAGGAGGTGCCAACTGGTTGGAATTCCACTTATTACATGTTACAACATCTGTTTGACAAGTACAGAGTGATCAATGAATATCTCATGCAAAGAGGGGATGCAACTGTGAAAGGCATGATCATTGAGATGGGCCAATGGGGCCTGGTTAAATGCCTGACAGAGATGCTGATACCATGTGAAATTGTTACACGGGAAATCAGCAAGGAGGACTGTACCATGGGTCAAGCTATCCCATTGGTGCATATGCTGCAGAAACAGCTAAAGGAGGTGTCTGAAATGTACACAAGTGTGGATGAAAAACAGTTGCACAGGAGTTTGTAGAGAGCTTAATCCCTCGCTTATCCGTTAATACAAAGCTTCAGAGAGGCATTGTGTTATCAAAACATTACATCTGTGGCACTATTCTTGACCCACGGTACGAACAATTACTAGCCACTTTCATTCCGTTTTCTGATGGGGATGTTTCAACCTACAAAATATGGATTGCTGAGCAAGCCAGAGAACTAGAAAAAGAACAGGTGGAAAAAAGAGGCCCACTCACGAGCAGAGGTTCTGGGGTGCAGCCTAAAACTTCCATAGAACCTGCTGACACTGCAGCTAGAATTGACACCAGCAACAATAACAGGAAAAGAAGCAGCAGCCCCAAAATCTGCATTTCACTGATATTTAAAGGCAGGGCCTGCAGAGGCGAGAACAACAGAGCTCGAGCAAGGTGGAGAACCAATGACTTTTGTGTGGATGGTACAGGCCTACCTGGATGATCCAACTGAGGCCTATCTGTGCCAAAACCCATTGGTGTATTGGTATGGGAAGAGGCACCAATGGACAATGCTCAGCAGGCTGGCAATAAATTATCTTGCTTGCCTTGTAGCCAGTGTGTCTGCTGAGCATGTGTTCAGTGCAGCTGGTATAGCTGGTGCAGTTGTGACAGTGAGAAGGACCAGTCTCCTGTCCCAAAATATTGAGAGATTGACCCTGATCAAATCGAATCAGCACTTTATACATCTAAATTATAGCATACCTACAACAGGAGGAGGATGAGAGTGATGATTGATTAGACTCATGATAGTGTGTTCGCTGACCAACTTCTGGGTGAACCACCTCTACTTCCCTGACTAGACCCTGAGCACCGTAGAGCTGTCTACTTTTTACTATGAACAGCTTTGAGAAGAAAAAAATAACATAGTTAGCTGTGAGAACCTTATTAGTGTATATTGTAAGTTTCTGTCTAAAATTGACTAATGAACCACAACTGTTTTAGGCACATGTATGGTTGAGATGTAGTTGGACTAGTGTGCATTGAAGAAGCCCCCAAACCCACCAAAATCACTTCAAGGATATTTGAGAGACAATGCTTGCCTCCATTCTGTGCCTATCTTTTATTTTGTCCCCTAGCAGGACTGCACCAGATATTTGATTTACAACTTACTGGCTAGTATGTGTTTTGTTTCCTGAATCAAAGAGGATCAGCAATGTGCTACTATGCTTGATTGGGACACGTAAGCAATGTTATATATGCCTCAATCATTGATATGAGGGATACTTGTTTCAATGTTGATAATTGAGATGGTTGGTGTGACCCATCATGTCTAGTGGTGGAAGATAGTGAGAGTGGCTGTTTATATTGTTTAAATATATTACGCTGGCTTGTGTTTGCGTTGTGATAAATGTTGGTGGCATACAAATAATAGTTAGTGATATATTTTTCCTGATGGTGATTTTTTCTCCTTCCCCTTTCATACTTACTGAAATATGTTTGCTGGCGTTTTCACACTGCATTTTTTCTGGTGCTCTGATTTCTGGTTCACATTTATCAAAGAAGACCCGAACAGTCCATTTAGATGACAAACAAAATTCTAGACCAGAAAATAAAAAAATACTTAATGTTTCTCATGCTGTTAAAAAGTTACAAGTCACTCTATCTCAATTGGGTCGTGACTGAGACTGTGACTCTCTGGAACAGTTGGTATGGAGTTGGACATAATATTCTTTAATCAGAGTCTGGACTGGAGCATGACAGAAGGAATCAGAGTGTGATTTAACAATCTAAACAACTGCCAGAATAAGGAAGTTATCAACTTCATGGAAATCAACAGGGTGCTGTGAGGAGGAGTCTAAGAGGCCTACTCCAATCTGTGGACTGGTGGTGAGAGGTGTGTCAATTACTTAATTTGGAAAATACAGTGCTGCTGTGTGTGTCTGCTGGCTGGCTCAAACTTGAAACAATATAGTTGGGTGGGGGGGCCTGTTGTAGGAAACTGGAGGAGGCAGACATGTATGAATGGTAATATCACATTATGCAGTGCTCTAGGCTAAATGTTATGATGAGCATGACAGTTACAAGTTACATCATCCCGATACATGATGACACCTGTCTGTGATTGTTGCTAGATGATCGCAAAGGTCTTTGCTCTTGCTCTGCCACCTCTGAGTCTTATTGGTACACTACTCCTCATGAAGCTTACCTTCCATTGGATACTTCTTTATTGTACAATATCCTGATGATAATCATTTCTCTTATACAATCCACAAGCCATCTCTTCTCCTGCACCATAACACTCATGCTTACCTTATCTGACCGCTTCAGGCAGGCACCCAAGAAGATTGACGGGGCAATCCCAGAAGACTGAAGATGCACCACCCAATTTGGCAATACAGACCAGAATAATTTTTCTTTCAATATATATATTTTTTTTTTAAGAACTGTGGCCCTCATTCTGACCCTGGCGGTCGGCGGAGAGACGGCGGTCGGACCGCGAACAGACCGGCGGTATTAAAAATGGCATTCTGACCGCGGCGGTCCCCGCCGCGACCGACCGCTACTTCTCCACTCCGACCGCCACGGCGGTCATGACCGCGGGGCTGGAGTTTGCGCACTCCGGCCCGGCGGTCGTCCCAAGACCGCCAAGGGTATTATGACCCTGCCTACCGCCGCGGTTTCTTGCGGGCGGGAACCGCCGTGCGAACCATGGCGGTAAGCACTATCGGGGCCAGGGAATTCCTTCCCTGGCACTGATAGGGGTCTCCCCCACCCCCCACTACCCACCCGAGTCCTCCCCCCACACCCTCCACCCCCCTGCCACCCCCCAGAGGTGGTACGAACCCCCTCCCCACCCCCACCCCGACATGCACATACATGTACCCCGACATGCACACACCCCCAACATGCACATATACACACCCCCTACACACACATACACAACGGGGACACATACCCGCACACATACATGCCGACATGCGCACCTGCCGAACAGCACACATTACCCATAGACACAGCAGCACCCCCCGCCCGCATACACGCACTCACACACCCCCTCTACACACTCACACGCACACCCCCATGCACGCCCACATCACACAATACCCCCCCACCCCCTCCCCTCACGGACGATCAACTTACCTTGTGCGTTGGTCCTCCGGGAGGCGACGGGAGCCATAGGGACGTGACCGCCAACAGAAGACCGCCAACAGAAGACCGCCACACAGAAATGTGGGTCGTAATTCTGTGGGCGGTGTTCTGCTGGCGTGGCGGTGGAGGTTGACCAGTCTCCACTTTCCCGCCGACCGCCAGTGTGGCTGCTGGCGGTTTTCCGGCGGAACGCTCCCAGCGGTCAGAATGCGCACAGCGGCACACCGCCGCGGTCGGCGGTCTTCACCGCGGCGGTAACTCAGCGGTCTTGCGAAAAGACCGCCAAGGTCAGAATGAGGGCCTGTATGTGTTACTTTCACCCCAAGTTTAGTTATATGTACTACCTTGCTAAAGTAGCTGACTGAAAGCTTTTATATATATACTACTTTGGTCTCACTTGGGCTGGCAGAATGTTAAGTGATCTGTCCCATACGAATTCATGTTTTTCTGTTCTTCACACAACAGGCTGCTGATCATTCCTCAGGTGACTAGTGTGTTTGTGTTGTGTTTGTCTTTTTGGCACATCTTTCCCAAAATCCGTCTTCCATCTTTTCATCAAATCCCTAACCCTCTTTCCCCGGTCTGTGTGTGTGATTGAGTTGTTCCTTCAAAATTTACACCATTGATTAATCTCACATTTGGTCGGGCGGATGTGGTAGAAGCAACCTCAACTCAGTGTGCAGGCTCTTCATTTCAGTTCACCTAGGTGGAGTGGGACCTCACATCCTATGGCTTCACTGTTAGTGCACTAGCATGCTACTACTACATCACCATGGTACCATGAGAAACCATGCAGCCCTCGCTTCATCCATTCAGGTAAGATAATTATGGAGTATTGCTTTACCTTTAGTTTAGGCAATATAATTAGCAATGGCAAATCTCTCCACCCCACTCCTATGGGTCAGATTGGGAACAATGCACTGCAGAGACTAGAATAGTACTGGGGCAAGGTTACATAACTGCATAAATAATGGATGTACACCATCAGGAGATATATAAAACATGCTTCGCTCAAAGGATTACACTATCAATAGATTTTGAAAAGACACTGCGTAAAGGCAGCAGTGCGAAATAAAACACCCTGAAAAAATATTTTAGGCATAAAGAATAGTACATAACTGTTAATTTAACTCTGTCCCTAACAAAAATAATAATAAATACCCACCCCTTCCACCTACAACTACCTCCAAACAATTGTCCCTTCCCCAAACAATATTAAAAACTAAAAAATAATGTGTCCAATTGTCCAATGTTCAAAAAAATTAAAATAATAGTCCTGCAAAAACCCATTCTCACCCTCTCCACCCACAACACATCCCACCCACCCAAATAAATGGTTAAAAAAGGGGAAGAGGAAGGCACTACAGGAGGGCCACGATTCTCCTGAGGAGCCCCTCCCGACATGCCTGATGGGCCTCTCGCTGCGTCAGCCTCCATAGGACATGGCATTGGAAGATGGTCTCCTGGGGGGGCAGAAGTGATGATAAGGTAGGCAGCTGCCCTGGCGCTGTGGCCTAGGTGTTGCTGTGCTGGAGGCACATGGGCCTGGTTGGGGCCCTCAGTACCGGCAGAAGTTACTGCTGCTGACTACTCCTCCTCTTCCTCGAGGACCACTAGTTGCTGGTACTTGGCATGTATGGCCTCCAGTTTCATCCGCCATAGCCTGGCTGCTATTTCCTGCCATGATGGTGGAACAGTAGGAATAGCTATATCAAGAAAGAAGAAAGAGAAATTGTAAACAATGCTCTGAGCAAAGCACTTGTTTAAAATCATGTAGTGTGGTGGCACAGTAGCAGTACGTTTGGTGGTCACATTAGGACATTCAATTTTAAGGTGACAGCTGTCACAGCCATAATATGCACTATGAAGTACAAGCATTCTTCTCTCCACTGTTGTGCTAAATTAATGGTGGCATTGCTAGCTCAGTTGGTGTCATAGTTGTACTCTTTATTGTCTGCAGCTGGGGCAGCTGTACTGGAAAATTATTTTATTCCATTGGCCCTGTTCTTCTTTGTACCTGGACTACAAGGTCGATGAATACTAAGAACGAAACACACCACATAATATAGAATCAATCATGCAGATATGCTGTCTGCCATGATTAGGTGGGTGGAGAAGAAATGCTCTGCAGTAGATGGAAAGGATTAAGGAATGGGATTTAAACGGAATGTGGCGCATTCACATCATCACAGACTATGCCATTCAGGAAAATCAAGGCAGTTACTTATGGACCATTTTACTCACTGTCCTTAGAACCTTCCTCCACCATATATTGTAATTACTACTTTTTTGCAAAACAATACATCTGCTTTGCAGTAAGGAAAGGAATCTTCTTAACGTACTCCACTGCAGGGTAAGGTAGAGTGGATTAGGATGGGTAGGTAGAGTACACACTTTACAGATCAATCAATTCTTCATCATCATCATACGCCTAAGGTTTGGCTAGTATTGTGACTCACTGTGGTTGATAAATATTGAAAGGGAGAAATTAGAACAGAAGTATATCCCCTACAGAAGCCATAATTGATTATATTTATCGTTTGGCTTGAAAAATGTGGCACAACCAAAGACTGATTTTTTCAAAAGTCTGGGACAGAACTTAGGAAAGATTAATGGAGTGAAGTACTAGGAAGTGACAGAGTGGGCACTGGGAGGGAAAGGAACAAACCTTTTTTAGCATTGGCATGCATTGAAAAGTGTTTGACACATTACCTTAACAGAAGCTGTTATACACACAATGCACAGCCAACACTGCAGTGCTGATTCTGACAAAGTGAACCATGCAGCTGTAAGATCATCATAAGGGCTGGCACTGGTGAAAGGCCATAGCGAGGGGAGGGAGGCGATGGTTAATGGGTGTTGGGATACATATTACCTACCTCACTTGAAAAATACTGTGAGTCAAGGGAATATTCTGAAACACCATCCAAACCTTTGCATCAAACCTTTGATAAAAAGCATTGCAAGCAAGTAAAGTAGGTGAGAAGAATGCCCCTATCTAGAAGATCTCTCTTGCTTCTTCATTCCAAGCATTTATCTAGTCATCATCATTGCAAATGTCTTCTTCGAATACTCTTATTCTTCTTCACAATTGGCATTGATACACATCATTTCAGCTAAGCTTTACATTCTGCATTCCAGTCTTTCACCATTTTCCAAATTCCAAAAATGTCTCTCTACTAACCTTTTGCCAACATATATTTACCCAATAACAACCCATTCATCCTTTCAGCTATTCACCCATCCGAGAGTTCTAACACACCTGAGGAGTCCATTCACGCATCCATGGATTCCTTTCACACATACCCTTTCACTCACCTGGGCTGGCATTGTTCACCCGTATACCATTTCATCCATCCTTCACCCACACATGCATCTTATCATCCTTCTCATCATCCACCTACATGATTATTATTATGCACCCTTTCATCCACACACACATCCTTTCATTCATATTATATTTTACCCAAAACACATCAGAGTTCAAGTTCATTTTCTAAACCTTAGTTTGCTGAGTTGCAGACAGAAGAGACCAAAACTAACTGAACTGATGCTGCATCTGCAAAAGCAGGGTGTTGAAGGGTGAGTCAACAACACTGGTATACCCTTGTAGTGACTACTTTACTAATTGTCAATGAGCAATCAATAGGACTTACCACTGCTTTTCACTGCCGCCACTGAGACTTCCCCCTGATACGCTCCTGCAGCCACTTTGGCGCTGGCACTGCCAGTGCTGACCCCGGCACGGGTGGTCAGTTTGGCTAATTTAGATGCCCAATATGCCTCCCTCTATTGTTCTTTTCTAATAGCAAAATACAGCCGAAAAAACATCACAATATTTTGGGTGCGAATTATCTTCTATCAAAATATCAGGTGGGAGTTTTTGTTGTTTGGAAATTTGTTAAAAGTAGGAGTGTCTGGGGAGCTCCACTCCACTGGTGGAGCTAAAGAAGCTTTTGGAAGTCTGTGCCAGCGGAGCGGAGCTCACCCAGGGCATGCTGCATCACAGTATGGGCTGCACAGCGCAAGCGCAGAAGTCTGTTCTTTCACTGTGCAGGCCATAACTGGGCTACAGTGCGCACTGGAGGAGAGGAGGGAGGCAGCGCCCTAAGAGGAGGATTCTTTAGAGAGGGCGACCCTCTTGGGAAGAACCAGTTAAGTCCTCTTTTCTTTTCTTGTCATTGTTTGTGCACACTGGTGCACAAACAAGGATTGAAATGGCAGCTTTTGCTGACTATGGCCCTGACCTGAATCCAGGCCAGGGCCGTAGGCAGCAAAAGCTGTTGTTTCTGGCCTCTTGTGCACCGGCTTGTCCAATGTGCACTGCACACGGGGCAGGCCAGTACACAACAGGCCTAGCAGCTTTCGCTGACTATGGCACTGGCCTGAATTCAGGCCAGGGCCATAGGCAATGAAAGAAAGCTGCTGTTCCAGGCCTCTTGTGCACCAGCCTGCCCTGTGTGCACTATATACGGGAGAGGTGGGGGCCCAAAAGGCCTGTAATGGTGTCTTTCACTGCCTACGGCCATCCTGAATGCGCCCATCTTGGAAGCGCTAGGCAGGGTCGGTCCTGGCTGACCAGGCCCGATCCTGCTTAGCGCTTCCAAGATGGGCACATTCAGGAGGACTCCGCGGGGCATGGAACTACGGCTTCACTGAATTACACCGTTTTTTTTCAACTCCACAGAATTACATGACACCGGACTCCTTTCACTCGGCCCAGGCCTAATTAAAAGCACGCTAAAACTATACATAAAAGGAGATAAAAAATGTCTATGTTGACAAGCAGAACAGACCAAAATCAAGCCAAGTTTAGAAGGTCAATTTAGAATTTTGATAAAAAACATTCCATCAAATTAGGGCCAAATGTCAACAATAACCATGATCCTTTAGAAACTCACCAATGTCATCAAGGGTAACTGAATCAAGGAAAGATCCCACTTCAGCTGGTGACAAATGTATCAGGCCATTGACAACGAAAGAAAGGGAGCACTCATGCTTCAGTGCCTCAGGCGTAGCTCTGGCTGAGGTGACAGAAACCCATGCAGTGCCAGGTGTTGTAGCACCAGGAGCCACTTGATCCACTAAGGATTGCTCATAGGAAGCTGCACGTAAAAATCACAATTTCAATGTGCAAGTCTGGTAATGAGCTCTTATTGAAAACATCAACAGATCTGCATCCAAAGGAGGTACGCGCTGCATAGCAAGACACACTTCCTATGCATGTGCGAATGGACACCACAAACATTGAAAGACATCCAGGAGTGGTGCTCTGAAATACTGCATCATGCATTCACGACAAAGTTGGGCTGGTGGAAGTGCCATCCATCCTCCTAGCTGAAATGGGGCAGCAAAATGCAGCCAATTAATGCCAAAGTAACAGGGAATTACCCACAAACACCTACAAATATAGAGTGTATGGCTGAAGCTGTTATGCTGAATATAGAGGAGAAGGTGGTGACAAAACCAAAACTGACAGCCTTAAAGCTCATCCAAATGTCTTGGAAAGTTTGTATTTGAAAGGGACTGTATCTCTGCAGATGACGTGCCACTTGAAGGGCATAGGTCTCACGGGCAGGTATGAGTGCCATGTGTTTTTGAAACAATAAAGCTTTCAGTTTGCTCAGCTTATCAAACTTTATTTTTGAAATAGCAATATGAGGCCACACTTCTGCTACTTTTATCGCTTGTGGGGGGGGGCGGAAGCACATTTCCGCATCATGTTCTAATTTGGGAGACCAAAACTTTGTAAGCAATTCTGGCCGCCATTTCACAACAGCTAACTCCATTCACCATCACATAACTCCCATTCAAGAGCACCTGGATGCTGGTCAAATCAAAGTGACAAGAACACCCTTCAGATAAGCTAAATTCACAGCTGAAGCATTCCATGTTCCGTGTAAGGACAGCTGTTTACAACTCATTGTAATGACTTACAGAAGTTTCACATTCGGTCTCACTAAGCAAGAAGTCTTTCATGCCATTGAAACATTTGTGTGTAATGGGTAGCTCCCACACCTCATGGATGTAATGATATTGTGACGGGCCGGACCGGGCCGACCTGCACAATGTCCCTGCTTGTCCTGACGCCTCTTCGGCTGACCTGGATGTGTCTCTGGGTTCAACCAATCGCGTGGGTAGGGTCTGTCGCAGTGGGAACATGGGCTGAGAAAGGGTCAGGCAGCGAGTCGGAGGGGGAGGACGACGGTTGTGCGGAGAAAGAACTGGACCTTAGAGACAGCGATTATAGAGGAGGACGAGGACGGGATTGGACAATCCGACGGGAGCGAAGGACTGAGGGGGCTCACAGGTCCATCTGCACCCCTCGAGTGCAGAGGAAGAGAGAAGACCAGGACTGCAGCAATCCCAATCGGGGATGAAGAAAGTCGGCTCCGGGGAGCAGAACACTACTACCCGCCACGCTTCAGGAGAGGCGTGGCAGAGTCAGGTACGGGGCCGTGGCCTGGGCAGGGTTAGGGAGGACGGAAGGGGGACAAAAATATGGGTTTCACCACTGAAGTGTTGTAAGGGACACAATATACAAAAGTAAGCACAAAAGGGATGGAGGGCACCAATTGGGGAGGACCAACAGGAGAAAAGGGGCATGTGAGTACAGGACAAGTAAGAAAATATTAGCAAAACAGTACTACTAGGATCCGGTGGGAGAAAGGGAAGTGAGGATGAGAAACTGCAACTACAGGGACAGTAGACTCAGGAAAATAAAAGAGAACACAGAAAAAGGAATAAAAGAAAGAAGCAACCACCCCAGAACAGATCAGAGAAAAGCAAAAGCAGAATTGAGAGAGAGAGAGAAGAAACAAGTACACAGAACCCCCCCCCCATAAAAGACCAGGAAAAGAACCAGAAGAGGAAAAGGGAAAGACAGAGACAGAAAAGAGAAAATAAGGGAAGGGAAACTCCACGATCACTTATCAAGACTATTCTTCTTCTTTTCACATATGCTTCCCGAGAGACCTATGAAGAGTACAGAGAGAAGAGGAGGAGACCAATAAACCCAGCCTAGAGGAGAAGCTTGGAGAGCAGAAACATAAAACAAAAGCCTTTCATCACCATAAACTGTTATATCCAAACAATAAATACCACTTACCTGTATAATCAACGAGTCTTGTGTGATTTATAGCGCCCATCCTGCAACAGATATCCTTGCTTTTCAAATCTGCCTACAGGAATGTGCTTTAAACATGAGGGGAACTGAAGTATTGAAATGTGCAGATTAATAACCCTGTGTATTAGCCAA
Source organism: Pleurodeles waltl (assembly GCF_031143425.1). Taxonomy (NCBI): domain Eukaryota; kingdom Metazoa; phylum Chordata; class Amphibia; order Caudata; family Salamandridae; genus Pleurodeles; species Pleurodeles waltl. The sequence goes on from NC_090440.1 coordinate 1,515,348,277, forward strand.
ACTTCAGATGGTATTTCTGACGTAATGAAAGGCAACTTTCTAACTTCTTTATGTTTAACATAATGTAAGTAGCTTCTTTCTTTGTGTATTGCTTTTGCGTCAAGTTAAACGCAGAAAACAGGTATCTGGAGCTGACATGTTGCCAGGGTATGCAACAAATTTTTAGAATTTGTAACATCCAACCTAACTGCATTATGGACCTAAGTTGACTATGTCCATGGTGTAAAAATGACATATCATTTTGTATGATGTTAATTGCAAATGAAACAATATTGTTTAGGGTGTAAATGCAGTTGGACCAAGTGTTCATACCATTATCAACAACAGCTAGAGCATTCTGGTGGTTTTCCTGTTCTGTATGCCTTAACCAGGCTGCGGCTTCTTCTTGTGAAAGTTTCCAAATGTCATTATATGTTGATTATAAGAATTGCTTGGTGTGTGGCTTTCTTGGAACTAACAAGAAATCTTGTAAGTCTTTGTTTCTGACACAAGATTAAGGTGTTTTTAGCAGCTGCTAGTGTGGGAGAATTCAATCCTTGTAGACATAATTTGCTCACACTGTATGTAGTGACGATGTCAGAGTGTTGTGATGATATGTAGCAAGGTTAGGTCTACTCACTCTAAAAACCCCTGTGGAGTTTAGAAAATGCTCATGACAACCATTTGTGTCAAGTGGCTACAATAACCACCCGTTTGGACATGGAAGTATTGAGTTAAATGTTCCATTTTGGACAAACCCATTGAGCTGTTCTTAAATGATGTTTAAAATCTTCTTCCATTTATAAAATTTGGCTGGTGACAGAACACTGGGCACATTTAGTTCCTTAATCTTTGCTAAGCCTTGCTTGTTGTACAGTTTCATTTAAAAATAGCATTTGCAACAGAATAAGGCATTCTCTAAACAAAGTTTCCTCTTCCTGTATTTGCCAGTTTCTAGTTCCCCACACACTCTTTGAGTCAATATTTATAGCATTCAATAGCCAACTAAGAAAGAAAGAAATCAGAATGAATTAGCTCAGTATTTGTAAATAGGACATTCTTCAATTCCATAGGAGACAGTTTAAAATGATAAGACTCAAGGTGCTGGCTTTATGTATAAAGGGTGTCCGAAATTATCGTAACAGAACATTTCCCAATAGTTTGCTACTGTTTGGTAAACAACTATAGTTTCAAACATAGTACAGTATTCAAGCTTAGAAAGCATAGAATCAGCTTTTTTTCCATCCTAATTATCAGAAACCACTCCATGTGCTATTATGTAATTCACTGAAACTTTAAATATATATGAAATTTGAATTATTTTTTGTCTGCTCAAATATATCAAAAGGACCTTTATCCCAAACAATCCCATCAGGAATCGAAAAAGCTGAAATGTTAACTAAGTCTCTGCGGACCCTATGCAAGGATAGGTGAGGCTTCAAAACCTTATCACCAGTTTAGCAGCAGGGAGTTAAGGAAGAAATTGATCATGTATCAGCGGAAAGAAAATGATGACAAAACCAATCCAAATAAGGAAGGCAAGCACAGTTCAGAGGACCCATAGATAAGTTAGTTCTAAGCCAATTGAATAGCTTATGTGTTCTTGATACAGGTGCAGTTGAAGATGCTGAAGAATTTGAAAACGTATCGCTGATGTGGGCAAAATATCCAGTAGCAGTTTCTGCAAATACTGGAGCCGGTGTTGGAGAAGGAGAACTGGCAGATGTATCCCTTGGTGGTTCATAGTAAACAATTCCATCTGTTTGTGTTGAATTGGAGTAATATAGCTCAGAACGTTGGACATTTCTTGTCCCAGATGTAAAGACAGGTACTAATGAAAGCTCATGTTCCACCTTCCCCAAGCTCGGGGAAGTCTCATTACTGTTGGTTACATTTTGAAGTGACATATCCTGACTAGCAGTGAGAGAGGTTTGGAACTGTTCAGGAGTCCTCGTGGTCTACTGTGTAGGACTGACCACATTGTGTAACTTGACATTGTCAATTGATGCAAAGCAGTTTTCTTTGGAACCAGACAAAGGTAGTAGAATGACAGTCCTGGTATCATGTATTCCTAGACTGCAACCAGTGCTCGATATGGAGGACCAATTTCCTTCTTTACGGCAATCTTTTTCTGCACTAGGTCCCCAACATTTGGAATCCGTCCAATGGATGTTGTTGGTGAATCCCTCATTCCCAAGGTGGTGGCACATGCAGAAGAGTTTTCATCACAGAATTGTTGTAATTCCTGAAAGACAGTCGGGAATTAATTTAAGTCAAAACAAGTGATTGCCGCCCCTGTGCCATGGCCAACAAGATCTGGGATACATAGGTATGTCGAACAGAGCCTCAAATGGGGTGTGCCCTACCAAGGACCTTCTGGGCAGATTACTTAGTGCTCTCTGGACTTCATATTAAGATTGCTTTAAGTCACGATTTTTCTGCTCCACCACCGTGTTTCCCTAAGAAAGATAGGGAGATGAGCAATGGAGTTGGACCCCCATCATCGCCATTGTGTCCCCCAATGCCTTTGAGGCAAAGGCAAGGCCCTGTTCTGAGTGGAAAGCCACAACTGCATATGTTCTGATGGAGACTTTCAAATCTTTAATAACAGTTTGGGTGACAGCTGATCATTGTGGCCATACCCATTCAGATCTGGAGTAAGAATCAACAACAACTAAGATGTACTTGTAAGCACCATCAGGTTTGAAGGAATCACAATGGTTGAGGCACACACATTGTAGTGGTTTGTTGGAAATTAGGAGGGGTGTCTGCTGTGGATGTTTTGTGGTGGACCCTGTTATTTGTTGGCAGTTGTCACAACAAAGGACACTCTGTCTGGTCTGTTTGTATAGACCTGGCCACCAATAGTGTTTTTGCAAAAATGAAATTGTAGCCGCCACACCTGCATGGGCAGAAGCAATCCCTTTATGTGATGCTTTTATTAGATCTAATCATTGGTCTTGGTTGGGGATCACATGATCACCCACCTCTTTTACTGTTACAAATGCAACCTTTTGGACACTTGGATGGTAGGAATATTTGTCTGGATTTGCCATTGGCAAGGGCTTGTTTCATCATCCAACCTCTTTCTAGAATGAGTAATCACAGCAACAGAAACCGGGGGTACTGTTGACTTGGCTGCTTCATCAGCCAAAGTATTTCCTGCAATGTGTATTCCTACTCGTTGATGAACTATTGTATGTACTACATGGGTATTTGGTAGCAGATCTAAGTGTTTCCTCCTACGTGTATTCCTACACGTTGATGAACCATTGTATGTACTACATGGGTATTTGGTAGCATATTCTTTAGATCTGCTACCTTTCCTCACAGAATTCTGGGTTTAAAGATGTCCCCTTTTGAATCTCTGAACTCATTTGGGCTCCAGTAATGCAGATGTTCATCAAAGGACTTGACACAATAGTATGAATCACATACAATCAGTGTTAAAATGTCAGGACCCTATGTTCTAGTGCCAATACAGAGACTTAAGCTCTGCCAATTGTGAAGTGCAGTCCCCTAAGGTCTGTGTGTATGTGTTTTAGGGGTGGAACTTGCCATCCCTCATGTATCCGCTCATTGCCGCACAAATGGTGGGGTAGTGCTGTTTTGTACCCACCGCTGGTTGTGCTGAACCATCAGTGTAGATGATAATTTGGGATTGTTTAAGAAGCAAAATGTTTGTAGGTGTTGGGTATTTAAGTTCATATTGAAGGAACTCTTGTGTCTGAAGTTTTGCATCAAAAACATAATCAACATCAGTGGCAGTCAGAGAGAGGTGGCCCATTGTATCCATGTAATGCTTTTGCATTTCGAGAGCTAGCTTTCGTCACAGCCTCAAAGGCTGGTATTGGGTCACGACAACAATGTGCTTGAGGTCTTCCTTTTATGACAGCCATCTGAACAGCAGATGGCATTTTTTCAGTGGGAGCAAAGCAGTGTTCAGTCATTGAATGTAAATGTGATTTATATGCTATGGGGACGTTATCAACTTCATTAAAATATGACTAGGTGAACCCAATTGCAGTAGCATTTACTCTGATGACCAAGTCTCTTTTGTTATCACATGTGTGTAAATGTTTTGCTTTAAGCATATCCTGTTGTGCATAATCTTGAGTTTAGATTGTGCCAAAACTGAAAAAGCCCAATAATGATTGCAGCTTGTTAACGGTATTTGGTGGTTGTAATTGTGAACATTTTTCTAGAAAGTGGTGTGCCAGACTTTTTCCTTCACTGAGAGAGGCAATTTTTGTTTTTTTTAAATTAAATTTGTAACATATTTCAGCAATACCCACCACAATACGGTCCACCTTAGCTGTGTGATCAGGTCATCATCTGTCACTTAGATGTAATCTACATAGAACAATGCCTCATGGTCAATGTTGTGTAGTATGGATGTTACACGTGTTGAGAACAGTCCAAGACTGTTCTCATACCCTTGTGGGAGTAGATAAAATTTCCCTTACGAGCCTAACGTGCTGAAGACGGTCAATCACCTTCTTTCAGGTACTAGATTGTGGCAGGAAAAAAACATTGGAAATATCCAACTTTTTTTGTATTTTTTTGTACTAGATTGTTGATAATGTTGTGCTGTGTGCATTTATTATAGCAAATGTGTGAGTGTGACTGTTTAAGTGCCTGTAATCTAAGACTATTCTGCATGAATGGTTTGACTTTGTAACATGGAACAAAGGATTGTTCTTTGGTGTTAGATGTGGGTCTATAGTTGGCGGAATTATGCACCCTTTACAAGTAGGGACCACAGTCCTAGTCAGGGTAAGTAATAACACAGCCTAAATTATTGGGTGCTCACCCTCTGATAGCTTTGCACAGAGCAGGCAGGCTTAATATGGAAGGCAATGTGCAAAGTATTTGTGCAAAAACCCATGCAGTAGCACAGTAAAAACACCACAAACTGCACTCCAAACCAGTTTAGAAAAACAGATAATATTTATCTGAATAAAATAAAGATCAAAATGACAAGAATCCAATATGCACAACTCAAGATTTCACTTTAAGCTTTAATCCATAGAAATAAAAAATGACGATGCAGAGGACCACAGAGGAGGTGATGCATCAGAAAGTAAAGCGATGCTTCAATTCTTCTGGTGCGGAGGAGGTGATGTGTAGTTTCCTTCCTCACAGTCAAGGTGATACATCGATTTCCGGACGCGCAGCCTTGGCCCCTTACTGCAATGTGGGGATATTTTGACACCCCAAGCACGATGTGTGGAAAATCCAGCACGTGCTGCAATGATGAAAAGGGGCTGCATCAATTCGGGAGGCGGCGTAGCAATTTTTCATGCAAGACAGGCTCTATGTTGATTCTGCAGGTGATGCATTGATTGATGCAAGCTTTGCGTTGGTTCTCCAGGCCAGTGGATTTTCTTCCTCTTCTGAAGTCTGTGATGATCCTGAGACTTCTTAACAGGGGGCAAACTCAGTCCAATCTCTTGGAGATCACTTGTGGGGGAAGGCAAAGTCCTTCCAACAAAGCCAGGGAGTAGCAGGCAGAAGGGCAACATGCAGGAGAGCAGTCCTTCCAGAAAAGCAGAACAGATTAGTCCTTTGGGCAGCACAGCAGTCCTCTGACAGAGTGCAGTTGTAGGTCCAGAAGTGTCTGATTTGAGGTGGTCACAGACCATGTATATATACCCAAATGGGTCTTTGAAGTGGGAGAAACTTCAAAGAGTGGTTTTGAAGTGCACTTGTTCTCAATCCAGCCCTGTCTGCCAGGAGATCTGTGGGGAGTTATTAGTCCTTTGTGTGAGGTCAGACGACCAGCCTTTGAAGTGTAAGTGAGAGCACCTCTGCCCTTCCTGCCCAGGAAGACCTAGCAGTATGCAGATAAATGCAGATGCAGCTGAGTGCCCTGTGTTTATTGCTGTCTGGGTCTAATGCACAATGGGAGTTGTCAACTGTTGCAGACTAGATGTGGATTGAAGACAGTCTGTAAGGTACAGAGTAAGTGCAGAGAGATGCCTACTTTTTAAGTGACTTTTCTAAAATAGTAATGTTAAATTCAACTTCACCAGTAAGCAGGATTTCTCACTACTATTCTAACCATACCAAACATGCCAATGCCACTCATCTCAGATCAAACGTTACCACTTAAAAGTACATAAGGGAATTTCCAATGCTGGCTGATGAGAGGAGCAGGCTTCACAATAGTGAAAAATGACTTTGGGTGTTTTTAACTATCAGGACATGTAAAGTCTACAAGTCCATGTCCTACCTTTTACTTACATAGTGCCCTGCCCTATGGGCTACCTAGGGCCTTCCTTAGGGGTGACGCGTGTGTAATAAAAGGTGAATTTAAGGCTTGGCAAGCAGTTTTAAATGTCAAGTCGATGTGGCAGTGAACTGCGCACACAGGCCTTGCAATGGCAGGCCTGAGACATGGTTGAGGGGCTACTGATGTGAGTAGCACAATCAGTGCTGCAGGACCACTAGTAGCATTTAATTTAAAGGCCCTGGGCACATGTAGTACACCACTTTAGTAGGGACTTACAAGTAAATTATATATGCCAATTGGGTATGAGTCAATGATACCATGTTTTAGGCAGAGAGCACATGCACATTAGCACTGGTTAGCAGTGATAAAGTTCCCATAGTCCTAGAGTCAACAAAAATGAGGTCAGAAAAAGAGGAGGAGAAGGTAAACAGTTTGGGGTTAGCCTTCAGAGAGGGTCATTTTCCAACAATTGGTGATATGCACGGTTCTTTTACACCCTAGTACTTACGTTGTGTGCGTATATCACTCACTGGTGCTTTAGCCTCATGTTTAATGGGGTATTGTGGTTGTGGAAGTGGTTTTCTTCTTACCAGTATTGTGTGGTAGGGTGAATCTTTATCCCAACCTACATGGTTGTGGTACAGCACCGGGGCTTGTGCCAATGCCCAACCTATGGCATAAACCTGTCTTAATTCTTCAGGAGCAAGGACTGAGAAAGATGGCATAATGACATCTTCCCGTAGTGGGAGTTTACTGACAAATACTGGTGGCAAATCTTTTTCTGCCAGTAGGATGTCATAGCATAAGGGTAGTTATTTCCAAAATATACCTTTAACTGTGCACTCTATTTCTCCCTCAATTTGTATTTTCACATTGTAAACCCCATCTGTGAGTGAGACTTGTATGTCTGCTGTTTTGACCTCTAATGGGTCGTTAGTTGCTGTAACATCCATAAGCTCTTGAAGATTGTGGCAAACATTTGTGACCTCTGCTCTGCTGACTAGCAGAGTCAGTGCCCCTGTCCTGTTCTTCAGTAAAGTTCTCATTATGTGTGGCATTTCTAGCTGATATTGCTGCCACTTTTTTCTTTTTAAATTCTTTTGGGAAAGCTTCTCTTCGTTTTTATGAAAGCTTTAGATGAGTGTTGTGAATCTTTTCTTGGTTCCACATGCTTGTTTCATTGTTTAAAACACCTGCCTCTCTCACTGCGCTTATCCTGTGAGTCCTGGAAGGAGTTAGTTTGGCATTTATCAATATATTGGTATCTATCAGGAGTTTTTGAGCTATTCCTATATCACAAAGTATATCGTTTTCTCCAACTGCAGAGATTCTCCTCTTTGTTTTACTTCATCTTTATTTTGTTTATCTGATGGATTTTTAGAACCCTCAGCTGCTTGCTTAGTAGAATCTTTATTGGATGTACCTGGCTCCCAGACTATTCTGACCTATACTAAAAAAGGTCTCACAGATAATATTTGGTAGCTCATGTTCTTGTACAGGAACATCCCAGAGCCACAGGCGTACTGCCAATGCTACTGCTTCCCCTTTAGCATTACTTAATAATATCAAGGGTACTGTGTCAAACTTTGCCATTACTTGCATCTCCAGATCTAGGACAGGGGGCAGCCCCATATTTATCCTGAATTTGATTTAACACTTCAAGAAGATTCACAGGTGTCGGTATACTGTGTGCAGTAGTATTCAGAGCATCAAACACTACACCCCAAGGGGCGCAGTTGTTCCCCAAGGGAAACATTCTAAATGTCAAGCACTTTGTGAGAGTTCTGTGTTTGTTTTGGAGTCCCTTATTGGGAAACACTGCCTCCAAATTGTAAGTTGTTTTTTCTAATGAAAACGGAATCTCTTCACATTTGGTGGGTAATTTACCCAAAATTGAATGCAAAGTAGCAGGATTAATGCTCCCTGTGGCCACATATGGTTGTACTGGAGCAGCCCTTGCTGGGGCGATGTTTAAAGTCTGCATTACGAATTGTATGAATTGTCTATATATTTCTACTAAATTAGTGCATAGGCGTCATAGTCTGGTACCGCCATTGTACCTATATTAGAGTGCGTGTGTGGGTAGCCAGTTCAGGCCATTTAGGTCCATTATTACTTAAAGGGCCTAGTCTAACACTGTGGAATGTGTGGTAGGGCACCATCAAACCAATTTTAGTTTTCTTGATAATATAATGGTATTTCTAAATATGCATCAGGTCTATACTGTGCATGAGCATTTTCTGGAGTGTAATCATGAAATGTATGTGTGGTCCCATCTGCTGCTAGAAGGGTACACAAGAGTTGTAAATTTCTGTTCTATATGCTGTGTGTGCCTCAACAACAAATGTAACCTCTCCTCCCTCATCTGTGAGGCCATTATTTCTGTGTGTTGTGTGGAGAGTCTAATGTTAGCTGACATTACGACCCATTTAAAAAATGGAATTGAATTGCTCAGCGATAGAAACACCAATTGGGGAATACTTTTAATAGTTCAAGCCTGAACAGCCTACAGCATCAAGGGGGTACTGCCTATCTGGCTGAGGAGGATATTCCCTAATACCACGGATGTCTCACTATAAGATAATTAGGGTGCCTTTAGCGCGTGATGAGACAGAGATGCTTAAGAGATCCGTAAAGCCAGTGCCTAACCAACATTACTGATGCCATGTCGTAGGACTCATGTAGTAGTACCAAGACTACTGTATTCTGGGTTGCAGCACCACTGAGAATGACGGACTGAGTCTGATTCCAAATCGTGTGACTGCTGTCAACCTAACCCTTCTGGCTAGCTAGCAGCACCTCACAAGTACCAGAGGTAGAAGTAATTCGTGGCAGCTTATCACATGAAACTCAGGCCCATATTTATACTTTTGTAGCGCCGCATTTGAGTCATTTTTTGATGCAAATGCGGTGTAAACTTACAAAATACAAATGTATTTTGCAAGTTTGCGCTGCTTTTGTGTCAAAAAGTGGTGCACAAAAAAGTATAAATGCGGGCCTCAGACTCCTTAGGGAAGTCGTGACAGAATAGATCATACCCCTTTCTCTCAGTTAGACAAGTCTCATATAGAAGACAAACAGAAGCAGGATTTGGTTTTATAGGTTTTATTGAAGCAGCTGCATTCTATATAAAAAGGCAAAAATTGCAATTGTGAGGATAATGAAACAATTCAGTATTACAGCAGTGACCTGGAAGTGAAACACTGGAAGAGTCCCACCACATTGTCATAATAGCATGTCTAATCTCCCTATCTACACTATTACGTTTATACATGAAAACAAACAGCAGTGGTAGCTCTAGTGTACACTTCTAGTCCCAGGAATGAAGCCCAATCCTCATACCTGTGTTCAGAGGTAAAGAAGCGGTCTGTTAGTCTGCTGGGAGTCCTCCCACATAGACAAAGAGGAAGTGCAGAGTTTCAGCAGAAACTGCATCAACGCGCAGCCTGAAATGGCAGGCTGGCTGGCTAGAATGTCCCCTTTATGTTGGAGGGGGCACAGTATGTTGTTTTATGATAAAACATCTTGTTGTTCTGAGAACTGCCATGACGTGGCAACAAGTATTACATTGTAATCTCAGAACCAGCAATATGCAGTAAACTATCATGTGCAGCCTTGGAGTTAGCACAGGATGAAATGTTGTGCAAATAAATTAATACCAAATTCTGCTTGGAAGGGCAACTGATAAAAATCATAAAAAATTGGCACTAAAAGGAAGCCTTACTAAAATAATAAAAGGAATACAATGACAAGTATCTAGGTGAGAGAGCACAGGCCTCAGAGCCACGCTAAAATAAATGTGCCTACCTAAGAGCTTAAATTACCTCACAACAAAACATAGTAAAATTGGCTTACACCTAATTGGCACATTTAATTCACTTGTAAGTCTTTAGTAAATGGTACTACATGCACCCCTGGCCTGTAAGATACATGCTACTGGTGAGCCTGCAGCACTTGTTTTGCCACCAACTCAAGTAGCCTTTAAAACAATGTCTCAGGCCTCCCACTGCAGCCTGTAGTGCAGTTTTAACTGTGATTTCAACCTGGCAAAATACATCTTTTGCAAAGTGTATCCCTTCCTTTTTAATACATATAAGACACTGCTAAGGTAAGCCCTAAAGGCTCATAGGCAGGGTGCACTCTATTTAAAAGGGAGGACATGTTTACTTATGTTTTATAGGTCCTGGTAGTGAAAAACCCCTACGATCATCTTCATCTGTTGTAAGGCTTGTTTCTCACATTGACTGATACTGGATTACTGTATTACATTTATTATGTGATAATTGTACATTGGAGACAGGTAGACATGCACTATTTGAACTAAAAAACTATAATTTATATTTTTCTTTAATAGTGAAATCATATTTTATGTCACAGTTCTGAAAATGCCACTTTCAGAAAGTTGGCATTTTCTTGTCCTAACAATTTGTGCCTTTTTTCATTGTCCTTGGTCTCAACACTGTGAATGGCTTTGCTATTGAGGTTTGTGTATTGCTTTCAGGCAGTGATGCAAAGGGGCCTTAAGTGGGGACATGGCAGCTACCCTGGCAGGAAAACTGGGAGGGGCTGTACCCAGCACAACTCACATTTGAAATGGATTTGCCTCCTGTACACACAAAGGAATCTGACACCAACCCTGCCCTGACTTTTGTCACCCCAGATAGTTTGGAGCCTTGACAGGGAAAGGGGATGAACTTTTCAGAACTAGATGTTGGGGTAGGGCAGGGAGTCCCTCCACACAAAGGCTGGCACCAGTATAAATGTTGGACCTCTAGAGACACTCTACAAAACATTCCTGGACCTGTGAAATTTGTAGAAGATGGACCGTCCTGCTGCCAGAGGACTGCCCTGCTGCCTGAGGACTGACTTACTATCTGAAAAGAAAGACTGGTTACCTCATCCCTTAGTAACTCCAGGTTGGCTGAACTCCTGTGTGAGCTAAAGGGACACAACAATCTTCCCTGCAACTGCCCAGCTGACTTGCTGCAGTGGACCTGTCTGGACCTGCAACTGGACCTGCCTGAGCCTTGCTGCTGGCCTCTGCTGGAGTGAGTCCCAGATTCCCAGAAAGGTGTCTCCCCGGGTGTTGGCATTAGAATGTACTCCTCCCTGCCTAGGTGTGGGATCCATGAAGTAATAGACAAGGACAACCCTATATACCGACGTGGACCAGGGTCAATACGTATTATATAAGCAATTGTCCAGTGGGACTCATTCCAAATCCTGGACACCTCTTAGTGATTTCAAGAGATCCACTATCTAATGCACCATTTAACTACTCATCATTTTAATGTGTTAAAAGCTTGGACTACTTGTAGTTTCTGTCAAATACATATATTCAACCAATTAGTAAATGATAGTATGTTAAAAAGTGATTCCAGTACAGAGATGCAGTGCACATAAGAGCCTGTACATCCTTGCTGTTTTTTTTTACATGATTTGTATTCATTCATAGGAGGGTAGTGTAAATTAGTCCACAATCCGTAGTAATATCTCTTTGTTTCATAAACCAAGAGGTAGGAGTTGTCCATGTTTTAATCCTGTATAAATGATAGGGTCTATTCAGGAAAAAGTATTCCAACTACTGTACCACCATGGTTTGAGTCCTGATGTAAGGCAAATTCCCTCCACAGACTTCCCTTAGTGTGATTCAACTGTCTGTTCTAGCAAAATAATTCCCCTGTAGCTCCTATCATAACTGGAGTATGAATAACCCTCAGTCAGTCTCAGAAGGGATCCAGCTACAAGCAATGAATCCCTCTTCTGCTGCCTACACTGCCACAGCAGCGGAGGAACTAATTTGCTAAATCCTGAAGTGCAAGCAATAGATCTATGTTCCAATTTAATTAATTTTGATTTTGCCAATGACAAAATGTGTGTCGTTATTTCTGGGAAGGATAGTATTGAAAGAGTCAATGTTATTGCACAGAAAACCAACCTCACAAACGTACCATAAATACTGGTAAATAAGCCAAAAAGGACAGTAGGGCAGTGTTTCAAACAAGCCAGCCATATTTATGCAAAATGTTTTCAGGAAAAGAGGTCTGTGGCACATCATGCAAATACTTCAGAACCTTTGGTTGGGCAGAGTAACAACAAAGGAGACAAAGCAGTCTACAAACCTCTTGCAATTTAAGATAGCCTTAAGACTGTCAAATAGGAACGCCAATGTTAATCACTGTCATTGTTATTTCCTCCTGCCTGCTTCTGTACATCACACTGTACCTTTCAAAATATACACAACCTTGTGCCCCTGCGGTGTACATCATCAAGTGCTCTCTTGATGAACAATTCAGACAATTTCATCCTCTAACACAACACCCACTGCTGCTCCAGGAACTCAAATAAAGTGCAACACACACTGCTCACCTAAGAAGCATCATCAAGTGAAACCCAGAGGTCCATCAGTAGTGCTCTTTTCTGTATATCACACTATGTTCCCCTGGCACGCATGGCTCTGTGCTCACCAGGTGTGCCCCATTGTTTGTTCTCATAGTGTACATTACAGTGTGCCCTCTGATAGAACTCACATTGGCTTTCTGTTAGATATATTACTGGGTTTTTTAGGTAATGCCCATCACCCTCAGAATTCTGCTCGCCATGAGTCATGCTCTGAAAAGATTATTTTTCAACCTAGAAACCAGCCTCAATGAATGAAACATGTGTCAGCTAACTGTATGGTTTTGATCTGTTCCAAATCATAGACTTAAGTGTAAATTTTTCATGTTCTAGTTTAGATGATGTTAGACAAGTTTGGGCTTCATTTATGTTCCTTGTAGCAAAATTGCTCGAGTGTCTCTTGTGCTTGGTAGTCTTCTGCCATATAACCTTGAATTATATGTTTAAAAAATATGTTTCTTTTTAATGAATGAATTGTTGTTTCATTTGTGACCCAGAAAATATGTTGCCTCAAATAGTCTGTACCTGCCTCTTTCAAAGATTACTTGATAAAATGTTGTTTTAGTGATCCAAATTGTGTTTGCCAGTTGTGTTCCACCATGCAACCACAGAATCCCATTGCAAATGTTATACTATTCTCATTCATTTAAAGTTCCAGATGTCTTAGGGGTCGATTACGACTTTAACAGGTGGAAAAGGATGTCTGTTGAAGTCCTGACGGTCAGGTTGCCACCAGTGCGGCCGTCGTTATGCGGGCCCCAATAAGTAGGCACTGGCCCAGAGGGAAACACCCTACAACATTGGCACCGGCTTATAATAAAGCTGGTGGCAATGCTGTATTGCGTAGGGTGCACATGTACCAGTTGTGATGTTCACTGTCTGCTTTGCACACAGTGAACATCGTGACGGGGCTGGCCGTGGTGTGGCCTGCACTGTCCATGCCAAGCGTATGGGCAGTGCACGTGTCCCCCTGGAGCCCCCTGCACCCCGTCTCCACCAGAAGTTACATTGCAGTGCTACCATCATGTAACCACCGGAGGAGAAGGGGTTTGTAATCCCCAGGGCACTGCGTGCAGTGCTTCCCTGGCAGAATAGGACTGCCAGCACCACCAGTCCCTCCTGTGGAGGAAAACTGGTGGTGCAGGCTGTTCGACCATGGTGCTACTGCCAAGGTAGTAAGGTGCCTGTCGGACCACCAAATTGGCAGCGATCTGATCACCACTGCGACCACCAGGGTCGTAATGATCCTATAATGTGTTCTCCTTCTAATAATAGGAAGAACTAAAGTTTTCACAAGTTCGAGTTTGCAAATATACTTGGAACTCTTCAGAAGCTAATTTCCAATTTTAATATTGCATTGGTCTTTCAAATGTCATAGCTTATGTTTGGCATATAGGCACATCAATTACTTTGCTTTGGAGATTGTATTGCAGGGAAAAGAGGTGCTTCTGGTGCTGTTAATGAAAGAAGCGTCTAAGTATCATCAGGTTCATAGCTCACTTGCTACATACCTGGTGAACCAGAAAGTTTGACACAGATATTTCAATGCGAGCTGCATTCATATTCAGAGCCCTTGATATGCTCTCATAGTTCATTTAATCTTGCTTCATTAGTAAGCCATGCAACTGTCTGGCACACTTTTACACAGTTGAATATACTTCAAATATTTGGACAATTCCTCAGTGTCACACCGGAGTTCATTCTTGACTTGCCATGCAGAGCTTCCATTCACATGACTTTGCTTGAAAAAGAGGAGGCTAGTTTTATCTCTCAACTCTATGCCGGAGCCTGAACATTGGTATTTGAGAATGTTTTTCTGTGGATATCAATGATACATTGAAATCCATAGTTCTCAGCCAGATGACGTATGATTGGTTAGTGTGAATGAGTGTATCTGCATTATGTAGAAAGCATTAGATGTGTCATCTAAATATAATTAAGAATCATGTCAGTTTGCTATAGATATAAGATCAAACCAAAGAAAAAAGTTATGTTCGTCCATGTCTATGTGGTCAATTTTGGTGGCCACATATTCAAAGACTCTGTATTGTATTAAGTAAATGGATAAATACATTGTACGCTTATTTTTTTTAAAACTACAAAATAAATGCACATTTATTGTGATCTAGATCACTGCCACATTCATCCTGGAGTTGCATTTTTATTCAACTGTTTAATAGGTAAATTTTTATTTAATGTCTTCTGCAATTATTTCCTAAATTTACAGGTTATCATTTTAAGACTTATGTACAGTGAAATGATGTTGTGTGTGATAAACTGTGGGTGCTTCTATGTATACATGTGCGGGTCTCAGCAGTGAACAGCAAGTAAGAAGCACAAAAGGACTGAGGGCCACCAGCAGAGCTGTGCTTGGGTCACATCTATTAAATACAATGGTAGGTGCACATCAAGACTTGGGCATATTTGTCAGTGCTGTAAGTGTGCCAGTACTAAAAGAACTTGACCACCATAGGGTTAATGCACTGCGATTGATGCTCATTTACTGAGCTCTGTGAGTAGTGTAAAGAGATGGCTGTGGCATGTCAGAACTTAGGTGCATCGAGAGATGTGCATTAGTGTCTCTCCATGGACCAGAAGAGAGCGCTATGTCTAGGTAGGGACTGGGGTTTAGTAGCTGAAAAGTATGTGTGTCCCAGTGCTGGAAACTGCTGTACTTCTTAAAAAGAATTCCTACAGCATGTAAGTGGAAATAGAGCTACGAGCGGCATCCCTTTACCAGCTAGTTGAGCAACTGTCTGGTAAACTAACGCCTCGCCCACCGACACTCTAAATTCCACATTCGATAAAATTACATTACAACACATCTTCCCCCTTTAAACAATAAAAAAAAACCAAAAAAAACAAGAAACTGACAAAAAACTAAATAAAAACAATAATTAATGTGGTTTGTACATTAAAATTAAGCACTTACAAACACTAAAGCAATTTTATGTTGAACAGTAATACCTTACATAGTCTTTCAAATAAACAGGAGTTCTGTGATTTTTCTGAGTTCTTTGTAATAGTGCAAACTCTCCGTCTTACCTCTCACCTATACGACCACCACTCCCTTCAGCACCAATTCTATCAACATTTTTATGAGTCAAGGACTCTTCATCCATCAACATATAACTACTGCAGCCAGATTCATCATTACTACTCTCAACATTTGCAGTACCATCCTTCTCTCCCACATGTACAGAATCAGCATCACCATATTTAGCCACCTTCCTCAAATTCCACTTCTCACCATTCTCCAGAATTACAAAAAAACAACGCACCTCCCTCACTTTGAACGGACCATGAAACCTCCTCCACATACCTGCCTTGGTCTCAATTTCAACCCAATTACCTTTACAGATCCTGTCAGCACCACTAACGATAGATCAACCACTGTTGCTTTCATCACACTTCCTCTGAACGTCCCTATTCTTATCACCAGCCTTCCCATCAACCAGACAATTATCCAATATAGTCCTCATCCATGCCAGAAACATTCTTGTCCACGCCTTTTTCCCTCTCATCATACCAAAAGGGACCTCTCCCGTAACACTGTTCCTTGTTGTGCGATAAGCCCAAACCATGTCTGACACTATTGATTCAATACTGTTACAACTAACCAACGCCATTTGAATCGCCCCTTCACCAAATGATTAGCCCTCTCTACAATGCCATTGGCCTGGGGATTATACAGACTTGTGAGAGAGTGCTTGGTTCCTGCCCTTTCAAGAAAATATTTCATTTCCGTTGAGACCAACTGAGTACCATTATCTGTGATAATCCTGTAAGGATAGCCCTCTTCTCTAAAAATCGCTTCCAAAACCTTCATTGTAGATCTTGTAGTAATCTCCTTCATAAATTTCACCATCAACCATTTGGAATGAACATCCACCAAAACTATGGAAATCTTAATGGAGCACTCACATGTGCCAACGGTCCTATAAAATCAACACACACACTATGCCACACCATACCCGGATTCTCGATAACACCACCAAAGGATTGATTGCCAATCTTCAACCTCTTCTCACTGTCCTTACACACGATGCACTTCTCCACCCATACTTCCACACCACCATCCATGCCTGGCCACCAAATATTTTCTCTCAAGCTTTTTTTAGTTAATGTTTGTCCCAAATGTCCCTCATACGTCAGCCTGAACAAGTCAAAACACAAAGGAGGAATACATTTTTCCCCTCTCATCAACACCTCATCTTCCCACAAAGTCAACTCATCCAATACCTTCAAATACGGACGCATAGATGTGCTCACACATCTCTCCCTCTTAGCACCGCACTTCATCAAACCAACAACCTCACCCAAAACAGCATCATCCCTCAAACTTGACAACCACTTGTCCTTTGAAATGGCCCCTCGCATACTCTCATAAACATCTTCAATATATGCTACAACAACATCCACACCCTCACTCTCCCAATCCGTTACAACCAAATCCTGAACAGGCATACGAGACAAACAATATGCTTTTACATTACGCCAACCTGAAATGTGTTCCACAACATACATGTATTCTTGCAGCCGTGAGGTCAATCTAGCAAGCCTAGCAGACCCTTTTCCCGCACCACCAGGTGCTAAGACCTTAACCAATGGTTTATGATCTGTGCTTAGAACAATTGTTGTACCCTAAATAAAGGTGCAAAAGTATTCCAATGCCCAAGCAGCTGCCAAGGCCTCTCTCTTGATGACTGAATAATTCCTTTCACTGGGAGTGAGAGTTCTTGAAGCAAACGCTACTCTCCTTTCTTCTCCAGTATGATGCTGGGATAATACAGCACCTAAACCCACAGCATTTGCATCCACCGTGATAATAGACCTATGGTTCACGTCAAATGGTAACAGCACATCAGCATTATACAATTCTTCTTTGATAGCATTGAAACACAGATCTTGTTCATCACCCAAAACAAAACTATTGTTTTTCTTTAGTAACTTTTTCAAATTGCCAGTTTTATCAGCAAAATTCTGAATAAATTTCAAATAGTACTCTGTAAGGCCAATAAATGTCCTCAACTGATCCTTGTTATTTGGTGGAGGAGCATCCCTGATGGCTCTTAATAAATCTTTTTTTGGTCTCACGCCTTCCTTAGAGAGCGTATGTCCAAAATATTCAACCTCTTCCACCAAAAACTTCAATTTCTCTTTCCTGAGGGTTAGCCCTGCCGTTTCGAGCTTATCAAACACACATTTCAATGCAACATTATGACTATGAATCATTTCTTCAAATACAAGAATATCATTGTGAAAAAATATACAATTTTCCACCCCTCTAAAAACAATTGACATAATCCACTGGAATACACTTGGAGGTGATGATAATCCAAAAGGCATCATGTTAAATTGAAAAGTCCCCTCCGATGTTATAAAGGCTGTAAGTTTTTTAGAATCCTGATGTAATTCAATTTGATGGTATGCACTCTTAAGGTCAAGTTTACTGAAAAAAACACCCCCCCCTTCAACAACAACAACATTTCGTTGATATTCGGAAGGGTAAATGTGTCCGCCACAATGTTCTGATTCACACTGCGTAAGTCAACACAACATCTTAGGCTTCCATCTGTTTTTTTTAGTGATGACCACTGGTGAAATCTACTCAGAGCTCTCTACAGGCTCAATAATACCTTTGGAAATGATGTCACCAATCAGGTGCTTTACCTCACCTCTCACTGTTATTGGGACTTTTCTCAAAGCATGCTGCACAGGGACCGCATTATCCTCTAGCACAATTTTGTGCACATAACCTTTCAGTGTTCCAATGTTTTTCGAAAAAACTTCACTCGCCCCTTCAATATTATCATCAATTGACATATCCACCACCACCATAACTGGAGATGGGGTTCTCAGGTTGATCACAATATGGAGATCATACTGGTGTTGCCACCCCAGAATGGGAGGCCCAGACTCAGCCACATACACTTTGCCTTCAACCGATCTGTCTTGAAAAGTTATCGTTGCTATCATGTAGCCAATAATACCAATTTGCTCCCCTTGGTAATCACCAGAATTTATGTCCTTAGACAGTAAGTTAACACTTGGCCATTCTCGACTCACTATACTTTTAGGTACAATGGTATACAACGATCCTGAATCCACCATAAGTTGGACCATTCTTCCATTAATAATGAACTTTGCTTTGGGTCGAGAACATCTTCATAAGTGAGCATTTTGTGTACACACACTTCTGTCTTCTTCAGACTCCTCTTGAATACCCAGATTTAACTGACCCTGCACCATTGCTACTTTACTCAATGAGGCTCTACATAATTTTGCAAAATGACGTTTGCGTCCACACTTTCTGCACTCTTTCCCCCAAGTGTTACAACCCTTGAAGTCTGCACTGTGTGCAGTACTGCCACACCTGAAACACACCTTAGAATTAAATTTGTGGTTGCACACTGATCTGTCATGATTACTAGGGTATCCCCCCTCAAGTAATTTTTTTAGTTTTTTTGACAAATGTGCCATCATTGTTACACTCGTCTTTCTTCCCCATCTCTTTCATGTAATACTCTGATTGCTCAACTGCTTTCGCAATCTCAATTGCAGCTTTAAGAGAAGGATTCTTTGTTGCCCATAAACATTCCTGTGTTTTCTTGCTTTTGCACTGAACAATAAGTTGATCCCTTATCATCTCGTCAGGCATGCTCCCAAACTGACATTTGGTGGAAAGTTGTCTCAATCGCGAGACAAAGTCATCATTAGACTCATCCATTTTTTGAGGTTGTGTATAGAATTTATACCTACACATAAAAATACTAGTCTCCTTTGAAAGCCTTTTTTTTGTCTGAGTTTAGCTTCCAGAAACATATCTTCAATGTGTGTTCCATCCTCATTAAGAAACTCAGGTAAACACATGTTGGCCTTCTTTGCCCAGTGCACTCATCAAGATTGCTTTCTTCCTTGTAGGTCTGAACCCTTAGCCATCCAATGGTTTCACATAATTATCAAACATGTCAATCCATTCATCCCATTCAATATCAGGTTAACCCACATCTTGTAAGAACATTGGTGGCACAATAATAGCTGAATTGTTCATTCTGAAACCAATGCTTGGGTAGCAACTTGTAAAAAGCAAAAAGCAAATTATCCTTATGTATAAAAATATTATTCCTCTTCTAAAGGTATTTTTCCACAGTTTAATTTTTCCAACACACTTCCTCCAACATAGTCCTCTTTCTATGATGCTGTGTTACTGTGCTCACAGGTAACGTAGTCCTTTTTCAGATTCAGTGCTCCCTTATAGAAAAAACTCCCAGCGCACAGGAGGAACAGATGAAAAAGAAACACCGCAAATTGTATTCCACGCGCTTTATAGTACGTGCGTAAATGTAACTCCACATAAAAATGCCATACATTTGAATGTAATACTGCAAACTGTTTGAGTGCGTGTTAGAGCACGTGTCACCATGCACGCGATGCAAACAATGTCCATGTACGCGATGAAGGCGCTCGAGACTCCGTACAAAAATAAACAACAGCGCGTCTCCACAAAATATCCAAGAATGCCCACAGCCAAATCAGAATATTTCTTACGTGCCACAGAGACCAAGTGCGGCAACCGCAGAACCCACCAGTCCTTACTGGCAAAATACAGGAAGTCGCTGGTTAAGCCCTTCAAAATTGCACGCGTCATTCAATGGCACGAGCTGTTCCCCAAAGCTGGTGACTCATCGCCAAATATATGCTGTACTTGAATAATTTTCTGACAGCATGTAAGTGGAAGATACTTTATTCCTGGAGGTGTGGCTACGTGCTGCATCCCTTCACCAGCCAGTCGAGCAACTGTCTAGAAAACAAACGCCTCGCCCACTAACACTCTAATTTCCACATTCGGTAAAATTGCATTACAACAGAAACGTAGGCTTGCTACATAGTAGAAATGGCCTGTGTTGTCATAGCTTTTGTGGGATGACTTGCTAAAATAGAATGTAACGTATTTTAAGAGGTACAAAACGTATTATGAGTTGTAAGTGGACCTAAAAAAGGTCACAAAAATACAAAGGGAAAGGCTTTGTCAGCTATTCTAAGAAACCTAAATTATTAACAAGTAGAGAAACAAATTTGTAAAATCCCACACTATTAAGCAGATCACATGGACATGAATCCACGCATCCCACTACCCACTCCCCCAACCCCAAAAATACCATGTGTTACTAGAATACTCAATGGCTCAATAAAGTGTTACAGGGCCGGTGTTGCAGGTACGGTTTTCTCACTGCCAGACAGATTAGTCAATTAATACAAGAATTCAGAGCTTTTCTTCTTAAAACCATTGCCTGTACTTGAGATAGGTAGCTCAGTGGATTCTCATGTGGGGCCTGATTCTTAAAGGTAATTTGCACTTTTGAGTAATCTTACAGTTTGAAGTTTCTTTACTACTTTCAGTATTTACAATTTCTCCACCCTCTGAGTAGCGGGTGACAGCCCTCCCTCAACCCTTGACTGACTAAACCCCTTACTCCTTTCTAATTCTATCCATTTTCATGGTAATTCTGCCCCTTCATTGAGGCGCTTCCCTGTGTCCCTCCCACATTTACATCCAAAGCAAATGTTTGCATGTGCAGAGACTCCACAGTCATTGTGGAGAATTCCACCCACAAAAGTATAGGTAATGCAGAGGCATATAACTCTGCATTATGGGCCTGATTCACAAAGGTAACAAAATAATTATTAATTACATAATGCGTACTTACCGCAATTATTTTCTATTGGAGAGTATTGCAATCCCAGTAGTTGTCCATTCAGGAGTTGGCCATTTGTAGTGCTGGATTTACTACACAAGTGTAAATTACTACAAATGTTTAAGTTACTTCAAAAAATGGAGCTTGTGAACAGGTCCTCTGTATGTGAATTGCAATTTGTTTTATGCTTAGTGTTTAGTGTTTAGAACTGCCAATGGCAAATTGTGCAGCCCGATCTATTTGAGTAGAACCTTTGTCTTATTACCAGCATCCAGTGTTTTATTTGGACATCCAATAGTTTGATAGACGCATGATTACAATGCTATTCAGGACAAGCGCAGTACCAGATTTATTTTAGTTATTTCTCATTTCCACTTTAATCCTGCCTTTAAATAATATACCTTTTAAACAATTACTAAAATACGTCTCACATAAGGAGAACTCGTGTATACCACTTTTTCTCTCTGCGCTCTCCTCAAAGCCATTCTGCTTGAGAGACAAGTTAGCCGGACAAGAATATTTGAGACGCCAATCACTCCCATCTTACTTTATAGGAGCCTTTGCTAATTAATAATTGCACTTTAAGTCCAGGGTGAAGGCTTTTCTTGTTTGTTAGACAAAACCACCGTCACTCAAATACAGAGCAAAAGAAACGGGCTATTTCTTCTGCTAGGTTTAGTTAATGCATCTGTTTCTTAAAATCCCCTCGTCTCCTTTATTCTCTCTCTTCGTCGAAGATATTAAATGTGCTTACAAATCACATAGTGAAGTGAGAACTAGATCAGATTGGATGATGAGTATTCCAGTGCCATGCTTTTTTTCATCCTGAGACTGTCATGTGCAAATGAGCATGTATCGCGCAGTCTTCATACTGTTATAGTTGCTACAATATAATGCTGTTCCGCTGAGTGATCCTGTTAACCTAACCTTCAATTTGCTGGGATTTGAACTCTGAATTAAAGCATACTAACATAGTTTAACAGCTGGTACAAGGGTTTCTTTTGAATTTTTAATCACATGAATTAAAGATTGCTGGAGATGCTTTTTAGAGCTCTGGTAGCAGAACGATCCAATGTACAGAAGCTAGGCGGGGCCCTCTGAGGATTAAAATGAACAGCATTGTTTTGGACCACGAAAACTTCCGCTTTGACCACTTTATTTACTCAGATGTCAGTATTCTAAACCCGATTCGTGTGCGTTGACGCATTAAACGCGGCAATATGATAATCATACAAAATTTGATTATGAAAGAGGAGGCAAAACCTTTTATAGTGACATTTCGAATATTGTCTAGGCATTGTTTATTCCAGTTGTATTCACCAGAGGTTCATAAATATTGCGGTATTTACGTCTTGTTTTAAGGCAAACAGGGGCAGATTTATGGAAAGTGGCGCTGCACCGAGTGCAGCACCACCTTCCCTGGGTCCCTTAACACCCCCCCATACCGCCACCATGTGTGCGCCGTATTTAAAATATTGCGCACCATGGCGCAGGGTAGGGGCAATAGCGTCATTTTTCATGGCAATATTGAAGTACTCTGCTGGAATAGTGCCAAAATATTGGCGCTACTCCTGCAGAGTACATAGGACCACTTTCTAAAGAATGGAAGGCCCCTTTTAACGCCTGCTCTTCAGCGGGTGTTAAAAGTGCTGTGAAAAATGGCATAAGGAAGTCTCACAGATTTCCTTATGCCATTTTTCCTGCTCCCTTTTTGGGGAATGCCCCCTTTGCATACATTATGCCTGGTGCAGCCATGATGTATCGCATAGGGTTACAGAGTGGTGCAATGCATGCATTGCACCACCCTCTAAATAAGGCGCAGGATTTAGGCCTCGTTGGGCCACATTAACGTCAATAAAATGACATTAATGTGGCGCACGGTTGTGCTAGGGTGCTATAAATATGCCCTCCAGTGTTTAAAGTTATTAACATTAGTAACAAACATTGGGAAAGTCAACAGGTCTGGCCTTGGAAACCTGGTGCAATGGTTTCATTTTTAATTATAAGCATATGTCAATAGAAGATACTAAAAGAAAATCTGCCACAGCCTAAATTTGGGGACACATGCTTGAACTAAACATTTTTTTAATTAAAAAAATGACATTGCATATAGAAAAGTAAGGGGCCTACCTTCAAAGTGCATAACACTTCGATAGAAAACCTTTTCAGTTTGATCACAATTGTATATAATTCTTGTTGACACAAACACGTTAATAATGGCTTTTAAATACTTAATTAGAAAGACATAGTTTAACCACAAAAATATGACTAAAAATAAAAATATGATGCACAGGAAAAAGAAAAAAGGTTAGCAATGTACTGGCCTACCAGCTTCAAACCTGAAGGCTCTGTAGAATGGTGTACACATTTTGTGAAGAAGAGCGTTGTTACTCACAGCGTAATGCAGTCACTGGGGAGCTGACCAAAACTTGTAGTGGGCAGAAGCAAAATCTGGATCTACAGCTGAACAGGCCAATGGATAAACAGAGCTGACTTTGAGCTGTTTTAGGCCACAGATAAAATGACATGTGGGTACCTGTGTGAATGTGAGAAAGTAACTGAGAGAAAAAGAGAAAGACTACTATTGCTGTGTCAGAGATTAGCAGGCTGATTTAGATTCCAAGGTAATAGCACATCGATGTAAGGTAAAGTAAAGGAAACATAATACTGTGATTGATTTAGCATATTTCCGGTGCAAATGGCTGCTCTTGTAGGTGAAGACCTATGGAAATGAGAGACTATAGGCCTGATGTCCCAGTCTCAAAGGGTTTTTCCCATTCTGTGTCTATGTAGAAATGTGTTGATAAATATAAGGCCTATGTCATAGTCCAAAGGGTTTGGGAAATGATGGGTTGACTATCCCTTTTAGCGCCACTAATGGTGCCTTCTGTCTCATTTTGACTGCATTTACATAACAGAGGCATTGACAATACATTATAACAGTCTATGAGAAGCATATTAACTTAAAAAAACTAATTATGGGTACATTTCATCTAATTTCATGTATATTATGAAATATATATTTATATTTATTTTCATGTATATATTTCATATACCTTTATGAATTGGGCCCTGTGTGTGTATCTGTTTTAGATAGTAAGTACTTTTAGTTGAAAAGTTCCTTTCACTGCTCCTTTATTCAATACCTATAATGCAGTCTTGGGTAAAGCACAAGACAACACTGCACTGTTCCTTTTGAGGTATTGGATGCAGTCTTTCGGCTGCTAAGTGCAATATTTCCTTATACTGTTTTATGTCAGAGGAAGATGTTTTCTGCAATGAAACACTCTGTCCTCTACTAACCTGACAGTCTCTGTTTCAAATGCTTTTGCAATCTTTTCTTCCTGACAGAATTGCCTTTGTATGCATAAGAATCAACCACTAACCTTGTTTTGTTATTTTTCTTTCACCACAATATTTGATAGTAGGAGCCAAACCTGAACGATAAATGGCCTATCAAAATGACAATATTTGGACCAGTAGTGCAGTATGAACAATCTTCACAAGAAGCTAAGCTCAAGGTGAGTTCACTCTGTAGCGTCTTCCCCAGCCTGGTACCCCCTGAATGACTAGGACACACACGGAGTGGTGAATCACACAAGATAATTTCGCTCCATGTACCTGTGAACTCCCGCATTCTAAAGTAAGACCTTGTGCATTCTATTCTAGCAATTACATCACACAGTGACTTGGGGAGTCAAAAGGGTTCCGTTCTAAATCCTGGAGGACCCTAGGGGCCTCATTACGACCCTGGCAGTCTCAAGACCGCCAGGGCGATGGTGGCTGTTGGACTGCCGCAATGTGACAATCTGACAGTGTGAGAAAACAGGGCTGATTGCAGAGGTCTCCTACCTTTTTGCCCCCATTTTCCAATTTTTGCTGATGTTTTCCTGACTCTGGTGGTGCCCTGGGTACTGCTAACCAGTCCCAGGGCCTGTGCCCTGTGCTCTGTGTAAAATGAGTATGCAAATTAGGCTAATTATAATTGACTATGTTAACCTACATATAAGTCCCTAGTATATAGTTGGGCATGTAGTTCTGGGGACCCCAGCATAGGAAGTGCATCCATAGGTACACTGCTGTGCCCAGGGTCATTTTAAAGGTAGACCTGCCTTGGTGGATTCTTTTAAAGTTATATGCAAAGTTTTAAACTACCTTATTTTTTACATCTAAGTCTCCCTAAGGTGTGCTCTTTGTGCCACTAGGGGTTGGGTGCCATGTAACTATAAGCAGGGGCCTTTTTCAAATAGTTTTACAAGCCCTGGTGAGGTAAAATAGTCAAATAGTTGTTTCCCTCACTGTAGTGAATGGCCTCGATAGGCTAAAATGTGGAGACTTTATTTTAATTACAAAGTCCCCATGAGTGCCAGATACCTTGAGTTTGGTATCAAAGTATTTGTTATAATAAATCCGACAACTTACAAATGTGGATTTAATATAACTATTTCAGAGGGGTTAGGAGAGGTGTGTATTTAGGATTTTTAGCCACACTGGTGGGTGGCTCAGCCAGATCTAACCTCCAAAAATCACTTTCAGACATTTTTGAAGAATGTTGCACCCTGTGATTGATTTTTGCCACACTTCCCAGGAAGTGGTCATCAGAGGGGGAAGGAGTGTGCCTGTGATTGGACAACCAGGTTTTCCACCCAGGAGCAAGGATAGATATCGCAGAGCTGTGCCCACACCTCAGATCTCTGCTGGAAGAAGATACTGGAGAATAAGAACTGCCCTGCTGGAACCCTGGCTTGCACCTGGACACTGCACGCTCAAGGACTGCACCAACTTCACACTTTGGGCCTCAACAAAAAAAGACTTTGCCTTGCTTCTGCAACTCCAAGTGTGGACTCCCTGTAAGCTACAGGTACAAAGGAGTTGCCCAAAGTCCCCTGCATCAAGTCTTGTAATCAGAGCCCAGCTGACCAGTGTCCAGTGGACATTTGAGGATTCTGACCAGGTGTATTCTCGGAATTGTAGTCCCAACTCCCAAGGAACAACTCAGAGCTTCTGGAACCTTGGATCAAGTTGTAGACCCTTCACTGACCCAAAAAGGAACTCTGGAAGAAGGTCCAGAAGTTTGGAGACATTTGGAGATACTCCATGCATTGAAGAGGTGCATTGTGGGAGTCCCAGACCTCAGGAGGCAAACCAAAGCCTCTGAACCCTTGGCTAGTGCTGTGGACCACTTTCCTGAATCAAGAAACACTTCTGAAAGTGAGTGTAACAGTGTTACCTCATGGGTAGCCTGCACTCTGGACTTTGTCTCTATCCAGTGGTACCTATTTTAACCCTTTGAGCGCTAGTTGTTCTATGCTCTATAAAACATTAATTCTTTATAAATTCATTTCTCCTGTTCACCTTATCCAATCTTAATCATTTTGGTGTCATTTTAAAGATAAAAATGAAATCAATTTGTATTTAATTGTTGTTGGATTTTTATTATGCTTTGTGTTTTACTTATTTACTGTTTTGTGATTTTTTTTATTCATTACACACTTGTCTCCTAAGTTCAGCCTTGTTACTCATTGCCAAACTACCAAGGGTTGAGCTGGGTTTAATTTATTGAGACCTACCTCGACCTAGGTGGGGGTTAGTGGCCTATTGCTAGGTGTAGGTAGTTACCTGCCCTTACTAATAGTCCACATTCCAACAGACAGCCACATTAGAACCGTGGTGGTTGCGCTATGTTCGCACCACCAGCACCACCAGTTTTCCTCTACTGGAGGGGCTGGGCTAGCATGCTTGTAGTCCTAATCCACCAGGGCAGTGCTTCAAGCAGCGCTGCCCTGGAGATTACAAGTCCCTTCTCCACCGAGAATTACATTGCAGTAGCACCGCCATGTAAAAGCTGGTGGAGATAGGGTGGAGGGTGCCCCAGGGGGTCTTCTGCACTGCCCATGCATTTGGCATGGGCAGTGAAGGGCCTCCCCAGGCAAGCCCTTTTATATTGTATCATAGGTTCACTGGAATCATGATCCTCAGCAGAATATCTCCTTCTTGAGTTATAGATAATTCATCCTTGACATTCCTGTGCTTTTGAAATTTGCCATGTTTACTGACAGGTTGAACGCATTTGTTCCATGATGGATGTGTAATTATGTTTTTTAATTTGAACATGTCACTAGCTTGACTCTTAGCAATTACATTCTAGGCTAACGATACTGCAGTTGGTATACTTGACAGTGAAATTGATGTAGGCCTGAGCCATTTTGGATGGAGTGCCATTGGCACTCTCGAAAAAGTAGTCAGCTGGATTTCGGTCCTTTCCCAGTCTATGCACAATTGTAATCATACTCTTGCAATCATAGCCCCATCAATTAATTAGAGGATGCATCTTGGTCTTTGGTTTGCCAAAGATGGTCAGCAAGGCTTGATGATCAGTCACTGGCATTAAAGACTTTCTGTACAGGAAAACATGGAACTGTTCACAAGCCCATACTATGGCAAAGCTTTCCTTTTTAGGGTGTTATCAAGGAAGTTCTGTTTGAGATAAAATTCTACTAGCATGAGCCACAATATCTTGTCTTGCATTTAGGCGTCCACTAGGCTGTGCAAGTATATCGCTTAACCCAACAGAGCTGGCATCAGCTACAATCTCGGTATGGACCTTTGGATTGAAGTACACCACTTCTGTAGCATTTTCAATGGCATGTTTGATTTTTTTAACACTCTTTTCATGTTCTCAAACCATTTAAAAGAAACATGTTTCCTGGTTAATTCACATAATGGAGCACTGGCAGTGCAAAGTCCTCTATGTATTTGAACAGTAGCTGGCCAATCCAAGAAAAGAACACACAATTGAAACATCTTGTGTGGGTTCAAAATTTGTTAAAGCTTGTTTTTTTGCAGGATCAGGCATCATGCCCCCATCAGAAAATATACGGTGAAAGAATATCATTTTTGTCTTATTGAACCCACACTTGTCTGTGCCTACAGTCAAGCCCACATCATTAACTAATTGACATTATTGTGTTGGGCTTTATCGTGCTCCTGTGTAGCGTCAAAAGCCAGTATATCATTGCTATAGTTAAATGCATGCACAAAAGTTTGTATGACGCTTCGTCTTTGAAAAGTTCCACAGTTGATGACACATCAAAACGAAGTCTCTTGTATCTAAACACCCAACATGTGTAGCAAAAGTTGTAATATGTTGACAGTTTTCTTCTAGTTATAATTCATGCAAACCTTTGTTCATATCAATCATGAGAAGATTTCGGCACCATTTACTTGGATAATCATGTCTACAGTGTGCAGCAGTGGAACTCAACCTCGTTCAGTTGCTTTGTTTGCTTGGCATATGTCAACACATATGCACACATTTCCTCAATGTTCCTTTTTAGGCACTACTCCTATGGGAGTTGGTTCATGGCACATTCAATAATACCATGCTTAAGCAGTGATTTAAGTTATTTTTCAACAGCTTCTTGTAAATGAAAAACAACTTGTCTATGTTTCGGAGCAACAGGATGGACATGTTCATTAATATACAGTTTTACTTTCTGAGTCTTTAACTTTCCCAATCCATGAAACAATGAAGGGAATTGACTTTCTATTTCATGATGAGCATTCATGTTGTAATTCACTGAAATCAGTCCAATATCAGCAGCCAAGGTGAAACTGAGTAAGCAGGCACTTGCTGCTGTACGTTGAAACACATGAATCAGTGCTTATACTTTTGATTTCCTGTGTTTCACTGTCACCATAAATGAATCTTTACTCTTCAAAAGTGTCAACGTACCCTAAGTGTACGATTTGGTCTTTGACAGCTTGAACCACTGTAATGGAGACAGTTCTATTCATCAAAGCACCACTATCAATAATGAAAGGTATTGAACACATTTATTTTCAGTGTCATCTTTGGACAGTGTTTGTATGAGTTCACTATTTTAACATGTCGACTTTTCTTCAACTGACTTTTCTGATCACAGGTAACCAGTCTGACATGAGCACATTTTTCTGAGGTCAACATTGTCATGGCACAATCACTTTTCTTCACTTTCACTTATTACTGATATAGGTGACGATAAACTTCATTTAGCATCTGTTATCCTCACCTGATGTTGGCGCTTGGCCTTGTGGGCATGCATGAAACATTGCTTCTGCAATGTTCTGGCAGCCATTTTGTCTTCACATTGTGTTGCACTTACTTTTTCCTTTGTTCTGCATTTAATCACAAAATGGTTCTCTTTACTAAAGCTTTGCATATTTGACCAATAACTGGACACTTTCTTTCATGTGGAAATTGAAATGCACACCTGAAACACTCACATCTTCTTTTGTTTTGAATTACTTTTCACACTCATGACTGACGTGCTTTGGGCACCTCCAGCCTCCATGTCGGCAACTTCTTTTAAGCACATTCCTCAGCCCTGGCTGCCATCACCACTTGCTCCAGACTAAGCTCTTTTCTCAGCATTTGTCACCTGAATGAATCGTACAAGAATCCATCAACAATTCTAAGACGCATAGATTCTTCATCATTAAATTCATTGAACTTAAAGTGTTTGATTAGTGTATCATGTTTTTCTACAACCTTTTCAATTGTTTCACCAACTCTTTGATGTTTTTCACTGAAAACAAATTGTTCATAGTCAACATTGGATACTGGATTAAACTTGAGGTTCGAAGCATTCTTAATCTGATGCTATGTGACTTCTTCACTTCTTGGCATTTGCTTTATGACTTCTTTCACACCATCACCAGCAAGATTTCTGATATATTTGATAATCTTCCTGTTAGTCTCTTCAAGGGCATTAATTAAATTGTCAAGTGTCTCTATCCAAGCAGTGCATCTATCACAAATATTTTGGTTTTGGTGGTGTCGAATGGTGGTCGTCTTTTGAGGAAGGCAGAAGAATTGTAAACCAATGTGGAACTTACTGACATTGAAAGTAGCACTTTCCCTGGCTTCTCTGACTGGGAATCTTAATCTGTTTGGTTCATGTCCCCACCCTTGCCCTGCAATGAGCTGGCCTCGGTGTCGTCCTTAATGGGCTCCATTTGCAGAACAGCCTCCTGTCAAGTTTCTGGCCGCTGGAAACATGGACTGCTCTTTTAGCACAGTACCTTGTGCTACATCTTGGGTTCACCTTCAGCCGTGATGCAGTGACTTCCTTTGGCAGACTTGGTAAGCCCTTTACTTTATTCTTTTTATACTTTAGTTTGTTTTGTTTTACACCTGGTTGATCTGCCTTTAGCGCTATTTGATAACTGTCTTTAATTGTTCTGTGTAAACCTGGTTGAATACTCCTTTAGCGTCAATGCACTATCTATTATTAAATAACTTAACTTTGCCTGGTAGCACAGTGCCTTTTTTGAAGGATCTTGGTCATAGTTTCTTGACCAATGATCCATGGACTTTTTCAAGGAGTTCTTTTTCCATTTACACACTCCACACTGACTGGAATTGCCCTTTGACTCCACATATGCCATCCATCAACTCAGCACTTCTGAGAAGACATATGTGGCATGCACAAGCAGTTTGCTTGGACCATGGCAAACTCTCCAGGAGATCACTTTCTTCTATGGGTTCCTTTTCCTCAATCTTGTCACCAGATGTATCGTCTTCTCCAGCCCGATACCTGCTGAATGACTAGACACCATATGGAGCTGTAAATCACATGTCTTTATTCCTATACATGTATCTGCAAACTCTCACTTTCTAAAGTAAGGTCTCTTGCAATCTATTCTAGTGATTATCTTACAAACTGATACAGAGTACTCGGGATCCAGAAAACCAGGGATCAAGACATGTATTTAGCTATGGCCCTGGGAGTTAGTCGGGGCACAGTGGTCAGCTGGAACTGGGACTTTGGCAGAGCACAAAGGTTCAAAGTCTGGACTTGGTCACGGCTATGTGGTCAGCATAGCTGTATGCAGATATGATAGTTTCAAATTAAAGCAAAGTCATCTATAACACAATAATAGTAAACAAGGGAGACTTCCGTGCCCACATTACACATCAGGGGCTTCATTTTGTAAAGGGATGCACTGAACCTGTTTGAGCTGTGGCACATATTTAATTAGATGTGCACCTGCAAAGATGGGCAGTGCAGGCTATTACAGATAATATGCTGTGCCTAAGAGCTCCCATTGGAGGAGGTATCAGAGTCTGTGTTGTCCCCTCCAGTCTCTGCCATGGTGCTCCCCTCGCCCTCCGTCCCACTGGTGCCCTCAGTGTCAGTGGACTCTGCCTCCAGGGTCCTGTGGAATGCAGCTCCCTCTGTCACCAGTGCCTCTGCTCCTCTGTCAGATGATGCTATTGCACATAAGGACAGGATGACAAAATAAGAAAATGTGGGAGAGAGACAAAGGATACACTGGGTCAAAGACTGCAACAACACCACTGTTGGTGTACACAGCACCCTCACACACAGGGAACAGGCCTACACACTATGCATTGCACTACCAGTGAAATGGATACTCAACAAGGAATGAGGAGGGGTACACACCGCCAACTGCAGCACACCTGGGACCCATGCAGCCTTGACCAGTAGTAAATGCTAACAAGCTAGGTAACAAGCTAGGTAAGCAGGATTTCCCCTTCAGACCCTTAGCTACCAGAGGATCTACACTGCTATGTCTGGCCTGGCCTAAATGCACCCACTGACACACAACCACCATCCGGATACCACCCATACAGCCATGAGCTTCAATGATGGCCACTGTACTCACCCCATTGTGGCTGTTGTGATGCCTTCAGGTGCCCATCCAGCTCAGGATAGGCCACCGCCAGTATGCGGGCCATCAGGGGAGTCAGGGTCTGACGGGCACCCCTTCCTTGTTGGGAGGTCATCCCCAGCTGGGCCTCAGCGGTCTTCCGTGCCCAGGGTCTCAGGTACTCCCACTGTTTGTGAACAGTGGTTGCTCCGCCTGCCATAGACCGACAGGGTCTGCACCTCTTTGGTGATGGCACGCCATATACCCTTCTTTTGATGGATGCTGACCTGCAGAGGCAATACAGACAAGAAACACCATTAGACCAACACTCCAGCCAGTAACACAAATGGCCCACAAATAACTGTTTCCATCACCATTGGCACACACATAGCCCAGCACACAATGTGTACACCACCAAGAGGACATTCACCCACCCCCTTACATGATGCCTTCACACACAACTCCATGCATTCATGCCACATGCATTGTTCCCACAGTGTACTCACTTATTGGTCTGGAGGCCCATACAGTAGTCCATACTGGGGTAGGACCCCATCCACCAGTCGCTCCAACTCCTCAGATTCTCAGAAGTGAAGCTTGGGGCCCTTTCCCTGGTCACACAGGCAATGATAGGTCCCAGACACAGGTCACAGCAGCACATGCAGTATAGGTCCTCTCCTATGGAAGGTCAGGAAACAAGTGAGGAATATAATAGAAAATGATGGTCACGTCCGCGGTGGTGAATACCGTCACTGCCGGCGTAGATCACCATTGGCCACTGTACCCCATAGGGCCCAATTATAACCAATGAGGAGTTGCACAGCAGTTCACGACCGCCTACCGCCACAGTGCAAAATGTCAGCAGCATTACCTCACTTCCTCCTGTTCTTCGACACAGGACAGGCAGACGTCATTTCAGGGGGAGGGGAGAACAGGCCTATGGATTAATGTTGCGTCACAGGATAAATAGGCACATACTTGACAAATTACAATGTCTCAGAACATGTTTGCAGATTGCGTACTGCTGTTGTGGCTCCATTGTTCAGTTTCAGTTTGTGACAGCCTCCTCACTCTTTTGTCCTTTAGATAGCTACCGCTGTGAATGAATAGGAGATGGAGACATATCCCTGTGTACAGACCCCTGGTGGACTTGGCTTCACTGGAGGACAGGCACATAATACTCACCTATAGACTGGACAGGGCCACAATTACAGACCTGTGTGCCCAGTTGGAGCCTGACCTGATATCAGCTATCCGTCATCCAACCGGGATCCCCCCTCTTGTACAAGTGCTATCAGTGCTCCATTTCCTGGCAGCTGGTTCTTTCCAAGTGACAGTGGGCTTGGCAGCAGGAAGGTCACAGCCAATTTTCGCAATAGTGCTTACAAGAGTGTTGTCTGCTCTGATAAAACACACATGCAGCTACATTGTATTCCCTCAGGTTGAGAATTTGGTCACTGTGAAGGCCGGATTCTATGCAATGGGACATATCCCCAATGTAATTAGTTCTATTGACGGTACACATGTTGCATTTGTCCCCCCATGACAGAATGAGCAGGTGTTCAGGAATCTTAAGAGTTTCCGCTCTCTCAGATGCTATGGACCTTTACTGCCGGAGAAGGATACTGGAGATGCCCCTGTGGCAGCAGTGGACCCTGTGGACAGTGAGGATGAGGAGGCAGAGGATGAGGATGTGGACAACAGAAAATCTGTGATCCGTTAGTACTTCCAATGACAAGCAAGTGAGACAATGCAACTTAATATTTCATTGACTTTGGTTGTATTCTGTGTGGCATTGGCATGCTGGTATTTCCCACTTCTTTGCCCACTTAGGCCCATATTTATACTCTGTTTGCGCCGGCTTTGCTTCATTTATTTTGGCGCAAATTCGACGCAAACTTAACTACATATTTATACTTTGGCGCTAGACCCATCTAGTGCCAAAGTTATGGAGTGTGATTCATTTTTTGCACGGGAAAACCTACCTTGCGCTAATGACATGCAAGGTAGGCGTTCCCGTGCAAATAATGACTCAAAGGCATGTGCACCTTATTTATCCTCCGGCGTCAAAATGACGCACAGGAGGAGGCGGGCCTTAAAACATGGTGCCCAGCTGGATCTGCGTCATTTTTTAACACTTGGGTCAGGGCAGGCGTTAAGGGACCTGTGGGCTCATTTCCATGGTGGGAGACCATGGAAGCAGTCCACAGGTGCCCTTCCCTGCACCCAGGGACACCCCCTGCCACCCTTTTTAAGTGGCATAGGAGGGCTTAACTTGGGCCCCCCTACATGCCACTGTGCCCAATGGCCATGCCCATGGGACTGAAGTCCTCTGGGCATGGCCATTGGGCAGGGGGGCATGACTCCTGTCTTTGTTAAGACAGGAGTCATTTCCATGGGGGTTCTGTGTCAAAAAATGGCGCTAGTCAGGTTAGAGACAATATTTTTGACTCTAACCTGACTTGCCCCATTCTTTGGTGCACAAACCCCAGTCTTCCATTCGCCTCCGCTGCCCAGATACCATCATTTATTCTGATGCTAACCAGGCCGCAGCGCCGGCTAATGTCATTCCATAAATAAGGCACCTGGCTGGCGCGTTGGAATGGCATTAGCCGGCAGTAAACTTTTTTACGCAAATCTGCCCTTGCGCTGATTTGCCTCAAAAAGTATAAATATGGGCCTTACTGTTACCTCTGGATATTCATTTTGCAGATCTTGGTGATTTGACAAATACTCTTGATGTGACCACAACAGCCAGCTACAGGTCATTAATTCTATGTACAGTTCATTTGCAATGGTTGTAGCTGTTTCAATCAATACATATTTGAAATACATGACATACTCAAACTCGATTTTTATGAAAGGGTGTTTATTGTAGCGCTAATATATACAGGGGAAAGTGCAATGGGATGGGGTGATGATGGAGGAAAGTCCAGGGTATTGGTCCAGTCTGTTCCTGGCACAGGTGCATTGTCCAAGGGGACATAGGAAGGGGAGCAATGGCAGTTCGAGGTGGACAAGGTGACTGAGTGGGACACAAGGGGGAAAATCAGGGGAGTCTCATTTCCTGGCGGGGGTCTTGGCAAGTGTCTCTGGCTTCGTTCTGGATCGCAGGGAACATTCGCGGGGTGGTTCACCTTCTGCAGGGGGAGGGCTGCTGGTTGCCTGTTGGTCTTGCGGTGGGGCCTCCTGGCCACTAGCAGCAGCATACGTGGAGGGCTGTTCAGATGACTGGCTAGTGGCAGGGGCCCGCTGATGTGACACTGCCTCCCTTGTAATGTTGGCCATGTCTGCCAGCACCCCTGCTATGGAGATCAGGGTGTTGTTGATGGCCTGTAAGTCCTCCCTGATCCCCTGATACTGTCCCTCCTGCAGCCGCCTGTTCTCCTGCACGTTGTCTAGGATCTGGCCTATTGTTTCTTGGGAATGTTGATAGGCTCCCAGGATCTCGGAGAGCACTTTCTGAAGAGTCGGTTCCCTGCTCCTGTCCTTGCTGTGTCGCTCAGCAGTCCTCCCAGTGTCCCTGTTGGCCTGTGCCTCTGGCCCGTCAAAGGTGTGCCCACTGCCACTGACCCCAGGTCCCTGTTTGTCTTGTGTGTGAGGTGTAGCCTGGGGTCCCTGTACAGGTGGGCACACTGCTGATTGACGTGTCCTGGGGACAGAGGTTTGGGGATGTTGGGTGGGTGCTGTGATGTTGTTTCCTCATAGGGGATGGCTCTGTGGTGGTCTGTGACTGGGCTTGGGGGATCGGTCCAGAGGTACCTGATGGGCCAAGTAGATCAGCCAGATCCTGAAGACCAGAGTTAATGTCATCGCTGGGGGCCTCTTCTGTTGGGGAACTAGATAGTGATGGCACCTCCTCTCCAGTGACATTGGCAGCAGTACCTGTGGGGATATAAATTATGTGTTATGCTTCATGTGTATGTCATATTGTACATCCCTGGCTTCCCCTCTATGGTTGGTGTTGCCCTGCCAGCTTTTGCTTGTGTATGTTGGTGTATGGTGGGATTGTAAGTTTCCCTATGCTGTGCATGTTTTAGTGATGAGTGTCCATGCAGGGCTGTGAGGGGTGTCCATGAATGGTACAGGATGCAGGGCTTGGCATTGGTATTAGTGCAATGTGATGGTGGAGTGTGTGGGATGGAGTGGAGTGATTGGAGTGAGGGTGAGGGTATTTGATGGCCTACAAGTATGGGGTGTGATAATTGTTGAAAGTTGAATTCCCTGAGTCCAGTCGTCCTCCAACTCCAGCCAGGCCTTCAGAATGCGGTATTGCCAAGACTTGCTCCTCCCATGCTGTGAGTTGTGGGGGAAGAGTTGGGGGTCCACCGCCAGTCCTCTGTATAGCAAGCTGTGTCTTCCTGCTATGGAACAAATACCGTCCCCTGTAGGTTGTTCCACCTCTTCCTGATGTCATCTCTTGTTCTTGGGTGCTGTCCCACGGCGTTGACCCTGTCCATGATTCTCCATCATAGCTCCATCTTCCTGGCTATTGATATTTGCTACACCTGTGCTCCAAATAGCTGTGCCTCTACCCTGATGATTTCCTCCACCATGACCCTTAACTCCTCGTCAGTGAAACGGGGGAGCCTTTGTGGTGCCATGGGTGTTGTGTGATGTGTGTTGGGTAATGTGTTTGGGTGTGTGATGTGGAGTGCGTGAGGGGTGTATGGGTGTGAGTGGCGTGTGGCTCTAGTTGTCACAGTGTTCTTGGTGTCAGTCTGGTGGCTATGATTTGTATTCATAAGGGGTGATGGGTACTGTGGGTGTGTGTTTTATAGTGATATGGGTCTGTATATGGGTGTCAGGTGTGTGTCGTTTGAATTGGACAATGAAGTATTGTTTTGTATGTGGGTGTCCATTGTGAGTGCGGCGGTATGTACCGCCAATGGTTTACCGCAGTTGAATGTTTGCCGTGGTGATTCGTGGGTCATAATGTGATGGGCATTGTTCTGTTGGCGTAACGGTGTGGGTTTTGTGACCGCCACCTTTGCACTGAACTCTGGTCTGGCGAATTTGTGTATGTGGATGTATTCTGTCGGACTGGTGTGTGTGTGTGTCATAATATGGTGAACGGATATCCACCACCGCGGCAGTAAGTTGGCGGCTGTCAGCGTGGCAGTAAGCAGGATTTACCCCCAGTGCCATAATGAGGGCCATAGTCTGATAGATCCTTGATATAACAGGGATTGGTTACCAAACTGTAAGACAGACAGAACCTGTAGACCGGCAAAATAATTGCCTGCAATTGGTGCCATTTGTTTAAGGAGACAAATGGCATGGCAAAGTGAAAGAAAGGATTTACCTTAATAATGATCTTGTTCATCATCTTACAAGATCTGAATTTTATACATTTTTAACAACTCATCATGATGTACATTTTAACATTGTTAGTACGGAACTCTAAATGTCCATAAATGTTACAAAATAATGTTATACTTTTTAAACAATTAGCAAGGCAGTCTCTTTGGCATTCAGTAAGGCAGCTGTAGGATGAGAGCTTGTTAAAAAACATGTCCCGCTCTTCAGGTGAACAAAGTAGCCTCCAATGTATTAAATATAAAGAAACAAAGCAAGTATACTGCCTTGTCAAACCCCTCTATTAAGACTAAAAGTGTCCCCCCTGCAATAAATGTAACTTTTGCAGTTAGATTAGCACCTAGTTCACAGAAAAAATTAACAACATCAGTGTCAACCCTAATGATATCATGACAGACCAACATGTAGAGCAGATAACACTGTCAGTGCTTAACTAGATTCATAAATACCGTATGAAAAGACCCTGATTTGGCAACTGTGCATTTATTAATAATGAGGTATAAAGTAAGACATTGGTTGATCAAACCTAATCCTGATTGTAATCCATAATAGAGATCAGAAATAACATTATTAATATTTACCCATGTAGTCAGTCTATTCATATGAATACCACCTGCAGTTTTAACAATCGAATATTTAGCAACGAGGACTTCCTTAATTGTATTTTTAAGGACCAGAACCAAGACAAACATGTTTTTTTAAAATTTTATAGCAGAATTCAAATTATTGGTAGTTGTTAGACCTGTCAGCCTTACGGTGGTCACCCCCAAACATTTAGCCTCACCTCCCTGCACTAATATGTTTTAGCCTTAGGAATTATACACTTTACCACTGCTAACCAATGCTAAAGTGCTTGTGGTCCTCCCTTAAGACATGGTTACATTGACTTATACCAAATTGGCATATTTATTTTATGTATAAATCCCTTGTAGAGTGATATACCACATAGCCAGGGACTGTAAATTAAATGCTACTAGTGGGCTTGCAATATTGATTGTGACACATCCTTCATAAGCACCCTGAAACATGTCCCAGATCTGTCAATGCAGCCTTTATCCAGTCTTAAACTGCCATGTCGACATGGCATTTAAACTCCCTTGCCAAGTACTAAACTTCTCTTTTGGTCCATATAGGTCACTCCTATGGTAAACCATAGGCAGCTCATAAGACAGAGTATTGTGTAATTATAAGGATGTACATGTACTTTTAAGTTTTACGTGTCCTAGTATTAAAAAATCCCTCAGGTCATTTTTCACTACTTGAGGCCTACCTCTAACATAGGCTAACATTGAGGATTTCCTATTAAATTTAATAAACTGTAATTTCCAATTGGGTGCTGGTAGCTATGTCATGTTTGTTGTCTTTGGAATTGTAGTGAGCCCTATTTAATGGAAAAGTTGGTGTTTTTAATAAAATTATTTAAAATGCCACATTGAGAAAGTTGGCATGTTTCTGCCCTTTGCCTGTTCATGCCGCCAGCCTGGTCTGAGTCACACGACTGGGTTCTGAAAGTTAGACTATGCAAACTCCTCCCAGACAGTCACACGATAGAGGGATTAGGTATGCCTTAATGGGATATCTGCTCCCTGGATGGGAGGGAGAGTAGAGCTGAGCACAGCCTCACCCCCAACTGATTAGCTTGCACTCTGTACTCACACAAAAGGCCTGCATTGTCACTACAGCCATCCAGGCTGGAGCTAAAGCAGGGGAGTCATTAAATTCCATGCACTTCAGAGCCACTGTCTAGAAGCTTCTGCCACCTTCTAGAATCACAACATGAGGTCATACAAGTTGAACACTGACTCTCCTGTACACATCTTGACTGGTGGACACTCTGCTAGAAAGAAGCACTGCTATGTTGTTGCAGGGACTGCCACTATGTTGGACTACTGCTCTACAAGACTGCTGACCTGCTGGATTGCTTCTCAGTTTGTCCTGCTGCTCTGTTAACTTCTGCCTGGGGACTAGGACTGGATCTTCAACTGTTCTAGGACCTACAGATTGACTCAGAAGGGCTAGTTTGCTGGCCTCCTGTTCAGAGCCACTGAGCCACAGAAGGCTTCCTCCATCTTGAAATCGCATCTCCTAACCCTCCAAGTAATGCCTCTTCAGTCATGGACACTTGGAAGCAGTGCTAAAGGTGCCCATATAACCAAAATCTAAATATGGTGCAACCATTTTTTGGCTAAAAACTGCTCTAAGAACCAGGAGGAGCCCAGAACCAACCTGATCACCTATCTACCTGATGTGCATCTATGGTAAGATTCTCCTGCCATGTTCTTCTCTGCAGCAGTAAATCCATTTCAGCCTTCTTTCACCAAAATGGTATCCAACCTGGTGGAATTGTCTTAAGCCACAGCCCTCTTGCCCCGCTGGAGTTTGTCGAACTTCATTTCAGAGACTAAGGCCCATATTTATACTTTTTGACGCAAAACTGCACTAACGCAGTTTTGCGTAAAAAAAATTTGCACCGGCTAATGCCATTCTGAAGCGCCATGCGGGCGCCGTATTTATTGAATGACGTTAGCCGGCGTTAGCTGCCGTCGCCGTCTGGTGTGAGTTAAGAAAACGACGTACACCAGGCAGCGCCGGCGTAGGGGGATATGGGGCTTGGGCGTCAAGAAATGGGGCAAGTCAGGTTGAGGCAATTTTTTCGCCTCAACCCGATTTGCGCCATTTTTTTTTCACTCCCAACCCCCATAGAAATGACTCCTGTCTTAGCAAAGACAGGAGTCATGCCCCCTTGCCCAATGGCCATGCCCAGGGGACTTCTGTCCCCTGGGCATGGTCATTGGGCATAGTGGCATGTAGGGGGGCACAAATCAGGCCCCCCTATGCCACAAAATTGTTTTTAAAAAAAACTTACCTGAACTTACCTTAATGTCCCTGGGATGGGTCCCTCCAGCCTTGGGTGTCCTCCTGGGGTGGGCAAGGGTGACAGGGGGTGTCCCTGGGGGCATGGGAGGGCACCTCTGGGCTCCTTCAGAGCCCACAGGTCCCTTAACGCCTGCCTTTTGCAGGCGCTAAAAAACAGCGCAAAAGCGGGCGTACGTCATTTTTTTTGACCCGCGTGAATTTTGCCCGGGAGTATAAATCCGACGCACATGCCTCGGAGTAGATTTTTTAGACGGGAACGCCTACCTTGCATATAATTAACGCAAAGTAGGTGTCCACGCAAAAAAATTACGCTAACTCCATGGACTTTGGCGCTAGAAGCGTCTAACGCCAAAGTATAAATATGGAGTTAGTTTTGCGTCGGAACTGCATCAAAAAAAACGACGCAATTCCAGCGCAAATGGAGTATAAATATGCCCCTAAGTGGCATATTTAGGAAAGGGTTTCATCATGTTTGTACCATGCAAAGTGGTACATGTGTGATGCAAACCTTTATGTCAAGTTTTTGAAGCCACACAAAGCCACTTTGTGTGGCTTTGAGTGGCTAAAAAAATCTGGAGTAAGGCAATCAGCGCCAATCACTGCCTTACTTTGCCCTGGGAAAGTGCGGCATAGACGTTCCCATGCAACCCCCATGATTTTTGATGCAGTCCCAGATTTACAAGAACATGTACACCTGGGAATGCGCCTAAAAATATGGTCCCCAACAGGTGTAAAAATGGGAAATATCTTTATTTCTTCTTGTTACTTCCTCTTTCTATGTGTGCTGCATTCTGCCTCTCAGGGCTGGTTTTGTGCAGGAAGGTATTCCTTCCTTCACAAAAACACTCCTGCATGCAACACAGGCACTATTGTACCATGATGCATGGGTGCCTGAGTTGGTGCTAAGTTGCCAAAAGGGCACCAGTGCAGGGGAAAAAGGCAGGAATGCACCATATACCTTAAATACTGCATATTCCTGTTCTTTCCCAAATATGCAGTGCAACGCAGCAAGGTGACTTGTTGCGCTGCACTGCGCCACTATCCCATACATATGCCCCTAGGCCCGAACGTGGAAATCATCACCACGACTTCAACCTAAGGCTATGCAGTGATGATGTTCCTTCATCAGACACTCCTACAGCCTTGCCCAGATTAATTTTAACATCGCAGAACATTTTTCTCAAGAATTTGTGCAAAGGTAAGCACTGACCAGGCCCTATCCACTTCTTGTATCCGAACTGCGCTCCATTGTGGTCGGGCATATGTTTCAACTTTGATCAAGTCTTGTTTGACTAGCTGTCCGTAGTTGGCACTTTGATCTTTTAGACACTAGTTCATACCCCTGGTCTTACCCCTGGTCTTACTTAGTGGAGTTTGGCCATTTTGGTGTCAAATAATTTATTAAAATGTACTTAATTTCTCTAAATATGTTAGGGATTTTTTTTACTATATTACTGTTTCTGTGATTTGTAATACTTTACACATTGCCTCTAAGTTAAGCCTAACTGATTCTTGTGTCAATCAACCCAGGGTTAAGCAAAGGTTAATTTAGTGACTTCTTGTGCCTCACCCTGCAAGGGTTAGTTTAGTGACTTCTTGTGGCTCACCCTGCAAGGGAGTGTGCCTGCTGCTTGACCGGGGCTTACACCACAGTCTACGAATTACCCAATTGCTAACAGTAATGGTTGGCATACAGAAACCTGGATTATGTTTTCATAGATCAGTAGGTACCCCATCTGGATCAGCTGGCTTCACTCTGAGGTTCTTATGATCAGCCACTATCACCTCTTTCAATGTAATTATAATTGAGGAGGAAGCCATAAAATGAGATCTAATATCGAGGTATGGGGCAGTCCTATTTTGGAACAGGGAGAGACTTGGATAGTTTCCTCCCTCCACTTCCTAAAAGACTAAGAATAATTTTTTTCCCAGAAATGTGAGTTTTGACTGCTAGGCAAAAATGACCACAGTCTATGGCAGTACATGCTAACTCTAACATTTTCCACCCCAATATTCTAATTGCATATTTCCTGGCCTTTATGGCCTTTTTATATTCAACAATACAAATTAAAACATCTGAGTTGGATAAGTATTTCATTTTAAAGCAGTCAGAATTTGTTGCTGGGTAAGTGTATGGACAGTGTCCAACCATTTTGGTCTTTTAATTATTTTTCATTTCAGAGAAACAGTTAGAAGCATTAAATATTTGAGTAAATCATGTTAAAAAGCCAGGTTATCATTGGCTGGAATACCGTATTAAGTCAAACAAAGAATTCCAATGAGAAAACAGGACAACAATCTCTTACAGAAAGTCTCTCGGATATTACTGTTACAGTGGAGCCTATGACCTGGATCCTGAAAAGATACTGTCCTAGGATAAATCATCCAATTATGATTAATCTAGTTTAAAGGAATAGAAAGTGAGTTTTGCTTACTAAAGATACTTACACTAATTTTGAAATCAGCAAAATAATTATATAGTTTTTCTCAAATTTAAATCAGGTGCATGATACTTTTATGACCTCTAACACAAGGTGTAATGTGGATAATATTAGAATAGGAACTTAGGGCCACATGTAAAAAGCATTTTACGAATCACAAATGAGCCAATTTGCAGAATTAGACAGTTTGCAACTAGAATTTCTTTTTTTTTTTTTCAAAGCACAAATTGCGATTTGGAAACTTGTTACTGAATCGCAATTTGGGTTTTGCCATTCGGAATTAGGAAGGGGCGTGTTGAGGGTGTCCCTTCCTAATATTGAATGGGAAAGCTATGTATGAATGTTTTGTAACCAGAATGTGGTTGCAAAACATTTGCAGTTTACCGCTAATAGAAAGCTGATGGCAACCCATTTGCAATTGAGAATGCTGAGGAATTTTTTTTTGAGCAAGCAGTTTTCCTACAGACCTCTGCCTTCTCCTAAAAAATAAAACTTAATTGTTTCAAAAATGAATATTAAACATTTCATTTATTTCTTTTTAAACGCCTCACCCTATGAGCATAAGTGCATTTACATTTTCAGAAGTTTGGCAGTCAAACAAACATTAACATAACTTGTAATTTCACAGAAGGATAATGGGATAGTAATAATTTGCAGAATTCCAAAAATCTGTCAGACAATTTCCCAATAATTTAATCAAAAGATGATAGCACTGATTGAAATTTTTAGCATATAAATTAACAACAAATAATTTTTGATGATTCTTAAAGTGTAGAAGAATAACTTGAAGATTTGAAAGCTTAGGCTCTCAATATGAGTTTGGTGGTCTTTAGGGAATACCGCAGTGGTGGCAGCCGACAAAAGACCGTCAGTATTGGCGGTCTCACGACCACTCTGTTGTGAGTCACAGACAGAAGATTGCCCAAAAACAGCTAAAAATCTGACACTGCCAGGCTGGGCGAGGGCCGGAGAGAGGAGGTCCCAGCACCGCAACGCTGACAACATTCCATTCTCCATATTATGAACCACAAATCAGCACTGCGAAACTTCCACAGTGGTAAACCATTGGTGGTGCGAGCCGCCGTGCTAAAAAAGAACCCACAGACACATTGGACACTATGAATACCCCACACATGAGACACATATACACTTCAGACACACCCACACTATAAAACACCCCCCCACATATCCCACAATTCATTGCAAAAGGAACGATTCACACAGAACCAGAGACACAGCTTTACCTAAGATATGGCACAAATATACCATTGGCACAATCACACAGCACAACTGCACACAAACACCACAACCCACCACCGCACCAACTGACCCACCCCAAACACCCCATCAAGAACCAAACACACCACCCTTGTGCAAAATGCCCAATCTACTTCGTGACCACCACACCCATGTCCCCACAAAAGCACCCACGATTCACAGACGAAGAGTTGAGGGTCATGGTCAATGAAATCGTCAGGGTAGATCCCAAACTGTTTGGAGCACATGTCCAGCAAACATCCATAGCGGGGAAAAAGGAGTTATGGTGGAGGATCATAGACAGAGTCAACGTAGTGGGCAACCATCCACGCACAAGGGAGGATATCAGGAAGAGGTAGAACGAGCTACGGGGGAAGGTGCGTTTTATGGCATCACCATACCACATTGCCCTCAACAAGTGTAGCAGTAGGCCCCCACCTCCTCCTCCAGAGTTTATATCATGGGAGGAGAAGTTCTCTGACATCCTGCATCCTGA
Organism: Pleurodeles waltl; assembly: GCF_031143425.1. NCBI lineage: Eukaryota > Metazoa > Chordata > Amphibia > Caudata > Salamandridae > Pleurodeles > Pleurodeles waltl. Next base: position 1,515,392,635 of record NC_090440.1, read on the forward strand.
ATGTCTGACTGGAATTATCAGAATTATTGGAGGACTGTATTCCGGTAAATCACTAACACTCCCCTGCCACCAACGACTCCTGAACAGCGTGCATCCCCACTACCCTATCACTCCCTAATTCAACCCACCTCACACTTCCTCCCCCGACCCAATCACCCAATGCTCCTCTCCTGCATGCCACACCACCCCACTGCCACCATTCCCACACAGTCCACTCCTATTACACAGTTATCACTCAAAATGGCAAGCACTACAACTCCCACAATGCATGACTCCCGACAAATGAAAAACTGGCAGTCCCACTTCACAATGGAACATCTGCAGCTAAAAACATTGCACCAGCTACTATATTGGATGTTACAACTGCGTACAACTATATGGCAATGACAGCTATGCTATCCACAATCCACATCCCTCCATGGAAGATGGAACACATTTCACAACCCAACACCCACTGACAATCTCTGCAGTGCCGCATCCGTCATTGCCATCACGGGGAAGCTCTTCAACCCAATGTATGCATGATATAATGATACGCACAATTACAACATCACAATGTAATTCTCCCCCTCTCCATCCACAGGTATCCCTGCGACTACCACCCTGAAGAGGATGCCCGAGAAAGACAGCCCTCTCAGGATGAAAGCCCTAGTGAGGACAACAGCTCTGGATGTCTGGACATTGACAACTTACCTGGTCCATCTGAGACATCCAGTCAGTCTACCACCACCAGCCTCACCCTTCGCACATCTGAGCCCCACACCCCTGTGGTAACAAAACAGACAACCCCTCATACCCAACCTGTGTCCCAAAGACTGTTCAATTAGTAGTGTGCCCCACAGTACAGGGACCTGAATCTACCCCTCACGCCCAGGATGATGAAGGTCCTGTTGTAGCTGGGAGTGGGCACACTGTGCCAGGGGTACAGGCACAAGGGGCCAGGGCCAGTAGGAGGGCACCTGTGTGCCAAGTGATGGGCCCCCCAGGAAATGACTGGCCAGAAAGCCAACTCCCAAGACCTGGGAGCATATCTGCAATCCCAGGACAAGATGGGCCAAATGGTATGTGATATCTCAGATTGTATAGCATTGCAGGAGAACCAGAGGCTGCAGAGGGAATACAACCAGGATGCCATGCAGTAGTGGCAGGCACAAAATGCCACAATGTCCTCCATTGCAGGGCTGCTAAAGGAACTCACATCCATCCTCTGTGCTTCCTCCTCCCATCAGCAGGCCCCTTCCACTAGCCACATACTGTCTGTGCCATCCACTTCTGCCTCAGCCAATGGAATGAAGGCACTGCCAGAGGTCCCACACGCCACTAGCACCCCTCCCTCTGTAGCTGAGGAACCCCCTCTCCTGAACATTCTCCCTTGTGTGCCACTGACACACCCTGTTGACCGTCCACTGTCATCTCTCCATTTTCCCATGGCCCTTGGATACTGGACCTGTACTACCTACAGCTGGGCCAACTACAGATCCACATTTTTAAGACATCCATTCCCAATGGTCTATCCCTCACAGCTTGCAGTACCCAACTAAAGCCAAGTTTCACTGTCAATATGAGTTAGCTTCTATATCCGTCCATTGTGTACAATGAGGATACATTTCTCTACTGTTGACACAACCTAGGTTGCCAGTCTTTTGCAGTTGACACTGCATTACTGGGACCATACAACATGACCAATCTCTTGCAGATGTGATGTCAGCCAACAGGACAGTAAACATAGCACTGACCTATGACTAGTAACACCTCCCCTTATGGGCAACATGTAATTGAAACAAACCCACACAGAGGGATAGCTGCACTTAACACCTCCACTGATGGCACACACCAGGATGAGTTATGTCACAAGACAGACAGGAGTTCAGTTCATATACAAGACACTTGACACATACCCGAAGATCATTGGAAGTATTGTTTGATATACTCTGCCGTAGAGTCAGCTACATCCTCATCATCTGCCTTCTCATCAGTGTCTATGTCACCATCATCAGCCACAGGTCCAGCTGCCACCTCCACAACATCCAGTAATGGTATGTGATATCTCAGATTGTATAGCATACAGAAGGCAACTACAATCTGGCAGACCTTCAGTGATCTGTATAGCAGGGTACCTCCTGAGACATGTAGGCACTGAAATCTGGCCTTTAGCAGGCCAATGGTCCTCTTGATGACACACCTCGTCCTGCCGTGGCCTCATTGAAATGTTTTTCACAATCTGTTGTTGGATATCTTACTGGTGTCAGCAGCCACGGAAGGGTAGGATAGCGAGTCACCTGTGTGTGCAAAGGTTGGACTGATCACTATACTGGTAGAGATACATGGTAGAATGTGAAGACATATGTCATAGCAGTTGCACACATTCTATTGGATACATGCCTAAAAGCCAGGTCCTCTCTCTCTGTAGTTGTGTGTCTGTGTCACCCATGCAGGTCAGCACCCATCTGTAGAAGGGAATTTCGTGTGCCATCACCAAGCAAGTGTAGACCCTGGGGGTCCATGATCAGCAGAGCACCCACTGCAATAAACGGTGGGAGGACCTGAGATGCTTGGCCAGGAAGACCACGGAGGCTCAACTGGGGGCATCCTCCCAACGGGGAAGAAGTGCCCATCGCACCCTGGCCTGCATTTTGGCAGTGGGCTACTCTGAGGAGGATGGGTGCTTGAGGGCAGCACAACCACCACAAGTGGGTAAGTACAGACTCATACCTCCCTAATGGTAGGCATGTATGGGTAGCCTACTAGTGGGCAGATGTTGTGTAGAACATTGGTAGTTGAACATCGGCTATGGGTATGAGCCACCCTGGCACGAATTGTATCGATTATGTGTGCCGGTAAATCATGAGGGTGGGAACATGATTTTTGGATATTGTCTCCTGTCATTTGTCATCTTTTGGCTGACCAGTTCATTCCATCAGCATAAGTATACCTGAGGTGTCAGGGCATTGCCATCAATAATAGTCAGCCACTATGACAGAGGTAATTGGTGTGCTCTCAATCAGGTGCCTCAGACTGTAGGAGTAGATGGCTCCAGGGGACAAAATGTTACAGGCCACATTGTTTATGGACTTGTTCACATGCTAGCTTGCCATGCAGGAATCGGTGGAGTAAGGAGTACAGTGTAGGTCTGTGTAAACAACAATGGGTGTGCGCCAAGTACTGTGCTACTGTGCATTGTATGACCCTTCATGTAGTCATAAGTGCCAATGTTCCCACATTAGTTGCATTATAGTGCATATTGGCTGTCATTCTGAGTGAATGATGTGTAGATATCAACCCATGGTAACATTTCTTTCTCACCCACCCGCCCTCTCTCCCCTCCTCTGTCTTTGTGTGCATCAGCATAATCAGGCAAAGGAGAAGGGGCACCGGCGAGTGGGGAAGCAGCAGCCCACGGGACCCATTAGGCTGATACCAGCGGAGGGGACCAGTGGGACGGAAGGCGAGGAGAGTGCCACAGGGGAGATGGGATCTACAACATCCTCTTCAGATTCTTCCTCTGATGGATGCTCCCTGGTGGTGGACAAGCCCACCACCATCCTTGTTGTGCCGCCTTCCCTGTAGCTTCCCACCCAGTTGCCCATGCCCCCTCACCTTGGAGGGTGGGCGTCTCCTTCTCCACAGCACCTCTGCCCCTGCCCCAGTCAGCCCTGCTGCCCTCAGTGAGGAGGCTATTGACCTCCTGAAGTCCATCTCTGTGGGACAGTCAACAATAGTAAATGCTATCCAGGGTCTGGCATCATAGATGGAGCAGACAACTCCCTTACTAGACGGCATTCATGGTGCCCTGAATAGCCCCCAGAGATCCTTTCAGGCTCTGGCGTCTTCGCTGACAGCAGCTAGTGTCCCTCCATCTTCCGCCTCCCCCTCCAGTTACCTGTGACCAATCCCATACCCATGCAGAGCACACAGTAAGATCAGAATTCATCCACCTCAACAGACATGGTTCGCAAAGACAAACACAGGCACCACAAGTCCCACCACCCCCAAACACAGACAACAGACACAGGCAGACACAACAACATCCACTCCCTTCATGGACTCCCACACCACCTCCTCCCTCACTGACACTACACCACTCACACCTTCTTTCACCACATCAACACTCCCAGATCCATACACATTTCCCCTCATGCCCACCGTCAGCACAATAGCAGACCCCCATGCATCCACTCCATTCACCACATGCTCACTCGTCACTACTACCGGCCCACCCTCATGCAGCACATCCACCTTACCTGCAGGTACCACCCCAACAGACCGTCACACATACACTTTGTCATCTCCCTGCATCTCCTTTACCCCTCCTCCCAGGACACCTAAACACCCGCACTCACCCACCCAACAGACACCCAGCACACACATGGCTTCACCCACTTACCTGCACCAAAGGCACCTACTAAGACACACCTCTCAACCGCTCCATCTCCCTCCACTCCCACCCGTTTTTCCCATGACCGCCCTTGTTCCCCTAAAGAGAGATTCCTGTATGAGTTTGCCCTGTTCCCTCCCACTGACCCTGTCCCTGGGTCCCCCAAGTGCTGTCATGTCCTCCCCAAACCCATTCCTTCCACCTCCCATTGCTCCCATGCCCCTCTGGTACTGCCCTTGCCCTCCCTCCTCCCCCAGAAAAGAATACCACCTCCCCAAAAGGCAGGGACCCTCCTCCAAAGAGCCATATGAAGGGGACACCCACACCCCCCTCCAGATCAAAATTTCACAAACCCCCCTGCCAATGTCAGATCGGAAGGCCCCCCTCCCAAATCCAAACCTAAGGACCCCTCTCCCAAACCCAAACCAAAGGACTCCCCTCCCAAACCCAAACCCCCACCTCAGCCCCCCATCACCCCTGAGGTGCCTGTATGCCCCGTTGATGCCCCTGCCATGTGGAGGCCACTTTGCAGTCAGGAGTCAAGTTGGGGCAAGAGACTCTGCCCAGTGTGCCTGGGCCAAAGGACACATTTGGACTGGTCTGTAGAGGCCTATGTTGTAAGCAGTTGTTTTAGTGACAGGCCTTTATTTTAATATATCTCACCTGTCCCCAGTTGGTATGGAGGTATACAACCTTGTCCTACTTTTCTGTCTACATGTATGTGTTGTATATGTGCGATTTGGTGTGTGCCTTCTGAGTATGTGATGTGTTTCTGCAGCAGCGTGAGTTGTGTGGGTGAGTTGTGCTATGGATTTGTGTGAAATATTGTGTTATGGTTGGCGGCAACATGGTCTCTGCCAGCCTGTAGATCCCTACCGTCCGCTGCGGTGGTCCGCCCAACCTGGTGGTACTGGCGGTGTTTTGGCTGCGCTCTGTTGGGAACACAGCCATGGTCACGATATGGCAGTCTTCTCCACCCAGCCCGGCGGTGGTTCAACCGCCATCACCACTGTGTCGATCCTCGGACTACCAAAGTCGAAATGAGGGCCTTGGTCTCCATAGAAATGTCCTAAATTAGCTATCAATATCAAGCCCTTCCTGAAGGTGATAGAGGTACAGAGGAAATGAAGGAGGTATACCCAGCTATGAAACCATTCTTTTGGGACCAGGTTTCCTATCAACAAATAATGTTACAATGTATAATAAAAGATTTCAAGTCAATGATGTCTATTTGAGAAGGGAAGGGACATTCAAATTACGTGCATTAAAATGGCTATCAATGTGTGTAGAGGCCCAGGAACATATTGTGTTATTACACACATTAGGAACAGAGGATGGATGTAGTCAGCCATTTCTATCCAGATCAGCCAGGGGCTCAAATGTGCTATTAATAGGTGTTATGCACAGCTATAATCTCAGAAACTACCTTAGTTTGACTTAACTATGTGAGTTTATAGATGAAACCCATAGGAATGGCACTGATTCTACTGATTGAGGACTGTGAGTGAGTAATTTTCACGAAATATTACCCGCTAACCATGAATGTTTAAAAATCACTACAATACATTCCAAGATTAACGACAAACTCACATAACATAACCAACCATAAAGATGTTAATAATAGATAAAAATCCTACTTCAAAGTTGATGATCTGCCCACTGGACAACTTTATTTTCTCAATTAATTGTGAATTTGAGAAGTGTTAGGATTCAAGAGGGCTTTGGTTGTTACCAATATCTATGGAGTAGCCTCAGGATGAAGGTAATTTATAGGTATGGTAGGTATTGAGGGAGTTGATGATGAAGATGTTTTAGAACCTATAGATGGATCTGTTAAAGTAAGTGTAACAGCTGACAATGAATGGGGGCAACCGTTAGGGTGACTAGTGCTCATCTGAGATAGAACAAAGACATCAGAGGCACAACGTTTTGGAGTACACCCTGTTGAAGACAACAGGACTTCCGGCACAAAATTGACAATACTATTGGTAGACAGATAACCACAGTCTTGGGCCAAAACCATAGGTATGGTAGGATTTAAAGAGAAGGATGATTCAGTTACATTTGCGAGAGATAAACAAATGTGAGAGATATGAGTGTCAACAGGTGACAGACGATTCTCAACTTTTTTATACATAGTAATAATTAGTCATGCTAGGTTTTTTCAAGAGTGTGACCAAGGATAACAGCTAGTGATTTGGCTTGGTTGATGAAATACATTTAGGTGTGTTACTAGAAGACAACCTTTCCCATATAAAATATTTCTCACAGAGTTGATTTTCTGATTTTTGGCTTGAGGTACAGAAACTAGGATCCATATTTATACTTTTTGGCGCAAACCTGCACTAACGCAGGTTTTTGGTCAAAAAGTATAGCGCCGGTCAGGTGCTATATCTATGGAATGGCGCTAGCCAGCGCTAAAGCCCTGTTAGCATCCTTGGAAAGGACCCTGAAATGGCCGGGGAGGCATAGGGAGAACAGGGGCTTGTGTATCAAATTATGGCGCTACACTGTATAGAGGCAAAAAAATTGCCTCTAGGCAGTGTATCATCATTTTTTGGCACACAAGCCCCATGGACATGACTCCTGTCTCAGTAAAGACAGGACCCATGCCCACCACCCCAATGGCCATGCAGTGGGCCCCAAGTCAGGGACCCCGAGCGGTGTTGGGCAAAAAAAATAAAATAAATACTCACCCGGACTTACCTTGGATGGGTCCCTTATCCTTAGGTGACCTCCTGGTGTGGGTAGGGGTGGGTGGGGGTGTCCCTGGGTCCAGGCAAGGGCACCTGTGGGCAATTACCATGGTCTCTGACCATGGAAATCTGCCTACAGGACCCCTTATGCCTGTCTAGACCCAGGCGTTAAATACTGGTGCTAAGCAAGCTTAGTGCCATTATTTAAGGCCCCCACACCCCTGTGCTGGGTTTTAGCACGGGGGAATAAATATAGCGCAAGGGCCATATAGTCCTTTTCTGGACGGGAAGGCTTTCCCCCCCAGAAAACGATGTAAACTCCATAACTTTGGTGCTAGACGTGTCTAGCACCAAAGTATAAATATGGAGTTAGGTTTGCGCTGAATTAGCGGAAAAAAAAATGACGCTAATTCAGCGCAATCCAAGTATAAAAATGGGCCTAGGTGTGTGTGCAATTCGTGTAATTTACCTTTGTGTGATCATACAAAGTTCTGCACAAATTATGCATAATTTTTGCATTCTGTAACTTCACAAATTTGAGTGCGAAACACATCCTCACATACATTTTTGGTACAATGATGTATTTAGACAAGAGGACTACATATAATTATTATTGGAATTTTGTGGTAAATTAGTACCACAAAATACCATGAATTGCACCATTCTTCGAATTCTTACAGTAAATGGCGCATAAGTATGTGAAGTAGTTAGTGTAATGGGGAACTTTCGGGAGTTTCTCATAATATGCAACATAAATTCCTAAAATTGCACAAATTACTCCATTGTAGTTTAAATTTCACCCAGAAAATTGTGGTTCTGATGCGATAAAGCTATGAATTTCTGCCTCAATAGCCAATGGTTTAGTTGATATGCATGGTTCAGTATCCCATTTTAAACCACAGTATTCTCTTCATTAGATTCAAAAACTAGACTTGTACAGCAATGTTCATCAAAGGTGTTACTCATGGGCTTTATCTGGGGACTCCAATTGTTCATCCACTGAAATAATTTCAAGTTTAGGTGCACCAACTGCAGTGGCCAAATAATTTAATTGTGGAAGAAATTGAATACTGTACTCTCTATGAGAGCTGCAGTTGCTTTCCATTTTTCCCATCCATGAATAAGTCGATGATAATCAAGGAAAGGGGTGAGCTGCCCAGCCTCTGTCAGATGCAGACAAGCAAAGATGGACTTATCCTTGGTCTAGTTTTCCTGGGTGTGCTGGTGGAGCAGTAAAGTTGATGTATAGCATTTGATCCACTTCCCTTTTCTCCCTCTCCTTCCTAGGCACAAAATCATGGTTCTCAATTGTAGAGTTCCATGCAGTGGGAGCAGTGATTGGACTATAAGGTGCTCTGTTTGAGTCTGGCTCTTCCTCCTCCTCCTCCCTCTCATTCTAATGATGTTTATGTGGTAAAGTCCTATCCTTAACAAGTACAGAGTCCTGGGTGACTAGACTCACACCACAATAAGAAGGACACAGTGCTTATACTTCACTAAAAAGGTCGGAACAGCATATCTTGAACTGGGAAACTACCATCATGCCAATCAATGGACTCCTTTCACTGGATGCTATAAAACATCCTTGAACAGAGGGGGAGCAGAATGATCCGGATCAATATCCCCATTTTTCAAAATCACACAAAGGCCCTTCTCCCAATTGTAGTAGGCTGTTGGTAGTCTCTGAATTAAGACAACTACCCAAATATTTTGCAAGAAAGAAGACACTTGACTATTCAAAGACTTCAAAGACCATAAAACTCACACCCCAACGAGACATCAAACATCTCCAGAAAAATGAAGAGCCTGCCTTGACTAAGGCCTTAGAATGGTCTGACAGTAGGAATGTTAGAAGATGCGAAAGCTCTGTGGATCAAATCCTTACCCCAACAGGAAGTCAAGTCATGGTGCCCTACACTGCAATGGAGAAGTCATTGAAGAGTCAAAACACATTGACCAAGGAAGACTTTAAGGAATGTCTGGCACACTTCAAGGATATCACACACATTATATCAGACTTGCAATTCGTGAATCAGTGACTGCAATTCACTGAGAATCAAAATGAAGCAAATTAAGTGTTGGCACAACTTTTCTGTTCCTCCTTAGGACACCTGCAAACACAAACCAAACAACTGCAAGACAAATGTGAGTATCTTCAATACAGGTGGTGTAGAGATACAATCTACATTTGTAACTTAAAAGAAGGAGCACAGCGGCAAAATATCTATTTATGCATGGTAAACTTTTTCAAGAAAATATTCCAAAGATTTTAAGAAGATACATTAGAAATTATCAGAGCCCAAAGAGTGGGGAGTAAAAATAACAATGCCACGAATCATCACAGAGGCATTGTGGCAAAGATGGATAGGATTTAGAAGGCAATTATGAGTGGTGCCAGACAGCTTGAACCAATCTAATTCAAATATTCCAGAATCATTCTAGATCATACCTTGTGGCCTGATTTAGAGTAGGTGTGGGTGTAATTTCAATTAGACTGGAAAAATCAGTCATTTTTGGTAAATCTCCATTATGTTTTGGTTCAGAGTTAACAATAATTACGAAACTACACCTGCTTGCGTAATTATGAGTAATGTGTGAGGGGAAACCTGTTTCACCATACCCCATAAACTAATATGTATGTTTGATTTCTGATGTTTATGGTGGGGCAGCTTTTCTCTTTGCTCTAACATTTGATTTTTGGATCTGATTTCTTCACAGAAACGATCTTTCCTTTTGGGTTCTGTTTTCGTTTACATTGTGAGAGCTCATTTCCATCTTGTATCAAGAAAGTGCCTTCTCCCCTGTTATATAACAACCAGCTACCAGGATGCATGGCTTGCCATTAGCTGTGAGGCAAGTGCAGGGTCGTCATGCTTTCAGACTTGTCACAATTGTGCTGCTTGCAGGTGGAGAGGTTTGCAGCGTGCCACATGCCTTGTAGCTTGGAAGATGGTTTTGCGCTCAGGTTGCATAATCTTCTGCACTGTAACAAAAGATAAGAAAGATGGCACCCATAATTGAGTATAACACCCTTTGGGCCTGATTCTAACTTTGGAGGACGGTGTTAAACCGTCCCAAAAGTGGCGGAAATACCACCTACCGTATTACGAGTCCATTATATCCTATGGAACTCGTAATACGGTAGGTGGTATATCCGCCACTTTTGGGACGGTTTAACACCGTCCTCCAAAGTTAGAATCAGGCCCTTTGTGTTTGACACCATGCTTGCTAACAAATCAAGGTTTGGTGTGCTTGTGCCAGAACCCTTGCTTCGCAGATTGTGATTTGAGTTCTATACTTGAGAGACGTTCTGATTATTGAGTCAAATGTAACCGTTTTTTTTAAATTATATTAAGTGCTCATGGTCTTTTCTTGTGATTAGGAACAGCAGTGAGTTAACGAGTGTCGAATATTTTTCAGTTTCGTCACAGATAAATCAAAACCTAAAGCACATTAATTAGGGCGTGCACATGTATGAAGTTGACGGTAGTTTTTGTTATTGTCATTATTATTATAATTAGTATTATTATAATTTTTATTATTATTATTATTATTATTATTATTATTATTATTATTATTATGTATGAATTTGAATCCATACCTAGGTGATTACATATATTTTTTTAATGTTTAGTTTTAGGACAGTCAGCTTCATATGAAGTATATAGAGAGTTGGCTACACAGAGGTAACTTCAAGGTATATCACTGTCTCTGTGAGAGACTGAAGATGCACATTCACGACTCTTGTGAGTTTAGCATCACAGGGGTGCTGTCTACTAAATGGAGTGACCTGGGTGGAGCGCACCACTCAACCAGCATGTGTGAAAATAAAAGAGGTACAACATTTACCTTTACTAGAGTGCGAAAATACCTCAAACTACGGACACTATGGCCCTCATTCTGACCTTGGCGGGCGGCGGAGGCCGCCCGCCAAAGTCCCGCCGTCAGGTTACCGTTCCGCGGTCGAAAGACCGCGGCGGTAATTCTGACTTTCCCGCTGGGCTGGCGGGCGGTCTCGTTCAGACCGCCAGCCAGCCCAGCGGGAAAGACGCTTCCACGATGAAGCCGGCTCGGAATCGAGCCGGCGGAGTGGAAGCTGTGCGACGGGTGCAGTTGCACCCGTCGCGTATTTCACTGTCTGCGCAGCAGACAGTGAAATACATGTAGGGGCCCTCTTACGGGGGCCCCTGCAATGCCCATGCCAGTGGCATGCCAGTGGCATGGGCACTGCAGGGGCCCCCAGGGGCCCCGCGACCCCCCCTACCGCCATCCGGATCTCGGCGGTCCGACCGCCGGGATCTGGATGGCGGTAGGGGGGGTCAGAATCCCCGCGGCGGTGCAGCAAGCTGCGCCGCCGCGGAGGATTCAATGGGGCCGCGGTACACTGGCGGGACCCCGCCAGTGGTGCCGGTCCGACCGCGGCTTTACCGCCGCGGTCGGAATCCCCATTGAAGCACCGCCGGCTTGTCGGCGGTGCTCCCGCGGTCCTCCGCCCTGGCGGTCAAAGACCGCCAGGGTCAGAATGAGGGCCTATGATAGCATATGTATACATCAATTGTTCTGCTCCACATTCAGATTTCTTGCACCATATTTCACAATAATCAATATGCAATAATCAAAAACCAAAGCACTGAAAACGTCAATGATCAATTGCTGTTCTTATACTGCACTTCATTTAGACACTTTTGGACTTTCTAAGTGCTGTTAATTACAGATATCAGTATTACCTGGCTCAATGAAACCTGCTCTGGTAACCACGAGGAGTGAAAGGATGAGTCTGTAATGCTGGGATTTAACTTGAACGTATAACCTTAAGACCTCAGAAGATATCTGAAATGAATGTTAACTCTCCGCCTTGCCTTGATGGATTTTTTATGGTATTGTTACTCGAGGTAATACACCTTTAGTTGTCCTCGTAGTCTTTCTTGCTCCGAAAATCTAGATGTGTGACATCATAGCAGCAACGACTTTGTTCACAAGATCTTCGCTAAATGTTCTCTGCTTTGAAAGGAAATCCATTTTTCTATATATTTGTTATACCTGAGACATTGTTAAGAAAACTATAATTGTGCACTTAACTTTACACTCAACATTGAAGGAAACATTTTCCTGCTTGTACGCGAATTTAAGATTTAACACTTGTTCAGCTTTTCAACAGGAACCCATAAGCTTGTGATATTGCTGAGCAAGTAGAGCATTTTTTATTATCAACCCTTAGCTGTTCTTTGATTAAGCGGTATTTGATCATTTTTCATCTTAGTGTGTGGACAGGCCTGCAAGAAGTGAGGTATCTTAGTGTGTGGACAGACAGCAAGAAGTTAGGTAGGTCTTCTGTTTGGCTACAAGCAAAATTTGCTGAGAAAATTAGATTTCTTTCAAAGGCATCGTAGTCAGCGAGAGAGACCCGCATTTGGCTAAGGCCTAGGGTTTGTCGGCAAAGACAAGTACGTCCGCCCATAAAAAGATACATCAAAGAGTCCAGATTTATTGGCTGCGTGGAACTTTCCCAGTGCTTTGTGGTTATATATATATCAGATGATGGTTAAGTAAAAGTTTTTAAACTGTTTGCATAATCCCTTTCGTGGGCATCATTCTCCGTTTGCTATAGCAGTTTATAGTTCGAGACCGAGAAGTTCAGTTTTCATTTTTCCCAGGCTAACACATAGCTCGTTTTCAGGTACACGGATAGGCAGAAATGTTTCTTACAGGCTTTGTCCACCGAATTTAGCTGTCTGGCTTAAGTCTTTCCCTTGTATTCGATTGGTGACATTTACCATCTGCTTGCGATTTAGTGGAACCTAAGGTCACATTTTGGGCCACAATGGGGAACATGCTGGTAGTATTAGTAGGGATTTCGTAAAGTTTCATTCAAAACGATCTATTTTGGTTGTGTTTTATCGAGTTCCAAAAGTTCAACCCCGTGTATACTTTAGCTTGAAGCCTTGGCATACACCACTTTTTAAATCTGTTTTGAGAATCATTTGTATGAGCAGACAAGCCTGAGGAGGGCAATTAGCGTGGCCTTAGACTTCTCATTTACCTTTTGGATATGTGGGGCTCATTTTATGGTATTTGTTATTGTCAAAACAAGATATGGTAGGGTTTTGAAGTCTTTGAGGTGTGTGTCTGAATGTGCAATTTATTTTCCCTCTACTTTTTCCTAAATAGCATTGTCTTGGTTTTGCGTTTGTTGAGCTGCAGAAGTGAAGGTGCATGGAAACCTTTCATTGCGGACACCTCTTGAGGTGCGTTCATGACTTCCTAGTAGACATCATTGGTTTAGAGTGAAAATAATATAGCAGCAAGGAGAAGCCATGCTTAACCCCACCTGTGATTGTGAATTGTCTTCTCAGAAGACCACTGTGATTTAGCTTGATTTGTGATGTTGTATCAGTATATTGAACCTTTCCTGGCAAAAGTAGGGCTGGGTACTGCCCTGTGTTTGAAAGCTTTCCCCTCAGTTTCGGTCTTAGTATGAGGTCAAAGGCACATGTGAAGTCCAAGAAGGCAACAAAAAGTGTCATCTTCTTTAGGGAGCTGGATTTGTAGGTGATACGTAAGAAGTCAAATACTTAATTGACCATGGATAGGCGATTTATAAAACTTCCATGTTTTGCTGATACAGTCCTCCGAACATGGTTCAGGTATTGAGATTTCTACTATGGTAGCTGACAGAATTTAATCCCACGTTGTAGAGAACCATTTTATTATTTTGGATGGAATCATGTTTATGCCTGGTGGTTTCCTCCTTGCAAGTTCCTCAGTGGCAGTCTTTGTGTTCTCCTTCTCAAAAAGGAAGTTGTATTTGACTTTCCTGCTCATCTTCCGTCTTCTGATGTATGATATGGGGAGGAAGGCAATAATGGCTCGATTTCTGGACAAATGTGATCTCCAGTACTAAATGACACCTAGAAGTGGTTTATTCAAGCCTTTTCTGTAATGTTTGCCTCTTGGATGTCTTTTCTAGCGCGTACTCCATCACAGATTTTCACCAGAATGTACCAAGGTTAATTTTGTAAGGCTTATTTCTCCAGATAATTCCAACAATTTAGGACTGCCTCATATGTTTTCACTCTTATTAAAGTTTGTGACATTTCACTTTGCTTTTAGACCTTCAAGCAATCTAATGTTTTCAGATCTGCTTTTGCATCTTCAAGACAGGTCCTGTGGACACCTTTCTTTGATTCCCTTGACTTATTCTGCAATATTGCTATGTTTCTACGAGTGGTGTTGTGCTTAGAAAACTTCAATATCAGGGAACCTGTTGCTCTTGCAGACAATTGAGTTCTCCAGCTCTTTATATCTTTTTTTGATCACAGGGTTCTCTTTCCATTACTTCTATTTATATTTTTGCACCTTCCTCCATTTCAGCCTTATCTTGGAGTCAATATACCATGTGTGAGGATTTTAGTGTATTTGCATTATATGACCCTGCGGACTTACAGTGGAATACACTCACAAAAAATGTTTTGAGCCCGTTCAGGCTCATTTCTATCACCTTTAGCTCAACCCTGGGTAGTTGCGGCTTTGAGTAGCAAGGCTTAACAAAGAAACTTAGTGTAAAGAATTTAACAGTGCCAAACAATGACAATAATTAAAGTTAAAAAAAACTAAAGAACCAGGGGCCAGATGTAGCAAAAATATTTTGCGAGTTGCAAATTGCGAGTCACAGCGACTCGCTATGGGGTCGCAAAGACCCACCTCATGAATATTAATGATGTGGGTCGAAGTTTTCGACCCCATAGCGAGTCCATGCACTCACAGGGATGGTGGCCTACTGGAGACAGCAGACCACCTTGTCTGTGACTGCTTTTAAGTAAAGCAGTTTTTTAAAAACTTTTTGCAGCCCGTTTTTCTTAAAGGAAAACGAGCTGCAAAACGAAAAACTTCCGAAACCATTTAGCTTCGGTTTTTTCAGAGTAGGCAGTGGTCCATAGGATCACTGCCTGCTCTGAAAACATATTTTTTTTGGCATTCACAAAGGGGAAGGGGTCCCATGGGGACCCCTTCCCTTTTGCGAATGTGTTACCATCCACTTCAAGTGGATGGTAACTGCAAGTTGGTTTGCGACCGCATTCGCGGTCACAAACCAACTCAGCATGGCGATGCGGTCGCAAATAGGAAGGGAACACCCCTTCATATTTGCGAGTCACAGCCTCAAATTGCGAGTCGGTACCGACTCGCAATTTGAGGTTGTGCATCACGTTAAGCCTTTTGCGCCTCGCAAACTGCGTTTTTCGCAGTTTGCGAGGCGCAAAAGGCTTCCTACATCTGGCCCCAGGACACTAATTTATAAAACTCGAGTGTATTGTTATGAAATTTTAGAGACCATGCTGAGCAAAATCCACTGGAGGGTTTCGGGATACAGATTTTAGAAGATATTAATGCTTTTAAACTGCAAAACAAGCATTGGTCAACAAAAGTTTTGTAAACTTTTAAAACGTTTAAAAGAGTTAGTTTGGCCACTCAGGCCCTCCTTGGGTGACCAAATCCAACAGGATGGAGGTCTAAGGGGCCAGAGAGGACACTTTGTTCTGTTACCTGGCCACTAGAACATTTATAAATCAAATTCCAAACTCTACAGGACAATCACCATAGACTTTAATGGAGTGGTCCTGATGATGAGGATACAGGACAAAAAGATGCTCAAGGATGCTCCAGTTAAGGTTAAGGTGCAATTAACAGGGGTGTCTTTGTGGTCAGTCATCGGTTCACGGCTGATGTTGGGTGACGTTGGCCAAAGAGATCATGGTCCCACAAAGTCCTCTTTGATGCAGTAACTGTCCAGCCAGTGCTGGGCTACTGGTCTCCTTGCACAGCAGTTAGGGTGAAATCCTTTGCTGGGGGCTATTGTCCCTCCTGGGTGATTAATGTTGACTCTGATGACACTCCCTAGCAGACTTGGGTGCAACATTTGGTAATTGAGGATCGATCTCTTCTGACTCCCGGTGGCAAAACGTATGCAGGGGCCACCAACTTGCCGATTTGGTCTTCTTTTGTCCCTGGAGCTGGTTCGAGGGGATCAGTCAACTGATCCATAGAGTCACTCCTTTGATCAGAGGCCGGGAATCAACTTTTCTCTGAGCCAGGAGTCACAGGCACAGCCCAAATTTCAGTAGTCCAAAGTACAACATATGCAATTCTCCAGACGATGCAGCCTCTCTATATTCAGTTTCAAGGGCAGCTGGGCAGTCCATCTTTGGTCCCTTCTCCAACTCCAATGTGGTCTGTGGGGCAGAGTGCAAGGCTTGCTTTATTTATTTCAGGAAACGTCCCTGACTTGATCATGTGGTCACTAGCCAATGGGATACTATGTCCCCTCCCTTCTAGTGACATGTTTCAGGCATGTGCTCCAACTGGCTATATCAAAGTGCACTATTCTAGCCACTCTCAAGATGTTGGGATCCCTCTGCGGCCATCAGGAGCTTGGTAACCCACCCTACAGGTGTGGCTAACTGAGGGCTACACTTCAAAGGGAAAACTGATTTCGGCACTATGTTTCCCTCTCTGTCCCTGTCTCTAACTTGTCTTAAACAAAACACAGCCTGCTCTGGACTGTTATCACCATTTGCCCTTCAAAGGTGGCTTCCCATTTGAAGATCGACTTTTGGGCTAACATCCTGAGTGGCAATCCTGGGAGAGGAGGTCACACCTTACTCTGCAGAAACTGCCTTTGTTCCTAGGTGAGCAGAAAGCTGTTTGTGGACCAGAGCCTTTTTGAGGCCATTGGACTAGCTGGGGCACAGATTTGCAAATTTCTAAAAGCCGCAGAACTTTATGTGTGACATTAAATTCGACCTGGGCATCAGATCAGGTTTAATGCCACAATTAATTTGATACCTTGCAATACCCAGTTAAGTAGTCCCATTCCAGAGTTAGCCTGGTTGAAGTGCCACTTGGTAACCCTGTGTTAGCCAATGGGACTACTAATGTTTCCCCAGTAAAACAGCAATTTTGAAGTGTTCCTGTTAAAACATATGAAAAAGTTATGTCTTACTTAACAATATATAGCTCCATGCCATAGGACTCCTTAGGTCGCCCTTAGGGAGACTTCCATATGGGGTTAAGGGAAGTAGTACCTTTGAAATAAGTTTAAGTAGCAAAGTTGAACTAGCAGTTTACACACTGGCCTTCTAGTGGCAGGCTGGGGGCCATTTAGTCCTTTGTCACACTCAGTTTGGCACCAACAGTGCTGCGTCCCTGGGTGAACACTCTGCCATACATGCCCTGGGTGCTATTTACTAGGACTTATAAATAAGTCAGCACTGGCCGCCTTGGGCATAGAAAAACCAGCATAGGTTAGAACATAGGCACTGAGTTCTGGTTAGCAGGCCTCAGTGCAATCTCATCAGTCGCAAAACCAGCAGCGTCAGTCCAACAATGTTGGGGTGAACATGCAAAAACGGGCATTTCCTTACACCATGAGCTATTACGCTTCTGTAACTCAGAGGCCTCATTAGATATGTTGTTCTTAATGTTCAAGAGAAGTGCATTGTAGTCACTTTGTTATCTAATTTAGTCAGCAAGTTTTCGTATTTGCCCAAATGTTCAGTGTTAAAGAGAAACAAGTTAATGACTGTCAGGGCTCCTGATACATTGTAGGTTGGTGTGAGGATGTCATAATTTTTAATTGAACAGCGAGCAGATATCAGGCCATACATTTCACAAAAAGATGCTAAGCAGTTGTTCTCTTCAATCTGTTTTTTTTTTTTTAAACCAGTGGCAAATTGAAGGGATGCCAAGCACATTTTTCAGTTCAATAGTTTCGGTCTGCATGATTTCCCCATATTCCCATTTTATATTCCAAATCTTCGCATGCAAGGATTGGTGTTTCTTGTTTTGTTCAAGGCCTCTCCAATAGCGTTGAGGATGTTGGCATTCCTCCTTCATTTTCTATTGCATGTATACATTTATAACCCTGACTATTATGTTATCTAAAGGAAGATGTCACACCTTTGTATGCTTTCATGTAGGTTTTCATAGTTTCTTGTGTTTTCAACCCTGCAGTTGATTGTTAGGCCTCCACTACTTCATGTGACAATCAGTTGTGTAGTGTGATTGCTGTGTCCTTGGATTGTCCATGGTCTGGGGATCTTAAAGTACTAGGGTTTAATGACTGGTCAGAAATGCACTAGATCTAGGTCTCCTAGCTGGTGGAATACCTGTCACATTCACTGACACACTTGTAGTTTTATTTCCCTAGTCAGTTTTAGTAGTCTTTATCTCATTATGGCCAGTGGCTAGTCAGTCCTGGATTGGTTTTGTATGTGCAGTTTTCGGTACCTCATCTATGGTCAATGCAGCAGTTATTCCGTTCTTCATGGGATTATTTGGATGTAGATTTAAGCCAGAGTACACCTTCCTTAAAGGGGCTTTCCACTGTCCTATATTGAAATTGTCACAGATCCCAGGATGCCTGTTACAATTTGTATATTTGAAAAGTGGTCAGTAAGAAGGCCTGTTTTATCATATATTGGACAAGGTTTACTTTGCCTGTATCAAGTAAGACTGAATCTCTGTTTTTGCATTTGTTATATTTGTGTGTCTTTTTGCTATTTGCAGGTCGCTTGATTTTACTGTTCCTTAACCTTTTTTTCTGTCAAGCAGTTTAGAATGTTTTTCTTTAAGAAACGTCAATGTATATTTATATATATATATATATATATATATATATATATATATATATATATATAGAGAGAGAGAGAGAGAGAGAGAGATATATATGTAGAGAGAGATATAGATTTATATATAATCTAGATAGATAGATAGATAGATAGATAGATAGATAGATAGATAGATAGATAGATAGATAGATAGATAGATAGATAGATAGACAGAGTGGTGGTTGCCACTAGTTATAGGTAGGACCTAGTTTCTATAGAAAGAGCGTTTTTGGTTTTTCCTATAACTTTAGCGCAGCTTGACGAATCTTCACAAAATTTAAACAAACCTATACTTTGCTAAGAATGGCTTCTGTCTTGAAAGTTTCGAGGTGATCCGTCAAGTGGGGGGCGAGAAAAAAAGGGGTCTCAAAACACTTTTTCCCCATCCATTTTTCAATAGGACCTTTAGACATACCTTTCAGACCGAACCACTGAACAGAATTACACTAAATTTGCCACAAAGCTACATTCTGTTCTACAGATCACACTTTTTGTGATTTGGTGCAAATCTGTTCAGTAGTTTTGGAGAAATGTAAAACCCAAAAATATATGATATACAGGAACACGGATCCTCTGCAGATCCATCTGCCCCAATGCTGATATCTGATTGGCTCAGAACACTTCAACAAGGAAGTGTTGGCAGCCATCTTGGGCCTCAGCTTCAGCTGAGTTCAAGAAAAAAATACATAAAAAAAGAAAAGGGGCCAGGGTAGTGTCACCATGACCCCTCATCCCTGGTGCTGGGTTCCCTGAGGGACTCCCCCATGGCTCAAAAAAAAATTTTTAAACATCAGAAAAATCTGTGGGTCTATCCACAGATTTTCCTAATTTTTTTAAAGAAAAGTTTGGTCTCCCACACTTTTTTATTTGACCCCGGGTGAGCCATGTCCTGGGGGGTATTATGGAGGAGGGGAATGTGTGAGGCGCCCCTCTTGGGCTTTAATAATCCCCATGGATAGCCATCTTCCCATGGCAAAAATTGTTTTACTCAAGTGGGGGAGGCCTGATGAACTCCCCCACAGCCACAGGGACCACCACCTCCTAGGGGATATCAATTTAATGAATAAGGGGGGCCTGTGGCCCCTGCACCCCAAGGACCACTATCCCCAAGGCAAAAAGCAATTTATTTGCGAGGGAGCGCAGCCCCCCCACGCTGCCCCAGGGACCACAACATTTGCTTTGGCTTGGTTGTAGCAAACACTCTGTTGTTTGACAGCTGGACCTACAAAGCAGGTCTGCTGTCAATTAGCAGAGCTTTCATCTCTGTCCCCTGCACATGTGCAGGGGTAAGAGATGAAATGCTTCAGCAAGCATGGAGCTGCCGTCAAAGCAGCTCCGTGCTTGCTGAAGCAGTGGCACTGCAGAGAAACCATTAAGGCTTCTCCTGCAGTGCAAGGTAGCCCATAAGGGCATTTTATTAAAAATATATATTTTGAAAAATAAATAAATAGAAATTCAGTGAAAAAAAAACAAAAGTTACAGGGACATTACAGTTAGGAAATAGATTTTTTTTAAAAGATAGAAACATTATATTTAGGCTCACATTTTAAATGTACAAAATCTAAAAGTTCACCAGATATAGTTAGTTATCTCAACTAACTGTAACTCGTGCCCTAAGGTAACTATAAGTCACCCCTCTCGACAGACTGATCTCAACCCCAAGGACCACATCCCCTGGGCCGCAGCTATGTCATCTGGGAGCCCCCTAGGGCACCCAGTCAAAATGGTTGGGGACCACGGGGGAACCTGAAGGCCCCTGCGGTAGAGGCTGACTCTCTGCTTCTTGAGGGAGCCAGGATTTCTGTCACAGAGAGGGAGCTTCTAAATATGCAGCTCCCTCTCTGTGAGAGCGATTGTTTCCTCTGTTTCCCTGCCTGCATCTCTACAGGCAGTGAAATAGAGGAAGCCTCAGCTTCAGCAAGATAGAGCTATTTTACAGCTCTCACTTGCTGGAACCCGAGTGTTTGTTTTGACTTAGCAGGAGCTGTCAAAGCTCCTGCCAAGTCAGAGCAAACAGCTATGTCCAGGGGTGGAGGTCCCCAGGGCCATCTGTGGCTCCTTGGGGGGGACACACAGTCCCCCTCCCAACCTAGACAGCCACAGGGAGGTGGTGGTCCCTGGGGCTTCAGGGGAGCAGCGCAGCACCCCTGCATTCCTCATCTATTTAGATCCGGGGAGGTGGCAGTCCTTGGGTCTATGGGGAGCTGCACAGACACCCCCATTCATAATCTATTTAGCCCTGGGAAGATGGCAGTCCTCAGGGTTGTGAGGGGGGCACAGTGCCCCCCTGCATTCTTAATCTATTTAGCCCTGGGGAGGTGGTGGTCAACGGAGCTGCAGGGGTGGGGTGGGGCTCTGTGAATTCAGAATGTATTTAGCCCCAGGGAGGTGGAAGTCCCTGGGGCACGGGGGCAGGTGCCACCCCACATTTAATTCCACAATAGCCCTGAGGATGTGGCAGTCCTTGGGGATGCAGGGAGGACGGGTGGTCCCCCACATTTCATTAGATATTAGCCCTGGGGAGGTGGTAGTCCCTGGGGTTGTGGAGAGGGCCAGACAGACCCCTGGTTTCAAAATTTTATGCCCCAGGACCTAACCCAACTGGAGACTTAATTTAAACAAGTGCGGGAACCCTCACTTGTTTCTTTTTTTTTTTTTTTTTAGATTTCAGCAGATCCGTCGTGACTCTTGATGGAAATTTTAAAAATACATGTTAAGGAGTCAGGGTGCCCCTACCCTGGCCCTTTTTTCTTATTTTTTTAATTTTTATTTCCAGGACTCAGCTGAAGTCGAGTCCCTACATGGCTGCCAACATTTCCTTGTTGAAGAGTTGTCAGCTTTCAGGTCTCAGCACGAGATCGGGAGTATTCGCAAGCCTGCACTTCCCTATATATACATATTTGTTTTTTCTTTCATTTTTCAAAAACTACTTAAATGATTTACACAAAATAACAGAAAAGACAATTTCTGCTACCTTTCTGCCAAACTTGGTGTAATTCCGTCCATTTGTTCAGGCGCTTTTCCTGTTCCTGTTCAAAACCCCCATAGAAAACTCCAGGGGAAAAAGCGTTTTTGGGCACCCCTTTTGTCAGCCCTCCGCTGAATTTTTCCAGATAGTTGCTGAAGTAAGCATCATGTTTTTTAGGAAAATGTTATGAAGATTTATCAAAAGGGGTCAAAAGTTATTAGAAAAACAGAAAACATATTTTCTATAGCAACCTAGTCCTAACTATACCTACCTAGTGGTGGCTATCATATATATTCATTGAAAAAAATCAAAGATTTTAGGGACATTATAGTTAGGATCAGAATTTAAACACACAGAACCATAGAAAGTCAGCAGTTATAGTTACAATTATCTCAAGTAACTGTAACTCGAGTCCTAAGGGAGGTATAACTCGGCCGTTGCCATGCATTGCTAATTATAACACATATTACATAACTAATAACATCTTTTATGATATTATTGATAATATCACTGCAACATTTGCAATAAACTTATTAATAAGAAAACTGTGCATGGTGTGGGAATCTATCTGTGTATCTATTGCTATATATCTATAAATATCTACATATATCTATATGTATATCTATATCTATATCTATACCAAAACGCAATTTCCCTATCCAATTTCCCAAAGGGACTTTGATCACAACTAAAGCCCGAACCTTTGAAAGGAATAACACCAAATTTAGCAGAAAGCTAAATCTTGGTCCAGAAGGAGAGCTTTTTGTAATTTGGTGCAAATCTGCTCGGGAGTTTACGACTTATTAAAGTAAATACATTTATATATCTACAGACCTGGAACCATTGTGGATACACCGCAGTAGATCCATGGATCCACACACCTACAGAAATGCTGTGATGGGCTGGCAGCATCCTGACAGGAATGCTGCAATGGCTGTTTTAACTATTCGGACACGGGCCTAGGACTTCAAAATTAAAGTTTATAGTTGTTGAGGGGATCAGGGTAGAGGTAGAGGTACCCTGACCAGTGACTGAAAGGGTTAAGGTTGAGAAAGAGGCACCCATACTCCATGTGTGTGATAGATGGGTTGCTGAGGGAACTCTGATGAGCAAAACGTTTAAAAAAACATTTCTTTCCACATGTGCAGATCCATCAGGGCAATCAGCATGGCCCCGTGCCTCACATATACTGTCACTCACATACCAACTCACAGACCCATACAGCCAGTCACACACCCACTTACAGACCAAGACACTGACACAGCCAAGCACACCCATAAAGCCACTCACACACCCAGTCACGGAACCACTCACACACTCTGTGTCATCCTCACACACCCATTCAGATACCTACTCACACACTCACATACTTACTTACAGACCCATACAGCCACTTACACACCCACTCACCTATCCCTACAGCCACTCACAGACCCAGTCATACTGTCTCACATCTCCACACACTACTCAAACACCCATTCACATACTCACTCACACACTCACATGTCCACTCACATGCCCACTCACAGAGACACACAGCCAGTCACATACCCACACATTGTTTGGGGAAAATAGTATTTTTGCTTATGATGTATAGATGATTATTTTACATAGAAGAAGATGTTGTTTTTCAAATTATTGAGGAACACTGTGTTGCATTTCTCTGTGAAATGAACTCCAGCCCATATCAAACATATTCTGTACATATCAAAGTGAAAAATGCTGTGGTATGTAGAGCCCAGGTTGTGGTCTCTGAGGAATGCAGAAACTGTTTTATTGACATGTTTCCTGATTTTGTCTCTCTGTTGTCAAAATTTGGTTGACTCTTTCCACTTTTGCCATTGGCAAATGTCGAAAAACACCAAGGCAGTGTGTGGGAAACGTGACTTTCATTTACCAAAGGTATCTTTCATTAGGATTTCCAGTCTACCCCCAGTAATTGAGCCTAGGTCATTGCCACCACAGTGCACAATCATAAGGTTGAGATGTTGACAATCCACAATGTTTTCAACCAAATGCAGCAACTGATGCCGCTTTAAACCAAGTAATGTCTACATTAGGTAAACCCAAGTCCCTGTCAATGGCACTCTTTCTAGCACTCTCTCTGCACAAAACTATCACCCACAATCCACACTCTGGCCATTTCAGAGGCAAGCAAGACTAATACACATGAGAGGGCTGCAGCTGAATAAGGAAGCTGGAAGATGAAAGGCAGTTAAAATGGAGGACGACACATAAAATATAAAAGAATATATTTGTTTGGATGGTGGAGATATGCAGTTAAACAAAATGAGGTCGTGATTTTGAGAAAAAAGAAGCTACATCTGTAATTGGCTTAAGAAAAATAATTTGTTAGGGATATGCTTGAAATTCCAACCAGTCAACAACACACATGCTAAAGTTTAATTTGAAACTAGTATGCTGTTTAGAGAAAGACATGTGAACTTTTGACTTAGTGGTAGCTGGAGATTGTTACAAACATGGTTACCAAGGAAGCAAACCTAAACAAGTGTGGGGAGAAGGGAACAAAAAATGCTGCACTGTGAAACTCAACCACAAAGTGGAATACACACATTTGTCATTAAAGAGTGTTTGAGTACTTTTTATGAAGTAAAATATAAATGCTGCATTACCTGCTTAGCAAAAGTAAAGTGAACTTTTGACTTAGTAGTAGCTCAAGAGTGTTGCAAACAAGTTTATCATGGAAACAGAACTAAAAGAGTGTGGGAGAAAGGAACAAAAAGCTGTATTGTGAAACACAAAGCACAGTGGTTTACAAACATTGCCCTTTAGGAAGTGTTTGGTTTCGAATTGAATACTTTTTACAAAGTAAAATATAAATGCACAGCTTTAACAGTTTATTGTTATGTGCTTCAAGAGATTCTGTGTGGATCCTCTGCAAAATTACAAAGGGGGCCGCACTGAGCACTGCAACAGATCTGCAGATCTGCCCCAAAACACTACCAAATTGGCCTTCCTAACTGGAGACTAAGAAAGGGTTAAAAAATAGTGATAATTTAGAAGTGGTATAACAAAATATAAATATGAAAGGAAGTCTGTGATTTGGTAAGTACAGCAGTATCAGTGAAAGGAGAGTGGGAAGGGTAGTCATTATTGGTACCTTAGAACTGAAAGTTGATGAGCATTGCTATATTTGCTGATTTGGAATTTGCACTGAAACATATATTAAGTGCTATTAAGAGAAGAGTTGGAGAATAGCAAAGAGATTTTACTGGTATGTGAATTAGGGTGCACCATAAACCCTACACATTACAAAATGTTATAATTGCATATAAGATGGGAGAAAATATGTACTTTACAGTATAAAGGAAAATAGAGGAAAGTTAGATGAGGATATTATGTAAAAATATAGGGTATCATTTATAAGTGGCCTGCACAGCTGAAGGACAATTTGTATAACGCTCAGGTGGTGCCTGCCTCTCAATCACATCTATGAGGTGATGCAAAGCCACCCTGCGTGGTTTTGGATGCCTTTGTGTGGCCTTGTAGATATGGGCAAGGCAGTGCAGAGTGCAAAATGCTTCCTTACCTTACTCTACATCAAGGAGGCATTCCATGGGTATTGCTGTGGGTTTTCCATTGCCCATGGGTTTTGACAGATTTATAAGGATCTGTAAACCTGGGAATGGATCAAACCTGTGTGCCTCCCCAGAGGAGGCGTCATAACAAGGAGACACAACTTAATTTCTCCTCATTAGTTCCTCTTTCTATGTGTGCTGCATTTTGCAGCACACATAGAAAGAGGAAAACATCTCCATTGATTGTTTTTGGTCAGGAAGGTATCCCTTCCTACACATAACAATCATGCCAACAATGCAGACACTCATGCACCATGGTGCAAGGGTACCTGTATTGGAATAAGGCTCCAATTTGTATACCGGCACAAGCAGAAATGACAGGAACTGCCCTATACCAAAGAGTCATAAATGAGACCAGAGTGATCAGAAAAGGAGAAAGAGAAATTGGTATGCTGAAAATATTGTCCTTTTATTAAGCCTGTATGAATGAATGTGTTTGAAATTAAAAAATGGGTGCTTCGTTATAGTATTCAATTAAATAGTATGTAATTTCTACTGACTGACAAAGCCATGCAGCTGCTCATGTACCCAGTCTCAGAAAACAACTTATGTACCCACTACTCATGTGGCTAGATAGTGACTGACACACTCAGAAGCGCACCAATGTAAGTATTCACAAATAAATGTACGTAGCAATAGATCTACTTACATAGTCATTCACAGACCCATCTAGGCACTGTCATACCCTCTCATACACCTGTACAGCCATTGATTTATCTAGCACTCAGACAGTTATGTAAACAAGCACCTGCACACACAAACACGCCAGTTATATACCTAGTCACATACACATATAAGCACTGATATACCTATTTACAAAATCAAGCAGTCACTTACACACCCAATCACAGCAACGGAGGTAATTGCAGTTGCAGTCACACATCCTGACAGCAGTTATGTATGCACCACTAACATAGACTGTAGTACACACAGTTATACACCCAAATGCTCACTAAAACAGCCAATTATCAATTTAAAAAGGGACTTACATACATTTTAACACACCTGCGCATATACTAAGACTGTGACTGAGCTATGTATACAGCTAGTTACACATCACATATCCTCTCAACCACTGACATACCCAGTCAGCCATAATACACCTATACTTAGATACTTAGACACTTAGCCTGTTACAAGAAAATATCAGCACTTATGTAGCTGATGATTTGCTAATATGTAATCTAATAGTATGTAATGTAAAGTTAAATGTATTCCATATTTGGTTTTCAGATGTTTACTCCTTTTTAAAGATGACGATTTGCAATGCTGAGAAAGATACACATTTATATTGAAATTTAACAGAATGAGAACCCTGGATAAAACAATGTAGTCCATAAAGAATAGAAGCCAAAAAAGACTTATTAATAAAAGTAATTTTTTAAAAAAGTTCTAGGGAAAATGTAAGCATATGTCTAGTACAGTGGTTTTCTTTAATTAAGAAAGCTGCTTACAAAAGAACATATTAGTGCATGCAATTGAAACACCTGGCTGATGCAACAAGGTAAAAGACGATACCCCCATTGCGAAAGAGGAGATGATACATAGAAATGTACAGGAAGAGGTAGTTGAAGAGGTACAAGGAAGTCGTAGACATGCCTCTGTATACAAATGGAACTGCAGTAGTATTTGTGTTCGCCAGGAATTAATTGATACATTAAGACATTTTCTACATCTATTTCCAGATGGAAGTGTGAAGCGGAAGATTGCAATGTTTCAAGTGTTAAATCTATGCACAGTCAGGAAATATACCAATTTGCAAGGACTGGTGTGTCTATCCAAGAAAGTGTGCACAAGCACCTTTCAGCATTTTAGACTGTTGGCTGTTCCTTGTTAAAAAATGCAAACTTTAGTCAGAAGACTTCACTTTGTAAAAGGTCCTGCATTGAGTTTAGGAGAAATGAACAAAGTGTGTCTGCATGGTACAGTATCAGAAATTGAAAATCTTTGTGAAGATATTCAGGGACATTTCTTTGGTCCAGAAAGGGAGTCTGGGAAAAATGAGGAGTTTGTATGTTCAGGTGTAGATGAACAGAACACAGATATTAGTACTGATAGCTTTGCATGAGAAAAAGCAAAGTTTAATGCAGTCTCTACAGTGAAACCAAACTGTGTTTGTATTTGTTGGCACACTCAGAACAAAAGTTGAATTTGAAATGAAAACTGAGCAAGAAAACATGGCTACGTGGCTAAAATTTACTGTGTATTTCTTTGTGGACGAATGTGTTAATTTGTCGACACACCTGATTGTGTGTACATATTGTTATGAAAAATTAAAGGATAACAAAATGTCTGCCAGAGCAAATCACAATAAGTCAGAAGTGGTTGAACTTCTAGAGGAACTTCGACATTTGAATGCTCATGAAGGAAAACGTATACAATCTATATATCCTTTTCAAGAAATAGTTTGCATGGAACAAAAGACTGGATCACTGCCGTAAACTGAGTTCCAGAAAAGCCTTTCCTTAAGATTTTAAACAGAATATTGAAACAGTGTGTGTAGATAGAGATCTAGATGTACAACGTGTTATTCTAGTGAATGGTGTGCCCAAAAAATAACAAAACAATCTGGCAGGAACTAGTGAATGTGAATGAGGATGAAGAAAGCAGGCTTGTATTTGAAAGAGAAAAATATGTACCACAAAGATGTAGATGTTGTTGCAGATGCAAGTTGTATTGAGGAACAAAATGTTGCTTTCAAGTGGACAGTTTGAAAAAGTTGATAGAAGTAGATCTGACAAAATATATAACTACTACAGTATCCATCCACTGCATTCAAAGAGCTTATGGGAGATGCCTTTGAACTTTATCAGATGAAGCAAGCTAAAAGAGCTTCAATGAATGTGCGGGAGAAAAGTTTAGAAGCTCAATGTTTTCCTCGACTATTTCCAACTGGATTAGGCGAACAGCATGATGACCACCCTGTGCAAATACCTGCAACTGAGTATGTTAAGAGGACCATAGATTTTGACAAAGTACTTCATATATATTCCATGTGTTATTTAAAAGTAATTTGTCTGGACTGCCATACACTTTTAATCATATTCTTAAGACAGGAGTTAAAGTACATAATATGTCTGCAAAAGACTTTGTGGAAAAACGTCATGGCAAAGATGAAAAGCTCAAATAGAATTTGATAAATGCGATGGCATGCCAAACTGGAACCAATGAATACTGGTATCATTGTGATGGTGAGTTCAAGTGTATATTGAAAAATTGCAGGTGGATCAACTTGGTTTGTAAGACTGAGTTGTTTAGAGTATATGTGTGATGATTTACGTGAGTTTTTGAGTTTTGAGAGAAGCAAACTGTAACATTAATGGCATAAAATTAAAGACACCAGGATAACTGCAAATGTTTGCAGATACTTCAACCATAGATTTCAATGTCTGTTGTCCTTCATTTGCAACAACAAACAATTCCACCTCTTGGAAAAGTTACTGATTTCTTTTGGCGAAAAGAGTACTAAACAAGAGGTGCTTGGCTGTGGTGGATAAAAGATGCAGCTAAATTTGGAACAGACACAGATGCGTCTATATATTACATGTATATACTGGGGAAAAAGGACTAAACAGCAAGTCCTGCATTTTCAGTCACATAGATGTGGGAAGAACTGTTGGTGAATATAGAGCAAAAGGAAACTTTCACAAAAAATGTCATTTTGGATTTCCAAGACCCGCAATTTCAAAAGGAAGAGTGACCAGTTTCATGTCTGCAGTGAAAGGTAGAGTTGTTGATTTTATTAGTTTTCCTAATAGGAATGAGGTGGAATACCAAGTGATTAAGTTTGATCATATTGTCAGCACAAAGCAGATTGGAAGGACTATCTTGCTTGTGAAAGATTCATATGCTTTACAGAAAGTTTCTCATTTCTGTAGCATATGCTATTACAATTCATAAATCAAAAGGATTAAGTTTAGGTATAGCATTCATATTGGTAGTACTGTCTTTGCGGAAGGTATGTCATATGTAGCTTTGTCTCAAGTTAGGACATTGTCTGGTTTGTGTATAGTTGAATTTGATGAGACCAGAGTAAACACAGATTCCGGATGTGTTACAGGATACAATCAATTAGGAAATGTTTATGCTCCTCATTTAGGGTAGTATCCAGTTTATGAGAAACACTCCATCCGAATGAAGCAGAATATTTCAGAGCAGGGTAGTGATGACGTTGCAAGAAAATAAATTCAATAGAAGAAGGAAGTTGTTTAGAAACAAATAATTGAAAATGACTGAGATATTGTTGGCTACCATTTGTCAAACCCCTCTGGTGTCAACTGCTATGCTCATGTTATGCTATACTAACGTTATACTGTTTGCATTACCTCCTGTTGTAGATGCAATTGAACAGAAACAACAGAAGGCATTGTGTTCTGCACTGTATATGTTGCTGCAACATCTGCATAGTCACAGGCCGAAAACACATTGCATGTCACACATTCAAGACTATGTAGATAAATGTAGTGGATCTGTACAGTTTATTCCAAATACTTAAGCGGTTGCAAAGGAGTTTTAAATGTGATGTTTGCTGTTTTAGAAGAAGATGAAATACCCATGGAACCAAGAATGTGGAGATTGCTCAGATTATTTACCTACAAAAAATAGATTCAGAATGAACATTACTAGATTGCAAAACTGTGACTTTTGACTGATTGCTGAGATGAGCTACACAAAACAATATATGCCCAAGTTGTCAAAAATACTTTATGGCAACTTTATGCATAACAAGTGGTGGTAATTATGTTATTGTGTAATGCTACCATGATGCAGAGCAGATGACAGTAAATTAGAAATGGAAATTACAGACTTTAAATCAGGACAAATATCTATTTCTTGAAAAAAATATAGTTTCTCATGAAGGATTTAGCAGTAGATCTGGACCTGACACTGTGCATCTAAAAAGTGAATGTGGTTGGACAGACCGTAATGATAGGAAACTACAGTTCAAGGAAAGATTGCCTTTTAAGTTACCAAATTGCTATATGTTATTTTTGGAACCAAAGTTCTAAGGAGGATCACAATTGTAAAAGTAGAATAGTCTAGTTGTAGAAAATGCATTATTAGTAATTACGACATCATATGGCCTACCAGTGGTGATGTCTTTACAAGGCTTTGCAAACGGCAGTGTGCCTCATACATCTAGTAATAGTTATAATGATGAAGATCTTATTTCCTGCATATGTTTCTTAAGATTAGTAGAGCAAGTACAAGGAACATGATAATTTAAACAAGTGTAGTGCTTATTTAGTGGACATACTGTGCAGTTCTGTGTTTTTTGTACAGTCTATATGATTGTTCGTTCCCAACCGTTCAAGGGTGATTCTTTATACAGTACATCATGTATGGTGTATAAGTAGAGAAGCTGGGAACAGTAAACAAGCTTTTGCCATACAATAGGTCTCGCATTTGTGAGAGTTAGAAGTATTGGCGTTGTACATGACAAAGGTCCTCCTTACAACCCTGGCGGTAAATCCTGCTTACCGCCGTGCTTAAGGACGCCAACATACTGTGACCACAGCGGAAATTCGGTACAGGTATTACAACCCACATCTCATAATCCGCCACAATACAGACACCCACACAAGTCCACCACACCAAAGGTCAGTGATAAACTGGCGATACCAAAACCCACACCGTCACGCCAACAGGAATGCGCCCACACTATCATGACCCACGAATCAACGCAGCGGTCTTTCAACCGCAGTAATCCATTGGCTGTACACACCGCCACGTTCAAAATACACACACATTTACAAAACACAACCACATTGGACAATTCTAAATACACACACCTGATACACATACACACACCACACCCACACACCCACACCACTATAAAACGCACACCCACATTGCCCACAACCCCTTACAATGACATTTTTGTGAAGAAGCACAGAGAGAGAATAGCTAACACTACACCAGCATCCACAAGCACACCACACCATCACTCATACAACATCCATGCACCTCAAACAACACACACCAACAGAACATTTCACACAGCACAACAAACATCACCTCACACATCATCTACACCACATCATGGCACCTCAAAGACACCCCAGGTTTTCTGAGGAGGAGCTCAGGGTCATGGTGGTGGAAATCATCCGGGTCGAGCCACTGCTTTTCAGATCACAGGTGCAGCACACCTCCATTGCTAGGAAGATAGAGCTATTACGGAGAATTGTCCACAGGGTCAACGCACTGGGACAGCATCCAAGAACACAAGATGACATCAGGAAGAGGTGGAATGACCTACGGGGGAAGGTGCGTTCCGTAGTATCCAGACACCAGATTGCTGTACAGAGGACTGACGGTGGATCCCCACCTCCTCCCCCACAACTAACAACATGGGAGGAGCAAGTCTTGGCAATACTGCATCCTGAGGGCCTCGCAGGAGTAGCAGGAGGACTGGACTCTGGTAAGTGAAGTCTTAATTATCATATCCCCTCACCCCACCTGCATGCCATCACAAACCCCCATCCTCCCCCTCACTCCCATCACTCCAACACCTCACATATGCCCCACTATCACAACCCAGCCATCCCAATACCAAGCCCTGCATGCAACACCAAAACATGGACACCCATTGCCAAAGCATGTCCCGTACAGACACCCACACAGACCCCAAAACACTAATCACACAATGGAAAACACAACAAGGCAAGCACAGGAGTAGAGGGTAACTCACTCAATGCACAAGATGGCACACACAGATACTAAAACTATGCCTTTACACCCCAACAGGACCCATACCCAACGTCACCGGACAGGAGGTGCCAGACATATCCAGTTCCCCCACAGAAGAGGCCCACAGTGATGACAGCAGCTCTGCACGCCTGGATCTGGATGACCAGCCTGGCCCATCAGGGACCTCTGGACAGTTGGTTCCCCAGCCAAAGACACAAGCCACCACAGAGTCTCCCCCCTCAGGAGACACCACCACCACAGCACCCACCCAGCGGGCCCATCCCTCTGTCCCCAGGACACGTCAATCAGCAGTGTGTCCACCACTACAGGGACCCCAGGCAAACCCACCAACCCAAGACAATCAGGGACCTGGGGTCAGTGGGCACACGGTTCAGTGGACAGAGGCACAGGATAACAGGGAAGCTGGGAGGACTGCTATGCGACAGGGGAAGGACAGGCCCAGGGAACCCACTCTCCACGAGGCACTCTCCAACATCATGGGAGCATACCATCATTCCCAGGAGACCATGAGCATGGTACTGGCCAAGTTTCAGGAGACCCAGCAGCTGTAGAAGGAACACTACCTGAGGATCAGGGAGGACTTGAAGTCCATCAACACCACCCTGGTCTCCATTGCAGGGGTGCTGGCAGATCTGGCCAACCCCATGAGGGACACAGTGGCACACAAACGGGCCTGACACTAGCCTGAACAATGAACAGCCCTCCATCAGCGCTAGTGGACAGGAGGCCCTGCCACAGGAACAACAGGCCACCAGCACCCCACCCCCTGCAGAAGGAGAACCAGCCCACAAACGGTCCCTGAGATCCAGGATCCAGTCAGAGAACATTGCCAAGACCCCGCCAGGAAATAACACACTCCTGAGTGTCACCCTTCTGTCCCACTTTGTCACCCTGTCCACCTTATACTGCCATTGTTCTCCTTCCTATGCCCCCTTGGACAATGCACCTGTGAGACCAAGAGACTGAACTCTACCATGGACATTCCTCCACCATCACCCCAGCCCATTGCACACTCCCTCCACTAGTATAGAAATAAACACCCTTGAATCACAAATCAATCTGGAGTCAGTCTGTACTTTTATAAATGTGTAATTGCAAACTTTCGGAAATATAGCAATGTCAATGTTCATGTTCACATACCAATGTTACACAGTTGTTGGGCAGCAGTAAACATAGCAGAGGGCACAAAGTGGCACCCAGAAATGTGAAATGGAAAGCCAAAGTGACTTGTCAGGGTCCATCCACAGAGGTAAAAAGGCAGATTTATGTCCTACAGTATTATGAGATGTGAGAAGCAGTGCCATCCTCTTACCTGTGTCTCACTGGAAGTATTGCATGATGATGTTTCGGTTGTCTATATCCTCTTCTTCTGCCTCCTCTTCTTCACTGTCCACAGGCTCCACAGCTGCCACAAGACCACCATCTGGCCCATCCTGCTGCAGAAAAGGCACCTGGCGTCGCAAAGCCAGGTTGTGCAACATACAGCATGCCATGATGATCTGGCACACCTTATTCGGTGAGTAGTATAGGGAGCCACCTGTCATATGGAGGCACCGGAATCTGGCCTTCAGGAGGCCGAAGGTGCGCTCTATTATCCTCCTAGTTCACCCATGTGCCTCATTGTAGCGTTCCTCTGCCCTTGTCCTGGGATTCCTCACTGGGGTCAGTAGCCATGACAGGTTGGGGTAACCAGAGTCACCTGAAAATATTGAGGGACAACTATTAGACATCCTCCAACCATCAGGGACTCTCCCATACCCAGACACCTATTTAAACTGTGTGGGGACCACACATGTGCCTCTTGTGTTGCCCCATCACATAAGGGATGCTGCTATTCCTCAAAACGTAAGAGTCATGCATAGAGCCAGGATACTTGGCATTCACATGGGAGATGTACTGGTCTGCCAAACACACCATCTGTACATTCATAGAATGGTAGCTTTTGCGGTTTCTGTACACCTGTTCATTCCGGTTCATTCCTGCGGGGGGAACCAAGGCCACATGCGTACCATCAATGGCACCAATAATGTTGGGGATATGTCCGAGGGCATAGAAGTCAATTTTTACTGTGGGCAAATCCTCCACCTGAGGGAACACGATGTAGCTGCGCATGTGTTTCAGCAGGGCAGACAACACGTTAGAGAACATTGGCTGTGACATCCCTGATGCCATGGCCACTGCTGTTTGAAAGGAGCCACTTGCCAGGAAATGGAGCACTGACAGGACCTTCACTACAGGGCGTATTCCTGTGGGATGGCGGATAGCTGACATCAGATCTGGCTCCAACTGGCACACGGTTCATGGATTGTGGCACGACCAAGCCTGTAAGTGATAATGATGTGTCTGTCTTCCATTGTCGACAGGTCCACCAGGGGTCTGAACACCGGAGGATGCTGCCATCTCATCACCTGCCCCAGCGGATGTGCCCTATGGAGGAGAAGGGTGAGCAGAGGGTCATACACCACATAGGTTTTACAAGGCTGTTTAGCACAAGGGTGAAATAATCTTTGTGTGCCTTTGTCTGTCCGTATTCCTGGCCAAATGTTCTGTGACAAAGTTAGTTGGCCTGCCATGTGGCCACCTGAAATGGCGGCTGCCCGACCTGTAAGGAGGGACAAGGGGAAATGAGTTAACTATGCTGGTGTTGTGCAGTGTCGCAGTAGGCGGTCGAAAACCGCTGCGCAATTCAGCATTGGTTATCATTGGGCCCAATGGGTTCCAGGAGCCAATGACGATGTGCGCCGGCAGTGACGGTATGCACCGCCATGGACGTGACTGCCATTTTCTAACAGTTCCCTCACATGATACCTGACCTTTAACAGGAGAGGACCTACACTGCAAGTGCTGCTGTGACCTTCGTCTGAAAGCAACATTGGCCACAGTGTCTGGGGAAAGAGCCCCTGCCTTCACTGCGGAGGAGTTGGACAAACTGGTGGATGGGGTCCTCCCCCAATACACGCTACTATACGGTCCTCCAGACAAACAGGTGAGTAAACTGTGTGCATGGTGGATGGCACATGATTGTATGGAGTGACGTGGATGGAAGAGAAAGGGGGGTGCACAGGCCAGCATGTGAGGATGATGAGTGTATGTTTTTCTGGGCCAGGGTGGGAGGTTTGTGGCCAATGAGTGAGAAGAACTGTTAGGCAGGAGTAACATCCATTTTTACTTCACTATTCCTCTAGGTCAGCGCCCACCAGAAGAAGGGTATTTGGCATGCCATTGCCAAGGAAGTGCGGACCCTGGGGGTCTACCATAGACGGAGCACCCACTGCTGGAAAAGATGGGAGGACCTGCGCCGCTGGAGCAAGAAGATAGCAGAGGCCCAGCTGGGGATGGCCTCCCAACGTGGAAGGGGTGCCCGTTGCACCATGACCCCCTGATGTACCGGATCCTAGTGGTGGCATATCCTGAGTTGGATGGGCGCTTGAGGGCATCACAGCAGCCACAAAGGGGTGAGTACAGTTTCATTCAGCTGACTCTGTCCGCTTGACGAGGTGTGGCACAGTTAATATTAATGCCATGTGGCCCCCTGAAATGGCGGCTGTCTGACCTGTAAGGTGGGACTAGGGGAAATGAGGTAACTGTGCTGGCGTTATACACCGTTGCGGTGGGCGGTCGAAGACCGCGGCGCAATCCAGTATTGGTTAACATGGGACCCTATGGGTCCGAGGAGCCAATGACGATGTATGCCGGCGGTGACGGTACGCACCGCCCCGGACTTGACTGCCATTTTCTGTCTGTTCACACACTTGATACCTGATCTTCAACAGGAGAGGACCTACACTGCAAGTGCTGCTGTGACCTGTGTCTGGAAGCGATGATGGCTCATGTGTCGGGGAAAGGGCCCCACCCTTCACTTCGGAGGAGTTGGAGAAACTAGTGGGTGGGGTCCTCCCCCAGTACACACAACTGTACGGTCCTCCAGACAAACAGGTGAGTACACTGTGAGCATGCTGCATAGGCAATGCCTGTTTAGAGTGGTGTGGATGGAAGATAAATGTGGGGGGCTGAGGCCTGCATGTGCGGACGGTGAGCATATGTGCGTCAGGGCAAGGGTGGGAACGTGGGTCAATGAGTATGACGGTCCGGACGGGTAATGATTTTACTTTCCCCCTGTACTATTCCTCTAGGTCAGCGCCCACCAGAAGAAGGCTATTTGGCGTGCCATCGCCAATGACGTCCGGACCCTAGGGGTCCACCACAGACGGAGCACCCACTGCCGTAACAGATGGGAGGACCTGTGCCGCTGGAGCAAGAAGACAGCGGAGGCCCATCCGAGGATGGCCTCCCAATGTGGGAGGGGTGCCCATTGCACCATGACCCCCCTGATGTTCCGGATCCTGGTGGTGGAGTATCCGGAGTTGGATGGGCACTTGAGGGCATCACAGCAGCCACAAGGGGGTGAGTACACTCTCATTCAGCTGACTCTGCGCGCATTACGAGGTGTCTGGGTGGGGGAGGTGGGCAGTGGGTTCCCCTAGGCCAGGGTGATCTTGGTAGGCAAGGTCCCTTGTGAGGCAGGCTCTGTGGCACCCCAACCCCACTAGTGGTTAGTGCCATCTACACCCAGTCAGGCTCCTGTGACTTCCAGGTGTGCAGCAATCAGGCTTAGGCCTTGTACCCCATAGGCATGTGATTAATCTAGGAACTATAAGTGCTTTGCGTAGTGCAGAGGGCTGCTGTGTCTGTTGTGTCCGCCAACGGTAGTGGTGTTGCATGCATTGAACAAGTTTTTCTCCTGTCTCCCCCCCCTTTTTGTGGTCTCCCTGTTCTTGTGTGCAATAGCATCATCAGGTGGAGGAGCATTGGCACCGGAGCAGGAGGGAGCTGCATCCCACTTGGCCCTGAAGGGTGAAACAACGGATTCTGAAGCCACCAGTGGGACGGAGGGCGAGGGGAGCTCCACGGAGGGGACAGGAGCAGAGACCAGCGACAGCGACTCCTCCTCTGATGGGAACTCCCTGGCGGTGGCGGGCTCCTCTGTGTCCACTGCATCAACAGGTACATCCACCACCCCCCACCAGCACTGCCCTCCCAGCAGCCCCTCAGCGTGTGACCCGTGCCCGCTCATCCAGGAGGGTGGGCATCTCCTTCGCCCTAGGCACCTCAGGCCCTGCTCCAGTCAGCCCGGCTGCCCTCAGTGAGGAGGCTATTGACCTCCTGAGATCCCTCACTGTTGGGCAGTCTACCATTCTGAATGCCATCCAGGTTGTAGAGAGGCAGTTGCAACAGACCAATGCATACCTGGAGGGCATTGATTCTGGCCAGGCAGCCCAACAGAGAGCATTTCAGGCTCTGGCCTCTGCACTGATGGCAGCCATTGTCCCTGTGTCCAGCCTCCCCCCTCCAACTTCCTCCACCCAGACCCAATCCCCAGTACCTCAGCCTATCCCAAGCACACCATCAGACCAACATGCACAGACCTCAACACACAAGGGTGGCTCTGGCAAACATAAGCACCACACATCCCACAGGCAATCACACAAGCATCATACCCATGCAGACATGCCAACATTCACTGCCTCCACTGTGTCCCTCTCATCCACGTCTCCCTCCTCCCTCCCTGTCATGTCTCCACTCACACCTGCATGCACTACATCTTCAGCCACTACCTCCATTACAGCACACCCATCACCACACACCACTCACGTGCAGTCACCACCCCCACCACCATTCACACATCCCCTGTGTCCTCTCCCAGTGTGTCTGTGAGCCCTCCTCCCAAACTACACAAACACAACCACACACCCACCCAACAGCCATCCACCTCACGACAGCCTCCAGCCCATGCACCTTCACCCAAAGTCAGCATACAAACACCTCCTACAACCACTACCACTTCCTTCACTCCCAAACCCCCTCCATCTACCCGTCCCAGTGTGTCAAGAAAGCTTTTCCTCTCAAATGTTGACCTCTTCCCTACACCCCCCCGTCCGTCCCCTAGGGCCTACCTATCCAGGTCCCAACCCAGCACCTCAGCCACCACATCACCGGGCAAAGTGGTGCAAGAAATATAATTCTGGAGTGGGCCAAGCAACAGGGCTGCCAGTGTCCCAAGGAGCAAGTCCAAGGACATTCCCCCACCTCCAAAACAGAAGAAGTTGCCCACATCCCGTAGGGAGAAGGCCAAAACACCTGCCACCAAGGGCTCAGCCAAGACAACAGTTGGGAGTGGCAAGACAGCTGTGCCACCATCCAAGGTGGGGAAGGGCCTGAAAAAGAAAGGCAAGTCAACGGCGCTGCCAACCTGCACAGTGGACAAGACCGCCACCAGCACCACCACATGCACCGCCGCCACGGGCACCGCGGCCAGCCCCCAAGATACTGAGCCCTTCACCAGCACCGCAGACACTGTGCCCTTCAGCAGCACCGTGGTCAGTGAGCACCGCCGCTCATGACACCGCCGCCAGCACCGAGGTCAGTGAGCCCGCCACCAGCACCGCTGCTCATGACACCGCCGCCAGCACCAAGGTCAGTGACCCCCCCACCAGCACCACCGCTCATGACATCGCCGCCAGCACCGAGGTCAGTGAGCCTGCCACCAGCATCACTGCCCAATGACTGCAGCAAGCACCGCCGCTACTGAGCCCGCCGCCAGCAGCCACGCCACATCCTGAGCCAGTGGCACCACCGCAGACATGGCTGCCATCCCCAGTGGTCATTCGTACGAGGCTGGTGGTCAGTTGCAGGGGCCTGGACAGTTTCCATGTTGCCCCACCGTCAGTAGACTGTCACATCCACTACCGCAGTCCTTGGCAGGATGAAGCACTCTGGGCACAAAGCCCCCGCCAGAACCAGTGTAGAATCACATCCACTACCTCAGTCCTTGGCAGGATGAAGCACTCTGGGCACCAAGCCCCCACCAGAACCAGTGGAACATGTCAACAACTTGAGAGACTGTGGCTTTGTACTCCCCAGGACCAAACAGTAGGCAACCCACCCACTTGAGAGACTTGAGAGACTGTGGCTTTGCACTCCCCTTGACCAATCAGTGGGCAACCCACCCACTTGAGAGACTTGAGAGACTGTGGCTTCCACTCCCCAGGAGAAATCAGTGGGCAACCCACCTACTTGAGAGACTTGAGAGTCTGTGGCTTTCCACTCCCCAGGATAAAGCAGTGGGCAACCCACCCACTTGAGAGCCTTGAGAGACTGTGGTTTTGCTCTCCTCAGGACCAAACTGTGGGCATGGAGCCCCCTCGTGGAGCAGTGGCATTGTCTATTCATCCGGCTGAGGTGCCCCCCCTCCCTCTCCCCCTGAGGTGCCTGTTTATTTTTGATCTGATGCCCCAGCAGTGTTCTCTCCTTTTCGAGTCAGGTATCATGTGTGGGCTTCGCCCATGAATTTTGGGACCACTGGTCCACGGACAATGATTGGAACACTATCCGGACTTGTGTTTTTGCTGTACATATTTGTATACAGTGATGATTTAAAGTTATCTTGTCCTATCTGATTTTTCGATGATTACACTTGTTACAATCATTTCATTTTTTCCTTGTGTTCTTCCAGGGAGTGACGGGTGTAAATGTCATGTTGCTGCATGTATTTGTGTGTATGTTGTTGTGAGTGAGGGTGGGGGTGTTGCATGTGTGTGTGTCACTCTCTCTTTCCTCCCCCTCCCCTGTGTGCTAGGTGCAGTACTCACGGTGGTCGTCGCCGGCGTCTTTGCTGCTCCTGGTAGAAGAGGAGGTAAACCAACATGGACAGGACCTGTAACTCGGGCTCCATGGGGTACTGGTTCCTCGTTCCTCGTTGGGTGCCAAGAGGTGGGTCGATTCCGTTTCAATTCCTGTTTCTGCCGTGCTTTTGATGGTGTTGGTACCGCCCCGTAAAAGGTGACGGATAGGCCTGTTGTAATACAGTGGGCAGTACATTGTGTTCCGCATGTCTGTTGGAGGTTACCGCCGTGGTGTTTGTATCTACCGCCGTAGCAGTCGGAGTTTTAAAGTGGCTGTCTATGTTGGCGGTTTCCGCCATGGTCGTGATTCCATTTTTTTAACCGCCGGCCTGTTGGCGGTATTACAGCCGCTTTAACATCGCCCGCCAGGGTTGTAATGAGGGTCAAAGTCTTTTACCTACATGTTTTGGTTTGGAGTGTAGTGGATGTATGCCAGGTACCACAGCAACCCTCCCAGGCCTATCGCTGCAGTAAAGAGGACACCACAAGGCCGTCATCTTGGAAATGTTTTTGCCTCATTCCTACAGCCTGGCTGTGGTACCCTAGCGATTCAAACCTTTCTAGTGTGTTTACCTAATCTTGTGTAGCACCAAACAAGCCACAAAGTGGCTCCTTCATGGCATTTAACCTGGGGAATGAGGGGGTCAAAAGAGTTGCACCATGGTTACGAACGCGACAAAAACCATGGCGGTAGGAAGGGTCAAAATGCCTGATGCGGCACAATAGCGGTGCCTGGCTGGAGGTTCTTATCTCCAGCCCAGCGGCTGCTACCGCCATGGCGGTCAGAGTGGTACATTGGTAGGTTGGCTTCAGACAACCTGCCAATGTCATAATGTGGCTTGTATGTACAGCCAGCCTGTTGGTGGGACTACTGCCACATTACCACCGACCGCAGGGTCAAAATGACCCCCATAGTCCATTTTTTGTATGGATTTTTCCAAAACATTTTTGGAAATTTTTTCAAGTGGGTAACAAAATTAACGAGAGTTGTAAAACGGGTAAGGGAAGGGAACCTCAAGGAAGCAACTGACCTCAGTAGTTCAAAACAGTAAAACAAGTAAAAGGGAGAACAAAAAAAATAATTATCTTCAGTGAGCATTGACTGAATCCTTAAATGCAGCCAAGGAAGAGGTGTTAAGCCCAACAGGTATTTGGCATTTACCACAGTGAGTCACCATGTTTGCCAGACTTGCCAAAGAACCAGGAATTGTGATCATTTCCAGTTGAGGAAGTTCCAAGTAATGAGGATGGACCACCAGCTGTTTTTCTCACATCATCCTGTTGTAGGTTCTCTTGTGGATGTTGCATAAATGCTTCCACATGAAAGAAGTGCTATCAGAGTACCTTTTTCCCATTCCAGAGCTTAGCTTATTTACACAGATGGTGCATTCCATGATTTTTGCAACCACCTTCTTCTCCCCTGTTGGAATTCTGAAATACTTCCACACATCTGTACCTCTTTTTGGCAGTGACTTGACCTACTCTTCCTCTTCCCCAGATTGTGGATCCCTTTCTGGTTCGCTAGCAGATGCCACAGCTTCCATACCAAAGAGTCCGGCACTGGATAGTACATCTGTCTCTGGACAGAGCTGGAAAGCAAATGACTTAAGGTGTGGTTTGCAACCTGCATGGTTGGGGACTTAATATAACCAATCAGAAGCTGATGTGCGGGTGTGTTCCTGTCATCAGTGCGGATCACCGGCTCCAAACCATAGAGGAATGGATCTGCCAAACTCATAAAATGATTAACTATAGGCCTGATTTAGTTTTCGTGGATGGGTCACTCTGTCACAATTATGATGGATATCCCATTCACCAAAATATATATCCCATTATTTCTTTTTGGATTTATATTTTGGCAGATGGGATATCTGTCAATGTTGTGATGGAGTAACCTGTCCATAAATATCAGGCATTATGTTTGAAAACACACATAGGCTTCCATATATGCAT
Organism: Pleurodeles waltl; assembly: GCF_031143425.1. Taxonomy (NCBI): domain Eukaryota; kingdom Metazoa; phylum Chordata; class Amphibia; order Caudata; family Salamandridae; genus Pleurodeles; species Pleurodeles waltl. Next base: position 1,515,434,282 of record NC_090440.1, read on the forward strand.
GTTTTAATATATTATTCGGATGTCATTATTAAAATTTAATGGAACTATGGGCCGTATGTACCAAAGCTTTTTCCCATAGACACAGAATGGGTAAAACCCTTTGGTACATCTGGCCCTATATGTATATATTATTTAAATTCTTTCATGTTTTGGCATGTCCACCGATCGGTATTCAATGAATCTGACACAATATTGTCATAGGAACTATGAGTGCCCGTATTAGGGACTTTTTTTCGAATTCCCAGCACATCCGTGGATCCATCAAATTATATATTTTTTTTAACTTGTTTTAATGCAGTTACAAAAAACAGTATATAAGTTAGATTACCTTTGCCTGTGTTTTTTACTTTTAAAATATTTAGTAATAACAATTGTCAGAATAAAATGCATTAATACAGTTGAAAACAATAGTATTACTAGACTAAACTTATAGATGAAATTGTAGTACAATTTACATTAAAAAAACCTGTGAAATCCACTGAAAAAAAACAAAGGTTGCAGAGATGTTATAGTTAGAAATTAATACTAACAAATCATCGAAATACATTGAAAAAAACAAAGGTTACAGGGATATTTTAGCCAGGAAATAGCATGAAAAAAACCTAGAAATTCACTAAAAACAAATGTTAATGGAACATTATAGTTAGGAGATAGCATTAAAAAACTGTGTAAATTCATAAAAAAAGGGTACAGTGATGTTAGAGTTAGGAAATTGAATGAAAAAAACCCGGAAGTTTACAGAAAAAAACTACGATTACAGAGACGTTATAGTGAAGCTCAAATGTTACACACACAAAACCATAGAAATTCAGCAGTTACAGTTACCTGAGCAAACTTTAACTTACATCCGCGCAATGCACTGCTTATGACCTCACATATTACATCACTCATGACATGATCAGTGACTATTTCAAGGCAGTGACTGCCTTTGGATATTTCCTGCTCCTATCTACTTTCCTGTTTCTTTTTGACTAACTGCTTCTACCATCCTCTTCATCCACTTTTTACCCGACTGGTCATACAACTTTTCCTGAAGAGTTTGCACATTCCAGCTCTCCTAATGGGCAGACCTTTGAAATGAAACAGAAAGATCAAACACTACTATCCTCCAGCTAGCTCTCCATAAGACGTAAAACTGACCCACGCTATCTAGCACCAGAGATTATCTTAATCTTCATAAAGAGCACTACTAAATACAGTATAAGCGCGTCTGCTTCTGGAGCAGACTCAAAGAAATCATCTAGCTCTGTTAAAAGACCTAAGAAAGACTTAGGGCCTGAATTAGATGTTGGTGGTAATGGTCCTGCCATTAAGTTTTCGACTGAACACCAGTCCTCTGCCACAACAGTCCACCTGCCCAATTTAGATGTTGGCAGAAGCACAGACAAAAGAGCGCCAACAGTCCACTTTCACCACCAAGAATCACCACCCCCATCACTGGCACCATAGGCAAAAGCAGCTGGCGGTGGGACAACAGCCCCTTTTACCGCTGACCCAATCACAATGTGCATTCCCATCAATGCAACTGTGGCAGCTATACCTCCACACTTGAGTTGACAGATTGGGAGCTCTGTAAACATGGACCCCCGGCTACCAGTCCTGCCGTTGCTCCTGGGCCAGGTCCAAGATGGAAATCAAGCCCGTTGTCACCTGGACAGAAGGTAAGTTACGGTCATTCTTGTTATCCTCTGAGTTATTGATTCACTGTAGTATTAGACTTGTGCATGGGTAAATATTGTTTGCAAACAACACCATAATGATGTGCACTGCTGAAGTGTGTAATGTTGTAATTATAAAATGGACCAACATAGACCATGCGATATGAGTAACACCCATCAATCTGGATTGAACTGCCTTCATGACAATGGACATCTACACAAAAAGTCACAACAGTCACAGAAAGGAATGGTTCCACACAGGTAAGTTCAATAATTTCCTCAAAATATCAAACGCATCAACTGCAACAGTATTCATAGTTTGACCCAAACAAGCCCATGATAATGTAGCTATTACACTATAACATGCCACAGGTGGGTGTACACAGAATGTAATACCAAGCTTACCGCCAAACTGCAAACATGGTAGAGATGTATGAAGGTCATATGTCCCTTTGGCGTGTGCAATATACCACAAACATTAAATATCATCTAAATGTAAAGTGCCAGGTTCTCTGTGTAATGCATATGTGCATACCATTGACACATCAGGTCAAAATAAACATACATGCAATCTCCAGTCACAATGACAGAAATATATTTATTTGATGCGTAAGTGTCCAGTAACAACATGAATGCTTACACAAAAATGTATATGTCCATCAAAAATGTACAACACTAATCTACCCAAATTTAAAAATTACCTATGATAAACAAACTGTATTGGTCACTTTCATAAATAAGAGCAAGTGTAGAGCACACACATTAGAAGAAATTACTTTATCAGCACACATTTAGTAACATTCATCAAATAAGGCTAGGAGAAAGGCGTTCTCAAACTAAAAATGTATTATAAAAATGAAATGACTCTCTCTTGAAAAGTAAATACACAACACAAAAGAAAAATAAGGTACTAGGCCTGTAGTCCAGAGTGTGGGTGCATGCCGAGAACTTGCCTCCTAATGTCACTGCCAAAATAAATCTCCTCTGTAAGGGTCATCTATGGGGCAGAGAGCAGGCACCTCAATGATCTACTGGGAGGTTGGGTCCTTGGGTTTGGGAAGAATAAATTGGGGTGCAGGAGGGGTAAGTGTGGTAGAGGTGGGTTGGGATTTGAAAGAGATGGGTTGGGATTTGAAAGGGGTAGAAAGACATTTGAGACAGGTGGATTTAGGTTTAGAAGGGGTGAGGTAGTATGTGGAAGGTGTGGTTTGGGATGTGGAAAGGTTGGGTTGACAGGTGCAGGGGCTGGAAAGATATTTGAGAGGTGTTGTTTGGGGCTTAGAAGGGGTAAAGACCGTGGAAAAAAGTAGGTCCTCCGTAGGAAAACGGGGGGGGGGGGTAGTTTTCAGGGAGTTCGGGTTGGGAGGTGGAGGGAGCTGCTCTCTGTTGTGCATGTGTGTGTTGAAGGTGTGGGTGTCTGAGGGTCTGGTGTACGCGCTGTATGTTTAGATTTGTGTCTCTTACTGATTGTCTGTTGGGTAGGCAAGTGTAGGAGTTTGGGTTTATTATTTGTGGGTGTTGATTTGTGTGTTTCAGATGTGGTCTGTGTTAGTGTGGTGTACGAAGATGTGCTGATTCATGTGGGTGTGGTGGTGGGTGCGCTAACTGGGATGTGCTTAAGGGTTGTGTTTCGGTGTCGGTATAGTAATGGGTGCACTGACTTGGGGTATGCCTATGATATGTATGGGTGTACTGGTGGGTGTGCCTACTGGCGGTGTGCTGGTAGTGTATGTGGGTGTAGGTATAGTGGTGGGTGTTGCATCGGTGGGTGTGCTGGGAGGGTGTGTTTGTGTTGTAGTGGGTGTGATACCTGTGTGTATGCTTGTGGTGGTGGGGCGTGTGGTGTCAGCATGTGTGTGTCTGTGTTTTTTGATGTGTCAGTGTGAGGATATGCTGCTTGTAGTTATTGCTGTGGGTGCATGCAAATGTTTGTGTTTGCCCTGCATGGGTTGAGGGATTTGTGATAGGGAAGGGATGGGAATCTGGGCATGTGGTTGTTGGGCACAAAGAGGAGCCAAGGCCCTGGAATGACCACTGTAGGCAAGATAGGTCACCATAAATGCCATCGAGTTAAGCTAGCGCCTAGGTGTTCTAGCCAGCCAGCCCCTGCATGGCTTTCAAAAGTGTAGTCTGGCCTACAGAGATAGTCCATAATAGGTCAAAAGCCTCCTGATTGAGCGTAGCCTGGGACACCAGGGCAGGACCAGAGATGCCTGCAGCAAAGGTGATGCTGCCCCCTTTAGAGGGGGTGGCTACAGCCAAATTGGGGGTTAGCAAGAGGGAGAGTGGAGCTTGGAATGTGGGTGGCAGACAACGCAGGTTTTAGAAATGGGGTCTTTGGTTGACAGTCAGGTTACCCCCTGTTCAAGCAAGGACCCTTACTCTAGTCAGGGTAAAAGAGAATCACCCTTAGCTAACCCCTGCTTACCCCCTTGGTAGCTTGGCAGAGCAGTAGTCTTAACTTCAGAGTGCTAGGTGTAAAGTATTTGTACCAACACACACAGTAACTTAATGAAAACAATACAAAATGATACAACACCAGTTTAGAAAAATAGGAAATATTTAACTAAACAAAACAAGACCAAAACAACAAAACTCTGACATACACAAGTCAAGTTATGAATTTTTAAAGATTAAACTACAAAAAATAGCGTTTAGAAACACAAAATGCTTCGATAAGGTGTTAACATGGCATCATGACGGAGTGGTTCCCAACAAGCCGACACCAGCAGCGCCGGACACGGAGTCGCGTAGACCCCCAAGTAGAGTACCTTTGGTGAAGAGTGAAAACAAGTCGATGCGCGAAGTCGGGGACTGTGGCGTCTGTGCAAAATGTTGAATACGCGCACTTCGAGCGGCATCGGTCACGACGTGGTGCGGCAACTTCCACGGAGTCGCGGACTTCAGCGGGGCTGCAGCGGTGTCGGGCCTGCGAAGGTCGTCGCGTTCCAGCAAAGATCACGGAGTCGGTTGCAGGCGGCATCACTGGATTCAGCAGCTGCGTCGGTCCGAAGTCGTCCGAAGTCGATTTTTGGGGATTTCCACCAGCTTTCCTTTCAAGGGCCCAGGAACTGGATAGGGCACCACTTGTCAGAGCAGGAGTCTCTCCAGAGACTCCAAGTGCTGGCAGAGAGAAGTCTTTGCGGAGACTTCAAACAACAGGAGACAAGCTCTAAATTAAGCCCTTGGAGATTTCTTCACAAGATGGAAGGCACACAAAGTCCAGTCTTTGCCCTCTTACTCTGGCAGAAGCAACAATTGCAGGATAGCTCCACAAAGCACAGTCACAGGCAGGGCAGCACTTCTCCTCAGCTCTTCAGCTCTTCTCCGGGCAGAGGTTCCTCTTGTTTCCAGAAGTGTTCTAAAGTCTGTAGTTTTGGGTGCCCTTCTTATACCCAATTTCTCCTTTGAAGTAGGCCTACTTCAAAGTAAAGTCTCTTTTGAATGTGAAATCCTGTCTTGCCCAGGCCAGGCCCCAGACACTCACCAGGGGGTCGAAGACTGCATTGTGTGAGGATAGGCACTGCCCTTTCAGGTGTAAGTGACCACTCCTGCCCTCCCTCCTAGCACAGATGGCTCAACAGGAAATGCAGACTACACCCCAGCTCCTTTTGTGTCAGTGTCTAGTGTGAGGTGCAACCAACCCAACTGTCAAACTGACCCAGACAGGGAATCCACAAGCAGGCGGAGTCACAGAAATCGTATGAGCAAAAAAATGCTCACTTTCTAAAAGTGTCATTTGCAAACACACAATCTTAAAATCAACTTTACTAAAAGATGTATTTTTAAATTGAGAGCGCAGAGACCATAAACTCCACATGTCCATCCGCTCCCAAAGGGAATCTACACTTAAAGGTAGTCCCCATGTTAACCTATGAGAGGGACAGGCCTTGCAACAGTGAAAAACAAATTTAGCAATATTTCACTGTCAGGACATATAAGACACATTACTATGGGGGTCATTCCGACCCTGGTGGTCCATGACCGCCATGGCGGAGGGCGGCGGAAGCACCGCCAACAGGCTGGCGATGCTTCCTGGGCTATTCTGACCTCCGCGGTTAGAAAAGGGGAACCGGCGGTTTCCCGCCGGTTTTCCCCTGACCCAGGGAATCCGCCATGGCGGCGCTGCTTGCAGCATCGCCATAGGGATTCCTACCCCCTTCCCGCCAGCCTGTTTCTGGCGGTGTCCACCGCCAGAACCAGGATGGCGGGAACGGGTGCCGTGGGGCCCCTGGGGGCCCCTGCACTGCCCATGCCACTGGCATGGGCAGTGCAGGGGCCCCCTAACAGGGCCCCACAAAGATTTTCACTGTCTGCTTTGCAGACAGTGAAAATCGCGACGGGTGCCACTGCACCCGTCGCACCCCTGCAACTCCGCCAGCTCCATTCGGAGCCGGCTTCCTCGTTGCAGGGGCTTTCCTGCTGGGCCGGCGGACGGCCTTTTGGCGGTCGCCCGCCGGCCCAGCGGGAAAGTTGGAATGACCGCCGCGGTCTTTTGACCGCGGTGCAGTCATTCGGAGGTAACCGCATGGCGGGCGGCGACCACCGCCCGCCGCAGTCAGAATGACCGCCTATATGTCCTACCTTAACCATACACTGCACCCTGCCCTTGGGGTTACCTAGAGCCTACCTTAGGGATGCCTTACATGTAAGAAAAGGGAAGGTTTAGGCTTGACAAGTGGGTACACTTGCCAAGTCGAATTTACAGTTAAAACTGCACACTCATACACTGCAGTGGCAGGTCTGAGACATGATTACAGAGCTACTTATGTGGACGGCACAATCAGTGCTGCAGGCTCACTAGTAGCATTTGATTTACGGGCCCTGGCACCTCTAGTGCACTTTACTAGGGACTTACTAGTAAATAAAATATGCTAATCATGGATAAACCAATTACATACAATTTTCACAGAGAGCATATGCACTTTAGCACTGGTTAGCAGTGGTAAAGTGCTCAGAGTTCTAAAGCCAAAAGCAACAGGTCAGAAAAAATAGGAGGCAGGAGGCAAAAAGATTGGGGATGACCCTGCATAAGCAAAAAAGTCCAACAGCAGGTGTAACAGTCCCTCCAGCATCCACCACCACAAGGGACTGATCTTCATTGAAGGCCTCTGAAGAAGAGTCACTTGTGGCCTCCATGCCAGCCTCCTCACCATCCATGCCAGTGGGTCCCTTGGTTTCAGTGGTGTCCACACCCAATTCCCAGTGACCTGCTTCCTCCCTGCTTACATGGCCACTCTCACCTCCACCTTGCCCAGATGATGCTGAAAACATAGATACAACAGTTTGAGGATATCTGTGCAAATAAAATCGGACATTAATGTTCAACACAAAACATTTGTGCAAATTTCAGTAATCCCCATGCGACCTCCCATATCATTTATTGCTTTGACATTTGTAGGTCCCTCCATGAGAAGGGGTTTCACAGCATGAGTGAACACATAAGCTTTGAAACATCTCTGAACCACTGCAGTACAGAGCTAAAATGTATTCACATTTTGCAAAGGGTCTGGTGTTGAGCTGGAAATTGACTTCTGAAGATGGGACACTACAACATTTATGTGATGCAAACATCCATGTGTAAATGTTCCTCTAAGAATCACATTGCTCTCCATCATATATTATTCCACTGGATATAACTGAGGACACCAAAATGTTTGGGGGGCGTGTGACTCTCTCACCAATGTGAGCACATTCCTGTCTGGTGCAATCAATACAGTTTGGCACACAAACTCACATGGTTTGACAGAGACTGGCTTACATACACATTTGTAAAAGACAAAGGCCTCAGGTCAACCTGCTAATGTCCATATGCATTGACTAGAGGTTTACTTGACAAACTGGTTTCAAACACAAGGCACTGTACAACACTGGACCAGAATACCTCAACAGATGGCTCTCCTTCTACACCCCGACCCGACTGCTGTGCTCTGCCAACCTTGCCCTCACCACCATCCCACACATCCATGGAACGGCCGCCGGTGGCAGATCGTTCTCCCACCTCGCTGCCAAGACGTGGAACACTCTTCCGACCCACCTGTGACAGACACAGGACCTACTTACCTTCAGGAGACACCACAAGACATGGCTGTTTGAGCAGTAGCAGCCCCTCTACCCCTTGAGACACTCAGGGTTGAGTAGTGAACTTTACAAATACCCTGATTGATTGATTGATATTTCAGATTATGAATGATGCCACTGTACACAGAATCCCACTCCATTTGGCACAGATGGACATTCTCATATTGTCACAGCACAAACTTACCAAGGTAAAGTGTGGTAGAACAACTGCATCATAATTGGATAGTTTGCCATAGTCATCAGTAATGGGGCCTACATTACCTATTACACTTGTGACACCTGAATCAATCATCACATGGGGCATGTTTTATGGAACTGCCCCTCATGGCATAGAGAAAATGCAGGAACCCCCTTTTTTGCATGCAACCATGTCTATGTTCACAACAGTACTTGCCTTGTGATGAGTAATCTATTGTCAAACTTCTGTAAAAACAAATACACCACACAAAGCATCAGACTGTCTTACTAACTTACACCTCCAGAAATACTCATGGGCTTTGGATGTGTGTCAACCTTAATGGTGATGGCATACAACATTGCTGAAAATGAAAAGGTTTAGACAACAGCAATATCTACAGAGGATGACTTACCCCCTTGATGTTGCTGTTGGGCCCTCAACTGCCCATCAAGCTCCAGGTTATCCACTGCAAGGATGCAGGCCATAAGGGGGGGGGGGGGGTGGATCGCTAGGAGGACTGCTCGACTTGGCCTTCAGCAGACTTTCTAGTAAACGTTTTAGTAGCACAATGCAGGTCCTTCCACCTCTTCTGACAGTGCGGGCTGCGCCGCTAGTGTACCCCCAGGGTCCACACCTACTTTGCAATGGCCTTCCATATCTCATGTTTGTGATCGGTATTGACCTGCATGGATGCCTGAAAAAAACAAGAAAATGCATTTTGAGTGATTTTGTTTGGCAGTACTGCTGTGACAAAACCATACATTCACCAAACAGTAATTCCATTTGTACCAAAAAGATTAATATGTAGCTTGGAAATACAGAGCTACATGAATCTTATGAGCACCCTCAACACCTTCTAGCTCCTCATGTTACCAAATCAGGCCTACAACATCATCTAAGCCAGGACTATGATACCTGTCTTGTTGTGAGAGCCACCCTTGATTACTCACACTCGTAAATTACTAAAGGTTGCACAACCTGTGCAATCTGTGCACAAAACCCCAGGCACAGCTACATTAGCTTCATGCCTAAAATATTGAGTCAGAACCCATCTTCGGCATCGCATACAGGGACTGAAGGAAGTATAAGAGGGCAGCTGTGTGTCAGTGAGCGCAGGGATTTGGGAAATGTATGAACAAGTGTGCGAATGGGACATACTGGGATGAATGATTGTGAGCTAGTGTCATCTGAGCTTGCAGCACAGGGAATAACTTTGCCTAGATGTGGCTCCATAACATAATGAAGTAATACAGAGCAGCCTATGACATTATGTGGGCTGGAATCCCACTTGTCAGGACAGCATAAGACAACTTCAGACCCTCAAAGTTATATTTTACACTTCACAATCATTTTAACAGTGGCCGTATATTTTCACTCATACTACTAGTATACTGTCTACTGGCCACTGGTAGTCAGTGGCCTGAAGTTTGCCTTATGAAAATGGAATTGTGAGTTACAGGACACATATTATAGCTTCTCATTTCAGGTGACCTAATTCTGCCATGCACAGACATTTCAGACAGTGGCAAAGAAATCTGCTCCAGCTGAATCATTCTGTTAACTCCAATCACAACACTTCCCCCATTAACCAAAATGAACACAATAGCCTGTGGATAAATCAAACATATACCTGTTCCTCTGGGGTCATAGAGGTGACTATACAGGGACAGGAACTTCTTTGCAAGGAGCTCCAGCTCCTCTGTGCTGAAAGCAGGGGTCCTGTCACCTGCTTTGCCCGGCATCCTGGCTCCCAGAAGTCAGTAACATCAGCAAAATATTGAGGAGCTGTGTTGGCTGCACTGTTTTGGGGCAAGTGGGCTTTTTTCATAATGCTGAGCACAAGTACACAGCGGATATGATCGGTGAAGGTGATGGACACAGCCATTGGCTTTTGTGCATAGCCATCACACATGTTAGCCTATGGCAGGGACCATCATAGAGGTTACCACCTATTACGCAGTCAACTTTCGCCGTGGGCCGTTGGGTAGCCAATGTCCTGATGGCAAGGTCAGGCAGCCACATGTTTAGGATGTAAAGCTGTGCATTTTTCAAATGTCAGTGTGTCACCAGCACCCAAAATAGAGGCTAGTGTATTTCTAAATGTCAGATTCAAACAACACTGTTCTTGGTAAGATATGTGTTTGGCATTGATTGTGCTGCATTGGAAGTATTACTTCCATTGACAGTATTTTTTTTAAATGTGTAAATAATACATTTCAAATGTATTTTTTGCACACTATGAAAAAAAAGAAAAGCAAAAAATATTTTTGGGGAAGTTCCAATAATTTGGTGTCAATGTGTGTACATGACATTCCTAATGTTACCAAGACTTCAGATGTGTATTGACGTTAAAAGTATGGTGTGACCACTTCAGCTGATACTTTCTTTTACATACAGAGATCTGAACCCAGCCATGGGTAGGAGGTGATGGCCTTGAGTGTTCTGGCCCTTTCCAGACCTTGCCAACATGGAGGAAAGGGGTGTCATCAAGAAATTTCAGGCTTATAGGCAAACTATACTGAATTTATGCCACTAGCTGGAGCCTGATCTCAAGCCTCACAATATGAATCCAACTGCCATGACACCAATGGCTAACCTATGGCTGTACAGCACGCTGTGGCTACTGTCTCTTTTCAATACACTGTGGCAGTATCTGGGGGCATGTCCCAACCAACTTTCAGTGGTGTGCTACAGGAAGTCCTTGCTTCCTTAATGAGCAACATCACCAGCTACATTCAGTTCCCATGCCAACAGGATATAGCCATTATGAAGGTAGATTTGTATGCTTTGGGTGGACTACCACATGTGGTTTGAGCAATAGATGTCATGCATATTGCCTTGGTGCCACCACACACAAGGGAACAGGTCTACTGAAATCAGAAGAACTTCCATTCCATTTCAAGTGTATCTGCCTGCTTCCCTGGGACAACACATGGTTTATTTCCATATCCAGCACCATATCCATGCAGATGTCACAACTTAAAAAAGAGAGGGCATGGTTTGTTGGTATGTGCAATATGCCTTGAGGATCTGCTGCCTGAATCCTACTTTAGAAAAGGACAATCGCTTGATATGTAAGTAATCTATGGATGTGTTGCTTCTATGTAGGAGACCCAGCATATCCTAACCGACCATGGTTATTGGCACCACTCAGGAATCCAACAATGCCAGGGGAAGTTTGCTTCAATTAGGCCAATAGAAGAATATAAAGGCCAGTAGAGTGGGCTTTCAGGTTCCTGAAGAGCAGGGTTAGGCATCTGGACAAGATGGGTTGACCCTTCCTGTATTCACATGATACAGTGTGCCAAATCACAGCTGCCTGCTGCATGGCTCATAACATCACCTTGCTACAGAACATCCCTATTATAGCAGAGAAGGGAGACCGTGATGAGCCATCGGTTGAGGATATTGAAATGTCCAGTTAAGATCACAATGGTGAAGAAGTTGACTTACATCAAGATGTGATCGTGCACTTTTTCGAATGTACCTTTACAAATTGTAATCTCCAATGTCAGAGCAACCTATTACAAAGGGAACATATCAGTGTGCAATGGTGATTTGTCAGTAATGGGCAGTGCAGGAAAGTCCAAAGCAAATATGTTAGTGGATCAGAGTTTGCCTACTCTGACTACTGTTAGTTGCCATAGAGTATCTTTGCTTGTTGTAAGTATGTGTGTCCTCCTTACTTGTCATGTGAGTAAAATTTAATATTTGAAATAATCAATTATTCCTTGTTATTCTGTTCCAAGGTCTTTCACCATGTCATCCTCATTTGGACTTTTCAAAGTTGTGACATTTGCATTGATAAGTTGCTGCTTGAAAGTACAATGTGAACATGTTTGATCCGTTGATACTAGGACAGACACACATTTGGGATGGACAGATCTTGTTCAGGGACAACTTGCACCCTAATAGACTGGAAGAAGACATTCAGGAGATTGTATCAGACCTGTTTTCTGTGCAATTGTGCCAGGCAAAGTGTGCCACTTAACTTGCTCTAACCACCTGTGTATGCCAAGCCTTAGCATACTCTTCTCCCTTTAAATTGGCTAAATCTTCAATGTGTGTTCAGTGGAGGTAGCTGTTGATGTGTCTCCTCATTTTTGTAGCACCAGATACTGCAACAGTGTCCTGTAGTGGTCATGTGACCTAAAATGGTGCTACTGCCATATTGTTGAGTATTGGTATTAATGATGTAGGATTCCCATTGTGAGGGCAGGATGTATGGCTCCAGCTGGGGTCATGTATTCATGATAATTTGCCTATTAAATTTGCTTCTATGTGATATTCCCTTTCTTTCATGGTGTCAAAGTCAGGGAGGGTCCACCTCAGAATTAAACATACTATTGGGGAACTTAGGCCCATATTTATACTTTTTTTGCGCCACATTAGCGTCATTTTTTGACACAAAAACAGCACAAACTTACAACATATAATTGTATTTTGTAAGTTTGCGCTGATTTTCATAAAAAAACGAAGCAATGTGGTGCTAAAAAAGTATAAATATGGGCCTTATTGTTTTCAGGACATCTATTCAGAGTTCAATACTGAGGATTTCCCTACATCTGTATGACAACAATACATTGGGATTTTGTATGTCTGAATGAAATAGGGAACACATTACCTCTTGGTATTTTCTCTTTTACATTTAAAAAAAGATTTGCGTCAGTACATTTTGACAAAATCATGATGAACACAGAGATGTAAGATTGAATGCCACAATAAAAGCAACAGCACTGTTGTATCTTTTGTCTATTGTGTTCATTCCCATTATACCAAGCTAATTAAAAGTGAGCAAACAAATGTGAAAAAGGCAACAGAAAAAGTCGGTCATGGTGGAAGAAAGTATAGTGGTAGAGCCAAAAATGTTTGTAGCCCAATGGCTAAAATACAATTTTCCTCAGAAAAGGTAAATGTGTCCTGGAATTAGTTCACAGACTGAATGATAGTCACACACAGGAGGAAATTAGGTATGGTGTCTCTTGGAGGTGGAGGTCTTGCCTTCCTCTCCGGGCAGGTAGGAGGGGGCAGAGATGCAGGGATTGGGGTGGGGATAGCAGGTGCCTCATGTGGCAGGGCCTCCTTGTCTTTGTCTGGAAGTGGTGTTGTTGGCCCAGAGGTAGGGGGACTACAGACAGGGGCTGATGGGATTGGGAAAGCCCTGCTCATGTGGTGATAAATGTAAAAGTAGCACCCTAGTCAGGGAGCTCATTTTGTTGTAGTGATTACGTATGTCCAACATTATTTCCCTCTGCACCTCCTTGATCTCCCGGAGCTCAGTTACTACCAGGCCATCATGTCTTGGGGCTGTTGTACGTCTTCCAAGACTTGGTCTATGGTGGTCTGGTCGATAAAGAACCCAGTATCCTCAGGTTGGAGGCCCATGGAATCCCTCCCATGGCCCCTATACCCACTGCACTGTGACCTTAGAGCAGTGTGCCCCATCCAACTTGGTCCAGGGACTACTTGAGGCAGAGTGGCTGATAGAACACAATCTACCAGGACCTGGCGGGGCACAAGATAGGTGTTGGGTTCCATGGTACACAGGAAGTGGAGGTGTCCTGCTCCTATGAGGGAGTTTCAGCTGGGGTGTGAGGTGGGCCGAGTGTGATTTACTGGGGCTGTCTGGCCAGACAGACCAGATAGACCAGCTGGTAATTGATCATCTGGACTTGCAGGAGTCGAGTCCTCACTGAAGGCCTGTTCAAGGCTGGAGAAGAGGTGTCTTGGCTGACAGATGATGGTCCACTTATCCGGGCAGGCATACATGGGAAGAATGTAGAGAATGTGTAAATATTATCTAGTTTGTGCATCCTATGTGTCTTTGCTTACAAATGGGGCAACATAGGAAAGAAAATCAGAGTAATAGTATGAGTAGGCCTTATGAGCTTCTCCTAGCTTTACACATTCAGGCTGATTTACACAGACGCAAACACCAGTGATGATGTTGTAGAGATGTCCTAGAATGGAACAATTCATTTATGAAATGTACATTACAAGTAACATGCATTTAAGTCAACGCAGTGGTGAGTATACAGTACTCGACCATTCCATGGCCTAGCAGGCTGAAAAACATTATACAAATGGTGGTTCATCTTTATATTATGCCTGGGCTTGCTCATCATATGGACACTGTTGAATAAGTTGTATGTGGATACTACCTATATTCAGCAAGATCATCCCTCTGTTGTTCATCTACAATAGCACAGCCCTTCTAGCATTCAAACTTCGCCATCTAGGACCCAAAACATCTACATCCACTTCACACATTCCACCAAAAGGAATAATTATTCTTCTCTTTAAGTTTACTGTCTTGATGCAAATTATCTACACAGCCAAACAAACAGGGTATCTGTACTGGTCAGGATACAAAGTCAACTTCCTGTAGGATTTATTCAACCCTACTGATGCTCGGTGGAAACACTTTCTAGATTCCTGCTCACAACTATAATCCTTGAACATTAGGGGCCTGATTTAAGAAAAGTGTGCTGCATCTAATGCAGGTCCACTTTTCCTGCGCCCCTTAGTGGCCACCTATTGCCACCATGTGAGTCCCGTATTAAATATACGTGGCACCATGGTGCAGGGTAGGGGCAATAGAGTTGAAATATTTGACACTATTGATGTACTTTGTAGGATTAGCGTCAAAATGGTGGTGCTAATCCTGCACAGTACATAGGGGCTTATTGAAAGCAATGGTGTGTTCCCTTCAATGCCTGCTCTGTGCAGGCGTTAAAAGTAGTTGCAATTAAATGATGCAGTGGACTGTCTTAGATTCCACTGTCCCATTTTTATGATCCCCCTAAAAGGGGGAACGCCCTCCTTGCACACAATATGCCTTGTGCAGGCATAATGTGGTGCAAGGGGTTACAAAGTGGAGCAAGGTATGCATTGCACCACTTTGTACATATGGCACAGCAATTTTGTCCTCGTTGGGCCACATTAGTGTAATAATTATGCTAATATGGTGCACGGAGGCGCTAGGTCCCCTTAAATATGGGGCTAGGTATGGTCTGGTTCATTCATGCTTCTTCAAAATTACCTACAAGAAAAAATCGTATACTTTTTTAAGATCCAGCCCAGTTACAGAATTTCCTTCATTGACACAGTCATGAACACATGGAAATTGGTGCTAGCACTAAACATCACTGTTCTCGACGCAATGTGTGAATGATTTCATGTTTTCCATCACATAGGTATTATTATTCTATTTTTGTTAAACCGTAATTAGCTACTCATTTATCTTCTCATGAGCAATTTATACGTAGTCCCATCTGGTATAACAAATGGCCTAGGAAGAATGGAAAAACGTTAGTCTGGTGTTCATGAGTAGACAGAGCTATTGTTATAGTCTCTCAATTATTGCAACAGAATACTGATATCACTCCATTTGAATCAATTTCCTCTATCTATAATTTCCCTCCTGAGTGTCTTAAACAGTTTTAGTTTTTAGAATCAGAACTTATAGTTGCTCTTGGATCATTGTCCGGCAGAACTTTCTAATCCCCATTACAACCTCATCAACCACCACTCACATAAATTAATCATTGAGGATGCCACTGAAGGACAGGTTCAAATCCAAACTAGAACTCCAATGGAAATCCGACCTACAATCTAGTTGGCCTCCCTCTGTATGGGATCAAATACGGGAAAACATTCATTCCGCTGCTCTTCCAGGCAAACCCTGTAATTTTTTTACAATAGACTCTTTTACACTCCTGCACACCTGTTTAAACTTTAACTCCGTAGAAGAGCCATTTGATGGCAATGTACCACTAATTCTGGTGCTTGAATCCATATGTTTTTCTGTGTCCTGAATTATATACATTTTAAGTTAATGTTTGGACCAAAATTGGGGTTATCACAGGAACCTCTACACCATTCACATTAACCACGTTCTTCCTGGGCTGGTTAGGCAATCCCTGGTCTGCTAACAAAATATATGGAAATCAGTTGATCGTCTATTTGCAATTGGTTTACAGCTGATTACCTCCAAATGGAAATCCACCGCTAATATAACTCTTCAACAGTGGTGGAGATTAGCATGTCATATTCATAGATTGAATAGATGTCATTTAAAATCATATTCCCTTTGAGTCAAATGTGATGTATTATGGTAACCCCACACTAGATATTTGCTTTCATCAACTAATACAAACGCTGTGCCGAAACCCAGTGTCTAGCATTTCATTCCTTTCTCTTTAATTCTTCGTAAGTATGTCACTTAACTATGTGTTTTCATGACATCATCGGTACCGTTGTATTAATGATAAACTTCTATGCAGTTTCAACTGTTAGACATTCTTCCTTCTCCCCCTCGCCTTTCTCTCTTTCTACTTTCTCCTTTTCTATTTCGCACTAAGGGCCAGATGTAGGTAGAAACCAATTTGCGAGTTGCAAATTGCGAGTCCTACCGACTCAAAATTTGCAACTCGCAAATTGGTATGCAGAAAGGTGTCTCAGACACATTCTGCGACTCGCTATGGGGTCGCAAAGACCCACTTCATAAATATTTATGAGGTGGGTCGCAGTTTGCGACCACATAGCGAGTCTAGGCACTCACGGGTATGGTGGCCTGCTGGAGACAGCAGACCACCATGTCCGTGACTGCTTTTAAATAAAGCAGTTTTTTTTTCACTTTGCAGCCCG
This sequence comes from Pleurodeles waltl, assembly GCF_031143425.1. Lineage (NCBI taxonomy): Eukaryota > Metazoa > Chordata > Amphibia > Caudata > Salamandridae > Pleurodeles > Pleurodeles waltl. The sequence goes on from NC_090440.1 coordinate 1,515,450,848, forward strand.
TTTTCCTTAAAGGAAAACGAGCTGCAAATAGAAAAAAATACCGAAACCTTTTTGTTTCCGGTTTTTTCAGAGTAGGCAGTGGTCCATGGGACCACCGCCTGCTCTGAAAAACATTATTGTGAGCATTCACAAAGAAGAAGGGGTCCCATGGGGACCCCTTCCCGTTTGCGAATGAGTTACCATCCACTTGAAGTGGATGGTAACTCCGGATTGATTTGCCACCGCTTTCGCAGTCACAAATCAACCCTACATTGCGGTGCTACTCGCAAATAGGTAGGGAACGCCCCTTCCTATTTGCGAGTCTGAAACACATTTAGCGAGTCGGTACCGACTCGCAATATGTGTTTCAGCATCGCGTGAGGGCATTAGGGCCTCCCAAACGGCTTTTTTCGCTGTTTGCGAGGCGCTAATGCCTTCCTACATCTGGCCCTAAATCCTTCACTTATTTATACACCTCATTGCCCTTCATTAGAAATGTTGTTATTGCTATTTTATCATATATCTCACTCAATTCTCATGTATATTACACTTAACTTTTCATTTACTGTTAGCTATGGTTCATCATGTATTCATATTCACTAATTCATTAAAAAATGTATTAATCTCCCAGTATTCTTGTTCATCTGTATGCATTTTGCTTTATTAAATGAATCAAAGTAAAAAAAAAATAACACCTGTTGAGCCCATTTCATATATGAACCTGTTGTTTTAATCTCATTGCCAGCTGATCCATCCTAGTCCTGTTTTGCCATAGCTCACCCCCAAATCAGATATCTACTGGGGTACCCTACAACCGAGTCAAGGAAACTTAGTGCACATAAAACCACTGGGAGGGACATGCAAAATAAGACTCACGATGATTCTAGCATTGAGGATGAGGACTTGCACACGTTGAAATATTGAAGGGCTTAAACAGCCAACACTGCCATGTAGGAGCACCCTCTAATTGGCAAAAGTGATGTGACATATTCCAAAAGACCAAAAGAGCCAAGAGGCTGTGTAAACAGGATAGAAAATGATATGCATAAACGTTGAAAAATATAACACTTCAAATATGTGATCACACATGCCTTCAAAACGTTCATATCAATCACAAGCTACCAAATTAACCAAAAATGGCAATTACCAACAGCAGAACTTTTATAGCTATCTAACATGACGTATACCAACTTCCAGGCTACTTACTTGTTAAGCATAAGAACTATACAGTAAGCTAACAATCGACTGAGTACTTCAGAACAAAACGGTATATTTTTGGAAAAGAATAGCATGACTTAATGTATGTATCAAACTAATGGCTATTGGGCATCCTTCCTGGACCTTGTCCCTCGAGATCCTGTAGTAAGATCCCATACTGGTTTCTCTTACCATTGGTTCTCTGGGTACAGACAAATCACTAAATAACCATCGAAGATAAATACATACAATTCTAAGTACTGCCTGCCAGCAAAATACCACCTTTATCTCTCTTAATCTATAGGGAAAATCCATATAGTGAATTTGTTTCGGGGATGGATATGCAGAAGCAACGTCATTGCTTTTGCATACGTTTGTTTCACTAAAAAAACAGACATACAGTTCTTGCAAGTCACAAATGTGTTTTTGTATTTGTGAGGTTTGTCAAATGCTATTTTTACCTTTCAATCACTTAGAATTACAAGTATAAAATCAATAACAAATAGAGAAATTCTGCTTTATGGCGTTTTTGATAGGATCATCTCACCAATACCTGTCCTCCTTTACCCATCTGTGGTAGATCGCGGAAGGATGTCTGTTACATGCACCATAGGTATAGGGAGCATACGGAGGCTGCAATGGGCATCGTTGGACATCACCTGCTTGTCAACTGCCAATCACTACATGTGAGCATCTGCAATAACGGTGCCAGTCGATGAGATAAATTAAGAATTCAGTAGATAATCATAACATACGGGGCTGTCATCTGCAAATTCACCAATCGTATAGGGATTGTGGGGCAATATTCTAATGGACCAGAAGCCGACACCTAAAAGATATTGAGAGAAAAGAAGGAGGGGGCATATGCTGGGCAGTAATGTGCTCAATATGGACGGATTTGTCATGGCTTTACATGTTTTTATTTTTTGTCATGATTTATCTCACACTCACTTTAGATGCATAGACTGTAGTTTTTAAACTTGAAGATGTATAAGATTTATCAGCACCCCATGGCGTGATTTCTTCAACAAGTGCCCCCTTTAATTTGCACCCACTAAAACTTTCTCAGAATAGATTTCTCTACACACATTGCAAGTAAAGTATTAGTGCTACAGGGCAGAGTCCAGGTTCATTGGTGTTGAGGGCAGTAACAGTTGTATTCACTGTGCACACGTCCACCATGTTTCCTATTTTAGAGAAATTATTAGCATTTTACATGCATCAAAATACTACTTCTAGCTATTTCTTCATTATGTAGTGCTCCTATAATCTTGATAGTCATGCTGTATCAATACTTACTTTAAGCAAGTGGTTTCTGGTGCTCGCACCAGAACTTAATTGTCAACACCAACAGATGTCAGTCTGCCACAGACCCTTAGTCTAATTAGAGATGAGCACAGCAGCTGTTTATTAATTGAATATAAATTAAGAATGAATAATAAATCATGCCCAAGCCATTTTTATAGCTTTGGGGGACTTGATATGGTCTGAATTATCAGACTATTACGGGTGTGTTGGTACTGTCATTGGCAGGGGTAATGAGTGGTGCGAACTTCAGGGGTCTTTTAATTCTTTGATATGCTATCTAAAATGTGTGATATGTGAATGTCATAACGACCAGAATGTCATCTGCTGCCATGCAGAATTCATATAATTCATACCTGTCTCTCAGAATCCATACACAGTACCAATCCTTGGCGTGGCCAAACTCCCCCTTTAGACGTCCACCCACAAACAACCTTTCCAGTCCCTTTCGCTAACAGATAAACTTCTCCTATGGTTGTGTTTTTTAATGTTTGTGAAACATTGATTTTGCATCCTAATGTGGAAATATTATCCAGTCTACATTAAGAATTATAAACCTAAAACAGAATGTATTCAGTTTTGTGCATTTGTTGGTATTTTACTATTACAGACCTGTGTGGTTCACTAAGATCTAAAATGTTGTTTTCTCTTCTTTTAATAACACAGAATGGCTTGTGTACAAGGTTTCTGTGAGCTAACATGGCAGTAAAATGTAACAGAAAATATTTTACGTATTTCTTTCTAAATACACTGCACGAGGTACTGATTATTTTAATTATTCATGCGGGGTAGAAAATGATTCTCCCTTTGGTCATTCCTGTCGAAATTCAACCTTTTCCCGTTTGGCTAACCTGCAGTTAATGATGATTCAATGTGAAAGAATAGAATTTCAATGATGTCTGTGTTAGAGTTCGTGTGTCTTAAACCGGTCACTAGTTCTTAACAATCCATACAACACATGGCACTTACTGGCTTTTAAAGAGACTGGTAACTGTAGAAAAGAAATCAAGCATTGAAGTCTTATTTTGAGTTGACTGAGCAATTTATCAGTGCGTTCACGGGCCAGGTTTACATTTGCCTCAAAGCAAAGCTTCCTGATTGTTTAAAAAGTGCTTGTAGAGCAGTAAAAGTAAGACCAATGGAAGCTTGCGTCCCGACAATAAAACATGTTAGCCGCTGTAGCGAAAACCATGGCTACATTTCCTACTACGCACTACTGATATTTTGTATGTTCGTGTTTAAATATGTTTACTAGGGCGAGAAACTACAAAAAATCATTTTCAAGCCCGTCAACAGGAAAGAAGAAACACATTCTATGTTGAAAACAGAAGAAAACAGTTCGATACACAAATATATACAGCTATAATTTGGACTCAGCAAAATCTCTTAGGTAACACCCCACACGACTACACTCGTCTTTCTGCCCTCGTTTCGCGAGCACTCTAAACATGGACCCTCACAGTTCATTCTCTCGGAGTTTGTACAAGAAATCATTGTGGCAGCACCGGGGTAGTCTGTCAATTGAGGTGGGACAATGTGAAAACATATTGTACCAAATCTGCTGCTTCAGAAGAAGGTTAACCTTCTGAAACTTTCTTTAACAATGTGGCAGACAGTAGAAATGTTCACTCAAAAAGTGCTTTGGCGAGTATTAGTGAATCTTGATTCAGGCATTTCCATTTGCTCCCAGATCCCAACAAATGATTATTAATGCTGGTGTGCTGTAACCTAGGTCATATTTGATTAAATTGACCTACAGACATTATACTACACACACACAAACACACACACATATACAACTTCATTGATATAATCAACATTGTAAGAAACTGGGTTTTCAGTTTAGGATGAAAACCCCTATCAAGCAACAACCACAATACTTGTCAGGGTGAATCACAAAGGTCAATAAGATAACCCATGCTTAATCTTCTGATTGTTAGAGAGAGATTGTGAGAAATTTGGTTGCTGGTTGAGGAGGGTCTGAGCCCTTCTCAAGCAATGGTCACAATCCCATTCAGGGTGAACCAGAAAAGTCACAAAAAAAATATGGGGCATATTTATACTCTGTTTGCGCCGGATTTGCGTCGTTTTATTTTACGCAAATCCGACGCAAAGCTAACTCCATATTTATACTTTGGCGTTAGACCCGTCTAGCGCCAAAGATCTTGGAGTTTGCGTAATTTTTTAGCGTGGACACCTACCTTGCGTTAATGATATGCAAGGTAGGCGTTCCCTTCTAAAAAATAACTCCAAGGCATGTGCGCCTTATTTAAACTCCCGTGCAAAAATGACGCACGGGAGTGGGTGGGCCTTAAAAAATGACGTCCAGCCGCTTTTGCGTCATTTTTTAACGCCTGGTCAGGGCAGGCGTTAAGGGACCTGTGGGCTCGGAAGGAGCCCAGAGGTGCCCTCCCATGCCCCCAGGGACACCCCCGCCACCCTTGCCCACCCCAGGAGGACGCCCAAGGATGGAGGGACCCATCCCAGGGAACTTAAGGTAAGTTCAGGTAAGTATTATTATTATTATTTTTTTGTGGCATAGGGGGGCCTGATTTGTGCCCCCCTACATGCCACTATGCCCAATGACCATGCCCAGGGGACATAAGTCCCCTGGGCATGGCCATTGGGCAAGGGGGCATGACTCCTGTCTGTGCTAAGACAGGAGTCATTTCAATGGGGGTTGGGAGTAAAAAAAAATGGCGCAAATCAGGTTGAGGCCAATATTTTGCCTCAGACCTGACTTGCCCCATTTTTTGACGCCCAAGCTCCATTTTCTCCTACGCCGGCGCTGCCTGGTGTGGGTCATTTTTTTTGACGCACACCAGTCAGCTGCGCCGGCTAGCGTCACTCAATAAATAAGGCGCCCGCATGGTGCTTTGGAATGGCGTTAGCCAGCGTTAAATTTTTTTACGCACAACTGCATTGGCGCAGTTGTGCGTCAAAAAATATAAATATGGCCCTATGTTCTTAACCCTCTGGTAGCTTGGCACAAAAGCAATCAGGCTTAATTTAGAGGCAAACTATTAAATATATGGATAACACACAAGCAGTAATAAAGTGACAACACAACACAAGAAAAAATCCCAAAACAATTTAGTACATTTTAATAAATAAAATGATACCACAATAAATAGATATAATCAGTAGAACTGAAGGTATGGAATTTCAAAGTTTAATGGTAAGTATAGCGCAAAGCACAAAGTGAACTTCATAGTCATCTGGTCACACTAGGCTAGGGTAAAATCACAAGTTCAGGCCAGCTTCAGTGGAGTGCTGGCTGGATACAGGGATCAAGTTAGTCTTACTGAAAAGCTACCTTTTCAAAGTCCAGATCAAGGAGTCTAACACATGGAAGAGGCCACGAGGAGAACAAAAAGCATCCCAGATATTCATCACTGTAGTGGGAAGAGCAAGCCTGAAGTTGCAGATTGTTGTTGCTGTAGTGTAAAGATCCAAAGATCTTGCTTTGTCAGTCATCGCTGGGGGTCACTGTAGCATGAAGAGTCGGGTTCATCAGTGCTTGACATGGTCAGACATCTCAGGTGACAGAGTCTTGGCGCAAACGGGCCTGTTATCAGCAATGAAGAGTCCAAACCTTCAGTATTACACCCTTTCCTCCAGAGGTGGACACTCTGTTGCCAGCCAACATTGTAGGACCTGGTGAGGCTTTCCTTGTCAATCAGGGAATCACACTCTCAGAGGCTAGGAGGTCTCAGACAGGTCTGACTGTAGGTCCAGGCAGGATCAGTTGCAAAAGATCAGCTGGGCAGCTGCAGGAAGGACCCTGGAGCTTGTAGCTCAAACAGGATAGAAGATCTGCAAAATGACCTTTGGAATCACTTAGGTTAGCATGGGATGAAGGAAGCAGGTCCAGACTTTTTTCTAAGGGAGCAGGGTGGGCCTCAAGCAGCAGGGAAGGTCTCTGCTAGCAGCAGTGTAGTCCTCTGAAGAAGAAGGCAGGCCTCAAGAAGGATGGCATTCCTCTGGGAAACAAGGCAGTCCTTCTGTAGGAGTACTGAAGAGGGGGTTCAGGAGGTCCAATATGTATATCTTGTACCAACCTTTGAAGTGGGGATAACATCCTGGCTAACTCCACATCTGTTCTTGAAAGTTGCCTCCTCCCCCTGTCAAGGCTACATGTAGTCTAGGATCAAAAACATACGGTATGAGGTCATTTTGTGTGACTGCTTGGAAACAGCCCTTTGAAATGTAAGCAGGAGAAGGAACACCTCCACCCCACCCATCCTAGGAGGATGGCCCATCTTCCCAACACCTACTACCCTTTTGTCTCACTGAGGACTACATATAGGTCAGCTTACAAGCTAATCACAGTTGTGTGATCTAGGATCACACCCATGTGATCTAGGACACAGGCCACAGGCACCAAATGGCTTGGACAGGAAAATACCAACTTTCTCAAAGTGACATTTTCAGAATTGTGACTTAAACTGAGATTTTTACCACTAAAGAGGGTTGAAAGTTACCATTCATTTGAGTCCAAACTTGACATTCCTATCTGTTCCAAATCAAAGGACAGCACTCAGTAAACGTAATAGATAGCCCAATGTTTCCCAATGGGAGAGATAGGCATTGCTGTAGAGAAAAGCAAATGTAGACATTTTGCACTACCAGGGCACGTAAAACTTAAAAACACACACCCTTCTTTTTAAATACAATGCACTCTGTCCTGTAGGCTGCTAAGGGCCTACCTTAGACGTGTCATATGAATTAAAATGAAAGGTTTAGGCCGGACCAAATGTTTATTTTGTTAGGTCAAATTAGAAGTTTAAAACTGCACTACAGGCTACTGTGATAGCTCAGAGACATGTTTTAAAGTGCTATTATTGTGGGTGGCACAATGAGTGCTGCAGGCCCACTAGTAGTCTCTAATTTATGGCCCTGGTCACTCGTGGTACTATATACTAGGGCCTTATGAGTAAATTAAATGTGACCCTCGGAGACCCACCTTTCCCAACCCTGCTGACACTGCACCAGGCAGGCACCCTAACATCAGCCACAACCTTCACAGAATAGCACCCTGGCAATTGTCCCACCCACCTGTTCCCCTCCACCATGTTACCCCTGAGACACATGACCTAATTGCACAATAATAGAGCTATCCACATAATCAAACAACACCCCCATGACCATTAGTCGCACATTAGCACAGCTATTATACATCTCTTGATCCCACAGGAGGAGGAACAGCTCTAAGTACATGTATGCAGACACTATGTCAATTGGGATCTGTCATTGTGTCTGTGATTGCTTTGTTAAAACACCAATAAGAACTCTTGTTAAAAAAAAGTAAATTAAATGTGACATTTAGGTGTAAGCCAATTTTGCCATGTTGTAGGGAGAGAGCACAAGCACTTAAGCACCAGATAGCTGTGGTAAAGTGCAAAGAAACCTAATGCCAACAAACACACATTTTTAAATCACTAGGGGTAAAGACAAACAAGTTTGGGGTTACCCTGTAGAGAGGGCAAAGTCGAACAAACATACAATTCTAAATTACTGGTGCAAGTGTTCTGAATTAGCTGAAGGCAGACCTCACATCAGCCTGAAGCATTTATGTCTGTTTTTTATCTAAAAAGAACATCAATAAATGTTTTGCTGTACTAACATCACCATCTTCCCACCTTTTAGGAATAGTTATGAAAAATCTAAAACACGTTTTCACAAATGGTTTCCCTTTTATTAGGGAGTAGTCAATTTTTCAGATTTCTGATGTTTTGATGATTTAATTGTTTCAAACTACGTGCAATTTATGTTGGAAACAGGTGTGAAATCCATTGGTAAAGCAGGAAAGCTATACATTTCTAAACATTAAACAAAATCCCAAATTTAGATGGAGTTGTTTGTGTAGATTATGCATGGTTTTCCCAAAGAAACTAATCATTAAAATCAAAGATAGTGTAAAATAGAAAATAAAAATAGAAAAAGAATAGTTTTTACCCGTCATGTTTTGCACCAATGTCCAGTTCATAAAAGTATTATACTGTGTTAGGTACATCTGATTTTTCTGAGTTAACTAATATACAATTTTTATTTGTTGTCCAAAGACAAATGATACCCAGAGAAAATAACCAAACTGCAGCTTTTAATGATGTTTTTTTGTTTTGTAATGATTATGCAGCAATTAATATGATACAATCTGATGAATGAAAAATGTTTCTTGCTAAAATCTGAAGTGTGCTATAGATATTGAGTTTAGTGTCAGAATCCCTTTCAGAGTGTCACTGTGCAGGCATAGGTTACTTGGCCCAACTGTGGTGGTTGAAGTCTTTTAATCCTGATGTCCTGGGGCCTGACCTACTATTGATCCTGCTCAACTGGGTCAGGTACCTCTTCTGCACTTGACCCTCAGTGTAACCTGTGGTCCAGAAGTCGAGGCTCACTCAGGGTGCGATGTGTAGATACAGATCCACAGTGGCCCTCTCCCAGCATATGGGGGTCTTCAAAAATAATCCTGAAAACAGGCAGTGACCCAATCAGTGGTCAGCTGATTCCTCACACCTCATTCAGGCAGTCTTCACAGTGGGGCTCCCCACTGGAACTTGCTCCATCCAACACTCTCCTGTTCCTCACAGGGCACACTTATCTTGGCAAGCAGGTAGGAGCTGGTGCTTCAGGCTTCAGAGCTGGTTTCTTGAGTGCCCTTCGGAAAGACCCTTCACACAGCAGGGAGTCTAGCAGGCATTTTTCCTGGATATGTCCCCTCACATAGCAGGACATCTAGCAGGTATTGGCCCACAGTCTTACTCACAGGCAGAAGTCTTGCAGAGCTTCCACTTCTCACAAAGTCCATCTAGCTGATTGGTAGATTAGCAGTTTTTGGGGACTCAGCCTCCTACTCATATTGTCCTTTTCCAAACATCAAATGTAATTTATGGTCTGAGTACTTGAATTTTTGTTTTGGGGTTCTGCTTCTTTTGAAGTGTCCCCTTCTTCTTTTCTACTTTCTCCCTCAAAGAAGTCTGCCACAGCAGGCAGAATTCCACAGTTGATTGCACACAAGACAATTTATGGGATTGACCAGAGTTCACACATTGATGTCAACCACGGTGATATGTGCATCAAAAAGGTTCATCAAAGGCCCCCCGGCCCTACTCTTTATTATATGTGTCCAGGCCTCTTGGCTTGTGATCTTTCACTGAGTCAAATAGTAGACTTTCTAAGTGTGAAGGGAGTCTCTTCCTTTTTCCTCCAGTGTGTTCCCACTCACCTCACAAGAATACAGCAATACAGAAATCATTCTGACGGGATTCGTCTTCTCACTGAGTCGTTACCAGGCAGGCCTGGGTTTTCCAAGATGGAACCTAAGGTGCTTCATTCAATGTACCATTGCAGGCACACTCACGCAGTGTGCATTCGCAGCACACTTTGGGTCCAGCACTAATACTTCTTATGTATTGTACACTTACATGTACACATGTATTCATTACACACACTCTTTTCTATCTTTAACCAAGCTGTGGTATTTACAAACACACATACTGCCAACACACACTCTCATTAGGTGCATGCTGCACAACACATAACTCTTAATTTTTTGTACTTCACACAAGTACGCATACGCCTGGCACTTGATTTCCCTGTGCATGCTCTGCACAGCACATGCATGAACATTTGGCATTGCGATTTCCTAATTGCGATTCCATGTGAATTGCAATTAGGACATCATAATTCCAAGTGTAAGATACTCCATTTAGTTTCTTTTGTGATTCCCGGTGGGTCGCAAATAGATCTACCTCATTAATATTAATGAGGTAGGTCGCAATTTGCTACCCACTGGGAATCGCAAAAAATCACAGGTATGGTGGCCTGCTGGTAATAAAGCAATCTTTTTTTTTAACGCAGATAAAAGGGGCGCCCTACTTGTGTGTGCCTGGAAGCACTGCCTGATGCCCATCAGGCCTCCCCACTCCAACCTTTGTATTTCTGATATTTTCCACTGCTATCTAATGGGTTTTCCACCCCAAGGGTGGCATTTTGAGGGTGACCCCCCAACCAGTTTGACCCTATGGGCAGAAAGATTGTTGTTTCTGTTCTGGGGTGAGGACATACCATAAAGTTGTTTTTAATCATTTTCACTGGTGTCTTGTGGGCTTTCTACCCCCTGGGGACAGATTGTAGAACATCTGTTGGGTTTCATCTGTGGTGGGGTCATGACAGGATTTCTGGGCACGATGCCACACTTCTTATTTCACTATTTTTCCCTGGTTGCCTTTCTGCCCCACTTTCAGATCAGAGTAACCCCCAAGTATGCCCTTCTGGGACAGACAGTTAACCCAACAATCCACCATCAGGCACACAAAAACACATGGGCCCATTCCGGGGTAGAGTGCGTCTGGATGCCATTGTGAGCCACAGCTGCTACTTCATTTTTTTCACTATTTTTACCTGGTGGCTAGTGGGCTTTCTGTCCACTGGGATTTGGAGAAAGACTTGTGCCCTGGGTGGAGCAGCAGCTAATACAAAGGAGGCCTACTCCTTCCAAAATGAACTTCCTGATGTCTAGTGGGTGAATCCCTGTGTGAGGATTGCAGTCCCATGGTGATCCCTAAGCAGGGGTCCCCTTTGGAGAGGTACAATCAGAAAGGAGACATTGAACCTTTTCCATTGATACCGATCCTCCACATATCAGTGCTTGGGGGCTGATCTATGCCACTAAAGCATGGATGACTGACACCAAACCCTGGATTAGCACCCATGACACAAAAGATGATACTTAATGGATGCAAAGGGTCTTCAAATCGCACAACCTCTCCTATGGTGTAGGGTGCAGGTCCACCCGTAAGACATGGTTGATGCAGGTTACTGAGTGATGTGCCAGTGAAGGAGCAGATGCAGGGAAGCCCCATATTGTCAGTGAGAAGTAGCAGTCCTGTGGAACTGACTCTACACATGTGTGTGGTAATAGACATAGTATAGGGTGTATGTGATACACAAGGATCTGGAAACAGGGAAGTGCTAATAGTCTGGACCCAGTGCATGGTCAAGCTCCTTTACATTGCCTTGGCCAATGACACAAAGGGGTCAATAGAACAACAGGGGTGCAGCACCAATTACATCAATACAGTCCTTGTGGCCCTCAGTGCCCCCCTTACCCCTGCCATGTGTGCGCAGCATGATGCAGGTAGGGTCCAAATGCATCTATTTATGTGTAAGTAAATGATGTACTCAGCAGGTGTTGCAACCAATCCTCACAACTTCTACTGAGTACATTAGGGCCCATCTCATACATTTCTATCCCCAAATATCAAACCTGCTCTCAGCAACTCTTCAGAGTGCCAGTATAATTGTACTAAGGGATTTCTCATCCTATTCAGTGGCTTATACATATGCCACCAAAACAGATGTTTGGACCCCCTTCCATACATGATGCATGGCGCAGGTCTCATTTTGTGCTGCTCATTACGGAGTTCCCTATGCATGCATCACAACTGTTTGTAATGTTGTGCAGGGAAAATGGTACATCTGCTCAGCATCGGCTTCCTTATTGTACATCTGACTTGCAGGCCTAAGGTTGCGCTCGGACACATCATACAGGTAGTATACGACATGTCCATATCCACAAGCATTACATGCAGCACTCAACCGTATCTGCAACTGTCATGCACATGCAAAAGAAAGGACTTTGTATGGAAATGTGAGACTTACCAACTGCTCCACTAATCTCAATTCTCAGATGATCCAGCAGATCCTGGTTGGTTGTCATTCCTCCCACTGCCAAAGATCCTTGTGAGGTGGAGCACCTTGCCCCACCGCAGCTGCCGTGCCTCTGTGGGGTAGCCAAGGATTACACAGCCACCCAGTTGCAGCATCAAAGGGAGGTAGTGCTGAACAAGCCAGATGAACCCCCATCTCATTGGCAGACATCTGTGGCATCCTCCCTTTCCCAGACATACTGCAAAAGCAGTTCACCCAAAACAAAAAAATAAAGAAAACCTAACACCTAACTCAACTACCCCAACAACCTTTCTACCCCAGACAAACTCCCCACTATACAGAGACAAAAACAGTACAATTACACTACAAAAGACAAGTTTAAAGACAACTAAGGACAATACCTACAAAACACAGTGCAAGAAACACTTTAAACACACCTAAATATACCAATCACCTACATCAGCTCCATACATCCACACATAGTCACAGACAATAGGACTGAGCAGTGAAAGTGAACTCAATGTACCATTTCTGGAGGAAGGATATTCTGTTTCATCACTTTCTGAATGTGTGCGTCACATTTCAAGCCATGCAATGTTTTGTTTTTTTACACATTACGGTCATGGGTCCTTTTTCTCACCATTAGAGTGAAAAGGCCTGTGTCGTGCGATAGACCCTCAGGGGCTAGGCGTTTTTCAGCTTAGGAGTATTGTATGGTATATGTGTAAAAAAGTTTGATGAATGATGATGATGCATGGATTATACACCTAGGAGGGTTCAGAGGCGTGTGTACATGTATTTGCCGCTCAGGGCCGAGGTGTTATTTTACAAACATTGCAATGTGTAGTGGGTGTGTTTGCGTCATTAATTGTTGACGCATGCCGAAGTTACATGGAGTTTTCGCATTGTAGGCCTTGAGTGCACCCTGATTAACTTAACATGTTACATGGGCTGTGCAACAATGTTGTATATATGGTATGGCAACATGGGCATGGATGTCCAGTAGTATCATTACAGTGAAAATGCTATGTAAAACCTATAGGTTTGTTTATGAGTCTGCTGCATGTGTTTACTCATACCTTGTACATATGTGCATGTGTAGCTACCCTGTGTCCACATACATGTTGGCACGTGTGTGTTCTGTGTGTACGCATATGTATGTATACTAATTTGTAGGTGGACTACATTGTTATGTCTGAGATACAAATGTACACATACCTACAACACAATATATATGGTGGCCTATGTCCAAAGCATGGTAAAGCATGTGAAAACCATGACAGTTTCTACTCACAGTATTCAGTAGACTTGGACTGCATTGACATCACATAAACCCTGCCAATTTGCATGTGTATGTATACCCACTTTTTGGTGTGTTGTTGGATTTGACTTCATGTTGTTCTGCTACACGTGTGCCATTTGGTCCCCCATGCATCTTAGTTGCAGGAGATATTATGTACACATCTGTTAGTGAAGACTGGTATATGCGGTGTGTGTGTACAAATGTGTTTTTTAACTTCTGTAACATATGAAGACAGGTGTGTTCATGGGATGTGAAATGTCAAATAACTATATTCCTTCATAGACACATGTTGGTATTTAACAAATGCCTGTGTTGTCACAACAGTGCCACATATGTTTCCGTATGTTGGAACAAATGTGAAGGTCATTACTTACGGTCACTGATCTTCTGATACCTATGTCCTTACGATTGTGCTAGGTTGAATTGTGCTCAGAATCCATACAAATTACCATGCTCGCCATTACAGTGGTACATGTGTGCTCAGATATGTGGCATATGTGTGCATGCTATCAACTAGGCACATTTGTCCACATGATGTTTGTTATGACTGTCACAAACAATGCCATGCTACTTTGTAACAGTGTTGCACTTTTGCATAAATGGCAGCCTCCTCATCATCACAACTATGTGAGTTTGTATGGCAACACAAACCCATGGTTGCATGTGAAGGGGCGGGTTAACGGAGCTCAAGTTTACTCAGCCCCCTCTGCACAAGCATCACTGCCATGACAATGAAATATGTTAATGTAGCGAGAGCAGATGTGAGTGGGTTTATTGAGCAGGTACCTAGCCTCTTCAGGATTGCTACTCAGCAGAACTATGAACACTCCTCAGCAGACAAACACATGCACAATTGTAGTCATGCAGACCAGGATATCATATTTTCATCTGCAGTACTTGATGTCAGCTTTCCCCTCACATTTACAGGGCTCTGGTGCTTGCACATGTGGGATATGTGACATTATTTGATGTCCTTAGTTGTTTCCATGGGCAGCCTGTTTGGCTTTCTATATCTGTTGTGACTTCAATATTGGAAATGTGCCAGGGTACAAATGATGCCGTCTGTCACAGCCTCCTGTCATGGTGGCATGCGATGTGCAAATACCATAGTATGCTAGTGCCCAACATGACAGGGTTATGTACTGACCTGCCCACCCTCTCTGTACATGTGTGAAATGCTGCAAAGTAGACATTCATGTGTGATACAGTCAGTGTTGGTCTATTTGTGCACTGGTAAGTCATGTATTGTCACCTACATTGCTCCCATTCTTTAGGCTGCATGCACTTTGTACAAATCTTCTACAGTATCATTGTCTGGTCATACATGGACATGATGCAACATGTGACTTTTGTAATTGGAAGATGTACACATCTCCTACTACTGGCTACTTGATAGTTAAGGGTACATGGAAGGTATTCGTGAGATGTCATAAGTTCCAGATACACATGACATTACTCCCGCCACAGCACTTGTGTTGTCTCCATTTGACCTCCAGTGTTGAATTTCCAAATATCTGTGGGTGTCTCAAAACTGTCCATCCACAACCTCCATTGAACATGGATATGCATTTCTTCCAGCATACCACAACCTAGATAACTCTTACCATGACTGAATGATACTGTGGTGTGAAATCATCTCAGTGCTGTAAAGTTCATTTGCCTATTGCTCCATAGATGGGTAGGTCTACTCCCACTCAGTTTGGTGTTGTGTCTCAGACATGTTTCAACAATGCTGAACATGCTAGCTCATCCCACACCTGATTGTGATGTTGGAGGCCCGAACATGTATAGGACAATTTGCTACTGTTGCTATCATGCACTTGTTCTGTCATGTGAGTGACAATGAGTGGTCTGTATTTCTTTGAGCTGTGTGATGTAGCTATACACAGCATACTAGATATACATGCTGACACGTCAAGAATTGTTAATACTGGCAAACCCGTTGCTTCCTAGGACATACACCTGTACATCAGTCTTCACATGTTTGCCTGGATTTGATCTAGGCAAGTGTCAAGACAGCAGATTTGTGTGACAAGCGTGCACCTCATGTACATAGTGAATATTAGACACTCTGCCTACATTCGCCCCAGATAAAAATGTGGTGGTGCATTGTCCCAAAATGATTCATGGATCATGACAATGGGTCATGTGTTTGGATAGTGATTCTGCGCCCATAGTTGATTATTTAGTCAGGTGCCCTATAGCACACTCCACAGCCAACATGTGTGTGCCATAGATGAGGTACAGTCCACCATGTGCCACGGTTGTGCCCAATGGCACTGCCAGGACACAAACCCATGGATACACTCTGCAGGCTCAGCATCAGACACTGGTTACAATCCCTGGACATTTACTAAAGGACCACTGTTAGCAATAATGTTCCACCCTTGTCACACATGTCACACACGTACCATGCAGGTTAAGCTACTGTTACCATGAGTTGTGATGGTGTTCTGATCCTACATAACTTGATATCCATTTGTTGACACCCCCTACCTTATGTGTGCCCACCTTGCATACATTCTGTTGCATGGTGTTGTTGTGATGAATAGGCTTGGTATTAGCACCTTGCCCACTCAACTGAACAAAATATGTAGTGGTGCATGGATCTAGACCTTCAGGAGTCAAATGGTTGCAAAGTGTGTGTCACTGATATATGAGATGGTGGCAGTAGACCCTCTTACATCACAAACAATGTTGCTGCCATACTTGTCACCTTTGTGTTACTTACCTGCACACTGAGGTTTGAGTCACATTCCAATGGTGTATGTAGTGGGGAATGAATAGACCAAGGAGAATCAGGTGCAAAGTAATTTATTTGTGCTATTTACAATGTGATGTTTATAGTATAGTGACTTTGTGCAGAAGTTCCCCACAATGTTGTGGAGTCTCCTACGAACTCGTGCAACAGTGTTCTGTTGGTCCTCCTCCACATTATCTGCTCCATCATCACCCTGCTCCTTATAGGGGACATCAACATGTTCATCCCAGAGGATATTTGCTCTGACACAAATGTGCAGGATTGCACATGCCAGAAATATCATGCGAACAAGTGGTGGAGCATGCAAGAGGTTTCTTCCTGTCAGGGCTAGGCACCTGAACTTGGATTTCAGGTGCCAAAATGTCCTCTTCACCACTTTGAGAGGTTTCCTGTGTCCCTCATTGTAGGCCCACTCTTCCACCATTGTGAGATGGGCAAATGGGGTCAACACCCATGGCTGTATGCAGTACCCTTGATCAGCTGAACAGGATAGAGAGAAGATGTGTTGGTAAGTGTTGACAGTGGCTTGAAACATACCATGGCAGTTATACTTTTTAGCTGGAGTGATGACACAGACTTGATTGCAGTATAGTGTATGTTCCTGTTCTTGTGAAACGGTTTCATTGGACTGTCTTAAGGGCATGGGAAATTTTATGTTGATCCCAAAATGATGGTTATGATTTATTTAAATGTGTTGTGTAGTCCATATTTGAAGCAGTGTTCTATTGTTAGATGGAACCGACCACCTCTTAACACCACAGTGGTGTCAGATCTTGAAACACCAGAGTTGCCCTAAAAAGCCCTAAAAATTCAGACTGTGCTGTCCATGTTGTGCCACTACCCATGCAGTGTGACACTTTCTGTCCCTTTGTGATAGATGATGGTTGTGCCATGCAGTGTTCTATTGTTAGATGGAACCAACCACCTCTTAGCACCACAATGGTGTCAGATGTTGAAACACCAGAGTTGCTCTAAAAAGCCAGACTGTACCGTCCATGTTACCATGTGCCACTACGCATGCAGTTTGAAACTTTGTGACCCTTTGTGGCAGATGATGGTTGTGCCAGCCATAAAGTGGACAACAGTGTGTATCACACATTAGTAGGATGATGTCATTTGGTGGTGCAGTAGTATCTCCTAGCTTCCAATACATTATTTCTGACAGACACTATCTACACTGCACAGTGCAGGCTTTTGGAGGGAGCAAAGCTATTTTTCACATGGGTCTCTTAGTATGGTACATGTAAGGTCAGGTATGTCCTTTATATTCCTACTGAGTCCTACTATGACATCCATGATTGTTAGTGTTTTATCACAGACTCATCACCATGGTGGACCATTTCTGGTATTTGCAACAAACATGGTGTTGTTAGGGGGCATTAGGGGTGCATGTGAGCTGGCACTGGAGTAGGTGCTCCCCCATTTTTCATGATTCAGCCCCATGGTCTTTAATGGATGGTAATTTTGTATTTTTATGTGTGTGACACAATGCAGCAGACAGGTGTATGTGCACACTACAGGTATGCCAGGTATGTGTAGCTGATGTATCTTTCGTTATGGCACCACTTGGGTGGCATTTGATTTAGGTTCTGCCAGAGGCTTTCACACCATGGTTTACATGGGATTGTGCCTATGTGTGACTTCCTCAAAATGACCATAGCCTATGCCATTGACATCGCTGTGCGCTTCTTGGTTTGGGGTAATGTGTGTGTGTGTGTGATCTGTACTTAGTTGTCAACCTGTGAACACTTGTAGTGGTTTGTGAGCAGCTTGTGTATGCAAAGGGGACTTGGTTCCACCTGTCCACCTGTGGCATGCCAGTCAGGGTGTAGCTGTGTCATGTTCATTTGGGTGAATGTGTTTGTGACATGCAAAGTATGCAGTGTAATGTGGCATGTTGCATGTGTTGTTGCCTGTACATCTCTGTAACCCTGTCCATGTGTGTCTATTGTGTTGTTTGTCTTGTTTGTCATAGAAGGTTGGTGTGTTGTGTGGTATGATTGATATGGTGCTTTCCTATGAGTAGCCCATTGCCATATTGGCCATCCTGGTACCGCTCGTTGATGGTACAGTGGCAAAGGATGTATGCATGATGGACGTTGCCGGGATATTTAGCAAGGATGTTGGTGAAGAGCCCACGGTGGTCCACTATGGCCTGCACATGGATAGAATGTGTGTGCTTGTGATTCCTAATTAGGTGTTCTGTTGCTGCAGGTGATACCAGTTGTACCTGGGTACAGTCCATTGCACCCAGCACATGCAGAAGCCCAGCAATTTGATAGAAACCTTGCTTGGTCTCCTGCTGCAGATGCTTTGTGTTTGGAAAGCAGATGTGGTGGGGTGAGAGGCATAGGATTGCATCCAGGACCTTTGGTAGAAAGACCGAAATGATGACTGGAAGATACCAGTCACTTGTGCAGCCATTATTGAGAATAATCCAGATGCCATCATATGGAGAACAGCAAGGAGTTTTGTCATGGATGGAATGTAATGGGGATTTTTCACCCTTGCCATGATGTGTGGCGCAATATGGTGCAGAGGTGTACAATGGACTCCTGGTTGAGTCTGTACATCTGGACCACATCTTGTTCCTTAATTACAAGGATGGTTTTGTGCTGTCTGAAGATCCTCTACCTCCTTCGGCGCTGCCTTTATGGCTGCTGTGGTGGTGTTTGTGGTTGCTTCAGTGGTGGTGGAGGGATCTGCTGTCTTTGTAGACATCTGCGGCATGTACCAAGCTGAAGCAGTACCACTTCCATGTTGTCCTGGACATTTCCAAAGCTCCTTCTGTGTGTTTTTCTTGAGTGGTGGTGTGTGAACCTCTTTTAATGCCTGGTCTAACCAGGCATTAAAAATGTGACGCTAATTAGACATATTGCCATTTTTTGAGTCTGCTTCCTTAGTTAGCATTGTTTTTGCATCAGGAGGTAGATATGGCATTATGGGGGTTAGCGTCATTTTCAGCGCCGGAACGCCTACTTTGCATCTCATAGACGCTAGGTGGTTTTGTGCATCTTAAACATGGCACTATCTCCAATCTTTTGATGCTAGATGGGTCAAGTGTCAAAATATAAATATGGAGTTAGGATAGTGCCATTTTAGCTCCAAAATAAATGGTGCTAAAGCAACACTAACCATTGATAATAAACATGGGTCTGCATGTTAAGTGTGGTCATTAGGGAACCCACCAATCATTTTTTCCGGGAAAATCTCCAGTGTGACGTCTGTTTTTGTTGTTGCATCTAAAGTTGCTAGGGATGGTTTAAGGATGTTGACAACTTCAGTGAAAAGTGGTTGCTTAGTTGGGCTGTTATTGTCCATTATGGGTAGTGGAAGTTGGATCAAATGTAAATGCAAAAGCAACAAGGAGATGGATGGAATGCTTGAATTAATCTCAGCCACTGGCAATTGCTCAGGCCGCATTTCAGTCAATTGTGTTTTTTGCCCACCATGCCACTTTGGTTTGGACCCAGCCATATGCATATCAGTCTTGATCCTGCTCCTCATGAGAACAGTCCAGCTCCAACTGCCAGGCCAGGTCCTCCCTGAACTGGAGCTTAAGCAACCTAGGACCAGTTTTGCCCTAGCTAGGGCTCTTAAGACAGGTATAGATTGGTTTTAGTGGAACTGTTAGCCTGGTGCTGTCTCTGGACATACCCAGAACACTTAGGTTGGCAAATACAAAAACAACAAGGTGATCTGTGGAATGCTTGAATTAATCTCACTTGGGGACGCATCCCAATCCTTTGTTTTTTTGTTCACTATGTCACCTCGGTTTGTGTTCTCATTCAGAGAGGACCTGGCTTGGCAGTTTAGGCTAGTCTATTATTATTGGATAGAGTCAAGGCTGATTTGCATATGGCTAGGTCTAAACTGAGGCGAGTGGTGTGCAAAATAATGATTGATTGGGATGCGCCCGAGTGATTACTTGTGATGGAGATTAATTTGAGCATTCTATCTACCACTGTTGTCTATACTTATTGTATTGCCTTAAGTGGGATGGGCATGCCCAGACATGGTTCCCGTGCACACTCTGTCACTGTATCCAGACTTTACCCGCCTGATGCGCTCATAACTAGGGCAAAACCGGTCCGGTCCTGGGTTACTTGTGTTCTCTTTCAGGAAGGGCCTGATTTGGCAGTTCTATCTGGACTGTTCCTATCGGACCAGGGTCAGGGATTTTCGTATGGCTGGGTCTAAACTGAGGTGGCATGGTGTGCAAAATAATGATGGATTGGGATGCGGCTCGAGTGATTACCTGTGGCTGAGATTAATTCAAGCATTCATGTCATCACTGTTTTGTGCACTTAATGTGTCCCCCTAAGTGGGAAGGGTATGCCTAGACATGGGTCCCTTGCACACTGTGTCATTGGAACCAACCTTTACCCAGTTGATGAGCCCATAACTAGGGCAAAACTGGTACTGGGTTGCTTGCGTTCCAGTTCATGAAGGACCTTGCTTCGTGGTTCGGGACAGACCGTTCCTATCAGAGCAGGGTCAAGCCTAATTTGCATATTGCTGGGTCTAAACTGAGGTGGCATGGTGAGCAAAATAACAACAGATTGGAATGAATACCTGAGAGATTACTAGTGGATGAGTTTAATTCAAATATTCCATCCATCCCTGTTTTATATACTTATTGTGTCAGCCTAAGTGGGACGAGTATGCCCAGACGTGGGTCCCATACACATTGCGTCATTGGAACCAAGCCATATCCAGCTGATGAGTGCATAACTAGAGTGAAACCTGTCCTGGGTTGCTTGTGTTCGAGGTCAGGTAGGACCTGGCTTGGCAATTGGGGATAGACTGTTCCTTTTGCAGCAGGGTCAAACCTAATTTGCATATGGCTGGGTCTAAACTGAGGTGGCATGGTGTTCAAAATAACAATGGATTGGGAAATGAACCCAATAGATTACCATTGGCTGAGATTAATTAATACATTCTTTCCATAACTGTTTTGTATACTTATTGTGTTGTCTTACAGGAGACGAGTATGCCCAGAAGTGGGTCCCATACACATTGTGTAGATTTCATTGTGCCTTATTTTTGGTCCTCCCTGCAAGGGAATGCCTCCCTTGCATACATTTTACCTGGTGCAGGTATAATATGGCGCAAGGGTTTACAAACTGGCACAATGGTGACATTGCACCAGTTTGAAAATACGTCAAGGGGTGGGGGAATGTTTTGCGCCACCATAGCATTAAAGGATGATGCTACAGCGGCGCAATGTGCTTGTAAATGAGTCCTTCGCTTGTCTGCATTTTAAGAAGGCAGGCAGAGTGTCTGAAACAGTTAACCGATTTTACTCTTTTATACAGCTGCATAAGTGTTAGCAGTAAAACTTCACACCCTCACTCATTTTAGATTAAACTTAAATATATTTTGTCTAGGTTCACCCTAGCCTCCCACAATGCTATTATTTTCTATCCCTCTTGAACTTGGAAATCAATAGGAGGCGCTGCAGTTTCTGTTCCTGTCATTCTTGCTGAAAACTATTCATTCCTACACCCTTCCAAAGAAATCAAGGTACAGCAGGAGAAAAGAAGTCTCTTATTGCATTTAAAATATATTTTGGCACTTGAAGTTACATATTAGAAACTAATGAAAGCCCACCTATTTTGTAGGGGTTTTCAGCATGTCTCATTTTGAAAAACAATAAACCTATCCAGTAAATGACAGCACAATTTAAATGCTTAGAAATCATTCACAGTTTATGAGAAGTTCTCACCCTTGTGTGACAACGTTCAGTAACCAGAGCTTTTAGTGTGTAGAAATGCCTTTATCGCTGGAATGTTTCTGCTTGTTTCCAATATAGGACTGTGATGACGGAAGGTAGATATCCATACAAAGGAATTCTCCAAGATAACGTTCCCTTTTCCTGCTTGTTCATCAAAAGGTCAAAGAAAGGCGCCTTGTTTGTGTTGGAAAGACCTTGTTTGAAGGGAAACTACAATAATCAGCAAGACGCAAGCAAGATTTAAAAACAAATACATACTTTTGAAAGATAATTGAGAATGTATTTTTTTCTAGTACACTTTAACTTGAAAACCGTCTTTAAGGATTACGAACTTAGCAGAAACATTCCTAAAATGAAAGGACATATTAGAAATGTGGAAATAAATAAAGGCACAAGTGAACCTGCCGAAAGAGGAACTAAGGGGCATATTTATGAAAAGTGACGCTGCACCTAGTGCAGCGCCAATTTTCTTGCACCCCTTGGTGCTCCCCCAATGCCACCATGTGTGCGCACCACAGTGGTAGTTAGGAAACTAATGTCACAATTTTTTAGCTAGTTGGCCCTTTGCAGGATTAGTGAGAACATTGTTGACACTAATCCTGCAAAGCACCTAGAGGCCCATTGTTACCAATAGGAGCTCCTTTTTAATGCCTGCTCAGAGCATGCGTTAAAAGTGCTGAAAAAATTGATGCAAAGAAATCTCATAGATTTCTTTGCACCATTTATTTGGCTCCCCCTAATGGGGGAATGCACCCTTTACATACATTATGCCTGGTGCAGACATAATGTAGCACAAAGGGCTATAAAGTGACGCAATGCATCCATTACACCACTTTGTAAATATGGCATGGCGTTTTTGACTATGTAATGCCACATTAGAGGCAAAAAATTACACCAACATCTGGTTAGAATGGCGCTAGGCCCTCTTAAAACTGGGCTTCAATTGCATAATACGATAAACAATACTGAGGACATAGATTACACATGTTTCTCATTTCCATCATGAGGTGTGCTCCTCCCGCAGTGGTTAATAATATGGACAATATTTACTTATTGTAATATTGATAAAGTTGAACAACTTTGATCAGAGTATACAACTTCTGTAGATAAAAATGGTTCATCGTAATAAAAAGTGTATACCTGTCTACAAGACATTTCAGATATTTTGCACAGTGACCATCAATGCAATCCAAATAGAGATATCAGTTGCATGTTTACTGAAAGCTGTCATCTATGAAGAGCGTTGGGTTGCCAGCAGAAGACCTATGACTTCCAATGTAAAACATACAAAACCCTTTGCATTTATACGTGCAACACATAATTATGTTTGACATATTAATGTTGATTATTATATATATGGAGAGATATGCTAGCAAATGGCTGCTGAACTATACTTCCAGTCTTTATTTGAGACTAAACTTGAGGATACACCACAGTCGTAACTATTTGGGATATAGTGATGAATTCAACAATAAATCTGTCCTTAAATATGCATTGCTGTTCTCTGTTTACTACCACATAACATAGAAGCTTAATCTTCAACAACAGGCCTACAAAAAGAGGGCACACGCTGAGGTTGCTTAACTTCGTTGAGCACAGAATCTTTGCCCCTTTAACTTGCTCTTAGTGTGCCAGACATTCTCCTTGGCCTGCGTAGGTCTGGATGGCTACCAATTCACTTATGCCAAGACCCCACCCCCACCTTTGGTTCCGGAGGAGCACAGCCTATCTTTTGGAGCTCAGTGTTCTGACCTCTGTGACTTGCTCGTAATGTGCCGA
The DNA here is from genome assembly GCF_031143425.1 of Pleurodeles waltl. Classification (NCBI taxonomy): domain Eukaryota; kingdom Metazoa; phylum Chordata; class Amphibia; order Caudata; family Salamandridae; genus Pleurodeles; species Pleurodeles waltl. Next base: position 1,515,474,584 of record NC_090440.1, read on the forward strand.
GCATTGTCCTCTGTCTTGCTGCATCAAGCTTGTCTACCATTTCACTGATTGCTGATGCCTAGCCCCCCCCCCCTCCTTTTTTCTCAAGCACTGGCAAGCTGTATTTAGGGGTGCTGGGATAATTCTGTGCCCCCAGGGGGGTTGAAAGGTTCCCGATCATGGATGCTTTTTGTGCTGCTCAGCTTATTGGAGCATGAGGCCTTTTGTGATGCAGGGCTTCTCTGTGTGGGGTATTTTCAGTTTTTCCTCAGTTGGAGACTCTGACCAGGCTAACGAAACAGAAACAGGACTCATATCGCTGCTCCCATTTTGCCTGTCTTTTCTGGCTGACGTAACTAACAATAAAGACAAACAATTTGCCTGACTCTATGCAGCATTGAAATCAATTGATAACTTTGTGGTACAGCTCCTTATGTGCCTCTTCCTCAGCCAGCTTGACCTAACTCCTGGTGGTGTCAGGTTACACTGGCTGCTCCCCTGTATGCCTGTTGTATTCTGATGGAAACAAGACTTTATGGTAATACTCCCTGTTTGTCTGTCTTTTTTGTCTTACATAAACTGACCAGAACCAGCCTGGGAGGAAGGTCAAAGAATTCCACCACACAAAGACTGATGCACTGACTCCTGCCTGAACCCATGGTCCCACCACCTTGTTGTTTTGGACTTGGCAGATTGTCACTATCTGCCTAACTGATTTGTATGCCTCCATTTGAATTAAATCAAACTCTAAGGACCTCCCACACACAATGCCTATCTTGCCACTTATATGATCATAAATGAATAAGGAGCTATTCCCAAAGCACTGGCCTGTAAAACTACAGGATAAAAACGTGTTTCAAACCTGAGTTTTTTTCAATTCATTTTGTGTCACCTAATAACCACTCTCTGAAGGATCTCCCAGGATTTTTGTCTTCCTTTGTTGAACCCACTTTTATTGGCTTTTAGGACTTTGTGTACTTTTCCCCTGCTAAGCAGAGGTAAGGTGCTTGTGGTCTAACTCGAAAACATGGTACAATTGGCCTACAGTTGATTGAAGTCACTCCTAAGGTAGGCCTTAAAGGCTCATGAGGCAGGGTGCATGTTCTTTGAATTGTTGGACATACAGCTTTACATTTTACCTGTCTTAGCAGGAAAAACTCCTAAAAAACATTTTTCACTGTTGTACGGCTATCTGTCTCAAAGATTAACAATAGTCTTACCTAACTGCACTTAATAAGTGATAGGTTTGAGACCAAATAGAGAAATTCTATTTACACTCAAATGAATTGTTATTTAAAATCCTTCCTAATTGTAATGCAGGTTTCTAAGTTGCTATTCTAAAAATGCCCTTTTTAGAAAGTTAGCATTTTTCTGCCTAACCCAAATGTGCCCTTCTGCCTGTGTCCAGTGTCAAATGACTTTGAATATCTCTCCTGAGGTATTTTAAGTATTGCCTTGACAAACAGACACAAAAATAGGCCTAAGTGTGGTGGGAGAGGACCTTACCGACAGGATGGCTGGGGAGGAAGTGTGCCTTGCCCAGATTCTACATCAAAGGTTCCTGCCTGCATCACATAACAAGGAGCATGACAGCAGGTCTGTCCTTGCCTTTGTCACCCTAGAGAGTTTGGAGGCAGAACTAGGGAGATGGGAAGAGCTGACCAGAACCAGTCTTGGAGGAAGGTCAGGGAATTCCACCACTCAAAGGCTGGAACCAGATATAAAGTGGGACTTTCTGAGCTAAAGGGATATTAACGAGCCTGCACAACTCAAGTAGAAAAAAATATAATGGAGGAGGGGGCCCAAAAATGGCCTAGTGCTAAGGACGCCAATGTGGGGAAAATTAGCAGCATAATAGTGGTCACAATAGAGGCACAAGGGCTGTAGCAATAAAAACCCCACCAATTTGAAAGCCTGCAAGATCTAGCTATCCCACAGGCTTAGAAGACATCTTATTTGCAGCTTAGTATTTAAACCATCGCTACACCTCTCAAAGTCACATGCCATTCGAGAACTCACCTTAGCAGGATCCTTATTGATGCAGTCCTTCTGTCAGTGGCTTCCAGCTTCTGTGCTAAGGTTATCTTGGCAGATAAAATACAGAGAAGAACACTGATAGGCTGAAGGGTGATAACTCACATGCATTTCCACATGCAAAAAAATGGTTTTGAACTTGCCTGGCATTGCCGATCCCAAAGCACCCACTGGTCCCTGAAAGACACAAAAGAAAATGTTACATTGTTTGGGGCAAACTAATCACAATGTAGCAGTTGGTTTCCTATGTATTTATTTTCTCACTTAGATTCTATTGAGGTGCATTGAATAGTCACATTGCATGATAAACCTGATACAATGAAAACACTCCTTCCCCCACTCAAAGCGAGAGCATTACAGTAATTCAGAGAAACAAATTTGATGTAAAGATGTTGTGTTAGAACTCTTCCTGAATTTTAAAGGGAGAGCATTTCCACTGAAGCAATGCATATGATTTAAATGTTACTGGAATGGTATTTTGTGACTGCAGATACATGTTAATTTGTAACTTCACATTTTCTTGAGAACAAGTATGAAAGATCTGATGTTTATTCTGAGTTTTCTGAACCAGCTATATAATTTGGGGATACAGTCTGAAGAAGGTGTTCAACGATTTCTCTGCATATGTGTGGTATGTAAATGACAAAGCTCTTGGTGTTTAACAATGTTTGCTCATCCTACACATATGAGCAGTAGTTGACACACCCTTGTTTTCTAAAAGGTGTACTTACCAAAGATTCCTCACTTGGAACAACAACAACAACATAACCATTGGGAAAGTGGGAAAACACGGGTACATAGGAGTTACAGAAGGGTGTTGGGAAAACAAGGGAACATAGATTTACAGACCTTGGGCGACGGTTCCTATTTGTGCACACAGACTTTTCCAAGAGATCGCAAGCCCCATCCTTTTGAATAACAGACAAACCTCCTGAGGAATTGATGCTCAATGCAGTGATAATCAGAGGACATCCCATCTCTCTTTCTCATCCAATTCCCCTTTTCCCTGTTTGGTTCACTTCTCACAAAAATAACAACTATGTTTGGGAGGGTTGAACTTGGTAGTGTAGTTGGGATCAAGCAGCTCGGAGTTTAGCTCATCCCCATGGGAACACTCAGGTTAGAGCTTCACAGCTATATCAAGCTTCAAGAGGCCTCTGTGCAACTGCCAAAGTGACCAGCACTAACGGACATAGCTTGACCTGGTTGAGCCCTGCAGCTAGCCTCTTCCTGAGTGAGTCCTAATCCCCAGGAAGTGGCCCCCTGGTCCTGGATGCTTGGCTGGCATCAGTGTATACTCCTCCCGAATAAGATATATGAGTTTGGGGTCCTTGTGACCGTGAAGTGACCTCTTCACACCGAGAACAACTCTCTGCGACAGCCGCCAATCTCTATTAATGACTGGCTCTTCACACTACAGCAGCGACCATCCAGGACACTTGACCTGCTCCTGGTGCTCACAACGACATCCTTGTGGCCCCTAAAAACGTTATCCGTACTCTTCAAGTGAAATTGAGAATGTAACACTTCAGCAAGTTGAACCTGGTCCCTCTATCCAACCTGTGCTCCATTACAACTGGCTCAAACTTGTCACTTCCCTGTCTAGTGTGAACAGATAACCATGAGTGATGCTTTGTGCTTCTTGGTTCTATTTTCACCTAAATATATTTAAAAAACTCATATCTCTGGTTATACGGATAGTGTTGTTGTTTAGGTGTCATTTTATTTTTTACATTTTACTCTAGTTTTCAAAATGTGTTTTAGAATTTTTCTTGGGTGGTGTTTACAGTTTACTACTGTTCGAGAGCTGCATAAATGCTTTACACATTACCTCTAAGTTATGCTGTGATGCCTTTTGTGCCAAGCTACCAGAGAGTTAAGATGTTAATTTAGTGACTGTTGTTTTTCAAACTGACAAAGCTTTTTCTCTCCTGAGGCTCACCAACGTTCAGTTGGCGAGTGCAAGTGAGAAGTCTAAATGTAGGCAGGCAGGTCACTACCGCTCACATTGAGAAAGCTGACACTTGTGTTAAGTATGCTGCCGCTTGAGAAGAAAATGTACTCGAGCGGAAGAAAGAAGTTGGCCCACTCTGGGGCTCCGTGTGATGCAGTTCGTGCTGATTTTACAGCATGGGAGAAACTCCTGGTGCTCAAGATCAGAGTGAACAGGAGGACTTAACCAAACTTCACCACTCGCGGAACTCCACATAACACAGCAGAGTTTTTTTCTGCACTTCGCGGAGTTCCACATAGCAGAACTCCCTGAACTTTACAGAGGCATACTAATAACCCCATTTCTTGCATCTGACAATTGAGACATTGGGGGTCATTCTAACTCTGGCGGGCGGCGGAGGCCGCCCGCCAGAGTTCCCCCGACAGAACACTGCTCCGCGGTCTGAAGACCGCTGCGGTGATTCTGTGTTTCCCGCTGGGCTGGCGGGCGACCGCCAGAAGGCCGCCCGCCAGCCCAGCGGGAAACCCCTTCCCACGAGGAAGCCGGCTCCGAATGGAGCCGGCGGAGTGGGAAGGTGCGACGGGTGCAGTTGCATCCGTCGCGAATTTCAGTGTCTGCTAAGCAGACACTGAAATTCTTTGTGGGGCCCTCTTACGGGGGCCCCACGACACCCCATACCGCCATCCTGTTCCTGGCGGGCGAACCGCCAGGAACAGGATGGCGGTATGGGGTGTCGGAATCCCCATGGCGGCGCAGCATGCTGCGCCGCCTTGGAGGATTCCTGAGGGCAGCGGAAAACCGTCAGGAGACCGCTGGTTTTCCTGTTCTGACCGCGGCCAAACCGCTGCGGTCAGAATGCCCTGTGGGGCACCGCCAGCCTGTTGGCGGTGCTCCCGCCGACCCCGGCGGACCCCCATTATGTTTGCCCTTCTCCGCTGTTCTGCCTGAAGATTCTTGCCTGATGAGACTCATGAAGTGTTGTAGCCTTGTACCCTTAGCTGGACTGGCCTCATACCCTGGAAGGCAATGTGCCATATAAGAGACCTCTGACTGCTCCAAATCATACATCCCTTCAGTTTATCTACAAATGTAGCAAGTAATTTTAAGAGCTGACTCCTTTGAAACCTACCCTAAGCACTGATTCTTGACCAATATTGATAATTAAGGAAACAGGTGTCTAAAAACTGATCTCCTATTTTTCTTCCATAGCCTCTCAGCCTTGAGAAACATCTTTCAACTATCTACTTAGTTTACAAGGAAGTATAAAATACACCATGGTCAAAGACTCTTCCCAATCCTTTACTGTGTTCCTCAAGGTCTACCTCTCAATCTAAATTTACAATAATGAAAAGATCATGATCCAAACAACTACCTTGAAAAACATCGATCTACACTTCTGAACACTTGTTCAGCTGATCAGCCATCATGCGCCTCCATCCCCTGATAGTCCTGGCTTATTTTTGAATGCTAGTCTCCTCCACACCCAAACCACCCACTCCTACTCTTTTCCATCCATCCTCCTCCTCTTTTAGTAACCACTCACCTTAGTTTACCCTGGGTTAGTGGTCTGAAAATTGTCTCTGAATAACTGAAGCTTTTAAATCTAGCCCTAACAATCCCTCTCGGCTAGTACCCTCAACAAAATTCTCAATCCTTTCTCAGTTATGGGAAACAACTCTCCTTTGAAAGGTGATGCCACTCCAGTTACCCTTTACCCATTCCCACTCACCCGGGACAAAATTAGCAATCCCACTATCTTCTCTCAATGGGCTATTGTAAATGATGTTACCACTGACAATACCTGAATGACAGCTAATGAGTAGATCTAGCTACAACAACCCTATCAGCTCTCATTCCCAGTGAACTAGCATACTGAATTATTTCATAATGAATAGAACTAATAGCTTTCAAGCAGCTTCCAGTGATCTTATGACCATGTTTGCTAGGTCTACCTTGGATGCCAAAATTGCTGGCTCATATGAAACCTCCAACCCTGAATCCACATTACTCTTCTCCTGCAACACCCTCAATAACTTTTCTCCTCCTAAACATAACCTATTCTTCTCACCTGCTACTTACAGTACCAAAGATCCATCTTGCCAGGAATCCCAGTTAACAGCAAATGACCACATTCTTGTACAGCAGCTCTACTGAAGTTATCATTAGCTACCAGACACTATCAAATCTCTGTCCTCAGAAATTAAGATTCTGGGCCTGATTTAGAGGTTGGTGGTGTTGACGCCAAACTGCCTCTTTTAAGTAGACGGTGTTCTCGATGCAGTATTTAGATGTATTGTGGCTTAACTGTTGACTGCCACGATTGAATGCTCTTCTCAGCTGTCAGGCTTCCACTGACCATATTTATATTTTACAGTCCGGCAGGCGTTGTACTAGTGGTGGACTGGTGGCAGATTGCTGAAGGAGGGAGACTGTCACAGGAGAAAATGGACAGTGTACAATGGCATGGAATAGAGATAAGTGACACACATATACACACTTTACCTTAGCCATATGTGTCTACCTGCACAACACATTACAGAACACACTACATACACAATATTATCCCTTGCCATTCCACCAACACACATCACAACAACAAACACAACACAACAACAGACACCTGAATGTTGCACACAGCAACACAACAGACAACCCAACATACACAACTAACATCAGACCCACATGCATGTGGCACACATACTGATACAACCACATCACCCACTCCAGCCCCCTCTACCTCAAACAGCCAATCCACTCACACACACATACATTCCTCAGCCCTTGTTCAGTGACCACCCAACCTACAGAGGTAATGCAGAATTCCTTCCTTTGAGTCCGACAATGGCGGGGTTGTGATTCCTCTGTGGTCCAGTGGCAGCAGCAAGTGCAGGTGATAGCCAGTCGTGTCCAGTCCAAAACGGACGTGGAAATGTGAAAAAGTTAAGTTCTGGCCTCCTTTACCCTCTAATCCACCAACACAGGTGTGGAGGTAATACCGCCACAGTTGACTTGGTGGAAAGGCACAGCATACTCTTCTCAGTGGAAGAGTGTCTGGGTCCCGCCGCCAGCCCCTATTTCCACAGCTGCCATCGAAACAGCTGGAGAATCCTGAAAGTAAGCATGACTGGGGGGGGGGGGGGGTCCTTTGCCTATGGTCCTGCCAACATCTGAATTGGGTGAGTGGACAGCCAAGGTGGAGAATGGGCTTTCCAGTGGAAAAACTGGCAGCAGAACGTTACTGCTAATATCAAAATCAGGCCCTCTGACTTCTAAAATCTCAAAGCATGATTTCCAAAACTGAAACACTATGTACAGACCGCTCTAATTACCTCTTCCTCACAGAGTGTAACCATGGCTCAACTTTGAAGATATTGATTTGAAGCATGATTCCCTAGATGGTTATAGCATTTCAGACCCCACTACTTACCTCATTCACAGAGAGAGTCTCCTTGACTCCCTGATTGCTGTCTAGACAAGAACTCTGCACATGAGTTTGACAAACTCCCAAACTTAGGGGGTCATTACGACCCTGGCGGTTGACTACCGCCAGGGCCGGGGACCGCGGATGCACCGCCAACAGGCTGGCGGTGCATCCATGGGCATTCTGACCGCGGCGGTACAGGCGCGGTCAGAAACGGGAAACCGGCGGTGTCCCGCCGGTTTCCCACTGCCCTAGGGAATCCTCCACGGCGGCGCTGCTTGCAGCGCCGCCATGGGGATTCCGACCCCCTTACCGCCATCCTGTTCCTGGTGGTTTTCACCGCCAGGAACAGGATGGCGGTAACGGGTGTTGTGGGGCCCCTGGGGGCCCCTGCAGTGCCCATGCCAATGGCATGGGCACTGCAGGGGCCCCCTAACAGGGCCCCACTAAGATTTTCAGTTTCTGCCAAGCAGACACTGAAAATCGCGACGGGTGCCACTGCACCCGTCGCACGCCTTCAACTCCGCCGACTCCATTCGGAGCCGGCTTCCTCGTTGAAGGCGCTTTCCCACTGGGCTGGCGGGCGGCCTTCTGGCGGTCGCCCGCCAGCCCAGCGGGAAAGCCAGAATGTCCGCCGCGGTCATTTGACCGTGGTGCGGTCAATCGGCGGCTCCCGCCGGCCCTGCGGTTACCGCGGCCGGCGGGAGTCAGAAAGACCCCCTTAGTCTAGGAAGACTTCAGGTAAAACATCACCCTTGAAGCAAAGACTGCTCAGGTGTGGTAGGGGCTCCGTAGATTTTGGAGTCTAATTACATAGTCACATATGAAACCTTGTGGAAATTCCACTTGATCCTACTTGTTATGCATTTCATCAACTTGTGATGCTTACTACATAACTGTCAACTGCCAAACACAAAACCAAGGTCCATATTTAAGAGGGTCTAGCACCATCTAACAACACAGCATCTTTGTTTTTTTCTGATGTGCCGTTAGATGCCCAACACCTGCCATATTTACTTTGTAACCCCTTGCACCACATTATGCCTTCACCTGGCATAATCTATGCAAGGCGGCGTTCCCCCATTATTGGGCCGCAGAAATGGCACAAATACATCTAAGAGATTTGTTTGCATCATTTTTTTCATCATTTTTAATGCTTGCTCAGAGCAGGCGCCAAAAGGGGGTATGCCATTGTTTTTTAATGGGCCCCTATGTACTGTTCAGGGTTAACACCAACATTTTGGCCCTAACCCTGAACAGTACATCAGTAGCATCATAAATTCTGATGCTTTTGCCCCCTACTCTGTGCAATGGTGTGCCGTATTTTAAATACAGCACACACATGGTGGCATAGGGGGGCACAAGGGTCCACAAGAAAAGTGGCACTACCTGTGATGTAGCACCACCTTCCTTAAATCTAGCCCCAAGATTGTTGATTTAGATATTGATCTGGACCCCATGATTCTTATGGGAACCTGACTCAATAATGACTTCCAGTTACGAATGGACTTTACGATCACAACCAACTATGATCTTATATGCCTTAACAGGGAAGGCCAAAGTGGCTGTGGAGTTGTGATCATACATATAAAATCCATTACTTTAAAAAATAAAAAAAAGACAAACCCACCCTTCCCTTGGAATGCCTCACAGTAGATGTCAAATTCAGAGCAAACAAATCTATCCTACTCAACCTCTGTGGGACAGCAAAATATTGGCAGATCAATGTATGGATTTTATTCCTTCCCAACATATACTTTCAAACCTCCGCCACATCTTTATTTAAGATTTCAACCTACACTGGGGAGATCCCAAAGGTAAGCATTATCAAACCCTCTCCTCATTCCTACTTGAAAATAACCTGATCAATATTGTCTGCAACCCACACCTATCAAAGGAGCCACCCTAGATCTGATTACCCATAGTAAAGACACTGATCGTCTGATCACTGTGGGCTGTTATGATCATTTCTTATTCCCCTTTGACCTCTCCTTCTCCAACTCCATTACCTTTGGAAAGCCTAAACGGCCTAAAATCTTGACTAGGGATAGCAGAAATGTCAACCAAGATGCTCTGTTGATGTGTCTAACTGACAGACTCCCACACGCCATGGAACAACAGTATTTAAATACAGCTGATAACCACATAAACCACACCCTAACCGCTATCAAGGATGACAGTGCATCTCTCAGATGAAAGATGGGAGGACACAAATAATCCTCCTATGGTATATTTATGATTTAAACAAAGAAATAAACTTGTCAGGTTGTTCAAATACTCATGGTAGCAAAATCCTCTAGGAATAATCTAGAAAAGTTATTCATAACCTGTGGTCCCAGGACACCCTGGGAGTGCGCAAAGCCTCCTCAGGATGTCCTCGACTGCTTAGAAAATTAATATTTAAAGATGAATAAGCTGTATATAAATTACGTGGCTAAATGTACAATTGAAATTCTTTAAACATACTGTAAATGTCAAGAAATTTTAAATTAGAGGCTCCAAAAAATAATGGTGTCCTCGGGTTGATTCGTGGACGCAATGCAGGTGCATCAAACAGAATATAGTATGGATGATGTGCAGCTTCAATTAAATTTAGAAAACCTCCAATCTTCCTATTAAAATTACATTTTTTTATTGTTTTTTATTTATATGTGTTTCTAAATGAAGTAGAATGTGTTATCACTTGGTTGATGAATACTTGTTTCTATATTTTTTGTGTATTGTATTGAAGTTCAAACTATCCACAATGTTTCGGGAGCTGTCCTCATCTTCCAGTAATAACTCAGTGGGGGGGTCCCAGGATTCCAATAATGAATCAGTAGTGGTCCTTGGGTTCCAGTAATAATAAAGTGTGGGTCCACAGAAGTCAAAACGTTGAGAACCACTGATCTAGAAGATTTTCATGACACTAGAAGATAATACAAAATGCATCTCTTCAATGTCAAATGCCACTCTTTTAGAAATCAGAATTATATGGCAAATAATAAACCCAGAAATATCTGAGAAGTAGTCAAAGGAGCCTTGATGGCCTTGGGCCACCCTAGACTTTTTGCAACTGGAAAAGATATGTGAGGATCCTCAAAAAAAATTTATTCAAAGTTCAAAAGTATTGAAGTCTCTCTGCCTGGTCAATCTACCAACACAAGTACCACTCTCCTAGGAAACACCTGATCCTATTTTAGGCACATCACAAAGACTGAAATTCAGAACATCATCTACAAGATTAACCCTTCTAACCATTTCCTGAAATTTTGCCTGCCAAAATTGTAATGCCCCAAAATCACTTTGGTCTAACATGATCAATCTCATTCTTGAACAATGAGTCCTCTGTGGTTTCCTAAAAAGAGGGCAAATATCCCCTTTACTGAAAGAAAAAAAAAACAGCTGATGTTCCAAAGGACATCAAAATCTACTTGCCAATTTCCTTCCACCCAGTTCTAGCTAAAAGTCTCGACAGCAGAGTGAAAATCTGATCAAAGCAAGTTGTAAATGCCAACAATCTGTAACATTAGTTCTATTCTGGCCTCAGTGATGGTTGGAGCAATAAAGACAAACATCCTACAAATTACAGGTGATCGTCTCAGAATTATGGACAATGTAGACTCTTGCCTGCTCATCTTTCTTGACTTCTCAGTGACCTTTGGTACAATCATCCATAACACCCTGGTTTGAATCTTAGAAGACTGTATGGACTTTGAAATGAAAGTCCTAGAGGTATTTAAATCCTACCTAGAAAACTGCTCACAAATGACCAAAATGAAACGATTTCTCTCTCTGCAAGATACTGTTCTAGCCACAGCTAAGTTCAGTCTCTACTTGGAATCACTGGACAACATCATAAAGGACTCATATTGTTCCCTATTACTAATTCACAGATGCCACTCAGCGCTAATTGAAGGTCTCCTTCCTCACCAACATCTCTTCTACAGACAAAATTCTTCCCTGAATGTCCTTGCACTGTCTCAAGCTCAACCCCCTTAAGAGATAGTTCCTTGCACACCAGTCCAAGCATCCTTATGTTCTACTAACATCCTAGATTGTTTTACAATCTTCTCTGAAAATACCAAAACTGTTGCTTTCACCCTAGACAAAAGACTTAGGGCCTGATTTAGATCTTGTAGTGTTACTGCCTAGCTGCATCGACAGCAAACCTAAGAAGACCGTCAAGTCGACCATGTTCTGCCTGCCATCTTTAGATGTTAAACTCTGCAAGTGGAGGATTGGTGATGAATTGCTGATGGAGGGAGATAGCAGTGGGGCATACTGGGCCTTGTACAACGGCAGTGGCTTTGGAATAGAGGTAACTGACACACACACACACACTGTCCCTCAGCCATATGTGTCCCCAATGCACCACACACTATACATAACATGCACACCATCATCAATTTTAATTCCAGCACACCACAACTCGTACATACCAAAACACACATTAACAGACATTCATGACAAAGCACACACACACCATTGACATTTCACCCACACATGACACAACCACAACAACCAGCACAACTGCAAACATTACAACAATGTCAGCCACACAAAAGCAACATACACCTGGAGGTGTCACACAGCAACACAACATACACAACAACATCAGTCTCTAATGCAAGTGACCCACATACAGACAAAATCACATCATCCACTCCAGCTCCCTCCAGCTCAACCAGTCTATCCACACACAAACGTACTGACTCACATACACAACAGACAGCACAAACCTACCAGGACAGGTCATCATGCAATGTGCATACATGTACACCATTGTCCCATGTGAGTGTACTGTCGTTGTGGTGTCAGCATTCATTTTGTAATGAATGATGGCACCACAATGACAGTTGTGTATGTGTGCAACAGGCATGTTGTGCCTGTGTGTCCCCAGCCATATGCGACACCATCATGTACCCCATATATGCATGTCACGATATTAAAAAAAATATATTGTGACATATATATGCCTGCTGTGGCCCGACCACCTGTGCAGTGCTAACCTAATGTACCATGGCAATGCAGCTGCCTTACCTTTGAGTCCGGCGACAGAGGGGTCGTGTTTTCTCCATGGATCGGTGACAGCAGTGACTACAGGTGTTGTCCTGTCATGTCCAGTTGAAGACGGAGGTGAAATTGGGAAAAAGGGTGAGTTTTCACCCCTTTTCCCTCCAATCTACCAACCTAAACATGGAGTTTCTACCACCACTTTTTTCTTGGGGGTAAGGCGCATCAAAATCTGCATGGCAGGAAGAGTGGCTGGAGTTCCGCCTGCATCAACTTTTCTCTCTCGACATGGGCAGTGTTTTCTGGCAGAGAAAGTGCTTTGAATGCAGACTTTCGTCTATGGGACCACCAACATCTAAATATGGCGGGCACACCATCACAGCGGCAGATGGGTTTTTAGTTGAAATGTCAATGGCGAGACAGTTACCACCAAGACCTAAATCAGGCCCTTAAGACCTGATTTAGATATCGGCGGACAAGTAACTCTGTCACAACGGTGAAGATATCCCGTCCATCGAAATCTAAATCCTATTTTATCCTATGGGATTTAGATTTCAGCAGCAGGATATCCATCACCATTGTGACGGAGTAACTCGTCCTTCAATATCTAAATCAAGCCCTTAATTTCCTTAATCATATCAGCCCAGCTTTAAAACAATGCAAATTATCAACTTAAATTTGTCTGTAGATTAAATCCATCCTACCAGCGCATGACTTGAAGGCATTGATTCAAGCCCTGGTCCTATCTGGTCTGGACTACAGAAATGCCATCCTAGCTGGAGTCCTTAAGACACACCTAGTTCTGATGAAGCCATTGCTAAATGCTGCTGCTCGCCTAACGTCAGGGGTTTCCAGGTTTGACCGGGTCACTCCTACCTTGTCTTCTTTTAATGGGCTGCCTATTTAAAGAAGATACATGCTCATATTTGCCTCCCTAGTTCACAAAATCACTCACTCTCATCAATCACATTATCTTGCGAGGAAACCAGGAATCTGTGGTGGTTGCATGCAACCTTGCAGCACTGGCTCCCTACTTCTTAAAACCCCATTTTTCATGAAAAAACACAGACCTCCTGCCAATTGTTCTTTATAGTTGCCTCCATAATTTGTAACTCAATCCCTCGAACTTTAGCCTCTGTACCAACTTCCAAAAAACAATACAAATAATTCCTGTTTATAGGATCGAAACAAACAAAAATCCTTTTAGATTAACTGGGTGCTCTGCTCCTGATTGTTTTTAAATACATCTGTATACGAACTGCACCTTCTTTGATTGCAGTTCTGATTGTGTGCTAACTCAGGACCGGTACTCCCATGTGGTAAAACCATGAGTTTTCTTCTTTTACTGGATTAGGTTTAGCACTAATTCCTGTCTATCTCCTGCTGTCTATGCTTGCATCCAGCCCTGTTTTGTTATGTGTTTTGACGCCCCTGGTATGACCTAAATTGCGTGTCTTTTAACATGCTCTCATATTGTACTGTAACTTTCTCACAAGTCTGGAGATCTGCCTTTCTGTAGGTTGTCAGTCACTTTTCTTACTTTTTTTTTGCACTCTCCCTTCTTTCGCTTGTTTGTACAATATGCACAGTCTTGTGTGAAGTCGAGTGATCCTCTTGGGACTACTACATGCTATCTAAAAACTTCTATGTCAGTTGGAGCAGTGAATAAAAATGTGCCCCTTCATCTCCAAGCTATCTTCAGTTTATTGCTGGAATCACATGGATTTCTACTTGCCTACCTGCTTTTAAAAATCCACTTAGCACCGTTCACGAACTACGCAGGGAATAATTGAGGCTTACCTTACACTCCAACTCACCTTTCAGTCCAGCATGGCAGGTGTACGGCTATACATTGATCAGCTACCCAATGAAAGCTTTCTTACGCTGCCTAAACGCCTGCAATGTTGTGGAACCTAGGTCAGTAAAATGACTTTAAACTACCTGAACTCTTCCTGGACATTTCGGACTACATCATGAACTCAAATTCATAATTCAAATCATACCACCAATCTTTTCATGGACAAATAATTGCTTTCACTGTATTCAAAGAAAAGTTGACTCAAAATGAACTTTGTTGTAAGTGAAATTAATTTATGTAGTTCACGTAGCTTCCAAATATCCTTCCCTATGCATAGGTCGGTGTAGCCAATTTCATATGCTGCTTTAGCTAGCCTCATTCTCCTTTTCTCAGTTAACACAGATAGTGATAATTTCTGGTACAATGTAATACTCTACAGAGTCAGTATCGTAATCTGCTTTGACACACCCTGCTGGAATCGCACTCACTAGATTTGTATTTGTTACCTTCTTTGCCGCAGAATCACCAATTTATCTTCTCTGCAGCTGGGCAAGTCAAGGTTCAAGTATTATTGCTTTGGACATGACTGTACCTTAAATGAAAATGGCAGGCTATTATCGTAGTGGAGAATAGTATGTGTAGTATGTGCAGAATGTGTAATATACACACACACACACAAATACAGTCACACACCCACATATATATTACCTACTGGTTTCTGTCAGAAATACTTTTTTTGTTTTGCCAATAACTTTGGCGCTGTTTGACAAATCTTCATGGAATTTTGAAAGTAGTATGACAAGTTCAGCTCCTGTCTTGAAAGTTTCAGGGTGATTGATCAAGTGGGGGCTGACAGAAATGAGGAGTCTCAAAATGCTTCTACTCCATGCATTTTCCTTGGGGATTTAGAATACAAGTACAACCTTAACCCCTGGACAGAATTACACCACATTTGGCAGAAAAACTGCTCTTGGTCGAGAAAGACCCTTTTTGTTATTTGGTGTTCTGTTCAATAGTTTTTGAGTAACTAAAGAAAAAAAATGGATATCTGGGCGAAGGTACAGATCTCATGGTGAGATCTAATTGGCTGTCAGAACTTCATCCAGGAATTGCTGGCAGCTATCTTTTGAGCAATAAACATGATAGCAACTCCTAAATGATCTACAAAGCTGAAAACAATAGCTAAAGCTTAAATGTAGTGAAAGAATGCACATTAAGGAATATATATGTCAGCCACTACAGGGCTCTGGGACATGGACCCCATTAAAATGCATTGTAGTGAATTGCAAGTTTTTAGGGTCACACAAAGGATAACGTATACAGGGGAATAACAGATTTTAGTTACAATATAATCATTTGTTGATGGTTCCATACTAATTTTAGGACTTGTGGTGTGTGGTAAGATGATTTTACCCAGTGAAAAAGCCTTCTGCTGGGATTTCATGAGTCATGTTGGAGAGAAAACGATTTTCTCATGATTTTCCCATAGGAAGGTGCTCCAGAAGCTGAAATGAGATCAAATTTCTGTAAATTCACACTGTCTTTCTCGGCCTTCTGAGAATGAAGTCTGATATTCTCAATAACACATGTACTTCCAACAGGAGCAGCCTATCAGTTGATTCCCTTGTATTCTACTGCATCCTCCCAGAGTGTTCTAAAGAACAGCTAGTGTACTAGCAGTGTTACTTATGACAGAAATGTGGCACACCTTAAGCCATCTCAATTGATTTAAACTGTTAAAACTTAAAGCATTTAATTTAGAAAGAATTTGAATCAAATGATCAACTAGATAAAAAAACATTAAGATGGCAAATCATTTAAAAGTGCTTTGTTGTTATTTGAGAATACAGAAAATATGTCCTCATTTTAGTTTTTTAGAGCACTAACCATAATTTCTATGGGAATAAGACTGTCTCATTCTTACAATTTCCTAAGGAAATGCTTTGGGTATGACAGTTTTGATTACATCAAGATGATGTTATTTGTGACACACTTTTGTAATAAATATAGAATGTTAGCAATTTACTTGATCATTGGAATGCTGGGGGGAGGCAGAGGTCAGGGGCACCGACTCAGATATTTGAGGGCAGGGAAGAGGGTGCAGAGGCAACAAGTTGACCACATTGGGCAGGCAGAAGAGACAATGGCAGCATGATGGACCATGGAGGGCAGGGAAAGGGGGGGTAGACAAGCCTCCTAGACAACTAGAGCGCTAACAGTTTTAGTTATGACACACTTGAAGCTAACTGGTAAAGCTTAAAACATTTAATTTAGAAAGGAACAAAAGGAGTGGTTCATTTTGTCATAGAAATCATATATTTAAATTTAAAACTATATTATCCAGAATGCATTGTAAATAATGAGGCACTATGGGGTATAAATAGCAAAAGGGAAAAGGGACTCATTCACTGTGAACAAGACTCCTTGGGGAGTTGAAACGCATTGGTGGTTGTTAATTTGGCATTAATAAATAGGCACTATTTGAACTTCATGGAGTGCAGTGAATACTTTTGGTGAATTATATTTTTCGAGACTGGTCCTCTCCGTCACGAGCACCGGCAGTGGAGTGCACCACCCAGCAACCTTTAGACCATTTTTTGTTTGAAGATATATATATTCCAAGTGACTCCAAGCAAGAACGTGTTTATTAATGACAGTAAATCCTGACGCGTTTCGGAGCACTGGCTCCTTGATCACAGGTCAAGAGGTATGCTCCCTCGTGCATATATTTAAACTAAAACGAAAACAAACAACATCAACAAAGGACTGTCACCATTAGTTGCATCGGTGTCAGCCATTTTGAAATGGAGTCCATATAATACATCATCTAATCACACACAATCATGTTAAGTCTTGGTAAATACATTTTGGCTCCCTACTCCTGCAACAGGTCTGCAGGTTTATGAGAAATATGATGAGGGTTGTGACCACTGGGGGCACAGGAACAATTGCGCGCCTACTACATGGATGCTGGTAGATTCCCAGCGATCAATGCCTAAGCAGGATCTCCAGAGAGGACCTAGCCCATGAGCAAAATCATCAAATTTCAGTGCCCCCAAGTAGGCCCATCAAGCCAGAGGAGGACACATTCACACTATAGCTAATGGCATGGAGACCTCCCTTGGTTCCTCACACACTAGAAATGAGGACAGGCATCCTCCAAGAGTTTCAATGCTGCCCTTCTCTACCCACAGCACCCAACCCCTGGCCTCCTCTAAGGGGGACAGGCCACGGCATGAGTGCCCCACACACAATGACAGTTCTGGGCTGGGCCTGCCAAATGGGGCAGACCTCCCCAACCCAGCTCTGAGTTCTGAGGTCAGTGTACTCCTATCAAGTTCCTGCCGGGAGAAGGCTGTAACCGAGAATAGCTCTCAGCATCAAAGACCATGGGTCGCCATGTGCTGTTGGGAACAACAGCGCCCGGCCATAATACTCTCCTCCATCCCCTAACCCAGAATCCTCTCCATGGCTCAAAAGTTTCACCCACCATGGGCCTCACAGGGGGACTGGTCTCCACACCGTCAGTAATGTTGTTCCTCTGGAAGGAAAGGAAGCCATGGCATGGAACTTCTCTCTTTTCGTGCATTGCAGCCCCCCGTGCTCAAGGGAAAAGAGGGGCCCATGGGAAGAACACACAATGCCCTGTTTGAAAGAATTGGGATCGCTTAACACGTACTCTTAACACGTGCTCTATGGAAACTAGGGAAAGCGCCTTGGGGCGCTATCTGGAAATAGGTAGAGAGCAATCACCCACAACTTCAGACCAGCCCACCCTAGCAGTTCGGTGAGGTTTGAGTTGAGGGTGCTCAACACACACTGTGCTCTCTGGAGAACACTAGGGTGCCCTAAGTAAGTTAATAGGCAGCAGGCCAGCACATGAGCTAAGTGGCTATACAGCAGTCCCTTTGGCAGGCCCAGAAATCAGCAGGCCACTGACCAGCATAGAAAAGGCTGTAGCCTAGATGGCTGTTCTGCCTAGTGGCACCGCAGTCCCTGAGTAACTTAATGTCAGTGGGCAGCAGGGCAACAAACAGAAAACTGATTCAATGAGTCCTTTATGCTTTCCAGCAGTAACAGGTAGCAAGGCAACAGCAGAAAATAAGTCTAGATGAGTCCTTTTGCAAGTTAACAGTCCTTCTGACAGAGGTTCAGTCCCAGTTCTCAAAATACTCTAATACATGGGGTCAGAGCTCATGTACTTATACCCTGGTGCCCTGCTTCTAGAAGGTTGAATAAGTTTCCAGCAAGATCTGACAAGTTCCAGGAGTTTCCATCCTCCCCTACTCTAGCTCCAGACATCAGTAGGGGGTAAACATGCCCTTTTTGTCAGGGCAGGAGACAGCCATTAAAAATGTGAGTGTGCCCTGTCTCTCTCTCCCAGCCCAGAAAGAATATCCAGTATGCAGATATAATCCTGTTTCACTCCAGCCCTCCCTCTATGATGACTGTCTGGAATGTATGCACAAAGCCCAGCTATCACCTTTCCCTAGACATGGATTGAAGTCAGGCTGCAAAGCACAATAGTCATAAGCACAGTAAAATACCCACTTTCTAAAAGTCCTTTTAAGGTCAAGGAAACAAGTTTTTAGGGACCACGGGTCAAAGTATTTCATAAAAGGAACGACGGTCCCTCAAGTGAAATTGTAAGAGTCAAATGTCCCATAGAAAACCAATAGAGTCTATGCTCAAATTACAAAAGTTACAAATCTAAAGTGTAGGCATATTTATTTAAATTTAAGACTGTGTAGTGTGGAAACAAAACCACAGAAAGAGTAGCATACAACATGTAGACAACAAAGCAGAAATACTCAGGAAATACATGTGACAAAAATTACAACTCAAAAGATGAGGTCACAATACTTCAGTACTCTTGCTTGTATTAAATTAAAAAGAACAAATATACAAGGATCGAGTAAAGGTACTCTAGTAGAACACCTCTCCAACCCTTAGTCCAATGCTGGGATCATCACCAAGACATAGAATCTATGCCGAAGGTGAGCGGGTTATGAAACACATAACCCAATGCTTCCTAAGGTTACAATCTAGAGGGAAAAGGAAAAGAAAAAGTGGAACAGGACAAAGATGAGAAAATGGAACTAGAGAGGGAGATGTGTTAATAGCATACTGATATACGCATATTGCACACCATGCCAACCAGTGTCTAGTGGGTAGAACACCCTGTGCGGGGAACAAACACTGGGTAATAGTAATGGAAAAAGGAAGGTAAACCATCAAGATGAGTATGACTAGAGATCACCTGAACAAAAGATAGTGTGAACCACAGACTCACTGACAGGGTAAGAAGATTGTGAACGATGTGAGGAATGCAAAAAATAATAGAAAACCTTGCGTCCTGTGCTTAGCTAGCCTGTGACAATAAAGCATGTGATGATACTAAAATCACCCAAGAAGAACCAGACGCGAAACATCGGGCTCATTAGAATTTCCCAATAGTCTAAAAACATGAGTAGGGAAAGTGGGTGAGGTGCAATTACCCAACAGTGCAAGGTGTCTAGCACCCAATTCCACAAACCTGAATCAATGATTACAATAAGCAGAGGAAGGGACTATTACGGAGCCAGCAAATATGCTATCATTATAATTAGAGTGGTGTGAGGCCTGAATGCAAACACAAATATTGTATAAGCACAGGCCTCAAATAGGACTAGCTCATATCACATGTAACCAACAATACAAGGAATGAACCCACTACATAATGGTCTGGTGATGTGCTGGCATGTACCTGCAAACGTGAGGTGGCAAGGATAGCCTCGCTAGGAACGGCAAGGAGCATTCCGTACACATGGGATGTTGAATTGCTAGAGGCACGAGGTGGCAAGGATAGCCCCGCTCGAAATGACCATGAGCATGCCGTGCAGAAGGAAGCCTGCTGATGATGGAGGTGCATTGGAAGATGACTGATGTCCGTTGTACGAATTCTGGTGAAGATGATTATCGCACGATATCAGAGGATGTGCGCATGCATAAAGGACCCCAAACCAATTCATGATAACCGGATGAAAAGTGTGGCAGCCATTATTAAGTGTGGTGGGAGAAAAGGAGAAATCCGTGTAGCGGAAAACCAAACTGATATCAACAAAATATTCTGGCACTTTTGGATTGACAATCAATGTGTTAATAATAAAATAGTATGAAATATAGCCTGTGACCTAAGAGTGCACAGACTTTGAAAGGTTTGGAATATGATGGACAACATTTCAATACCCGGAAACTAAAATTATTGAAAAGCAATAAGTCCCAGAATTAATGGAATATATATTATACACAGTTATTTAAAACCATCTCCCCGGCAGGTGATCACAGTTGTCGTGCACCTGCCTGAGGGGCTAATATTAATGCTCTACTGAATAAAGAGGAACTGAAGTGGATAATATTCACTAATAGCCATAAAACTGGCTTGAACAGGATGGAGGACTGGACCGCTTTAATATAGCAATTTTAGCACTTGACCAATACTTTCCTTTGCACATCTGGTTTTCTTTATTTACCTCTACTTTAATTTCCTGTGTGATTCTGGACAATTTCTTGGGATTGTAATTTACATTATTACTATGTATCTTGTTGATTATGAAAAGGTCTGGGGCATTGGGGCCCTTGTGTCGCAGTTTTTCTACTTTTTAAATTTTTGCTGATTGTTTCTCTTCCTTTTTCAATTATAATCAATTATATGACAGGTTTTAATGAATTGTATATATATATATATATACATATATATATATATATATATATCCTCACTGTAAGAAAGTGGGTTGTTAGTTGGGGAGTCAAAAATCTTGTCAAGTGCAACACACAAGTTCAAAAAATCAACACCTGATAGCTTTGGCACAGAGTAGACTGGCTTACCTTAAGGAAAGGTTTGTAAAGTATTTAGCAGCACCAAAACTACAAAACAGGATACCATAAAAATCCACAACCAATGTCTAAAACCGGAGAAAAAATAATAAGAGAAATGGCACCAACATGACTAAAGGCCTGATTTAGATATTGGCAGATGGGTTACTGTGTCACAACTGTGATGGATATCCTGTCTGCTGCAATCTAAATCCCATTGGCTATAATGGGATTTAGATTCCGTCAGACGAGGTATCCATCATCGTTTTGATGGGGCTATCCATCTACCAATGTCGAAATTTGGCCCAAAAATACAATAAGGGAACCAGAGATATGAATTTTCAAACTTTTAGGCCAAAAAGTACTAACATTTTGTCACAAAGCAGCAACATATGTTGCTGTGCTGCATTGCATGAAAGAAATAGAGCATAAATGTGCCACATCTACTACATTATGGTGCAGCACTGCTCTCTCATAGCACTGGTGCAATTCTGGCTGCATATCACCAATGCAGGGACTCTTTTGCCACGATGCAAGTTTGCCTGTATTGTGGTAAGAGCAGTTTTGTACATGAAGGGATAAACTAATCTTAGAGGTGCATTGCAGCACACAGAAAGAGGAAATAACAATGAAACATAAAGATATTGCTTCTCATTACACCAGTATTGTCTAGGCACAACATTTCACAGCAAAGCTATGTTTACTGATGTTGGACTTGGCCCTCTCTGCAGGGTAACCCCTAACTTTTTACCTTCATCCTCCTGTTTTCTAAATTTGTTGGCTTTTAGATCTCGGTTTACATTACCACTGCTAACAAGTGCTAAAGTGTGTGTGCTCTCTCTTTTAAACATGGTAAAATTGGCTTACACCCAAATCACATATTTAATTTACTTATAAGACCTAAGTAAAGTGGTACAACATATACCCAAGGCCTGTACATTAAATGCTACTAATAGGCATTCAACACTTTTTGTGCCACCCACTAAAGTAGCCCTTTAAAACATGTCTCCGTATTGCCATTACTGGCTGTGTGCAATGTAAACTGCCAATATGACCTGTCAAAATAATCCTTTTGCCAGCCTTAAACCTCCTTATTTAATACATAAAAGTCACTCCCTCAACATCCTCTAATGCAGGGTGCATTGTATGAAAAAATATTGACATATACTTTTAGGTTTTACATGTCCTGGTAGTGAAAAACTCCTCAATTAGTTTTTCTATATGGTGAGGCCTACTTCCCCCTTAGAATAAAATTGGGTTACTTTATTACATCTACTAAGAAATAACTTTTGATTAGGAACAGGTTGAAATGTCATATTCGTTCTCAAGCGAATTGTAAATTAAAATCATCTTTAATTGTGAAGCTGGCTTTTAAGGCACAATTCTGAAATTCTACTTTTATAAAGTTAGCATTTTCATGTCTTAATCATTTAGTACCTACAGCCTGTGTCCTGGGTCACATGACTGTGATGAAAGTGACAATTGGCCTTTGTGTATTCCTCCCAAACAGTAAAACAGAGGAGGCTAGGTGTTGGCAGGATTGCCATCCTACCCGAATGAGAGGTGAGGAGCTGTTCCATGCCCCATTTACATTTAAAACAGGCTGCCTCAGCACACACACAACTAACTTCACACTATTCTTTTGTCAACACAAATCCCCTGGACTCTCGGCATTGAGGAAGAAAATTCCAGAACCATCTGTGAGGGAAACTACAGAAGTTTCTTTTACTTCAAATCTAGCACCAGCTGTAAAAACAGGAACCTCAGACCTACTCTTCAGTGCACTCCTGGACATATGGACACTTTAACAGAAGGACTGCAGTGTTCCCCAGAGGGATTTGCAGGTGCCCAAGGCCTGCCTTGCTCCCCAAAGGTTTACCTGGTTTTTGAGACATGCCTTGTTCTTCAAAAACTGCCCTGTTGCTACCAGAGGTATTCCCTGCTGTTTGAGACCTTCCATGTTTCCCAGTGGACATCCCTGTTGCTTGGAGCCTGCCTTGTTCTTTGGATGACTGCCCTTATCTGTGAGAAAGAAGGCAAGGCTGAGCCTAATCCCTTCTTCCCAGGCCAGCCTAAGTGACTTCAAGAGTCAGTTGGCTGACCTTTTCCTGAGCTACTGGGACACAGGTTCCAGAGGCACACTCTGCAACTGCCCAGCTGACCTGTTGCAGCTGGTGGTGTCTGGACCTGCAACTGGACCTGCCTGAGCTCTGCTGGTCTTTGCTGCAGTGGGTTCCTGATCCCAAGAGGTATATCCACAGGTCCTGGACCATTGGTTGGCATAAGTTGAGCTCCTCCTGTGAAATCCTGAAGTTTTGAACTTTGCATGCTGGACTTTGAAAAGGTATTTTTTCTCAGCAGGGCTAACCTGGTCCCTGTATTCAGCATGCACTTAATTCCAATCAGCCTAAACTTGTGACTTTGTCCCAGTCAAGCATGACCAGATACCCAAAGAAAACACTTTCTACTTCTTGGCACCATTTCCACTTAAACTTTTCAATCAATCAATCAATCAGTGTATTTGTAGAGTTCACTACCACCCGTGAGGGTCTCAAGGCGCTGAGGGGGGAGAGGTGCTGCTACTGCTCAAATAGCCAGGTTTTGAGCCGCTTCCTGAAAGTCAGCAGGTCTTCGGTCTGTCGTAGGGGCAAAGGAAGGGTGTTCCAGGTCTTGGTGGCGAGGTGGGAGAAGGATCTGCCTCCAGTAGTCGCTCTTCGAATTCGGGTGACGGTGGTGAGGGCGAGGTCGGCTGAGCGGAGTTGGCGGGACAGGGTGTAGAAGGTGAGTTATCTGTTGAGGTAGGCTGGACCGGTGTTGTGGAGTGCCTTGTGTGCATGGGTGAGGAGCTTGAAGGTTATCGTTTTGTTGACGGGGAGCCAGTGTAGGTCTCTCAGAAGGGGAGTGATGTGGCTTTGGCGATGGGCATCAAGGATCAGGCGTGTGGAGGCGTTTTGTATGCGCTGCAGTCGTTTGACGAGGTTGGCCAGGGCTCCTGCGTAGAGGGTGTTTCCGTAGTCAAGTTTGCTGCTGACGAGAGCTTTGGTGACTGTTCTTCTTGTATCTGTGGGAATCCATCTGTAGATCTTGCGGAGCATGCGGAGGGTGTTGAAGCAGGATGAGGAGACAGCACTGACTTGCTTGGTCATGGAGAGTGTTGAGTCGAGGATGATGCCCAGGTTGCGTGCTTGGTTGGTAGGTGTTGGGGCTGCTCCCAGAGTGGCCGGCCACCAGGAGTTGTCCCAGGCTGAGGGGTTGGCGCCGAGGATGAGGACCTATGTCTTCTCTGAGTTCAACTTCAGTTTGCTGTTCCTCATCCATTTGGCGACGGCCTTTGTTCCTTCGTGGAGGTTGGATTTGGCTGTGAGGGGGTCCTTGGTGAGGGAGAGAATCAGTTAAGTGTCGTCGGCATAGGAAATTATGTTGAGGTTGTGTAGCCGGGCGACAAGGACAAAGTTGAAAAGTGTAGGGCTGAGGGACGAACCTTGGGGAACGCCGCAGATGACCTTGGAGGCTTCAGAGCAGAAATGGGGGAGGTGGTGAGGAGGGAGGTGGATGCTCTGGGTTCTGCCGGAGAGGAAGAAGGTGGTCCACTACAGAGCTTTGTCCCGGATCCCTGCGTTGTGGAGGCGTGTGCGTAGGATACGGTGGCAGACGGTGTTGAAGGCGGGCGAGAGGTCCAGGAGGATGAGGGCCGTGGTTTCACCGTTGTCAAGCAGGGCCCTGATGTCGTCGGAGGCGGCGATGAGGGCAGTTTCGGTACTGTGGTTGCTGCGGAACCCTGACTGGGATGGGTCCAGGATGTTGTTTTCTTCGAGGTACTGGGTCAGTTGTCTGTTGACGATCTTCTCAATGACCTTGGCTGGGCTTGGGAGCAGGGAGATGGGACGGAAGTTCTTGAGGTCTCTCGGGTCCGCCATGAGTTTCTTGAGTAGGGGTTTGATCTCAGCATGCTTCCAGGTCTCGGGGTAGGCCGCGGTCTCAAAGGAGATGTTGATGGCTTTGCGAAGGTGGGGTGCGAAGGTGGCACCTGCTTTGTTAAAGATGTGGTGCGGGCATAGGTCTGACGGAGATCCAGAGTGGATTGTGCCCATGATTTTGATAGTGTCGTCTTCATTCACGTTGGCCCAGATGAGCAGGGGTTCGTAGTTGAAGGTGGGTGGAGAGTCTGAGGAGTCGGTGATTGGCGGGGTGGTCTGGCTGCTGAAGCTGTCATGGATGTCTGTGATCTTGTGGTGGAAGAAGGCGGCGAGG
This sequence comes from Pleurodeles waltl, assembly GCF_031143425.1. Classification (NCBI taxonomy): domain Eukaryota; kingdom Metazoa; phylum Chordata; class Amphibia; order Caudata; family Salamandridae; genus Pleurodeles; species Pleurodeles waltl. Next base: position 1,515,499,871 of record NC_090440.1, read on the forward strand.
TAGTTGCACAGGTCTTGCAAAGGAGGGATGTCGTTTGTGCTAGAGCTGGGGTTGGAGAGTTCATTCACGATGTTGAAGAGCTCCTTGCTGTTGTGTGCATTGTTGTACAGGCGGTCTTTGAAGGAGGTTTTCTTGGCAGATCTGATGAGGTGATGGTGATTGCGGCTGGCATTCTTGAAGGCGGCATGGTTGTCCGGTGTCTGTTCGAGGAGCCACTTTCTCTCCAGTTTCCTGCAGGTTTGCTTGAAGGCTCGATGGTCCAAGGTGAACCAGCTGGCTCTCTTGTTGGCACCTCTGTTGGAAGGTTTATTGAGCGGGGTGAGAGTGTTGGCGCAGTCGTCGATCCAGCGCCAGATTTTGCAGGCTGCGAGGTCGGGATTGGTGGGTTCGGTGGGTGGGTTTTCGGGCGAGGCTGGTGTTCAGCTGGTCTTGGCTGATTTTGCTCCAGTTGCGGCAGTGGATCTGTTGGGTGTGGTGGTGCGTGGTGGGTTTCTGGAAGGTGAAGTGGATGCAGCGGTGGTCGGTCCATGGGGGTTTGGTGGTGTTTCAAATTGTATATATCCAGTTCTACTGATTAAATGTTTGTTGTTTTGGTCTTATTTTATTTATTGAATTTTACTCTATTTGTCTAAATTGGTATTGATTGTTTCTTGTGTTATAGTCACATTATTACTGTTTGGTTATTGCATAAATACTTTATACATAGTCTCTAAGTTATGCCTGACAACTTTTGTGCCAAGCTATCAGAGGACTAAGCACAGGTTAATTTTGTGACATTTGTGGTTCACTTTGACAAGGATTGTGGTTGTTGCTTGAGAAGGGACTTCACAACCCTCAATCAAAAACCTAATTTCGTACAACAGACTAAACACAATTTCTTATAACTGACCATAGTAAACATGGGTTTGTGGCAAAATACATTGGTGGTGCAAGGGAACACCCAAGCAACACCTCCTCAACACATGATAACGCATGCTAGCGATATGCGCTGCCTAGTGTTCCTTTCTTTTTTTCCAAAGTCACACAAGCCACACAAATTGGGCTTTGTAAATACCAAAATAGATTTTGCATCAGGACTGTGACAAAAAGTGGCTCAACCATGAAGCAAAATCTTAGTAAATCTGGGCACTTTGTCCTTTTTATGGAGCGCACAATCCCGCAGCGGGCAAAAACTAGTGTTGTATCCATTGCAGTCCTCTCAAAATGAGGTGCGAGGTCTCAACTTTTGAGGCTTTCTGGAGCAGTTCCTCTTGGCATATTCTAAGGCTCCAAAGACTTCAGGGACAGCCCTCAGGGGCCAGGACTCAGCTCCAGCAGATGCCATGGGCAGTCCGGTTTAAGTTGCTACTTGTCAGCTGAGTATGTCAGAAAAAAGGCCTCTTGTAGGTTTTTGCATCCCAGTAGCCACACAGGAGGTCAGAAAACTGTCCCTTGGAGTCCACTGCTTAGCCAGGGATACAAGAGGGAGCAGGGCCAGCCTCTCCAGTACTCTTCTGTTCTTCCAGAGGTCTGGAAATTGCCCACCTGAGCTGTGAATGAAGTGCCACTTTTGTTAGGATCATAACAGTGGGTGGAGTTGACACATGGACAGTCCCTAGACCATGAGAAAAGAGGTTCCAGACAACCATTCTATTTCAGCACATTCTGTTTAAGGTAAAGCAATTATTCCACAGTATACTGTTCTGAGGCAAATCTGATATGGTAACACACTTCTTCCAGTAGAGGTTTCTGGTATGCCAACCAGGGGTTGAGCCCAGGTTTGTTTATTGAATTATGAGTTGGACCAGACAAGATTTGGGACCAGGCACCTCTTCAACAGTGTCTCTGGAGGTGGGTAAGGCAGGTAGTATCATTCTATATGAATATCTGACCGAACTTTGCTAACCAATCCATTCTCTGCATAATGATTAAGATATGATTTCCACAAAAGGTCAAAATGTAAGGTAAAAATGCATTTTGGGTTCATTTACTTCACTTACTCAAAGTCTGGGCCTGGTGCAGCTACCAGGCTACTCTTCACCCCATTCCACATGTTGTTATTTATAGCCTTTTGTGGAAAAGCATTTGGGGGCATATTTATACTCCGTTTGCGCCGGAATTGCGTCGTTCTTTTTGACGCAATTCCGACGCAAAACTAACTCCATATTTATACTTTGGCGTTAGACGCGTCTAGCGCCAAAGTCCATGGAGTTAGCGTCATTTTTTTGCGTGGACACCTACTTTGCGTTAATTATATGCAAGGTAGGCGTTCCCGTCTAAAAAATCGACTCCGAGGCATGTGCGTCGGATTTATACTCCCGGGCAAAATTCCCGCCCGGGAGTGGACGGGTCCAAAAAAATGACGTACGGCCGCTTTTGCGCCGTTTTTTAGCGCCTGCAAAAGGCAGGCGTTAAGGGACCTGTGGGCTCTGAAGGAGGTGCCCTCCCATGCCCCCAGGGACACCCCCTGTCACCCTTGCCCACCCCAGGAGGACACCCAAGGCTGGAGGGACCCATCCCAGGGACATTAAGGTAAGTTCAGGTAAGAGTTTTTTTTTGTTTTTTTTGTGGCATAGGGGGGCCTGATTTGTGCCCCCCTACATGCCACTATGCCCAATGACCATGCCCAGGGGACAGAAGTCCCCTGGGCATGGCCATTGGGCAAGGGGGCATGACTCCTGTCTTTGCTAAGACAGGAGTCATTTCTATGGGGGTTGGGAGTGAAAAAAAATGGCGCAAATCGGGTTGAGGCGAAAAAATTGCCTCAACCTGACTTGCCCCATTTCTTGACGCCCAAGCCCCATATCCCCCTACGTCGGCGCTGCCTGGTGTACGTCGTTTTTTTTAACGCACACCAGACGGCGACGGCGGCTAATGCCGGCTAACGTCATTCAATAAATACGGCGCCCGCATGGCGCTTCAGAATGGCGTTAGCCGGCGCTAATTTTTTTGACGCAAAACTGCGTTAGCGCAGTTTTGGTCAAAAAGTATAAATATGGGCCTTAATCTCTGCTTGCCTATAAGAGGCATGATTTCCGTTGCTATGTTATGTTATATTGACTTGTGTAGCGCAATAATCACCAGAGAGGGTATTCAGGTGCTTGGGCAGGTATGTAGGTTTGAGGTCCCCAAGCTGCCTGTACGTAGAACCAGGTCTTCAGCTTCTTGCAGAAGTCAAAAAGTCAGGAGGAGGCTCTGATGTGCTGAGTAAGGGCATTCCATGTCTTAGGTGTGAGAAAGGAGAATGGGAGACCTCCAATTTTGCTTTTGTGAATGCATTAATGTTGGCAAGTGAGAGTGAAGCAGAACGTAGGTTTCTGGTGGGTTGGTGAAAATATATGTTCAGGTATTGTGGCCTTGTATTATTCAGGTCTGTTTTTCTGTGCCTGAGAAGTATGAATTGTCTATGCTTAGGGAGCCCGTGAAGCTTCCTGAGGTGCAGTGTGATGTGGGTGTGCAATGAGAAAACAAGTATGAGTCTTGCAGCAGTGTACTGGAAAGATGATCAGACTCTACATTTCAATAAGACAAAGCTATTGTGAACATACAGATATTCTGAAAGCAGTAGAAACATTTATTTAAGCTAATTTAGGCCACTACCTAACTTGTTTTATGCCAATGGGGTGTTTTTCTCTACCTACATGATATTGCCATGGGTGCTCCTATGTGCAAGTCCATATAGGTACTGAAATTACTGTCACTGAGCCTTGGGTGATGATCTAATGGATTACTTACAGTGGTTAAGGAGCCCTCCAGCAATGTATGAATCACTTCAACATCACTGAATGCAATATAAAGTTCACCAGTCACTGAAGCAGTGCTGATATAATTTTTCTTGACATTGAAGTCTGTATTCATACTAGCATACTGGACCACAGACTACACAGAAAAGGTATTGCCTTCAGTTCAATCCCACAGAAAGCAAGCAATCAGATTTTCTATCAAATATGAATTTTAGGGAAGAGAATTACTAAGAAAAAAAAAGAATTGTTGTACAAGTCATGTTTGAACACTGAATGGATAAATCAACAAAATATTTTGTAAATCATTGATTAATTGAACTGGAAAATCAGTTCTTGAGAGAAAGTAGTCAACAAACATAACAATGAAACAACAAACACAATCAGTTTCTTAACTCCTTTCACTAAGGCACAACATGCCATCCACAATTGAAAAAGGTGTCTGCTTATGAATAAGCCAATGCTGAAAAATAATGACATTTCAGAAATCAAAAAATCTCAGAACGTTTTATAATGATCGTAATATTATTAAGAAAGGCACAAGTAACAGTAATTATTTGTCCTTGGTCTAACAGTTTCTTAACATGTCAAAGCTGCGCTATGTACAAACATGTTGTTAGAAATGGGGTCGTTGGTTGGCAGTCAGGTTGCCCCCTGTCCAAGCAAGGACCCTTATTCTAGTCAGGGTAAGGGAGAATCAGCCTCAGTTAACCCAAGCTCACCCCCTTGGAAGCTAATGTGGGTGGCATAACCATTGCTGCAGGCCCACTAGCAGCATCTGATTTACCGCCCTGGGCACCTCTAGTGCACTTTACTAGGGACTAATTAGTAAATCAAATATGCCAATGATAGATAAGCCAACTTACACATAGACTTTATATAGGTAACATTCAAACTTTAGCACTGGTCAGCAGTGGTAAAGTGTCCAGAGCAAACAAAACAGCAACAACAGAATCCAGCATATGGAAACAACCTGGGAAGCAGAGGCAAAAAGTTAGGGGAGACCACACCAAGGATGCCAAGCCTAACACATGTTGTATATAGAACTGCTCTTTTAGATGCCAAATCACACAGAAATGTACCCTAAATGACTTAATTATATCTAAAATACCTTTCCTTTATCTATTGTCCCAGGTCCAAAGAATACACAACAGCATAAAATAGGCTTATGTAAAAAAGCACATAGAAACCCTTAGCAACATCTACATGTTAGATGCTAAAAATCCTCATTCTGTACTGTTTTGTTAAATTCTAATTTACGTTTTACACCACTGAACTTATTAAACCCAACCACTGTGGTAGTGATAGACAGCTGCGTTTTAGGAATAGTGAATGCAGATGAATATTGGAACCCAACTCGGAAGACAACTTAAAAAGAAAGATACCTACCAATATCCCTTACTTGTTTATTAACAATGACATTCAGATTTTATTTTTAGGAAATATACCTGGTTTAAAATTCCCAATTGTAATGAAAACTGATGTGATAAGATAGTGCCTCATCAGATATTGGCTTCCTGAAAGAAAATTGATGCAACAGGAACTTATTTGTCTGAAATGCTAGGAGAATCCTATTGATAAGAACATTATCATTGACTCTAAACACTCCTCAGCATAGGACTGAACTTAAAATAGTCAGTAAACTTTAATCATGAGAGGCGAATCGTGCAACAAAACATTCATATCTATGTAGTCGAAATTTTAGTATCATTCCTCATGTCACAGTGATCATCAATACATGACAGTTTATGCGTTATGATATTCAAAGTACTAATGGTTTGATTGCAATGTGATGCACTTAGAAGCCATATTAGTGTGCATTCACCTTAGAGTAGTCACCAAAACCTATGTGGTATTGAGACAAAATTTAATGTTTGAATAATTGATCTGTCGTTATATTGTATTTTAGAGTCTAAACTAATAGTTTGCATTAAAACAATATTAGATTTCTGAGAAAAAAAATGTTTTAAAATCATTTGCAAGAAAAGAGAAATGCAGTTCTGTGCCACATTAATGCAATGTACTACCAGAATTATTCCATTTAAAGTTACTGCAACATTAATTCTAATAAAAGTTAATTGCTGCTGAAATTAAACTTTGCATATTCAAATGTGTATTATTTTACTTATTAACCCCTTTGCAGCCAATGACGTAACGGTTATGTCCTTGGCCACGGCGCTGAGGCGCCAATGACGTAACCGTTATGTCCTTGGACTGGCTCATGGGGAGACCACTAGCGCTCCCCCCATGAGCATCGCCTCAGCTCCCCCAGTGCAGGGATGGAAGGGGAATCGCTTCCCCTTCCACCCCCACCCCACCTGACCCCCCGTGGCATCTGATGACCTCACCAGAGGCCTGTCCCTCCGGCCTGGAAGCCAGCTTCCAGCGTAGATCAGAGGAGAAATGCTTTTGCATTTCCCCTCCGATCACATGGAAGGGCCGAGAGAGGTATCAAAGGAAAGGAAAGGCCTTTCCTTTGATGTCTTTCTCATCATTTCTGCTACCCTATTGCGATGCGAGTGGGCTGCAGAAATGCATAGACACCAGGGAGTTTTTTTAAGTTACTGTCATGTCAGTGGGGCAAATTATTTCTAGGCCATTTCTGCCCCCCTATTATAATGAGGTCGATCTACCCCCGGGGGGCAGAAAACCCCTACACACCAGGAATATTTTTCTTTTTTTTTTATATGTGGGGGCAGATCGGCCTATTTCTATTAGCTCAATCTGTCCTTAAGGGGGGCAGAAACCTTTAGACACCAGGGATATATTTTGTTTTGTTTACTTAATTTTTTTATATATGGGGAGCAACCCCTTAGGCAAGGGGAACTCCCCTGGGGGGGAAATTGTATTTAGGCCATTTCTGCCCCCCTTAGGGACAGTTCGGCTTATTTCTATTAGGCCGATTTGCCCCCCGGGGGGGGGCAGAAACCACTTAGGCACCAGGGATTGGTGTGTGTGCATGTGTGTGTTTTGTTTTGGGGGGCAGTCCCTTGTGTAAGGGTCACTCCCCATGGGGGCACATTACTGTTGGCCATATCTGCCCCTTTTGGGAGCAGATCGGTCTATTTTTGGAAGTCCCATCTGCTCTCAAAGGGGGCAGAAAGCCCACCAGAGACTAGGGAAGTTTTATTTTCTAAAATAAGAGGGTGGGGGTATGGCTGTACCCCACCCCAAATAAATGAGGTCAAAGTTGTTCTGCCCACCAGTAAGCAGATAGGACAATTACCCCTGATCCACACCCCGGGGGGGCAGAAAGTCTACTAGATGCCAGGGAATTTAAAAAAAAAAAAAATAGTGGGGTGGTGGCTGCCAACAAGTATTGGCCTAGTTATGCCCCACCCCAACAGTCTTTCGCATTCCCGCTGCACACCAATACATATTTTCCCACGTCAAGCAAGAGTACATTTGATTATTTTGGGTTTTGGTTTTACATTTGGGCCATGAGAGCTTGGCTAACTCTCAAAATCGTCCCACTTGGAATGGTGAGGGCTGCACTTTTTGGACTTCGAGATGCTCCCACGTAGAAAAATCCACAAGACCTAGGCACATCTGAAAACAAAACATCTGGGTCAGTCCAGAGTGGTGTGCTTCACATGCACCCGTACCATTTTCTTAACCACAATGCCCTGCAAACCTCCAATTTTGCTGGAAATCACAAATTTTTTCCCCCATTTTTGTAATGGAACCTTCCGGACTCTACAGGACTCCACAAAATTCCTACCACCCAGCATTGTCTTATCTATACTGATAAAAATTCTGCTCCACTTGTCAGCCTAAATTTTTTTTTTTTTCCAACTGCCCTTTTGGACCCACTTTGGTTACCCCTCAGTTTTGACATGTTTTTGGCTCTTCCCTGTCACAGGCACTTGGCCCACCTACAAAAGTGAGGTATCATTTTTACCGGGAGGCTGTGGGGAACGTTGGGTGGTAGGAAATTCATCCCAGTGCAGTGATCCCACACAGAAATGTGGGAAATTTTTTATTTTAGAACTAAATTTGAGGTTTGCTGAGGATTCTGGATAAGAAAACAGTTGGGGATCCACGCAGGACATACCTCCCTGGACCTCAAGTATCTAGTTTTCCGTAATTTCCGCGTTTGGTAAGTTTACCTGTATGGCTGCTGAGCCCAGGACCAAAGACGCAGATGCCCCCCGCAAAAACAGGTAGTTTTGTATTTGATCATTTTGATATGTCCAGATAGTGTTTTGGAACATTTCCTTTCGCTGGCACTAGGCCTACCCACACAAGTGAGGTACCATTTTTATCGGGAGACTTGGGGTAACGCTGGGTGGAAGGAAATTTGTGGCTCCTCTCAGATTCCAGAACTTTCTGTCACTGAAATGTGAGGAAAAGGTGTTTTTTTGGGCCAAATTGTGCTGGTTTGCAAAGGATTCTGGGTAACAGAGCCTTGAGAGTGCCCCACAACTCACCCCATCTGGGATTCCCCTAGGTGTCTAGTTTTAAAAAACTGCACATGCTTGATAGGTTTACCTAGGTGCGGGCTGAGCTAGAGGCCAAAATCCACAGCTTGGCACTTTGCAAAAAACAGCTCTGTCTTTTTTTGGGAAAATGTGATGTGTCCATGTTGTGTTTTTGGGCATTTCCTATCCCGAGCACTAGGCCTTCTCACACAAGTGAGGTACAATTTTTATTGGGAGACTGGGTGGAACCCTGCGTGGATGGAAATGTGTGGCTCCTCTCAGATTCTAGAACTTTCTGTCAACGAAACGTGAATAAAAAGTTATTTTTTGGCCAAATTTTCAGGTTTGCAAACGTTTCTGGGAAACAGAACCTGGTGTGAACCCCACAAGTCCCACCATCTTGGATTCCCCTATGTGTCTAGTTTTAAAAAATGCACAGGTTTGGTAGGTTTCCTTAGGTGCCGGATGAGCTAGAGGCCAAAATCCACAGCTAGGCACTTTCCACAAAACAGCTCTGTTTTCTTTGGGAAAATGTGATGTGTCCACGTTGTGTTTTGGGGCATTTTCTGTTGCGGTCTCTAGGCCTACCCACACAAGTGAGGTACCATTTGTATCGGGAGACTGGGGGGAACGCTGGGTGAAAGGAAATTTGTGGCTCCTTTCAGATTCCTGAACTTTCTGCCACCGAAATGTGAGGAAAAAGTGTTTTTTTGGTCAAATTTTGAGGTTTGCAAAGGATTCTTGGTAACAGAATCTAGTGAGAGCCCCACACGTCACCCCATCTTGTATTCCCCTAGGTGTCTAGTTTTAATAAATGCACAGGTTTGGTACGTTTCCCTAGGTGCCGGCTGAGCTAGAGGCCAACATCTATAGCAAGGCACTTTCCAAAAAACACATCAGATTTCAATGTAAAAATGTGATGTGTCCATGTTGCATTTCCTGTCACAAGCATTAGGCCTATCCACCAAGTGAGGTTGTTGTAGTTTGGACTCTTGCTCCAGGCAAGACTGCTGGTTTAAGGATGACAGTACTTATGTTTGTAGGCGACTATGCCTATCCTACAACAAGTCACAACTGTCGTACCAACCTTACCGGCTCACTAGCAGCACCTCACTAGAAACCAAAACAGTAAATGGTGATTTGTGGCAGCCTTTACGCATGGACTCGAGAGTTAGACTTCTCAGGGAGTGTCATGGTTAAACGGAGATTACCCCTTTCTCACAGATATTTCATGTCTCATACAAACACAGGCAATAACAAAGATGCAGTAAAGTTTAAATGGTTTTTATTTAACACAACTGCAATTTGAGATAAGTTGCATGGGCTGCAATGATTAGGATAATGAACAGTGCAAGAAACAGAATTGTGGAGACAAGAGGTATTATTACAAAGGCCCCCACCATCTTGCAATGACATGAAAAGACATGAAGTGTATAATATGTCCTAATACCCTATCATGATAGGCCTAACCTCCTACCATGAGAGGAGCCCCCAACCCTTGTTACCATGGAATGAGGTCTCTATCTCAGACTCCGTAGGGACACGAAGACTGGGTCAGCGTCAACACGACGTGCAGCATCAATTACAGCGATGGTGGCAATGCCATCTCGTCGGAATCCCTCTGATTATCTGTCTAAAGCGTGATGTATTTATACAGATCTACTTGGACACCTGACGTAGGTGTGTTCCCAAACAATAGATAACAGGCATGCTTGGGGCGGCAATTAATATAAACAATTCCCCCGAAAGCATAGAGAGGGAAAGTCCCTAAGTGTGAACACCTACTGTTTGTTTGTCTTTGTCACTTGATCTTGATGCCTTAACGCGGTGGCACTGATTATGCAAATCATAACAAGTGGCCTAACTATAAACAAGGCAGCCACCTTAGAAGAATTAAATAATTAAATGGGCTAAGACAGAGCAAGCTAAGTAGGTTAAAAGTCACTAAATGATGGGGGCATGAGTCTGCAAGCCAAAGGCTAAGATAATTCCTGTTATCCCATTAAAACAAACTAGGATTCACTACAAGGTACCATTTGTATCGGGATACTTGGCGGAACACAGAATAGCAAAACAAATGTTATTGCCCCTTGTCTTTCTCTACATTTTTTTCTTCCAAATGTAAGACAGTGTGTAAAAAGGACGTCTATTTGAGAAATGCCCTGTAATTCACATGCTAGTATGGGCACCCCAGGATTCAGAGATGTGCAAATAACCACTGCTTCTCTACACCTTATCTTATGCCCATTTTGGAAATACAAAGGTTTTCTTGATACCTATTTTTCACTCTTTATATATCAGCAAATGAATTGCTGTATACCCAGTATAGAATGAAAACCCATTGCAAGGTGCAGCCCATTTATTGGCTCTGGGTACCTAGGGTTCTTGATGAACCTACAAGCCCTGTATAACCCCGCAACCAGAAGAGTCCAGCAGACGTAACAGTACATTGCTTTCCAAAATCTGACATCACAGGAAAAAGTTACAGAGTAAAATGTGTTTCTGTAGGAAGCCCTTGTAGGATCTACACAAATTGCCCCTTGCTGAATTCAGAATTTTGTTTACTTTTCAGAAATGTTTAGCTTTCTGGGATCCAGCATTGCTTTCACACCCATTTCTGTCACTAACTGGAAGGAGGCTGAAAGCGCGAAAAATAGTAAAAATGGGGTATGTCCCAGTAAAATGCCAAAATTGTGTTGACAAATTGGGTTTTCTTATTTAAGTCTGCCTGTTCCTAAAAACTGGGAAGATGGTGATTTTAGCACTGCAAACCCTTTGTTGATGCCATTTTCAGGGAAAAAAAACACAAGCCTTCTTCTGCAGCCCTTTTTCCCATTTGTTTTTACAAAAATGAACTTTTTGCTGTATTTTAGCTAATTTCTTGGTCTCCGTCAGGGGAACCCACAAAGTCTGGCAACCTCTAGAATCCATATGATTTTGGAAAAAAAGGACACAAATTTGGGGTGGGAAGCTTATGTGGACAAAAAGCCCCAAACAGACAAAAAAAGGTTTGGCACCCAGCGAAGGGGTTAATGTGCTGTTTTATTTCACTTGCCTTAAACCAAGTGAGGCAGCTAGGCCCTGTATTAGTGACTGTGCAGAAAATGCTGTCACCTTGCTAAAGTGTATCTCTCTTCCAGATTCAATTCCCATGAGAATGCTAGCTTGGTGACAGATCTCTATTGTTTTACACGCAGTTAGTTTACGGAGTCAACCTTGAGGATGGAACATTTAGGACTATGGAATAAAAATGTATAGAAAATGTTGCAATCTTGCATGGAAGAATTCAGATGGACACTGTCCTTATTGGAAATCTGGCAAATCATACCAATGTTTCAAGCTCGAGCCACATGATTGATTTCTATTGGATGTTACCCTTTCAACATCAGGTGGACTGACGAGTTGACAAATCATTTTGCCCTATGAACTTTAAAATATATAATTCCCCAACTGGATTAGAAATCAGATACTGAGTCCACCCTTCCCCTTGCAGAATCCTTTCTGCCACTCTGTGCTGCATGCTGAAGCCCTTGGACTCTGAGAGATATTGTCATCTCTGCCCTTACCCCTTTGAAAAGCCTTGCAGAGACTTCGCGATTTATTCCTCATCCAAAGAAGACTCTGACTGAGGTTCTGAAATGCTGACACCTTCCTTTTTTGCTTATTCTTTGCTCATCTTAGTTAGTGACCAATTGCCACAAATTACATTTTTCCAAATTCTTCTTGTCCTTTTGTCTCTTTTGTCTTTTGCCCACTTGTATTCCACCCAGTGCAATTTATTCCATGATTGGCTAATCTTTAAAGTTTTCCCTTGTCCAAACTAGCTGAACCTTGATGACATGTATTGCCATAATGTTTATTAAAACTGAGTAACACTTGTTTTTTGTTCTTCAGATAATTCTACTGCTGTTCTGAAATGCATTTGTTGAATGCCTAGTTCTCTTAATTTTTGTTTGCCTGAACAAAATGTAATTGTTTTTGTCAACCCTTGGAGATACTGTGGCCCATATTTATACTTTTTTAGCGCTGCATTTGCATCATTTTTTGACGCAAAAGCGCGCAAACTTGCAAAATACAATTGTATTTTGCAAGTTTGCGCCGTTTTTGCGTCAAAATGCGGCGCAAATGCGGCGCTAAAAAAGTATAAATATGGGCCTGTATCTTTATAACTTTGACTTGAGAATTGTCTACATGACTTTGAGCTTGTGTTCATAATAAAACTCCTTAACTTTATTCCTGGAGTTTTCCTTGCATGGTCGAATTTGTCATACATTGTAATTGAATTGACTTGTATTGAAATCTGTTGTTAGGTTTTCCACATTTTCATGTTGGGTCTAAAGATCTGTTGATCTCATCAGGCATTGAAAACCATTTTAGTATAGAGTTAGAGAGGTAGGATCGGTTCCATGTGATTACTAAGTACAAATGTTGCCTACCCAAATTCGTCCCATAGTCTGTTCTGAAGACTGATGAAGTTCCTGCATTGTCTCTGTGAGAGACGGATGTGGGAGTATTAATAGGGTTTTGCGCTTGCATTTCTTTTGACCTGAAGATTGCAGTAAAGTCTGAAGTGTTTTGCAGATTATTCGTACTTGAGTGATTGTGGCACTTGTTGCTAACAAAATGTCCGCAGTTGTTGTTGATGGGTCCGTCATGGCACCAGATCCGGGGATAATGCACAAGTGTAGAAGACACTTGGTTAATTTATCGTCTGTCGTGGAGTGCTTGTCATGAGATATTGTTGACAGTGCCAACAGTTTCCCTTGAGTGTGGGTTTTGGTTGGTATCAAGTGAATCCTGAGGGCCCATAGATGATCTGTATCAAGGGGAGTAAGGTTTGGTCATGGTTCACTCGTTATGTATTTGTGAAAGCAAAAGTCAGGAAGCGTATCTCCATAATGCTTTGAAGTGTTTGGGTTCCTATCCTAAAACGGGCAGACAGGTTGTTGGTTTTTGCTGGCAATATTTGGTATTGGGTGTGTGAGCGATTGTGTGAGAGACAATTGTGGAGCAACTGCATTGCTGAAAGAAGTGAGTGTGACGTCATTGTGTGTACCACTGGTATAGGTCGGTTGGTGTGAAGCTGCAGTGGTATTGGTGGACAGTGCTGCATTGCTATTGGTTGAGAACATTGAGAGAAAATGATTGTGGGATTTAAGTTACTTCCTGATTCGAATGGAAAGTTACTGTGATTTATTAGACTTGATTGAAAATTACGTTTTTTAAAGTGTTAAAAAGTGCATTAAACGGAGATGAGTTCATTTCAGTTAGAGAGCATAAATAAACCCCACCTGAAGGTATGCTAGGTCATTATGTAGCGTCCAAAAAAAGCTTCCATTCATGTGTGTGGCTTGAACAATGGTGCAAAATTACTGAAAAGAATGTGCATTAGCATTTTTCCCCATTATGGAATCTTTATAATTTAACAATTTCAGATAATCTGAGGTGAGTGCTTTATGAGATGAAACTGCCTTTGAGACCCACACAATTTGAAGTGCTTATTATTTGGGAACACATAGGCCCTCATTACAACCCTGGCGGTAAATGCCACCTACCGCTGTGCTGACTGCCGCGAACATACCGTGACCTCGGTGGTATTCCGCCACGGGTATTATGACCCACACTGAGAATTCAGCTACTAAACAGACACCCACACAAGTCCTCCAACCCAAAGGTCAGTGATAAACTGGCATTAGCAAAACCCACACCATTACGCCAACAGGAATATGCCCACAGTATCACGACCCATGAATCCCTGCGGTGGTCTTTCAATCGCGGTAAATCATTGGTGGTACATGCCGCACGCTCAAAATACACACACACTAACAAAACTGTACCACATTGGACAATTCAAACTACACACACCTGACACACATACACACACCACACCCACACCACCATAAAACGCTCACCCACATTACCCACAACCCCTTACAGCGAAAAAAAAGATAGCAAGCAGCGAGAGACAAGCCAGGAGCACCCACTCAATCAAAGGCACAGAACACCATCACCCATACACCATTCACGCACATCACAGCATACACCCCAACACACCACCCCACCCATCACCCCACACATCCTCACACATATCACACACACCACATCCATGGCACCCCAAAGACACCCCAGGTTTTCTGAGGAGGAACTAAGGGTCATGGTGGAGGTAATCATCCAGGTAGAGCCACAGCTATTCGGATCACAGGTGCAGCAGACGTCCATTGCAAGGAAGATGGAGCTATGGCGGAGGATCGTGGACAGGGTCAACGCTGTGGGACAGAACCCAAGAACCAGGGATGACATCTGGAAGAGGTGGAATGACCTACGGGGGAAGGTGTGTTCCGTGGTTTCAAGACACCAGATTGCTGTACAGAGGACTGGCGGTGGACCCCCACCCACTCCCCCACAACTAACACCATGGGAGAAGCAAGTCTTGGCGATCATGCATCCTGAGGGCCTCGCAGGAGTAGCAGGAGGACTGGACTCTGGTAAGTCCTATCTTTACTAATTTATTCCCCCCACCCAACCTGCATGCCATCACATGCCCCTACCCTTTCCCTCACTCCCATCACTCCACCAACTCACATATACCCCACCATCACAACCCACCCATCCCAATACCAAACCCTGCATGCAACAACAATGCATGGACACCCATCACAGACCAGCATGGACACCCATCACCCCAGCATGATCAGTAGAGAGACTCACCCAGCCCACAAAATCACCACTCACACAAGGCCAAGCTGACAGGGAAATCACAATCATACAGGGAAACACACCGATGCACAAGATGGCACACGCAGACACATTAACAATGCATTTGCATTCCCACAGGACCCATACTCCACGTCACCGGAGAGGAGGTGCCAGCCACATCCAGCCCCCCACCTGAAGAGGCACACAGTGACGACAGCAGCTCTGCACGCCTGGATCAGGATGACCAACCTGGCCCATCCAGAACCTCTGGACAGTCGGTTCACCTGTCACAGTCCCAACCCACCACAGAGCCTTCCCCTCGGGAAACACCAGCACAGCTCCCACCCAGCGTGCACATGCCACTGTCCCCAGGACACATCAATCAGCAGTGTGTCTGCCACTACAGGGACCCCAGGCAACCCCACAAACCCAGGACGATCAGGGACCTGGGGTCAGTGGCAGTGGGAACACGGTTCAGGGGACAGAGGCACAGGACAACAGGGAAGCTGGGAGGACTGATGTGCGACAGAGGAAGGACAGGTCCAGGGAACCCACTCTCCAAGAGGCACTCTCCAACATCCTGGGAGCATACCACCATTCCCAGGAGACGATGGGCCAGATACTGGCCAAGTTGCAGGAGACCCAGCGGCTGCAGAAGGGACAGTACCTGGGGATCAGGGATGACCTAACAAAAATATACATCATCTTGGTCACCATTGCAGGGGTGCTGGCTGACATGGGCAAGACCATGAGGGAGGCAGTGGCACAACAACGGGTGCCTGACACTAGCCAAACCGAGGAACAGCCTTCCACCTCTGCCGGCGCTAGTGGACAGGAGTACCCGCCACTGGAACAACAGGCCACCAGAACACCACCCCCTGCAGAAGGAGAACCACCCCGCAAATGGTCCCTGTGATTCAGGCAGAAGCCAGAGAACATTGCCAAGACCCCTGCCAGGAAATAGGACTCTCCTGATTGTGACTCTTGTGTCCCACTCTGTTACCCTGTCCACCTTGAACTGCTATTGCTCCCCTTCCTATGCCCCCTTGGACAATGCACCTGTGATACCAAGAGAATGGACTCTACCCTGGACTTTCCTCTACCTTCACCCCAGCCCCTTGCACATACCCCTATACTTACAAGCACCTAAATAAACACCCTTGGAACAAATACCAATCTGGAGTCAGTCTAATGATTCACAAATGTATTAGTACAACATTATCAAAGCATTGCAACACAAATGTACAGTGAAATATACTTTAGGATGACCTTTGGTGGGCAACAGTACACATCGCAGAAGCCAGATTGGGGCACAGAAATCTGAAAATAGAGATTCCAAAGGGAACAGTCAGTGGCCATAGACATAGGGAAAGAGGCTGCCTTGTACACTGTCCAACAGATAACTGAAATGTAAAGTGGAGTTACAGTATCTTACTTGTGTGTCACTGGAAGTACTGCTGTATTATATTTGTTCTGATGTTCACATCTTCTTCCTCTGCCTCCTCTTCCTCACTGTCCACAGGCTCCACCACTGCCACAAAACCATCTCCAGGCACATCCTCCTGCAGAAAAGGCACCTGGCGTCTCAAGGCCTGGTTGTGCAACATGCAACAAGCAACAATGATCTGGCACACCTTCTTGGGTGAGTAGTACAGGGATCCACCAGTCAGATGGAGGCACCGGAACCTGGCCTTCAGGGCGCCGAAGGTCCTTTCAATGAGCCTCCTTGTACACCCATGTGCCTCATTGTAACATTCCTCTGCCCTTGTCCAGGCATTCCTCACTGAGGTCAGTAGCCATGAGAGGTTGGGGTAACCAGAGTCACCTGCAAATATCAAGGGACAACTGTTAGACACACACTAACCCTTAGGGACAATCCCATACCCAGACACCAACATATACTGGGTGGGGACCTTTAGCTCACCAATTAGCCAGACCCGGTGCCTCTGGATTTGGCCCATCACATATGGGATGATGCTATTCCTCAAGATAAAGGCGTCATGCACAGAGCCAGGATATTTGGCATTCACATGGGAGATGTACTGGTCCACCAAATACACCATCTGCACATTCATTGAGTGATAGCTTTTTCTATTCCTGTAAACCTGTTCATTTCTCCAGTGGGGGACAAATGCCACATGTGTACCATCTATTGCACCAATGATGTTGGGGATATGTACCAGAGCATAAAAGTCAGCCTTCACTGTGGCCAAATCCTCCACCAGGGGGAACACGATGTAGCTGCGCTTGTGTTTCAGCAGGGCAGAAAACATTCTGGGCAACACGTTAGAGAACATTGGCTGAGACATCCCTGATGCTATGGCCACTGTTGTTTGGAAGGAACCACTTGCCAGGAAATAGAGCACTGACAGGACTAGAGGGGGGATTCCCGTGGGCTGGCGGATAGCTGACATCAGGTCTGGCTCCAATTGGGCACACAGTTCTTGGATTGTGGCACGATCAAGTCTGTAGGTAATGATAATGTGTCGCTCCTCCATAGTCGCAAGGTCCACCAGGGGTGTGTACACTGGAGGATGCCGCCATGTCATATTCTGCCTCAGCGGTTGAAGCCTATGGAAGAAAATGGTGAGCAGAAGGTCATATTCCCACATCTATTGCACTAATGTTGATTTATTTACTTTACAGAAACAGTATGTGAACTCGAGAGTCAGTTGATGAGCCAATGTCTGCTGTGACACAGTTAGGTGCCATGTCCTGTGCCCCCCTGAAATGGCGGCTGCCTGACCTGTGAGGATGGACAAGTGGAAATGAGGTAATTGCGCTGGCGTTGTGCACCGTCACGGTAGGCAGTCGATGACCACGGCGCAACTTCACATTGGTTATCATTGGGCCCTATGGGTTCCAGGAGCCAATGGCGATGTACGCGAGCGGTGACGGTACGCACCGCCACAGACTTGACCGCCATTTTCTATCTGTTCACTCGCTTGCTACCTGACCTTCAACAGGAGAGGACCTACACTGCAAGTACTGCTGTGACCTATGTCTGGAAGCGACAATGGCTCATGTGTCTGGGGAAAGGGCCCCTGCCTTCACGGCGGAGGAGTTGGAGAAACTGGTGAATGGGGCCCTACCCCAGTACACATTACTCTACGGTCCTCGAGACAAACAGGTGAGTACACTGTGAAAATAATGCATGGGGCATGATTGTATAGAGTGCTGTGGATGTAAGCCACATGTTGGGGAGTGCTGAGGCGTCCTGGCCAGAGTGCAGCATGTAAGGTGGTCACTGTATGTGCGTCAGAGGATGGGAGGACACTGGTGGGCAATGAGTCTGATGGACCGGACAGGTGAATAATTCCCTTTTCTGCTGTCTTTTCCCGCAAGGTCAGCGCCCACCACAAAAAGGGTATTTAGCGTGCCATCGCTAAGGAGGTGCGGACCCTGGGGGTCTTTGACAAGCAGAGCACCCACTGCCGCAAGAGATGGGAGGACCTGTGCCGCTGGTCAAAGAAGACGGCGGAGGCCAAGCTAGGGCTGGCCTCCCAACGAGGAAGGGGTGCCCGTCGCACCATGACCCCCCTGTTGTTCTGCATCCTGGCCCTGGCCTATCCGGAGTTGGATGGGCCCTTGAGGGCATCACAGCAGCCACAAGGGGGTGAGTACAGATTCTGAAAGCTGACTTTGCATGCGTTAGGAGGTACCTGGGTGGGGGATGTGGGCTGTGCGGTGCCCCTGGGCCAGAGCCAACATGGCAGGGTAAGTCCTTTGTTGGGCAGGCTCTGGAGCACTCCTACCCTAATAGTGTAAGTGGCCATCTACTACTGGGCAGGGTCCTGTGGGTTTCTGGTGTGCAGATGCTGGCGTTAGGCATTGTACCCCATGGGCTGGTGACTGTCTTAGTAAATGGTTGGGCATGGCCTAGTGCACAGGGCTACTCCCTGTGTGTTGTGTATGCCAACGGTAGTGGTGTTTCTGGCATTGACCAAGTGTATCCTCTGTCTCTTCCCCCCCTTTTTGTTTTGTCACCCTGTCCTTGTGTGCATTAGCATCATCTGGCAGAGGAGCAGAGGCACCGGCGATGGAGGGAGCTGCATCCCACATGGGCCTGGAGGCCAAATCCACTGAGGGTGAGGGTAGCATTGGGACAGAGGGCGAGGTGAGCACCACAACGGGGACAGGACGGGAGACCACAGACAGCGACTCCTCCTCCGATGGAAGCTCCCTGGCAGTGGCGGACACCTCTGTGCCCACCCCAACAACAGGTACAGCCGCCACCCCCCCTACCAGCACCGCCCTCCCAGCAGCCCCTCAGCATGTTTCCCATGCCCACTCACCCAGGAGGGTGTGTGTCTCCTTTGCCCCAGGCACCTCAGGCCCTGCCCCAGTCATCCCTGCTGCCCTCAGTGAGGAGGCTATTGACTTCCTGAGATCCCTCTCTGTTGGGCAGCCAACCATACTGAATGCCATCCAGGGTGCAGCAGGGCATTTGCAACAAACAAATGCATACCTGGAGGGCATTTACTCTGGTGTGGCGGCCCCCCAGAGAGCATTTCAGGCTCTGGCCTCAGCACTCATGGCAGCCCTTGTCCCTGTGTCTAGCCTCTCCCTCCAACTTGCTCTACCCAGACCCAATCCCCTCAACCCCAGCCTATCCCAAGCACACCTTCAGACCAGCATTCACCCAAATCACCACACAAAAGTGGCTCAGGCAAACATAAGCACCACACTTCATCTCACAGGCACTCACACAAGAACCATACCCATGCAAACACACCAACATCCAGTGCCTCCACTGTGTCCCCCTCCTCCTCATCGTCAACCTCCCTCCCAGTAGCATCTACACTCACACCTGCATGCACTATATCTTCAACCACTACCTCCATCACTAGCACACCCATCACAACACGCCCCACGCGAGCAGTCTCCACCCCCACAACCATGCACACGTCCCCTGTGTCCCGTCCCAGTGTGTCTGTGACCCCTCCTCCCAAAGTACACAAACGCAAGCAAAACAGCCATCCATCTCACAACAGCATCCAGCCCATGCACCTTCACCCAAACTCAGCACACAGACACCTTCTTCAAACACTCCCTCTTCCTCCACTCCCAAACCCTCTCCATCTTCCCGTCCCAATGTGTCTAAAAAACTTTTCCTGGCAAATATTGACCTGTTCCCTACCCTTCCACCCCATCCTTCCCCTCGGGCTAGGGTGTCCAGATCCCAGGCCAGCACCTCAGCCACCAAGTCGGCGTCCGCTGTGGTACCTGCAACTCCCAGAGGATCAAAGGGGGCACCCGTCAGGCCAGGCAGTGTGCCATCGACCCCTGCAAAGGACCAAACCATTCCGCCACCTGCCAAGTTGAAGAAGGGGACAGCATGCAGCAAGGGCAAGGAGCACGACCCACCCAGCAAGGCCTTCTCCAAAACTCCAGCTGCCAGAGCCAAGGTCCCAGCAGCATCTTCCAAGGTGAGGAAGGGGCAGAAAAGCCAAGGAAAGGCACTTCAGACCTTAGAGGCTCCAGGTGAGGGCCTGGTGTCCACCATCAAAACCGACAGCCCCTCCACCTGTACTGCGTCCAGAACCACTACAAGCAAAGCCGCAAGCACCGCCACCTGCGCCGCCGCTGCCACCACTACTGGCAGCAACAGTATCCCTAGTGCGCAGCCGTCCGAGGCTGCAGGAGATGGGCTGGTTCTTCCCTCCACCACTGGCAGCACCAGCACCTGCACCATGGCCAGCACCACCAGCATCCCCGCTGCAAGCACTGCCGCAAGCACCGCCACCTGCACCGCTGACAGTAGGACCACTACCAGCAGCAGCAGCCCCAGTGTGCATCCGTCCGAGGCTGCAGGTGACCCACCACCACAGTGCTTCCCACCACCACTGGAAGCACCCCCACCAGCACCGGCACTACCACCAGTTTGCAGCCTTAGTCGCTGCAGGATGAAGTCTGCCCCTGCCTCCATGGAGTATCATGCTACCTCGTCCATGCAAATCTCGTGCCTCAGACACCCAGGTGAGGGAATGTGAACTGCCACACCCCAAGTGCTGCATCACAGGGCACAAAGCCCACTCCAGAACCAGAAGAGAAATGCATCCACTCACCCTATCCTTGGCAGGATGAATCACACTGGGCACAAGACCCCCTCCAGAACCAGAGGAGAAAGGCATCCACTCACCCTATCCTTGGCAGGATGAAGCACACTGGGCACAAAGCCCCCTCCAGAACCAGTGGAGAAATTCATCCACTCACCCTATCCTTGGCAGGATGAAGCACACTGGACACAGAGGCCCCTCCAGAACCAGTAGAGAAGCTATCCACTTGAGAGACTGTGGCCTTGCACTCCCCAGGACAAAGCAGTGGGCAACCCACCCGCTTGAGAGACTTGAGAAACTGTGGCTTTGCACTCCCCAGGACCAAGCAGTGGGCAACCCACCCACTTGAGAGGCTGTGGCTTTGCACTCCCCAGGACCAAGCAGTGGGCAAACCACCCACTAGAGAGATTGTGGCCTTGCACTCCCCAGGACCAAGCAGTGGGCCACCCACCCACTTGAGAGACTTGAGAGACTGTGGCTTTGCACTCCCCAGGACCAAGCAGTTGGCAGCCCACCCACTTGAGAGACTTGAGAGACTGTGGCTTTGCACTCCCCAGGACCTAGCAGTGGGCATGGAGCCCCCTCGAGGAGCAGTGGCATTATTTCATCTTCTGGCTGAGGTCCCCCCCTTCCCTGTCCCCCTGAGGTGCCTGTGTGTTTTCGAACTGATGCCCCTGCAGTGTTTTCTCCGTATTGAGGCAGGAGTCAAGTGTGGGCTTGGCCCATGATTTTTAGCCCAGTTGGCCACGGACATTTGCAAAGGACAATGTACGGCCTTCTGTATATATTGAACATATTTGCATATACTGTTTTTTTATTTGTTACGTATATCTGCCTATTTCTAAAATATCACTTATTTCACTCAATTCCTTTTGTCCTTGCTTTCTTCCAGGGGGTTACGGGGTGTAAATATACTGTTATTGCATGTGTTTGTGTGTATGGTGTTGTGGGTGGGCTGGGGGTGTTGTGTGTTGCATGTTGTGTGTGTGTGTGTGTCACTCTCTTTTTCCTCCGCCCCGTGTGCTAGGTGCAGTACTCACCATGGTCGTCGCTGCCGCCTTTGATATTCCTTGTGTATGAGGAGGTAAACCAACATGGGCAGGACCTTTAACTCGGGCTCCATGGCGTCATGGTTCTTCGTTGAGTGTCAAGAGGTGAGTGGTTTCCCTTCCAAACACTGTTTCTGCCGTGCTTTTGATGGCATTGGTACCGCCCCGGAAAAGCTGGCAGATTGGAGGGTTGTATTGAGGTGGGCTGTACATTGTCTTCTGCCTGTCTGTTGCTACCGCCGTGGCGGTCGGTGTGTTAAAGTGGCTGTCTGTGTTGGTTGTTCCACCGTGGTCGTGATCCCATTTTTTTTACCGCCGGCCTATTGGCGGTTTTACCGCCGCTTTAACACCGACCAGGGTTGTAATGAGGGCAGGGTAAGACAGAAACTGAAAAACAAGTTCAAGAATAGAGTATAGAAAGCATTAAGGACAATTGCAGCAGCATGGTGGGTTGAAGAGCAGAAAGCTTGGAGAGCAAACATAATTGAAGGAGTTCTTAATGTATCCAACTATTTCTAGTGACTATGGAGAAAGCACTAAATCCAAGACTGAAAAAAGACAGGAAAAGCAGAGCAGACACCAGATACCGAGGATAAAAAGTCAGTGACATACAAGAGTGATTCAGTTGATGAGTTTAGAAATCAGATCCTGATAAATGGTCTGCCTCCATACCATTCAGTTGAGGTAAGAACAAGAAGTGAAGCTGCCCAAAATGTAACCCCGTGTGTGCCTACTGCTCCAGTTGCACAAACCTCAGATCAGACAGCACCAGGTACACCTGCAAATTCAATGACACATATTTCTGACGTGAATCAACCTGTTTGAGGCTTTAACACAGTTCAGCCTGCGCCAAGTACTATTGATAATCAGATTATATCAAATTCTAATGTGAACAAGACGGTACAGACACCAAATGTGAGTCAGTCTGTGCCAAATTTTGTTCTGAAGCAACCTGTGCAAATGTTTAGTCAGGTCAGTGAATACAAAATGCTTCACTGAGTCAAACAGGACAAAGTTTCATTACTGTTTTAATACGACAGAGTGTAGGAATGACAATTGCTCAGAATCAGATGAATCATATTGGTCCAGAAGCATTGATAGTTTCAGTGAGTATAGGTTCCTTTGTTCACCTGTACACTCCAGGTACATCTGGGAAGCATTGCATATTTATTAAGTGCCCCAACATTTCATGATGCACCAGTTTCATCCACTGAGATGTCCCTGTATGATGTGCAAACAACAGTGTATCCTAACAACGCAGAGATGGAGGTTCACTTCTGAGACTGTTAATTCTGTGAATTGGAGACCCGACCCCAATGACAAGTCAGACAGGATTTACCCCTAATGCGAGAACAAAGCAGATCCAGAACATTAATTGCAGTACTCCACAAGGAGGAATACCATTTAATATGCCAGACAATATGTCTAATTTTAATACTCCAAATCAACAGACTCTAGGTATGTTAAGAAAAGGCTTATGGCAGAATAATTCTGTGAGTTTGCAAGGTTTCCCTGTACAAATATTGGGTGAATGGTTAAATAATTTGAGTCCTGAAGGTGCGACAGGTATAACAAATTGCAGTGCAACAACCAAAATGACCCTAGTGAGAGATGGATCAGTGAATCTGCCCAGATTGATATTAGAATTAAATTAAATTATATTGGGAGTGTTCAACACAGCTTAATTGGAAACTTACACAGAAGACAAATTGTGATTCATGTGCAAAGACATTGCTCAGAGTGCAGGACAGGCTTATGAAAGATTAGCTGAACTTGCCGGTTTGGCAAAATCAAAGCTCTTTAATAGAAGTTATAGACTGGAGTTTAGCACAAAAGATACAGTCAGCATCAGATCCCTTGGAATGAGAATGCACATTAAGGAATTGATCACACATATCCAGAGATGGGGTACTACAGATAAGTGGGATGGTAGATGGGTGAAAAAAAGAGATCAGAAAAGATCAAAGCCAGATGTCTCGCTGGCAGGAGTAAATCAAGCTGAGGCCAATGTAAAAATTCTTCCTGTTAGAGAAATACAAGGTGGAGGTTGTGTTCATGTACCTTGGAGTAGGAGTGATATTTTAGCATTCACAAATGATTACCTGAAATTGAGAGAGAAACTAGTGAAATGGTACAAGCAGACATAAAGTTTCATGAAGTTTTCAAAATGCCTGTGAGAAAATTGTAGTACATTGTTTAACATTGTGGTTCCGAGTAACATGTGGATAGAATGTAAAGTAGATGTTGATTGGCCAGACCATGAAACTTCGAGCGACCCAGTAATGGGTGCAACATTGGAAGAAGTGATGAAAAGGTATTACAAGGTGATTAAGTTCTTGAAAAAGGGCCCAGATTTAAGAGGGCCTAGCAGCATTCCAACGCCACATTAGTGTAATTGTTTTACACTAATGTGGCATTGAAAGTTCAAGAACGCCGTGCCATAGTGACAAAGTGGCACAATGCTTGCATTGCGCCACTTTGTAACCCCTTGCGCCAGATCATGCCTGTGCATACTGTATGCAAGCGGGGTGTTCTGGCACTAGGGGGGCGGAAAAAATGGCACAAAGAAATCTAGGAGATATTTTTGCGTCATTTGTACCAGCATTTGTAATGCCTGCAAAGAGCAGGCTCTAAAGGGGGGCTCCCATTGTTTTCAATTGGCCTCTGGGTGCTTTTCAGGATTGCCGTAAAAAAGTTTGACGCTAATCCTTGTAAGCACTGGACTAGCGTAAAAAAATTATACTGCTAGTGCTCCTGACTACTTCCATGGTGTGCCGTATTTTAAATATGGTGCACACATGGTGATGTTAGGGGGCGCTAAGGAGCACAAGAAAAGTGGTGCTGCACTAGGTGCAGTGCCACTTTTCATAAATCTGCCCCAAGCTGTCTCAGTGAGACAATGATTGGCAGAGGATTGGCAGGATGACTGTGAATCGAATAAGTCAATTTCTGCCTATTATGAGAGATTGTTGCAGGCTTTCAAACATTTCAGTGGTACAAAAACCATAGATGCTGAAGATATGGACCATTTTGTTTTTTCAGATTTGTCCAAGGCTTGAAACCAGATCTCAGTGAAATGATTCTGCAGCATTAGATTTGTTGGCAGAAAAAAACGATTGATTAAATCCTGTGGTATGCAAAATACTGCAGCGATTATTTGGAATTGAAACAGAAATGTTTAAAAAGAAGGTTATGGTTATGCAATTAAAGGCTGTGCAGAACATTGGTGGTATGCAAGGAGTACAATAGCAGGGAAGGAATGTTATTCAGCCTATAAGTAGAGGATGTGGTGTCCAGGTAGATTAGACAGGTGTTGCTGATGTCCAGGCTTTGAAGAGAACAAACCTGTGTCACACGTGTGGAAATTTGGGCCATTAGAGAAAGGAATGCCCCCTTGATAGCCAGGGGTAGAATAATGGAGTTGCTCAAGTATAAGGCAATAGTAAGGCGCAAATTCAGAGAGTTCACAAACACTGAAAGCAGAATGTAAATGTGCCCCAAGGACAGCAGATGCAGATCCTGCAAGCCCCAATGACTCAACAACAAATGATTGTTCCCCAAGAGAATCTAAATCATATTGCAAATGCAAATGTGAACCATTTTGCATCGCATTTTCGCCACCAGGATCTAAGTGATGAGGAATTTTCAGAAATTCTTTAGGTGTATAACTCAGATGATGAGGACTGTAGGCTAGGTGTATCCTTAGAAATAGATCAACACGGTCCCTATGTAAATGCTATTGTAATGGGTCGCTGTGTTTTATTCCTGGATGAAACTGGGGCTAAATGATCGACTGTCAGAACAGCAGAAGTACAGAATTTTCCCCTTTCAGGAAAGAAAATCCAGTTTGTAAGAGTTGAGAATAATAATTTTACCAACCCTATAACAGAATCTGTTCCTATAAAAATAGGTTAATTTGAAGAAGAGCACCAATTTGTGGTCTGTGATTCAAGGCCTGTAAGTTTGCTTGGGCGTGACTTACTGTGTAAGCTAAATGGTTCTAATAGCTGCACGCACTGAGGAACTGCAACACAGACAAATGAGGAGCATATACCCTGTAAAATTGTGAAGAAGTACCCAAGTGTCACTTTGTACCCAATGCTCTCATGTAATGATATGCCTGAAGATCTTAGAGCCACAGTGACACCTGAAATTTGGGATTTTTCAGGAAAAGAGATAGGACTCATTAAAGTAGCTGAGCTTGTGAAAATAACAGTGAAGCCAAATGTAGTGTATTCAAGGATTCCTCTGTATAACATGACCTCGAGACAATTTCAGCAAAGAATCCCCCTGCCACCCAGAATGAACTACAAATGTTTCTGGTAATGGTTGGCTACTGTCGCCAGTGGATTTTGAACTATTCTCTTTTGATCTTTACAGAGGCTGACACACAAAGATGTGTCAGATCTGGTGCCAATGGATGACAACTGAATGCAAGCCTTCACAGAGCTGAGAAAGAGCCTTGGTTGAGCCCCAGTTGTGGGACTACCCGAATTTTACAAATGTTTTCCCAGGTTTGCTCTGAGAGGGACAGATTAACTCTCTCAGTTTTGACTCAATTGCATGGAAATGCAAACACGCCTGTTACCTACATTTCTAACACACTTGATGCATCAGCATCTATGTTGGCTGGTTGTTTGAAGGTGGTTGCAGCCCTGAGAGTCAGCATTGAATGTTTTTGTTCCCCATTCCATGGAAATATTGCTAACCCGAACCAAAACTCAATATCTCACCAATGCACTTTTGACTCATTATAGGCAGGTCAATTTTTGCTGCATCAAATGTCAATCTCAAGAGATGTACTGTTCTGAATCCTGCTACTCTGTTGTCTAAGCCTGTTGAAAATGCCAACAAATGTATGGAAAAGGTTGAGCATGACTGTCTCAATGTGATCGAATTGTGCACCCAACCAAGACCTGACATTTAAGACATTCCCCTAACTAAAAATGACTATCTCATGTTTGTTGATGGCACCTGTTTGAGAGACAAGGATACAACATATGGTTACACAGTTTGCATGGTTACGCAGTGTCCATAGTATCAGGTGCAATTGAAGCCTCCTGGCTTTGAGGAGTCTTTTCAAATAGCTGAATTGTTTGCTCTTACTAGAGCATAATGTGTTTCTGAACTGCTGAAAGTGTCAATGTTCATGAAAGTCAGTATGGTTTTGGTGTTGTTCATGATTTCAGACAGTTGTGGTCCCAGATAGGGTTAGTGACCTCCTCTGGATCCCCATTTCGCAATGGAGATAACATTTATAATCTGTTGAATGCATTACACTGCCTGCAAATAGTGCTGTTGTCAAGTGTGTCGCTTGTAAAAAACCTACTGACTATGTAACTTCAGATAATACATATGCTTATTAGGTGGTGAGTTATTGTGCCCTAAGCTGTGCCTCCTTTAATGTAGAGTGAAACAATGATACTAATGAAGATATAAGTCAAACTTTCATGTTAATAGCTGTTGATACTTGGGAGGAAGTTAAAACATAGCATGAAGAAGTGACAGAAGAAGAATCACAGACTTGAGTCAGAGCAGGATGTATCAAGAGAAATTAAAGTTTGGGCTTCAAGTGATGAAAGAGCACTGTTGCCAGATGGTTTGTTGTCACCCCTGGCTAGACACTATCATGGACAGGCACTTATAGGTAAAGATGTTATGATTAGAACCTTCAGACAGACATGGTTTAACCCCATATTCAAAGGTGATAGCAGATGCTGTGTGCCACATGTGTCACAAGGCAGCAGATTAATGTAAAAAAGCGCACTGTAGTTATGTTGAGTCACTCCTACCCGTGCCTGTTTATATTAGGCTCCCTGTGTTTCAGCAAACTGATGCTTTTGAACTACTGTTTGAAAATTCCCTCCTAGTGTTTTACAAAGACTGCATAAAGCTTCTCCCCCTTTTTTCAAAAGGCTACATACACCTCTAAGTGGCTGACTAGAGTGTGTTTAGGAGGATGCATAATCTACTCTGTGATTTAAACTGTGTTTACAAAGTGTATGCAACACTTGTTTTTTCCTTGAAAAAAAAACCATATATTTGAGGGTACATCAAGCAGTATTTCAGGGGTATTTGAGTACCTGACAAGCAGAATTTTAGTAGTTTCAAATCTGTCCCTTAACTAGAAAGTAGACCCTGCTAGCTTTGAAGTGTGGATTCTACATTTCTGTATCCAAGTAGATTCTGAATAGAGGAACACCTCCCTCCTCTCATCATGTTTGGGCCTGGAGATTGGCTCTCTAGTTCCCAGGCAACCTGAGCCCTCCTCTCACAGTTGTACTGGGCCTTTCAGTTTATGGAGAGAACACCAAGACAGACACCTCCATATTTTGAACCCACATTTCCTGCACCCTAATACATCTCAGTGAGCAAGAGTGTTAGGAGAGCAGTAAGACCCCAGACGTTATTGTGTATTCTTGTTATTTGTTAGAAATGTGTTTTTATTCCTACCTGTTCCTGTTTATATTAGGCTCCCTGTGTTTCAGCAAAATTGGTGCTTTTAAAATGCTGTTTTTTTACCAGTGGCTGTTTGAAATTTCCCTCCTAGTTTTTCACAAAGACTGCATAAAGCTCCCCTACATACACTTCAGTGGCTAACTATATTGTGTTTGGGAGACTGCCTAAACTGCTCTCTGATTTAAACTGTGTTTGGAAAGTGTATGCACCACTTGTTTTTGTCTTGAAAAAACATATATTTGAGTACCTGACAAGCAAAATTTTAGTAGTTTCAAATCTGTCCCTTACCTAGAGAGTAGCTTCTACTAGCTTGGAAGTGGGGATTCTACCTGTCTGTATCCAAGAAGATTCTAAATAGAGGAGCACCTCCCTTCTCCCTTCCACAGAGCTTGGACTTAAAGTAACGTGGTCCTTATAAATGTTATTATTGGTTGTTGCATATGTTATTGTGATTGGTTGTTAGGGCTAGTATTTTTATTGGCCTAAGGGTTGGGGTTTGTGTTCTGATTGGTAATAGGGCTAGGGTTCCTATTGGACTAAGGTTTTAGGGATACTGTTGTGTTTGGCTGTCATTGCTAGGTTTGTGCTTGGTACTAGGGCTAGGGTTCCTATGGGTCCATAGTTTTTAGGGTTACTGTTGTGACTGGCTGTCAGGGCTAGGGTTGTGCTTGGTACTAGGGCTAGGGTTCCTATTGGTTTAAAGTTTCTAGGGTTACTGTTGTGATTGGCTGTCTGGGCTAGGGTTCCTATTGGGCTAAGGTTTTTGGGTTACTGTTGTGATTGGTTGTCAGGTCTAGGGTTCTGATTGGTTAATAGGGCCACATCTCCCAATGACTCTAGAGATTAGGTTTAGAAATCTGACTGGTTAGGGTTATGGCCAGGGTTACATTAGCCAATAGGGATATTTAAGCTTAGGGCTTAGGTTGTGTCAGACTGGGCATTAAGGCTATGGGTGGAGACAACAAGGGCAGTTGTTTGTTTGTGCCATGTCGGGCCTAAGGCCAGAGATGCTGCCCAATTTTCCATCTTTCAGAAAGGACCTTAATCCCTCCACATCCCCTAATATCCAACACACATTTAGCAAAGGCAACCAACTCAGGCACCACAAACAAACCTCATACTGATTTCAATGTCTCAATCAAAACCACAAAACCCCTAATACCACACCTATACACATATTTACTACAACTACAGCGACACCTTCCTTCTCACACCAAACACAACTCTGTACATTACAACTAACAAATCCACTCATCGCCCACACCACACAAAGCCACAAAATACATAACTTTCATCCATCTAGACACAAACTCCATGTTCATAAAAAACACCAGCACTATCCTCTATTTGCTCCTACCAGGACCCTTTTTATCATGACAAAACCTATACACAACCTTCCATCACACAATCCACCAACACCCTCATTATTTGCTTACCAATTACACACAACCAAATCCTTAAACTCCACTCCACCTCACATAATAACTCTTCCAGTGATCAAATCTAAAACACACACTCTTAACTCATGTCCATTCCCTCTTACACACCTCATACACTCTTCTCCAAAACACATCACCAACACTGTACTATTCAAACACCCCTCACCAGCAGTAACTCACATGCAAATCCTTCACAGGAAAGCACTACTGCAATATCTTCTCACACTACTCCACAAAAGCTCAACAGAGCACACAATTCAGCACATCAAAATAATCCAAACATTCATTATAATTACTATCACACCCACTCCCACCTTGAGTACACAAATAATACAAATCCTGACCGATCTTTACTCCAAAATTCTGAAATCTTCACCAACATCTATCACATACACAGCAACATTCCTTCACCTGCCTCTCATCCATTGCACGATTGAGAGCGTTAGATTATGATCCACATGCTCTTCCACCACACTAACCCATACTCCGTCCACGATAACAGACACAAACAAAATAAAAAACATGCCACTCTTTACAACTTTGCATCCCCCTGTCTATTATACAACAAGGCTACTCTACAAAAAGATCATGTCACTCTCAGCCACCAGGTCCACCACCAACACACACAGACCCAACAAAATGCCTTCTAAGACTGCTGAACAAGGAACACAATATAGAAAAACAACCCTATTGTGATCCTCATGCATTTATCACAACTAGTAACACACCTGCTACAAACTCAAAATATTGTGCTCACCCTTCTTCAAAACAAGATGACACCACCACCAAAACATATTTTTTAAACTTCCTGCTCATAAATGCTTGATCACCATCAAAATACAAGCACCACATCTACGACCTGATCACTGACACACAACCTGACTTACTATTCACAACAGAATCATGGTTGGGAGATGACATGGCCACAGAGTTGCATGAAGCCATTCCTTCAGGCTATCAAACCATAACACAAAAGAGGAGGTGGACTAGCTATTATATTCAAACAGGCAATACATATCAGCAAAACAGAAAACATTTCCATACAAGGTTGTGAGGCCCTCATCACCAGATGCAACCAAACACTAACTCCCTCCTGTAACTTTCTCTTCCGTTACACCTAACAATTATTCACAGACACTCCTTCTCAGGGACCTAAACATTTGGTTTGACAAACCCAACGTACCACGTCCAAAAACTATCACCACTGGCCTAGTCACATTGAACCTACCTCAGATTGTACACACTCCAAAACGCATCGCTGGACACATCCTAGATGTTATTTTTGCAAACCCAGAACTAGTTACCATTCAAAGCATCACACCAGTCATATGGTCAGGCCACATTTGGTAACGTTCCAACATAAACACCACAAATGAACACACCCAAGACCACCTCACATACATACATCTATCGACCATGGAACATACTCAATTTTGAGGACTTAGAAAGACAGCTAACATCCAAAACAAATCCAGACAAAATAAATTCTGTTTCAAAACTTTATGAGTGGCTACAGAAAGCTTTCAATATCCTAATACCACCCGAGAAAACTAAACAGGACAAAAGAAAACCAACACCTTGGAGAAGTACAGAAATAAAAACTATAAGAATACAAATCAGGAGGCTGCAACAAACCTGGCTTAAAACAAACAACATTCTAGACAAAATTCACCTAGACAAATTTAACAGAATATACAAATCACCAATCAAAAAAGCTAGCAAAGGTGC
The DNA here is from genome assembly GCF_031143425.1 of Pleurodeles waltl. Taxonomy (NCBI): domain Eukaryota; kingdom Metazoa; phylum Chordata; class Amphibia; order Caudata; family Salamandridae; genus Pleurodeles; species Pleurodeles waltl. The sequence continues at coordinate 1,515,531,441 of NC_090440.1, forward strand.
TACTCAGACAGAATTCAAAATAGTAAATCTGCAAATGAAGACTGTTATAAAATTCTGAATGAACTGTGAAAAGCTAAATGCATGGAAGGAATTTATCCCATTACTCAAGAATTCACAATCAAACTGTCAAATCATTACACAGAGAAGGCAGACACAGTGGAGTCTTATTTAAAACAAAGGTAAGCCACCAGCAGCAAGCCATTTCCAAACATCCCTTCTGAGAGAGAGCCAACCCACCCTCTATAATCCTTCAAACAAATATCACAAAGTGAATTTATGGATCTTGTTCAGCTGCCATTCTGACCCTTGTCCACCATATATGTTCAAGAACATTCTTTTATCTACTTCTGCTGCCACACCAGTAATAAGAATCATCAATAGTTCTTTGACTATGGGAACCTTTCCTGAAGACCTTGAACAGGCATACATACACCTGTTATTAAAGAAAGAAAACTGGACCCACATGACCCCAAAAACTACAGACTGATTGCAAATGAACCTTTCCTGGGCAAAGTATTAGAAAGAGCAGCATTCACCCACATGTCACAATTCATTGAAGATAACTCTATAATTTCAGACTATCAAACTGGATTCCGCCCAGGAAGAGACATTGAATCTGCACTCACCGCAATCTGGGATGATCTTAAAAACACAGTCAATAGCAATGGAGTTGCTGCACTACTTCCCTTGGACTTCTCATCTGCTTTTGACACAGATGATCATGACACCCTTATTCAAAGACTCCACGAAGCTGGCAAAGAAGGGACTGCCCTTGACTGGATCACATCCTACCTTGAAAACAGAACACATGTCATGTATTCTCCCCCTTTCTCATCCAAACCCTATTTCACAAAAGCATGGGTCCCTCAAGGATCAATCACCCCTGCCTGAGCTCTTCCCTTCTCTTCTGCTCCTGGCTCACCCCAAACCTCAGTTTACTACTATGATCTACTAAACAACCCTACTAAATTCTCCCTCACTCATCTCATCCAAAACCTCTTTTGTTACTATGATCTCCCTAACCCATTTCTACAGACTTTTCCCTCCTCTATTTCTCCTTTACTCATCCCAGTCCTTATCCTATTACTATAAATTCCCAATTAACACTTCTGCATTCTTCCTTCCTCTATCCCCCATTATTCTATTCAAACCTACTAACAAACTCACATATCCTCTGCTCAAATTAATTCATACTACTACTGTACTCATATTTCCCTATACTAATCCACCAGTAATCCTTTCGGGTTCGAGAGTGGCACACTACTCGCCGAAAAGCACTTTGATGCCTCCTCAGGCAGAATAATGCTATATAAATACAATTATAATCACATAGGTAGATCAGGAGGACCATTCATTAGGATGCAGCTGAATTTTATAGAGGTAACCGTGTGCAATGGACTAAGATATGTTTTGGTAATTTTCTGTTGTTGGGTTGAAGTCTACCCATCCAGGAGAAACAAGAGTCTCGCACTAGTGAAGTTATTACTTAAGGAATTGATTCCTGGATTTGGCTTCCCGACATCTCTAGAGTCAGACTGAAAAACTCACTTCAATAGTGAGGTCCTGAAATTATTAAGTGCGGCATTACAAGTTGAGCTAAGAATAAATTGCAGCTATAGACCTGAGGCTTCTGGACTGGTGGAGCAAGTTAACTGTACTCTGAAGTTTAGACTGGCAAAAGTATTCACCACTTTAAATGGCTAGACGCATCACCTCTTTTTTGATGAGTATGCGCAGTACACCTGACAGAAAGACTAGTATATCCCCACTTGAAATCATCATGGGGAGAGCCACTGGATTGCCAGAAGTGCCTGCAAATGCATTTATGAACATTACAGATGACTTGGTGCTGGATTATTGTAAAGGAATCACTGATGTGGTTCGTTCTTTGTCTTATCACGTTGGAAAAGCTACAGTACAGCTGCAGCAGGAGCTTTCCATTGACCTAAGTCCAGGTGATGGGTCTTGGTGAAGAAACAGACAAAGGGGACCCGATTCTCTCTTGGAAATGTTGGAAGAACCTTTGTGACTCCTATTTAATAGCCATAGGAGGGGAATAATTATCTCCACCTAGGTAACAAGCTGTTTTATTGCACAACTTGGGAATCGAAGGCAGGAACATTTATGATAGTCTAAAGACCCTAACCATCGTGGGGGTGGAGGGAGAACCCAGAGACATCTATGAAATGTCTGTAGAGATGTTGGTGGCACACTTCGACTCTAAGCTCAATGTCGTTTTGGAAAGACCCACATTTTTTGCAAGGTCCCAAAGTAACACTGAGAGTGTTGGTAACTTTGTCGCTGCTTTACTCACATTAGCGCACACTTGTGACTTTGGAGATATCACAAATTCTCTTATTCGTGACCAATTAGTGCGTTGCACAAACAACAAGAGAGTTCAAGAGAAACTGTTGATGAAGAACCCCGACTTGAGGAAAGCTATTGCAATTGTTGAAAGGATGGAGAGTACCAAAAACTGGATCAAGAAAATGAACCACCAGGAAGGGGATAGTTTGTGCATGGTACAGGCACCACGCATTCAGGAAGAAGTACTAACAATTGGCAATGACAATAGAACACCGGCATCAACTCAGGAGAAGAGGAGAAAAATTAAGCATCTGCGTTGTTACCGCTGTGGCAACACTGGACATGCATCGAATAGCTCGAATTGCTTTGCACGTAATTCATTGTGTGGGAAGTGTGGAAATAAAGGCCACTATGCAAGGGTCTGTAATAATGACAAATGCAACATAGATGTGGTCACTGAGGGTGTTAACAAGATGGTTTTGTGTGTGGAACATGATGTTGACCAGGTTGGGGGAAACGCTGGAATGGTAGATGATGGGCCCGTGGTTATTCCTGAGTGCACTATTAGACTTGATGGTAAAACAGTTACAGTTTTAGCAGATTCTGGATCTCCCTGCACCATGGTAGGTGATAGGAATTGGCAAGTAATTTTCGGGGAGGGTCCTGACTCCTTGATTAAACCTGGTATTAACCCAGTCAGCTATGGTGGTGCCAAAATAGAAGTGATTGGGCACAAAATAATGAATATCCTATTTCAAAATAAGACCACAATAGGGAAAGTCTATGTAGCAAAACGTGGTAATAATCTTCTAGGTTGGCGACACCAGCGGGATATGGGAATTAAGTTAGACCCTAATTCTGAACACCAAGTCATGGTGGTGAATGATGAGAATACTAATCTAGAGATTTGTAAGGAATTCCCAGGAGTGTTTAGTGAGGAATTGGGGTGTCTGACTAATTTTGAGCACAAGATCATACTAAAGAAAAATGCAGTTCCTTCTGTGCATACAGCAAGAAAAGTACCAGAGTTGATGTTAGAAACCCTTAAGGCAGAATTGAACAAATTATTGAATGCAGGAGTAATTGAAGAGATAGAATCTTCCGAATGGTTGGCCCAAGTTGTCCTAGCACTGAAGGATGATGGGAGGCAGATACACATGTGTGTAGACCTTAGAGATCTTAATAAGCATATATGGGTAGATCGCCACCCTTTACCCAACATTTCGGAGGAGTTGTCATGTTTGGGTGGCTCGAAAGTGTTCAGTGTGTTGGATCTGTCCTGACTTATCACCAAATTGTCTTACATCCTGAGTCTAGACACCTCACCTCTTTTGTAACGCCGTTGGGGGCCTACCACTTTTTGAGGATGCCTTTTGGGCTGGCTTCTGTGGTCGCCTGTTTTCAACAAGTTATGAAGAGGGTCTTAGAGGGAGTCTCTGGTATCTTATGTTTTCAAGATGATATTTTGGTTCATGGCAAAACCGTGAATGAGCATGACAAAATTCTAAGGGGAGTATTTAGTAAGTTAGCCAGGGCTGGTCTTACTGTGAAGAAAGAAAAGTGCAAATTCAGGGTCACTTCAGTAACTTACCTGGGCCATACTATATCTGGTGAGGGAATCAGGCCCAAGTTGGAACTAGTTGATTCCATTGTCTGAGCACCTGAACCCAAAAACAAGGATGGTGTGAGATCTTTTCTATGGTTGGCGAAGTATTACTCCAAATTCAATGCCAACTTTTCAAGTGTGACTCAAACCTTGAGATTTCTCTTAAAGAAGGGGTGTGAATTAATTTGGACGGAGGAGTGTGCGGCTGCGTTCACTTTTGTAAACAGCTGCATTGGGAAGATGCCCACCTTGGGGCATTTCGATATGTGTGCTAAAACCTTCTTGTACACAGATGCCAGTGTCAAAGGGTTAGGGGCAGTATTAACCTGAAAGGGTAGACCAGGAAGAAAAAGTCATTGCTTTTGCTTCTCGTTCCCTCAGGGAAGCTGAGCAGCATTATTATGTTATAGAAAGGGAGGCGCTTACGTTATGTGGGCGGTTAAGCATTTCAAATTCTATTTGTGGGGTTTACCTTTTGTTGTGAGGACAGACCACAGGCCACTTGTCCAAATATTTTCTCCTAAGAAGGGGGAAGAGTTGACGCCAAGGATAAGAAGGTGGGTGAAAGGATTATTGGAATACAATTTTTCTGTGGAATATGTACCCCGGCCAAAGAATACGGTAGCAGATTTCTTGTCCCAATCTTCAATTGACAGTAGTGATGAGTGTGATGATGAAGGTGTGGTCAATTGGGTGAGGGAGACGGCCATAAATGAAGAGGAGTGGAGGTCAGCAGCGGATCAGGATTCTGACAGGCATAAACTTGTCAAATTCATTGTGAAAGGTTGGCCAGAGTACAAAGACATTTCCGACTCCCTGAAGAGGTATTGGAATGTGAGAGATGACCAAATCTAGACTGAGAACAGTATACTGGTGGCCAGGGTTGGATCGTGATGCTGAAGCAGTGGTGAAAGACTGTGTAACCTGTGCACAGAATGATAAGAGCAAAGTTATGGTGAAAGCCCCACTTTCTCCAGTTGTGATTCCTGAAAAACCCTGGGTTAAGTTAGGCCTTGACTTTATGGGTCCTTTCCATCTTCTGCCTATGAATGTTCTTGAAGGAGGAGTTCTCTCGGGAGGGTATACCTAGCCATTTAGTCACTGACAATGGTGTACAGTTAACATCTCAGGATATGATGTTTTTTTTAGATTCCTTAGACATTGTACATTTGAAAACAGCCTTGTATCTACCCCAGGCCAATGGTCTTGCTGAACGTATGAATAGAATGGTGAAGTCCTGTGTCCAGGAAGCTATTGAAACCAGGGTTCCTCTAGCTGATCTCCTTAGGGACATGTGGTGGGCACATCGTAATACCCCTAATAGCATCAGTAACATTGCCCCTTTTGAGTATATGAGGGGCAGGTCGGGTTGCACTAAATTATTCCCTGCATAGATCAAGAACAGTTTGGGGCACGATGAACTTGATCAGGAGAAATTTAATAAGGCACCTGATCTTAGAGAGAGGTATCAGCGTAAATATAAATTGCGTTATGATTCTAAATATGATGTTTCCAATGTTAAGTGGAGAATTGGTGACATGGTGTTGGTGAAGAATCCTGGTTTTAGAACCAAAGGTAAGACATGTTTCAAGGGTCCATTCCGCATCAGGGAACTGAAAAAGAATATTGTGATCCTTGACAATGGGGATGCGTGGAGCATGTCCAGGATAGTGAAATGGAGCAACGTGGCGGAAGATTCCTCTAACTTGGAAAACCAGGGAGGAAACCACTCCTCGAATGGATCTGAAGTGTCACCACGCACCAAAGCTTCCTTCAGGATACGTTCCAAGCCATTGTGGTTGAAAGACTATGGCCCTCATTCTGACCTTGGCGGGCCGCCGTCAGGTTACCGTTCCGCGGTCGAAAGACCGCGGCGGTAATTCTGACTTTCCCGCTGGGTTGGCGGGCGGTCGCCTTCAGACCGCCAGCCAGCCCAGCGGGAAAGAGGCTTCCACGATGAAGCCGGCTCGGAATCGAGCCGGCGGAGTGGAAGCTGTGCGACGGGTGCAGTTGCACCCGTCGCGTATTTCACTGTCTGCGCAGCAGACAGTGAAATACATGTAGGGGCCCTCTTACGGGGGCCCCTGCAATGCCCATGCCAGTGGCATGGGCACTGCAGGGGCCCCGCGACCCCCCCTACCGCCATCCGGATCTCGGCGGTCCGACCGCCGGGATCTGGATGGCGGTAGGGGGGGTCGGAATCCCCGCGGCGGTGCAGCAAGCTGCGCCGCCGCGGAGGATTCAATGGGGCCGCGGTACACTGGCGGGACCCCGCCAGTGGTGCCGGTCCGACCGCGGCTTTACCGCCGCGGTCGGAATCCCCATTGGAGCACCGCCGGCCTGTCGGCGGTGCTCCCGCGGTCCTCCGCCCTGGCGGTCAAAGACCGCCAGGGTCAGAATGACCACCTATGTATCCTGATACTTGAAAGACTATGGGTCCTGACATTTAACACCTTGTAACACCTATCATGCATGCATTTCTGCATTGTGAATTATGATGTTTTTGTTACACATTTTGTGTAATGTTTTACCTTGTTATTTCTAACTGTTCTTCTTTATCCTTTAGTATATTTAGTATAAGGGAGGGGGATGTGTTGTGATGATCTGGGGAATGTTGGGGAGCCAGGAACCTCGATGACACTGGTGTTCCAGGTATTGACGTGGAGCTGGGAGGAGAGAGTTCCATGGCGGTTGAGGCGGTCAGAGAATGTACGTCCTGCTGTGGGTTGGTTACTACGGAATAAAACTCTTTTATTGAAATCATTCGTCTCAGCATCCTAACAAAGTTGTCAACAATATTAGATAAATTATCTACAGACACCAGAGGTGCAATTTTATTAATGGACACAGAAATGATTGCCGTAAGATCAATGGTTGTACAAAATCACCTTACGTTAGACATTCTTCTCACAAAGGAGGGCAGAGTTTGCAAAATATTGCAAGCCCAACAGTGCTGCATTTTTATTCCTGATAATAGTAAGAATATAAGGAAGTACACTGCAAATATGACAAATGTGAAACAGGACCTGAAGGAGTCAACAGTGACCTGAGCAAGCTGCGGCATATCCAGAATGCCTCCGCCAAGCTCATCATGAACATCCTCCACCAAGAACACATCACAGGACACCTGAGAGATCTGCACTGGCTCCCCGTCAAGAAAAGCATCAACGTCAAGCTCCTCATAAATGATTACAGTGCCCTCCACAACCGTGGACCCAGCTGCCTCAACCTCCGCATCATCTTTTACTTCCCTGCCAGACATCTCCATTCCTCCCAGCAGTCACTCGCCACCGTACCACGCCTAAGGAAGTCCTTGGCTGGAGGAAGATCCTTCACCTACCTTGCGGCAAAATGCTGGAACACCCTGTCTCTCACCTCAGGCAGTCTCCATTGCTACTTCAATTCAGGAAGGACCTTAACACCTGGCTCTTCAACTGAATCTTGAGGACCTACCCCCCAGCGCCTTGAGACCCTACTTTTATAAATGCTGATTGATTGATTGAACGGTGTCTGGGAAGCAATAGTTTTGGACTTTTCATCCTTGGCATGGTCACACTTAACTTTTTGCCTCTGTTTCCTAGGTTGTTGATGTGTGCTGGACTCTGTTTTTACTGTTTTTGTTACTCTTGGCACTTTACCACTGCTAACCAGTGCTAAAGTGCAAGTGCTCCTATACTAAATGTGTATGTAATTGGTTCATCCATGATTGGCATATTTGATTTACTGGTAAGTGCCTAGTACAGTGCACTAGAGGTGCCCAGGGCCTATAAATCAAATGCTACTAGTGGCCCTGCAGCACTGGTTGTGCCACCCACATTAGTAGCTCTGTAAACATGGCTTAGACCTGCAACTGCAGTGTCTCTGTGTGCAGTTTTAAACAGTAAATTTGAATTGGCAAGTGTACCCACTTGCCAGGCCTAAACCTTCCCTTTTCCTACATGTAAGGCACCCCTAAAGTAGGCCCTAGGTAGCCCCAAGGGCAGGGTGAAGTGTATGTTTAAGGTAGGACATATAGGGGGTCATTCTGACTTTGGCGGGCGGCAGTAATTCTGAGTTTCCCGCTGGGCGGGCAGGCGACCGCCAGAAGGCCGCCCGCCCGCCCAGCGGGAAACCCCCTTCCACGAGGATGCCGGCTCCGAATGGAGCCGGCGGAGTGGAAAGGGTGCGACGGGTGCAGTTGCACCCGTCACGATTTTCAGTGTCTGCTATGCAGACACTGAAAATCTTGGTGGGGCCCTGTTAGGGGGCCCCTGCAGTGCCCATGCCATTGGCATGGGCAATGCAGGGGCCCCACGACACCCGTTACCGGCAGCGCCGCCATGGAGGATTCCTCAGGCCAGGGGAAAACCGGCGGGAAAGATTGAAAGATTGATGCCCACGGCTGGAGAAACGGCGCGCAGCATCGCTCACGAAGGCTGGTGAGGTCGTAGCCCGCGCTGCGTGGTTTTCAGATCATCATGCAGCAGGATTTCTGACACAAACACTACTGGGTGTGTAAAAACAATGCAAGGCCTGCCCGGAACCGAGAGTGTGGTTCAAATAGACCCATTGCTCTCCTGCGGAGAAAAGAAACGACACATGCTGACTAGACTCAGAGAGAACAATGCAAGGTCTCACTCGTGAGTGAAATTGATGCATCGCAAGCCCTTTTTGACGCACACTCACCTATGCAGGTTTATTTTTGACACATTTCCATGCTAACAGTGTTAGCGTTGTGTACATTCCAGGTACATTTCCATGCTAGTAGTGTTAGCGTTGTGTTTAAAACTACATGAAGACTCTTTTTGGTTTTTATTTGATAACTTGACTTGTGTATTGTGGATTTTTGTCATTTTCATCTTGTTTTGTTTAGATAAATATTTTCTATTTTTCTAAACCTGTTTTGTGTCATTTTCTAGTGCTTTTATTGAATTACTGGGTGTGTTGGTATGAATACTTTACACCTAGCACTCTGACGTTGAGCCCGCTGCTCGTGCCAAGCTACCAAGGGGGTGAGCGGGTCTTAGCTGAGGGTGATTCTCTTTTACCCTGACTAGAGTGAGGGTCCTTGCTTGGACCGGGTGTAACCTGACAGCCAACCAAAGACCCCATTTCTAACAAATAGGTAATTTTTTTTTTTTAGCAGTTGGAAGGTAGTTTTGAAGTCTAGGGAAAGGAAGTGTTGGAACCATTTTGAAACCTCTATTGATAATGAATTTATGAGCTAGATGCAGTTGGTCTTTACAAATTATTTAAGAAGCTGAAAGAGAAAAGAACCAAGGCTAAAGGGAGAAAAGACGAGATTAAGATGGAGACCAGCAGGATCATATACTTTAGTAAAATCAGGCAGTTAGAGGAGTCCAGAAAACCTTACCTGGAACGACCTCTGAAATTTTGAGCTGTCTCATTGAAAGTGAGAGTTGGAATATGTGTGATGGCTTCATTCGCCATCAGAGGGGGGTCTGATGAAGCAGAAATTTTAGTATTGTCCCACATGTCACAGTGATCATCCATACATAACAGTTAATGCATTATGATAATCAAAGTACTAATAGTTTGATTGTTATATGATGCAATGAGAAGCCATATTAGTGAGCTTTCCCCTTAGAATAGTTACCGAAACCTATGTGGTATTGAGATTAAATTTCAGGTTTGAAGACTTAGGCCCTCATTATGAACATGGTGGTAAACTCTGCTCCACTGTCAGTGGCGGTAACTACTGCCAACAGTCAGGCGGTCTGGACCGCCAAATAATAAACCACCTGAAAAACAGGCATCCAGAAACTACTCACCGCCAGCAGAGGAGTGCCGACAACGATGGAAGTGACCACCAACAGGCTGACGAAAAGGCCCTACCCGCCCATCAAATAATGAAGCACTAGACCGGCGTCAGTTCCAGGGGGAGAACCACCGCCACGCAAAGCCAGGCAGAAATGAACTAAATAAAAGGAAACACTGAAGGCTCACACAACACGCCGAAGCGGACATGGATAGAGAGTTGAAAATCATGCCAGCCCTGCTCCTTGCTATATACCTCCACGACCGAGACCGCCGACGAAGGCGATGACGGTAAGTACCACAACCTGCTAAACAAGGTAAACAAAAGGGCACAGTTACATACCCACCCACTCCACTCACTCCGCAACGCACCCACAACCGCTTACAACAGCACAAGTCATACACCCCACAGCAAGAGGTACTTACCCAACTCAAGGCAAACTAAACCAGCCCAAAGTACACACATGTGCACAACACCCCCACAAAGAAACGATGAACCAAGGATCCTGAGTGTGCCAAAACCAACACTGGCCACTCGAACTTTAATTAAGCTCCATGAGCAACAGAAGTCCAACAGAAGGCCACTGGCCAGTCCATATTTTGAAGTCTGATGGGCCCCATTGGCCCCAACTTGACTCCCACAAGTGCAAAGGTACTCCACACCATAGGGGAAACAATGTGGCATCCAGGCACCTCAGGGAACAGGGGCAGGAGGTGGCGGGGGTGGGAACTTATGAGTGGGAGGAGGTGGCTTGGCTTTACGGTTGAGAGGTGGAGGGGGCTTGGGTCTGGTCGTAGAAGCTGGTGGAGCGGCCTTGGACTGGTGTGCAGCAGATGTTCCTGGGCCAGCATGGGGTCTCTTGCTTATAGGGGAGGTAGCACAGGATTGGGAAGGGCGGACAGGGGCGGGCTGTGATGTGGGAGGAGTGGACAGGGCAAGGAGGTGGGCACGTTTAGGGACGAGACGGGGTGGGCCAGTAGTTTCGAATAGGTCAACACAGGATAGGAAAAGTTTTTTAGGGGCAATCGGGGTGGACCTGGCGGAAGGCATGGGAGTGGAGGTAGAGGGAGTGGTCGTCACTGGTGTAGGTGTGTGTGATGTGGGTGCAGGTGACTGTACAGTATGCTGGGGTGTGGTGGATGTGTGTTGGGTGGGTGTTTTGGAGCGTTTGAGTGTCTTGGGAGGAGGGGGGGTAGACACAGTTGGACAAGACAGGCTGCAAGTGTAAATGTATGTTGTCTGTGTGTTTGCAAGTTTAGTGAGTGTGCTGCACATGTCAACCAAAGTCGTTGGGGTGAGTGCAGGTGTGGTGTCTGGGGTGCATGAATGGATGTCTGATTTTGTGGTGACTGCAAGAATGGGATCAGCAACAGTGAATGAGGGTGCAGTGCCTGTGAGTGTGCATGTAGAGGTGGCAGACAGGGAGGCGTAAGAGGTGGACACATGGGGGAAGTGGATGTAGGGGTGTGTGCCTTTGTATGTTGGCTGTGTGTATGCCTGTGGTGGGAAGTGTGGTGCTTGTGTTTTGCAGTGTGCTTCTCGTGTGTTGAGGTGTGTGCATGGCTGTCAGAATGTGTGCTTGGGACAGGTGAAGGGGGTGGGGTGCTGGAAGGGGTAGAGGTGGTTTGAGGGGGAAACGTAATGACCAGGGACACTGGCTGCCGTCAAAGAGAAGGCCAGAGCTTGAAAAGATCTCTGTAGGCCAGACACGGCACCATGAATGCCACCCAGGTAGGCATTGGTCTGCTGCACCTCTGATGCTAGCCCCTAGATGACATTGACGATGGTTGTCTGCCCTACAGAGATGGTCCTCAGGAGGTCAATAGCCTCCACTGGGAGGGCAACAGTCCTGACTGGGGAAGGGTATGAGGTGCCTGGGGCAAAGGAGATGCCCACCCTTCTGGGTGAGTGGGCACAGGCAACTCGGTGGGGAGCAAATGGGACTGCGGTGATGGTATGAGGGGTGGCGGAAGATGACACAGAATGGGTGGGCCCACTAGGGTCCGCCACCGCCAGTGAGCTCCCATCGGAAGAGGTATCAGAGTCACTACCTCCTGTGGTAGTTGCCTCCCCCGTGGTACTCCCCTCACCCTCCAACACACTGGTCCCCTTGGCGTCGCGCGACTCTACCTCTGTCGAACCGTGGGCACTGCATCCCCACTCGCCGGTGCCTCAGCTCCCTCGCCAGATGATGCTGATGTACACAGACAACACAAGAGAACAGGGATGGGGGGACACAACAGGAGAGACACTTGTAAATAGCTGAATGGAGGTACATAACTGGTTTACACATACACCCACCATGCAAATATTCCACTATGCAGCACCTACCGCTATACATATGGCTATGCCCCTGACTAGTGGCCACAACCCTGCTCTACAGCATTCCCTACATCACTGAAGGACCTGAAGTACTGCAGACCTGACCCTTACAAACCAACTCCCCACAGGGGCCATTATGTAAAAGGACATCAGTCAGAGTCCCTGCCACTAGACAGCATACATACCACAGCACGCTCACACATCCATCAAGGAGACATACAATGGTTTCTGTACTCACCCCCTTGTGTCTACTATGCAGCCTGCAAGCGGCCATCCAGGTCCGGATACACCACTGCCAGAATGCGGTGCATTAGGGGGGGTCGGTGCCCGACGTGCACCCCGTCCTCGTTGGGAGGACTTCCCCAGCTGGGCCTCGCAGGTCTTCCTAGCCCAGTGCTGCATGTCCTCCCACCGCTTCCTACAGTGGGTGCTCTGCCGGTTGTAGAACCCCAGGGTCCGCAATTCCCTGGCGATGGCATGCCAGAGTCACCTCTTCTGATGGGTGCTGACCTATATGGAACACACAGAAAATGGAACACAAAGGTCAGAATATGGCCATTACATTCAGCTGACTACACGTCTTCTATGGGATGGACACTCACAACAGCATAACAGGACCTCACACATGCAGCATGTCAGGAATCCCACAACAGTACAGTGTCAAACGTGCACACATGTTTACAGCCATCTACCTCCATTACACACATTCATGCCCCCCAATCCACCTATTCACCTGTACCTCTGGTCGACCGTAGAGCTTGGCAGACAGGGGCAGGACCCCGTACACAAGCTCATCCAGTTCCTCGCTGGTGAAGGCGGGGGCCCATTCCCCTGCCTCTCGTGCCATTTCCAGGACAAGACCCAGGACACAGAAGCACACTCAGGGGAGCACCTGCATGCACGTAATCCGGGAGTCAAGTGAAGTTTGGGTGACAAGATGGCGTATGCTCCACAGCGGTGTGCACCGTCACCGCCGGAGGCGATTATGATACGCTAAAAATCCTTATTGACAACCATGTTAACCAATGAATGATCGCACAGCAGTGAATACCGCCTTACACTATTACGACAACCGCTAGCAGTATGAGGTCACTTCCACTACATTCGGGATTACAGGTGGCAGACATTTTGGTAATTACTACGCAGTTATTAATTCCTCATCTCCACCATGCAGGCCCTATTGTCCCCAACTCCCATAGGCATAAACAAATATATATTTACTCACCACAACAGTCCCCATGTATCAATGAGATATGTCACTTCAGTTTAACATCCTACTATGCATATGTGTCGTTGACTTGTATGCAGCAGTGCTGAATATTTAACATTGTGGGCAGATGTATGAGTGTTCCTCACATGTATTCTCAGCTCCTCCTAGGTAGAGACCCATGTGGCCTCATAGGTGTACAGACCACTTGTAGATTTGGGGACCATGGTGGAGCGTCACATCACTATCAATTACAGACTCAACCGTGCTACAATTCCTGAACTTTGTGCATTACTGGATCCAGCACTGATCCCGGGTAATCAGAATCAACATGCCATCCCTACTGAAGTGCAGGTGCTCTCTGCACTCCATTTCCTGGCCACGGGCTCATTTCAAGTGACAGTGGGCATGGGTGCCATTTTTCACAGCCAATATTTAGCATTGTACTGTTCAGATTCCTGAATGCATTTGTACGACACCTGCAGTCCTATGTGAGGTTTCCCCAAAGTGCTGGCCTCCCTACCATCAAGTCTGACTTTTATACATGTGCCAACATTCCCCATGTGATAGGTGCCATCGATGGAACACACATAGTTCTCATCCCCCCACGAGTAAGTGAACAGGTGTACAGAAACAGGAAGACCTTTCACTCCATGAACATTCAATTGGTGTGTACTGCAGACCAGTACATCTCACACGTGAATGCCATTGCCCATATTTATATTTTGTTGACGCAAACCAGCGCCGGCACTGGTTTTCATAAAAAAATTTACCGCCAGCTAACGCCATTCCTACGCGCCATGTGAGCGCCTTATTTAAGGAATGACGTTAGCCGGCGCTGCGGACTTGTCTGAGTCCCAAAAAATTACTCAAACCAGGCAGCGCCGGGTTAGGGGAAAATGGGGGTTGTGCATCAAAAAAAGGTGCAAATCAGGTTTGAGGCAAAAATCATGCCTCAAACCGGACTTGTGCCATTTTTTGACTCACAACCTCCATTGAAATGACTCCTGTCTTAGCAAAGACAGGAGTCATGCCCCCTTGCCCAATGGCCATGCCCAGGGGACTTGTGTCCCCTGGGCATGGCCATTGGGCACAGTGGCATGTAGGGGGGCCCAAATTAGGCCCCACATGCCACTTTAAAAAAAATAAAAATACTTACCTCAACTTACCTGTACTTACCTGGGATGGGTCCCCCCATCCATGGGTGTCCTCCAGGGGTGGGTGAAGATGGCAGGGGGTGCCCCTGGGGGAAGGGAAGGGCACCTCTGGACTCCTTCCATGTTCAAAGACCATGGAAGTGAGCCCACAGGTCCCTTAATGCTGGCTTGGGAGTCAAAGTTTAAATATGGTACACGGTTTGTGCCGAATGTGCGTAAAAAACTTTTATGCACATTCAGCGCAAACAGAGTATAAATATTCCCCCATGTTTCCTGGATCAGTCCATGATTCCTTTGTGCTGAGGAACAGCAGTGTGCCACACATGATGGAACAACTACAAGGGGCCAGGCTGTCTGCAACGGAAGTTTGCCATTGACAGACCCGGTTTTCCCCCTTTTTCAGGTGATTCTGGCTACCCAACATGCGTTGGCTCCTGACACCAGTGAGGAATCCTAGGACAGATGCAGAGAGGAATTTCAATGAGGCCCACGGACGTAGTAGGAGGGTGACAGAGTGAACAATAGGTCTCCTGATGACTAGATTCCATTGCCTCCATATCTCTGGGGGATCCCTGGCCTATGAGCCTGAAAAGGTGTTTAGAATAGTGGTGGCCTGCTGCATGCTGCACAATGTGGCTGTGAGGAAATCTGTTTCCCTGTTAGAGGAGGAGGGGGCTGTATTTCCAGACCAGCTTCCTCAGAGAGGGGATGAGAGTGATGGTGATGATGAGGAGGGGGGGAAGATGTACATTCCGGGAACCAACTGATTCAATTGGACTTCCAGTAACTAAGTGGTACTATTTGATGCTGTTGCTGTCTGTGCAGTATACTGTCAGTATGCCTTATACTCTATGGGGGTGTTGGGTCTATAGACATTGTCACTGTGACCAGGTTTGCATGGGACATGTGACATTATGGACAACTTGTTTGACAATTCTGTTGGCACAACCACATGTAATGCTTGGGGTGCCATTCCTGCTATTAAGATATGAATAAAGGATTTCAAATACAATTTCATGCACACTTCGATTTCATTCAACATAATGACAGGGAACATTTACATTAGCGAACAGGTGTTTTAATTCGGTGTCAGGGATGCCATGGTGCTCTTTACAGTGATGGGAGTTGGCTACTGGTGGATGTCCATATTGGCTACATGGTCTCAGTGATTGTTGGCAGTGGTAATATGGCCATCTGTTATTTACAGTTTTTGGGGTTGTTATTGCCCAGTGTGGACGGTGGTTCAGTGGCACACTTGGAGGACAGTTCTTGTCAGAGTCACTTCTTAGAGGGAGCCTTGGTCTTGGCAGGTGTTCCAGTGACATATATGGGCCTGAGGGACCTTTAGGGTGCCTGGTGTTGGCCTGTACGGGTTGAGGTGCAGGTCTCCTGTGTGTCCTGAGATGGTGGCACAAGTCCAGTTGCTGCTGCTGCATTTGTTGGCCGGTCTGCATCTTGGCCTGTAATAGGGGCTTCCTGGTCTGTGGGGTTCTCAGGCTGGGTTGGGACAAGGTGCACCAGCGCACCTGCCATGGTGGCCATGGTGGCATTGTACAGTTTCCACTGCTCCATGGTCTCTTGGTGTTGGGCTCTCTGCAGCCTTTTGCTCTGCTCCAGGGTGGCAACAATCTGGGCCAATCTGTCCATGGTATGGCGGTATGCTCCCAGGACCTCTGAAATCACATCCTGGGCTGCAGCATCCATCCTGTGGCCTCCCCCCTGGGCCATTGATGCCCTCCCACTGGGCCTAGCCCCCTGTGCCTCTTTCCCCTGCACAGGTCTGGCGGTACCACTTGTACTGGGGCCATCGTCTTCCTGCCTGTTGGCAGGTGGTGACTGTGGCCTCTGTCCTTGTGTTCCACCAGTCTGTGGCCTTGACACACAGGTGTGGTGCTGGTTGCCCTGGCCTGATGTTGGTGGGTGTGTGGTGGGTGTTTCAGTTGTGTCCAGGGTGGGGCTGCTGGATGGTGACAGTCCAGGACTGTGTGAGGGGCCAGGGTATTCCTCACTGTCCAGAGTTTCCTCTTCAGTGTCCTGAGTGGTGCCTCTGTCTCCATATGGGGCACTGCCACTCTTTATCCTGTCCATCAGGGTGGCATGGGTGGTGGTGTCTGTTAGGAGGAATGGACATGTCTGCTACAGTTGCATAATCAGACGGGGGCACAGGGCAGGGCTGTTTTGTGCTGGTTTTCCACTTTTGGGCCATGCAGGGTGCCTTTGTGAGGTTGCCATTGCATTTTGCTTAGGATGTGGAGGTGCATTGTGGGTGGTGTAGTGCCTTTGTGATTCCTTGCAGGGGTGGGGGCTGTGCACAGGGGGAGGTATGTGGGCCAGTTGGTGGATTTGTGAGAATGCAGGGTGACTGGATGTAGTGATTGTGGCCTGGGTGGGGTAGTGGTCCTAGTGGATGTTGGAGGGGTGGGGTGGTGCATGCATTACAAGTGTGGTGGATAAGGGGTAATTGTAGATGACTTACCTGAGTTCATTCCTCCAGTGAGTCCAGTGAGCCCCTCAGGGTGAAGGATGGACAGGACCTTTTCCTCCCAGTCAGTGTAGTCGGGTGGTGTAGGTGGAGGTCTTCTCCCAGTCTTCTGGACTGCAATGTTGTGCCGGGATGCCATGGACCTCACCTTCCTGCGCAGGTCATTCCATCTCTTGCGGATCTCTTCGCTCATGAGTGGATGGTGTCCCATTGTGTTGACCTTGTTGACATTGGTCTGCCATAACTCCATCTTCCTGGCGATGGGTGTGTGCTAGACCTGGGCCCTGAATAATTTGGGCTCGACCTTCAGTATCTCGTCCACCAGGGTCCTTAGCTCCCTTTCTGTCAAGCATGGGTGTTTGGGGGTGCCATGGTGTGTGTTGTGAGTGGTGTGTTGTGTGGATGTAGGTGAGGGTGCTGTTGTGTGTTTCAGTGTGTGATTCGTCTGTTGTGGCGTTCAGTGTCTGCTTGAGGAGTTCTCAATCTCAATTGTCCTAATGGCATTGCAAAGGATTGTGGGGTGTGTCTGTTTGTGTTTTATAGAGTTGTGGATGTGTGTCCGATGTTTTGGTTTCAAACTTGCCAATGTGTGTATTTCTTACTGTTGGGTCCTATTGCTGGCCGTGGCGATCTGTACCACCAATGGTCGTTCGACTTCCACTGACCGCCGAGGTGATTTGTGCATCATTATTTGGAGGGCAGGAAGTTTGTTTGCTCGGCGGTGGCGGGGTGGAATGTCCTGCATTTCCACCAACAATGTTCTGGTGGTGACTGGTGGCTGGGAAAATGTTGAAGGATTCAGATTTTTGCATCTTTATATGGTGGGTTTCTGTTTACCGCCAATGGCGGGGAATGGGGGTTACTGCCATGCTCATAATGACTGCCTTAATCTTTCTTTATGTTATATTTTAGAGTCTAAACTACTTGTTACACATTAATATGTTTTTTACTCAACCAGAATGTATACTTGATAACACACAACAGAAAATGCATGGTGTTCGAAAGGGGGTCTTTGGTTGGCAGTCAGGTTACCCCATGTCCAAGCAATTACCCTCACTGTAGTAAGGGTAAAAGAGAATCACCCTCAGGTAGCCCCGCTCACCCTCTTGGTAGCTTGCCACGAGCAGGCAGGCTTTACTTCAGAGTGCTAGGTGTAAAGTATCTGTACCAACACACACAGTAGCTCAAAGAAAACATTACAAAATGACACAACACAGGCTTAGAGAAATAGAAAATATTTATGTGTTGTTTTTCCACGCCCAGAGATGTTGTGTCGTTGCAGCCTCCGTCAGAGATGCCGAGTGTTATTTCTCCAGTCGTGTGCATTGATTTCCCAGCCATGCAGCAAGCGATAGGTTGATTTCTGCTGCGGAGCTGGCGGCTTGTTGTTTCTTTAGCTGCTCTCGGAGGTTGCGTCAGAAATTTCCCCGCACAGTGATCTCTACGTGAATTTCCAACCTTGGTCCACCAACTTCACCTGTCAAGGCCCCAGGAACTGCATAGGGTACAACTTTGCAGGGCAGGAGTCTCAGCAGAGGTTCCAGGTGCTGGCAGAGAGAAGTCTTTTCTGTTCCTGAGACTTCAACAACAGGAGGCAAGTTCAGTTTCAAGCCCTTGGAGAGTTCTTCACAAGAAGGAAGGCAAACAAAGTCTAGTCTTTGTCCTCTTGCACAGGCAGAAGCAGCAACTGCAGAATCTTTACACAAAGCACAGTCACAGGCAGGGCAGCTCTTCTCCAGGTAGAGGTTCCTCTTAGTTTCCAGAAGTGATCCAAAGTCTGTGGTTTTGGGTTCCCTTCTAATACCCATTTTGCCCTTTGAAGTAGGCTAACTTCAAAGAAAAGTCTCTCTTGTTTGTGAAATCCTGCCTTTTCCAGGCCAGGCCCCAGACACACACCAAGGGGTTGGAGACTGCATTGTGTGAGGTCAGACACAGCCCTTTCAGGTGTGAGTGACCACTCCTCCCCTCCCTCCTAGAATAGATGGCTCATCAGGATATGCAGGCTACATCTCAGCTCCCTTTGTGTCTCTGTCTAGAGAGAGCTGCAAACAGCGCAAATGTCAAACTGACCCAGACCGGGAAACCACAAACAGGTAGAGTCACAGAATAGTTCAAGCAGGAAAATGCTCACTTTCTCAAGTGGCATTTCCAAACACACAATCTAAATATCAACTTTACTAAAAGATGACCCCAAACTCCACATGTCTATCCGCTCCCAAAGGGAATCTATACTTTCATCATTTTTAAAGGCAGCCCCCATGTTGACCTATGAGAGGGATAGGCCTTGCAAAAGTGAAATCTGAATTTAGCAGTACTTCACTGTTAGGACATATAAAACAAATTAGTATATGTCCTACCTTAAACATACACTGCACCCTGCTCTTGGGGTACCTAGGGCCTACCTTAGGGGTGCCTTACATGTATGAAAAGAGAAGGTTTAGGCCTGGCCAGGGGGTACACTTGCCAAATCGAACTGGCAGTTTAAAACTGCACACAGATACTGCAGTGGCAGGTATGAGCCATGTTTACAGAGCTACTATTGTGGGTGGCACAACCAGTGCTGCAGGCCCACTAGTAGCATTCGATTTACAGGCCCTGGGCACCTCTAGTGCACTGTACTAGGGACTTACAAGTATATCAAATATGCCAATAATGCATGATCCAATTACATACACATTTTGTATAGGAGCACTTGCACTTTAATACGGGTTAGCAGCGGTAAGGTGCCCAGAGAAACAAAAACAGCAAAAACAGAGTCCAGCACACATCGACAACCTGGGGAACAGAGGCAAAAAGTTAAGGGAGACCATTCCAAGGATGAAAAGTCTAACACGTGTCCCCCCAGCTGGAAGTGGGGAACAACTACCCAACCTCATGGGAGTTCTCATCACTAAGGCAGAAGACTCTGGACAGACCATCACCATTGACGTGTTCTGTACCAGGGTGGTGTTCCACCGTAAAGATCATCCCCTGTATAGAAATGGACCACCTCAACAGTTTTGGACTCTCACCCCTCATCTGCATTAACCATCCGAGGGGCCTGTGGTTGGTCTGAACCCAGAAGTGAGTCCCAAACAAGTAGGGTCTTAGCTTCTTCAGCGCCCAGAACACAGTAAACGCCTCACGTTCTATGGCACTTCACCGACATTCCCTGGGAAGTATCTTCATGCTAATGGAGGCTACAGGTTGATCTAGGCCCTCTACATTAAGCTGTGAGAGTACTGCTCCAATACCATGCTCTGAGGCATCTGATTTCACAGAAAACTCCTTGGAGTAGTCAGATGTCTTCATCACAGGTGCTGTGCACATGTCAGCCTTCAGGGCATCAAAATCAGTCTGGCAAGCCTCTGCCCAGACAACCTTCTTGGGTTGCTTCTTAGAAGTCAGCTCAGTCAAGGGGGCTCCCAAGCCAGAATGGTGTCAATTTGTGGCTGTAGGGGTGCCACCTGGCCACTCCCTACCTGGTGTCCCAAGTACACCACAGAACCCCAACCTATTTGGCACTTGCTTGACTTAATATTGAGGCCTGCAATCTGCATGGCCTTCAACACTCTGCAGAGCTGTTGCAGATGTTCCTCCATGAGGAACTAAAAACAGCAATGTCATCCAGGTAGGCGGCACAGAACTCATGCAGCCCAGCCGACACCTGGTTGACCAACCTCTGAAAGGTAGCAGGGGCATTCTTCATCCCAAATGGTATCACTTTAAATTGAAAGTGCCCATCTGGGGTAGAAAATGCAGACGTCTCCTTGCCCCCCTCAGTCAAGGCAATCTGCAATACCCAGACGTTAAGTCAAACGTGATGAGGTAGGTGGCAGCTCCTTACCAGTCAATGAGCACATCAGCTCGGGGATGGGGTGTGCCTCAGTCTTGTTCACCGCATTGAGTCCCTGGTAGTCCACACAGAGCCTGAGTTCTGGAGTGGCACCAGGTGCAGCAGCCTTTGGGACCAATACCACTGGGTTGGCCCAAGGACTACTGGAATGCTCAATAACCCCTAGAGTTAACATTTTGGATACCTCATCCTTAAAGCTAGCCCTGACCCTATCAGCCACCCTGTATACTTTCTGTTTAATGGGTGGACTCTCCCCAGTGTCAACATCATGTGTGCACAAGTGTGTGACCACCTGGGATCAGGGAAAACCGTGAGAACTGTGGCAACACCTGGCGACAGTCCCTCTGCTGCTCTGCAGTCTAGAAGGGGGAGAGGATCACTCCCTCCACAGGCCCATCTTTTTCTCCTGCTGACAGGAAGTCAGGAAGAGGCTCACTCTCCTCCTCCACCCCATCATCTGTTGCAAGGAGCACAGACAGTTCAGTCAGCTCAAAGTGTGGTTTGAGGCTGTTAACATGCAGGACCCTTGAAGGGTTCCTGGGAGTCTGCAAGTCCACCAGATTGGTGAGTTCACTCTTGCAATCCACCACCTCAAAAGGCCCAGTCCACTTGTCCTGGAGCACCCTAGGCTCACTGGTGCCATCACCCACACTTTTTGACCGGGTGGAAACTTGATCAGAGTGGCATTCCAGTCATACCACCGTTTCATATCCTCCTGGCTTGCTTCCATGTTCTCTTGTGCGAGACACCTGAAGCAGGCAGTCTGGTTTCTCAGATGCAACAGGGAAAAACGAATTTAGCAGTATTTCACTGTTAGGACATATAAAACACATTAGTATATGTATTTCCTTAAACATACACTGCACCCTGCCCATTGGGATACCTAGGGCCTACATTAGGGGTGCCTTACAAGTAAGAAAAGTGAAGGTTTAGGCCTGGCAAGTGGGTACACTTGCCAAGTCGAACTGGCACTTTAGAACTGCACAGACACTGCAGTGGCAGGTCTGAGCCATGTTTACAGAGCTACTAGTGTGAGTGACACAACCAGTGCTGCAGGCCCACTAGTAGCATTAGATTTACAGTCCCTGGGCAACTCCAGTGCACTGTACTAGGGACTTAAAAGTAAATCAAATATGCAAATCATGGATGAACCAATTACATACACATTTTGTATAGGAGCACTTGCACTTTAGCACTAGTTAGCAGTGGTAAAGTGCTCAGAGTAACAAAAACAGCAAAAACAGAGTCCAGCACACATCAACAACTTGGGAAACAGAGGCAAAAAGTTAAGGGAGACCACACCAAGGATGAAAAGTCTAACACATGGACATAGAATTTGTATGAACTATTAAATGTGGAAGTTCTGTATATCAAGCTAGCATGGGAATTTACCATCACACCAACAACAAAAAAGCACAATTTCAGTGCCTAATATTGTCATCTGCAAATATTGTTTTAGACTTTGATTACAAATTTCCATTTTTACCATTCCATGTCAAAACTCTTATTTAGGAAGTAATCACAACTACACGTGGTTCTGCATTTTCCTCATACTATAGTTGCTGTACTTGATAAATTTCCCATCCCCACAAATAATTTAAACCTGTCTAAAATTTACAGGGGGTAAATTGTTGTTAAATTTTATGACATGCAGATTTTAATGAATAAGGAACCATTGTTTATACACCATTAAGCATTTTAAAATGGAAAATTGAATCCAACATGACTATCACATGGAGGGAATTCTGAATCTTTACATTTTTTATATTTAGTACATTCCTTTCTAGCATACTTATGATCAAGGCCTAAAAATGCTGGGGCTAATGGCAAAGCCAGAGAGTGTGAAGAAAGTGGAGGTTTCCTGGACAATGAATGTGTCCATGCCTCTAGCACCAAGGGCAGCAATAACTGCATGAGCAGGTTAACACTTGGAATCAGCAAGGTGGACTTATGCAAGCCACTTTTCAGACCATAAGCATGGGCAAGCTTCCCCACACCTTTTCAGATATAGGTAACACCCATTGGAAATGCCCACTTTTTTCAGTTATGGAACATGGCAGGAGCCTTACAGAAAGAAGAAGCAGCAGGTAGGAGCAGACTTGTGAGTGTGTCCCAGAGGAAATATTAGAAACCAACAAGTGATATAAAGGGGCTGATTAGGGTATCATTACAAGCCCCTAGAGCCACAGTTGCATCATTTATTTTATGCAGAGGTAGCACTAAGCTGTCCCCACACTGTGTCACATTTGCACGTTGGTGCAATAGGACCATAGCACCAGTTTGTAAAGCCTTGTGCCATGTTATACCTGTGCCAGGTATAATGTATACAAGTCATGTGTTCCCCTGCAGGGATGCCCTTAAGAACAGCACAATGAAATCTTGTAGCAAAAATTTTTAACACCTGCTCAGGGCAGGTGTTAAAGTTATGCTGTGCTTTGTTCTATGTGCCTCCCAATGATTTGCTGGACTAGCAACACCATTTTTGATGTTAGTCCAGCAAAGCGCCACAGCTCTGTCAGGAATTCTGATGCAGCTGTGCTAACGAACATCATGGTGCATTGTATTGTAAATACAGAGCTACCATGGTGATGTTAGGGGAGCGTGGGGCGGTGTAAGCAAACTGGCACATTGTGAGCGATGTATCAGTTTGTAGTAATTGAGGCCCTATTTATCTTGAGTGGGTCCACCTTCAGACACCTCACTAAAATCATGTAAAAACACAGAAATTCCTAGGGAATGACTGGTGACATGCAAGGATATAATTTTTTTCTTTTATAATAACCACACCTAGCTCTCATTCAAAAGGTCTGCAATTAGAACAGTAAGTGCACCATTCTACAGCGGATCGTCGTCTTCTCAGTGGCCACACCAGTATCCCAACAGGATTGAGAGCCACAAACTGCTCCAAGAACTTTCAAATTCAACATGATCAAGAACCACATACTGCTCCAAGAGCTTTCCACACCAATACCCCCAATGGAATCCCAAACCACATCTCACTCCAAAGACTTTTTCAATCTGTTTGCCCACAAGAAGCTCCTATCACCAAAGGATTACAGACATCTCTGCCAGAACCATCCCAAGACCTGCAATGTTTCACAAGTTATGTGCTTTTATGCAAATATACATCCTCTGTTTACTAGGGGTGCTACCGCATCCATGCATTTCCAAAAAGCAACCTTGTCCAATTTAGTCTTTTCAGAAATCACCACAGCACTTGCAGAGGAACCTCTTCCATATCACCGATAATCACACAGCATCCTGCACTAGCATTCCACACAACATGTGATATAATTACATGACCACCGTGGGTTCCCAGACATCAGCCGGGTCATGTAACGTCTGTTCGCTAATACCACATACAGTAGGTGCAGATAGGCTTTACTTATCCCAAGAGAAAGCCCCTGAAAAAGCAAAATGCCTTCTCTATCTCTACCTATGTAGGAATATGGCCAAAATAGTGGAGCTCAATAGGGTAGTAGTATATCTGACCTGCTACAAGGACAAACCCACAGGTCTGTACATCTCACCGAGCCTAGCGTTCTCCAAACTGAGCTAGACAGGGGGCACAGAAAGGGAGCCATAGGGGAGGATACTTTTTGGCCCCAAGATTTTTTAGAGAAGAGATTCTTGGAGTTAGCTAAACCACCTAGCGAGTGCACAGACACATTGTAGGAAAGTACCCTCTTTTTGCCATGGTTACCCCCCATTTTCTTCCTGATGTCAGTGCTTGACTGTGTTCACTGAGATCCTGCTAACCAGTACCCCAGTGATTATGCTCTCTCTCCTCTAAGTTTTGCTGTTGCATACTGTTCACTCAGTATTTCACCCAAAACTGATATACTGGTGCCCCCTTAAAAGTCCCAGTATATGGTACCTAGGTACCCAGGGCATTGGGGTTCCAGGAGATCCCATGGGCTGCAGCATTTCTTTTGCCACCCATAGGGAGACCATGCAAAGGATTCGGCAGGACTGGCATTGCAGCCTGCATGAAAAGGTGTATGCACCCTTTCACTGCCATTTACACTGCACCAGATCACTTATAAGTCACCCCTATAGCAGGCCCTTCAGCCCTGAGGGCAGGGTGCAGAGTACTTGTGTGTTTGGGAAGCTCTGCACTAGCAGAGGTGCCCCCACAACCTCCAGGAACATTTTTCCAGACTTCGTGAGTGCAGGGATGTCATTTTACTCGTGTACTTGGCATAGGTCACTACCTATGTCCAGCTACATAATGGTAACTCCGAAAATA
The DNA here is from genome assembly GCF_031143425.1 of Pleurodeles waltl. NCBI lineage: Eukaryota > Metazoa > Chordata > Amphibia > Caudata > Salamandridae > Pleurodeles > Pleurodeles waltl. The sequence continues at coordinate 1,515,556,364 of NC_090440.1, forward strand.
GGCTTGTTTGGTATCAAACATGTTGGAATCACACCCCAAGGCTTTTGCAAGCATTGGTTGTATGATTCCATTCACTCTAGTGGCTCATTAGAAGACCCCAGTATTGCCATTCCAGCCTTCTGAGGTTTTTCAGGCAGCCCCAGCTGCTGCCACCTCTCAGACAGTTTTCTGCCCTCCTGTTGCTTGAGCAGCTCACGCCCAGAAAGGCAGAACAAAGGATTTCCTTTGGGAGAGGGGTGTTACACCCTCTTCCTTTGGAGATAGGTGTTACAAGCTTGGGAAGGGTAGCCTCCCCAAGCCACTCAAAATGCTTTGAAGGGCACAATTGGTGCCCTCCTTGCATAATCCAGTCTACACCAGTTCAAGGGGAGTGACCACTCCTCTGTCCATCACCACCCCAGGGGTGGTTCTCATAGCTCCTCCAGAGGGTCCCGGGGTTTTGCCATCTTGGATTCCAAGTTGGCAGGGAACTCTGGGAGCATCTGAGCGGCCAATGCCAACAGGTGATGTCAGAGCCCTCCCCTAATTGGTGCTTACCTGGTTAGCTGACCAATCCCCCTTTCAGGGCTATTTAGGGTCTCTCTCTTGGGTAGTTGTTCAGATTCGGATTGCAAGACTCCAGCAGGAATCCTCTGCATCCTTTACTTCACCTACTCACTGAAGAACCTGCATCTGGACCCTCCAGGAACTCTACAAACTGCAACAAAGAAGCAAAGATGACTTTTGCAGCATTGTATCTTCAGCTCCCGCCAGCAACTGCAACTGTTTTGCGGCGCGCAATCTCAGAGGTCAGCCTGTCTTCAGCCTGAAACAGAAGAATGAAGGACTCTCCCTTGGAGGTAAGGAGTCATTCCTCTGCTTCAGCAGGCACCTCTCTGCATTGACCACCGGCAGCGTGGGTCCCCTCTCCTAATGAGTTGTGTGGATCCAACATCACAGGTGGCAGACGGAAGTAGTGCCGACGGTCCTGAAGTCCTACTGTCCAACTTTGGTAGAGGTAAGAGCTTGCCTCCCCACGCAAGACAGTACCCCCGTGCACCACGTATTTTGCAGTTGCCAAAACTTGTTGGCATCCTCCCACAAAGTTCTTTGGTCACCGTGCAGCTCTGACCCCCAGCACTCTCTCTGCAATGCACATCTTTCTGAGTGGTTCTTCGGCAACATGTGATACTTTGTTGCAGTGCTTCCTGGACCTCCTTTTACACCTTCCTCATCCCTGTGCTGTGGGAATCCTGTCTATGCTGCCTGGTATTCTGAGGGCTCTCTGAGTTGGTGATAGTCCTCCTCCAGGGTAGAGTCCACCAAGTCCTTCCTGCTCCTGGGCAGCGTCATTTTCTGCTAACTGCGAGCTTTGTTTGTACCAGGAAGGCTTGTTGGCGGAATCCAGCAACACAAACCAGACAGCAATCTTTCATCTGACGTGGGACATCATTGGCACCAACCAGGAACCCACATCCGCCTTCTTGGGTACAGTATTGACTGTTGTTCTTCACCCGTGGTTCTTCTTTTGCACCTTCATTCGGGTTTGCAGGGGCTCCTGTTCTCCTCTGTGCTTCCTGGACTTCGTCACCTTTTTCCACAGGTCTTCAGGTTGAGTAATCCACAATTTCCAGGGCTCTGGGGTGGGTTCTATTATTTACTTTTGGTGTTTTCTAATACTCCTAGCGCCCCTCTAAGCATTACACTTGCCTACGTGGGAAACCAACATTTGCATTCCACTTTCTTAGAATATGGTTTAACTGTTTTTACACCTGATTTTGCATACTAGTGTATATAATTTGTTTATTACTTACCTCCTAAGGGAGCATAGTTTCTGTGGTATTTTTGGCATTTGTGTCAACAAAATAAAGTACCTTTATTTTTGTAACACTGAGTATTTTCTCATGTGTGTGAGTACTGTGTGACTACAGTAGTATTGCATGAGTTTTGCATGTCTCCTAGATAAGTCTTGGCTGCCCTAGAGAGCCTGGCTTCTAGACATTCCTACATTTCACTAATAAGGGATAAATGGACATGTTATAAGGTGTAAGTACGATAGGTACCCACTACAAACCAGGCTAGCCTCCTACAGACGTTTGCTCCCGCTTCCATATGTGGTCACAGGATGGCCCTTAATGTTTCTGGGGCTGTCTTATTTAACAACCAGAGGACCACAGACATGGAGTTTCAGTGCATGACCATCTACCTCGATGAGATGATCTGTCAGAACTCTACTAACATCCGCTAAGGAAGAAAACAACACTTGCAACAGGCTGGAGTGAAAAGAACTGCTCATTATTTTGTCTGGGCTCAGTACAAGGAAATTCCAGAGGAATTTATACTGTTCACCAACGCCCATGTGTCAGCGGGAGGGTCCATACCCTTCTTCACCTTGCTGGTTGCAAATAACCAGGTGGTAAATGCTTAAAATGATGAACAGTACTGATCTTGGCCTTCATGTGATCAGGAAAGAGCTGTTGGGCTTGATTACTGCAATGGAGGTTGGAGTATGCATTGAGATCAGTGCATCCTTCTGTACGTTCATACCTGGCAATGACATGGACAATGGAACTCTGACTCTTGCCATTCAAGCATTGCACCAACTACAGAAAGAGATGTGTGAAGAGGGAGGACCCCCTGAGCAGGAATTGTTCACAAACTGGTTCTCCTGTCTTCCATGTGGCTGACTGGTCTGTGCACATTATTATTGTCCATTTTCATTCTGTTACAGCTTTTGTGTAATATCCTCCTATTGGGGGGGGTTCTTATTGTAAATTTGCAGTCCTCAAATTGGGTAGGACACAAGTAGCTAGGCAAGTGGGACAATAAGCTCCCGACAATGTGACTGTCACGATGCATGGGTTTGATGGTGTAGTTGAAAATTCAGCCAGGAGGGGGAATGTTAATAATAGAGTAATCGATGTTGATGCACACAGCGATATATTCATATACATGAAGAATGTTGCATCACAACTATTAGATTCTCCTGTTGTTAATTCTACATCAACCTCGGCATGTAGGTATGTGGTCAAGCAGGCTCTGAGACCTAGGCCTGAGGTTACTGACTGACAGGTCACAGATGGGGTAACACCTAGCCGGCAGATAAACGCACAAACAGGAAAACTCATATCAGATCCCACAGGTAGGCACAACAACACCACAATGGTCCCTGGTGATTGGCCCCAAAAAAACGCACATGGCCAGAGGGGTGCTTGCATTTTCAAAACACCATAAAGTTAGATGTCACATGTAGTTAGAAACACTTACCCAATCAGAACACAGCATACACAGCACATGCAGCAACCACACGTCCATCAGCACGAAAATCTGGGCACGTACTCACTCGCCCACATTGTGTCAATGCAAGGTCAAGGTTCACCTGCATTCATTATATGGAACTGTATTTATGACTCCATGCAACTATTAATTTTTTTTTTACCAAGAAAGGAATGTTTTATCAGATCTATTCAGAGAAATGTATAAAATCCTACTGCAGACTAATGTACATCGAGAGACAGACCTCGATTCTAAAACTGCTCTCCCGGCTGTAATGTTTAAATAGACAAACTGTTACTATTTTTTCAAGTGCCTTTGGTCTTTTGTTTTTGAAGGTAAATCCACATTCGAGCAACATTTTGGTGAGACATCCAGGAGATGATTGGTTCCTCTGACCCAACTGCGACCGATGGGTGGGGACACCACCATGAATAATTCACGTTTGCTCAATGAGAAAGGCGAGCAGACGCCGCAATTGATTAAAAGTTCTGCTGATTCCGCAGGGCGGAGGTCCACCCTGAAGCTGCCATCAGAAGGGTAAGAGACTACATCAGAGCCTTAGTTGTGGCATTTGGGTAAAAGACTAACAGCCCAACAACCCTAAGCACTTCCAGCACCGCCCCAGTCCAGCGCTAGAGCTCCCTGAAGTTTGATCCCCCCTGCCTGTCACATACAGGCCACTGAACCTCAGTGGCACAGAGAACACACACTGCCACCGGTTCCAGGGAATGCACCTGAGTGACAGTAAGGTTCATAGCATTTCTGGACAATGAGAGAACTAGCAGGGGTGAGGAATGGGGTCCCAGTCCTCTGTGATCAGATGCTGAGGAGGGAGCCACAGGGTACACTCAAGTAACAGATGAAACAGCAGAGAGTGAGGTTGAAGGCAGGTCCGGACAAAGAAGAACAGCACATAACCCAGAACAAAGGAGGCAATCTAGGTGAGATTTAAAAGAAAGATGTGAACTGAGGAGAGAGAGGGAGACAGAGAGAGAGAGAGAGAGAGAGAGAGAGAGATAGAGAGAGAGAGAGAGAGAGAGAGAGAGAGAGAGAGAGAAAGAAAGAGCACCCTGGAAACCCAATGAGAGAGTAAAGCAGCACACCTTCCACCTGAAGAGAGCAGGGGTAGGTACAGAGCCCCGGTTGAGGAAGAATCTGAGGTAGAATTAGGGGAGAGGCTTTTGACTTGGGTCCATGTCTCACCAGAGCACAGCAAAGGAGTGGGGCAGACTAGGAAACAGGGGCCTAGGTAGCGTGGTGCAAACTTAGCTTAGGTACAGGAGAACGAAAATGGCACCTTTTAATGCTCACCAGGAGAGCAGCGACAAAGACGCCTGCTGCTCCGCCAAAATGGTCAGGACAAATAATACAAGAGATATAGGTGGTCATTACAACCCTGGCAGTCGGTGTTAAAGTGGCAGTAAAACCGCCAACAGGCCGGCGGAAAAAAAATGAAATGACGACCGTGGCGGAAACCGCCAACATAGACAGCAACTTTAACACTCCGACCCCCACGGCGGTACAAACAAACACCGGCGGTAACCACCAACAGACAGGCTGAAGACAATGTACCGCCCACTGTATTACAACAGTCCAACCCACCACCTTTTTGGGGATTCACCGCGAACAAAAACACAGTGCAAACAGGACTTGGAAGGGAAAACGCTCACCTCTACACACCCCACGAGGAACCAGGATGCCATGGAACCGGAACTCCAGATACTGCCAGCCTTTATCTTCCTGCTTCTCTACCAGGAACAACAAAGACAGCGGCGAAGACCACGGCGAGTACTGCACCTACGACACAGGGGAGGGAAAAAAGAGTGACACACACTCGCAACACGCAACACTCCCACCCCCACCCTCACCCACTACAACACACACACAAGTACATGTAGTTACATTACATTAACAACCCCCAACTCCCCCTGGAAGAATGCAAGGACAAAAGGAAATGAGTCGAACGTTTGTAATATATTAAAAAACAGTAATCAAAAATATATACATTCATATACATATATTTACAATAGAAACAAATATATACACCAAGAATACAAGTCCAAGGTATTCCACCATCATAGTCCGTGGACCACTGGGCCCAAAATGCATGGGCGAGGCCCACACTCAATACCCGATCAAAACGGAGAGAACACTGCTAGGTCATCAGATAGAAATACAACAGGCACCTCAGGGGGAGGGGAGGGGGGGCACCTCAGCCGGATGAGTGCACATCGCCAGATCCACAAGGGGCTCCATGCCCATTGGTGTATCCTGGGGAGTGCAAAGCCAAAGTCTCTCAAGTCTCGCCAGTGGGTGGTTTGCCCACTGCTTTATCCTGGGGAGTGCAAAGCCACAGTCTCTCAAGACTCTCCAGTGGGTGGGTCGCCCACTGCTGCATCCTGGGGAGTGCAAAGCCACAGTCTCTCAAGTCTCTCCAGTGGGTGTGTTGCCTACTGCTTTATCCTGGGGAGTGCTAAGCCACAGTCTCTCAAGTGTATGCCTTTCTCCACTGGTTCTGGAGGGGGCTTTGTGCCCAGAGTGCTTCATCCTACCAAGGACTGAGGTAGTAGATGTCAATCTCCACTGGTTCTGGAGGGGGCTTTGTGCCCAGAGTGCTTCATCCTGCCAAGGAATGAGGTAGTGGATGTCAATCTCCACTGGTTATGGAGGGGGTTTTGTGCCTAGGGAGCTTTGTGCCCAGAGTGCTTCATCCTGCCAAGGACTGAGGTAGTGGATGCCTTTCTGCACTGGTTCTGGAGGGGGCTTTGTGCCCAGAGTGCTTCATCCTGCCAAGGACTGAGGTAGTGGATGTCAATCTCCGCAGGTTCTGGAGGGGGCTTTGTGCCCAGAGTGCTTCATCGTGTCAAGGACTGAGGTAGTGGATGTGATACTCCACTGGTTCTGGAAGGGGCTTTGTGCCCAGAGTGCTTCATCCTGCTCGTGGCAGCCTCAGTAGCATCGGAAGCTTTAAGGCTCGCTGGCCTGCGGTGCTTGTTGCAGCGGTGTCCTGTTCAGCGGTGCTGGTGGCGGCGGTTTTGTGTTCAGCGGTGCTAGTGGCGGCGGTGTCCTGTCCAGCGGTGTTTGTGGCGGCGGTGTCCTGTTCAGTGGTGCTTGTGGCGGCGGTGTCCTTGGCAGCGGTGCTTGTGGCTATCTTGTCCGCCGTGCAGGTTTTCCCAGACTTGCCTATTTTACTGTACCCCTTCCCCACCTTGGATGGTGGCGCAGCTGTGTCCACACTCCCAATTGTACCCCTGGGAGAGGCTTTGGTTGAAGATTTTTTCCCGCCAGGCACTGGCCAACCTTTTTGTGCTTTTGAGGTGGGGGACTGTCCATGGTCTGGCTCCTTGCCACACTGGCTGCCCTGCTGCCTGGCGGGCTCCAGAAGCCGGTTACTAGTGGCACCACTGTTCCCGCTGATGTTGTGGCTGAGGCGCTGGCTGGGGACCTGGAGAGGCGGGCCCTAGGAGAATGGGGACGGGGAAGAGGCCAAGGTTGGACAGGAAAAGTTTTTGGGACACAATGGGACGGGTAGATGGAGGGGGTTTGGGAGTGGAGGAAGAGGTAGTGGTTGTAGGAGGTTTGCGATTGGTGACTTTGGGTGAAGGTGAATGGGCTGGAGGCTGTCGTGAGGTGGATGGCTGTTGGGTGGGTGTGTGGCTGCGTTTGTGTACCTTGGGAGGTGGGCTCACAGACACACTGGGAGAGGACACAGGGCATGTGTGAATGGTAGTGGGGGTGGTGACTGCACATGAGTGGGGTGTGGTGGTGGGTGTGCTGGTGATGGAGGTAGTGGCTGACGATGTAGTGCATGCAGGTGTGAGTGGAGAGGAGACTGGGAGGGAGACAAGGACGAGGGGGACACAGTGGAGGCAGTGGCTGTTGGTATGTCTGCATGTGCATGATGCTTGCGTGAGTGCCTGTGGGATGTATGGTGCTTATGTTTGCTTGAGCTTCCCTTGTGTGTTGATGTGTGTGCATGCTGGTCTGATGGTGTGCTTGGGATAGGCTGAGGTACAGGGGTTTGGGTCTGGGTGGAGGAAGTTGGATGGGGGAAGCTAGAGACAGGGACAATGGCTGCCATCAGTGCTGAGGCCAGAGTCTGAAGAGCTCGCTGACCAGAATGAATGCCCTCCAGGTATGCATTGGTCTGTTGCAACTGCCTCTCTACACCCTGGATGGCATTCAAAATGGTAGACTGCCCAACAGTGAGGGACCTGAGGAGGTCAATGGCCTCCTCACTGAGGGCAGCAGGGGTGACAGGGGCAGGGGCTGAGGTGCCTGGGGCAAAGGAGATGCCCGCCCTCCTGGGTGAGCGGCCAAGGGGCAAAGGGGCTGCTGGGAGGACGGTGCTGGTAGGGGGGTGGCGGCTGTACCTGTAGATGCGGGGAGCACAGAGGGGCCCGCCACCGCAAGGGAGCTCCCATCAGAGGAGGAGTCCGTGTCGCTGGTCTCAGCTCCTGTCCCCGCTGTGGAGCTCCCCTCGCCCTCCGTCCCACTGGTGAATTCTGACTCCGTTGTGTCACCCTCCAGGGCCATGTGGGATGCAGCTCCCTCCTGCTTCTGTGCCACTGCTCCTCCGCTTGATGATGCTAATGCACACAAGCACAGGGAGACCACAAAAAGGGGGGGGGGAACAGAAGAAAGACATGTTGAGTGAATGCAACACCGCTACCGTTGGCGGACACTACAGACACAAAAGCCACCTGCACTACGCCTTGCACTTGGAGTTCCCCAATCAATCACAGGGACATGGGTTACAAGGCTTTGCCCGATTGCTGCACACATGAAAGTCACAGGAGCCTGACTAGGTGTAGTTGGCTCTGTACACCGGTGTGGTGGGGTGCCACAGGGCCTGCCTTAAGAAGGGACTTTGCCTACTAAACTTGCCCTGGCCTAGGGGAACCCACAGCCCTCCTCCCCCACCCAGACACCTACAATGCGTGCTGAATCAGCTGAATGAGAGTGTACTCACCCCCTTGTGGCTGCTGTGATGTCCTCAAGCACCCATCCAACTCCGTGTATGCCACCGCCAGGGTCCGTAACATCAGGGGGGTCATGGTGAGACGGGTACCCCTCCCACGTTGGGAAGCCATCCCCAGCTGGGCCTCCGCCGTCTTCTTGCTCAAGCGGCGAATGTCCCCCCATCTTTTCCGGCAGTGGGTGCTCCGTCTGCGGTAGACCCCCAGGGTCCGGACTTCCTTGGCGATGGTACGCCAAATATCCTTCTTCTGGTGGGCGCTGACCTACAGGAATAGTACAGGGGAAAAGGAGAAGATATAACAGTCCGCACCGTCACAGTCATTGGCCCGCATCCCTACCCTTGCCATGACGCACATGCACTCACCGTCCTTTCATTCACGACTCATTCCCCCCGCTATCTTTCATCCACACCACTCCAAACAGGCATTGCCCATACAGCATGCTCACAGTGTACTCACCTGTTTGTCAGGAGGACCGTAGAGTAGTGTGTACTGGGGGAGGACCCCATCCACTAGTTTCTCCAACTCCTCCGTGCTGAAGGCAGGGGCCCATTCCCCAGACACACGAGCCATTGTCTCTTCCAAACTGAGGTCACAGCAGCACTTGCAGTGTAGGACCTCTCCTGTCAAAGATCAGGTATCGAGTGATTGAACAGATAGAAAATGGCGGTCACGTCCGCGGCGGTGCGTACTGTGACTGCTGTCTTACATTGTCATTCGCTCCTGGGACCCAGAGGGTCCAATGTTAACCAATGCAGGATTGCGCCGCGGTCTTCGACCGCCTACCGCGACGGGGTACAACCCCAGTGCAGTTACCTCATATCCCCTTGTCCCACATTACAGGTCAGGCAGCCGCCATTTCAGGCGTCCACATAGCATTATTTTTTCCTGTGTCACACATATCTAGGCCTTGCTTAAACACTAATCCAGCCATATGTCGATTTTAAAACATTTTCAGTTTAAGTTGTGTTTACGTACCTCAGTGTTGGTTGACTCTCTGCTCGCTGTTCTCCTCCATAGAGAACGTCCGCTGGGGCAGGTGAGGAGATGACGTCATCCTCCAGTGTACAAACCGCTGGTGGACCTGCCGACAATGGAGGAGCGACATGTAATTATCACCTACAGACTTGATCGTACCTGGAACTGTGTGCCCAATTGGAGCCAGAACTGATGTCAGCTATCCGCCAACCCACAGGAACACCCCCTCTAGTGCAGGTGCTGTCAGTACTCCATTTCCTGGCAAGTGGGTCTTTTCAGACGACAGTGGCCATAGCATCAGGGATGTCCCAGCCTATGTTCTCCAAAGTGTTGTCCAGAGTGTTGTCTGCCCTGCTGAAACACATGCGCAGCTACATCGTTTTCCCTCAGGTGGAGGATTTGCCTACAGTGAAAGGTGACTTCTATGCCCTGGGACATATCCCCAACATTATAGGTGCCATTGATGGGACACATGTGGCCTTGGTACCCCCCGCAGGAGTGAACAGGTGTACCGAAACCGGAAGAGTTACCATTCTATGAATGTGCAGATGGTGTGTTTGGCAGACCAGTACATCTCCCATGTGAATGCCAAATTTTCTGGCTCAGTGCATGACGCTTACATTCTGCGGAATAGCAGCATCCCTTATGTGGTGGGGCAACTCCAGAGGCACTGTGTGTGGCTATTAGTGAGGACATGGACCCAATACAGTGTGACTAGGTGTCTGGGTCTGGGGATGTCCCTAAGAGTTAGTGTGTGTCTAACATTTGCAGGTGACTCTGGTTACCCCAACCTGTCATGGCTACTGACCCCAGTGAGGAATCCCAGGACAAGGGCAGAGGAACGCTACAATGAGGCCAATGGGCGGATTAGGAGGATTATAGAGAGGACCTTCTGCCTCCTGAAGGCCAGGTTCCAGTGCCTCCAGATGACAGGTGGTTCCCTATTCTACTCTACTCACCAAAGAAGGTGTGCCAGATCATTGTGGCCTGCTGTATGCTTCACAACTTGGCTTTGCGACGACAGGTGCCTTTTCTGCAGGAGGATGGTCCAGATGGAGGTGTTGTGGCAGCAGTGGAGCCTGTGGACAGTGAAGACGAGGATGCAGCAGAAGAGGACATAGACAACAGGAACACGGTGATCCAGCAATACTTCCAGTGAGACACAGGTAAGAAGACAACACTGCCTGCTACATCTGATTTAATTCTTCTCATCTGTCTGTCATTTTCACCCAGTGTATGGACACTGAGTTGTCACTTTCCCTTTCGATTTCACAGATGTGGGTCCCAATGTGTGACCTCTGCTTTGTTTCCGCATGGACTAGAGCTGTGTGACATAGGTATGTTGACATTACATTGGATATAGCATTTTGGCACAGTTATTGCTAATACACATTTTCGAAAGCACAAACTGACTCCAGATTGTTTTGTGATTTAAGGGTGTTTGTTTAAGTGTAAAATAGTGGAGGGGGTGGAAAATGGTCAGGGGTGATGGTAGAGGAATGTCCATGGCAGAGTCCAGTCTATTAGTCTCACAGGTGCATTGTCCAAAGGGGCATAGGAAGTGGAGCTGGGGCAGTTGATGGATGGACAGGGTGACAAAGTGGGACAGAAGGATGACAATCAGGGTGGTCTCATTTCTTGGCAGGAGTCTTGGCATTGTTCTTTGTCTTTGTCTTGGATCTCAGGGACCGCTTGCGGGGTGGTTCTCCATCTGCAGGGGGTGGGGTGCTAGTGTCGTGGTCCTGAGGCGGTGCCTCCTGTCCACTAGCGCCGGCGGGGGTGGTGGGCAGTTCATTGTCCAGGCTAGTGTCAGGGGCCCCTTGTTGTGCCACAGTGTCCCTCCTGGTGTTGACAAGTTCCTTCAGCACCCCTACAATGGTGCCCAGGGTGGAATTGATGGATTTGAGTTTCTCCCTGAACCCCAAATACTGTTCCTCCTGCAGTCGCTAGGTCTCCTGAAACTTGGCCAGTACTGTTGCCATCGTCTCCTGGGAATGGTGGTATGCTACCATGATGTTGGAGAAGGCCTCGTGGAGAGTGGGTTCCCTGGGCCTGTCCTCCCCCTGTCGCACAGCAGCCCTCCGAGTTCCCCTGTTTCCTTGCGCCTCTGTCCCCTGAACTGTGTGCCCACTACCACTGCCCCAAGGTCCCTGGTGTTGTTGGGGTGGTGGGTTAGCCTGGGTTCCCTGTAGTGGTGGACACACTGCTGCTTGACGTGTCCTGGGGACAGAGGTATGGGCCCGCTGGGTGGGTGCTGTGCTGGTGTTTCCAGAGGGGGAAGGCTCTGTTGTGGCTTGTGCCAGTGTGAGGGGAACCGACTGTCCCGAGGTCCCAGATGGGCCGGGCTGGTCATCTAGATCCAGTTGGACAGAGCTGCTGTCATCACTGTGGGCCTCTTCTGTGGGTGGAGTGGACATGTCTGGACCCTATTGTCCGGTGTTGTTGGGTAGGGGTGCTGCAGGGGTGTAAAAACATGATTATTACATCTGTGTGTGCCATGGTGTGCAATGGGTGAGTGACCCTATACCCCAGTGCTTGCATTCTTGTGTGGGACCTTGTGTAATAATGGTTTAGGGGGGTGTATGGGTATGTGCAGTGGACATGCTTTGGTGATGGGTGTCCATGCTTTGGTGTTACATGTAGGGCTTGGGTTTGGGACGTGTGGTTTGTGATATTGGGACATATGTGGGGAGCTGGAGTGATGGGGTGAGGGCAAGGGTGGGGGTATGTGATAGTATGCAGGTGGGTGGGGGATGAAGTAGTTAAAGGTTTGACTTGCCAGAGTCCATTCCTCCAGCTACTCCTGCGAGGCCCTCAGGATGCAGTATAGCCAAGACCTGCTCCTCCCATGTAGTGAGTTCTGGGGGTCCACCGCCAGTCCTCTGAACCGCAATCTGGTGTCTTGAGACCACGGAACGCACCTTTCCCTGTAGGTCGTTCCACCTCTTCCTGATGTCATCCCTAGTTCTTGGGTGCTGTCCCACTATGTTGACCCTGTCCACGATTCTTCGCCATAGCTCCATCTTCCTAGCTATGGTGGTGTGCTGCACCTATGATCCGAATAGCTGTGGCTCTACCCGGATGATTTCCTCCACCATGACCCTGAACTCCTCCTCAGAAAACCTGGGGTGTCTTTGTGGTGCCATGGGGTGGTGTGGGTGATGTGTGGGGTGGTGTGTGTTGTGATGTGTGGGGTGATATTTAGAGGTGTGTTGTGAGGTGCGTGGATGTGGTGTGAATGACGGTGTTGAGTGCCTGTGGATGGTATTGTTCTTTCTGGTGGTGTCTCTCTATGGCCTTCTGTCGCAATTGTTGTCGTAAGGGTTTGTGGGTGATGTGAATGTGTGTTTTATATTGTATTGAGTGTTTGGGAGTGGTGTGTGTATGTGTATCAGGTGTGTGTATTTTGAATTGTCCAATGTGGTTGTGTTTTGTAAGTGAATGTGTATTTTGAGCGCGGCTGTGTGTACCGCCAATGGAATACCGCGGTTGAAAGACCACCACGTGGATTCGTGGGTCGTGATAGTGTGGGCGTATTCCTGTTGGCGTGACGGTGTCGGGTTTGTTATCGCCAGTTTATCACTGACCTATGGTGTGGCGGACTTGTGTGGGTGTCTAGATTTTGGCGGATTCCGAACTGTGGGTCATATTGGCAGTGGCCATATTCCGCGGCCGCGGCGGTGTGTTGGCGGTCTTCTGCACGGCGGTAGGCGGCTTTTACCGCCAATGTTGTAATGACCCCCATAGTGTCTCAGGACTAAGGTGAGATCATTTCATGGCTGTTTTGTCACCTGCTAGTCCGCTAGATTGAAGGAAGTGATCAGTATGATAGACCCTGACTGGAGGAGGGATCATTCGAACTGGGAGACATAGCTGTTGTTTAAGATTGCATCCGGCATGGAGGGGAAGATCCCAAGTGGAACTTCTCTTACATGCAGGGTTGTCTAAAGAGATGGGAACACTATGTCGAGGGAAATCCAGGAAGCTGCCCAAAATGAAAATATGCCCACCACTACAGAAGGGCAAGTCAGAGACCAACCATGTGCCCTGGGCTCAGATGGACGAGGAAGGGCTAAGAGCCACTATTGTAAGATGGGGCAGGGTAATGGATCTCATGCTTTGAGAAGAACACTGCAGGAATAACCTTAGCTATAGGCTATGTTAAAATTTTGCTGAGTACCATTGTCGGTGAACAGACTAACATGGTGTTCACCCAAGCCTGCATCCCAGCTATCACACTGACAAACACGGAGCATGACAGCTCATATTCAATTCATACAGGCACCAAATATGGACAGTCCTGAGGGAAATGTTCCATGACTGCCCAGAAGATGGACGTTTGATCGCAGAGACCATGAAACTAGGGAGACCACAACAGGATTTCCAGACAGGTTGATAAAACAGTGGGGATAGGATACAGAACAGTCATGGACTGATATGGGTCCTCAGGTCATCTTTTTTTACAATATACTCAAAAGGAGTTTACCCTTCAAAAATACAAAGTGGTTTGAACAGCATAGTAGGGCTAGACACCAAACCCTGATGGGAGGTAGAAGCACACATATTGCACTTTCAAAAAAAGAAACAGGAAAAGGACAGGGAAAACCAGTTGCATGCCCAGAGAAACACTGCTAAGTTGCTCTAACATAAACTAAGGAAAACCACCCTCGAGAGGGCCACATTGGACACAAGCACACAAATGGCACCAGTTCTGAAGGGTGATACACCAAAAAAACCCTAGAGGGTTTCAATAGTGAGGGAGGTTGGCAGCCCCTAAACCTCATACAAAGCTACTATTGCCACAGAATCGGCCATATGGCCAACAGATGATAACTAAAGGCACACCACAAGCATAAATTGATGAGCTGGGGCCACAGCTGTGGCAGGGAGGAGTAACGGGGTAAGTAATGTCTTCACACAGACGCAGAACCCAAATGTGCAGTAAACTTAAATACCACCAATGCAAATCATCCATTTCTCACACACCTTTCACTGTACTAAACTCAAGAAAAGGACCAACGAGACAACATCAGAAATGTAAACCTTTACTTTCATTCTGGTATCCTCACTAGGGCCTGCCATTCTGGGTTGCTGTCCGCCTATTGATTGGGTGTCTTCACTAGAGTGCACCATTCTGTGTTGCTGTGTGGCTATCGACCAGGTATCCTCACTAGAGTTTGGCATTTAGGGTGTCAGTGGGAACCCAGGCCCCACTCTGCTGCTGGTCCCCCAGGACAGTGATGGTTGGCCACACCCCAGAGGGAGGGCAGTCTGACGAAGGAGGGCTGGACGGCTCCCCAACCAGTGCTTAAAAAAAGCTAGCACTCAAGTTCCTCACACCCACAAACCAACTAGGGGTGAGTTCCTATAACAAGGTCAAAGGTCCCCATTCACATGCACCCAGCCGGGACCGAAATGTATTTGGTGTGCAGTCCAAGTAGCAATAGTGCCCGCAGAGCGTGAACGGCCTCCAGCCAAATGGAGGCCCCTTTTTGGTTAGAGAACAAAGCTTATTAAAAGTGTATTGCTGACAGTGATTTTTCATAAACATTGGAATGCTTTATTACAGTAATGGTTACAACTAAATCATGGTTACAAATTTCAGTGACAGAGAGATTATGTTTAACATGTAATTCTTGGTCTTTTAATATGGTAACCCTGAAAAACCAATAGGACTGTTTTATTTTAAGTGATACTCTCCCATATGTCAATGTGCTATCTGGTGTGGGAGGGGGTCACTATGATTTGTCGGGCTCATGACCCATCAGGGTCGGGTGTGATTTCAGAATGACATCAAAGCAATTTCCAAAAACCTTGTGTAAATATTTGTAAATCACTGTGAAGTATTGAATAATGTGTGTGTAATAGATGCATTTTTCTTTTCCAAAGAAAAAGCACAGACTGGACCGTAATGTATTGAGTTCTACCTTGTTGCGCAAGCAAATGGTGATTACTACCCTACTCCACCTCCTGTGTGCAGGTCTTAGACTGCTCTGCTTCGCATACCTGAGAGAGTCAGGTGCTCCAGTGGGGTGCTTGAATTCCAGCGAGGAGATAATTGTGGACCTATTATTTTCCCAGGCCTCACATCTTGCAGAACTAGTGGCCCAGCTTCCTTACAATCTCCATTCCACATTGGGCACTAGCAGCTGTGCCTTACCCTCTTTGCACACATCACCGTTTTGGAACGTGTATAACCATTAAAATACAATATAGTAATGATAATACTGCTACTAATTGGTCTTATTAATTCATAAACGGTTGGTAACAACATATTTGGTGTTGCATTCTATACATCAGTTTGGTGAGGTGTAGATTTGACAACGAAAGCACGCCTTGTTACACATCAAAGCCCCGAGCTGCAGGCTACAGCCCTGGGGTTTTTGTGTGTATTTTGAGAACATGGAGGGATGTATTCCATCACTGCAAACCCCAGTCGCCTCTGTGTTTGGTGAGGGAGCAGAGGCATTGTGTTGACAAGGTGAAGAAATGCTGGCAATTTTTCCTACACGCAGCAGTAGCAGATTGAGTAGAATTTAGAGAGAGGAAGTGAGATCAGCCTTTATCTGGTAGAAATAGAAACCATTCAGAGGTGGGTGCTTCTGGGCCCCCTTCCCTTGCTTAATAAATAATAGATTTACAATAAGAACAATATTCTCGCCAAAACTGTTGTGATAAATGGATTCTATTGCTAATTCCTTGTAAGAATAAAATATGTTTCAGTCCCGCATCCTTACAGTGAGGCTAACCCATCGTTGGTGGTGCATGTTGCTTTATTTTTTCTGGTTTTGCGGATGCCCCAAACATCCATTTCCACACGTATGTCAACAACTTACACCAACAACTCACTGGTGCGCAGTAACTGGTGAGGAACAATAAAGGCTTCAATACATACATTTGGTAAAGGGTTCATGAAAGTATGTTTCATGCAGATAGTTTTTAATATAACACAGTATCATTTTCCATATATATATTACTTTTCTGGAGAACAGCGACAGATGAGGAATTCTTGGCTAGTTAATAAATTTTCATTAGTGAAATTTTGTATTCGCAAAAGCAGTCTGTCTACTGTGCTGCCACTCAATAGGACAAATTCGACATACATTTAGTTTTGGAAACGGCATAAGAGCCATACAAATTCAATACATTATGTATCTGTAATAATTATAAATTCAATACACCCCCAAATCATTAAAGCGCTTATGAAACTGTCAGCATAAGGGACCCAGTTATAGGTACATTCTCAGTTTTTAACAAAAGCATGGTGGGCTATTTCATCATGATTTACGTTAATTCTCGACTTGCCTGCATTCCACCAACCATAGATGATGCGGTGGTTGAATGACCAGCCATTCATAACAGAGAATATTAAAAAGGTCAGTGTAGTATAGTATGACAGAGCAGACAGTAAAAGTCTAGTGTTTGATTTGTATTTCGAATCAGTGAGGGGATATAATGTTATAAAACGTGCAATAAAACCTGATCAAGTGCTGTATGTTTAGTGTATTGCATGAATCAAAGTACAATGGTTCATTTGCCCATCTTGATGAGTAAACTGAGTGGAAGTATTAGAACACTAAGAAAGAAGAATCTCCGGTGCTCTTGTCAGCCTCACAGCGGTAGTATAATGTGGAAAATGTGCTGTATTTACTTACCTAACTACTGTTTACTCTTAATAATAAATGAGCCAAACATGTTTCAATGATGCTAAATTAATAATGAAAACATAGCAACGTTTTGCAATAGTTATTTACTTTATCTTTAGGCTTGAATAAAAGTAAAATATTGCCTTGAATAATAAGAACTAAGGCCAAGATTTACTCAGTTCACCCAATGCAGCACAGTATCCAAATGTGCTGCGCTGCGTTGTGCAAGAAGGGAAACATAGCACAGCGCCTTATCTACAAAGATTCCCCTTCTTGGGATGTCAGGCCAAGCGCTGGCACAGCCAGGCTCCCTTGTGCCATGCACACCTTCCCACCGTGGTGCGGTGCTCTCTGTCCAGTATAGGATTTGTGTTGGAGGTTTACCATTCCAGTACAAACTCCTGTGCGTACACAACCCAAAATGATTTCATGCATTTGACATGTGCTGTGCACTGCAACACGTGCAATACATCAGTTTTTTTGACAAATGAACACATTTCTCGATGTCTTTGCCTGACTCAAAGGAACATTGCTTTTTAATATTAAGCCCAGTCTGACTCTCTTAGTAGATCAAGATGTGTATCAAAACATGTAGGTGTTTTTCCTTGATCCAGCCCAGTAATGTCCCATTAGTTTTGTACGTGAAAACGTTCACCACCTTTTCGTAACAAAACACCTTTTTCTTTGGATAATAAATAGCATGCACTAACTCACTGGTGCCGGTACAAAGCTTAACTAACTCATGGTCTAACTCTGTAAACAGTTCTTCCTTCCAATAGCAATAAATGAGTGCATCTTAAGATAGTGTCTGTGCGATCGACAGCAGTGTCTGCTTCTCCACTATGGCGGAGGAGTGTCGCCTCTCCGCCAGCAGCAGAAGCTCAAACCTTTCACAATGAAGGGATAATAAACAGTTGAGTTTACTATGTTTATTATCCCTTCGCTGTGAAAGGGGCCATGGGATGACGGGAAGTGAGGGGGTGCAATGTGCACTCCCCTCACTGCGCATGTATGTTTGACCAGCCATCTCAGGCCGGCCAAACACACATATGCAGTGTGCTCTCTCCAGCCCGGCACTGTGTTGCCGGGCTGGAGAGAGCAGACACCGGCTCCGAGTCTGCCTGGTAGCTCCCTGGCTGGGCACTCCCAGCCAATCCTGATGCTGCTCTGAGCAGCATCAGGATTGGCCGCAGGACAGGCTAGGATCATGTCATGCCTGCACTCCATGATGGTGGAGAGGCGACACGGCGGAGCAGAGGTAAGTATATTATTTATCATTTTTTAAGTGTATTAAAATTCCTACACTGCTCCGCACATGCCGATCCGCCCCCTGTACCCCCAGCGGGCAGTGACTGACAGACAGGACATTTTTATTGTTTTATAGCGTCTTCTTCTGTTCAGTATGTCTGCCCACATAATGCTTTAATTTAGAGTTTACTTGTGCATTCTGGGAAACAACACGGGGTCACAAGTGCCTTCATGACCATCCCTCATGCTTAGCAGAATTACACATTTTCTTTCATTCTGTATGGGGTAGAGAAGGTTACACAACATAATCCCTGTCTGGCAAACAAATAATTAAAATGGGCTCTATGACATTTTATACCACTATTCGATTTGATACACAGTGGGGATGCAGTGCATCACTGAAGGGAGACAGAGTGGTGCACCCTCAGGGACAATACCTTCAAACACCTGACAAAGTGGTAATTTATTACTGGGCCAGTCTGTTAGGTACCTGACTAATGCTGCATGCCCTCAGAAGCCACTCAGGCTAATATTAGAGAACTACTCTTTAGATCTGGCGTTAATTAAGGCTTGTTATAAGTAAGATGGCATTACATTCCAGTGAGTAATTACATCACTGGGAAAAGATCAGAAATAGGTTCATTTGATTGGGAGTTTGCCCCAGGTAAGTAATGCTCAACAGTGTAAACAGGATCTCATTAATGAGTATCTCAATTGGGAAGACCATGGAAGAATAACCTGGGGGTTGCCATGATTGTTAGCTGTCCAAGCGCTATTACTTAATGTGCTCGAGAGCTTTCAAATGTATGTTGTCCACTGAATGTAAAGCTACTCTATATTTGAGCTTATTGTTAACCACTTGATTGCTCTGGCATCCCCCCTGGTGCTGAGCCTTTTTTTCAGATGATTGTGGCAGTTCGTGTTTCAGCTTTCGTAACCCTTTTCCACAAAATTATCCAGGCAAAATTTGCATCCTTTTTCCGAGATATTGGATGTTCTAGAGTTACCCAGGATGTGCCAATTTGCCTTGAGGAAATTGAAAAAATAGGTAAAAATATAGCAACATTTGGGGATGGGGTAGGAAATTTGGGGAAAAGTGGCGAATAAGAAAGCATATTTTCCTCAAAAGTTAAATTTTCCTTTTTATGCAGTTTCAACATACTTGCACTTTAGGATGGACACAGATTTTAAACCCGTGAGCGACCCCCAAAAATCTATATATATTTCTAAAAACTAGACAAAAATTCAAATTCGGAAAGGGATCATCTGTGTATATTGATGATGGTTTCCTAAAAGAATCTAGGTATTGAAATACAAGAAACCGAAAATATTAGGAATGAGATTGCAATTAATGACAACATTCTCATTTGTTAGATTTTACCATGGTGGTCAATTTATAAAGTTAACATATGGTTGAGTCCATCAGATTCTTTTTGTTGTAAGAATATGTAGTGTTTGTAGGCTACCCAAAACATATGCTACTCAGAGCCAACAATTGAGCTGCAGCTGGTTATGATTTTTCATTGTCTACCGACAATACAGCAATATGTAAGGAAAACTATGTATTTTTTAAATGTGCAAAAGACACTAAGGGGCATATTTATACTCTGCTTGCGCCAAATGTGCGTAAAATTTTGACGCACATCCGGTGCAAACCCTGCCCCATATTTATACTTTGACGTCTGACCCCCGGATGTCAAAATCCCACCATGCGCGTCATTTTTTGGAAGGGGGAACCTGCCTTGCGTTAATTATATGCAAGGTAGGCGTTCCCTTCCAAAAAATTTCTTTAAGGCCTGTGTGCCTTATTTATACTCTGGCATCATTTTGATGCACAGGAGGGTGCGGGCCTTAAAAAACGGCGCCCAGCTTGTGGGGCGCCGTTTTTTAACACCTGGGTCAGGTGGGCGTTAAGGGACCTGTGGGCTCAGAAGGAGCCTAGAGGTGCCCTCCCGTGCCCCCAGGGACACCCCCTGCCACCCTTACCCACCCCAGGAGGACACACAAGGATGGAGGGACCCATCCCAGGGAAGGAAAGGTAAGTCTGGTAAGTATATATTTTTTTATTTTTCTTAAGTGACATAGGGGAGCCTGATTTGGGCCCCCATACATGCCACTATGCCTAATGACCATGCCCAGGGGACAGAAGTCCCCTGGGCAAGGGGGCATGACTCCTGTCTTTGCTATGACAGGAGTCATGTCAATGGAGGTTGGGTGTAAAAAAAAATGGCGCAAGTCCGGTGTGAGGCCTGATTTTTGCCTCAGACCTGATTTGCACCATTTTTTCATACACAACCCCCATTTTCCCATACGCCGGCGCTGCCTGGTGTGAGTCATTTTTTTACACATACCAGTCTGCAGGGCTGGCTAACGTCATTCCATAAATAAGGTGCCCGCACGGAGCGTTGGAATGGCGTTAGCTGGCGGTAAAAGTTTTGACACACAGCTGCATTGGCGCAGTTGTGCGTCAAAAAGTATAAATATGGCCCCAAATTTAGAATAGTGGGTATTGGTACACCTCTGAATTTGGGGGAGGCATATAATTATGTGATTCAGAGGGAATTTTGCAAAATGACCTTTTAAAGAGAAATTCAATTCATAATAGCAAATGTCATTCTATTTTGTGTTACCACACTCGTCCCGATGAACCCACTACACCAATTGTGTGTCTTGCCCTGGCGTCTGTGACACAGAAGATCCCCAAAATGCAATATGGAGACATCAACATTTCCAGTTGAACAATTACCTGTTTTGAAAATGGGGGTGACTGTGATATTTGGGCACTGACTCCTCCAACGCTAAATAAAATCTATCAAACTTGTTTTTAAAACTAGACACGGAGAGGAGTCTAGGGTGGTGCACCTTGCATAGATCCAATGACAATTACTTACCCACAGTTCTCATCAAACCTCAAGCTTTGGCAATTTTCCTTACAGTTCTATAAGAGAAGTTTCTGCAATCTATGATTAAGTACAAATTACCTACCACCCAGAGTTCCCACAGTTTTTCCGATAAGAACAGCAGTGCACTTGTATTAGTGCACCTAGCACCTGCAATGAGAAAGGCCCCAGAACACAACATGGACAGATCATTTTTTTTCCACTTACAACAGCCCTAGTTTTTGCAATGTTGCTAGTTGTTGATTTTGGGACTGGGCTCAGCCTCTATCAACAGAAGCCCACTGATCTCACACATTTCTGAAAACCGAGATGCACAGCAGTTCAGGATGGTCTGGCTTGCTTAGACCCCATGAGGTTTTTTTACCCACAATGTCCTTAACACCTCAAATAGAGGGAAAAACACAAATCTTTCTCAAATTCCTGAGACTGAAAGTTCCAGAACCTTTTAGGATCCACAAATTTCCCTCTACCTACTGTTCCTATACTTATCTTGATAAAAATGGTATCCCACTTTTGGGTGGACCTAGTGCCAAGGACAGGAAAGGCCCTAAAATGGGACATGGCCAGATCAAATGTTTCCAGTCATTTTTTTGCAATATGGGCAGATGTTTAGTTTGGGCCAGGGCTCAGCTGTCACCAAGAGAAACCATCTAAACACAGATATTTCTGAAAGTCATAGACCCAGGGTGTCCAGGGTGTTCTGGCTTGCTTGAAACCAATTAAGGTTTCTTACTCACAATTACCTTCAAATCTTACATTTATGTAAGAGAAAGATTGAGAATCCACCGGTATCTACAAATGTCTTCCTACCCAGTGTTCTCACTCTTGTCCTGAGAAGAAAAGTATCCTACTTGTGGACCACTCAGCAATACCACCCAGCATTGCCACACTTCTACCGATAGAAGTGCTACCCAGTTGTGTGGCTCATCCTAACACCAATAAGACAACAGGCCTCAAAATGTAACATGGAGACACAGGTGGTAAGATTTTTTTAAAGCCATACAATTCCTGAAACTCTACCTCACATAAATGTAAAGAAAATATGTAATTTAGGCTAAGTTTGAGGTTGGCAGGACATTATAGAAAGGAACATGTGAGATCCATGCAAGGAACAGCACCCTGGATTTCCCAGGTGTCTAGATTCCAAAAGTGTCAGGGTTATGTATGGTTCCCGCCGAATCCAGAGCCAATCCCACAGCTATCCCATGGCCAAATCCGGTCATTTTTTTTACAGGAAATGTTCAAGTCTCCACATTGTATTTTAGAGCTGGTTGTGTCACAGGCACTACGATGAGCCAAACAAGTGGAGTTGTGTTTTTATCAGGAGAAGTTTGGGAATGCTTGTTGGTAGCATTATTGTCCATTCATGCATATTCCAGAACTTTCCCCTCATATAAATATGAGCAAATTGTGTGATTTTAAACAAAGTTTGAGGTGTGCATGGCATTGTGGGTAAGAAAACAACATGGATCCCACTTTAGGCTACCCACACTGATATCCCCTGTGTGTGCAGTTTTCAGAAATGTCTGCTTTTGGGAAGTATCACAGAGGCCACCAAGCCCGGGCCCAAATGCTGCAGCTACACCCAACAGCAAATCAACTTATTGTTTTGACAGAAAATGTTGAAATCTGCACATTGTGTTTTGGAGTCAAGTCTCATAAGTCAGGAAATGTTTTGATCGGAAAGAGTTTGAGAATAATGTGTTCTTTGACTTTTGTGGGTCTGCACAGATCCCAGAACTTCCCGTTGTAGAAATGTGAGGGAAATGTATGTTTTTAGCATTTGAGGTGTGAAGGGCATTGTGATTAAGAACAAATTGTGGAATCTCTATAAGGGACACCATTCTTGACGTCCTGGGTGTCTAGATTAAAAAAATGTCTGGACTGGATTGGTGGCCAGAGTGGCCGTCAGGTTCAAATATTGCAACTATGGATCACCAAATGAAGTAATTTTATTGACAATAAACATTGATGTTTGGACATTGTCTTTTGGGCCCTGTTATGTCAGGGACACAAAGCTGAGCTACACAAGTGTAGTAGCATTTTTGTCAGAAGAAAGGTAGGAATGCTGGGTAGTAGAAATTTTGTCAACCTGTGCTGATTTGTAAGAAAATATTGGGTTTTTAGCTACTGTTTGAGGTCAGATGGGAATTGTGGGTAACAAATGTCATGAGTCCTGTTTAAAGCAAACCATCCTGAACTCGAACTCCCCTGAGCACCCCTGCCTCCCCCAATCCTCCCCCCACTTGTTAAAATTTAAAACATGTCTCATTTGGATAGGATTCCATGAGTGGCGGCTAAGCCCAGGCCCAAGTCCTGCTGCTATCCCCATTGCAATAAGTACGTCTTTTTTTGACAGGAAATTGTCATGTCTCCACATTGCGATTCTGAGTCCGCTGTATCACGGGCACTAGCTGAATCGCACAAGTGTTGGGAGACATTTGGGAATTATTGCAGTAGAAATTTTGTGGGTTCATAGAATTCCTGACACTTTCCATAACCGAAATTCAAGCAAATTGTATGATTGTAGGCAAAGTTAGAGGTTTGCAGGCTTCGGTGAGTAAGAAGGCATCATGGAATCTACACAAGGTGCACCACCCTGGACTCCCCTGTGTGTTTAGTTTTCAAAGTTTCACAGCTTTGATAGATTTCACTGGACGGTGGTCCGGTCTAACTACCGCAGCTACCCATAGTCAAATGAGGGCAATAATTTTTTCCTAGAAGTTTTGATATCTTCATTTTATGTTTTGTGGTCTGTTATGTCACGGGCAATAGACCATAAATGGGGTGGCATTTTTATCTAAAGAAAGGTTGGAATAGTGGGTGGTAGGAATTTTATGGACCTGTGAAAATTTCCAGAATTCCCTTACAGAAAAATTAGGCAACCTTTGATTTTACGGACAGGTTGACGTTTTTAGGGGGTTGTTAATAGAATGTCATGCATTTCACACAAGGCACACCACCCTGACACCCCTGCAGATCTAGTTTTAAAAAATGTCTGGCTTTTATGTGCTTCCTTAAGCAGTGGAAGAGCTCAGGCAGGCCCTAATACTGCAGCTACCCCATTATTATTGTATATGTTTTGACAGGCAATGTTGATGCCTCCACTTTGCATTTGGGACTTGTTGTTTCACAAACCTCACAAGTGGGGTAGTATTTTCAATGGGAGATATTTGGAAACGATGAGTGATAAGGATTTTGTGGAGCCATGGAGTTATCAGAACTTTCCTTTACAGAAAAATGTAGAAATATTATGATTTTGGTCACAGTTTCAATCAATCATAATACTTGTAAAGCATGACTAGTCACCTGCTAGGGTCTCAAGGCACGACACGGGGGGGGAGTAAGTGAGCGGTTGTTGAGGAACAGAGGGGATCAGGTGAAGAGCCAAGTTTTGAGGTCCTTTCTGAATTGTGATAGAGTGGGAGATCTTCTGAGTTGAAAGGGAAGGGAGTTCCAGGTCTTGGCGGCGTAGTGGGAGAAGGATCTTCTTCTGTCCGTGGCCTTCCGGACGTGTGGGACGGAGGCGAGTGCAAGGTCGTCAGAGTGCAGCTGTCTGTTGGGTGTGTAGAAGTGGAGTCTTTGGTTGAGGTATTCTGGTCCGGTGTGGTGGAGAGCTTTGTAGGCCTGCATGAGAAGCTTGAGGCTTGCATGGCTTTCTGGGTAATAACACATCATGGGATTACTTAAGGTAAACAATCCTGGACTCCTCTGAGTGCCTAGTTATTGAAAATGTCTGGGTTTGGTAGATTTCTTGTGTGGCGGCCAAGCACGGGTCCAAATACTGCAGCTACTCCCATTGAAAAATAAAGTCATTGGCGTATCATTTTTATTTGGGATATTTGGAAATGGTCGGTGGGAAGAATTTTGTGAATCCCTACAGATTCTTCCACTTTCTCTGATAGGAATATGAGGAAAATGTATGATTTTAGGTTTGTATGGCACTTTCGATAAGAAATTGTTGCGGGTCCAAACAAAGGCCAAAATTCTCAACTCCCCTTTGTGCCTGGTTTTGCAAAAAGTCTGGGTTTGGTAGGTTTTCCTGGGTGGTGGTTAAGCCTGGGCCGAAACACTGCAGCAACCCTCATTGCAAAATCTGGTTATGCTTTTCGACTTGAAATTTTTATGTCTCTTCATCGCCATTTAGTGCCTGTTTTGTCATGGAAGTTAGGCCAAGCCATGCAAGTGGGGTAGTGCTTTTGCGGTAGAAGTACTGGAATCCTGGATGTGTAGATCTGTGCAGATTCTGGAACTCCCTAGCAGTCAAGTGTTAAAATAACTATTTTGGCAGATTTGTGTTAAGGATACGAAACTAAGGCATTCTGCTTTTGGAAAAATTGAAGGATGGATTTGATCTTATTACTAGTAGAGTTGACATGATTTCTTTGGCTGTCTAAATATCATCCTTGATTACACTACTTTCATTAAAGTGTCTTTGTATGCCACTAAATACCACTGTGAAGGCGTGTACGTTTGATCCACATAACTAGCTTTTGCTATTAAAAGAACTATTCTCATTAATACATAGACAAATGGTTCATAAATCACATTAGAAAGCCGTTTCCTGGGGCACTGGCCCTCACCCTTGTAGTCACAAAGGCGCTTTGTGCTGACAGCCCTGGGACTCAGGTACTCTGCTGAAATGAAAAAGTGACTGCCCTTTGGCAATAATACTGCTTCTACATTGAAAAGCCGACAAGCCATACTAAAGTTTCGATAAACACCACCACCCCCTACATTATCAATTACATTAACTTTACTTTAGTGGCTCTGAAAATATAAGCATTTGACAGAAAACCTAGTTAGCTTGCAAACAGAATGGCCTTCACCACCTTTGCTAATTCGATAGGTATATTTTCCTTATCAGCGTCTTTGGCGACTCATTTCATCTTCCTGCAGGCCTACCTATCACAGTCAAAAGGTGAAATGCCTGAATATTAAGCCATAATCCATCATTGTACACACACTAATTACTTTCTGTCCTCCCCTTCCCTTGTCACGGTGCACTAAAGCAGTTTTTTACAGAGTGACTACATTCATCTGAGCTGTTAGCTTCTCTGCTTCGCTGCATCCCCGTATGACCGGCTTGGTCTCAGCCCCCCAGAGAAAATGTGTGCATGCATACAGTATGTGAACTTTAGATAAATAAATAAACACTCCGAACAGCTTCCAGATAATTGAAAGCGAGTGAAGGAGGGAGCTGAAAGAAAACAATTTCTCAAGGGACAGGCGGCGGAGGTGGCAGGTATGATTAAAATCCATATGATTTATGGCTAGGTGCATTGCTAACATGACAGTCAGCCCTTTAGTGTTTGTTTGTTTTGGTACATTTGACAATAAAGTTTATTTTTTTTTCTTTTATTTTCCCTGCAGGTTCTGCTCAGGAGTAAGCCACAGAGGAATTCCCAGTGCCTGACTGAGCAGTAATTTAGCAAGCTCTCTGGTGCTCTTTCGCTGTCAGCATTAACATGTCAATTCATTTTAATAGTCTGGGCATGCTCGCTGGGCATGTATTTTCTCAGTGGGTATCCCAGGAGCCCACCGTGTGGCGCAGAAATGTGTTATAGCTTGTCCTGCATGGCAAGTTTATTATCGTTTTAGCCAAGAGTATTTGTTAAAACGCCTCACAAAATAACCAATGCTCATTGTTGCGCTGCTCCACGTTGAGACGATGCTGAATTATACAGTTTAGGTGAGGCTAATTACTAAAGTGCTAATAACTCAACAATATGGCCTACATCTGGATTATCTGTGCATGGCACTGGTTCAAAACATGCCCGGTGATACTTCATCTAATTTGGCAGAGTTAGATGATATCGTGCTATTGTGGGAATTAATTGTAATGATGATTTATAGTTGTCATGGCTCTAATATAAAACCAGCCCCTTTTTTCTTTCATTAACAAGATTGTGCAGTATTCTGAAAAAAAGGGACGAATACAATGCATAACGTACGTCTGTCATTTCAAGTTTTACTTAATGCTGTATCTAGCTTTTAAAGTGAGCTTGAAGGGTATATCAACATATAAATCAACTAGATATTTGTTTGATTGGTTAATTATGAAAAAACGCTGTCTTTTTTAACTAGGGAATGAATACTGTAAAGTGAAACTGGACTTATATTTTTTTGTTGACTTGCGTGATTACTACATATCCAGGGTTGCAATTTGGCAAACCTTTTACTTAATCTTAATTTACCTAAATGCCTTTTCCAGATTCGATTTAAAAAGGTTGGGGGGCATATCTATGAGCCCCATGCACAGCTGTTGCATCCCTTTTGGCGGCACAAACCTTCAACTCATATCTACGAGTCCACGCAAAGCCACTTTGAATGGCCTCATAGATAGGGAGTAAGGCAAGGCAGCACAAATCGCTGTGCTGCCTTATTCTGCATTAGGGAGGCATTTCATGGGAGTTGCGATGGGTGTTTGCATGCAATTCCAATAGATTTTGATGCATAGATTTACAAGAGCTTGAAAAACTGGGAAACGCCACAACCCTAGGCCTCCCCAGTGGAGGTGCAACAAGAAAAAATGCCTTTATTTCTACTATTTTTTTCTTCTTTCTCTGTGTGTAGAAGAAAAGGTGGCCTTCCTGCACAAAAACAATCCTGCCTACAATGCAGACACCCTTGCACAATGGTGCAAGGGTGCCTGCATTGGGGCTAGGATGCCAATACATCACCAGCACAGTAGAAAAGGACAGGAATGCTCTGCATGAAATAGATACCTGCCCTTTCCCTTTGACACAGGCAGTGCAGTACCTAAATATTTCTTTTTTTGGTGCTTCAAAAATCTAATCCTGAAACGTTGTGCAAGCTCAGCACAAAGTCAAGCACCTGTTTTTCTTTGCTTTTGAGGTGGCCGATTACCTAAGTTTTCATGCAGAGCAACAACAAATGGTGTAACACTATTTTGCGTGAAAAGGACAGAGCAGAAGAACACCATAACTACTAAAATATGACCTTAATCTCTCTATGCCTGGGCAGGAACAGTTCCTGCTGCTTTTGGCCAAAACAATCACCCCTACACCATGGTGCAAGGATCTGTGTGTGTGATGTCAAGTATAGAATTTGCACTGGAAGAAACACTATGCTTAGACATACGTTTGCACTTTCTTCACTTTACATGTGTCCTATACAATACTTTTCTCTTAATTGTGTCACAAAGTTTCGTCTACCATTTTAGTAGATCGGACTTTGTGTCAAAAGTCATGGGTGATTTAACAGAAACCCCCTTATACTACCCACGGAAGACCCGATTGAGGAAAAGTGGAGTCCTGTAGCACAAAGCTCTACTTTACATTATTTAGGGTTACTTTTAAATGTACATACAAATTTTCACTGGAAAATAAATTCCAAAACATGTTGAGCAGGTATGTGTCACTTTTGTAACAAATATCTGTCAGAAAGCATTATTCAATCTGCCCCAGTTGCCTAAGGTTATACATTTAACTAGAAATTTCTCCAAGCTAATGTGTGAAATTTAGAAATAAAAGTTGTAAACTTTGAGAAGCAATCTATGCTTACCATTTCTGACTTGTGCTGTCTTCATTTCATTCATTAAGTTGGGAAATTTGTAAGTTATGTGCATGGGTTTTAGACATCATGGCCCGTATTTATACTTTTTGACGCTAAACTGCGCTAACGCAGTTTAGCGTCAAAAAGTTTAGCGCCGGCTAACGCCATTCTGAAGCACCATGCGGGCGCCGTATTTATTGAATGGCGTTAGCCGGCGCTAGCAGACCGGCGCTGCCTGGTGTGCGTGGAAAAAAACCACGTACACCAGGCAGCGCGGGCGTAGGGAAAAATGGCGTTAGGGCGTCTGAAAATGGTGCAAGTCAGGTTGACGCAAAAAAAATCGCCTCCACCCGATTTGCGGCATTTTTAACGACGCCCAGACGCCATTTACATGACTCCTGTCTTAGTAAAGACAGGAGTCATGCCCCCTTGCCCAATGGCCATGCCCAGGGGACTTCTGTCTGTCCCCTGGGCATGGTGATTGGGCATTGTGGCATGTAGGGGGGCACAAATCAGGCCCCCCTATGGCAAAAAAAAATATATAAAAAAAAAAAATGTATACTTACCTGAACTTACCTGAATGTCCCTGGGATGGGTCCCTCCATCCTTTGGTGTCCTCCTGGGGTGGGCAAGGGTGGCAGGGGGGGTCCCTGGGGGCATGGGAGGGCAGCTGTGGGCTAATTTTGAGCCCACAGGTCCCTTAACGCCTGCCCTGACCCAGGCGTTAAAAAGAGGCGCAAATGCGGGGTTTTTTGCCCCGCCCACTCCCGGGCGTGATTTTTGCCCGGGAGTATAAATACGACGCATTTGTGTCGCAGTCATTTTTTTGGACGGGAACGCCTACCTTGCAAGGAAGGCGTTCACGCAAAAAAATGACGCTCTTTCCTCATACTTTGGCGCTAGACGCGTCTAACGCCAAAGTATAAATATGGCGTTAGTTTTGCACCGAATTTGCGTCGAAAAAAACGACGCTAATTCGGCGCAAACGGAGTATAAATATGCCCCCATATACTTAATGAGAGGTGAGAACGCATAATGAGCAATTATGCGTCACGGGAGTGACATAATAATGTAATCAACAATACGTATATTCTATGTCTCAATGTCACTAAAGTAAAATGGAACATTTAAATGTAATATTGAAGGTGCATTCACAATAGAATAGTAATAAGTCATATATGTGTTCTAATATTGATTTTAACATGTTGGATTGTGATTCTTACACATATTTATATTCATGTAGTTTTAATGAGGTATTATGGTGAACTTGCATATTATCATGTTTACTCATAATCATAAGATGCATGTATAATCATGTGTTTCAAATATGAATTAAAATACCATATTAAGTTAACTTGACTAAAGGCCTGAAATGTTGATTTTGTGTGCCTAACTTCCAATGTAGAGTTTGGCTTGTGTTGGAATGTTCTTTATTTGCAGATGCACCTGTCTGAATCTACAGTTAATAAATGGCATTTTGTGTAACTGAGATAGTAAGGTATGGGAAGATACTCTGGTGGGGACATAAGGAGAGCTAATGAACTGGGAAGGAAGGCTCCTCTTGGCGCCCCTGGATCCACAAGACACTCAAGGTCACCCTGATGTTCGATCGTGGGATGAGAACTTGGAAGGGGTTGCCAGTTTCAACTGTGCAAGGAAGATGGACAATTACTGTTGTGATGTTGTGGATTTCTCAAAGGTTCTGTAGGTTTAATTAGCCAGCATAGCTTTTCATGATAGAGCCGCAGATATTTTGTCATAGTGGAACCAATTCTGGATGCACATGTCAAGTTTGTGAATGATTGGACAGTGGGAATACAGCCTTACTACTCCCTATGTAATCATGGTTTCGCCATCAGTGCAATATACAGACAAACATGTGAAGTTAAATCTGTGAATAAAGACATCAATACACCGTTTCTTTTATTTAAGTGTTGGAGGCCCCAAGGAAGTCCACAGGTATGTACACAGAGTCCAGGTTTACCAAATCCAGCACAGAATTTGTGAATCCTTCGATAAAGGCTGTTTTAAAATATTTTCTTTACTATACAGGAGGGCAAGAGCTAAATTCTGATGTTAAACATTATCTGTTCTTAAGATCAGTAGCAGCCACTGATGTGCAAGAACCTATCCACAGTGGAAGGAAGGGATGCTATAAATAAATAAGAGCAACTATAAGACTTTTGGATAATATTATTAATTGAAAGATAGTGAAAGGATCGGTTAGTTATTTTCTACAAGATAAGACAGACTAAAAATCTTTATTAAGTGTATTGAAAATCTCTGATATCATACATACAGTACCAAAAATAGCTATGAGGAGGAAACAATTGATGATTAAAAGGAAACTTTAGAGAAGGCAACTAGATTATTAAATAATCAGGGTCAAACTGTCCTATAGGGTAATCAGGGAAAGCCCAACGGGAAGGTCTAACAGGTCAGTGTGTGGGCCAGTTTTTTGCCTAATTGTGGACCTGCTTTTTGGTCTGCTAATCTGGTCTTTCCTGTAGATTGATATTGAGACAGAAATTGTCTGCAAGAAGCCCCGATCCATGAAGTATTCCATAACTTACAAATCATTAGTCCGCATTTTTTACAAATGGAAAACTGGCCCAATGTGTGAACATGGGTCAGTTTTTAGCTAATTCACTAATAGGAACCACTTTTATTATGGTGCCTGAGTCTTTTTCCTGTCCCAGTTTGACTTTGTACATAGCAGGAACAAGGAAGAAATACTAAAATGGTAACATTGTGGAAGTTTGTAGCATGCTGTGAACCACAAGCATTACCCTACAGTGAAAACACTGTGCAGTAAGTCCAAGAACATAGAGCATTTTCCATTCGCGTTTGTACGAGAGAAGGGAAGTGGAGTGATTGTTGTCAAATCTACTTTAAGCTCTGTTTTTCTGAGAGGTTTTATTTTTGTTTATAAAGTGTAACTGAAAAAGTAAAAGTGGGACATAACACGACAAGCATCTGATTGTTTTTAACCCTTTATGTTCTGAGGATTCCCCAAAGTGCTGAACCATTTTTTTTATATTTAATGCCCTTTGTATTAAAACCATCACACCTTTTTTCCACAAAAGATATTCAGGCCAAATTCGTGTTCGTTTTCATACAAAGGACTGGGACTCTAAAGGCACTCATGATTTGTGAATTCGCTTGAAAGGTATTGCTAAAATTGAGTTTTTGGTGGAAATAGAGAAAAAGGTGCTGTGCAAAAAAATTGCTTCTTAACTATACCCAAGAGGTTTACAGTGCTACGATCACACTCTTTTCAGCTTTCTGGAATGGATTTTTTCATTACTATTTTTCCAAAATGGTAGTTAGTACTTTCCCTTTCATGGATTCGTCTTACTTGCTGTTTGGAGGGGGGGATGGTATGAAACAGAGATGATCCTGGAAAGGTAGAAAGTTTAGGAATAGTGGTTTTTTTCACAACTCAGAATGTGGTTTACCCATATGTGATTCAGAGGATATTTTCCAAAATGTGCTATTTCTTTCACACTGACTTACATTTGGAGGCCAGAAATGTACAGAAGCTCAATATACATGTTTAAGAAGTCTGTGTTCCCACAATTCAACTGATAAGATTGGTACCCTGCATGTGTGAGTGGGTCTATCACAGGAGACAGGAAATTGCCAGAACTACATCGAGGCAACGTTAAGGTTTTTGAATTTAGATTTTTTAATTGCATCAAATCTTACTCTGAATATGGAATAGCTGTGGTATGTGGGTCTGAAGTTGGTCAGCACACAAGGTAACCCAGCACAACCAACCATTTTTGAAAACTAGATTCCCTGGGGAATCCAGTGTGATGTAGCTTGTATGGAACTGCTCCTTTCTGATCCAGAATTCACTGCAAACGATAAACATTGCCAGAAATCACACATTTTCCTCATGTTTTGTAAGGGGAAGTTTCTGAATCTGTGAGGTCCTACCTTCCAGTATTCCCACACTTCTCTCTATAAAAATAGTAACACCATTGTGTGACTATTCCTGGTACTCATGACAGGAAACTCTCCAAATTGCAGCCCGGAGACATTAAGGGCCTGATATAGATATTGTCGGAAGGAATACTCTGTCACAAAGGTGACAGGTGTCCCATCCACTTTATTACGATCTCCATAGGATATCATGGGATCATAATAAGACAGACGGAATATCCGTCACATTTGTGACAAAGTATTTCATTTCGCCAAGGTTCCAAATCAGACCCTAAGTCCTTTCAAAACTCAAACTGTCTTGTGCACACAACCAAGTTATACAAAGAGTATTATACATATGTAATAGTAAAATACAAGAGTCCTGTATTATAATTGTTAGACCTCACAGCCTTAAGGTGGTCACCCTCAACTTTTTGCCTGCCTCCCTCCACTTTTTGGAGACTGTTTTTGCTGGTTTTAGGACTCTGCACACTTACCACTGCTAACCAGTGCTAATGTGCATATGCTCTCTTCCTTAAAACATGGTGATATTGGCTCATACCCAATTTGCTTATTTAATTTACTTATAAGTCCCTAGTAAAGTTTGCTACATGTGCCCAGGGCCTATAGATTAAATGCTACGAGTGGACCTGCAGCACTGATTGTGCCACCCACATAGGTAGCCCTTAACCATGTCTCAGGCCTGCCATTGCAAGGCCTGCGTGTGCAGTTTCACTGCCAATTTGACTTGGCATTTAAAAGTACTTTCCAAGCCTTAAACTCCCTTTTTCTACATATAAGTTATCCCTAAGATAGGCCCTAGCTAACCCATAGGGCAGGGTGCTATGTAGATAAACGGCAGGACATATACCTGTGTAGTTTATATGTCCTGGTAGTGTAAAACTCCTAAATTCGTGTTTCACTGCTGTGAGGCCTGCTCCTTTCATAGGCTAACATTAGGGCTACACGCATTTACTGTTTGAGTGGTAGATTCTGATCTGAAAGGAGTAACAGGGTCATATTTAATGCGCCCAGAATGGTAATACAAAATCATCCTGCTGACTGGAAAAACTGGACTAAATATTACTATTTTAGAAATGCCACTTTTAGAAAGTGAGCATTTCCCTGCACATAAATCCTTCTGTGCCTTACAATCCATGTGTGGCTGGGTTAGTTGACAGCTCCCCTGTGCATTTCACTCAGACAACCCCAAACACAGGATGCTTAGTCACACCTGCACACATCTGCATACTGAATGGGTCTTCCTGGGCTGGGAGGGTGGAAGGCCTGACACTTACATTTCAAAGGACAGTAGCCTGCCCTCACACAGTGGACTGCCAAATCCCTTACTGAGACCCTGGCAGACAGGATTGTACTGAAAGGGGATCTTGTGCACTCCTAAGCCACTCTTTGAAGTCTCCCCCACTTTAAAGGCACATTGGGTATATAAAGTGTGTCCCTGCCCCTCTCAACTCAGACACTTCTTGATAAGCTATCTACTGGGAAAGGAACTCTGAACCAGAACCTGCAACCTGGTAAGAGATGCTGCCTGGCTGCCCAAAGGACTCACCTGACTGCTTTGCTGTAAAGGTCTGTTGCCTTGCTGTTGCGCTGCTGCCTTGCTGCCCTCGGGCCTGCTGAGAAGTGCTCTCCAAGGGCTTGGATTGAGCTTGCCTCCTCTTTTCTAAAGTTTCAGGGCCAAAAAGACCTAGGGGGTTATTCTAACTTTGGAGGAGGTGTTAATCCGTCCCAAAAGTGACGGAAAAGTGACGGATTTACCACCAGCCGTATTACGAGTCCATTATATCCTATGGAACTCGTAATACGGCTGGTGGTATATCCGTCACTTTACCGTCACTTTTGGGACGGATTAACACTCCTCCAAAGTTAGAATAACCCCCCTAATCTCTGCAAAAAACTCCTTGTGCAGTGAAAAATCGATGCAGAGCCTGCCGGAATTGACGCACGGCCTGCACTACAGTGAGAAAATCACTGCATCACTGAACCGGAACGACACAGCCCGGCTTCGTGAATGGAGATCAACGCAGCGCCAGCATTGCAACTGGAACTTCCACGCATGGCCCACCGGATCGACACATCGCCAAGCAGCAATGATGCAGCCCGACTTCCTGCAAGAGGAATCGACGCAGCGCCCATCAGATCGACGTTGCTCCTGTGACTTCGTCATGCATGCCCAGGATTTCTCTGCATCGTCCTGGGTCATCGAAATACCACACAACCTAAAGAGGATCTAAGTCTGTGCGCCGGAAATCATTGCAAAGCCCTTGCTGCGTGGAAAAGCATTGACGCATCGTCTGTGTCCGTCCAGAGAAACCGACGCACACCTCGCCATTTTCCACGCACGTCCTCCTCTGCGGTCCCATGTAGATAATTTAGACGCAAACCAGGTACTTTGCGCTCTCAAAAGACCATTGTTGTTTTTAAGAACTGAAATACTCTATTTATCTTTACACAAGTGATATTTCAACTTGCATTTATCAAATCTTGATCATTTTGACCTTAATCTACTCAGATAAATATTATATAATTTTCTAAACCTGTGTGGTGCATGTTTGTGGTATATGCATTGTGTGATTGCATGATTTATTGCACAAATACTTTACACATTGCCTTCTAAGTTAAGCCTCTCTGCTCAGTGCCAAGCTACCAGAGGGTGGGCACAGGGTAGTTTGGATTGCGTGTGATTTACCCTGACTTGAGTGAGGGTCCTTGCTTGGGCAGGGGGTAACCGCAGTGCCAACCAAAGACCCCATTTCTAACAATAATACTAAAGAAGCACATTAGAGTAACACATCAATGTTCTCCCATGAAGTGTGCATGGAATAAGTCCACAAATAAAGAACAAGAATCATCACAATATGATTGAACAGTGTTGTTCCATAAACTGAACACCAATGAACAGAGATAGCATGTTTTTATGTTTCCAAAGATTGTACAGTTTATTTTATAAAGATGCTCAGTGTGATCAAATGTTTCAGTACTACCCTATGGCCCAAGGTTTAAACATGTAGCATTAAAAAACACATCCTGATTCGAACTACTATGTTTACATTTTCAGTTTCTCATTCCTATCAGTTGATGGGTCTGAATAGCCTGTTTCATGATTCTTGTATTTAGCAACCATGTAAAAAGCTTTGTCATTTCCTAAACTAGAGAGATTTAAAACAAAAGAAATATTCTTAAATGGCATTTTTCCAACTGCCAGACGACCATTGCATACACTGTTCTACGTCTTCTGGAAGAATACATTAGACGAGAATAATAGATTCAAACTTAAGCCTGCACTCTATGGTAAAAAACTAACGTTTTTCTTAAACATTGAGACGGACAAGATCTTAGAGACCTTTCTTGGTCACAAAGTAAAAGACACTAAAGAGTGTAAAATCTTATAGAAAAAGAATCAGCCAATCAGTTGAAGCATTTCCTTTACTTAGGTTTCTCTCAGTACAAGCAAGGTAGAGACCACATTCCCTCAGAGCAACCCAGAGGTCACAATACCCAAATTAATTGAAAAATGTGCTGAAATTACTGACTTTCTAAACAGGAGTGAACTGTTGGTGGCCAAAGCAGAAAATGAACAGGCTCTTTCTAGGTTCTGCACTGATGACTGTTCAGAAATGGAATACTTTCTCTTTCGAAGGTGTGGGCTGCAAGCCCATCTACTCAATTTACTTTGTTGAAAGAGAAACATGTGTTTCAAAAAGTCAACAAAATAATGCTAACAAATTATGACACTAGGGGCCAGATGTATCTAAGCCCCTTTGCGATTGCAAAAAGCCATTTCAGAATGTATCAAAGGCATTCTGAATGCAATTTTAAGGAATCGCTAAAATAGCGATTCCTTAAAATTGCTACCCTGTTTAGAGAGTCACAAATTGCGACTCTCTAAATAGGAAATCGCAAATAAGGAATCCTTATTTGCGATTTCCAAAGCACATGTAACAAGCAATTCCTTAATGCGAATTGGGCATTAAGGAATCGCTATTTACCACCAAGTTGAACTTGGTGGTAACCATGTTCAAATTTTAAAAATGCATTTAAAATGCATTTTTAAAATTTACATGTGAAGCACACATGCCCTTTTGGCATGTGTGCACCTTACATGTTGTAAAAAAATATGTTGAGGTGCAGCAGAGGGGGCCTTAGGCCCCCAGCACCCTGGACTTTGCATTTCCAAAAATTGTGAATTCCAGTTAGGAATTCGCGATTTTGGAAATGCAAAAAATTTGCAAATATGGGCCAACAGGCCCATAGGTGCGAATGGGGGCCGGTATCGCAATTTGCGATTCAGTAATAGCATTTGCGATTTTTAAAAAATCGCTATTACCGAATCGCAAATGTGATACATTGCATTTTGCGAATCAGAAATAGCGATTTCTTAAAAATCGCTATTTCCGACTCGCAAAATGCATTCTTGATACATCTGGCTCTAGAAGTCTTCCCAAATTCGTTGGGTTTCTTCAGCAAAATGTTCCTGCCACGTTTAGGCTGTCACAGATTTACATCACTGATTAACCTAGAATAAAGGTTTATGTGAAGTAGGACATATTTAGATGTGCGTATACTTGACCTGAATTTAATTGAATTGGCACATATAGCGCACTGCCTCTCCGAGGAGTAGTCTGGTGCTCTGCACCTCAAATACATGTCCAGTAGCTGCAAACCGCAAAACATGATTAAAAAGTCACATTTTCAGCTTCTTTTCAAACTTAGCAGCAGTTGGGTTGGCCCTCAGCTCGAGAGGCAAGCTATTCCATGCTGCCGAACCTCCCAACCCTCAGAAAGAGAAGTATCCACCAACAGCCCTGGAGCACCTAATCCTAAGGATAATGGCCAGAATGGTGATGGTCCAGTGCAGGTGCCTAGCAGGAGCATAGAAATCAATCCTATCCCTAAGGTATCCTCCACCATACTGATGAAGGGATTTATGAACAATGACAAAAGTCTTAAATAAAATCCTTTTTTTCATACGGAGCCAAATATGAACTCTAAGATACGGGACATGCGTATTTTCAGTAGTAAGACTAGGGTGGGGGCTGCTGCATTTTGGACCACTAGTCACTTGTTGGACACATTTTCAGGGAGGCCTAAGTACAGAGTGTTGCTATAGTCCAGCCTTGAAATTAATAGATCCTGTATGACAAATTCGCTGGCTGACAGCAAAATAAAATACAAAAATGTTCTTAAGACACACAGCAGTCTCAGAAAGGTTACTACCACCACATTAACCTGTGATTTGAAAGGGAGGCAGTCACCGAACTTGATACTCCATTTGTTTTTTACAGAATTCGCCTGCCTTCCAGGAGGAGGGACACCTGCTGGTCAAAAGGATTGCCATGTCTCAGGACCTCCATGCCAAAGAAACACAACTCTGTATTCTCATCATTACAGTAGAGCTGATAATGCGTGAGCTACTTGAAGACAGCTGACAGGCACACTCTGATATTTTCTCCCCAAAAGCCTATGCCCCTATCCCAGGTGAAGAGTATCAGGGTGTCATCAGTGTAAGAAATGTTTTTTCTCCCAGAGCCTCAGTGCGTAGTGCAAGTGGAGCGGGATAAATGTTAAATAATGGAGGACTCAAGACAGAGCTCTGTTGAACTCCCACTCATAGTTCGTCAGACCTAGGTGAAAAAGAAGGAATTCAGGTCTCTTGACCTCATCCCTCCAGGAACGAAGCCAGCCAGTCTAGTGCTCTACCCACAATTCCAATAGATTGCAGCCGAGTAGGAGAGCGGCATGGGACACCGTGTCGAAGGCAGCAGAAAGATCTAACATAATTAGCATTGCCTTCCCTTTGAAATCTAGGGTGCCTCTCATAAAATCTGTACCTCTATTAGTGCCATCTCCATGCTAAAGCTGGGCTGATAGCCTGACTGCCTCAGCTGTAGTAGATTATTGCTTTCCAGGTATTGAGAAAGGAGATGACTGACATGCTTCTCAGGAACTTTACATAAAGCTGAAAGCAAAGAAATGGGTCTGCAGTTGGTTGGTTGACCTCAGTCAGCCTAGGGTTTCTTCAACAGAGGTAGTATTTTAGCCTTTTTCCAGGGATGAGGCACTAATGAAGCTGATAAAGAATGATTTAAAACTTTGTTGGCCAAGGGATTAATGGTGCTTTCCCCAGCACTAGTACATTAGGAGGGCAGGGATCCACCAGGGATCCACACTTTAAGCCACATATGGCCATAAGTGATTCTTCGAGGGAGATTACCGGGACAAAGATACAATAGGTTTTTGTGTCGCATCTGCATACATTCCTTTCAACTTAGGGCTTCATTTACAAGAAATTGGGGCATCAATCATGATGCACCAATTTGCTTGCGCCGACCTGAGCCCCCCCTTACGGCACCACAGTAACATTGTTTTTACAATACAGTGCACAGTGGTGCTCATTAGCACAGCTGCGTCAAAATTTCTGATGCAGTTGTGGTGCTTTGCTGGACTAGCATAAAAAATGCTGGCGCTAGTCCAGCACAGCACGGGGAGGCCCAAAGAACAAAGCACAGCATCACTTTAATGCCTGCCCTGAGCAGGTGTTAAAAAATTACACTATAATGACATAGTGAAATCTTGCAGATTTCACTGAACCATTCCTAAGGGCCTCCTTGCGGGGGAACACCTCTCTTGCGTACATTATACCTGGTGAAGGTATATTGTGGCACAAGAGTTTACAAACTGGTGCAATGGTCCCAATGCACCAGTTTGTAAATAGGAAGCTGGGTGGAGGACTGTTCTGTGCGCCTCGCAAGGGGCTTGTAAGTGAGCCCATTTATTTCCTCCAAAATCATACTAGAGGAGAGGCTATGATGAACGACGCTGATCTTGTTCTGTAAGTACTGGGCTAACTGTTTCCCCATTCAGCCACATATACGCTGGCCCTTTCTCATAATCAACCTACGTAAGTTCATCATATTTAGATGTCAACATCACTCATGCAGACATTTGTATTGTTAGTGAATGACAGGCTGTCAATTGTAGCTCACACCAAATTAATGATTTTGAGGAAATGTGGATCATAGTTCACGAAGAGCAACTTTAACTCCAAAGCCTGGCCAAAACAGTGGTTGTTCCATTACATAATTCAGAAAGATTTTTTATTTCAGGCACCTGAACAGGTGATGTCAAAGTACCACCACAGAGTCAAGTTCCGAGAAAGAAGTATTTTTTCCGATTATTTGGTTTAGGTTTTTTGGCAAGTTGTTTACCAGCAAGAACCCGACCGTTGTTGAAGTTGAAGTGTATTGCTCTTCTTGTCATCTGAACATCTTGATAGTATTTGATAGATTAATGTGGACGCAGAATACCCGCAAACCTACCCATACATGCTCTTTCAGCAGGGCAGAGTTTAACTTCAAACACAAAAACGTTGATTCACCCAAGTTTCACAGGTTGCTGAACTAACATCACACATCACAGACCAATGACATCACCTTAGTCCCTTCCCTTACAGTCGCCTATTTACTGCTGAGGGGACAAGGAGGCGAGCAAGTGCTGAGAGCCCAGAAGGTACACATAGCTCTTAGAGGTCTCTACCTTTTGCTCTGCTGGAGCCTTCATGGCCCCTGGGACCTGTAGAACAGTCTCAGGGGAAGCAAAGTGCAAACTAAGAGTAGCAGCTGCATCTCGTCTTTGACAACCATGAACCGATATTTTCTGGGGTGGTTGTAGGTTGAACGGCATTCCACGGTTGCTGTTTGCCTTATTAAAGCTCAACTAACTGTTTGCTCAGTTGGCTAAAAAATATGTTATCCCTCCACTACCTATCGTCATTTTATTGCGGAGACTAGGTTATGAATAGACCGCATTATATTTGTCTAGATATAGATTAGGGAATCAGGGACGTGTACATCTCTAAAATGTTATCTTTGTTTATTGATTGGAGTGAAGATTATGTTACATTGGGTGAGCTGTTATCTACAAAGCCAGAAGTTTTAACATGTAACACTGACATCTCCACTGTGGATGATCAAAATGTTCATTTGCCTGTCATTCAAACGTCATTGAACTAAATTAACACTAGGCTATGCCCACAGTATCTTCGACAGAGGAGAAATGAGTAAATGTATTTGTACAATGGGAAATAAACAATTTGCATTTTAATGTTACCACTTTGCCTACTTTTTCCAACACACCGAACACTTAATTAAAAATATCTGCTTTTAGATGTGTAACAGCCTTGTCCATAAACGAAAATATGCACAGGCCTGAATACTGCATAACTCAGTGGAGACTCTGTGCAGAGGAGCTGGCATCTAATAAATCCCAGCCATTTATAATTTATATGAATACCCCTGTGCTTACTGTGAGTTATTCACGTGGAAATTGATACATCATGTTTTTTAAGAATGAGGCCCCCAGTCTTACTTCAAATAAAGCGATGAGGTTCATTTAAACCTAGTGTGTTCCTTCCGGCCTTCCAGACTTTTAATCTTCTCTTGTGGTACAGTAATACTTTTTCCTGCCTCATGAGAAAGGCGTGTAAGGTTGGAGTTCAGTTCATTAGCAGTATTTAACTAAGCCAAATAGAACAGAAGCTAAAAGGTCACCGCTGACACCGGACTCAGAACAAAGGTGAATTATGATGTCCTTTCTTTACTTATGTCATATAATTGAGTACAAAAATACATCCAAAATGATCTAATAAGTACATTAGCAATCAATTTTAAAATATTCCATTTAGCACCGTGAATTACCTTCTCACAGAAGAGGTAAAGTGTCATTATGGTCACCAGTCAAAATATAGTGCATGATTACGGAAAACTGGCATAATATTCAATGTTTTAACTTCCCTTTGCAATTCTTTCCTTGCTTTAGGGTCGTTCTCGTGTCTTGAATATATTTCCTTAATAATTAGTTTGTTCTCTTTATGTTTTCAGCTGCATTTTATGCTTTATTTGAATAATACTTAGACCGAATTAGCATGCTCTGTCTCGGTGCTATTAGCCTCTCTTTCGAGTCTTTGCTAATGTTGATGAAATATGAGGTTTCATCTTGGTTTCAAAATGCCATTAA
Organism: Pleurodeles waltl; assembly: GCF_031143425.1. NCBI lineage: Eukaryota > Metazoa > Chordata > Amphibia > Caudata > Salamandridae > Pleurodeles > Pleurodeles waltl. The sequence continues at coordinate 1,515,597,851 of NC_090440.1, forward strand.
GGGCTCAGGTGGTAAAAATCAACATGAAAAATACATGCTGCCTTCTCTCCTTAAATGCAATGTTGTAATCAGATTTCAAGTCATCTTACCTACCTCACTTATAGCTTTTATGGAGATTAATTAGTTTTCGGTTCTCAGTCATATGATCTTGTGCGGGTGTCTTTTACTAACTATGGCAGTCTGGATAGAACCGTCTAGAATTATGTCTCATTTCTTTGATCTCAAATTAATCCTGCTTTCTTCGAATCAAAGAGATCATCTATGTTTTTGAGCAAAATAATTTGATTGAGTGAGAAGGTGCACATTGAGCACATAATTTTGAAAAAAATATTACATTAAATCTAGATTTTTGTTATATGACTTCGCTCTTTATTTTCTCGAGGAATTTGCAAATACCCCTTTCCATTACCCTCTGATGCGCGACTGAATCGACTTAGTTCACTTTTGTATAGTGCAAACACTTACATTGTATTCTATGAGGATTAGATATATTTGTAAGAAACAATATAAACATCCACTGACCTTGCAAAATACGCCACTAACTGTTATGCCCCCACAGCTGCAAAGTTAGTTGAGAGGTGGATTTTTTTAAACGTTATAATTTCTAAAAGGAGGGTTCACAATAGGTTTATAGGAGAGATGAAACAGATGTAACAATTAGAGCTTGTTTTATCAAGCAATGGCATGTTCATCTGGCCTTGAACCTAGGCTGATTGTTTCCTATTCGGCAGCATTAGTTGCTATTAAAAACAAGTCACTACGGGGCCTGGAAGGACGAAGAGGAGAAGAGGGGTTACTGGATGCCTAGACAAAACATGTTAAGGTGGGGAATGTGTTAGCAGGACGGGTATAAAGTGAAGGGGAATTTCTTCACTGTTGTGAACTGTAAAAACTCAATAAATCTTTTTGAAACCTAAAAGTAAGTCACTAAATTGTTAGTCTGGTAACAGCACATTGTTCACATTTGCGTAAAACCAAGGGCACAGTCATTCCTGCTGATAGGTAACCAGCGTTACCTACACACTGAGAATATCACTTTTCTTACCTTTACAGTGGCCACACCTAGTGGTAACCTGAAGCCGCAGAAACATATATGTTAAAAGTAGACTTAACATGGAACAGAAATTAAAAGCCACAACGGGCACATATTTTACAAAAACGAGGAAATCCTTACAAATAAATGAAATCACCAATTTGTGCACCATAAGAAAGAAGAAGAATAAACCAATAAATGGAAGAACATTGTGTTTCTGTCCAGAAAAGATGTTTAAAAATGTAAGAGGATATCCTTCTCCATTCCCGGTACCAGAAGACCAAAATCATTAATCGAAGCAAACCCCAGCTCCTGATTCGGTACCCACAAGGTGACCACATAGTAAAAAAAATAACATTTCTGACAGCAGCTCCCTTCACATTGACAATTGACATGATGGAGCCACCACCGGACTGCTGCACGGAGACACCTTCTCACAGACGTTACCAATGTACCATTGACTGGCCAACTTACTGCTCTAAATTAGAGAAGCAATTTCAAATACATTCCTTTTACTCCCCTCGCTCCAAAACCTGGGACTCCAAAGAGAGATCAAAACCATAAGGATAGACAAAATGCCAAAAGAGAGGGGTGCAGACCGGGCACAATGGAAGGATGGAGGGGAAGTAAGAGCATAAGAGAGGGTGGAGAGCACAAAATAGGGTAGCAAACGGAGCCCAGACAGCACTCCTTATGGGAGAGAGAGTTAGAGGGTAAGAGAGCGCGAGTGCAACATAGGGGTACAGAAAGCTCAACAGAAGGATGGCAGAAAGAGTCAAATGAAGGAGGGATACAGACCTCTGTTGAGGAGTGGCTGAGTGAATTAAAAAAGCAAAACAGTAGAGTGAAAAAGGCATATTATAGGGGGCAGAGAGAGCACAGAAGAGAGAGACAGAGAAAACACACCAGGAGTGACTAACAAAGTCTATCGGAGGGTAGCAAGAAGAGAGCACAGATGAGAGGTGGCAGAGAGAGGGCACATCCTTTCTGTGGGAGTTCAAAGCTACAATCTTTGCATCGTTCCTCCAGGTAATGACAGAGGAAGGGAGTAGATACAGCCCTAGAAACTAGGAGTCAGATTTAAGAAAAGTGTTAATACAATACATGTAGCACCACTTTTCTTGCTGCCCCTTGCGCCCCCTTACCGCCACCCTGTGTGCGCCATACTTAAAATACAGCGCACCATGGTGCACGGTAGGGGGGCAATAGTGTGAGAATTTGACGTTATTGATGTACTGTTCAGGGTTAACACCAAAATGTTGGCGCTAATCCTGAAAAGTACATAGGGGCACATTGAAACCAATGGCATGCCTCCTTTTAACACCTGCTCTGAGTAGGCATTAAAAAAATGTCGAAAAAAAATGAAGCAAAACAATCTTTTAGATTTCTTTGCACCATGTTTTCAGCCCGTCTAATAGGGGAACACCCCCCTTGCATACACTATGCCTGGCGCAGGCATACTGTGGCGCAAAGGGTTACAAAGTGGCGCAATGCATGCATTGCTCTACTTTGTAAATTTAGTGCTGCGATTTTGGCCTGATTTGGCCACATTAGCATAAAACAGAAATTATGCTAGTGTCGAGCAAGGAGGCACTAGGGGCTCTTAAATATGCCCCTAAGTTTCAGACAGAAGGAGATTTTTGTCATGTGTGATCTTATTGTGGCAAAACATAAAACTCTGTGAAATCTGCTTACACCCTGTCCTTCAAAAACAATAGCATATAAAAACAAGTATGTATGAACAAACTTAAAAATACTAATGATAGTAACTTGGGCACATATGGTCCTTGTGCTAGCAGCCACGAGTACACTGCAGAAAGGAGATCAGCAACACTGATACCAAGATGAGAAAGTGCAAGCCATTACGAAACTGTGGCATACTAGAAGGATGCAACAGGACGCTGTGATAAGGAGAGACAGCAAGGACAGGCCGTTGAACAGTGGACAGCTACAAGATGATGATACATGTTGTGTTAGCTTATGCTATCTTATTAGTTATACATATTAAGAACCTTTTCATAGTGCATTCCCATTGTTAGACCTGACAGCTTTTTGGTGCGTCTCCCCTGTCTTTTTGCAGTCTGACATCCTGTTTTTATGGTACACTGGACACTGTTTTTGCTGTTTTTTTGTCTCTGCGCACGTTACCACTGCTGATCAGTGCTAAAGTGCAAGTGCTCCCTATCTAAATTGTATTGGTGATAGGGTTACCCATGATTGGCATATTTGATTTACTGGTAAGTCAGCTAGAGGTGCCCATGGCCTGTAATTCAAAGATGCCAATCATGGATAACCCAATCAACAATACTATTTCTAACACCCACCAGTTGTACGGTCACACAGCTTTCAGAATAAAGCCATTCCTTACAATGACCTAGAGTTGAAAGAAGGCTGTGAAGTCCCTTAAACAACAGGGGTGCACCAGATAGGATTGACAAAACAGAGAGGCGTTAACAAAGTGCTGCATTGACAGTGGTCAGTGACAGGGACTTGGATGTGGGTTTGACATGGGACTGAGGCAGAGAACAGTGATACTGGCTTATAATATAAAACATGGGAAGAAAGTTTCAGAAAAGTCCCTGGCTGAATAATGACTGCATTTGTTCACCTTATAGGCTTGGAGATCAGTGTCAAAAATACTGGCTCTCATGGACGAAACCATTTTTTATCTTGTATAGTGCAGACCATTATTTTGTGCTGCATACCACTCTTCAAAACTCAGCTTGACTCTTGAGAGGGTCCTGCAACCAACTGGCACTGGGTGCTTCAACCTGTATGGTGGCCATAGGGCTGACAATACATTCTGTTCCACCTCACCACACAGAGGTCCCACACCCACCTGTCTTGATGTCTGTCTTGTTTTGTAACATGCATTTCAAGAAAAAGAAGAAATGGACAAAATAGAGAAATAGTAGAATGACAGAGCAAAGATGAGAAAAAAAGGAAGGAGAAATAAATGTCAGAACACCTTCCAGAGGGCCACGGGACATACAAGTGCTACTGGCCCTACATGGTGGTTGAGGCTTTTTACTGCTGATATACTGGGGCATGATCTACTATGAATCCTGTTCAACTGGGCCAAGTATCCCTTCTGCATTTAACTCTTAGTGGTATCTGTGATCGAGCAGTTTAGACTCCCTTGGAGGGGAGGGCATGGTTAGTGTAAATACAGGTCATTGGACAAGACTGATTACTCAAAGAGGAAACAGTACACATAATAAATCAGTGTTCATCTAAATACACGATTTTATAATAAAAAGGAGGATTTTTATTTCTAACTCTACTTATGGAAAGGAATTGAACATTCAAAAGCAACAACACAAACCCTTTGAGGTTGGAGCTCTAATAGATGTCAGGGAAATAACTCTCCCACCCTACTTCGTGTAAAATGTTTGGGGTTATTCCTCATTCACTATTGGGCACATTCAGGTAATACTCACTACTAGGCTGTACTCAAGAGTTCCTCTTTGACTCTTCATGATTTAGTCAGAAATGCCCATGGTGCTGCAACTCCATTAGCAGTGAGTTCCCCGAGTCCCAACTTGCCCAGTTCACATCTCATTCACTCTTGCAACAGGGAAGAGTTCATCTGTGCAGCAGGTGCAGGTGCCTGCTGCATGAGCACCTGTGAGTCCTGCTCTGCACAGAGAAGTAGGCCTTGAGGCAGCTCATGCAACAGCACCCGGAGGCACAGGTTATCTCTTCTGTGCGGCAGTGCGGGAGACTGGAGTTCTTGCAGTTTTCAGAGCAGCACCCAGATCGTGCAGACACTGTAAGTTGGCTTTGCCAAGTGGGTGGAGGAATCCTTTTTTCAGATCCAGACTATAGTCCAGCGAGGGTGTGACATTGTTCATGACAATCTCTACAGTCTTCGGTCTTCAGTCAAGGGCAGTTCCCTCTTAGTGTGGGTCGAACCTGCCGAAGGTAGCATCAGTCTGTCCTTCGGGCGGCCATCTGAATCCTTCGGCAGTTTTGGTACTGGCATACCTTCCTGGCATATAAGGTTACCACAATACAGGATAGTTCAAGCACATGCTCCTCTGGTACAAGTGCCCACAACAATGTAGCTAAAAGTCTCAGTGTGTCACAGCAGCAATGTTACCAGTGACCCCCTCTGACATACAGGTTCAATGCAGCGCAGTGATACAGCTTCATCCAGCCCAGCATGTCACTTAACTCACTGCTCAGTTCTCAACAGCCCTGTCCTAGCATATGGGGATTGATGAGCCAGCAATGCATATGGGCAATGGCCCGAGGGGTGCACAGACATTTCCCTACACCTCGCTCAGGGAATCCTCATGTCAGGGCTCTGCACTGTACTTCACTTACTCCAATGTTTTCCTCTTTCTCACAGCACACTAGTCTTGGCAAGCAGACAGGCAAAGGTGCTTTAGGCTCCAGGGCAGGTGATCATGGTTTTCTGGGTGCTGCCCCCTGATCCAGTAGGGAGACTAGCAGTACTTTGCCCCCCATTCTGGTCACAGTCAGGAGTCCTGAGAGCCTACCCTTTTTACATAGCCCACCTGGCTGCTTGGCAGTTGACAAATTTTGGGGTCTCACCCACCCCTTCTTATCGTCCTTTTCACAACACCAAATGTGATTTACAATCTGAATGTTTGAAGTTTTATGAAGTTCAGCTTCTTTTGAAGTGTACATTTGTCTTCTTCTTTCAACCTGAAAATATGTCTATCACAGGAGGTACAACTCTGAAACTGATTGACCCACAAAGCAACTTATGGGAGGTGACAAGAGTTCACAACAGGATGCCAGCCACAATGATGTGTACATCAAAAGGTTAATCCAAGTCTTCCAACTCTACTATTTATGATACCCTTATCAGTCCCATTTACCTTCCTGAGATGAGTCCAGGCCCCTACCAATCACTGTTTCAAAGAGTAACCTCTTGAAAAGTAAACTGAGAATCCCTTCCTCCCTTCTTCCAGTATGTCCCATCAGCTCTCAGGAAAGCAGCAATGCACAAATCTGTATTGGGGAATTCCTCTACCCCTCATGTTTTCAGCAGGCCTGCCTGGCTCTGCTAAAATTGACCCAGGATGCTCTCCATAATGTACCAATGAAAGCACACTTCCTCATTGTACATTCACAGCACACTTACTGCTCAGCATAGTTACCTCCATGTGTTGTACCATTAAATGTTCACATACATTCAGTACACTTATTCAGGCCGCACAAACTGTTCAGAACTGGCATCTCTACTGGACTAGGGTGTGCTATTTGGAAACACTCATGGCGTGCACACTGCACAGCACTTCTATCGTCATGTATTGTACTTCACACATGCACACATACACCCAACACATGCTCTCCTTGTGAATGTACTTAACAGCACTACATCTCTCATGTAATGTATTCACAACAGGCATGCATACACTCAATATATGTACTAACCACACGTACTGCACAGTACTGCTCTATCCCTGGGGTATCTATGATGCCTTTGCTTTTTTTTGTTTGCTCCCCTCTCATAGTAACAAAGCTAGGCTGCTAAAGCACCACATGTTGACTGGATCGGTTGTATTGCAACATTGTGTACCTATATTTGGCTATTGAGGCAGATCCCAGGGACCTTTTGTGCTCCTATCTCCCATTTCTGTGGGCTGGTAGCACCGTGCTATGAACACACTGAGAGGGTGCTGCAGAGCTAGTTGTGTTGGAGTGTGGAAGAAAGTGGATACACTTTCTTTAGTGGAGCATCAGCTCAGCAAGCAACTGCCAGAAGCTTCCGATCTATGCAGTGCCTTTGTTCCTTTTTCCTCCAAGCTATGAATGCCAACAAAAAAGTTACTTTTTTATTTCTTGGGGTACAGTGAATGATTTTCCCAGCTCATGCTTGATGATTTTCTCTTCCTTTTTCCATGGAAATGGGTGATTTTGTCATTTTCTAAGAATGTCTACATAATTTTAACATTAGGCTGACATTCTTAGAAAATGCCTTTCTAAGAATGCCTACAAAGAACAAGTAAAAAGTAGCAGCACTGTGGTTGTGGTAGTTATTGATTAATGCTGCTTGGATGCACTGTTTGATTGAATAATATCAGTTCAGAATTCAACTTTCCTAATTTCTTCAACAAACCAAAAACCATGCTGCTCTATTCTGCATCACACATCAAGATTCCTTGCTTTTTTTCTGTCTTCTGTTCAGTTTAATTCAATAGCAGTTTACTTCCTTAAGATTTCTTATCTAGTCTAAGATTTCTTCCAGCCAAATGAGAATTTTGTGAAATATGAATTTCTTTTGTTTTGAACTGGCAGCCCTATCGCAGCTCTCATACTTATAAGATAGGTTCCAAGGATATTGGAGTATGGGTCTGATCAGATATCAAAAGACTTCGCCCAAATATAACCTCCTTGGAAGACTGAGGCCCTCATTCTGACTTCTGCTGAACCTGAACCGCCACGCCGGCAGTGGTCTTTTAACCCCCAGTAGGGTGGTGGTGCAGACCACCAAATAACGAGTGTGGCGGTTTGGCCTGTGCCAAACCACCATATTCCCGTTGCCAGGGCGGCTGGACTTGCCGGGCCAGAGACGACCATCTCCAACCCAGCGGGCCACCCAATACCGCCAGTGGTATACTGAGTCCCCGTTTGGCAAGGGATTCTGTGGCAGGAGCACTGCCGCAAAATCCCTGGAGGAAAGTCTACCGGCAACAGGAAGTTGCATTCCTGTTGCGGGTACATGACCGTCCCACCCCCTAACCCCCAGTAGAGACCCTCCCACCCTGCAGGTAAAGAACTACCACCCCCCGATCCTCATCCTGCACCTCACCCCCCCAAATACACACACAAACTACCTGACACACATGCACACTCATAACACCCTTACACACATGTGCACACACGCATCACCATAATTACACACAGACACATACACGCACACACAAACACTCCCCTCCAACCCCCATGCATTACATGCATACACACACTCACATTCACATAACCCACCCTCACTCCCCTTGCGGAGGACACTTACCTCGTCCGACGAGGTGTTCCTCCCTGAGGGGGCGGGACCTGGCTCTCCCACCGCCAGCCCTGCACCGCCATCACGACACCGCCAGGCAGCATTACAGGTCGTAATACAGCTAGCAGAGTCTATTTGGCGGGGCCGGAGGTGGGCCCACCTCTGCACCACCGACCGCCAATACTAATATTGGAGGATTTCCATCCAAATTGAGGCGGAAGTCCTTCAGTACTCGAAATATGGTGGTCGGACGACCGCCAGCACTGGCGGTTCTCTGGCGGCCAAGACTTTGGAGGTCTCACCAGAAGACTACCGAAGTCGGAATGAGGGCCTAATTGCCTACCACGCAGAAAGTTGCTATGAAAGTACATTCTAAGCCATGAAAGGCTCCCCCTATATCAACTAGGACCTACTGTTGACATTTAAAGTCATCTGATCTTTAGGCTTGACTTCAATGGTCATCATATATATCTATTATATCTAAAAGGTCATATATGCAGTCTAGACCAAGAATATTCCTACGAACACTGAAGGAGCCTATTTTATATGTACTGTGCGACATACTGCCACCTTTATACGGATCAAGATTAAGCCTACCAGGGACGACTGGAAAGGGATCCATACCGAAACACAAAAAAGCAAACCTCTGACTTCCACAAGTTGTTACCATCCTTGTTTTTGGCCTTCTCTCTTGATGTTGTAAACTCTACTTTCTCTCTTCACAACACCTTAATTCAATAGGTGTTTGATGTTCACATCTACAGGGAACAGTCATGCCTCCTTCACAATCTTTCAATCTGAATACCCCCACCACATAGACCATTCTGAGCTATGTCATCTTTCTACAAAGAGGCCACCTCTGAAGGCTACCTTCTACCTACAAGGTCCACAATTTCTGACTAGCATGGCTTGGCTTATAAACACCCTTCATTTTCCACATGAAAAAAAATATTCTACATAGGACAAAACACATATAAAAAAAAGAGGAATCTTGTTGACTGTCCCTTACACCTCCACCTTAAAACTGTATGTCTTCAACCAACCTCATATTCCATTGAGACATCATTGCAAAGCTAAAACCTAGACATTTTCAGGAGCCCCTGAGATTTCTATAAACTTGCCTTGTCCTAATCAGGGCACACACTTATATGCAGGCATGCTGCTTTTTCTGCCATTTCACCAAAAAGGTAACAATTCAAGCAAATTTGGTTTCATTATCTGAATACTGGAAAGAGCAAACTTCATCACCTGGGTTTGGTGTTTCCCATTTTCAAGAAGCTCACAAATGAATACAAAACTGAAAATGGATGAATACTCTTCCTCAATTTTGGTGGACTCCTCTTGTCCGGATGCTCTTTTTAGCACATTACCATAATGTCACAGCATTCCCAATCCGTGTGGATAATTAGAACTCTTGTTTTACAACCATTCTACACCACTTACATATTCCTGAAGGTAACCTAGCCCACAACCTTGTCCAATTAGGAATAATTGTTATCTCAAAAGGAAAAACTGCAATCTTTGTAATATGATGCTCTTTCACTCAATTTGTTTTACCTTGCCCTTTTGTGGAAACTATGAACAGGTTTGATGTAGGCTAAATTCTATAGGGTAAAGTTGCATTCTGGTGATCATTTCTATCCTGTTGGCTATGTCTGCCATATGCCCTATAGCATCAGTGGCACAGTGCTTGGTTCTCCTTACATTTGAGTGGCATCAGAATTCCCCCATATGCTGGCTCTTTCTCTTGGTCATTGTGGTGTATTAAGTGAGCCGGGTTGCACCTCTCTGTGAAGGAAAGAACAACATGCTGATGCAAGGTGGCCTCAATCAAGAGTGAGTCACTGCAAAGCTGTGGATTTGAGGTCTAGATGGCTGTACTGTTGGCCTTTTGTTGTCGTAGGTGTCCTAGGAGCCAAATGGTCTGCACAGAGTTCTGGGCTTCCTAGGAGAAATCTGATCTGCACATGCATTGGGAACCCCTCTGATTCTGCTCCTCTGGCATGGTATTACTTTCTACTCTTAGGACTACTGGGGGCTGGAAGAGTGAGGTCCACCTTCTTTTCTGCCCCACTCCACTGAGAGGGATAATTTCATAATGATGCTGTGGGCATGTCGTTTAGTAAAGTTTAAACATGTATTGCCCTTATATTGAAAATGCTAAAGTCACATGACTTACATGCAAAACCAGATGTTAGCAACACAAACAACACAGGCTGTCCAAAACATCTGAAGAATCTTAGTCTGACAAGAGCAATCATCATTAAACACTCCAAAAGAGCTATACTGAATAACAACAGAATTATTTGAGAAACAGCAACAGATTTCATATGTTGTGTAGTTGAATCAGTCATAATCAATTAATAAACATTCAATTCAATTATTGGGTCAGACATCCCTGCTTCTATTTTATTTAAAAAAGCCTGCCTGTGTGGGACAGAGCTTTGTCAGATGCAAAAAACAAAATAAGGCAAAATTAATTTGAAAAACATCAGAACTATGGTGCTAGCAAAAATGTGGTTGGATTTCTAAGGAGACCCTGTAAAGAAAACAAATGTGCATTGGTTATACCTCTCCTAAAAGAGACAGCAGATAACAAAGCCTTTGTCAGTAGAGCAGAGGAATAGCAGGTCTTTAGCAATCAGCATCAGCAATATGAAAAGGGCAACAGTTCAGTACAGTTGGGCCCAAAGTATCTGAACTGTTAGAATCATCTGAGGAAATGAACGTAACTGAACTACATAATCTAGAACTTTCTTTAATTAAAGTCCCAAAAACACTAGCTAGACTCATATTGAACAAGACAGTGAGGAGTAACCAACTGAATTACATTCTTTCTCCATTTTGCAACTTTCTCTACATTTCCTCGAGATAGGCCCATGTTGATTCTTCTCCGAATGGCAGTTTCCTCAGGGTATTAACATTGCAGAATACAGCACAGAACATGATATTTTAACTACCACTATATTTCCTACCAGAAACTAATACCCATTGTTAACACTTTCAATGGTTAACACAAGGAAGTACAGAACGAACAGATTGAAAAAGGCAGTAGTTTTCCACTTTGAGCTTTCAATGGGATAGCTAATAAACAACATTTGCAAAATAATTTCAATGAAGTCAGCATAACATCTCAACACTGTACTGTGGTATAATATTAAATATTAGGCCTTTTGAAAAATGATAATACAAGAAGAATAAAACCATTGTATGATTCAAACCATGTAAGTTCATAATTAGTATTTCATGACTATTAATTAATATCATGTATTTCAAATCCTATTTAGTACATTATTTAATCAGTCAATAATAATTTCAAATCATTAGTTCCATTCATCAATATTAATTATCTTTGGTCAGGCCAAATGGTTATGATTCAACAAAATGTTTTCAAAGTCATTTATTATTTCACATGGAACTCGAGGTGGTGGACACCTCCATGTCAGCCAGATTTCAAAAGTTCATGTTTTACATTTCTAGTATGATTCTCTCTAATAAGGCCCTTCAGTACACGTCATTTATGTGATTTGTTTACTTATATTTTATTAATAATGCTTGTTCTCCAACAATCCCTCCTCTGACAGCAAGATGTGCTGTCACAAAAGAACACATCATTAATGGAACAATTCAAAGCTTAGTTTCTTTTGGTATATCTGCTGTTAGGTTTTCGCCATTCTTCAAAACTTCTCAAATCACAAAAGTATCTGCTTCTCATTCTTTTAATTTCTCTTTCTTCCCTCCTTTGTTTATTTCTCATCATTTGTATTTTGGGAAGAAAGTGCAACAATGTTGCACCTTAAGCAGCCGACAGACTCCACCTTCTTTTGCTAAAAGGATGTCGAATGCAAGACGGTTCTGAAGAACTATAGAATGGACCTCAACCATTTCTGTATCCATGAGAAGCATTGCTCCAGAAAAAATTGTAAACATTCTGTCCACAGTAGTTGACAATTTTTAAATGTTCATGTCATTCAGAACAACTGCTACAGAAGGCTTCAAATATATCCCCAATTATTTCTGAATAGCTTGCCCTTTTTTGATCTTGGTCTTGATTTGTAATGAATATCACTTATGTTGTCTATCTGGTACATTTTATGGAAAACCAGTTTCAGATAACAAGTCCCATACCATCCTCTAGGGAGATGATAAAAGGCATTTTTACCACAAATATAATACACAACAGGTATCACAGAATCATGTCCATTTAGCATAAAGTCCCATGTCTTCCAAAATAGAAATACGTGCCTGCATTCACTCATTCCATAAACTTAGTATCAGTTCTGGATTGAGGCCTGTATATACAAAGCTTCCCTATGTGTTAGTTATGCTATATGCATTCTTATAATTGTGTTTTATTAAGACCTTTTTTATTTTCTCTTTTATTGCATTTCTTCTATATTCAGCCTGATTCAGGAAACTTTTCTCAACTGGTGAAAGCTTGCATGTCAAGTTAATCCCTGAGAGCACAGGCCGTACTGAATGTCAATGTAGGCTCAAAAACAACCCCTACAAGGTCTATATTTCTAGCTTTAGCAATACTACTCAGGTGTTGGTTAACTGGAACAAAAGAAAAGACCAGATTGAAATTAGAGTAAAAATACTGTATGTATTCCTGATGATGGAGCCTTGTTAATAAAAGACTACAACTGATCCCATAAATTAGTGGTATGCTATGATATGCAATTCCTTCTTAAACCAAGGAAGGAACTTGTGTACACACAGAGCATCCTCTCCATCAGTAGTCTCAACATATTCATGTCGCAAACAATAGTACACATTAGAAGAAAGATCTCCTTGTGAGCTATTTAAGTGAAAGTAACTCTCATATTTATAGAACTTGTCTAACTCAGAAAATCTAGTAATCTCTTGTATTGGAGAAGGTGTGTAAGTAGTTTCATCTTTATCAGAAATACTCATGCTTATAATCAACAACAAACTTAACAACCCATATATACAACTGACAATCCAACACACACATACTTGCACCCATTGTTCATATTGCAGTTGAGATTCATGGCCTGTAAAGAATCAAAAATGGAAGGAGGGAAAATATAAACTTAACTATTCAGCCACAACAAAAATCAAAAATAACCTTCCATTTTCTTTGCGATTATATACAGCAACTTTCAGGCTCTCCAGAATTCATAAAAAATCATTTTAGCAGTTTTATCAAAATCAGTTTAGAGTGTCTCTTTTAGTGGATCACAGTCTACTGGTCACTGACTATTATTTCCAGTGTGTAATGTCTTTCTTGGTCAATTGGCAATGTCATTTCAAAACTCAGTTCAAGTGTGATTTCAATGCTTCAAAATGCTGAACTGGATTCTCAAGGTAAAAACCATAGGACATAAACTTGTGTTTCAAATCATCGGCTGCAAGGTTCGCCCATTCAGGACCTGAGTATCTTCAACTTGCAACTCTTTTTGATTTTTGACTTGTACTTATTTCTCCTTTACTCCAATCACTTTCTTCTGCAGTTTCTGCTTCCTCATTTATGCTTAGCAACACATCAGAAACCTTTTCAACTGCATGCAAGAAAGGCCACTTATCTACTTTCACAGTTTTTCTAGACAATGATGATACAACTGGAATTACAATTCTTCTTGGTCTAGCAGGGATATGACAAGTTCTTTGACTTGTTTCACCTGCAAAAGTAGCCACTTCAGGAGGAGTCAAATCTGTATGATTTTGATTCAACTCAACTCCACTATCACCTACCTCACGAAAACAAAATAGTTTTATATCTTTTTCCCAATCATCTGCTTCTGGGATAGTCCTCTGGCTGAGACTCAACTCTTCTATCACATCCACTTCTGTTTCTGCTGATAGAGGAGGAGTGTCAGGATTGTCATCATCCTCAAGGTCAGCTATCAGAGGAGTACCTGGATCTTCACCAGTTTGCAGTCTTTACCTCTGCAGTCTCTTGCTCTGCTTCTGTAATGTGCTCCTCTTGAAACTGTACAGTTTTTGCTGGTGCTCTCAGGAACACTGGGTATTCATCATTCACAGGATATGGCACTTTACGAGTATGGCGTGCATTAATCCAGTTTGAAATTCCAGCACACTTCACAGCAGTCGTAGTCCCCAATATGGCCCGGAATGGACCTTTCAACCTAGGCTCCAAGCAAGTCTCCCACATCTGCTTCTTAATCACCACCCAATCACTAGCACTTAGACTATGACACTGGTCTTGGGATGGTGGCATGGCTATTGCGTCCACCTGGTGAGACAAAGAGTGAACCATATCAGATAGACCCTTGCAGTAATCCAGCACCAAGTTATCTGTTATGCTTACAAGTGCAGGAACAACTGGCCATCTCATGGCTCTGCCCATCAGTATTTCATATGGCGAGAGTCTTGTCCTTCTGTCAGGTGTACTTCGTATGCTCATCAGAACCAGAGGTAAGGCATCAGGCCATTTCAGAGTAGTAGATGCATACTTTTTTGCCAGTCGAGCTTTCAGCGTGCCATTCCTTTGCTCCACTAATCCAGAAGCCTCGGAACAGAAAGTACAGTGCAGCTTCTGCTCAGCGCTTAAGGCTGAACATAGCATTTTTACCACCTCATTACTGAAGTGACTTCTGCTATCTGATTCTAAAGAGGCAGGGACCCGAACCTTGGGATCAGCTCCCTACGTAACAGCTTTGCTACTGTGAGGTTATCCTTTCTACATGTACGGTAGGCCTCGATCCAATGACTAAATATACAGACAATCACCAACATGTACCTCAAACCACCACACAGTGGCATCTCAATGAAATCCATCTTCATTCTGTTAAATGTACCGCCTGATCTTCCAATTTGACTCAAATTGACAACAGTTCTCTTTCCTGCGACCATATGCTGGCATGTATTGCATCTGTGACAAATTCCTTTTGCAACCTGTCTACATTTCAGATTGAACGAGGATTGCTTAAATGTTAAATCATTGCATCTCTGCCAATGTGAGTTTGACCATGATTGTATCTAGCCATTAGTGTCAGTAGACAGTTTAGCAAGACTACCTGCCATTCATTTGAAACCCAGGTTTCATACATTTCTCTCTGGTCACAACCCCATTTTGTCCAGTTTCTTTTTCATATTCTGGAACCTCACCTTGCAATCTTTTTATTTCTTCCCAAGTGTCAACCATTGTCAACAGAAAACGTTGACTTGTCTCATCAGTACCTGTTACATTTTTCCACTCGTCATTGAAAGTGGCACAATGAAGTGCATAATATCTGGCAATTTGATCAGCATATGCATAATCCATAGAGATACAATCATTTGCTTTGCAATGCAGAGTTAACTTTACAACTGCAACTTTCTCAGGTAATTGCAGAGCTTTTAGCAATTCATTAATTATGTTACCATTTCTGATTGGTGAGCCTGAAGAGATCATGAAACCCCTTTGGGACCACAACTGCCCAAAGTCATGCACAACACCAAACACATATTGTCTGTCTGTTAAAAAATCATAATTTTGAGCTGTGATTAAAGACAGCATGCGCTAGTAAGAGCAACCAATTCAGCCACTTGTGCAAAAATACTCCTTGAAGCCATGACGCTTGGCACAGACCAGGGCTGGTGCACACAGCATAACCAGCTCTTAATGTTCCTGCATTGTCTCTTAAACAGGAACCATCAACAAAAATTTGGGGCACAGTTCATTAACATCCAGTAACACTGCATTTACATTTTCACTTCAGCAGTGTCTATAGGTAACAAAGTAGCAGGGTTAAGTATTCCACACCTCTTCAGGATAACATTTGGGGAACCCAGAGTTAATACCTCATAGCGAGTCAACCGAGCATTTGTCAGGGAAGGAGTCTTTGTCCTGGTAAGCAAGACCTCGACTGAGTGAGTGACAAGAACAGTTAAAAGATGTCCTATCACAATGCTCTCACTCTGGGCAAGACTAGCCCCTACCGCAGCCACCTGTTTCAGGCAGCCTGGTGAAGTAGCAGCACCTGGATCCAATGTAGCTGAAAAACATGCTACAAGATGATTTATGTCACCATGTACCTGTCTCAGTAAAGAAAGAGCACAACAACCACGTTCATGACAAAACAGTGAAAATGGTTTTGTGTTTTCAGGCATTGCCAGAGCTGGTACTCTGCACAGACTCTTTTTCAGCTCATTAAAAGCTTTCATACAAGCTTCATCAAAAGGCACCGTATCAGTAATATCTTTGTAAGTCAATCTTTGCAAAGGCTTGGAAATAATAGAAAAATTGGGAAGCCACTGGCAACAGTAACTCACCATTCCCCAAAACATCCTGACAGCTCTCTGAGTAACAGAAGAGTTTATTTGCACTATAGATGTAACACTCTCTGTTTACATTTCTTCCACCTTTCTCTATTTGATGTCCCAAATAGTTTATTTCTTTTTGACAGTTCTGTCATTTTGCTGGAGACACTTTGGCCCTCATTACAATATTGGCGGTAAATGCCACCTACCGCTGTGCTGACAGCCACCAACATACCCTGACCGCGGCAGTATACCGATAAAGGCATTATGACCCACACATAGAAATCCGCCATTATACAGACACACACACAAGTCCGCCAGACCAAAGACCAGTGATAAATTGGTGGTACCAAAACCCACACCATTACGCCAAAAGAACTACGCCCACAGTATCAGGGCCCATGAATCACCGCAGCGGTCTTTCAATCATGGTAAACCATTGGCGGTACACACAGCTGCGCTCAAAATACACACATACTAACAAAACTACACCACATTTGAGAATTCAAACTATACACACCTGACAAACATACACACACCACTATAAAACACACACCCACATTACCCACAACCCTTTCAATGAAAAAAAAGATTGCCAACTGAGAGAGACAAACCAGGAGCACCGACTCAATCTGAGCTACAGAACACCATCACCCATACACCATCCACACACCCCAGGTTTTCAGAGGAGGAGCTAAGGGTCATGGTGGAGGAAATCATCCAGGTAGAGCCACAGCTATTCGGATCACAGGTGCAGCAGACGTCTATTTCAAGGCAGATGGAGCTATGGCGGAGAGTCGTGGACAGGGTCAAAGCTGTGGGACAGCACCCCAGAACAAGAGATGACATCAGGAAGAGGTGGAAGGACCTATGGGGGAAGGTGTGTTCCATGGTTGCAAGACACCAGGTAGCTGTACAGAGGGCTGGCAGTGCACCACCACCCCCTCCCCCACAACTAACAACATGGGAGGAGCAAGTCTTGGCGATCATGCATCCTGAGGACCTCGCAGGAGTAGCAGGAGGACTGGACTCTGGTGAGTCAAATCTTTACTATTATGTTCCCCACCGTACCTGCATGCCATTACAAACTCATACCCCTACCCTCACCCCCATCACTCCACCACCTCACATATACCCCACTATCATAATCCACCCATCACAAAACCAAGCCCTGCATGCCACACCAATGCATAGACACCCATCACAGACCTGCATGGACACCCATCACTAAAGCATACACATTAGAGAGAATCACCTAGCCCACAAAATCACAACTCACACAAGGCAAAGCTGACAGGGCAATCACAACCATACATGGAAACACACCCATGCACAAATGGTGGGAGGACCTGCGCTGCTGGGCAAGGAAGATGGCGGGCTGGCCTCCCAATGAGGAATGGGCGCCCGTCATACCCTGACCCCACTGATGTTCTGCATCCTGGCGGTGGCTTATCCGGAGTTGGATGGGCACTTAAAGGCATCCCAACAGTCACAAGGGGGTGAGTGCAGATTCAGATTCCTGCGCGCGTTAAGGTTTTACCTGGGTGGGGGATGTGGGCTGTGGGTGCCCCTAGGCCAGGAGCGAACATGGCAGGGTAGGTCCCTTGTTGGGCAGGCTCTGAAGCACTCCATCCCCAATAGTGTTAGTGGCCATCTACTACTGGGCAGGGTCCTGTGGGTTTCAGGTGTGCAGCTAATGGCGTTAGTCATTGTACCTCATGGGCTGGTGACTAGCTGTGTACATGGTAGTGCATGGCCTAGTCCATAGGGCTTCTCCCTGTGTGTTGTGCATGCCAATGGTAGTGGTGTTGCTGGCATTGACCAAGTGTATCCCCTGTCTCTCCCCCCCTTTTTGATTTGTCACCCTGTCCTTGTGTGCATTAGCATCATCTGGCAGAGGAGCAGAGACACCAGCGACGGAGGGAGCTACATCCCAGACTGGAGGCCGAATCCCCCGAGGGCACCAGTGGGACAGAGGGCAAGGGGAGCACCACGACAGAGACAGTAAGGGACACTGCAGACAGGAAGCTACCTGGTGGTGGCAGTCACCTCTGTGCCCACCCCAACTACAGGTGCAGGCACCACCCCCGTACTAGCACCGCCCTCCCAGCAGCCCCTCAGCATGTTTCCCGTGCCCGCTCACCCAGGGGTGTGGGCATCTCCTTCGCCCCAGGCACCTCAGGCCCTGCCCCAGTCAGCCCAGCTGCCCTCAGTGAGGAGGCTATTGACCTCCTGAGATCCCTCACTGTTGGGCAGTCAACCATACTGAATGCCATTGAGGATGTTGAGATGCATTTTCAACAAACAAATGCATACCTGGTGGGCATTCACTCTGGCGTGGTGGCCCAACAGAGAACATTTCAGGCTCTGGCACTGATGGCAGCCATTGTCCCTGTCTCCAGCCTCCCCCCTCCAACTTCCTCTACCCAGTCCCAATCCTCTCAACTATAGCCTATTCCAAGCACACCTTCAGACCAGCAATCACCCAAATCAACACACAGAAGTGGCTCAGGCAAACACAAGCACCACACTTCATCTCACAGGCACTTACACAAGAACCATCCCCATGCACGCACACCAACATCCAGTGTCTCCACTGTGTCCCCCTCCTCCTCCTCATCCACCTTACTCCCAGTAGCATCTCCACTCACACATGCATGCACTACATCCTCATCCACTACCTCCATCACCAGCACGCCCATCACTACACACCCCTCACTGGCAGTCACTACCCCCACATCCATGCACACGTCCCCTGTGTCCTCTCCCACTGTGTCTGTGACCCCTCCTCTTAAAGTACACAAACGCAAGCACACACCCACCCAACAGCCATCCACCCCACAACAGCATCCAGCTCATGCACCTGCACCCAAACACAGCAGACTGACACCTCCTACAACCACTCCCTCATCCTCCACTCCCAAACCTTCACCCTCTTCCCGCCCCAATGTTCCTAAGAAGCTTTTCTTAGCCAATATTGACCTGTTCCTCCCCCCCCGTCCTTCACCTCAGGCCAGGGTTGCCAGAACCCAGCCCAGCACCTCAGCCACCAAGTCCACGTCCTCTGTGGTTTCTGCAGCTGTCAGAGGCTGTAGGGGGGCACCCGTCATGCCAGCCAGTGTTCCACAAACCCCTGCCAAGGCCATGAATATTCCGCCACCTGGCAAGGTCAAGAAGGACAGCATCCAGCAAGGAGAACGAGCCACAACCACCCAGCAAGGACACGTCAAAGACTCCAGCTGGCAGACCCAAGGTGACACCACTATCTGCCAAGGGCAGGAAGGGGCACAGAACACCAGCCAAGGCACTTCAGCCGTCCAAGCCTGCAGGTGAAGGCCTGGTGCCTACCAGTACAACCGCCAGCACCGCCACCTGCACCACCGCAATCACCACTACTGTCAGAAGCAGCAGCCCCAGTGGGCAGCTGTCCCAGGCTGCAGGTGAAGGGCTGGAGCCTCCCCTCACCCATGGCAGCACCTGCACCGTAGCCAGCACCACCACAAGTACTGCCGCAAGCACCGCCACCTGCACCGCTGAAAGTAGCACCACTGCCATCAGCAGCAGCCCCAGTGGGCAGCCATCCAAGGCTGCAGGGGAAGAGCTGGAGCCTCCCCCCACCCCTGGCAGCACCGGCAATACCACTACTGTGCAGCCATAGCCGCCAGCGGATGGACTGTAGTCCTGCTCCCATAGAGTATCATGCATCCTGGACAAAGCAAATCTCGTGGCTCTGACACCCAGGTGAGGGGCTGTGACCTGACTCCCCCAAGTGCTGCATCACTGGGCACAAAGCCCCCCTCCAGAACCAGTGAAAGAAAGCATCCACTCACCCTTTCCTTGGCAGGATGAAGCACACTGGGCACCAAGCCCCCTCCAGAACCAGTGGAAGAAGGCATCCACTCAACCTATCCTTGGCAGGATGAAGCACACTGTGCACCAACCCCCTCCAGAACCAGTGGAAGAAGGCATCCACTCACCCTATCCTTGGCAGGATGAAGCACAATGGGCACCAAGCCCCCTTCAGAACCAGTGTAGGAGCCTCCCACTAGAGAGACTCTGGCCTTGCACTCCCCAGGACCAAGCAGTGGGCAAACCAGCGACTTGAGAGACAGTGGCTTTGCACTCCCCAGGACCAAGCAGTGGGCAAACCACCCACTTGAGACACTGTGGCTTTGCACTCCCCAGGACCAAGCAGTGGGAAAACCACCCACTTGAGAGACTGTGGCCTTGTACTCCCCAGAAACAAGCAGTGGGCATGGAGCCCCCTCCCGGAGCAGTGGCGTTGTCACATCTTCCTGCTGAGGTGCCCCCCCTTTCCCCGTCCCCCTGAGGTGCCTGTGTGTTTTCGACCTGATGCCCCTGCAGTGTTCTCTCCACATTGAGGCAGGAGTCAAGTGTGGGCTTGGCCTATGTGTTTTGGCCCAGTGGGCCACGGACATTTTGAGTGGACATTGTCCCGCCTTTTGTAAATATTGTATATTTTGTAAATACTATTTTTGAGTTCTAAACATATTTATAACTATTTCTAATATAACACTTATTTGACACAATTCCTTTTGTCCTTGAGTTATTCCTGAGGGTTACGGGGTGTATATGTAATGTTGTTGCATGTGTTTGTGTGTATGGTGATGGGGGTGTTGCGTGTTGTGTGTTACTCTCTTTTTCCTCCCCCCTCTCCCCTGTTTGCTAGTGCAGTACTCACCGTGGTCGTTGTCACCGGCGTTGGTACTCCTGGTATATGAGCAGATACACCAGCATGGGAAAGACGTGGAGCTCGGGCTCCATGGGGTCCTGGTTGTTCCTTGAGTGTCGAAAGGTGAGTCGATTCCCTTCAGAACACTGTTTCCGCCGTGCTTTGATGTCGTTGCTACTGCCCCTGAAAAGGTGGCGGATTGGCCTCACATAATAAAGTGGGCGGTACATTGTCTTCCGCCTGGCTGTTGGTGATTACCGCCACAGTGCTTGTTGATACGGCTGTGGCGGTCGGAGTGTTAAAGTGGCTGTCTGTGTTGGCTGTTTCCACCATGGTCATGATTCAATTTTTTTTTACCACCGGCCTGTTGGCTGTTTTACTGCCGCATTACCACCGACCGCAAGGGTTGTAAAGAGGGCCTTTGTGTAAATGTTCACCCAGGTAATTTGGTACGGCAATAGTATCTTGCCTGCATGCTTCTTGTGTCTTTGAAGCAATCATTAAGTCATCAATGTACTGAACCAATATAGATTAGAAAGACATTTCCAATGATTCTACATTCTTTTTGAACACCTGATTAAAACTTGATGGGCATTCTGAAAATCCTTGTGGAACGCTACACCAGGAATACACACGATTGCAGAATTGAAAACAAAAGAGGAACTGGCTAACTTCATATAGAGGCACTGGGGAAAATACTTGGGATAATTCCACTATTGTGAACCATTCTGTGTCAGGTGGAATTTGGAATAAAATCACTGCTGGATTAGGTACCACTGGACAAAATCTGACCCCTATGTCATTTATCATCCTTAAACTCTGAACACTGCAAAATTTCCCACTAGGATTGTACAAACTAATAATAAGTGAATTACATGGGCTGCTCAGTACTTCTTACAAAACCACTTGTTCAACAAAATTTGCAATCAATCACATCTGGTGCCATGTGATATTGGGGAGTAATCGGCAAAACTGCATTAGGTTTAACTGTGACTTTGACTGGTTCCACTCCTTTAATTAGACTAATATCTTTTCCCGAAAGATCTCACACTTTTAGAATAACTGTTTCTTGTAGGTCACTTGGCAGACCTGTACTGTAAGTGCGGGGAAGCAAATAATCAATGGGAATTCTTCATTAATTAGATTACAGCCCACTGGTATGCATGATTCCTCATCATTACTGCTTGTTTGGATAGCAATTCCATAATTGTGCAAGTAATTAAACATCTTAATTTGCAGAACAAGTCTCTTTGCAACAGACATACTGGACTTGAGCCACAGACTACAAAGTTGTGCATGCCTTCAAAAGTTTCAATTTTAACAGGAATCAATTCAGTAATCAGCTTTAGTAGGTGTTGATTTGCTACTCCTACAACCTGTACTGTTCTCCCAGAAAGTGGCACATTGGGAACGTCTATAGTTCTGACAGTAGAGCATGTAGCTCCTGTGTAAACCAGGAATTAAATTTCATGACCCATATCTGTTTCATTTACATAGGGACCCTTCTAATACACCTCTAATGAAGTTGCCAGCACACATTCTTCCTATTCCGAACTTCCTCATGATTTCATCACTCAATTCATCATCACTGTATAATGGGTACTGTGTAATTATTTGTTGACCATTTTGACTTAACCTTTGACCCATGTTGACCTCAACCTCCAATGGCCTACCTGCTGCTACGCCATTGGAGCATGAGGTATTTCTATTTGCTGCTGCTGTGGCATCATTTGCATCCATTGTTGCATTTGCTGCTGTGATACCTGAAAACGTGGATTCCGATTTCTCAGTCATCTCAAATTTGGAAAAAGATTATGTTAATTCATCTGCATAACACCTTCCTGCAACATCAAAGGACATTCCCGTTTCCAGTGTCCACAATTCCCGCGCGCATGACAAGGTAACTTTTTCTTCATTGTCTGCACATCACCTGGATTCACATTAGCTTTCGGATCAATGCAATTTGCACTTCCACCACAACCACGTCCTCTTTCTCTCGCCTGTTACTGACCCTGAATCACTTGCATGTTTCCCAGTTCTTGTTGAACTCCATGCATCCTGAATTGTGCTGCTCTAATTTACATCACCATTGCTTTTTCTCCCAGTCTTTTCTGTTTCATGTCAATTTCGTCACTGCAATATTTAGCAAACTATAATACTTCATCAATCAGTTTTGCTTGCCAACAAATGACTCTCAAGCATGTTACTAATTACAGGTCTCAACCCCTGCACAAACCTGAACACAAAATGAATCACGTCTTTGAGCTCAATTTTCTCAGAACATGACAATTTAACTAACATTATTTCCTAGCAGAAACTAAGACCCATTGTTAACACTTTCAATAGTTAACACAAGAAAGTACAGAATGAACAGATTGAAAAAGGCAGTAGTTTTCCACTGTGAGCTTTCAATGGGATAGCTAATAAACACAGTTTGCAAAAGAATTTCAATGAAGACAGCATAACATCTCAACACTGTACTGTGGAAAAATATTAAAGCTTAGGCCTTTTGAATAATGATAATACATGAAGAATAAAACAATTTTAATATTCAAATCATATAAGTCTTATAATTAGTATGTCATGACTCTTAATTAATATCATGTATTTCAAACCATATTTAGTACATTTAGTCAGTAACAATTTCAAATCATTAGTTTTATTCATCAATATTAATTACCCTTTGTCAGTACAAATGGTTATGATTCATCAAAATATTTTTTCAAAGTTATTATTTCACATAGAACTCGAAGTGGTGGACATCACCGTGTCAGTCACATTTCAAACATGCATGTTTTACATTTCTACTATGATTTTCTCTAATTAGGCCCTTTAGCACACATCATTTATATGATTTGTTTACTTATATTTTATTAAATAATGTTTTTTCTCTAACAATGCTGTTTAGCTTCCTACTGAGAATGTGTCTGGTGCTCTGAGTGTGTTTCCAATTTCAGTGAAGTGTTGGCAGTGAGGATAGCCCCTCCACTGCTGAAAGTGTGAGTTCTTATATTGGGGTGCTTGTGAGTGGAGCTTGGATACACTGTGGTGCCCAGCACAGAGCCAGCACACTAGTTTTGGTAAGTTATGCTGCTAGAGCCCACTGCATGATCTAGTGAAGCTCACAATGACTTGTGCAGCTGCTGTGATTCTACAAGTTCTCTGCTGCTAATCCTCTGAACAGTGCATTGAGCAGATAAAGGACCATGACACAGCACAGCTACACAATTTGACTTATGACATTGAGGAAACTCCTACGGCTCATGAAGGATTTGATCACCCCACCAGTGTTTCCCGGGTGAACTTGTGGGAAGAACTTCTGTGCACCTTGTGACTTGTTGTGTCCTTTTCTTGAATTTGATGCAACTTTCATTGTGTAATATGGGGAAAGTAAATGTGTTGATGATGGACACAACTGTGCCTTGTTGCCTTGAGCAACTACTAAACAATCCCAGATACAAATCCAGGAAACAGAAACAGCTGGTTTAGCCATCACCGGCCCTTCTCAGATAGCTTCCCAGAACTGAGATAATTGTGAAAAGATTGAAATGGTGAAATGATTGATCTAAACAATCATGGAGAGTTGACATTGGGGCTTAAGATTGATCCAGTAGACATTGTAAACAACCTGGTAAGTGTTGAAGGAAAAGATGATGATCACAGTAATGCAGCCTGTCAAACTTGAAGATCTTGAAAGAATAATTAGATATCTTGAATTTAAAGCAGAGGATGTTGCTGGCTGCTCAGTGTGCAAAATCGTTTCGATTGAGAATCTTCCATAAAAGGCTAATGGCCCCAATGTAAACTCTTTCCAGATGAGTGGCTCCATAAAAATGTAGTTTCCAAGGGGACTTTCTAGCTTTTTCTCTGTTGAAGTGGCTAAAAGGACTCCAGTGCCCCTTGCTCAACTTGTGCCTCGCCAAAGCCAACAATTGCCAGACTTCTTAACTGCAGGGATCAAACTCCCATTCAACAGTGAAACCAGTATATTTCGATACCCTCATATCTTTTAGGGGCAGGAGGTGTCTCAATGGTTATTTGTGTTAGGGGACGTTAGGGAGTATGGACCTGATTTAGATCCTGGTGGAGGTGAATACTCTGTCACAAACAGACATCCATTCCACCGTATTACAATCCTATTATGTCCTATGGAGAACATAAGACGATTGACGGGCTATCCATCATGTTTGTGACAGAGTATACCATCTGCCAGGATCTCAATCAGGCCACATATCTTTTAGGATTTCTATTGTGGGCCCCTGGGAGATAGTGCTTTTCTCTCTTATATCATGTAATACCCCTCAATTCTATTTTTGTCACATTTGGGGGGGGGGGTGCTTGTGTTCCTTTACATTAATTACAATATCATCTTTTGTAGTGGCCTACCCACAGCTACATTATAGTAATATTTACCACATTTCCAATTCACAGTTTTCATCAATGTACTTTAATGGTTGTAGGTGCAGCCCATGTGAATTAATAATTGCTTTCCTTTATGTGATGTGATATATTTTGCTCTTTCTGTCATTGTGTCTGAAAATAATTGTATAAAGAAATAAAAGCTTCAAATATTTATACATTTGTTATTCATATCTAAAATTATGCAACTAGTTTTCTTATTTATACTTACAACTATGTTATTTTTAGGCATTTCACACGTACAAAGGGGGTGTTGTAATGTGAAGCAGGTGCTTACTTTTCTGTTGATAGAAAAAGAGAGTATCAGTTTTATTTGTAATGTATATTTGTTGTTGGCAGTTTGCGGAAATTGAGGATGCTAGGCTTTATTTGTTTCTGTTTTAGGGTGAGTTTCCACTTTATAACAATTTACATTTACATACTTTTTTAATGTCTTTTCTTTGGTATGAGATATTTGTCAGTTGCTTAATTTCTCAATGTATTGTTTTCTTTTAGTAAGTACAGGTAAAATGATGGAAGTAGTAGAATGTTTTGTTAACTATTAATTACAAGTACATTTTAGTTTAAATATATGTTTTACTTACTGTATAAAGTATTGGTTGATATAAATATACTTCTGTTTTCACATTCTGGTTAGAGAATCCAGCAGAGTTCCCTGTTCTTGCAGAATTTGTCATTTTTGGATTCTTAAGGTGCTAAAATTCTGTTTTGCGTTGAATTTGTTTCAGTTATGGTAAATGCTAACAGGTTTTATTTATAATATGTAGTTCTATACTTTTTAATACATACACATACACACTATATATAAATATATATATATATATATATATATATATATATATATTCCTCCACTAATGGTCCCCTCCATGCGCACTCTGTAGCTGGTGCCAGCATCAGGGAAGGACCGATTCCCTGAAAACTATATTCCAACGATTGACTTTCAGTCATAAGCGGCACGCGCAGGATCTTCAGAAATTCTATTTTTATTGCCAGATGACTCGATTACAATCCACACCAATGCATTTCAACCCTCCAGGGTCTTGATCGCTGAAACCCTGGAGGATTGAAACGCGTTGGTGTAGGTTGTAATCGAGTCATCTGGCAATAAAAATAGAATTTCTGAAGATCTTGCGTGTGCCGCGTATGGCTGAAAGTCAATCGTTGGAATATATATATATATATATATATATATATATATATATATATATTATCATGTGTATATGTCACATATTTCAGTGTTTAGGTTAATGTAAACACTAGGTATTTTAAAGCATATTAATGTATGCATGTTAATTGAATTAGTTTGGCAATGTTATTGTAGTCAAGATTGTATGAGGTGATATTTTTGCTATTTATATGTATATTTAAAGGTAAGAATATTTTGGTTCTGATAATGTTTGTTTAAAATGTTAGTAAAACAATATTTCTAACAGCAATATTTGTGTTCTCTATATTTGTGGTTTTATTAGTTAAGTATAGGAAGGCGATAGTTTTGTTAACAATATAAATGTTCTGATATTTTTGTATATCGACATTGAGTGCATCAATACTGTGTCATTGAACCAAAATGGGGTAACCCTATGTCACACAGATCACTGTGGCTGACATTCAGTTGTGTACCTCTAGTCACTCTCAATGCCTGTGGTGTGGGGCTATCAACCTTAGAGTTGCTCCTGCTGTGCCAGACTGCTTACCGGAGAATGGCAGGACAGATGAGAGGTCACTTCAAAAAGAAGCAGACTCACAACATAAACTTCAAAGACTCTGACCCAAAATCACATTCAGTGTCTGGAAATGGGCTATAAGAAGGGCATCTTGAGGAATCCAAAATTGTCAACTGTCAAGGAGCCAGTCGACCAATGTGAGGAGGTGAAACATTGCAAGACTTCTGCCTGTGGCCAGGACTGAAGGCTAAGGCCTGTCAATCTCCCAGCTGCGTGAGGGAACATCACTCAGGTAATCTAACACCACCTACTTGGGGCCTGGAACATCAGTGCCTGCCTGCTTGCCAAGACCAGCGTGCCCTGTAAGGAAGAAGAGAGTGTTGGAGGGAGTGAGATCTAGTGGGAGATCCTGGTGATTGGATCTCTGAAGCAAGGTGTGAGGAGAACATATTTTGCACAGTTTGAGTCATAGCCATTGAGTTAAAGGTAGTCTGTGACCCCATATGCCAGGTGGGCCACAGTGATGATTACTGCTGTGCTGATAGGGCTGTAGCCTGAATGCAGAGTGAAGTCAGCGATCCCATATGCTAGGTGGGGCTGCTATGAAGATTGCTGCCTGCCAATCTGGCCATAGGCCGATTGTGAAGTGAAGTCATCAACCATGTATGCCAGGTGGTGCTGCCCTGAAGATTGCTACCCTGCTGATAAGGCCATAGCCTGTGTGGGAGTAAAGTTGTTGACCTCATATGCTAGGTGGGGTCATTCTGAAGATTTCTGCCATGCTGATCGGGCCATAGCCTTTGTACAGAGTGAGGGCAGTGACCTTGTATGCAAGGTGGGGCTACCAGGATAAAGGCAAGGAGTGTGGTCTTGTTGAGACCGTCATTCCAGAGGCTTCAGCTCCTGCGAGGAGGGTGTGCTCGAAGGAAACTTGTCATCGAACTTGACTGAAACACTAGTGGAGACACTGGTCATTCAATCCCAACTGATTTATGGACTAGAAGGCCCCTGGGAATCTTGCATACCACATAGCACTTTGGCGCTGGAACACTTTTGACTTTAATAAGCATCGCAGTGTAGATACTGAGACTAAGACTACTAGTAGGCCTATAGTGAATGGGGAATAACTACTACCACTAACAGGGGAGTGGAACTCAGTAACACACCTACACACCTGTTAAAAAACTAGAGTCCTGACCTTGGGGGACTGTGTGCATTGTTTGTGAATGTGTTATTTTACTTTTTGCTAGTATATAAATACTTCTTTTTTCATAAAAGTAAGTATTGGCTGGACAATCATTTATTGATGCTACTGAATGTATTTTGAGCTATGAGCCTTTGTTCACCCCCTTTGTGTCTATCCCTGCCCCGCTGGAAAGCTTAGGAGTGCCCAACCCATGAGATCAGTGAGAATAAGGTGCTGAAGTGGTACATGGCCTTATTGATCTGGATCCATAATAGGTCAGGCCCCAGGACATTAGGAATAAAAGGCCTCAACTCCCACAGTTGGGCCCAGTAACTCCTGCTTAGCAATCACCGGCTGCAGGGTTGTATATGTGCCAATTGCGTTCTGGTGGCAAAGTGATCAGAAAACTGCTCTACTACCAATGACAATTTATACATAGCTTGTTCACATTTCACATTTAAGACAGTATGCTTTCTAACTAGGAAATTCCTACCATACAGCCACATGGACACTGCTGTACAATGCTCTTGGGGGGAGGGGCGGTAATAACACTGAGCCTCTAGAATACAGAGTCTTAGAACATTCAACAAAGGGTACTGGGAGAGCAGTGTATGCAGTACTAAGAAGTGCTGATAGCCCAGTGTTAAATGACACTAAGGCATGTTCGAAAAAGAACATTGTTGTGGTATTACCAGATGATGACTTGGTTTGAGTTTGCTTAAAACCCCTACAATTAAACTACCCATATCAAATATAACTGATTCCAGAACAACTTTGTAAAATGCACACAGGAGTTTCAGGGAAGTGCCTATGCATGATGTTCATAATGCTCAGTTCTACTCTAAGATTTGCGACTACATGGGAATATATTCACAAAGGCATTTTGTTGTATGTAAGGTACTACTCTTGTAGTACGTTTTATGTGCTCTTACATGCTTTTGTAAATTGGTCCTAAAACATGTAAAATTGGATTAGTATGAGAATATTCATACATATAGAGTTACTACAAATAGAAAGGAAAGGAAATAGAAACAAAAGTGCACTCTTTACATTTTTGCTAATATAGAGTTGAGGTTTGCGGGACGTTTCACAGGTGCATGTATGAGTATGTAAAAGATTACTCCTGTAGCAGTAATTCCAGTAGTCAGAACTGCTTTTGTGAATCGGTCCATTGTGTTTTTGGAGAGCGATGATTGAGACATGAGCATTGATATTGAACAGAATTAACCTTTGTAAACTTGAAATCGTCCTATTGAATATAATTGCTGGAGCTTCATAAGAATCTAAGGGAATGAGCTGGATGCAGGTTTATGTATTTACATACTTGGTTTTAGTAAACTTCAAGAGGGGAATAGTGATATACTAGAAGTCTGCAATGGCCCAACCATCAAAGGTTGGGTAACATATGTAATTAAATGGGTATAATCTGAGAGTAGGCACTCAGCACAGAGATTGATAGAATTCGAAAAAGGAGTATAGTTCAGTTTTGTAAAGCATTGTTTTTTTACTGTATATGAATAATGATAACCCACTGTTCATTGATCTGAGATACATTGACCTGTGTAGATAATGAATATTGCATGTATTCAATCAAAATGCTTTGGAGGTGATATCCCACCCGTCCTTGTTTAATTCCCCCCATTTCTTGTTTGATGGAAGCTTGCAATTCAACAAAATGTAAAAATAATTAGATGGGTTGGAGTAATGTAGTGTTACTGAACATCTTAATAATTCTATGGCACATGCATGATGCTATACTAGTGATCTTTCAAGAAGCAGGCAAACCTGGATCCACTATCTTCCATAGTTGATTTTTTTGTGTCTTTGAACTGAAAGACCAATGCATTGAGAGGCATTGTTAATAGGTTTATGTTATGTTAGTTACAGGGCTAAGGTATTCCCTTCTATTCCAAGTTCCACCATCTTGCCTGAACATCTTTGTTCCATCTCTTTGGTTTTACACAGTTAAAAGATGGCAAATGTTTGTTATAGTGAGCCAAGCCATACTATTAAGAGCTATGTTATGTTATATTGTGTTATGTTATGGGTATTTGTAGAGCACACTATCACCACAAGGGTGTTCTGGTGATGAGTAGGTATGTGTGCCTAGCCCGGCCTATGGTAGGTTGGCTAATTGAAAAAAACAGATCTTCAGCTTCTTGTGGAATTCCAGAAAAGAAGAGTCTCTGATGTGGAGTGGTAGGTTGTTCCACTCTTCAGGAGCAAAGTAAGAGAACACCCATTCTCCTGATCTGGTTCTGAGAATGCACAGGATGTGTGTGAGTAGGAGTCTTGGGGAGCAGAGGTGGCTGAAGGGTTGGAAGGAGATGTGACTGTTCAGCTAGCTGGGTCCTGGGCTGTGCAATGCCTTGAGTGTGCCTCTGAGGAATTTGAATTGGACATGTTTGTGTATCTGGAGCTAGTGTAGATCCCTGAGGAGTGGTGTGATGTGGGCTCTGTGTGGGAGGTTGAGGATGAGCCTGGCTGCTGAGTTGTGCATACTTTGTATTCTACTAGTGAGTTGTTTGGTGATCTCGGCAAAGAGGGTGTCCTCCTAGTCCAACTTGCTAGTGACTAGGGTGTGCGACAGTTTTTTTAGTGTTGCCTAAGGGCCATTTGAAGATCTTCCTCAGAGTTTTCAGAATGTGGAAGCAGGATGAAGTGACTGCATTTACTTGTGAGGTCATGTCCAGTTCTGACTTTGCCAGACTTCGCTTCAGCTTTATCTAACTCCTATTCCTTACTGCCAAATGTAGGAAGTAGGGAATTGTTTTGCCACTGTACCTCAGTGTTAGTGTTAGCTCTGCATTTTAGCTCAGCTGCCACTGCCTTTCATTCCTACTGCTGAAAATGAGTTTCACCCAGCACTACTGGTAGCAGAGAATCAAAGAATGGGTTTAAGTGAGTATGGAAGATGGGAAAAAGCTACCAAGCACAGTCCAAGGCAGCAGCATGAACATTCTTTGTATTACAAAATGCCCCTCTTACACTCCCTTTTTTGTAAACTTTGTGAAGCTGATGAAGCTCTTTAGAACATGCAAACTTGAAAAGTGTTTATAGTCACAACTTTGCACACGGCTACCTCCCTTGGCAGAGGTCTGGCTACATAAATTGGAGGAACCCATTATCAATGATGGAATTCTATCTCATTTTAAAACACATCATCCCCTTCCACGGAGGGTGTGTCAGGGTTTTCTTGATACACACTTCTGAATCACCTCAGCTTGTCCTCAGGCCCACACTGAGCCCAAATGCTTCATCGGGACTCGGAAGAAAACATCAGCTGATATGACTCATGTATGTTTCCCTGTTATGACTGATGGTTACCTCTTTCTTGTAATATGATGATACACAACATCAATGAAGGGATGAGAAACCACTGAGTAGTTTGTAGGCTCATTGTCAATTTTTGTATTGCATACTGGTCTGAGATTTTTCCATGAGGCAATTTCTCATTGGCAGTTAACATCTGCTTCTTCGAACTGTAGGACCATAGGTGTAAGACATTCACAGATGTATGTTAACAATGTGTGATGTCCAGAGATTTCTGGATGAAAGACCTGGTGTGAATAGGTTTGTCTGTTTCTCTCAGCACTGTTACCAGTAAACCATAACATTAGATATAGAGAACATCAAGTCAAGTAGGGCTAGGTGTTGAAACTAGCAAAAAAAAAATATAAAATCAGCCGAAGATGTCGAGAGGAAGAGGACTTTTTTGTAATCATCAGTTTATGAACTAAATCATATGTAGGGCTGCCCATGTTTGAGAAAAGATGTTCTGGTTGTCATGGAAGTCTTTCATACTGTAGACATTTCTTTATTTCTAGGGTATTGCATGTTGTCATATCTAGTGCGTGTCCCTTTAAGCGATACACACATACACATGCACTTGCATACACTTTTAATGCACTGCAAACTAAGTTTGGTGATGTGAGATAATAAAAGGTGCTTTTCAGCTTGGTCAGGCATGCATGCCAGCTACAAGACCGCGGATGAGAATTTCAGCATCACCTCTGCCCTTTCTACTGTGGAGCTTCTCTGCTGTATTCACAGAAAACACTTTGAACTGTGAAGCTGGCAGTCCTGATTGTTTTTACTTCACTTTTCTGCTAAACGTTTAACATGAATCGTGTTTGACAGTGCACTTGAAATGCTCTTAACCTCTGAGCCACTTCACTTTTCAGGTCCCATTTCTTACTGGCGGTGCATACCAGAATTTTTTTTATGTTTGGTCAGATGTTCTTTTCTGATTGTACCCCAAAAGTGCAACCTTTCCTGGTGGGAATTTCAGCTATAACTCATATGTTGAAAGGACCTCTAAAATGTTTAGTTGAAGTACCCAAGTTTGAATTGTTTTGTTGTTCCTCCAAAATTGCAGCGTAAATGAAATGTCTTTACATTTTTTGAGGCATAAAACGACATAAATATGCCATTCACTGTTCCTTTAACATAGCATATCAAGACCTAGCACGACACTTTCTTTGAGAAAGTGCATAGCACATGCGCTAGTTTGTGTAATCATGCTTTCTAGTCCTTGAGAATTAGGGCTGTTCTACCTGTCTTTGTCCATGTAATCTCGACATTTTGAATTAGTGAGGGAGGTGATTCGGATTTTGTTCCTCATCTTTTTTATGCTGAATGTACAGCTGATGAGGTCAGAAATGCTTTGCTGTAGGGATCAATTAGACATCTGCAGAAGGTCACCAGGCTAAGGAGCTGCAACAAATTGAAGCAAAGGCTCATAAATTATGAACAGCGAGTTGCAATGTGCAGGCACATCTAATGTAGAAAAGTCAGCTACCAAAGCAGCAGAAAGCACAACATGTGTGATAGCTTCTTAAATCTACTCACGTGAACGTGTTTATTATGTGTGTGTAAATGCAAATGTGGTCAATCTACTGGGGATTCTAAACGACTATTCCAAATCCAATAAATGTTGCCAGGCCTGCGCCATCAATATTGGAAATCTTTGTTTTACAGAGAAGCTGGAGAATGCTGTGTGTTTGCCACATTTCTCGAAGGATGCTTTATTCATAGAAACAATTATCTTGTCTGCATAGATAAACCACCAGATTTAACGTGTGATTCATCACAGGCAGATCTTCCCAGAGACAGGGTAAACATTAGTCATTGCTTTCTGTGAAAATAATGCAAAGTGAGAGACTTGGAGAGATACATCTTTTTCATGAATGAATGGAATTGTGTTAAAAGACTTATCCATGTTTACTGAAAACTCTATCAGAAGCAGTTGAGCATGCATTGTGAGAGTTATTTTCGAATATTTGACAGTTTGGAGAGACCACAACGATTCTGCACGCAATTTCGAATAGTTTTGCCAGTGAGAGCTAACCAAGCATATCTATTTTAGTACAAAGGTGCAAACACGTTGGTGAATAAGCGTAAGTATACCTATTTATTCTCTGCGTAATATTTATCAGTCATGTTGAGGTCATCGGAAAATATATTCTGAAAATCCATGTATTCAGTATATGCTTTGGAGTCAGTCATTGTTGTAATATTGACATATTTAAGAATGCAGATGAAAAAGTACTTAAGTAAAATAGAAAAACTCCGGTGTATAAATGCAGAATACCTTGCACTGCAAAATTAAATGTATTACTAAACATTATTAATACATTTATGTTTACACCTAACATTCAACAAATGGTAGGTTCTTTGCACTACTGATGGGGTATTTTGTCATAATTTGTACATTTTTGCTTTCATTGTCAGATAAACAGTATTAAACAGCTTTATTAAGGAATAAAAAATGGTGCACTTTTGTCTAGTTAAAATCTTACCTTCTGAAACCCAGAAGAAAGTAGATTCAGAACTAGTTCTTCAATTGAAAAAGTGTGTATTTGGTTATGCACATAAGTATGTTGTGGCTCTCGCAGTCTGTGTAAAGTGTAGACGTGGTATCTATTTAAAAACATTCTCATGATGAACAAATACTCTTCTGTTTTGTTTTCTGTGATGCATTCTACAACACATTTTCCTTATATATTCAGTTATATTAGTTTTTAAAGCATAGTAAATGATTACCTTACTGTGCACCAAGAGACAGTCTTTATTGAGGCTTTTCAAAGATCCCCTCACCATTACTCTCTAACAGTGCTTCTCATCTCTCCACAGCCGCTCTTTCACATGTATTTAGTTTGTTTTGTAGCACCTCTCTTACCAGTGCAGGGTGTTGGAGAACTTTACATCACACACCCATATAGAGACAATGAATCATATGTGAATAAACAAGTTTACAGAAGATGTTACATTAGACAAAGGGGACTGCAAGGGGTAGGATTCACATGTCATCCACACTGGTAGGCATTTTGTAAGAGTGCTTGGTTTGGGTAAGCATAAACTCAGGTGTCAGAACGCAAGACAGTGGTTAGGGTTGTCTTTACTAATCATTTATTTCTACCGAAGCACTTTTTAGGAAAATTATGATAGATTAAGACTGGAGAAAAAAACATAACTTTGCAAACTGCACAATGCAGTTTGCGTGTAGCTCTTTGATGGCATTTTATAGCTGAATGTGCTAGATTATGATTGTTACTTATGAACTCCACAGTAACAAAATAAACTCTGTGACAAAAGCAGTAACCCACTGAGCTATGCACAAAAAAATACTGGTCTGTGATGTGAATAGTACACATTCTTTGCAGCAGGCACAATAATCCTCCGGGCTGTCTTAGATGAGTCACAACTGCCACCAGACAAAAGTCCAATCTCTTTCCAGCAGGTATGTTAATCACCAGAATTATCTTGGCACTTTTATTGTTGCTTGAAAACTGTTGGATATACAAGAAACTCTACAGTGCTTTTAAAACTGCTAAACTGCTAAACTGCTACAATCCACCCCTCCCCCAGCAACAAAAGCGTTCCACCCTTCCAGTCTCCTGGTGAAATGACCAATGCTTGGTACGGCCAGTCCGGCCTTGATAATACCCACATATGATGCTTTATAATGTACTTCATATTCATTATAATCTTGAAGCCCTCAACGAGAATGACTGTTATGAAAGCAGAATTACTTGAACAAAGTTCTTCTTTTCTTTGTTTTTGCACTGTCTTAGCACTCCAAATGAAGCTGATGGTGTCAGAAACACCTGTTCTACATTTTTTTACCAGTTTTTAACTTAAAATATATTAACAAGTCTGCTGTGAATTTAGGACACAGACCACTGAAAATGTACACTACACATAAATAGACAACAATAATGTGCATTCAGATTAGCTAATGTGACCCTCATTCTGAGTTGATCTGTCTGATTGATATTCTATTGCCCGGTCAATTCGAAGTGGCCCATTGCTCCCCCAATCAAATACCATTGGTTCTGGAGCAGGCCAAGGGCACAGATATAGCCTGACCCCATGCGATACACTATTTAATCACAGGAGTCTGTGACACACACACCCCCTTTAGCCCCTGAAACTGCTGTGTCCTGATGCAGTCCTGACCCGCTGACCGCCACCCCTAGACCCACTTTGGCTCGATCCTATATACAAAATCGTTTGAGCAGGTGGTAAACAGGAGCCGAAAGTCCCTGGAATTAGCTATTACCATGGAAAAAAACAGGCCTGGTAACCCTAGGTCCACAAGGTTATTTTTCATTCCAAGGAGTTGCACGTGTAATGGTTGGAGTTGGGAATTGGCAAGTTGGGCCCTGGTAGAGGTAGCTCCACCTCTAAACTCTTGTGGCTGAGTCTTCCATATTCAATATTAATGGATAGGAACCTGTGTTTCACAGTGTAAATCATTTCATCTGGCTAGCAATGATTTTAAATGCTGCTGAGGTTGCAAGTACAATTTGTGATAAAACAGAACGCCAGTGAACAACAGTGTGTTTGTATGCACTGTGAAATGCGAAGGCATTGGAAGTTCTTATAATTACCTAAGTAACTTCCCAATGGTGCAGTAAAACTAAAAAAATAAAATTAAAGATAACAAATGCACATCTCCATTGGAAAAATATAGAAGTAAGCACGCTTATGCTTTTATAATTCTATCAGATAAAGAATGTAAAAATTATGGTAAAAATGCCAATAGCATCATGCTCTGGTGTTCAGTTAGTTCAATTTTATGTGCAAAGAATGGTTTAGGCTTAAAACACCGACAGAGTTAAAGCAAACTTAGCCTCAAGGAAAACTCAGTGAAATGACGATGCTTTTAACAAGGTTATTACTTAAGCAGCGACAGGTTTTTCAGATTTTAGCACCACCACGTTTTCACAGAATCTACAGCAAGTGCTAAAATAACACACACCTTCAGCTTCATTAAATTCACCAGTCTGATAAAATAACTGATATTTTGCTATATTACTGTAGTACCTCAGAAAACTGACTATAAATACAGTACACTAATAACAACTGTTTGCAGCACTTAGACAATAATATTTCATGTGCTTGGGAAAACTTGTTTTTACGAGGAGACTGCCATTATGTTTGCATATTGGCGGAGCCGGACATATTTAGATATAGTATTTTATTATTGTAGCAGCAGAAGTCTTAGAAAATCCTTGGAACTGATTTGATATTCAGAGGAAGAGGCTTGCTTAGTTAATCAAGTGAAATCTTATGTCAGTAAACACATTTATATCAATTGTTTTATAGTCAGTTGAGACGTTTTATGGAAAGTGGAGTAGAGAACAGTGTAGGAAGTACTGATAAGAACACTAATTTGAATTAGGCCGTCAGATTTTAGAAGAACCACGACTGGACAAAGCGTATCCTTAATAAATCAATGAGGATGGGCCTTCAGGGACCTGAAAGACATATGGCTAGTAATGGTGTATCTCAGGTTGTCTCATGAGGGAACCCATCTGGACACAGGCCTGCTGTTTTTCGCAGGCTGCCTTTTCCCTAAAACACCTTCAGTATTATCCACGGCCTCCCTCTCAAATGTCAGACCACCTGGGATATCCAGCTGTCAGCCTGAAAGGGGAGCTGCCTGGGACAGGCCGCGGCCTGCTCATCACGAAAGTACTGTCAATGACAAACAGTCCATGCTAGGTGCACGAGGTGAAGGGGAACCAAGGGCACCGAGTCTTCCACTGCACATTTCAACTATGTGGAACTCATTTAACTCCCAGAATAACACCTATAATTTTACCCATCACGTAAAACGTGCAGAAGAGCCACTTAAATTGTGGATTTCGATATTCATATTTACAAAAGGTTCAGAAACGCACGTCATAATTTTAACTACAATTATTTCATCAACAACAAAGTGAACAATAGTTTTGCACACAACATTTTGGGTTCACATTTCGAATGGTTGTGGACCTTGTGGTGATATATTTATTAATGTCTCAAGAAGGGTCATTCGAAGGCAATCGGGTGCCTCCTTCCAGAGTTGATTGACTAGAAATATGCAATATGTCGAATTCCAAGAATTCCGAGAACATTCTTTGACTGGAACCTTCCTGAGTATTTGCTTACATAGTATTATGCTTTTTTTCTTTTTTTTTATACTATATGTGAAGAGAAAAGTCACAAAGGTGCATTGTTATAAATGTTTGCTTTTCTGCATTTTCAACAGACTGTCTTTGCCTATTGGATTGACAGAATGTAATTGTTTTTGTAATACAACAAATTCTGATTTTTTTGCATTTTTTATTTGAAATTGTTCTATATTGACACCAAACGCTTTTCTGAGCAATATGATTGAAACTGCGCGTTTAAAATAAAATGGAAATAATAAACGCATACATTTCCCACGATACCGGTTTAAGAGATTAATTCTGATCCTGTAGAAACGAGTGTGAGCGAAAGAATCGGAATTTAAACTTGTTCGATTAATTTTACCACCCGCTGATTTCTCCTGGCCGATTTACCATCAAAATGTATCTGTGGCAAAAGGCAGGAAAAAAGGGAAATCTGGCGAAATTCAGTGTGGTAAAATGCGAATCGACATCTTGTGCTTTATTTTTCTCTGCAAAACTCAGAATATGTAGTGTTTCCTGTAGCTCTAAATAT
Organism: Pleurodeles waltl; assembly: GCF_031143425.1. NCBI lineage: Eukaryota > Metazoa > Chordata > Amphibia > Caudata > Salamandridae > Pleurodeles > Pleurodeles waltl. The sequence goes on from NC_090440.1 coordinate 1,515,636,032, forward strand.
CGCACCCTAAGTTAACAATGTTTCCCACCCTTTTAGATCTGTTCACAATGTGCACACGTTTGAATCGCCACCAAAGCTCAAAATTGTTTTCTGCTTTAGGCTCCAGGCATTTTTGCAGAGATTTTAGCAATTTTTAATTCTGTGAAAGAAATGTGCAACATATTAAAAATAGGAGCTTGTCACAGATGTTCTTGATGTCCAAAATTTATTGTCATTCTAATCGTCCCAGAAAGCAGCCCTATCCTTCTATACTCCATCCTTTTGGCACGCCATAACTACAAGTCTCTGCAGCCTCAATCAGCAAAATGCTATCTACCTTTTAATGCCACTTCATTTCCTCAGATGTCCAACCCAAGATAAGCCAACCCACCAGTTAGTCAATACCTTCCAGACCGACCACTTCACAGCTATCTTCGCCTCTAACATTCTAGCCCCGATCATAAACAGATAATGCTTGCTTCAGCCACCACTCATTGCAGTCTCTCCGATTTTTAGCTACCCTTTGCAATGCCTCCATGCTTAGAATGGAGGGTGAAAAGAGTTATGTTCTGGCCTAATCATAGGTGGCAAATCCATTTCTCAGTCTCTGTGTGGCAGATGTGTTAATAAAACAGAGGCCCCTACCTCCAGCATGTCCCCTTGCTTCTAATGTTTCTACCTTCCCTGCCACATCTATCAGTACAAATTAATTTATAAACTGATTGCTCATGCAATGACTTGATAATTTGAGTTAGTTCTAAACTTTCACCTGGGACCTTGATTGGGAATGGTTTGTGAAATACATATATGTGCTTAAGGACTTTAATTACGAGTGGTTTGCGACATTTTGGTATGAGAACTGATTCCTTTTACCACAGATAATATCAATCTGAGTCTTGCAACAAACACCTCACAGGACAAGACATTAATTTTACTATGGTATGTATCAAAGTCTATATGTTATTCTCCAATTTAATGAGATGAACTCATAGTTGGTGTGTCAGAACTCCGTTCGGAGTGCCATTGGGCACACAGGGGTTACTGGGCCCAATCCTGGTGGTTTAGGCCTTTTTTTCTTGATGTCCTGGGGCATGACTGTTAGAAATGGGGTCTCTAGTTGTCAGGGGTTTACACTGTGGGCTACCAGAGACCCTCAGTCTAGTCCAAGTATGGGAGTCACACAGCTAAGATAACCCCCTACTCACCCCTTTGGTAGCTTGATTCAAGCAGTCAGGCTTATCTCAGAGGCAATGTGCAAAGTATTTGTACACGCACACACACACACAGTAACACAGTAGAAACAATACAAAAGAGCACCACACCAGTTTAGAAAAATAGCCAAACATTATCTGAATAAAATAAGACTAAAATGAAAAAAATCCAACATACACAAGTAAAGATATCACTTTTTAAAAGTGAAATGAGTATTAATCCAGAGGAATCAATGGTTGTATCTTTTTAACAGAGTGCATGCGATGCATAAAAAAAAAGGTGATGCGGGCCGCAGAGAAGCTGAGGCGATGGAAAAACAAGGCAGTGCATCAATTCCTTACTGCTCATGTGAGGTGATGGGTCGGTTCCTTACTGGAAGGGGATTGATTCTCTCCTCGCTGGAGAGGCGATGCATTGGTCCCTTACTGCGGGGGGTGAGGCATCGGTTCCTTACTGGCAGGGGAGGTGATGCATCAGTTCTCTCCCTGTAGAAGAGGTGATCCGGTTGTTTCTGGTCATGCAGCCGCAGTTCCATGTTGCAGTACAGGGTCGATCAGAAAGTGACACCCAGTAACGATGTGTGGGGAAATCCAGATGCACTGTGATAACAGAGCTGCAGTGGAACAGGAGCTGTGTCAGTCCTACTGGCACTGCGTTGATTCTTCCACTGCAAGACAGGTGTGGCATCAATTCTTCTCCTGCAAGCCAGGCGCTGCATTGATTTTCAGCTGCAGTGCATCATTGCATAGATTTTCTTCCTCAGGACAGCAGTTTCCAATTCCAAGGGACTGGATTTGCCACCACTTTGAAAGTCAGGACTCTCAGCAGAAGAGTCTAGGCAATGGCAGATTAAGTATGTGATGCCCCAGAGACTTCTAACAGGGGGCAAGCTCAGTTCAACCCCTTGGAGAACCTTGGAAAGCAGGATGTAGAAACCAAATTTCAATCCTTTCACTCCCAGGTCAGAAGCAGCAAGCAGCAGGCCAACACATCCAAGCAACTTATCCTCATTTCTTCCTTTGAATTAGGCAATCTTCAAAGGAAATTCCTTGTAGTGCAAAAGACCTGCTTTTCCTGCCCTGACACCAGACACACTCCAGGGGATTGGAGACTGCCTTGTGTAAGGACACGTACAGGCCTACTCAGGTGCACATGTCAGCTCCTCCCTTCACTCTAGCCCAGGGAGACCCATCATGGTGTGCAGAGTACACCTCAGCTCACTTTGTGAGCAAGTCTAGAGTGAATTCATAAACAGACCAACTGTCATCCTGACCCAGACATGTATCTACGCCCAGGCAGAGGCACAGAATGGTTAAGCAAAAAAAAGGTTACTTTCTAAAAGCCAAATTCACCAAGAGACATATTTTTAATTGTGAGTTCAGGGACCTCAAACTCCATATCTCCATCTGCTCCCAATTGGAAATTACATTCAAAAGGTATTTCCAGGCAATCCCCAAGTTAACCTATGGGAGAGATAGAACTTGCAATAGTGAAAAACAACTTTAGCAGTATTTCACTACCAGGACATGTAAAATACACCAGTGCATGTCCTACCTTTTAAATACACTGCACCCTGCCCATGGGGCTGCCTTGGGCCTACCTTATGGGTGACTTACATGTCGTAAAAGGGAAGTTTAGGTTTTGCAAGTGGGTACCTTTGCCAGGTCGAAATGGCAGGTTAAAACTGCACACACAGACACCGCAGTGGCAGGTCTAAGACATGTTTACAGGGATACTCATGTGGGTGGCACAATCAGTGCTGCAGGCCCACTAGTAGCATTTGATTTACAGGACCTGGGCACACATGGTGCACTATAGTAAGGACCTACTACTAAATCAAATATGCCAAACATGGATCAACCAATCAGCATTACAGTTTAGACAGAGAGCACTTGCACATTAGCACTGGTCAGCACTGGTAAAGTGCCCAGAGTCCTAAAGCAACAAAAACAAAATTCAGCATTGGATCAAAACAAGAGGTCAGAAGCCAAAAAGATGGGGGAAACCATGCCCAGGGCTGACAGGTCTAACTCGTGTCCCCCCCCCCCCCCATCCCCCCCCAGCTGAAAGTGTCTTGAACTACCCAACATCTTTTGGAGTTTTCATCACTAAGGCAGAAGAACCTGGACAGATCATTAGCATTGTTGTTTTCTGCGCCAGGGTGGTGTTCCACTGTAAAGTCTATTCCCTGTAGGGAGATGGACTACCTCAAGAGTTTAGGAGTCTCACCCCTGATCTGCATTAACCATCTGAGGGGCCTGTGGTCCATCAGAACCCAGAAGTGAGTCCCAAACAAGTAGTGTCTCCGCTTCTTAAGTGCCCAGACCACAGCAAAACATGACCTTTCTGTTGTGCTTGCTACACCTCTGTTCCTGGGCAAATAACCTCCTACTAATGAAGGGCATCAGTTGATATGGGCCCTCTTCATTTAGCTGTGAAAGCATGTCTCCCACACAATGCTCTAAAGCATCTGTCTGCACCACAAATTCTTTGAAGAAGTCAGGAGCCTTGAGCACGGGTGCTCTGCACAGGGCCTCCTTTAGGGTGTCAAAAAGAGGTCTGGCACACCTCTGTCCAGATCACCTGATGGGGCTTCTTCTTGGAAGTCAGCTCTGTCAAGGGGGCAGCAACAGTGTCATACCCTTTGACGAATCTCCTGTAGTACCCAGTGAGGCCAAAAAAGGCTCTCATCTCTGTCTGGGTCTTGCGGGGTGCCAAAGCCACAATAGTGTCAATCTTGGCTTTTAGGGTTTCCATCAGGCCGCTCCCTATCTGGTGTCCCTAGTACACCACAGACCCCTGCTGTATCTGTCACTTACTGGCCTTAATAGTGAGGCCTGTACTTTGCAGAGCCCTTAACACTTCCTAGAGGTGGAATAAGTGGTCCTCCCAGCTAGAGCTGAAGATAGCAATGTCGTCTATGTAGGCGGCACTGAAGTTCCCTCAACCCAGCCAGGATCTGGATGACCAGCCTCTGGAAGGTGGCAGGTGAATTCCTCAACCCAAAGGGTATAACACAGAGCTGGTAATTCCCATCTGGTATTGAGAACCCCAACCCCTCCTTGGCCCCCTTGGTTAAGGCAATCTGCTGGTACCCAGATGTTAGATCAAACTTGCTGAGGAACTTTGCAGGCCCCAACAGGGCAATGAGCTTGGGGGATGGGAGATGTATATGTTTTCGTGATGGCATTGAGCCTCTGGGAGTCAATAAAGAACCTTAGTTCAGGTGTGACACTGGGTTGTGTAGCCTTGGGGACCAGAACCACAGGGCTGGACCAAGGACTGTTGAAATGCTCAATCACCCCTAACTCCAGCATCTTTGAGACTTCCTCTTTGATGTTCCTCACTCTATCAGTCACCCGATAAGACGTGTGCCTAACAGGTAGGCTGTCCCCACTGTCATTGCCATGACTATACCATTGGGTGACTCCTGGGGTGAGCAAGAACACAGAGGTGAACTGTCCCAGTAACTGGCAACAGTCTTTCTGCTGCTTTACGGTCAATGTACAGGAGTAGTTCATACCCTCCAATGATCCATCCTACTCTTTGGAAGACAGGAAGTCAGGGAGAGGTTCCCTCTCCTCCTCCATATCATTATGTGTGACCAAGAGCATGGACCTCTCGAAATGAGGCTTGAGGCGGTTCACATGCAGGACCCTCAAAGGGTTCCTAGGCGTCTGCATTTCCACCAGGTAGATGACATTGCTCTTGTGCTCCTTTATCTCAAAAGGCCCAGGCCAATGGACTTGGAGAGCATGGGGCTCTACTGGGGCCATCACCCACACCTTCTGGATAGGCTGAAATTCAACCAGATTGATATTCTGGTCGTACGAGTGTTTCATGTCCTCCTGGATAGCTTCCAGATTCTCTTGGGCGAGTTTTCCTTAAGCGGGCTGTCTGGTTCCTGAAGGTCAGCATGTAGCTGAATACATCATGGGGTGGCTTCTTGGGAGCTTTCACCCAGCCCTCCTTCATCAAACTGACTGGCCCTCTCACAGTGTGCCCATACAGAAGTTCAAAGGGGCTGCAGCCAACCCTTTTCTGCGGTACATTCCTGTAGGCAAACAACAGGCATGGTAACAGGACGTCCCACTTATGCCTCATAGGTTCGGAGAAACCCATAATCATGCCTTTCAGGGTACAGTTCAACCTTTCAACCAACCCATTGCTTTGGGAGTGGTAAGGCATGGTGAACTTGTAGGTAATTTCACAGGCCTTCTACATGACCTTCATGTACAATTACATGAAATTGGTATCCCGGTGAAATACCATCTCCTTGGGCAAACCCACATTGGTGAAGAAGGCCATAAGTGCACTGGCCACAAGGGTGCAGTCACTGTCCTCAGAGGGATAGAGTCTTTATACTGGGTGGCATGGTCAACCAAGACCAGGATAAACATTTTACCCAGAAGCCCCACAATGGCAATGCCTACCCACTCAAAAATGGTGCTCATGACAAGGAATGGTTGAAGAGGAGTTTTGAGCCTCTTCTGAGATTTTTCACTCACCTGGCAGAATACATCAGAGGCGTTCCTCATTTGGGGCCAATAAAAGTAAGTGACAAGCCTCTCAAAGGTCTTGCCCTGCCCCAAATGACCTTCCAGTGGCACATCTTGAGCCAGACCCAGAAGGAAGGCTCTGAAACACTGGGGTACCACCAGCACATGGGCTGCCCCCAAGCTAAACAACCTTAGGCTCGCTACACAGGAAATAATTCTCCCAGTAGAACAGGTGAGATCCAGAGGTGTCATCAGCTGCCTGGGCCTTGGCCTGCTTCCAAAGGTCCTCAAAAGTGGAGCACACCTTCTGGGCTGCACAGAACTCCTTCCTGGTAGGGCTTCTTTCCTGCTGCCAATGGGTCAGCTCAGGTAGGTACCCTAGTTTGGCCACTTCGTAGGTTCTGGGGTTTCCCCCTCAGGTTCAGCCTCCTTATGGACAGTGGGAATCCAGTGGGAATCTCGAGCAGATTTCCTGCACTGCTTTCCCTTCCTCCTCATGGCAGGCACCTGAGCCACTGTTCCAGGCTCCAGGTCCTTCTGATCACCCTCTCTGTCAGCCATGGACTATGTGGTCATACATGTCCACTCAGACAATCCTAACATTTCCAATTGCGACCTGAGGTCCACCTCCTTCCAAGCAGTATGGTCCAGGTTGTTCCCTAGCAGACAGTCAACAGGCATTGATGGACAGCTACCCTAATGAACCTGAGACCGCCCCCATTCAAAGGAAACCTGAGCTACCAAACATTGACGCTCACTGATGTCTACTGCTACAACCTGGTGGACCACATTAGGGATTATCTGCTCCTGAGACACAAGAGAACAGCACACAGTTGTCATACTGGGTCCCGTGTGTCTCAGAGCCTCCACCCGCCTCCCATTGATAGTCACTCACTGCCCTTCCAGTTTGTTGTGTCAGGCATGAGGGTTCTCTGGACCACCTCACCCTCACCCAGGGAGATTAGGGTTAACTCGGCTGGCTCCCCAACACTAACTCAGGCCAACCTCTCCACAAGTATAACACTTGCCACCCCTAGTGTTTCCCCACTGGAGGTGGGCTGTACCCGCTTGGGACACTTGGGACTCCCCCTGAAATGCCCTTCCTGGCCGTAGGCGAAACACATCATGGGTCCCTTCCCTGCAGGCTTTCCTGAAGGGAACCAGCTTTTCTTTTCAAAAAGGGATTGGGAATCTTTACCCTGTAAAGTGGAATGGGGTCCTTTTGAGTACTCCTTACTTTTATCCTTATCCTCTCCCTCCTTCTTCTGTTGGGGACACTGCCCACCCTTGATTGAGTCTCCCACACGCAACTTATTTTAGACCCTGGTGCTGAGCCAGCGGTCCGGCTCCTCAGCAAGCTTTCTGGGGGTCAGTAAGATTGCTGTCAATCAAGTGTTGACGCAGCCCTGGAGAACAATGACTAGACAAAAGCTCCCATCCAATCAAATTTTACAGCCATTTGATATTTGTTACCTCTCTGCTCTTCACCCAACCAATAAGTGCTCTGCAGAAAGAATCAACATATTCCACCCAAGTCTGAGAAACAAGTATAGCACTCTCCCTAAAGTTTACCCTGAAACTCTCTGGCATAAGATTACACCTCCTTGTCAGGGTGAACTTCATGGTATGTCATCTGATCCTCTACTTCAAAGGCCAACAAGGTGCTCCTCCCATCCTCCAAGAAATACTTCCACAGGCCCACCCCCAATCTCTCTCGGTGGCCCTGTGCAACCTCAGTCCCACCTCATAACCCCTGAACCACTGCTCTATGTCATCCGCCACAACAAAATCCTTTACCATGTGATTGGGTATATGCACCTTAACCTCCAACAGTACCTACACTGCATTGCTGCCACCATATTTCCTGGACCTGCATTTTACATACAGCTCCTTCAGGCTCAGTTCTTGAGCTAAAAGCATTTTATTTTCTTCTATGGCGATTTTCTCTTTTGCTATAGAAATTTTCTCTTTCTCCACAGTGTTTTTCTCTTTTTCTGCTTCCCTTTTGAACCTGGCTAGTTGCAACTGAAGATCCATCTCATGCTTCAGCTTAAGCTTCTCCAGCTGTAGCTGCCTAGTCCCCATGCCTGTCCTCCAGCTCCTCTGGGGTCAGACCTCTGAGGAAACACTGCTGCTTGCCCTGGAAAATACCTTCCTCCCAGGCATAACCTGATTCTCCACAAAATTGTCCTTCAGATTTTGCTCCTCTCCCTCCACAATACCATTGTCCTCCCCAGTGTGCTCATCACCCTCCTTAGTCGCCAACAAGGCCTTCAGCACTTTTCACAGCTCCTCCTTTTTAGTGAGGCCTTTAATAGGACGTTTGAGCTCCTTGCAGAACTTTTTGAGCTGAGCTACCGACTAGGTCTGCAACATCTCCTGCTCAAACACCAGCTCTGCAGCTCCAACTGATTGATAACAAAACTGAGACATAATTGTGAATGAAACTCAAAAGTTGTGAAAAAGAAAAAAATCAAACGAATATGTTAGGGGTAATGCCCTGCAATATGGAAATAGTGCACACCAATCACTATATGTAAAGTACAAATACAAGTTACTTCCTCACTGCTGATCACCAGAAATGGGGCCTCCAGTTTGCAGTGGTTTGCACCCTGTCCAAGTAGGGTAAGGGAGTCACACAGCTAAATAACCCCTGCTCACCACCTTGGTAGCTTAGCTCAAGCTGTCAGGCTTATCTCAGAGGCAATGTGTAAAGTATTTGTACATACACAAACTCACACACATCCCTATACACGTGACACCCACACAAGTCCGCAACACCAAAGGTCAGTGATAAACTGGCGATACCAAAACCCACACTGTCACGCCATAAGAATACGCCCACACTATCACGACCCATGAATCAACGTGGCGGTCATTCAACCGCAGTAAACCATTGGCCGTACACACTGCTGTGCTCAAAATACACACACATTTACAAAACACTACCACATTGGACAAATCAAAATACACACACCTGATACACATACACACACCACACCCACACTACCCACAACCCCTTACAATGACATTTTTGAAAGAAGCACAGAGAGAGAGAATACCAAACACAACACCAGCATCCAACGGCACACAACACCATCACTCATACAACATCCACGCACCTCAAAGAACGCACACCAATACACCACATCACACAGCACAACAAACATCACCTCACACATCACCCACACCACATTATGGCACCTCAAAGACACCCCAGGTTTTCTGAGGAGGAGCTCAGGGTCATGGTGGAGGAAATCATCCGGGTAGAGCCACAGCTATTCGTATCACAGGTGCAGCAGACCTCTATTGCAAGGAAGATGGAGCTATGTCAGAGAATTGTCGACAGGGTTAATGCAGTGGGACAGCATCCAAGAACACAGGATGACATCAGGAAGAGGTGGAACAACCTACGGGGAAGGTGCGTTCCGTAGTATCCAGACACCAGGTATCTGTACAGAGGTCTTGCTGTGGACCCTCACTTCCTCCCCCACAACTAACAACATGGGAGGAGCAAGTCTTGGCGATCATGCATCCTGAGGGCCTCGCAGGACTAGCAGGAGGACTGGACTCTCGTAAGGCACATCTTTACTACTTTGTCCCCCCCACCCTACCTGCATGCCATCACAAACTCCTACCCCTACCCTCACACCCATCACCCCAACAACCCAAAGATACCCCACTATCACAACCCACACATCCCAATACCAAGCCCTGCATGTAACACCAGTGCACGGACACCCTTCACCAAAGCATGTCCAGCAGAGAGACTCAGCCAGGCCACAAAATCACCAATCACACAAGGCCCAAGACAATAATGCGAGCACAGAAGTAGAGGGTAACTCACCCATTGCACAAGATGACACACACAGATACAATAACTATGCATTTACACCCCAACAGGACCCCTACCCAATGTCACCGGACAGGAGGTGCCAGCCATATCCAGTCCCCCCACAGAAGAGGCCCACAGTGATGACAGCAGCTCTGCATGCCTGGACCAAGATTACCAGCCCGGCCCATCAGGGACCTCGGGACAGTCGGTTCTCCTGCCACAGTCCCAAACCACCACTGAACCTCCCCCCTCAGGAAACACAACCACAGCACCCACCCAGCGGGCCCATACCTCTGTTCCCAGGACACGTCAATCAGCAGTGTGTCCACCACTAAAGGGACCCCAGGTAAACCCACTAACCCAAGACAATCAGGGACCTGGGGACAGTTGCAGTGGGCACACGGTTCAGGGGACAGAGGCACAGGATAACAGGGAAGCTGGGAGGACTGCTGTGTGACCAGGGGAAGACAGGCCCAGGTAACCCACTCTCCACGAGGCACTCTCAAACATCATGGGAGCATACCATCATTCCCAGGAGACCATGGGCACGGTACTGGCCAATTTGCAGGAGACCCAGCGACTGCAGGAAGAACAGTACATGGGGATCAGGGAGGACTTGAAGTCCATTAACACCACCCTGGTCACCATTGCAGGGGTGCTGGCAGACATGGCCAACACCATGAGGGAGACAGAGGCACACCAACGGTACCCTGACACTAGCCAAACAGACGAACAGCCCTCCACGTCCGCCGGCGTTAGTGGACAGTAGGTCCCGCCATAGGAACAACAGGCCACCAGCACCCCACCCCCTGCAGAAGAAGCACCACCACGCAAACAGTCCCTGAGATCCAGGCACAAGACAGAGAACATTGCCAAATCCCCCGCCAGGAAATAAGACTCTCCTGATTGTCACCCTTCTGTCCACTATGTCACCCTGACAAACTTGAACTGCCATTAATCCACCTCCTATTCCCCCTTGTACAATGCACCTGTGATACCAAGAGACTGGACTCCACCATGGACATTCCTCCACCATCACTCCAGCCCACTGTACATACCCCTCCACCTATTAGCACTTAAATAAACACTCTTGAATCACAAAACGATCTGGAGTCAGTCTGTACTTTCACAAGTGTGTTATTACAACCTCTCTGACAAATAGCAATGTCAATGTTCATTTTCACATACCAATGTTCGACAGTTGTTGGGCAGCAGTAAACATAGCAGAAGGCAGAAAGTGGTACCCAGATCTGTGAAATGGAAAGCCAAAGTGAACTGTATGGGTCCATACATAGAGGTAAAAAGGCAGAATCATGCAATGTCCACCTGTAGTATGAAATGAGCAGTGCCAGTCTCTTACCTTTGTCTCTCTGGAAGTATTGCATGATGATTTTGTTTCGTTTGTCTATATCGTCTTCTTCTGCCTCTTCCTCCTCACTGTCCACAGGTTCCACAGCTGCCACAAGACCAATCTCAGGCCCATCCTCCTGCAGAAAAGGCACCTGGCTTCGCAAAGCCAGGTTGTGCAACATACAGCCTGCCACGATGATCTGGCACACCTTCTTCAGTGAGTAGTATAGTGAGCCACCTGTCAGATGGAGGCACCAGGACCCGGCCTTCAGGAGGCCGAAAGTCCACTCTATTATCTTCCTAGTTCGCCCATGTGCCTCATTGTAGCATTCCTCTGCCCTTGTCCTGGGATTCCTCACTGGGGTCAGTAGCCATGACAGGTTGGGGTAACCAGAGTCACCTGCAAATATCGAGGGACAACTGTTAGACACACACCAACCCTTAGGGACTCTGCCATACCCAGACACCTATTCAAACTGTGTTGGGACCTTCGGCTCACCTATCAGCCACACCCAGTGCCTCTGGAGTTGCCCCATCACATAAGGGATGATGCTATTCCTCAAAATGTAAGCTACATGCACTGAGCCAGGATACTTGGCATTCACATGGGAGATGTACTGGTCTGCTAAACACACAATCTGCACATTCATGGAATGGTAGCTTTTGCGGTTTCTGTAAACCTGTTAATTCCTGCGGGGTGGGACAAATGACACATGTGTACCATCAATGGCACCATTGATATTGGGGATATGTCCCAGGGCATAAAAGTCAACCATTCATTGTGGGCAAATCTTTCACCTGAGGGAAAACGATGTAGCTACGTATGTGTTTCAGCAGGGCAGACAACACTCTGGACAACACGTTGGAGAACATTGGCTGTGATATCCCTGATGGCATGGCCACTGTTGTTTGAAAGGACCCACTGGCCAGTAAATGGAGTACTGACAGGACCTGCACTAGAAGGAGGATTCCTGTGGGCTGGCGGATAGCTGACATCAGGTCTGGCTCCAACTGGGCACACAGTTCATGGCCTGTGGCACGATCAAGTCTCTAGGTGATAATGATGTGTCTCTCTTCCATTGTCGACAGGTCCACCAGGGGTCTGTATACCGGAGGATGACGCCATCTCATCATCTACCCCAATGGATGTGCCCTATGGAAGAGAAGGGTGAGCAGAGGGTCAGACACCACATAGCTTGCACAAGGGTGCTTTGAACAATTGCAATATATTCGGTGTGTGGCGCTGTCTGACCGTATTCCTGCCCAAAAGTGCTGTGACGCAGTTAGTTGCCCTGCCATGAGGCCCCCTGAAATGGCAGCTACCTGGCCTGTAAGGAGGGACAAGGGGAAATGAGGTAACTGCGCTAGCATCATGGTAGGCGGACGAAGACCATGGTAAATTCAGCATTGGTTATCATTGGACCCTATGGGTTCCAGGAGGCAATGACGATGTACGCCAACGGTGACGGTACACCATTTTCTATCTGTTCACTCACTTGATACCTGACCTTCAACAGGAGAGGACCTACATTGCAAGTGCTGCTGTGACCTGAGTCTGGAAGCGACAATGGCTACAGTGTCTGGGGAAAGGGCCCTGCCTTCACCGCGGAGGAGTTGGACAACCTGGTGGCTGGGGTCCTCCCCCAGTACACGCTACTCTACGATCCTCCAGAGAAACAGGTGAGTACACTGTGAGCATGATGGATGGGACATGAATGTGTGGAGTGGGTTGGATGGAAGATACGGGGGTGGGCTGAGGCCAGCATGTGAGGATGGTCAATGTATGTGTTTCTGGCCCAGGGTGGGAAGTTATGGCCAATGAGTAAGAAGAACCGGACGGGGGGGAGTAAAATCCATTCTTACTTCACTTTATCTCTAGTTCAGCGCCCACCAGAAAAAGGGTATTTGACATGCCATCGCCAAGGAAATGCGGACCCTGGGGGTCTACCATAGATGGAGCACCTACTGCCACAAAAAATGGGAGGACCTGCGCCACTGGACCAAGAAGACGGTGGAGGCCCAGCTGGGGATGGCCTCCAAATGTTGAAGGGGTGTCCATCGCACCATGACCCCCCTGATGTACCGGATCCTGGCGGTGGCATATCCTGAGTTGGATGGGCGCATGAGGGCATCACAGCAGCCACAAGGGGGTGAGTACAGTCACATTCAGCTGACTCTGCGCGCTGTATGAGGTGTCTGGCTGGGGAAAGTGGGCTGTGGGTTCCCCTAGGCCAGGGCAAACTTGCTATGGTAGGTCCATTGTTAGGCAGGCTCTGTGGCACTCCAACCCCAAAAGTGGTAGTGGCCATCTACACCTAGTCAGGCTCCTCGGGGTTCCAGGTGTGCATCAAATGGGCTTAGGCACAGTCCCCAATGGGCAGGTTATTTCCCAAAGAACAGTTAGTGCATGGCCTAGTGCATAGGGCTGCTTCCTGTCTGTTGTGTCCGCCAACCGTAGTGGGATTGCAGGCATTGACCATGTGTCTCCTCTGTCTTTCCCCCCTTTTTGTTTTGTCACCCTGTCCTTGTTTGCATTAGCATCATCTGGTGGAGGAGCATTGGCACCGGAACAGGAGGTAGCTGAAACCCACATGGCCCAGGAGGGGGAATGTACGGATTCTGAAGGTACCAGTGGGACGGAGGGCGAGGGGAACTCCACGATGGGGACAGGAGGAGACACCAGCGACAGCGACTCCTCCATTGATGGGAGCTCCCTTGTGGTGGCGGGCACCTCTGTGCCCACCGCAAAAACAGGTACTGCCGCCACCCCCACTATCAGCACCGTCCTCCCAGCAGCCTCTCAGCGTGTTTCCCGTGCCCACTCACCCAGGAGGGTGGGCATCTCCTTCGCCCCAGGCACCTCAGGCCCTGCCCCAGTCAGCCCTGCAGCCCTCACTGAGGAGGCTATTGACCTCCTGAGATCCCTCACTATTGGGCAGTCGACGATACTGAATGCCATCCAGGATATCGAGAGGAATTTGCAACAAACAAATGCATACCTGGAGGGCATTCTTTCTGGCGTGGCAGGCCAACAGAGAGCATTTCAGGCTCTGGCCTCAGTACTGATGGCAGCCATTGTCCCTGTGTCCAGCCTCCCCTCTCCAACTTCCACTACCCAGACCCAATCCCCTCTACCTCAGCCTATCCCAAGCACACCATCAGACCAGCATGCACAATCATCAACACACAAAAGTGGCTCAGGCAAATAGAAGCAACACACATCTCACAGGCACTCACAAAAGCACCATACCCGTGCAGACACACCAATTTCCACTGCTCCACTGTGTCCACATCCTCCACATCTTCCACCTCCCTCCCAGTCTCATCTTCACTCACACCTGCATGCACTACATCCTCAGCCGCTACCTCTATAACCAGCACACCCATCACCACACACTGCTCAAGTGCAATCACCAACCCCACTACCATTCACACGTCCCCTGTGTCTTCCCCCAGTGTGTCTGTGAGCCCTCCTCCCTAAGTACACAAATGCAGGCACACACCCACTCAACAGCCATCCATCTCACAAAAGCCTCCAGCCCATGCACCCTCACCCAAACTCAGCAGACGTACACCTCCTACAACCACTACCTCTGCCTCCACTCCCAAACCCCCTCCATCTTCCTGTCCCAGTGTGTTAAAGAATCTTTTCCTGGCTAACATTGACCTCTTCCCTACACCTCCTCCCGTCCTTCCCCGAGGGCCAGGATGTCCAGATCCCAGTCCAGCACCTCAGCCACAAAATCCTCAAGCACTGGGGTCCCTGCAAGTCCAGTAACATCGCGGGCGGCACCCATCAGGGCTGCCAGTGTGCCACCTAGTGAGGCCAAGGATCACCGTATTCCACCACCTGCCAAGGTAAAGAAGGGGCCCACTTACCATAGGGAAAAGCCGCCCCAACCACACAGCAAGGTCTCCTCCAAGACAAAAGAGGACAGTGCCAAGGTCCCAGCAGTGACTTCCAAGGTGGGGAAGGGACACAAGGCCAAAGGGAAGTCAGCTCAGGGCGCGGAGTCTCCAGGTGTGGGACTGGTGTCACCCGTTCTGCAAGACAGAACAGCAACCTGTACGGCGGTGGCAACCCCCACATGCACCGCCACCTGCACCGCCACATGCACCGCCACCTCCACGTCTGCTGCCTCTGCTACAGTCCCCAGCATCATCCGCAGGGGGCAGCCATCCAAGGCTGCAGGAAACATCCTGCTGTCTCCCTCCACAGGTGCTGACACCAGCACCACCGGCAGCATCTCCGCCGCAGGCACCGCCACCTGCCCAGCGACATGCCCAGCCAGTGCCACCACAGCCGACATCAGCATCATCCCCAGTGGGCATTCGTCCGAGGCTGCAGAAGACTTCTACATGAGGCACCACAACCAGCGCTAGCAGTACCAGCAGTTGGCAGGCAAAGTCACCGCAGGGAGGAGTGTGTCTCTGCCGCCAGAGTATCATGCTACCTGTTCCCAGAAAATCCCGTGGCTCAGACACCCAGGTGAGGGAATGTAAAATGCCACACCCCAGGTACGGCACTCTGGGAACCATGCCCCCTCCAGAACCAGTGGAGAACAGCATCCACTCACTCAATCCTTGGCAGGATGAAGCACTCTGGGCACCATGCCCCCTTCAGAACAAGTGGAGAACAGCATCCACAACCCCAGACCTTGGCAGGATGAAGCACTCTGGGCACCATGCCCCCTCCAGAACCAGTGGAGAACAGCATCCACAACCACAGTCCTTGGCAGGATGAAGCACTCTGTGCACCATGACCCGTCCAGAAACAGTGGAGAACAGCATCCATTCACCCTATCCTTGGCAGGATGAAGCACTCTGGGCACCATTCCCCGTCAAGAACCAGTGGAGAACAGCATCCACTTGAGAGACTGTGGCTTTGCACTCCCCAGGACCAATGCGTAGGTAAACCACCCACTTGAGAGACTTGAGAGACTGTGGCTTTGCACACCCCAGGACCAATGCGTGGGCAAACCACCCACTTCAGAGACTTGAGAGACTGTGGCTTTGCACTCCCCAGGATAAAGCAGTAGGCAAACCACCCACTTGAGAGCTTTGAGAGACTATGGCTTTGCACTCCCCAGGACCAATGCGTGGGAAAACCACCCACTTGAGAGGCTGTGGCTTTGCACTCCCCAGGATAAAGCAGTGGGCATGGAGCCCCCTCGTGGAGCAGTGGCGTCGTCCCATCATCCGGTTGAGGTGCCCCCACTCCCCTTCCCCCTGAGATGCCTGTTTTTTTTCCGACCTGTTGCCCCTGCAATGTTCTCTCCATTTTGAGGCAGATGTCATGTGTGGGCTTCCCCCATGCTTTTTAGGACCACTGGTCCACAGACATGTAATGGAACAGTATCCAGACTTATGTACTTGCTGTAAATATTTGTATATACTGATCTTTTAAATTTATGTTGGCCTATCTGGATTTTTGATGATTACACTCATTACAATCATTTCATTTGTTCCTTGCGTTCTTCCAGGGGGTTACTGGGAGTAAATGTAATGTTACTGCATGTGTTTATGTGTATGTTGTTGTGGGTGAGGGGTGGGGATGTTGTGTGTGTGTGTGTGTGTGTCACTCATTTTCCTCCTCCCCTCCCCTGTGTGCTAGGTGCAGTAATCACGTGGTCGTCGCCACCGTCGTTGATGTTCCTGATAGAAGAGAAGGTAAACCAACATTGGCAACACCTGTAACTCAGGCTCCAAGGCGTCCTGGTTCCTCGTTGGGTGTCGAGAGGTGAGTGGTTTCCGTTCCAAGTCCTGTTTCTGCCGTGCTTTTGATGGCATTGGTACCGCCCTGGAAAAGCTGGGGGATTGGTGCCTTGTAATACTGTGGGCTGTACATTGTCTTCCGCCTGTCTGTTGGCGGTTGCCGCCGCATTGTTTGTTTCTACTGCCGTGGCAGTCAGAATGCTAAAGTGGCTGTCTGTGTTGGCGGTTTCCGCCGTGGTCATAATTCCATTTTGTTTACCACCGGCCTGTTGGCGGTATTACCGCCGCTGTATCACCGACCGCCAGGATTGTAATGAGGGCCTATGTCTGAACACCTGCCTTGTGGGAACTATCCTTACCCAATGTTTTAAAAATATGCCAATAATAAAATAATGTGAAGAAAAGTTCAAAATAAAGGATCCTACTTCAACTCTGTAAATAAGTTGTTATTTAATCATGCGCACAGAACCCCCTTTGTGGGACTTGAACATGTGTTACCATCCTTGCGGGGACTTACTTAGTAAATATCACTTGTGATTGAATACATTCATAAAAACATTGCAAAATGTTATTTTTTAGTGCTTGGCCTAAATTTCCTAATAGTTTCACCCACACCCATTCACACATTCACTAACAACCAGAAAAACACTACTGCATCTTCTCACACACCCTCACAGCCAATCAGACACTCAGACACCCACTTGCAAACCCACAAAACTATAATTGCAGCCACTAACAGACCGGCAGAGCCACTCACACAACCAATTAGACACCCAGACAAACACTCACATGCCCACTTATAGTGATATCCATATAGACATATGGCAACAAGTATTCATACATTTACAAAGAAAACATATAGGTTCTCTTTCTCTAAATCAGAAAAGCTAGTTCCAAAAAGGACCTTGTATGTGTTGGAACTACAAAGAATTATCTGGAGAAATTCACAGAACATGTGCAAAGTCTTATTGAAAAAAATAGCACTTGTGGTTTACCACAGCCTTTACAAATGCTGGCATAGACTGCTCCCCAACTAAACAACTTTGTTGCACACTGCAAAAGAATGCAACTGTTAGCATCTGCTGAATAACAGCAGGAATGTTAGCCGTAACAGCTGCAGGCCCTGGGTCTCTATGAACAATTTGAGGTGCAGCAGATGATGCTGGTGACTGCGCTGCATCTCGCTTCATTTCTGATCTCATGAGGTGACAGGGACGAATGGTTTGCAAGTGCTTCGGTATGCTGCTGGTGCCAGCGAGTACTTCTTACTAGTTCCTCTGGATAGTTCTTTGCTGCAAAGGTTACAATATACAACCTTTGCAATGGTCTTTTCTCCAGAAGGTTTAGAGAAAAACTCCAAGCAATGGATTCCTTTCTGTGGCACTTGTTCTTCCTCTTCTTGTTCTCTCTGTTATTTTTCCCCCGGTCTATTCTAGCTCCCGATGCCATTTAAAAAATATTTTCCCAAAAAAACAACAAATAAAAATAACTAGTTCCTCCTGTGCTGCAGCGGGGTGAAGAATGAGACCCAAGCCAAATCTGTAGCTGGTACTTGCATTGGGCTCTTGAGAAGCCTTAAGCCCATTCTGAGCTTTTTCAAATCACTCAACCGACAAACTATTATTCAGGCAGTAATTCTGTCCCAATTAAATTACTACAAAATTCTGCACATAGGAGCCAACAAATTGACTACAAGAAGACTCCAGCTGGCCCATAATACAGCAGCTAGGCTGATAATCTCCCTCTACAAATTGTGCTCTGCCTCCGGTTTCTTCGCAAGCTGCACTGGCTCCCTGTGGATAAGGGTATTCACTCCAATAACCTGTGCATCAATCATAAGACCCTGAACACCAAGGGGGTTCCCATTCTGTCCGACCTCACCTTACTGACCTTTGTTGTGACCCTTTCACTCAGTCGATCTCAACATGGCCATTTTTCCCCAAATCAGGCGAGCAAGAGCAGGTGGTTGCTCTTTCCATGCTCTGGCCGCTTCTCTCTAGAACTCACTCTCTCTCCCGCAGGAAAACCTTAAACAATCTGCTTGTCAGGAAATTTCTTAAGACTTGGATCTTCTCCATCTAGCACACCCCATTAGGTGCCATAAGTTGCAGCTCATATGTCCCCTGGGCCCAGCACTGGGAAGCCCTGTTGTCAGGGTAACTATGCACATTACAAGTCCCTTTAACATAGGGTTATAGTGAGCTCTGTGCTGCACATATCAAATGCTACACTCCCTCCCTGCCAAGGAGAGTGTTCTCAATTAATAGTCCTGTCTCTTGTCAATCATTGCTTCAAGCACCAATCACCAAAGTAAGAAATCTAGCCATACAGGTTAGTCTGTCACAAACCAGAACACCAGTCGTGAACATGGAAAGAGGCTTTAGTGCCTAAGTCAGTTTTACACATACCACTACAACACAAAGAGGGTAGAGTGTTCTTAGAGAAAAGGGCACTATGGCCCTTATTACAACCTCAGTGGTCTTTTTCAAAGACCGCCGAGGTTCCGCCGGGCCGAAGACCACCAGTGTTGGCTGTCTTCTGCCAACCATATTATGACACCTGGCGACCCTCTGCCCTTTTTTGGATGGAGAGCCACCAGCAGCCATACTGGTGGTCGGCGGTGTAGTGGAGGCTGCTCCATCATCACCACCACCTCATCAGAACACCGCCCAATGAAATACGACTCAGTATTCGGCGTGGCGGTGTTCTGGTGATGGGGTGCTGGCAGGCCCCCATGGATCCCGTTCCCTCCCGGAGGATCACCGAAACAGGTAAGGTGATTGTCCTTTAGGGGAGGGGGTTGGGGGGGTGTTGTGTGGTGCGTGCGTGCATGGTGGGGGTGCGTTTGAGTGTGTAGAGGGGGTGTGTGAGTGTGTGTATGTATGTGCGGGTGTGATGTGTGTAGGGTAAATGTTACGTGTATATATGTGTGCATCTGTGCATGCATATGCGCGTGTATGTGTGTGAGTGGTGTGAGCGTGCGTGAAGTGAAGTGATGTTTGAGGGAGTCTATGGGGGTTGGGGGCAGGGATGGAGAGGGGGTCCTACTACCTGTGGGGGGTGGTCGTGGGTGTTGGGGGAGGAATCTGGGGAGAGGGAGAGGGGAGTGGGAGATCCTAATCAGTGCCAGGGAACGAATTCCCTGGCACTGATAGTGCATACCGCCATGGATTTCTTGGCGGTTGAATATCCCACAAAATTCATGGCGGTATGCGGGGTCCTGATACCCCCGGTGGACTAGTGACGGTCGCCGGCCTGGGGACCATTGTCTCCAGCCTGGTGGTCGTTACCGCTGTGGCAGATGGTGCGGGACATTGGCGGTTTGGCATATGCCAAACCGCCAATGTCATAATGGGGCTGTAATGACCCACAGCCTGTTTGCGGTCTTACCGCCATTTTTGCACCGTCCGCCAGGGTCGTAATGAGGGCCTATGTCAAACTACTGAATCAATTATTAATCTGGCAAAAAGGTAACAGCAGAGATGTCAGCCTATTGTAAATGTCTACTACAATGCCCCATCAACCCAGACAACCAGTTTACTAAACATATGAATTTACTGCAATCTACTACTACAGTAATTTATCACAAAAAGAGGTCTAAGAAATATGGTTTGTATGTCATAAAACAGATCTATACTCAGCCATCACTGTAGAGTGAAGCCTCAATAAAAAGCTTAGATTTGTGTGAAGCACTACAGAAACATCAGCAGGACACATATCAGCATAGAGGTTAGTACACTAATAAATAGTACACCCGCTCTGAAAACAGGATTGTACTTCAGATGATGTATGTTACAAATACTAAAATTCAGTACTAAGGAAAGAATGCAAATGTAACTAATGCAGTAGCTCTGTATGTATTTCTGTGTGAAGAACTTACGAAACATTAACATTCATTGGGTGATGTCATCAGTGGTCATTTGCGGTGTCATCAGTTATGTCAGTGACCATGTCATGAGTGATATAATATGAAGTCATAAGCAGTGTACTGAGGGGGAGTTAGTTATAGTTCACTCAGACAAGTATAACTGATGAAGTTCTATGTTTTTTTTGTGTAAAAACTGAGCCTAATTATAACGTCCTTGTAACCAATAATTTTTTCTTTGAATATACATTTACATATATATACACAAACATGCATATACACATATATATATATATATATATATATATATATATATATATATATATATATATATATATCAATCAAGGATTAGCAGTGCACTCCATTAGGGGGGATAAATCTTGTATTTCTTTCATTTGAAACTGGAAACAAAGGAACGAACAACGCGTTTCGACCGATATGGTTACATACAATGATAATTTCTGATACATTAAGAAACTAATGTTTATGCATAGGTCTCCCAGTATAAAATTTAGCGTTATTTTTAGTAGAGCGTTAATAATGGCTAGTTTAAATTTTAATTTAATTTAATTTCCATTAAAGTAGTAGCTACATTGACACATGCGTTTAACAACAAGTTGCCCTCTTTTTGTATATATTCATTGAAGATGAAATAATGTTGCTTGATTAGAACTGACTTATGCCCTCATTTGAAACGTAATAACATTTATAAAATCACCTATGTTTGTTTTATGTTGTGACGCAAGATTTAATGTTTCAGAACCACGAGTCCCAACATGCATGTAATTAGCACTGTATGTCACTATAAATAGAATTTGTAATAGTAACAGGATTTTCTGAACTCGAAAAAGACCAGACGGTCAAAACACGTTGTTCGTTCCTTTGTTTCCAGTTTGAAATGAAATAAATACAAGATTTATTCCCCCTAATGGAGTGCACTGCTAATCCTTGATTGATAAATTTTTTCTTGGGCTCAGCTCGCCCACAGCAGCAGCACCGGTATTTGGAGCGCGGTGCCTTCGAGAGCCGTTTTGCTTCATATATATATATATATATATATATATATATATATATATATATATATATCCTTCTGCCCTAAGGTAACTATAACTTGCACCCTCGCTATGCACTGCTAATTACCCCAAATATTATATCACTCATGACATCTTTGTCATCACTTAAAGAATCACTGTAATATTTGCAGTAAAATTATTGATGAGAAAACTGTGCATGGCAGGGGCACACGTTAAAATATATAATATATATATATATATATATATATATATAAAACCTACCTAATGGCAGTCGCCACTAGGTAGTTATAGTTAGGACCTTGTTGCCATAGAAAAAGCATTTTCTGACTTGCCCATATCTTTGACGCTGGTTGATGAATCTTCACAAAATTTTCGAACAAAATATGGCGCTCACTTCACCTGTTGTCTGGAAAGTTTTGGGGTGAACTGTCAAGTGGGGATTGAGAATAAGGGGGGTCTCAGAATGCTTTTTCCCCCATGGATTGTTCAATAGGGATTTTGAACATGACTATAGCCCGAAATGCTGGACGGAATTACACCAAATTTGGCAGAAAGCTATCTCTTCTTCCAGAAAGAGCCCTTTTTGATTCAGTAGTATTTGAAATTTTAAAGAAAAAACTTTTTTGTATATATAGGGGCAGAGAGCCATTGTGACACCTATGCAAGGAGCAGCACTTGGACTGATTAGCCACAACCTCTGCAGAAATTTGAAGCCACCATTTTAGAAACCGGGACACAGTCCGAGGACATGAAAATTGTAGGAGGCTGGCTCTCTATATAGTGTACAACAGTGACGTCCACTGTGAAGATAGTCCAAACAACCCCACTTTGGATTCCTGAGATAAAAAGCAAGCAGATTAATGCTCTATTTTTGTGGTAGTGTGGGTGAGCAGTTAGGCTTATCTTGGAGAAGTGCTAAGCGTTTGTTGTACTCACAGTATAAATAAATCTGGACCGACATTTGGAAGAATACCTCAAGACACATTTACAAAAATGCTTCTGATTTTTATAAAATTTTTAAGACCAAGTTTATCATTATATGGTCATTACTTCTTTTGTCATGATTTTTCAAAGTTTAGAAAATATATGCTTTTTGTGCGCAATTATGCATCATATGGATGAATGGGAAAATCTTTAAAAATGCACATAAAATCAGGCAATGGTCTCAAAAGTGACAACTTCTATTTTTAGATTGAGAGACACCTTAGGACGAGATAACTAATCAATAGGTCAATCAATACATCTATATTGTCATCAATATTTATCACAACAATACATTTCACTTTAGTCAAAGTCATTAATCAATTCAATACACTACCATGACCTTGCAGTCATGAATAACCACACCAGTTTAGTAGAATTTTATGAGTTTTATTCCCTATTGGTTACAATTCTAAAAGCAGATGTGTTAATCTCAAAACCAAGAAACATAATAGCATAGTCACGATATGGCAACTTTGATAAGATTTCATTAAGGCGAGAATCACAAACATCAAAACATAGCACGGCGTAAACATAGATCAATTTAGCAGAGTGTCAATAACGCGTCAGTTCAACAAAGCATAGATTCGGTTGTTTGTCTATTTGCGTCAATTTAGTGAACACCTGTCCTAACCACTGATTAGCATTGGCATGTTCGGCTTCATGCAAAACAATTTAGAACACCAATTTGGAAAACATCTAACTATGGTCTCTGTCAAAAGTAAGCAGTTGGTACCTAGAAAAGAAAAGCAAACAGACAAATCACAAATGCATTCTCATAATTACCCTCCAAAGTTTAGGTCAGCACACAGGTTCAGTCTTCGTCTTCAGGACATCAGTCAAATCGCCATCAGTCAGAACTCAGCTCCGGGGCAAAATGGGCACTTCCCTCATAAGGAGGTAAAGTGTAAATGGGCAATCTAAGGACGAGGATGGTTCTAAGCAAAATCAGCAAAAGTCAACAAACAGAGTGACAAAGTTTCTGGATAAAATCAACAGTATCTCCCTAACCCACCTAAATGGCTCCCTGTGTCATGGGTTTTTAACCCTTGTTCGTTGTACATTCCCCTAAAATTTAATTGGACATTGGTTATATCCCACTATCTTTAACCTATTAGAAAATGCATTAGGTCATTAATATTTCACCCCATATTATTTTACAGACACTTCATTGGTCCACATGATTAACGTCTTCAGAGGTAGCACGTCCGGTATGATTTCATCCTTCTGTAATTCTTTGCACATCTTTTGGTCAGTAGCTCCATGGTCCTCACCGGTTTGAATGACCTTGTACATTACATTAATCTACACTGTTGCATTTTGTCTAATATCATTCTACAAGCAATAAAGAATTTGTGAGAACGGATCTGCTATGGTTACATTCAGCTTCTAGTTTGAAGAAAACAAGAGGTCATGTCCTTTTGCGAGTCAGAACACTGCAAGATAGGAAATATAAATTTAATATGAGAGCCAAGCAGCTAAGCTTCGGCTCATGCTAACTTAAGGCCTACAAGGATGTCAGCACAAATTCAATAATACAATTATTAATAATTAGTATAAAACGTATTCAATATAACATTCTATAAACATTTTAGTCATTATTATTAGTCCACGTATACATTGGCGGCCACTCCCCGTGGTCACATTTCAAGTGCACGTTTAAGCAAAATTCACTATTACAGTTTCTATGCGGCATTATCACACATTAATTCATAAACATTTCAAGTTAATATAGATTATATAAGCTACGCTCTCAGATGAATGGGAAAATCTTAAAAAATGCACATAAAATCAGGCAATGGTCTCAAAAGTGACAACTTCTATTTTTAGATTGAGGTCGTTGAGATGTCCTGAAAGGCCAGCTGGAGAAGCTTGGGTGGTTACTGGTTCAAGCAGAAACAGCAGATAAAAGTCTTGGAGCTTGTGCACAATGGAAAAGGGGACACCTGGAAACACTGCACAGGTGGACCTTAAGGTAAGTCTGGTGGGTCCTCTTGGAGGGTAGATGTCTCAAGGGCTTAGGGACACCTAATGGTCATCTGTTTTGGTGTTGCAGGGGCAAGGGGGTCCGGGTGCAGTGCAGATAGGTCAGACAAGGGTTGTGAATCAGGGAGTCTTTGGAACTAGGTGCAGGTCAGTTGAAGGGTAGATTGCAAGTCAGCAATGCCACCCTGGGGGTGATTCCTGGGTGCCCTGAAGTCCCTCGACTGGTGCTTGCTTCTTGGCTTTGAGACTTTGGATTGGACTTTGGTTCTGAGTGATTGACTTTGGGGGTCCAGTACCATGGGCAACAGGGCATCTCAGGCCTGAAAGTTGCAGTGCCACAAAACGTGGCACATTGGTAAAGTCCGGTTTACTGGCCTACAGCCGTTCAGTATACTGGACTTCACAGGTTCCTTGCTTGCAGGTTGCAGGAGAATGCTACATGCACTCTGAGGGAGGTTCTTGGCAAGTTTCAGAAGGCTCTGGGGGGGTTTAGCATCCTTCAGGTTCTCAGGCAACACCTCAACTGTGATTTCTGAGTCCCAGGAGCAGCCACCAGGGTTTGGCACCTTTTTCTTTGTGCAGTGTGATTTCTGTTCTTGTGTCTCGGATCTTCTTTGTCCCTGATCTTCTTGTGTCTGTCAAATTTGATTTGTAGGTCTAGGGATGCCCACTAAACACTGCATTTAGTGGGTGTTGGGGGGAGTACTGCTAGTGGCCAATGTACCTTAGGGTGGCCACACCCTGTATGTGACCACTTCTGTGGAAAGAAGTCACATCCCTATCACAGTTTGGTTCCAACAGCGTCTCCTTTCAAGGATGCAGGGACTGGATTAGGCACCACTTGGCAGGGTAGGAGTCTCAGCAATAGAGTCCAGGTGCTAGCAGAGGAAGTCTTTGATGGCCCTGAGATTTCAGAACAGGGGCAAGCTCAGTCTAAGCCCTTGGAGACACTTCACAAGCAGGAAAACATAGCCAAGCCCAGTTGTTGTCCTCTCAATGGCAGAAGCAGGAACTGCAGGTCAACCCAGCAAAACACACTCACATGCAAAGGGGCAGTACTCCTCCTCCTACTCTTCAGCACGTCTCCTTGGCAGAGGTTCCTCTTGATCCAGAAGCAATCTAAAAGTCTGGAGTTTTGGGTCCACTACCCCTTTCTACCTTTGAAGTAGGCAAACTTCAAAGGAAAGTCTCTGTTGTTGACAAGATCTTCCCTTGCCCAGGCCTAGCCCCAGACATACACCAGGGGGTTAGAGACTCCATTGTGTGAGGATAGGCACAGCCCTTTCAGGTGTGTCAGCTCCTACCCCCCCCCCCCCACTCTAGCCCAGGAGACTCATCAGCATATCCCCAGCTCCCTTTGTGTCACTGTCTAGAGGGAATTCACAAACAGCTCAACATCAGTCTGATTCAGGAGTGGATTCCACAGGCAGGCATAGGCACAGATCTGTTAAGCAAGAAAGTGCCCAAATTCTAAAAGTGGCATTTTTATACTGACAATCTAAAACTTTACCAAAAGATGTATTTTTGAATTGTGAGTTCAGAGAACCCAAACCCCAATCTGTATCTGTTCCCAATGGGAAACTGCACTTAAAAGATATTTAAAGGCAGTCCCCATGTTAAACCATGCGAGAGATATGCCTGCAATAGTGAAAACCCAATTTGGTAGTATTTCAGGACATGTAAAACACATCAGTACATGCTCTACCTTTAACACACACTGCATCCTGTCGATGGGGCTACCAGGGAAGGTTTGGGCCTGGCAAGTGGGTACACTTGCTAGGTTGGATTGGCAGGGTACAACTGCACACACACAGACACTGCAGTGGTAGGTCTGAGCCATGTTTACACACTTACTCATGTGGATGGCACAATCAGTGCTGCAGGGCCACTAGTAGCATTTGATTTACAGGCCCAGGGCATCTCTAGTGCACTTTACTAGGGACATACTAGCAAATCAAATATGCCAATCATGAAAAAGCCAATTAAACATTCAGTTTAGCACTGGTCAGCAGTGGTAAAGTGCCCAGAGTACCAAAACCAGCAAAAACAAAGTCCAGCACACAGTCAAAAACACAGGAAGCAGAGGCAAAAAGACAGGGAAATCCACATCAAGGATGCCATGTCTAACAGTAAGTCTGGGCCTAAATAGTAACCCAAACACAGAGTTAAAGCCTTTCACCGAAAATCAGTACCTAGCAGAGTTTGACCAGCAAAGTACAGACATTGTGAAGTCAAATATGTTGTAAACATCCTATCCAAGAAGACGTCTAGATCCAGAAGACAGGTGTCTTCATGACATTCTTCAAAACTACAGATATAGAAGCAATGTAAGTGAAAACAGAGAAGGGAAATATGCAGTACTTGGATGTTACGGTTGTTTAGTGGTGCACGCAAAATCTAACTAAACATAGAAAACGTACCTGTCAAGAGTTTTTTCATTTGGTTCTTCAACTGTTCAAGACTTGGCAAAATGAATTAGAATTACTTGGAGACTATGACTGCCACAAAGATTCTTTCAATGCTGTCAAAGCTACTGTTCAGTGTTCAATTTTCATAAACTATTTACAAATGGTAAATGATGAAATACAAGAAGAAGAAATGATTGTTGCTGAGGTAGCTAAGGATAGTTTTCAAAACTGCTGTAGATCAGGACCACTGAGTCAGGATTCTCTTAGGCAACCTATTAATGAAAAGAAAGATGCAATAGCTATGAATGAAGTGGAAAATGAAATGGAGCAAGCAAGACAGGAATCTGTAGATCTGGAACAGTTAGTTGCACAACTCAACAACAAACAGAAAGACATTTATAGCAAAGTAAAATAGAAAATAGAACATGGATTTCTTCATGAGAAGAAACCATGCAATTGCCCATCCTTCAAGCCCATAATATTATATTTTAGTGGTCAAGTTGGTACCAGGAAAAGCTTTTTAATTAAAGTGAATCTGCACTTACCTACATAAGGCTACAGAATCAAACATATTGTTTGTGGTAACAGCACCCACTGGATTAGCTGCACAAAATATCAAAGAAATAGCTTTACGTAGAGGACATGCTACCGGTTGAACTTGGCAATGAACTGGAATACCAGACGTTATCTGGTGAAGCTTGTCATGAAGTGGAAAGAGTTTTGAAGAAATTTTTACTTCTAATTATTAATGAGGTAAGCATGGTTTCAAATGTAATGCTTGCCTTTATTCACTTCAGAATGCAACAGATTTTAAAAACAGAATATGACATCTTGTTTGGAGGAAACCATTGAAATGTTTTTGGTGACCTACCTCAACTAACTCCCGTAAAAGAATAGCCTGTTTTCAAGACTCTTTTGCATGAAGAAACTTGGAACTCATTGGGAAGTATTGGAAATCTAAACAATTGTCAATACTTCAAATACCAGCAACTCGTCTAAAATATGTGTCAAGCCTCTGACATGGAATAAGGAAATATTTTTAAGGATATTAGAGTAGGAGTTCTGATAGAGAATGGAAAATGTACCTTGGGAAGTCAAACTAGCTGGAACTGTTTTCCTCTAACAACTCAGCTACAGGGCTAAAATTTAATTTCTGAAATGAGGGGAAATCCATAGTTTCTTTATTGATATTCTTCAAGAAAGTGTGCCAATTTCAATTAAGAATTATTTTAACTGGGGAAAGAAGAAATTTTGAAAATTACAGCTGTCAACAAAACAGAACACCAGGTAGTGAAAGTGCTGCTGAGTGTAAAACTACAAGAAAAATTGAAATATTTTGAGAAATCTGTATCTAGGACTGCTGGCCTGGAGAAGTTTTTACGTGTGTGCAAAAACTGAAGTGTAATTTTGAGACCTAATTTAAATGTTGAAGGACTAGTAAATGCTGCTATGGTTAAAGTTATTGATTCCCTAATGGCGATGAGGTTGAATTCTTAGCTGTAAAGTTTGATTAGGTTGATGGGAAAAGGCAAATTAGAAAATGTGTTGTACTCTTTTTACTTGTAAAAGACCTGTGTGGGAAGTAGTTCCCAGTCTGTATTTTGTATGCTGTATCCATCCATAAATCACAAGGTTTATATTCAGATTCTGCATTTATTAATATTAGGAGTACAGTATTTAAAGAAGGAATGTCATATGTAGCATTGTCACTATTTTGAACAGGGTCTGGTTTATTTCGGGTTGATTGTAGACGTCTGGCATGGTTTGTAGTGGGTACTTAAGGTACTTACACCTTATACCAGGTCCAGTTAGTCCTTATAAGTGAAATGTAGTCAGTGTCTAGAAGCTAGGCTAGGAGACATGCAAAGCTCATGCAATACCACTGTAATTACACAGTACTCACATAAAAGAAAATACTCAGTGTTACAACATTAAAGGTACTTTATTTTGGTGACACAATGCCAAAAATATAATACAGACTATACTCCCTTAGGAGGTAACTAATACATACATTATATACACTAGAATGCAGAACTAGCTGTAAAAACAATAAGAAAACAGTGCAAATAGTGAAAATCACAATAGTTAGAAATTGTCCAAGGGAGAATACAAACCATATACTGTATTAAGAAAGTGGGATGCGAAAGTCGGTTTCCCACCTAGGCAAGTGTAGTGTGTAGAAGGGCGCTGGGAGTATTAAAAAACACCAAAGTTAAGTAAAAGAACCCATCCCAGAGCCCAGGAAAGCAAGAGTAAGGCCCTCATTCTGAACACGGCGGTTTTCACCGCCGTGTTCATGCTGGCAGACTTTCTAGTGGCCGCCAGCCCCCCTGGAACCCCAACCGGCCGTATTATAAACATTCTGCTGGTCCGGCGGGCGGAAACATTGTTTCTGCCCACCTGCCCAGCAGAATGCCTGGCCGGGACATTGCCGGCGGCTCCACATGGTGCCACCGTTAATGCCTCTGTGTGGCAGGGGCAGCTGCACCTGTCGCGCAGATCACTGCCCGTAAATCGGGCAGTGACCTCCGCGATGGGGCACTGCACAGGGACCCCTGCACTGCCCATGCCAAGTGTATGGGCAGTGCAAGAACCCCCATGGGGGCCCCGGAGCACCCCTTCTGCCAGCCTTTCCCTGGCGGGGATACCCACCAGGGAAAGGCTGGTGGAAATGGGATTATTATCCGAGGGGCAGCAGCGCTGCCCTGTCGGATAATGATTCCGTCCACCGCCAGGCTGCCTGTCGGAGGCAGCCTGGTGGTGGAGGAGGGCCGCCTATGGCGGCCCTCCCTGTCATCATTATGTGGCAGTCTGGGCTGCCATAGAGGATGGTGGGATTTCCCGCCACTGCCGGCATGGCGGCCCACACCGCCATGATCATAACAAGAGTCTAAATCACAGTAACTTACGTAGAATACACAAGAACACAAGAAACAAGATTATGCGAAACCAGAAGAGACTGCAAGACACCAATGATGGTCCCCTTCTTCCACAGGTCTTCAGGTCCAGGAATCCAAGTCCAAGAAGCACTGAAGACTCCAGGGAGAACAGGAGCCCCTGCTAACCCTGATGAAGGTGCAAAAGAAGAACCACCAGTGAGGAACAACAGTCAGTACTGCGACCAAGAAGACAGATGTGAGTTCCTGTTTGGTGCAGAAAATGTCCCATGCTGGATGGATGATTTCAGCCTGGTTTGCATTGCTGGATTCCACCAACAAGCCTTGGCACACAAAAAGCTTGCAATTAAAGGAAAATGCGCTGTCCGGGACCAGGAGGAACTGGTAGACTCTACCCAGGATGGGGAGTCAGAGGGTGCTCTCAGCAACTCAAAGAGCCCTCAGAAGACCAGGCAGCATGCACAGGAGTACCACAGCAAGGTGACAAAGAAGGTACAAAAGGAGGCCCACATCGCCAGAGAACGACGCATGAAGCTATGTATCACACGAAGGAGAGCTGGGGGCCGCAGCTGTATGGTGCACAAAGAAGTTCTTGGAAAACTGCCAACAAGCCTTGGAAACTGCAAAACACGAGGTGCACGGGGGTACTGTCTTGCTTTCCTACCTTGACCAAAGTTGGACAGTTGGACATCAGGACCGGTCGGGACCACTTCAGTCCACCATCTCTGATGCTGGATCCACATACTTCATCAGGAGAGGGGACCCAAGCCACTGGTCATCGTTGCAGAGTGGTTCCTGCTGAAGCTGGGAAGTGACTCCTTCACTTCAAGGGAAATTCCTTTGTTCTTCAGGTGCAGACTGAAGACTGGCTGTCCTCTGAGGAGGCACGACTGGGAAACAGTTGCAGTTGCTGGCAGGAACAGACGATACAATGTTGCAGAAGTCATCTTTGCCTCTTTGTTAGAGTTGTAGAATTTCTGGAGGGTCCAGATGCAGTTTCTTCAGTAAGAAGGTGAAGTAAAGGATGCTGAGGATTCCTGCTGGAGTCTTGCAATCCAAATCTGAAGAACCACCCAAGAGAGAGACCTTAAATAGCCCTGAAAGGAGGATTGGTCAGCTACACATGTAAGCACCTTTCAGGGGAGGGCTCTGACGTCACCTGCTGGCACTGCCCACTCAGATGCTCCCAGAGTTCCCTGCCACCTTGGAATCCAAGATGTCAAAACCAAGGGACCCTCTGGAGGAGCTCTGAGCACCACCCCTGGGGTGGTGATGGGCAGGGGAGTGGTCATTCCTCTTTCTTTGTCCAGTTTCACACCAGAGCAGGGACTGGGGGTCCCTGAACCAGTGTGGACTGGATTATGCAAGGAGGGCACCATCTGTGGCCTTCAAAGCATTTCCAGAGGCTCTGGGAGGCTACCCCTCCCATGCCTGTAACACCTATTTCCAAGGGGAGAGGGTATAACATCCCTCTCCCAAAGGAAATCCTTTGTTCAGCCCTCCTGGGCTTGAGATACTCAAGCAACTGGAGGGCAGAAACCTGTCTGTGGGGTGGCAGCAGCTGGGGCTGCCTGGAAAACCTCAGAAGGCTGTAATGGCAGTACTGGGGCCCTCTAAGGGGCCCCCCCAGAGTGCATGGAATCATACAACCAATGCTTGTGAAAGCCTTGAGGTATGATTCCAACATGTTTGATACCAAACATGGCCATATTCAGAGTTATGATTGTGAAGCTGGACATAGGTGGTGACCTATGTCCAGTGCTCGTGTAAAATGGGGTCTCCACACTCATGAATTCCTGGAAAATGATCCTGAAGGTAATGGGGGCACCTCTGCTAGTGCCCTCACACACAGATACTCTGAACCCAGCCTTCAGGGCTGGAAGGCCTGCAACATGGGTGACTTCTAAGTGAACTGGTGCAGTGTAAATGGCAGTGAAAGAGTGTATGCACCATTTCGCACAGGCTGCAATGGCAGTCCTGTAGAAGCCTTTGCATGGGCTCCCTATGGGTGGCAAAAGAAATGCTGCAGCCCAAAGGGATTCCCTGAAACCCCAATGCCCTGGGTAGTAGGGAACCATATACTAGGGACTTATAAGAGGGGACCAGTATGCCAATTTTGGGTGAAATATTGGGTTACCAGTATGCAGTGACAAAATTGAGAGGAGAGAGAGCATAATCACTCGGGTCCTGGTTAGAATGATCCCAGGGCCACAGCCAAACACACTGACATCAAGCAGAAAATGGAGATAACATGCCAAAAGGAGGGTACTTTCCTACATTTATTTTGATAAGAATTTAGTGCAGATGCAAGTTGTGTCAGAGGCTACACCAGATTAAGAAGTAAATATGCTCCTCATTTAGTACAGTATGCCGTTTATGAAAAACAGATATTATTTTCGAAGTGGAGACTTACAAAATAATCTATAAATTTTATCAAAAAAATACAGGAAAAACAAGGAAAAACAAAAAGACGCTTAGAAAAAAAATTGGAAAATGATAGAGATATTGTAGGTTACGAGTTGGAGAACACTAATGGTGTAAACTGCTATGCTAATTTTGTTCTCAATGTTCTCTTCCACCTACTACATGTTGTAAATGCAATTCAAGAAAAACCACAGAACACATTGTATACAGCAATGTTTCATTGCTTTCAATGCTTATCTAATGAAAAACCTGTAATCCATTCTGCTTCAGGGATTCAGAGCTAGTAGACATATAGGCCCTGATTCCGCCGTCCGCCAAGGTACCGCCGCCAAATGACTGCACCGCGGTCAGAAGACCGCGGCGGCCATTCAGACATTTCCTCTGGGCCGGCGGGTGCTCTCCAAAAGAGCGCCCGCCGGCCCAGAGGAAATGCCCCTGCAACGAGGACGCCGGCTCAGAATTGAGCCGGCGTAGTTGCAGGGGTGCGACGGGTGCAGTTGCACCCGTCGCGTATTTCAGTGTCTGCAAGGCAGACACTGAAATACTTTGCGGGGCCCTCTTACGGGGGCCCCTGCAGTGCCCATGCCATGAACAGGATGGCGGTAGTGGGTGTCTGAATCCCCATGGCGGCGGAGCGCGCTCCGCCGCCATGGAGGATTCCCCCGAGCAGCGGAAAGTCGGCGGGAGACCGCCGACTTTCCGCTTCTGACCGCGGCTGAACCGCCGCGGTCAGAATGCTTGTGGGAGCACCGCCAGCCTGTTGGCGGTGCTCCCGTGGTTGGTGGCCCTGGCGGCCACTGGCCGCCAGGGTCAGAATGACCCCCATACTGTGGATCCATAGTATTTACTGTAACTGCTCAACAAGATGCACAGGAATTCATAATGGTGATCCTTGGAGTTTTAGAAGAAAATGAAAATATTGATGACATATTTTGACTGACATGGAACCATGAGTATGAAGATTGATCTTTCTCATCTGCCACTGAAATACAATCAGAGAGATTTCTCTACTTAAATGTTGAATTCTAAAATGTGTCTTTTGATAAACTACAGAAGAGTGACAAAAACATGACCTATCAAATTGTAAATCAACTGTATTGTCTAGATTGCTTATGCCGAAAAGTGGTAAATACATTAAAGCAATGTTTCAGTCTTCGGTCTATGTGAATCATTACTGCTTGACACATCATTAGGCCTCTCAGGGGTAATGTCTACAAACAAATGTGCAAAATACAGCTGTTGATTATATCTGTTAGTAGTATTGTACAAGGTATAATAAACAAAATATTTTAATCATATGGTATTTTGCTTAGTGTAGTAACTGTAGCTTAATTAAATAATTTAGAAACTGTAGTGAGTGCAATTCCCAGTATCACTTATTTGTGGTGACATACTGTGGACTTATGTTTTTTCTACAATCTATATAATCGTGTTTTCCAAACTGTTCCAAAATTTTACAATATTCTGTTTATATGTACTAGTATAAAGCCTGGAAACAGAAAAAATGTGGGAAATTAAACATTTGTATTATAATGTCATAGTGTGATAGCATATGAAATGTATACAGTTTTGTTTCAGAACTATTCCAAACATAGTAGTAACATATTTATGTTAATTTTCTTTTTCAACAGTGTTTGGAGAGATATGGTATTAAATGTATCAAGACACTAGTAGTGGCAGAGAAATATTTCATTCAGATAGTTACGGGTATGAAATGCTTTGCCACAGCTTCTTTTTTATTACTCACCCATACAGTACTTCACACACGCTCAGTCACTCTCCCTTGTAAGTAATTACAAAACTGAACATCTACCACTTATACCCTCACTAACTCATTCACATAGTCATGCTCACACACCACTCATACACTTACTCACCCATACAAAACACATGTACTCAATCACCCAGAGTACTCATGCACTAATTCACTCATCTATATACCACTCATGCACCCACACACCCCATACACCACTTATACACTCTCAATGACCTATAATGCAATCATACAGTCACCCAGTCATCCATACAGTTCTCATGCACTAACCCACTCATCCATGGACCACTTATGCACTCACTCAGTCCAGTCCATTACAAACCACTCATACATTCACTCACCTATAGACACACTCATGCACTCACTCAACCACTCATACAGGACTCAGGCACTCACGTACTTGCACATGCAGGCACTCATACACAGTTAATCACCCATACACCACTTATGCACTCACTGAGCTACCCATATATCATTCATACAGTCACTTACCGATAGATCCAGTCATACACTCAATCATCCATACACCACTCATGCACTCACTCAGTCACCCATAGACTATTCATACAGTCACCCAATCACCCATACACTGCTCATGCACTAATTCACTCATCCATACACCACTCATACACTCCATTACATATAGATACACTCATATACTCAGTCACCCATACAGGACTCAGGTACTCACACATACACATACACTTGGTGATTCACCCATAAACCATTTATGAACTCAGTAAATAACTCATGCACAAAGTCATACAAACACAAAACGAAGAACATGCATTCAGACCATCACAAATATAACATGTTATTATTTTTTAACCAGAATGAGTGATTCCAAAAACAAGAACGTTTTTTTCAACTTTTTTCAATTTTGTGTTATCAAATAATTTTGTTATGTTTGGTGTTTTATTTTTCAAACCAAAACTTTAAAACATGGTGCTACCTTAAACACCACAAAATTTCATTGGAGAACAGAAAAAACAAAAAAAGAACACTTATGAGTGTTGATGCTGCTAATGATGGTCAGGATTGATTGCTCCCCCAACATTCAAACTGGCCTTACATTTTAGGCAGTACTATCCCACAGCTAATTCAGGAACAGTGACTGGTGGATCTGTAGATAGCACAGGGCCAGATGATGTGCCTGGCTACGACTCATGTTCTCTGTATGTTCCGAGGGAGGGTTCCCTTACCCTCTGTGCTCTTGCAAGGCATCCACTGTTGATTGTTTAGAGATGCTTCATTATGGATGAAGTTCCACAGGAATATTTTCTCTCAGGTACCCGAGACAGTACTTTTTTGCACAATGTGCATGTAACCTTCCGTGCATTCACCTGGTTTTCTCTCTCAGGGATTTAAAAAAAGGTCCCCAATATATTTTTCTTCCTCTTTTTTGGTGGTTCCTCTTTGTCAGAATGATTGCTTTAAATTTATTTTTTCTGTACTGAAGCAGCTGACAGTCTAGATTTGCCAGCAACAGCGAAACCACCAAAAACAAAAAACTATAGACAAACACAGGACTGTTCCCAGTGAAACACCAGAGGGGGGAGTGAAAATGGGTGGAGCATTCCTCTGCAAATAATGGAAAGGTGTTCAACCAATAAAATACTGCTTTGTGTGAGTCACGTGTGGTGTCGATTGCTTACTTATGAAATTTAATAAAAACAAGCTTTAAAACATTTGTCTGCATTTATACCACTTTTAGGGGCAGATTTATGAAAAGTGGTGCTGCACCTAGTGCAACAACACTTTTCTTGTGCCCATCAGTGCACCCTAATGCCACCATGTGTGCACCGTATCTAAAATATGGTGCACCATGTGGTAGTCAGGAGGACTAGTATCATAATCTTTTGACGCTAGTCCACCGCTTTGCTGGATTAGCATCAAAAATTATTGAATACAATGAAATTCTCATTTTAACACCTGCCCCTAGTGCCAGAATGCCCGCTTGCATACATTATGCCTGACGTGTCACTAGCAATGCTGTGATTGATTGGCCTCAACCTGGCTGCAAAGTTTCACCTGCCATTTTAGATATTGGTAAATGGTCCCCAGGGTGAAAAATTCTAAATAAAAAAATGCAATTGAATGGGTCAGGGTAGAGGGACCCTGACCCTTGGGTGCAATATAGGGGTTTGTAAGGGACCCCTGATGGGCAAAAAAGTGCCCTGAAATCTTTTTTTTCAGGTTTGTGGATCCACAGGGGCACTATGCACAGCCCTTGTTTAACTGTTTAAATCAGCAATGGATCCATGAATCATGCTGTAACACACATATATATATAAATCTATCTATATATATATATATATAGATATATATATATATATATATGTGTGTTACAGCATGATTCATGGATAAATATATATATATATATATATATATATATATATATATACAGATCCACATATCCACTGAGACATTCACAAACCCATGTAGACACACCCACTCACAGGCCCATGTGGACACACACTCACTGACAGTTCCACTTAGACACACTGTGAGAAAACATGGCTGATTGCAGAGGTCCCCTAACTCTGATGGCGCCCTGGGTACTGCTAACCAGTCCCAGGGCCTGTGCTCTGTGTAAAATGAGTATGCCAATCAGGATTATTATAATTGGTAGTATCAACCTACCTATAAGTCCTAGTATATGGTAAGGCATGTAGGTTTAGCTTAGGTACTGTACCCATAGCTCACTGCTGAGGTGCCCAGTGTCATTTTAAAGGAAGGCCTGCCTTGCTGGCTGCTTTTAACGTTTTATGCAAATTCGACTTTGGAATTAAAAGTACTTCCAAAGTCTTAAACTACCTTATTTTTACATATAATTCACCCCTAGGGTGTGCCTATGTGCCCCTAGGGTTGCATGCCATAAGCAGGGACCTTACAAAAATTGTTTTATAAGCCATGGTCAGTTAAAATAGCCAAAAAAGAAATTCCCTCACTGTAGTGAAAGGCCTCCATATGCTAAAATGGGGAGAGTTTATTTTAATTAAATTGAGTTTGGTATCAAATTATTTGTTATAATAAATCCCACAATTTACAATTGTTTGACATAATATAGCTAGTTCAGGTAAAGAGCTTTAAAACTCTCCCTGAAAGTTGCCAACTTCAGCTCTGTAGTGCCCCTCTCTGATTGGCCAGCCTCTGGCAGCCTGGCCAGGCTGCCTTCGTGAGGTATAAAGTGGCCTGGGCTGAACACAAAGGATGTGTCTGGGGGAGGAGATCTGCCTCAGCAGATGGGGAAGCAGGAAGTGGGGGACGGCAGCCAAACTGGTGTTCAAAGGCAGGGAAGGACATTTGAAGCAGCCCAGCACCTCCCTCACATCCTGCAACCCCAGACAATTAGGTGCCCTCTTGATTAGATTAGGAGAGGGCAGGAGAGGGGTGTGTTTAGGATTTTTAGACACACCAGTGGGTGGGCACAGCCAGATCTAACCTCCAAAAATCACTTTAAGCCATGTTGGATTTTTGAGGAACGTTGCTCCCTGGGATTGATTTTTGCCACACTTCCCAGGAAGTGGTCATCCAAGGGGGAAGGAGCCTGCCTGTGATTGGATACCCAGGACCCCCCTGTTTTTCACCCAGGAGCAAGGATAAATATGGAAGAGCTGCACACACACACACCTCAGATCCCCACATGGAAGAACATCAGAAGAAGAAGGACTGCCTGCTGGAACCCTGATCTGCACCTGGACACTGCACTCTAAAGGACTGCACCAGC
Organism: Pleurodeles waltl; assembly: GCF_031143425.1. Lineage (NCBI taxonomy): Eukaryota > Metazoa > Chordata > Amphibia > Caudata > Salamandridae > Pleurodeles > Pleurodeles waltl. The sequence continues at coordinate 1,515,673,721 of NC_090440.1, forward strand.
TGCACACTTGGGCTTCACCACAAGAAGGACTTTGCCTGACTTCAACTGGTTCAAGGGGGGTCTCCTTGTTTGCTACAGGAGCAAAATAGTTAACCAGAGTCCCCTGCATCAAATCCTGAAGAAACTGACCAACCGGCCACTGTCCAGTGGTAATTTTGGAGTTTGAGGTGCATTCTGGGAGTTGGGGTCCGCACCCTCAAAGAGCAACCCTCAAAGAGCAACTCATAGCTTATGGAACCTTAGAGTGAGCTGTGGACTCCTATAGGACCTTCAAAGACATTCTGGAAGAAGATCTAGAAGTTTAGAGAATATTGGTGAACTTTTTGGAAAAAGATCCATAAAGGCACCGACCAGCCGCAATGAGTCTAGCCAGCTTGCCTCAACCGTGACTTGGTCTGACTTGCAGGTTCGTCCCGCTGAAGAAAATCTCCAAAAAAGTGACTACATTTGAAAGTAGAAATGTGCCTGGACCTCCAGCGCAGTGTATCCGAAGACGGCTCTGGGGATGTCAGATTAAAATTCAGGTTTGGCCTGGTTGAAGGATTTTCATCTTAAAGAATCATCTAAGTCCGAACGTAGAAATCTTCACTGAGGTCTCCTGTGACAGGTAACCGAGGAAGGGCTCCAGGGAGGTCGGATCGGACTGGCGACTTAGTCCCGCTGAAAAAAATTGACTGAGACCAAAGGTAAACTTTTGAGCGAAGCCTACTGCTTGCTGTAGCTGAGCAAGGCTCCATCTCAGTCGGTCTTAAACTTTGACTTTCCTCCGGTCGAGGTGTGATCTGATGACCAGATTTGCCGCATTTTATTTTTATGCACTAGAAAACAAGAATTCTTTAAAAATTCATATCTCCGTTTCCCCTTATCCAATTTTAAACATTTTGGTGTCATTTTGAAGATAAAAATATAATCTATTTTTATTAATTGTTGTTTGATTTTTATCGTGTTTTGTGTTTTACCTATTTACTGTTTTTAAAAGCTTTACACACTTGTCTCCTAAGTTAAGCCTTCTCGCTCATTGCTAAGCTACCAAGGGTTGAGAGGGGTTTAATTTATTGAGAACTAACTGGACTTCAGTGGAGGTTAATGGTCTATTGTTAAGTGTAGGTAATTACCTGCCCTTACCAGTAATCCACTTTCCAGCAATTTTGGTGTGCAGTGGTGAGATCCTGTACTTGTGTTTAAATTCACAATACAGTTTTAAGGGACATAAGTTAAAAATCCTCTAAATTGACCTAGAGCAAAAGCATTTTTGATTTTTCAAATTTGGACAAATTTTATAATTACTTAATTTTTGATTGTTCTAAATTGTTCTAAATTGTTCTGATCAATTGGTGCCAAAGGGGCATATTTATACTCTGTTTGTGCCCGATTTGCGTAATTTTTTTTATACGCAAATACGGCGCAAACTTAACTCCATATTTATATTTTGGTGCTAGACATGTCTAGCGCCAAAATATTGGAGTTAAAGTAATTTTGTGCCTGCGGAAAACTACCTTGCATCAATGAGATGAAAGTTAGGTGTTCCAGGGCAAAAAATGACTAAAGCCCCATTAATCCTCCAGTGCAAAAATGATGCACTGGGGAGGAGGAGTCAAAAAATTGAGCAAAGCTTGCTTTGCACTATTTTTAATGCCTGGTCAGGGCAGGCATTAAGGAACCTGCGGGCCTATTTCCATGGAGAACACCATGGAATAAGCCCACAGATGCCCTCCCCATGCCCCAGGGACACCCCCACCCACATCAGAGGGACAGTGGAGGATGGGGGACCCCATCCCAGATAAGTATAGGTAAGTACAGGTAAGTATTTCATTTTTGTTTTTTAAAGTTCAATTGGGGGCCCTGAAATGGGTCCCCCTACATGGCACTGGGTGCCAGGAGTCATGTGGTATGGATGGTTTTGCATCAGAAAGTGACTCTAGGCAGGTTAGAGTCATTTCATTTTTACTCTAACCTGCTTAACGTCATTTTTTGGTGCAAAACCCCCTTCTTCCATATTGCCAGCCCCACCAGACTAACGTCATTATTTTTTACTCTAGCCTACCCTTTGCACTGGCTTGCACCATTCCATAAATATGGTGCTCAGCTGGTGCACAGAAATGGTGCAAGCTGGTGCTAAACTTTTTGGTGCAAAACGGCGTTAGTGCAGTTTTGCAACAAAAAGTATAAATCAGGGCCAACGTTTCTTAAGTGACACAAAACTTGAGGGAGGCCATGGAGCTTGACCTGGCTAGCCTCCCACACTCACTGCAGCTGTGCTTGGGGTGTTGGGCAGAAAGAGGGGATTACCTGCTGCTGGGGGTTCTGTGGCATCAGCCCAAGAAGAAACAGACCTGGACCTCAGGGAAAGGGAACTTGAGGCACAGGTCCGATTTCCAGACAGGGCACCTCGGATCAGTGCAGGTTCATGATGACTTTGATGCCCAGTGATGATGCGTGAGAAATCCGGTTGCACGGTGTTGGAAAACCACGCTGCATAGGGTGTTGCATTGTTTCTCCAGCCGCAATGCATCGATCTCCCATCCACGATGCAGGTGGAGCGTCGATTTGAGCAACAGAGTGGGTGGCACTTCGTTTTTCAGCCGCGTTGCAGGTGATGCATTGAAAATTCCCCATAGGGTGTTCTGTGCATGGATTTCAGTCTGGGGTCTGCTGACTTCACCTCTCAAGGGCGCAGAAGGCAGAAAGGGCGGAGTCTCAGCAGAGAGTCCAGGTACTGACAGAGGAAGTCATTGATGGCCATGAGACTTCAAAACAGGAGGCAAGCTCAGTTCAAGCCCTTGGAGATTCTTCACAAGCATGAATATACCACAAAGTCCAGCCCTTATCCTCTTTCAGGCAGAAGCAGCAACTGTAGGCCAACTCAGCAAAGCACATCTCACAGGTAAGGGGCAGTACTCTTCCTCCAGCTCTACAGCTCTTCCCCTTGGCAGGGGTTCCTCTTGATTCTAGAAGTAATCTAAAAATATGGGATTTTGGTTCTACTACTTATACCCCTTTCTGCCTTTGAAGTAGGCAAACTTCAAAAGAAAGTCTCTGTTGTTTACGGGATCCTGCCTTGCTTGGGACAGGCCCCAGACACACACCAGGGGGTTGGAGACTGCATTGTGTGAGGGCAGGCGCAGCCCATTTAGATGCAAGTGACTACTCCTCCCTCCACTCCAACCCATATGGCTCATCAGGATATGCATCTCAGCTCCCGTTTTCGCACTGTCTAGGGGGGATTCACAAACAGACCAACTGTCAGTCTGACCCTAGCAGGGAATCCACAAACAGGCAGAGCCGCAGAATGATTTAAGAAAGAAAATGCCCACTTTCTAGAAGTGACATTTTCAAAATAACAATTTAAAAACAAACTTTACCAAAAGATGTATTTTTTAATTTTGAGTACAGAAACACCAAACTCCATATTTCTAACTACTCCCAAAGGGAAACCTCACTTAAAAGTTACTTAAAGGTAACCCCCATGTTAATCTATGAGAGATTAACATGGAACAGTGAAGAACTAATTAGGCAGTATTTCACTGTTAGGACATATAAAACACATCAGTACCTGCCCCACCTTTAACCTTCACTGCACCCTGCCGATGGCACTACCCAGGGCCTACCATAGGGTGCCTTACATGTACAAAAAGGAAAGGTTTGTGCCTGTTGAATAGGCAGTTTAAAACTGCACCCACAGACACTGCAGTGACAGGTCTGAGCCATGTTTACAGGGCTACTCAAGTGGGTGACACACCAGTGCTGCAGGCCCACTAGTAGCATTTGATTTATAGGCCCTGGGCACATCTAGTGTACTTTACTAGGGACTTACTAGTAAATTAAATGTGCCAGTCACGGAAGAGCCGATTACACATACAATTTACACAGGGAGCACTTGCACTTTAGCAGTGGTTAGTAGTTGTAAAGTGCCCAGAGTACCAAAAACAGCAAAAACAGATCCAGCACACAGTCAAAACATGGGAAGCAGAGACTAAAAGACATGCGAGGGTATGCCAAGGATGCCAGGTCTAATATTCTCCTTTTCCTAGTCATTTTGGATCACATACTCACTATTGTTTATTATTTTTATTTTATTTGTATTTATGTTTCTTGTTAGACCGCATTCAGACCAGTGGTATTGAAGCACTAAAACAGGAAAGTAGGCCGAAGCTATTCCAAGATCTAGGGGGAAAATAGCCAAGTCTTGAGTTGCTTACTTTATGGAAGAAAGAATGAGATTCCTCTGATCTCAATTTGAAAAGAATTCCATAACTTAGCAGCTGCTATTGCGAAAGCCCAACATCCCCCCATTTAAATTTTTTGCTCCTCGGGATCCTCTCCATTTTAAGATTAAGTGATCTAAGTGAGCAACTAGGTGTATACCAATTGATTGTGGTTTCTAAGTCATCTGTACCCTGGGAATTAAGAGCTTTACGCACCAAACACAGGGGCAACTTTATGGAAAGTGGAGTGCAGCACCACTTTCCCTGCACCCCCCCCCCCACCGCCACCATGTGTGCACTGTTTTTTAAATACGGCACACCATGGCACAGGGTAGAGGGCAATAGCATGATTTCTCATGATGCTTTTGATGTACTCTGCAGGAGTAGCACCAAAATATTGGCGCTACTCCTGCATAGTACATAGAGCCCCCATTCTAAAGAATGGAAGCCCCCTTTTAATGCCTGCTCTCGAGCAGGTCTTTAAAAGTGCTGTAAAAAATGGCACAAGGAAATCTCATAGATTTCCTTACACCATTCTTCTGACTCCCCTAACAGGGGAACGCCCCCTTTGCATACGTTATGCCTGGTGCCGGCATAATGTAGTGCAAAGGGTTAAAGAGTGGAGCAATGCATGCATTGTGGCAACCCGTAAATACAGCACAGGGATTTTGGCCTTTTTGGGCCACATTAACGTAAAAAATAACAACGTTAATGTGGCGCAAGGTGGCGCTAGGGCATTATAAATGTGCCCCACAGTGTCTTAAAGGTAATACATTTCCTAATTGGAAGCCAGTGCAGCTTCCACATGCCCTCCTTAATGGAAGAGAACCTGGATAACCCGAGCACCAGTCGGGTGGCTGAGTTTTTAACAAGTTGAAGCTTGTTCAAAGATGGTTGGTTAAATTTAAGCTATAGGGCATTTACAGTAGTCCAATCTGGACACAACAAGAGCCAGAGTTACCGTCACTCTGAGTTCCTGTTGGATAAATGGCAGGACTTTCTTTAGAATTTGAATTAGCCAGGAGGACGTGTTAGTAACTTTATTTACCTGACCATCAAAAGTTAATGCTGAGTCATAAATAACCCAGAGATTCCAGACCGCAGGTCTTGGTGTAGGTAATGCACGCATGTCTCGGGCTACCAGTTATGATTCCAAATGGTGGTACACGCACCATAGACTATAACTTCGGTTTTGTCCCCATTTATATTTAACCTGTTTTGATGCCTCTACTTACTGACTTCACTCACACAGGTTTGAAACCTGTCAGGTGTAATGTGAACTTTGTCTTGAACGGTAGCGATAACTTGGGTGTCATCAGTATATGAGGACACCTGGAAGTCAAAAGACCGAATCAGCTTAGACAGAGGGGCAACATACAGATTAAAGAGGGTCGGACTCAAAGATTATTCCTGGGGAACCCCACAGGAGATCTGGTAAGGGGCTGAGCGGAGGTGCCCGCACTTGACTTACAATATTCTCTCTTGGAGAAACGTCACCAAAATACTCAAAGCCAGGTAGGGTTGGTGGATCAGTATTTGGGGCAAGATGGTGTCGAATGCAGCTGACAGATCTAGTAGGATTAGAATAGCGCCCCCTTCCTGCTCCACCTGTTTTCTTATAATAATCAACAGGCCAGGAGAGACCCAAGGGAGACCCCAGTCATCCAAGAACCAGCCAGGAGGGTCCAGAAAAGTCCCAGGAGAAGAGAAAGCACAAGTGTCGCTTTAGCAAGGAGGAGCATGACATCTTGGTCAGACGTTGTGAGGTGATGGAGCACCAGCAACAGCTCTTTGTCACCTCCCAATAGCAAGTTGGTAGGAGAGACACAATATGGCAGCAAATAGTGGATAAAATCAACAGTGTCACAGAGGTGAAGAGGACTGCGAGCTGAGTGCAAGAAGTGCTGGCATGATTGCAAGCACAGGATTAAGGAGAAACTCACCAGGAACTGTAAGTCAGCACTGCAGATTGGAGGTGGAAGTCCCACACTGCAGGAGGACCTGGATGAGCTAGAGGAGGTGGCTGAAGCAGTCATCCTGGAGGAGCCACCTACCAGGAACCACCACAAATGCAGGGTAAGTTGCAGGGGGGGGGATATCTGGAACTTAACTAATGGCAGAAGGGGACGGCACATAGGACACACTCTATGCATGCTAGCGGGTAGCATCAAGATGCATAGGCCCTGAATCAAGATGCACCATCTCCACCCAAGCCACACATGTATTGACTCTTTGGTTGTGTTTTGCACTCCAACATATACACAACATCAACATAGGCCACTCATTATGGCTAAACTCCACCATGTAAATATGCACCACATTGCCTGGTAGGCATGCGCAAATAGTGTGGCTGTGCCATTAAAACACCCATTGCATTTTGTCAAAGCCCCTGTACCAGCACAACATAGACAGAGACTAGGAAGGAAGTCAATAACACACCAGGTGTGGTGTCCGGCTGGTGTCTCTGCCCAAAATGCTTCCCTTCCTCATGGTTGCAATGCCTTATCTTGTGTGTGCTGCATCTTGTAGCATACATTGAAATGCTATCTCAGCAAAAATAGCTTGTACACCAATCTTCACATGAACAAATCATCCCTTCAAGGCAGGCACCTCGTCATCATGCTACAACAATGTCTGTGTTGGTACAGGGAGAACAAATCTGTGCAGGTGCATGGGGAATTGCAGGGCTGTACTGTATGCAAGAAAATATGCACATTCCTGCATATCTAAACTGCTGCAGTGTACTGCAACACATATTGCAGCCTCCCTGAGCCATGCCACATGAGAAAAATCAGCCCTGAAGCTTGCAACCTATGGAACACAATCCATACTGGGAGAACCACAACACCTAAGACAACCATATGCGCCATATGGTAATGGCCACAAAATAAAATACATACAACACGTTGTGCATGTATGTGAACATCATGTGTGCAGCTGTACAAGTAGCAGCATTCTCACCATCTGACAAGATACAGGGCTAGATCAAACAGGAAATGATGATGCGTGCTGCTGTGCCAAATTTGCCAGCATCACGCACAGTCAGTTTCAAGATGCAAGGATGTGCCATATATATAGGGATACATCGCATCCCTGTGTACCCTCTTCCACAAGTGGTAATTAGATGTTGTGTGCCAACACAGCTACTCTTGGACCACAGTGCAAAATCTGAGGCAGTGTAAAAAAAAACGCAATTTGTGTAGTTATAGTACACCCACAGCAACACCCATTGCACACACCTTCCACGCAAAGGGCTGGGTGTGAAGGGGCCATATATGTAAGGTGGTGTCAAGGCACAAAAGGTGGCTTCATGCCACCTTGAACATATAGGGCAGGACATTGCTCTGCCTGAGCCTAATCAAAAGTGACACTCAGGTTGCTCTTAGGGCACCTACATATGCCCCAAAATGCCTATTGAGTTTGACCCATATAATGTCCAATGCTACACATAACTTCAACCACAACCTTAGGTAAGTAACATGTCACTGAGCCTCCAGTGGCAAATAAATGATGTCTCATGTCAAAGGTCAAAACAATCAAATATTGATTTTACATTATCTAATTGCAGAGGATGATGGTTTACCTCCTGTTGACTTGCCTGTCCTGGAATTTGCAGATGACATAGATGACCAGCTGTCAATCAGTAATGAACAGACTCTCCAGGATTCTCTAGGATCACTCCAGAGACCACCTCCAGTCGCAAGGAGGACACACAGCATTGTGAGGTCTCCACATGAACTACCCAGCTACCAACACACGCCACCAACCATTTTCACACAGCCCTGGACTCCAAGGACCCAGAGATCAGCTTTCATAGGACAGGTAGGAGTCCAATGGGAGCTGGCCAAGCAGGTGGGGGTTGGATGGAGACCATGGTAGGCAGCCTAGAGGGAGTACACACATGCCTCATTCAAAATAAGGACAACTCAGCTGCCATCAGAGGCACCCACTCCCCGCTAGGTGGACTCCAGAAGTCTCTGACTGATATAGCTGCTGTCATCACACAGAGCCTACAACAATCACACTCAACCCCCACCAATAAAAAAATGAAGCAAAACCCACCCCTATACTAAACCTAACATATGCCTACCCTACACTAACCTAATACTACCCATCACCACGCCCCAAAACCTAAAACCACCCCAAAATCTCACCCTAACACCTAAAGTACTCCACCCTCCCACCCTGCCCCTTAAACTACCACGACCCCCAGCCCTAAAACCTAAAATTACCTCATCCACCCACCCCAAAAAACTAAAATTACCCCACCCCTAAAACTAACCCCAACCCTACCCCAGCCCCACTTACCTGACCGCATCCTCTTCGATCTGAGTCTGTTTTCCTCTGTCTTAACCACGCATGTTTGTAGTTCTGGACATGCATGGTTAAGGCAGAGGAAAAAGGGTCATTGTTCAGGAAAGTGTTGTTCCACTTTTGTGGACAAAGACTCTTGTTTTTCCGCTGTTGTGGTTTAGGCTGCTTCCCATGCAGAATACCCTGGAGTCCATACATTAGTAATTGGCCTCCCTGATAGAAAACATGACTGCCTACCACCGTGATGTTGCTGCGGTGTTGAAAAATCAGCTGTTCCTCCTTGCTGCAATGATGCCTTATGTGTTGCCAACAAATGGCATGCTGCCCGGACCTTTGACTCCACATCTCTATCCCCTGACGTGTGTGTGGCTCCCTCTACCTCTACAACTGCATCAGCCATTGCACAGGATGCACCACACACAGAGGATGAAGATGTAGATGGAATACAATTCACGTGGAAAAGCACCCGGAAGCACCAGTCTGTGCCACATGGACAGTTTCTCCTTAGTTCTGGTCTTAAGATCATGCCAGTGTTGTGACAGTAGGAAATGCACCCTCTTCACCTAAACACTGTTGATTTGTCTGCTATGTACTGTCATTGTCTCTTTTATACCAAATGGCAATTTTTTAACTCCTCACTAATGAACACTACTGCTAACCATGTCTCATGACAAGTCCCTCAACCCTGGACTCCGATTGTGCTACATATGGCTAACGTTCACTCATGGGGTCTGTGAACTGGAGATTCTACAGAATTCACAAATTCAATTTCACCTGTAAATAAAGCACCTTGTACACATGTAGCATTTCTACGTTTATCCATGTCAATGTGTCAATGTGTTCAGAATATCAGCACATAATTGCATGACTGTCAGACACAAAGCCACACACTAGGATCCTAACATGAGAAAGATGAATGGTGGTGCTGTCGGCTACAACCAACTTACTGAGTGTTCTATATAAATTTTGAACAGATAACCTTTGTAGTAGACATATAGCTACGCTCTGAACCAAGTCAAAGATAATTTACTCAGATGGGAGTACCAGGACAATTTATTTGTGTGTATAGGAGAAGCTAACTTTATCAGTGATGCCCACCTGTCAGTGTTGCAGGACACAGTTTCAAATTTGCCTGTTGTCAGATGTGCCACACTTTTCAACAATGAAATTGCAGGACCCTATCAATGACAGATGAAGCATCATATTTACCTGTCCAAGGTAAAGTATACATATACTTTGTGAATGGCTGGAACACTGGATGGCAAATGTATGCACTAGTAAATGGTATGTAGCAGCCAATCTGACAGCTCTTTGGTCATAGGGGATACACATGGTAAACCTGGGAAATCAAGACAGTAAATATGCCCTGGGACATTTCTCCAACTTGGCCACTGCACTCATGAGAACCCCCAGACACACAATCAACTTACAAAATTATTAGGCTAAGAAAAACAGGATTTATTGTAAAAACATATACATACGACTAAGCTAAAAACTACCTTATGCTAAACTAATCTATACTAACTTAACAACTACACCTATCTAACCTATTATAAACTTATCATACACATGTAACACCACACTCTAAACATTGGTCCCCCACCCCCTTAAGAGACAAGATACACATAGATCAACATAAACTATAACTAAATATGTACTAACCTAAACTATGGCATAAACAAATATATATATTTTGGGTATTTTTATTTTTTATACACACATATTCCGGCATTACCCCTCACTCAACCCCCACCAATAAAAAAATGAAGCAAAACCCACCCCCTATACTAAACCTATGCCTACCCTACACTAACCTAATACTACCCATTTAAAACCCAATCTAAAACAATATTAAACAGTAAAAGAGAGGGAAAGGAACTGGGAGGTTGTAGAACAATTTAAGTTCAATTCTTTATTTCTTCAGTTGCTTTTTGATTTATCGCAACCCGTTTCTCAGCACTCTCCTCCAATTTTTCAAGTCTGGTTAAAATCTTGGCCATGTCCCATCTCATGTCTAGTTCACATTGGCTAGCAACAACTGACTGCAGCAGGTAGCTCAACTTGTGCCTGGCTCCTGGCTGGTGCAGTTGATGTGGAGGGCTTTGGACTGGCTGTGGTCCCCTGCACTCCTATGCCCATATTTATACCTTTTTTGCGCCACATTTGCAAAGTTTTGTGACGCAAAACCAGCGCAAACTTAAAAACACAATTATATTTTTTAAGTTTCCGCCGATTTTGCATCAAAAAGTGACACAAATGTGGCACAAAAAAAGTATAAATATGGGCCCTAATGTTTTTCCTACAGTGTCCTTGTGTGGCTGTGGCCGCTGTGGAGGTCCACCATGTGCAAATGCCCGCCTTTCCCCAGATGCCTTCTCACTGTGGAACCTCCTTCCCATTCGGTGGTATCCTGTTTCCACCTCCATTATGTGCCAGTAGTGTTCGCCCCTCCTATGAAAAGCATGCCTCTGGTCTGGTGTTATTTTGGCAGTGGAAACAAGAGGCAAAACAAGCATCAGTTACAGCATTGGGTGGAGGTTGTACATATTATGTACACTGCAACTGCAGATAACACACATTCCTCAATAATGACTTACTCCTCATCTATGACTATTTTCCCACCAGCCATCTACAGTATCATGTACATGTCACTGGGATAACAGCTATTCATTGTTAACCAACAGGGCCCAGAGCTGAACGGACAAAATTGTCCATGATCAACTTTTGTGTCAAACTTGTGATGATCACGTGCCCCAACAAGTCTGGATTTCCTGTGTGCCTGTGCATAAGGGCAGCTGTGTATGCAATCCATAACCTTGACACCCCTGGTGAAACATCAAGGCTTGCCCTGTCGTCAGGAATGCAAAGTGGGGGCAATATGATGGAGGGTCTGGTAACTTCCAACTGGCTATTCTAAGGTTTGGAAAATCTTCATTCATGTGTCACGGTGTAAGACCTGGCCTGAGCATATGTTAAAAGGGGGCACGCCATTGTCCATTATGTGGCGACATGTACAACTGATGCAATTTCCCCAGAACTTTTGGCCAAAGCCTGACCTACACATCGAATTTGTCTTCACATTACAGAACTGAAGCCCCCTAACCTGTGCTATGTTGTGCTAAATGTGTTAAACGGCACACACATGGTGGCTGTATGGGTGCCCTTAGGCCCACAGTTAATTTGAGACTGCACTGGGTGCTGCAACAGTATCCTAATACATTGTACATCATTTGCACATGCATGTCAAACATCCTCAAAGTACCAGGTAATCACACAGCATTCGCGTCATATGTGATGTTACCTACATCACTCACAAATATCATGGTGGCAGGACCATGTTGTGAAAACTGCTGAGATCTGTTGTGGGATGAATCATAGACTTTTCCCACAACCATCTGGAGCCGAGTTGTCTACTAATTGTGTACACTACTGACTGTTGTGCAGCATAATATTGGTCCTTGCATTAGTACAGTCTTATTATGTCTGAAGGGTTCTGAGGCACCTGTGGTGCATGTGTCTCCTACATAAGCCCCCAGAGACGTCTGAAGTTATAACCCACATCTATAGTGTCTTGACAGTAAGTGTAAGCTATGTGAGGAACACAGTGTTGACAATAGTGCTGTGAGAAAGTGGTTGTCAACAGGAATGCTACGTACATTAACAGCTGCCCTGACACCTATCATGGTAGACATCAATGAATATGCGGCCAGCCATTACAATTCCTTTTACACTCAATGTCATGCCAGCACACGTTGCCCCATGTGCTACAAGCAAGCCATTCATATTACACAACATTCCAACAGACATTATGTCACCATCCATTTTCCAATGATATAATAACGTTGGTCAGGCAAAACCATATTTCATAGCATTCCACACTTTAGACTGACAAACACCAAACCCCGGATTGGCACACATGACGCACAAGATGAAACTTACAAGCTGCATTGGGGTCTTCAAATCGGGCCTTCTCACCTACGGTGTAGGATAGGGGTCCACCTGCCAGACATCAATGGAAACCATTGCTTAAGGCAATTTGTACATATCAGTTATGGACAACATTGTTCACTGTCAACTTGTTAGGCTGAGTGAGCAAATCATCCTAGTGGTAGTTAAGAGCAACTGACAAACATCTATGAACAGTCAATCACACATAGTCTCAGGTAATGTAGACCCACGAACAAACAAACCATCACTGTCCCTGAAACTCCTGTGCTGCTTCTCACTGCACTATTTATACATTACATTGTCAAGCAAGTGTTTGGCAGCTCTACACCTCCATGACTATATGGGACTGCATTACACTGTATACTGCATCAAAGGGGCATGCAATGGTTGGTGCAGTGTGTTGGACCTGGCCCTTTTTGCAGGGTCATCCCCAAACTTTTTGCCTCATTCATCCTATTTTTTCTGACCACTTGTTGTTTGCTCTAGGACTCTGAGTACTTTATCACTGCTGATCAGTGCTAAAGTGCAGGTGCCTTCCCTTCTAAAGTTGGTATGATTGGCTTACACCTAATTGGCACATTTAATTTACCTGTAAGTCCCTTGTACAGTGGTATCTCTATACCAAGGGCCTGTAAATTAAATGCTACTAGTGGGCTTGCAGCGCTGTTTGCGCCACCCACAGAAGTAGTGGATTTAGTAGTAGTAGTGAATGGTCTTCCTGGGCTGAGAAAAGGGGAGGCACACCTGCATTTGTAAAAGCTGTGACCTGGCCTTACACAAAGTGCTCGTTTACCCCCAACTGTTGTCCGGAGCCTGTGCTGGAGGATAGAGAGAACACTCCTAGAAGCAGTTGTAACTGGTTGAAACCATCTTCTCCCCCTCTTTGAAATTGCTTTGCAAAACTGATTATAAGTACAGGGGATTTTCCCCATGTAAAACACACAAGAAACATTCTTTACGTAATGGACACAGAATGCTATTGGAGGGACCTACCAGGAACCGCCTTGGACTGCTGCTGCTGTTCTGACCTGATCTGCTGGGTCACTAGGAGGAACTGCCAATGACTGCATCCCCTTTGCGCTGGCTTGATGTTGGGCCCTGCCACCCTGTGCTTCACTTATGTCCCCAGAGGCTGGGTGCTGTGGCCTCTGCCACATAGGCTTCCTAGCCCAAGGACAGCGCTATGTTTGAGTTTCCTGTGCTGAGACAGAAGCACTTGGAGAGCGCTCTGTCCTTTATTTGTTTAGTGCCTGGAGAGCGCTTTTCTCTTCTTGCTGAGTGAGCTTTAAGCACAAGTAAAATGCTTTTATTTTTTTTAAGTTGCAGTGCACAAGGAGCGCTGGATTGGGTGTGATGAATCCCGTGTGAAGAAATCACCGCCACTGCCCGCATTCCCACAGCACATTCCGAAATGCACTACTTGACGTGCTCCCGGGTATGGTAAAGATTAAGGCGGGAACAGATGCGCTCCAGGTGGTGCCCCCTGGGTGCGGCGTACTGAGGAGTGCCCCCAGGGCACAAGCAGGCATCCATTCCTGAGCCTGGTGCTGCCGTGGTCGAGTCACAGAAAAGGAGGAAGCCGGCTTCCAGCGAGAGGGCAGGAGAGAAGAAGAGCGGGCCAGCCTGAGGGTGCGGGAGGCCCAGTGAAGCCCCAGCTGCAGTCCAGGAGGAGCACGGCTCGATGAGAGAGGTGCTTGTTCTCTCTGCAGCTGACTCGATGACGCAGGCAGCTGCAGACAGCGTGCGTAGCCTCACGCAGGGACCACCAAAGGCAAGGTGCCCTGCAAAGGAGAAGACCTGGGCCCCGGAGGGCCCAATGAAGGAAGGGGAATGTCCCCTGTGGTGGGAAACACATGGCCTGCTCGAGTGTGTAGGGGAGGGCGTGCCCCTGAAATGCACCAGATCATCCTTTCATGAGCATGTAGCAGGTCCCCGGCCTGGCCAAAGTTACCCTGCATTGCCACATTTATCGGATCCCTGACCAGAGAAGCACGTGAGCTCCTACTGGACATCTAAGGGGCTGGGATTTACTGCAACTTGGGTACGGTGGAGGTGAGAACACATCCATAATGATGTCCGGGCATTTTGTTGAAAGTTATCTACGGGGACATGTGTATTACTGGTAATATGTTTTAGTATAACCCATACATTTATGGTGATTTGTTTTCATAACTTGCCATGTATTTTCTGATGTTCCTGTTATGGGCATTTATGGTATGTTTACTAGGGCAAGTGCATTTTTAGTAACATGTTTACTGTGACCTTATGCCTTTCTGGTAATATGTGCTTTTACAGAGATATGTGCATTTTGGTACATTTTACCCGACTACTACTTATGTTGCAGGATAACCAGTAACCTATTTGTTTTATGTGATTACTGCTGGCTTTCGCAGAGTAATAGTACTGTTTAATGTTCTGACAACTGCTAGTTTTGCAGGGTATTACTGACATATGTTTGGTCTAATGATGTTGTATACAATACAGTTTATTTTTAGATAACTGGGTGTTTGTGTTTCCTTTGTGGTGGGGATAGTGTGTCACATGTGTTGTGTATGTTGTGCAAACGCTTTACACATTGCCTCTGGGATAGGCCTGACTGCTCGTGCCAAGCTTCCAAGGGGGTTAAGCAGGGGCTATCTTGGGTGTGTAACTCCCTCGCCCTGACTAGAGTGGGTGGGTATTGCTGGCTTAGCTGCATACCGTCACCAACCAGAAACCACATTTTTAACAGTGGCTATCCCATTGTGACACCTATAGCATCTGTGCCTGCCCCAAATGTTGTAGCATCTACCTCATTGTCACAGCAAACTTACAAACAACTGCTCAGAGGTTGTGTGTGTATTCCAAAGTGTTGAGGAATGCCATGATACATCCTTGTGTGAAGTAAGTAATATGTGTGTGCCATCACAAGGCAGACACATGATCAATAATGCTACTGAAGTTTACTTTTGTTAAAATAGTTGTACCTGCCTGCATGTTGATTGATTGAAATTATGAATGTATTGCCAATAGTGTGTGGCCAGCCATTATTGGCATGGTATAACATTATTTGTCCACGGAGGGATAAGAACATGGGCATAGACATATTCCTCAACACGGACACACTTGCTCTGTATCCAAAGATGCATTTGTTGGTGCAGGTTACTGAGTAATGTGCCAGTGATGGAGCAGATACAGGGTAGCCCCATACTGTTAGTGAGAAGCGACAGGCCTGTGGCACTAACTCAGCACGTGTGTAGTAATAGACATAGTTTAGGGTGTTTGTGATACACAATGTACAGGAAGAGGAAAGTGCTAGTAGTCTGGACCGAGTGCATGGTCAAGCTCCTTTATATGGCCTTGGCCAATGACACAAAGGGGCTGATTGAACAACAGTGGTGCAGCACCAATTGCATCAATACAGTCCTTGTAGCCCTCAGTGCACCCCTTATGCCCTCCATGTGTGTGCCTATGAGAATTAAGGCACAGCATGATGCAGGTAGGGTCAAACTGCATCTATTAATGTGTAGGTAAGTGATGTACTCAGCAGGAGTTGCAACACAACAAATCATCACGCATTCTGCTGAGTACATGGGAGCCCATCACAGACATTTATATGCTTCCATATCACACCTGCTCTCAGCTGCCATTCACAGTGCATGAAATATGGAATTTAGGTGTTTCTAATTTTTACCAGTGGCTTATGTATTTGCCTCCCAAACAGGTTTTGGAAACCCCTCCCATACATGATGCAGGCCTCATTTTGTGCTACTCAATACAGAGTTGCCCTATGTATGCATCACAACACATCGTAATGGTTGTGCGTGGAAAATAGTGCATCTGCCTTGCCTTGGCTTCATTACTGTACTTTTGATTTGCAGGTCTAAGATGCTGCTGGGGCTCTTCATACAGGTAGCATACGACATGTCAAGATCCATAACCATGACATGCAGCACTTAACCGTATCTACAACTATTATGCACATGTAAAAAATGGACTGTGGTGGAGCAGTTAGTAAGTATCCCATTTCCATACAACCTCAATGCCCAGATGAGCCAGCAGATCTTACTTCCTTGTAATGAGGTCTGCTCAGTGATGCTTCAGTTGGTGGTCTTTCCTTCCTGTCCCAAACACTCTTGTTAGGTGGTAGAGCACCTTGCCCCACTCCAACTTCCTTGCCTCTGTAGGGAGCCTTGAATGACATGGCCACCCAACATCAGCATCATGGCAAGGTAGTGCTGTACCAGCCATATAACCCCTCCCCCCCCCCCCAACTCATCAACCCAGATCCGCACCATCCTCCCTTTCCCAGACATACTGGACTGCAAAGGCACTTCACCCAAAAAAGAATGCCCAACACCTACCCAACAACTATACTACCTCAGACAAACACCCCACAACACACAGACAGAAACAGAACACTTACAATACAAAAGACAGTTTTAAAGACAAATAAAACAACAGCTACAGGACACAGCACAATAAACACTCCAAACCCCTGCAGCACCAGCTCCACCCATCCTCACATAGTCACAGACAATAAGACTGTGAAGTGCAAGTGAAATTGGACACACTGTACCATGCTTGGAGGCAGGTTGTCCTGTTTCATCACTTCCTGGGCCTGTGCATCCCGGTTTTAGTCAGGCGTCTTTTTTGACGCATGACGATCATGCGTCAAATTCTTCCCATTTAGGGTGAAATTGTCTGTGGACGTGCAATAGACATTCAGGGGCTAGGCTTCTTTTAGCTTAGAAGAATAGTATGGTATATGCGTAAAATAAATTGTGCATGAAGGTCATGCCTAAATTTTTCACCATGGTGAGTGAAATTGCCTTTGGACATGCGATAGACTTTCAGGGGCTAGGGATCTTCTAGATTAGGAGAATTGTATGGTAAATGCACATGCGTGAAAAATATTGACACAACTGTCATGCACCAATTTTTCAACATGGTGTATTAAAAGCCATGTGAACGTGGGATAGATGCTCAGGGACCAGGTGTCATTTTACTGACGTTGCAGAGTGTAGATTTGAGGCATTTGCATAATTATTTTTATGCATGACTTGATTGCGTGGAATTTTGCATTGTAGGCCTTCAGTGCACCCCGTTTCACTTACCATGTCACATGGGCTGTGCTACAATGTTGTTTTGTAGTATGGCTACATGTGCAGAACTATCCAGTAGTGTTATAATGGTAACACTGGTATGTTGAATCCATAGTTCGGTCTATGAGTCTGCTGCATGCGATTACTCATACCTTGTGCATATGTGCATGTGCAGCTACGCTGTGTCCACATACATGTTGGCACATGTGTGTACATATGTGTTTGAATACTAATTTGTGGGAGGGCTACATTGTTATGTCTGAGATTCAAATGTACACATTCCAAGAACACAATATATATAATGGCCTATGTCCAACACATGATAAGGCATGCAACAACCATGACAATTTGTACTCAGAATATGCAGTGGACTAGAACTGGGATGATACTATGTTACCCTTGTCAATTTGCGTATGCATGTGTGTCCACTCTGTGGTGTGTTATTGGATTTTAATTCATGATGCTCTGCTACACGTGTGACATATAGTTCCCCATGCATCTTATTTGCAGGAGATGGTATGTACACGTGTTACTGAAGGTTGGTATATGTTGTGTGTTTGTAAAGAAATGTGTAGTGTCATTTCTGTAACAAATGACCACAGTGGTGTGTTCAAGGGATGTGAAACCTCACATTACTACCCACCTGCATGGACACATGTTGGCATTTGATAAATGCATGTGTAGTTACATGAGTGCCACCTATGTTTCCATATGTCAGATCACAGGTGAAACTCATTTCTTACAGTCATTGATCTTTTGATACCTATGCCCTTACTTTTGTGCTAAGTTGCCTTTTTTTTCAGAATCCATAAACATTACCATGCCTGAGACATTATAGTGGTACATGTGTACTGAGATGTGTTATATGTGTGCATGCCTCCGACTAGACACTCACATTTGTCCACATCATGTTTGTTATGACTGCCACATACAATGACATACCACTGTGTAGCAGTGTTGCAGTCTGGTATAGATGCCAGCCTACTCATCATCACAACTGTGTGAGTTTGTATGGCAACACAAACCCATGCTTGCATGTGAAGGGGCATGTTAACGGAGCACCAGTTTACTCAGCCTCAGCCCATGCATTAGGCCCCTGACAATATCATGTGTTTATTTAGCCAGAGCAGTGGTGTGTGGGTTGAGCGAGGATCTAGCCTCTTCATGATTGCTTCTCAGCAGAACTATGCACACTCCCCTGCAGGCAGACACATGCACAATTGTAATCAAACAGACCTGGATATCACATTTTCCTCTGCAGTACTTCATGTTAGCCTTTCCTTCTCATGTACAGACGACTGGGTGCTGCACGTGTAAGGCATGTTTCATTATTTGATGTCCTTAGTTCTTTCCATGTTTAGCTTGTTTTGTTTAAGGGTCCATATCTGTTGTGACTTCAATTTTGGGAATATGCCAGGGTATAAATGGTGTTGCCTGTCACTGCCTCCTGTCATGGTGGCATGTGATGGGCAAATACCAGGGTATGGTAGTGGCAAACATGACTGAGTTATGTCCTGACCTGGCCACCCTTTCTGTACATATGTTAAATGTTGACATGTAGACACTGATGTGTTACAGTCAGTATTGGTCTATGTGTATTCCTTCTCCATGTTTTCCTACATTCCTTTAAGGTATGTATTGTCTGTGACATTTCTCCCATTTTTTAGGCTGCTTTCACTTTGCACATATCTTCTAGAGCAACATTGTCTGGTCATACATGGACAGGATGCTACATGTGACTTGTGTAATTTGTAGATGTACAAATCTCCTACTACTGGCTACTCGATAGTTACTGTCTCATTGACGGTATTTGTGAGATGTAATGAGTGCCATGCACACATGACATTACACCTGCCACAGTACTTGTGTTGTCTCCAAGTGATCTCCTGTGCTGTATTTGCAAGTATCTGTGGGCATCTCTAAGCTGTCCATTCACATCCTCCGTTGAACATGGGTATACATTTCTGCCAGCATGCCACAACTTAGGTAACTCTTTCCATGAATGAATGATGTTGAGGTGTGAAATCATTTCAGTGTTGTACTTTTCATTAGCCAAATGCAACATATATGGCTAGGTCTACTCCCACTCAGTTTAATGTTGGCTCTCTGACATTACTGAACAATGCTGGACATAGTTTCACATCCAACACCTTTTTGCGATGTTGTATCCCAAAACATGCTTGCGATCAATTGCTACTGTTGCTACCATGCACTTGTTCTGTCATGTGAGTGACAATGAGTCATGTGTATTGCTATGTGATTTTGTTATACAGAGCATACTAGATAAACATGCTGACACATGTCAAGCATTGTTGATACTGGTAAACCTGTTGCTACGTAGGACATATACCCGTACATCATACTTCCTATGTTTATCTGGATTTACTGTAAGCATGTGTCAAGACAGCATATGTGTGACATGTGTGCATCTTATGTACATAGGGAGTGTAACACACACTGCCTACATTCCACCCAAACTGTTATTTGGTGGTACACTGTCCCATTAAATTCTTAGATCCTGACAATGGGTCATGTGTTTGGATAGTGATTCTGCACCAATAGCTTCTTAATTTTCCTGGCAACCTAGTGGCCACTCCACAGCCAACGTGTGTGCTCCATATGTGAGGTACGGTCCACCATGTGTCAGGGTTGTGCCCAATGGCAGTGCCAGGAAATAATCTCATTAATACACTGTGCAGGCTCTGCATCTGACATTGGTTACAATCCCTGGGCATAGATACCTATGATGCCCCCCTTGTCCCACATGTACTATGCAGGCAAGGCAGCAATCACCCTGAGTTGTGACAGTGTTCAGTTCCAACAGTACTTAAACTCCATTTGCTGACAACCCCTACCTTATGTGTGCTCCCTTGCATACACCCTGTTAGGCATGGTGTTGTTGTAAGGAATGGGCTAGGATTGAGCACCATGGCCACTTGATGGCACAATATACAGGTGGTGCATGGATATAGGCCTTCAGGAGTCACATGCCCATGAATTGCGTGTCACTAATATGTGAGATGGGGGCAGTAAACCCTCTTACACCTCAAACGATGTTGCTGCATAACTTTTGTATTTCTTACCGGCTCCCTGATGTTTGAGTCACATTCCAGTGGTATATGTAGTGGAGAATCAGTAGGTCAAGGAGAATCAGATGCAAAGTATCTCATTTGTGCTATTTACAATTGGATGTTTTTAATCCAGTCACTATGTATAGAAGTTCTCAAAAATGTGGATAGTCCTATGAACTCCTGCAGCAGTGTTCTGTTGTTCCCCCTCCAAATTATCTGCTCCATGATCACCATCCTCCTCCTCGTTAGGGACATCTACCTGGTCATCCCAGGTGACATTTGTTCTGACACAGTTGTTTTGTAGGATTGCACATGCCAGTATGATTTTGCATACGTGTGGTGGAGCAAACAAGAGGCTTCCTCCTTTCAGGCCCAGGAACCTGAACCTTGATTGCAGACGCCCAAATGTCCTCTCCACCACATTTCATGTTCTTCTGTGCCCTTCTTTGTAGGCATGCTCTTCCATCATTGTGGGATTGGCAAATGGAGTCATAACCCATGGCTGTATGCCGTAACCTTGACCAGCAGCAAAGGAAAGTGAGAAGATGCTTTGCTAAATCTTTATAGTGGCTTGGAACATACCATGGCAGTTGTTAGTTGTAGTCGGAGTGGTAAATCAGACATGCGTGTGGTATAGTCTATGTTCCTGTTCTTGTGAAATGGTTTCAGTGGACTGTGTTAATAGACATGGCAATCTTGGGTAGTAACTGAAGGACCTGGGAATTTTCATATTGATTCCAAAATGATGGTTATAATTTAGCAGGAATGTGTTGTGTAGTCCATATTTGAAGCAGTGTTCTATTGTTAGATGGAACCTACCAGCTCCTTGCACCACAACGGTGTCAGATATAGAGACATCATAGTTGCCCTTCTAAGCTAGACTGTGCCGTCCATGTTACCATGTGGCACTGCGCATGCAGTGCAACATTTAGTGATCATTTGTGGCAGATGATGGTTGTGCCAGCCATCAAGTGTACGAGGATGCATATCACACATTTGTAGGATGATCAAATTTAGTGCAGTATATTTCTCCTAGCTTCCAATACATAATTTCTCACAGACACTTTCTACGTAGACAGTGCAGGCTTTGGGAGGGGGGGGAGGGGGCACACCTATTTTTCACATGGGTCGGTTAGTGCAGGGCATGTAAGATCAGGTATGCCCTCAATACTCCTACCAAGTCCTACTATGGCACCCATGATTTTTACAGTTTTTTCCCCACAAACTCTGCACCATGGTGGACTGTTTCTGGTACACAGAACATACATGGTTGGTGCTAGGGGCGCATGTGAAGTGGCACTGGATTAGGTGCTGCCCCTTTTCTCATTATTCTGCCCCATGGTCTTTAATTTCAGGTTAATTTGTATTCATATGTGTGACAATTCAGCAGACAGGTGTACATGCACACTTCAGTTATGTGTAGTTGATTATGACACTACTGAGTGACATTTGATTTAGGTTATGTCAGAGGCTTGCACCCTATGATTTACCAGGGACTGTGCCTATGTGTGACTTTCTTTAAATGGCCATGGTCTATGCCACTGATATAGCTGGGCTAATCTTTGTTTGGTGTAATGTGTGTGTGTGATTTGTATTTAGTTGTCAGCCTGTGGACACTTGTAGCGGTTTGTGAGCAGCTTCTGTATGCAAAGGGGACTTGGCTCCACCTGTCCTCACATGGTGTGCCAGTCAGGGTGTGGCTGTGTTATGTACATGTGGGTGTATGCAAAGTGCAATGAAGGCAGTGTAGTGTGGCATGTTACATATGTGTTGCCTGTACATCTATGTATCCCTGACTATGAGTTTTTGTGTGTTGTTTGCCTTGTTTGTCCTAGATGGTTGGTTTTTTGTGTGTGTAATGATTGGTATGGTGGCTTACCTATAAGTAGACCATTGCCATATTGCCCATCCTGGAACCATTGAAAGTGCAATGGCGGAATATTTATGCATCATAGACGCAGCAGAGATATTTTGCTAGGATGTTGGTGAAGAGCCCATGGTGGTCCACAAAGGACTGCACATTGATTGGGTGCGCTCATGCTTCCGATATAGGTGTTCTATTGTTGCAGGGGGCACCAGGTGCACATGGGTGCAATCCATTGCACCGAGCACATGGGTGAACCCAGCAAATAGGTAAAAACCTTGCTTGGTCTCCTGCTGCAGATGCTGGGTGTTTGGGAAGCAGCTGCAGTGGGGTGTATGATAGCATCCAGGACCCTATACAGAAGGACCGAGAAGGATGACTGGGACATACCAGCCAATTGTGCACCTGTTATCTGAAAAGATCGAGACGCCAGCATATGGAGGACAGCGAGGAGATTGGTCATGGATGGAATCGTAGTGGGAGTTTTCACCCTTGCTGTGCTGTGTGGCACAATGTGGTGCAGCAGGCGTACAATGGACTCCCGGTTCAGTCTGTACATCCTGATCACATCTTGTTCCGTGAGGCCAAGGATGGTTGTGCACGGTCTGAAGATCCTCTCCTGCCTTCTGCACTGCCTTTGTGGCTGCTGTGGTAGTGTTTGTGGTTACTACAGTGGTGATGGAGGGACCTGCTGCCGCCTGCGGCGTGTGCCAAGCTGGAGCAGTGTCACTTCAAATTTCTCCTGGAGGTTTCAAATGCTCCTCCTGTGTGTTTTCCTGGAGTTGTCATGTGTGGGCCTCTTTTTAATGTCTGGTCTGACCAGGTGTTTAATTTTTGCGCAAATTGGACATAGTGCCTCTTTTTTTCAGGTCCACTTCCTTAGTGTGCCATGTTTTTGAGTCAGTAGATAAATATGGTGCTAGCGTCATTTTTAGGAAGGGAACACCTACCTTGCATCTCATTGTTGCAATGAGATGCAAGGTGGATTGGCGCTCCATAAAAATGGTGCCAACTCTGATATTTTGACACTAGATGGGTCTAGCGTCAAAATATAGAGTTAGGTTTGCAACGCTTTAACCTTAAAAAAAAATATATATATAACGCTAAGGCAGCACAAACATTTCATAAATATGGGCCAAAAAGGTGACAATTTGTCCCTTTTTTTTTTTTTTTTAATGTTAGTTAGAAATACATTTTCCTTTCAAACATGTACCTGTTCTTTCGGTGTCTATACAGGTGGCTGTACAGGGACAGGAACTTCGTGGTCAGTAATTTCAACTCCTCTGCAGAGAAGTTGGGGCCCTGTCTCCTGCTTTGCTCTGAGAGGTCAGTAAAAGCAGCAAAGCTTAGGCAGGATTGTTGGCTGCAGTGTTAGGAAGCAAGTGAGCTTTTTTAATTTTAAATAGTATTATGCAATGCATTACTGTCATTAAATGCAATAGAGTAGTTTGTCATACTTCCACTGACTTAATTTTAGAAAAAGATTAAAATAATTTTGTGTAAATAATACATTTAAAATGTATTATTTAGAAACCGACGTTAAAATTGATAAATTACATTCCAACATCATTTTAAAAAATGCCACATGTTTTTGTGTCATATTTATACAACATTTAAGACATGAGGTGTGTCGATTATCAAAGAAAGGTTTGCAAATATAAAGTGATGTTTCTCTTTTTTTCTGAAATGCATACATGTGAACCTATGGAGAGGTAGAAGACAACAGCTTCAAGTTTTTAGACAATTTCCAGATCTTGCCACTATGGAAGAATGGGATATTATTCAAAATCCATACTGAATAGGCAAACTGTTCTTGATTTAGGTCAGCAGCTGGAGCCAGATCTTCTGCTTAACAATAGGGCTCATACATCAATAACACGAATAGTCAAAATCATGGCATGTGGCCACAGGATCCTTCCAATACACTGTGGCAGAATTTGATAGCATGTCACAAACAACTTTCAGTGGAAGTTCTCTCTTCAGTGATGAGACACATCAACAGTTTCCACGAATGAGGATTTTTTTTTTGCCAATGTGACAGGAGATTACTATGCTTTGGGGGGCATGTGTGCCACATGTGATTGGAGCAACTGATGGCACACATATTGCCTTAGTGGCAACACACAAGAGAACAGGTCTATTGCAATCAGAAGTACTTCTGTTCAATCATTGTGCACATTGTCTGCTTACCTGATTTGTACATCTCAAGCATGTGTACCCTTTTTCCAGGATCAACACACGATTCCTTTGTACTACAGAATGGCACAATATCCCTGCAAATGTCACAGCTCGGACTTGAGACGGTTTGGCTTGTTGATTAATACAATCGGTCATTATAATTAGTTGGTTAATTTCTAGTTTAAGAATCTACTATGGATTAGATATTTTTCCTCAATATATTTTTTTATTTCACATAGAAGACTCAGCTTATCCTAACTGTCCATGGCTGTTAGCATCCAACAATGCCAGGGGCAGTCCACTTCAATGAGGCCCATGGAAGAACAGATGCCAGTGGAGAAGGCTTTTAAGCTGCTAAAGGCCACATTTCACTGTCTGGATAATACTGGTTGAGCTCTCCTCTATTATCCAGATAAGGTGTGGAAAATCCCCTTGGTATGCTGCGATGGACCATCCAATACATTGGAGGAAGGAGACCATGATGAGCTACTGGGTGAGGATGTTGAAATGACAAATGAAGATGGAGTGGCGAAGAGGAAGGAAATGTACATCAATATGTTATTGACAAATATACATGAGTGTAAGTATATATCTACATCATGTTACATTCAATGTCTAAACAACTTGTAATATAATGAGCACATCAGTCTGTGCAGGGCATTTTTAGGAATGGGTAGTTCAGGAAATTCCAGAGCAAAGATGTTTGTTGATCAACATTTTGATCCACTGCCTACTGCATTGATTGACACTCATCTGTGATTGTTTTAAGTAATTATGTCCTCATAATTATAATTTGTCTATTTTGTCCTGTAAAATCATTAATTTATTCTCTTTTAGGGTCCTCCATGTCATCTTCATTTTAAAATTTCAAAGTTGTGATATTTGCAGTTATATGCTGCTATTGTAGAGTGCAAGGGCACATGAGTTGATCCTGTGAAAGCTACACGTATGTGCATATCTTCTGCAAAGACAACTTGCACTTGAGGTTGCATTAGATTTGTTTTCTGTTGAACGTTGCACCCATGTCAATGTGATGCTTAAGTTGCTCTAACCACATGTAAGTCAACCCAAAGAAAACTGATCTCCTTTCACATTTGCAAAATACTAATTTTATATTAAATCAATGGCTGCATACACTTGTCTCATCATTGCAGAAAGAACTTTTTGCAGACCACCACTTAGTCGGTTGTGATGTTCCACCAGATACAGCTCTAGCATATTGGAATTATGTTGTGGCCACAAAATGTAGTACTGCCATGATTTTGTCTATTGGTGTTATTGATGTAGTATTCCTATTCTGAGGCCAGATGTCAGCTTCCAACTGATGACATAAATAAGTTTGCTTATCGAATCTGATTTTTAGAATTAAATCTCATTCTTCCATGGTGTCAAGGTCTGGAATTTGAGAAATAAAAAAAGGCAGAGACTATTTGGGTTATGCATGGGTTGTAAGTTTAAAAAAAAAAACAATTACTCCTTACACATGTAAGAAATTATTACATTAGATTTGTGGTTATATTTTTACTTTTTTTTGTAAATGGGAGAACCAGTATCTAAATGTAATTGCTTTGGCACAATTGTTTTGATTTACATTTTCTAAATAATGATGGAAAGAACAGATAAAGTAAACAACATAAGAAATAAAAAAATCAGTATTTGACTGTTTAGGATTTATTCTACAAACACAAATCAACTAAAACAGAATGAAAACCTCAAAACAAACAGAAAAACTGTACATCATGGTGAATGAAACCTATTGTAGAGGAAAAAATGTTTAAAGTCCAATGTACAAAATACAACTGGAACCAAAAATGTAAATGTGTCCAGAAAATAGTCCAGAGTGAATGGTAGAAGCACACTGGAGGACATTAGATTCTCTGTTTTCTGCTGGTGGTGGTCTTGCCATCTTCTCCTGGTGGTTCAGATGAAATCTTCCAGAGGGGAGGCAACCACAGTTACAAGGACTGAGGTGGCTGCAGGTTTTTCGGCTTGTGGCAGAGCTTCCCTGTCTGCAGCTGAGGCAGGTGTATTGGGCATAATGTTGTATGGCTTCCGAAAGAGTGATGTTGCTGGGAAAGTCTTGAACATATGATGGTAAATGTCAAACAGAACCCCAGTAACGGAGCTCAAATTAGATTTAAGATTCTGCCTTTCTACATTGTGCTCCTCTGCAATGTCTATCCCAGGGCTCTGTAAAGACCTTGCCCAACATGTCTTCGGACATATGTAGGGATTTAAAAGATTTGGTCAATAGTGGCCTGGGTCACAGCGAACACAGTGGCCTCACTTTTCTGGCCCATAGATTCCTCCCACAAACCCTACCCCCAACTACCTTGTGCCCTTGAGCCAGTGTGCCCCTCCCACTGTGTCCTGGCAAATTTGGAAGAGGTGGTTGCGGAGCTGGCTCAACCGCAGCTAGGACTCGGGGCACAAGATTGGGGTGCTGTTCCTTTGGAACTAGGAAGTGGAGGCATCCACTGGCTGAGTTGTTGTAACAGCTGGGGTGGGAGGTGTAGGCAGAGTGGGACTCACTGGAGCTGTCAGTCCAGACAGATCATATGGGCCAGCCAGCTTCTCATCATCTGGAATTACAAAAGTGAAGACCTCACTGAAGGCTTGATCCTGGTCTGAAGAGGAGGTATCCTCAGTGACAGATGGGTGTCTAAGTACTGTGGGTATAGGACCAAATATTATTTACAAGTATACAATATACGTTTGTGTTATGCAAATGTATTCTGATCAACAAATAAAAATAGTATGATTGGATCCTTCCATGCTCTTTTGATAATTACCAAAACATTCTATAGTACACAGAAGCAAATTAATTACAGTGAACAGATGTTGTGAAAAGAGTTTACATAGCAAGTGTACATAAAATATACCACATACTCAACCAATTCAATAAGGAGGAGAAATGATAAACCATTCAAAGGTCTAACAGGCTGAAACGTAAACTAGTATACAACTTCTCAAAGTTCATATGATAACCAATTACATTAATCCTACTAAATACATTTTCATTACTACTTATATTCTGCATACAGCAGAACATGAAATAAACTCTTAAAGCATGTTGCTTTAAATTTGTGAAATCAATGACATCACTTCAATGATTAAAAAGGAAGTGGCATAAACTACATAAAATTCCATTTTTATTCATTGCATAAAACTGGGTTTGAGAAATGCCTAATTGTGACATATATATATATATAAATAAATAAAAAGACATGAGAGAATAACCAACGCCACATTGTAAACATGTTCCAGATACAAAAGCAAGGTATTGTGACAGTTGTTGGTAATGTCAAATTGAAAGTACTACACTTGGAAAATTGTAAGTTGACCACTCCTAGTATAATTTGACTGAATATGTACACACATTTACTAAAATCACACAAGTGTAACATGTTGAAAGGTGAAAAAGACTAATAGCACCATACCTTCATAGTATATTAGATAGGGTTTTGAACTGGCTAGCATAACTACAACAAAATACATTCAAACAAGTGAATACAAGAAACGATCAATCAAAAACATATGACATTTCCTAGTAGTAAAAAGGGAAGATAGCACAATGCCACTAATTTGAGGATGACAATAAATAAGTGATTGTAAACAGCTAATATGTCATTTTTGCTCTTTTGTTTAGTGAGACATTCAAAAATCTAACTAACCAGGATCCACTCCAGAGACTCCTGTCAAGCCTTCAGAATGTAGGATCTGCAAGACCTTGTCCTTCCAGGGAAATAGTTGTAATGGGGGCTGGGAGAACCAACACCAACTCTCTGGGCCTCCAGGTGACGCTTGGAGGCCAGGGAACTCTCTCTCCCACAGGTCATTCCACCTCTTCCTAATTTCCTCCTGTAAGTACAGGTTGTTGGCTACAGAATTCACTCTGTCAACTATTCTCAAATGCAATTGCCTTTACTGGAAATAATGGTATTTTGTACTTGAGATTCAAACATTTTCACTCTACTTGAATGATTACATCCACAGTGTCTGACAATTCTTCCTCTGCAAAACAGGGACTTCTCCACTCTACCATTATGAGTAAGTAAAATTGAATGCACTGGAGGACCTACAAGTTAAAGAATTTAAACAACTGAAAAATAAACAGAAAAATGTGTGGCAAATTCAGCTGCAAAATGGTGTTGCCCAATGGAATGCAAAAGACCATGGTCTGAAATAGAATGTATTCTGTAGTGTGGTATGCAGGTGTTCACAATTAGGCAAAGGACTTCAGCTGCTAGCATCCATCCAAAAGCCACAAACATAGTACCTTTTGAGCGGGTCCTAGATGGGGAGAGGCTATTAATCTGCATCAGATGAAACATGTAAAAGGAGGTCCAATGAGTATGTGGGAGAAACATTGAGGCTTGATGTTTTCCACAACTACTTCGAACTGGAATAGAAGGTGGGAGGTGGGGTGATGCTATTGCTGTGCATCAGATGAAACATGTGAAAGGAGAATTAGAGTGTGGGAGAAACATTTTGAAGCTTGCTGTTTTCCACAACTACTTCCAATTGGGATAGGTGGGAGAGATGCTTTTGATCAGCATTCGCTGAAATATGTGAAAGGAGCTCTGATGAGTGTGGGATAAAGGTACATCAATTCTCACAACCAACTATGTCTAACTGGAATGAGCTGGGGACATGGGAAGACGAGATGGGGCGATGACTACAGTGAGTATGTGGGATAAAGGTACATCAATTACTGCAACCAACTATATCTAACTGGAATGAGATGGGGAGATGACAGTGAGTGCGGGATAAAGGTTTATCAATTCCCACAACCACGTATGTCTAACTGGAATAGGGGGAGAGATGGGAGGTGCTTTTTATCTGCATCAGATTAAATATGTGAAAGGAGCTCCAATGCAAATGTGGGATAAAGGTGAATCTATTCCCACAACCAAATATATCTAACTGGAATGAGATGGGGAGATGACTACATTGAGTGAGTGTGTGGGATTAAGGAACATTCAGTTACAACAACCAACTATGTTTATCTGGGGAGATGACTAGAGAATGAGTGTTTGTGTAATGGTACATCAATTCCCGCAACCAAGTACGTCTAACTGGAATGAGAATGGGATGATGACTACAGAAAATGAGTGTGTGTAACGGTACATCAAGTCCCGCAACCAAGTATTTCTAACTGGAATGAGATTGGGAGATGAAGACAGTGAGTGTGGAATAAAGGTACATCAATTCCCACAACCAGTTATATGTAACTGCAATGCCATGAGGAGATGACTACAGTGAGTGGTTGTGTAAAGGTACATCAATTCACACAACCAACTATGTCTAACTGGAATGAGATGGGGAGAAGACTGCAGAGAATGAGTGTTTGGGTAACGGTACATCAAGTCCCATAACCTATGGGAAACTGGAATGAGATGGGGACAGGACTACAAAGAATGAGTGTTTGTGTAACAGTACATCAAGTCCCACAACTAAGTATATCTAACTGGAATGAAATGGGGAACTGGGGAGATGACTACAGAGAATGAGGGTTTGTGTAACGGTACAACAAGTCCCACAACCAAGTATGCGTAACTGGAATGAGATGGGAGGATCACTATAGAGAACGATTGTTTGTGTAACAGTACACCAAGTCCCACAACCAAGTATGTCTAAGTGGAATGAGGTGGGGAGATGAGATTACTACTGTAACGGTACACAAGGTCCTGCAACCATTTATGTATAACTGGAATGATATGGCTACAGAGAATGAGGGTTTGTGTAATGGGACATCAAGTCCTGCAACCAAGTAAGTCTAACCAGAATGAGATGGGGAAATGACAATATGACTGCAGAGAATGAGTGTTTGGGTGGCAGTACATCCAAGTATGTCCAACTGGAATGAGATGGGGCGCTGGGGAGATGGGGAGCTGAAGGCATGACTGCAGAGATTGAGGGCCATATTTATAATTTGACACAACACTGTGCCGGTGCAGTCTTGCGTCAAAAATACTGCTGGTTAACGCCATTTTGGTGCACTGTGCGGGCATCAAATTTATACTTTGACGCACGGCGGTGCAAACCACAGGTGTGAGTCATTTATTTTGACACTGCAGCGTCAAGTCGTAAAGCAAAACGACGTTAATGCGGTGGAAAGGACTGTGGGTCGATTTACGACCCCGCAAACCAGATATGCAGTTTGACGCAATAGCATAAAAATTCCCCCAAAACAGCCATTTCAGCAGAGGAGAGCCAAAATGGATCCCAGATGCCTCTACAGACCCCAGGAAGATAACAGACCAGGAACCAGCCAGGAGGACCCACACAAGAACCAGGACACTTAAGAAAAGAATGTGTTGCTTCAGTGCAGAGGAACAGGAAATTCTGGTTAAAGAGGTGACTGAACACCAGCACCAACTGTTTGTCACCTCAAAGTTGCCAATCAGTAGGAGAGAGGCTATATGGCAACAAATTGTCAACAAGGTTAACAGTGTGGCAGAAGTATGCAGAACAGTCAGAGTGTGCAGAAACGCTGGCATGACTGCAAGCACAGGACCAAGGAAAAGATGGCCAGGAACAGGAAGGCAGCACTGCAGACTGGAGGTGGGAGTCCAGCACACCAGGAGGCCCTGGACCACATGGAGATGGTCGCAGGCATCATTCCTGAGAAGATTGTCACAGGGATTCAAGGACAGGACAGACTACCAGGAGACCACGCACATGCAGGGTAAGTTGCATGGGGAATTATAATGCACTAATGTTAACCGTAAGCAGGGGGGATACCGACCACACAATGCATGGAACTCATAATATACATGGAGTGGCATGGGTAAAGGGGTATGGCATGGGGGCATGGCCTACACAGACAGAAGCTGGGGCACACCATTACACTACACCAACAGTCCCATGGGGCATGCTGTCATGCCAACGATGGAGCAAAGGAAAAGCCACGCCAGGAGGGAAGGGCACAACGTCTGACATCCCTGCACACATTAGCCACCATACCCCCTACATTAACTAGGGCCCAATTAACCTCTAGCCATACCGACAACTGGAATGTTAAAGTTGTCACTACCACCTCCGCTCTGTTTGCAGCTCAAGTAGCCAATAGCAGTAACTTCCCCATGGATCATGCACAGCAAAATTGAGGGTTGATGACAACTCCAATAATCCCCTGTAACAAGACAAAGGCCCCTGTCCTGTCAAATGTCAATGCCCATAGTTGTCGCAAACATCAGCCAATGTCATCAACAGTAGGAGCTACACAGCACGAAGGACATACCCATGCTGCATATGTCAGGGTCCATCCTGTGCCTGGGTGACAATGTAACATCCCAAATGTCATACTGCTCAGACAACAGCATTGAGGGGTAGGACACGTAACTGGTCACTGAAATACACCTGCACAGTAAGGGGAAGAAATAGGACACTGATAGGATTATCAGGGCAATCCAATGTACCACATATTCCCAACATCAGCTGTACACATTACCAATGCCAACATCCATATCGTGGCACAACAATGTTATGCATAGGCTACATGTCAACTACATAGAAGTGGATATCAAAGATCAGAGACTGGGGCAGGTCCAGATTGTTAAGTGTGCTGTCAGTGGCATCAGAGCACCCACAGCCAGTGAAAGGCCTCACCATGAGAATGGATGTAGACAGAGGGTTGAGTAGGACAAGAAGGTGGCAAATCACTATTTGGCCAGAACAAACACCTAGAGGAGATGATTGCAACAAGTCTAATAACTTACCACAGTACATGTGACATGCAGGTGGGGCATAGGCCTGGGAGAATGCCCATCTGAAAAACTGGAGCAATAAACATGAAACAAGATCACAATGTGAATTCATCACAAGGCAGGCACGTCACATCACTAATGCCACAACACAGACACTAATTGTACCCCATTTCATTGCAGAGGATGATGGATCTCCTGCGGATATGCCTGTTCCAGAATACCCTGATGACAAGCTGACAAACATTCCCCAGCAGACCATCCAAGAGGTCCTTGGAACACTCCAGACCCCACCTTCAGTCACAAGGAGCACAGAACAAGCAGCCATCAGAGGACCCAGCCACCACCCCAATTATAAGACCTGCCAGCTCCAATACAGCGGAGGACTGACGACACAGGCACCAGCTTTGAAAGAACTGTAGTTGGGGTACAGCGGGAGCTGGCCAATGAGGTGCGGGTAGGGATCCAAACTATGGGAGCCAGCCTATAGGGGGTGCGTTTGTGCATATCATCTGCAGATCAGGCAGCAGCCATGGAGGCGCTAATATCCTGCAAGGACTACAAGAAACGGTCAAGGAATTCACCACTGCAGTAAGGGAGTTGCCACAACACCTTGCACCCCAAACCTTCCACTGCATGCACAAATGCAATCATGACCCCCTCAGGGCCAACCTGGCTGCCTACCATTGTGATGTGGCTGCTATCCTTAAGAATCAGCAGATCCTCCTTGCTGTAATACTGCCCTTAAGACCTTCACAGGTAGCAGTGACCAGGATGTCGGACTCCACGTCTAACACAGAGGTGTGTGTTGCCCCTTCACAACCACCACCACCACGGATAGAGGAGGCAACACAGCAGAAGACATGGAACAGATCATTCACACGGAAAATTACCCAGTTGGAAAATGGGTTATTGGTAAGGGCAGGTATGTACCTACACCTAGCAACAAGCCACCAACCTCCACTTAGGTACAGTTAGGTCTCAGTAAATTAATCCCAGCTCAACCCTTGGTAGCTTGGCAACGAGCGTCAAGGCTTAACTTAGGAGACAGTGTGTAAAGCATTCAAATATCACAAAACAGTAATTAAATAAAACACAGGAAACAGTTTAAAAATCCAAAACCAATTTATAAAACTAGTTTATATTTTTATCTTTAAAATGACACAAAAACGAATAAAATCGGATAAAGGGAACCGGAGATATGAATTTTTAAAGAATTATTTTTCTAGCGCTTAGAAACAAAAATGGCCAATCGGGTCATCTGGTTGCACCACGACCGGGGCAAAGTCAGTTTCAGGCCGACCGCGATGGAGCCCTGCTCGGCTACAAGTCGCGGGACGCCTCGGTTAAAAAGTTACCTTCTGACTTAGTCTTTATTTTGAAGATTTTCTTCAGCGGGACGAACCTGCCAGTTGAATCCGACCTCCTGGAGCCCTTGTCCGGATACGCGATACTGGATTCCTCGGTGGAGATTTTTACCTTCGGACTTCGTTTTTTCAGAGATTTTTCTTTACCGGGACGAACCACCAAGTCAGGCCGGGTCGCGGTTGAGGCAAGCCGGCTAGAATTTCCGCGGCGGGTCGGTCCCTCTGGAGCTTTTTTTACAAAACTTCTCAAATCTTCTCCAAACTTCTGGGGCTTCACCCAGATGTTCTTTTAAGGTTCTTTTGGGGTCCACAGCTCACCCCAAGGGTCCAGAAGTTCTGAGATGGTCCTTGGGGGTGCGGACTTCAACTCCCAGAATGCACCTGGCGCAAACTCCTTTTTGGCCACTGGACAGTGGTCAGCTGGTCACTTTTCAAGAGTTGGTGCAGGGGGACTCTGGATAGCAATTTTTCACCTGCAGCAAACAGGGAGTCCCTCCTTGAACCAGTTGAAGCCAGGCAAAGTCCTTCTGGTGGTGAAGCCCAAGTGTGCAGCTGGTGCAGTCCTTCTGAGTGCAGGTTCCAGGTGCAGGGCAGGGGTCCAGCAGGGCAGTCCTTTAGTTCTTTTCTTCTTGAAATCTGGCGGGGATCTGAGGTGTGGGGGCAGGTCTGCCAGTTGTATCCTTGCTCCTGGGTGAAAAGCAGGGGGGTCCTGGTTCTCCAATCAGGTACAGGGTCGTCCCCCTGTGATGACTACTTCCTGGGAAGTGTGGCAAAAATCCATCCCAAAAGGCAACATTCTCTAAAAATCCAACATGGCTGAATCTGATTTTTGGAGGTTACATCTGGCTGAGCCCACCCACTGGTGTGGCTAAAAATCATAAACACACCCCTCTCCTAATCTAATCAAGGGGGCACCTAGTTGTCTGGGGTTGCAGGATGTGGGGGTGTTGCTGGTTGCTCCAGATGTCCTTCTCTGCCTTTGAAGACCAGTTTGGCAGCCCTCCCCCTTCCTGCCTCACCATCTGCTGAGGGGAGATTCTCTCCCACAAGCACATTCCTTTGTGTGAAGCCAGGCCACTTCACACATCAAGGCAGCTTGACTAAGCTGCTGCAGGCTGGCCAATCAGCACAGCAGCAAAAACAATGCA
The DNA here is from genome assembly GCF_031143425.1 of Pleurodeles waltl. Lineage (NCBI taxonomy): Eukaryota > Metazoa > Chordata > Amphibia > Caudata > Salamandridae > Pleurodeles > Pleurodeles waltl. The sequence goes on from NC_090440.1 coordinate 1,515,708,609, forward strand.
GGACTGAAATTGGCAACTTTTTAGGTAAAGTCTAAAACTCTTTACCTGAACAAGTTATATTAAATCCAACAACTGGAAGTTGTGGGATTACAACAATTAATTTGATACCAAATTCTTGGTATGCAACATTTAAGGAGACTTTAAAATTTAAAATAAAGTCTCCCCATTCTAGCCTATGAAGGCCATTTACTTCAATGAGGGAAAAACGAATTTGGCTGTTTTTACCTCACCAGGGTTTATAAATCTATTTTGATAAAGTCCCTGCTTATAGTTACATGGCACCCAGCCCTAGGGGCACATAGGGCACACCTTAGGGGTGACATGAAAAAATAAGGTAGTTTAAGACTTTGGAACTACTTTTAATTCCAAAGTTGAATTTGCATATAACTAATTTAAAAGCAGCCAGCAAGGCAGGCTTGCCTTTAAAATGACACTGGGCACCTCAGCAGTGCACCTAGGTGTGCACCACCTATGCTGTGGTCCCTAAACCTACATGCCCTACCATATACTAGGGACTTATAGGTAGGTTAACTTAGCCAATTATAATTAGCCTAATTTGCATATCCATTTTACACAGAGCACTGGCCCTGGGACTGGTAAGCAGTACCCAGGGCACAGCCAAGAGTCAGTAACCACCAGTACCTGTCCAAAAAGTGTGGGGGGGATTTGGGCAAAAAAGGAGGACTTTCCTACATACCCCGAAGCACTAGTCCCTGCCACATGGCCAACTATTACCAAGGTCCTGTGTTTTGTAACATGCTAGCCTTACAACAACTCTACTCCATGACTGTTCTGCTAACCACTGTATATCTTGCCAGCCTGCCCAGTGCCGGTCTCTTACTCCTTGGCAAATCCTGTCCCTCTGCACTGTCTGAAACATCACCCCAGCATGTCAAAAGCATTTCCCTTAACCCCTTGTGTAGGATCACAATGCAAGATGTCACTATAATGGACTCTCAATCATGGACAATGTACATATAGCACTACAGCACTTTTCAATAAATAGCACTTATGTCACATTACCCAGAGACAGATTTGTGGTGTATCAACTGCAGTAGATAACTGAAATGTGCCTACTGTCAAATAATGTAGCTTGTCAATACAACTGTCCTGAAATGATGTAGTCTGATAAATCTGCACTGTGGCCAGGATTGCATCATACTCTGCCCTTCCTGAGGGTAATATCTGATGAAGTGAGAAACCATACACCATCATGCTGTGTTGGACAGATTAATGCTTCCTCAAGGGATATTTAAGTCATCAAATTGTGGCAGCAAAATGTTGTCACCATGCAATACTAACATAACAGTGCACAGAAATCTAAGCCAACACTCCAAAAACTGCATAAATGAAGCAGTCTGCGTTTACATCCAAATAGGTAATCATGCTGAACAGTGTCACAAATGATCTATGCGAGTCATGAAGACTATTCTACAGGAGTGCTAATGACAACTCATCGTATAAGGGTGTCCTTGAACATCACACTGCAGTCAGACCTAAAACTGTTCCCCCAATACCAAGTCTGGAAGCACTGTTTGTGACTTCCAAAACATACTTAAACAAAAACATGTTGGGATCCATATTAACTGATTGGTGGTTGCAACGAATGGAGGAATCTTTGCAAGGTAGCTCTGGGGTAGCTGCCAATCTTACAGATGAGTTGGGATTTGTTTGTGGCATCGGACACAAATGTAATAGAACAAAATTAATGTACACTGATGCCAAGCAGCATTTCATACATACTGTAAAGGGTTCACTATATATTTATTAACTGGTAATCACAGAAGAGGAAACTGAGGGAAAAGTCTTACCTACCCTAATCTACCCTGACTACTCATTACCCACAACTGGCCCTAACTAACCTCAACTTACTTATCACATGTAATGAAATGTTCTAAACATTAACCCCTCCCCCGCCACCCCCCTTATGAGACGGGACAAAGAGGACAGATACTAACCTAAACATACTATCCTAAACAATTTTTTTATGTATTTTTATTTATTTTTTTATGTATTTTTTTATTAAAACACACAAGAACCCCAACATAGCACCCCACCCACTTAAGTAAAAATAGAAAGAATCAGGACCCCCCTAACACTAACAGCCTATACTAAACACTAAGCCCACTAAGCATGAGAACAAGGAAAAAGGAGGGAATCATGTCCATTGTCAAAGTCTAGAGGTTGGCCCTTCAGAGGGTCCACTTCACGGACCGCACACGCCTGTTAATATGGCGAACATCCCAGCTCAGATTACTGATCTTCCTCACATGGTCCATCTTATGTTCCATTGCCTGGAATGCTGCAGGGTCAACTGTTGGCACTGGCGCAGTCTGGGTACCGGCGGAGGAGGTTTGTGGTTGTGTAGAGCCAAGGCCTGTGGGCTGTCCTGAAGCTGTTGCAATGCTGGAGCCTGGAACAGCAGACGTTGGGTCAACAGTCCCAGCTGTGGGTGGTGTCACCTGGGCGGAAGTGGTGGTTGTGCTGGTGGTGGCCAAAGTAGGGCATGCTCCAGAGACCCGTTCATGGCAGTATCTACGGGCCATCCTCCTGAACCCCGACTCTACCAGCAGGATATGTTGGTATCTCATGGCCCACCTCTGGAACTCATGGACCTGGATGGGTGTCATGTTCGCAGCTGTGAAGGCAAAGGCAAACAATTTACATTAGAAACTGCATTGTCTGAAATGGCACAGGTAGTAAATCAGACAAGACATCTACTGTACTTGTAACAGCTCATATCACAATACAGATCATTGAATGTCCCTGATTAAGTACAAGGCAGGCCAGCCTGCAAAGGTCACATCACACATAGCACATCCAAAACCTACAAGATGGTTAGCAACTGCCATTGACTTACCATCTGAGTTCTGCCAGTTGTCAGCTAACAATCATGCTGCATATCCTCCGCCAATGCCTGGGCTACAGATGTCAGGGTACGGAATGCAAAACTAAAGCCACATGGGCTGCAAGTTGTAACTGGACTTGCCAGTATAGTACCCATGTGCCATACCAGAGTGTGTATACCGGGTTCCAACCAGTCAGTTATTCATATGTATACTGGTAGCATCAGTCCTAGGTACCCTATTCCCAAACCCATGCCTGTGTTTGGCGGGGGAGGGGTGGAGAAATTCCAAACATGGACTCCCAGGAGTGTATAGAAAACTCCATACGTGTTTGGCTCTACACACCACAGGTAAGGCCTATCAACAATTAGGAGTCTGCAAACCCTTGACCAATCCTAGCGCCACGTCATGAAATTCAGAGCTTGGTACACATCATATACTTCCAGTAAGGCATGACTTACAGACAGTTGCAAGAACACCCATGATCATGTTTAGCACGCACACCTAGGCCATTGCACTCAAGTGCCACATACTTGTAGCACTACAAGTGGAAGTACATGCTGCTAGGAAGTTCTACCTACAGTTTAATAAGTACTTTGGTGAATAGGGAAGCAGAAGTCTGTTGGAAAGCGATTTGCAGTACCAATCTGGGAGAATGTGGGTCTGACAGGCTGACTGGAGCGGAGTTCCAGTGACTCTTGTTGATACAAGTGTTATCCACATGACTCACCCCAGTACTCATTGTGGGGCCTACAGGAATGACCTAAAATCCCTAGGTGATTTAATCGGATAAGCATTGGCCAACTCAAAACATTTGAGAAACTGCAATCCCACTCATGGAACAAGACAAATGACTGGCCAGCGCATCACACCTTGCTATGTGTTCAACACAGGAGTCCACTCATCACCAGCAAACACAACATATAGCAGACATAACACTGGAGTGGTTGGGGTCCTCAAATGTAGCCACCCCTCCCACAGTGTAGGGTGCCGGTCCACCTGTAAGGCATGGAAGGACGAAATGTGCTCAGAATCTGTGCACTGACGGACAATTTCAAATACATATACAATGTGTAATCTGAATAAGGAAATGGCAGCCATTCAGACATGATGATACTGCATCTGATAGATCACGGCCAACATGTACATAGCATGGGTCCCCTGTGACAGTTACATACATCTGCACACATGCAGTGGCCCTAACTATCATATGGTGGCAAACATGCTGTCATTAGTGATCAGAAATAATGGAGTGTAATTGGATGTCTCTCTTGGATGCACGAGACAAAGCCTGGTTACGCGAGGACTGCATTTCAAACAGCCTATGTGGCCATGACACATTTATTACACATAGGTACAATATACAGAGGGGCAGGGACTTTTGTAAGCCCTCCTGTTAGTTTCTTCATTTGATGTGGCCCAGCAATGGTGATTTTCACCAACCATGGAGATGTGAACCCATGTGCATACCTTTGGACAGCCATCCATAATTGGAATGTGGCACAACTAACTAAATACCATTCTATGATGTTATCTGAGGGCACCTTACACCTTTTCACAATGTTTTCAAATCCATATCTGACATGTATCCAAAAAGATGAAGGACCACAATAATACTTAACATTCATACAACTTCCGTGAATGCTTTCCTTCCACACTCACATGACATGTCTGGGCCACTTTGCTATCATCAATTGACTAGAAGCCATCACTCATTTAATGCATCATGTAGTGTTTCTAAAGTCAGTCTAGCTATTGCGTCAAAGTTATCCAATATTTTAGTACATTTTTACTTCTCTGGCAAATGTGACCTATATAGACATGATTGGCTCCTATTTTGTTTGGTTGTCTGACACAAAGGTGGCACCAATTTACTTAACGGAAAAGTATCCTGTAGGTTTGCAGAGCATGTGCTTCCTGACAGCTAGCAATTGTGATCCTTCACATAGTGCATCAATTACCCTGTAATTTTCTGCAGCATTGCACAGTCAGCAACTTAGCTGGCAAATACTGTACAAATCTGATTTCAATACAGAGCATTTAATCGTGCACATTTACATGATTAGTACTCACCAACAGGGCCACCAATCACTATTCCCAGGTGGTCCAGCAGATCTTGCTCCCTGGTGATTAGGTCAGCCCACCGGTGCTTCAGCTGGTGGTCACTCCTCTGGCTGGCATACACGCGCTGCAGGTGATGCAGCACCTTTCCCCACCCGATTCTGCGCACCTCAGTGTGATACCCCTGTATCACCCTGCCCCGATCATGAGTGGTAGGAAATGGCACAAGCCATATAAAGCCCCAACTCCATCACCCATCCTGCCAAGACGTGGCCTACCAGACATCTTGGCAATGAAAAGGGGAATAAGGTATAAAGTAGAAAGGGGAAAGGGGGAAGTAGGGGTACAAAAATAGATTAAAAGTAAACTTAACCACTAAAAGAGCCCAACTATCCCCAAACTAGCACTACCCACAAAACACTGACAAACAAAAAACACAAGAATACTGGACAAAGTAAACAAAAACACTAGGACACTATACAACAATATTTATTTCACAAAACTCAGATAGCGCACACAGGGCACAAAATCACTGAACACAGCCACACAGTCTAGAAGAATCATACTGCAAAGTGAAAGTACACCCACTGTACATAATCTGTAAACCGGATATCCTATTACATCACTTCCTGCATGAAATGGCCGCAGTTTGTTGCGTTATGCGCAATTTCACACATACAGTTTGTGTCATTTTTTGACGCACAGGAGTCAAAATTAGGCTGCAGCCAAATAATTGTACAGACTATTTGGATGCAGCCAAATTTTCACTCCTATGCGTCGAAAAATAGGACGCACAATCTGTATTGCTGGAAAAAAAAAAATGAAAATGCTAGCAACGTCAAATTTTAAGTGCATGAACTGGTTTTGGGCATTTTTTCAGTTTGTTGGGTTACATTTGGGCCACAGATAGGCTGATTGCACCCACTATGGTGATGGTGTATGTTCACATGTGAGACACTGCAGCAGACGATGACCCGCTCTTCAACAGGAATTTGACGGTTGGCTGACGCACTAGATGGCCATGTGTGGCCTACATATATGTATTGCACAATTTGGGCATGTTTGGCATCAGGAGAGGATAGCAAGGTGTCGCACATATGTACAATACCTCAATGCCTATGGCATAATGTGTGCAGTGGCAACTAATGTAGTTGTTGACCAAGTGTGTGTGCGCATCACAATGCATTATTGAACATATGCTTGTATGAATGTGAAGTCAATGTGTCCATACCTTAGATGGAAGTCATTGTGGAAATGAGGACATGTGTTAGTCATACATGTAGCAACATCTGTTATGTGCACTTCCAAGATTTAGGGTAATGTAGATACCAAATGTGACAAAGCATGCACCAGATAGATGGCAGACGCTTGTTCATGTCAATGGTCCAAAATTTCACCATCCTATGTCCTGGATGTTTGCTAACAGCTTCCTAGGCACTTGTTGGTGAATCCCACAGTGAGTCAGACATATGCATTGAGGAAGTGAGTACCATGTAACTGGCCCAGACAGCCAAAGGTGAAACACAAATGTATGATGATGCCACAGTTGGTCATATAACTGAGACACAACTCCAGTGGCTGTGGTGGACCAGCCGACGAGGCAGCACGTGTCCACATATTTCCAGTGATCAATTGTACAGAGGTGACTTGTTCATGTGTGGTCCAATGTTGATCCTGTATATTTTTAGGGGGGTATGTTGTCAGTTACGTCCAGGTCTCATGAGTCAGTGGCAGCTATGCCTGTATCTACTGAGTATCCTTTGTTGATCAATGTGATTAAAGTGGATGAGGACATGATAACCTACATGGGGATGGTCCCACCCAGTCACTGAAGACATGTAATGAGACTCAACAGGGCAACCTTTCTTGTGCCAAGTGAGATAATGTCTCAGGTGTCATGTTCCGGCAGGTGTCATTACAACATTTGTACACAGGTTGGCCTCTGCAATTCCCACTGCATCTGGGAACATCATAGCCTCTGTGATGATTATTCTCGCAGCTATTCACCACACATGGCTCATCAATATGTTGTGAGCAATGAATGCAGTGTTAGGGAAGCAGATGTGGTGGGGTGTGAGTCCAATGATGGCATCCAGTACTTTGGGCAAAAAGGCAGAGAATGACGGCTGTGATATTCCGGCAACCAGGGCACCAGTTTGAAGAGACTTGCCAGCATGTGAAGTACAGCAAGCAGCTTTGTTTCTGTTGGGATGGTGCAGGGTGTCAGCAAGGTGGGTGCCAACTGTGGCTCTGTTTCGCAGCAGCTGCTGAACGGCCTGCAAGTTCAACTTGTACCTCTGGATGATGTGTTCCCTGAGGCCATGAAGGGTTGTTCTGGGGTGGAATATGCTCTCCTGCCTTCTGCGCTGCCTTTGGAGTCCCTGCTGGTGTTGTGGTAGCTGCTGGGCTCTGTCTGCGTGCACGCTGGATGAGAAACACCTCCATGTCTCCCTTTTGCTGCTCTGCTGCTTGTGTGTTCTGATTAAATACAGGTGCGTTTGCCCCATTTTAACGCCTGCCCTGACCCAGGGGTTAAATTTTGATGTAAAATCAGGCTGTGCGTCATTTTCAGGCTCCGCCTCCCGGCCGTGCGTCATTTTTACCTGAAAGCATAATTATGATGCACGTCCGTTAGTCATTTTTTGGACGGGAACGCCTACCTTACATATGATTAACACAAGGCAGGTTGCTGCATACAAAAAATTAAGCAGTGGAATTTGTCGTCCGTGGGCTTGGGCGTCAAAGCTTAAATACGGGGCAAGGTTTGTGCCGAATGTGTGTGAAAATTTTATGCACATTCAGCCCACAGAGTATAAATATGCCCCTGAGTGTTTGGGTGATGGTACATCCAAGTTCCGCAACCAGGTTTAGGAGGCTTGCCTGGTTTGTAGTGGGTACCTTGGGTACTTACACCTTATACCAGGTCCAGTTATCCCTTATTAGTGAAGTAGTAGTGTTCTAGCAGCTCAGGCTGATAAAGGGAGCTATAGCAGAGCAGCTTAGGCTGAACTAGGAGACGTGCAAAGCTCATGCAATACCACTTAGTTACACAGTATTCATACACAAGTAAAGACAATACTCAGTGTTACCAAAAATAGGTATTTATTTGGGTGACCGTACCAAAAAGATCTTCGAGACAATACTCCTTCTGGAGCCAAGTATTCTACACAATATATACACTAGACGACAAAATTAGACAAGTACATAGTCATAGAATACAAACAGGAGGAAATGCTTTGAAGGGCACAGATGGTACCCTCCTTGCATAGGCCAGTCTACACCAATTCCGGGACCCCTTCTCCCCTGGCAGGAAACTGGACAAAAGAAAGTGGAGTGACCACTCCCCTGCCCATCACCATCCCTGGGGTGGTGCCCAGAGTTCCTCCATGGTGTCCAACTTCAGCCAGTTTGCTTTGTAAGGTGTGGGGGCACTCTGGAGGGCTCTGAGTGGCCAGTGCCAGCAGGTGACGTCAGAGACCCACCCTGATAGGTCCTTAGCTGATAAGGTGGCCAATCCCCCTCTCAGGGCTATTTAGGGTCTATTCCTGTGGGTTCTCTTCAGATTCTGCTTGCAAGTTTCCTTCAGGAATCCTCTGCAACAACTTTGGACTCTTCTGACCTCAGATCACAAAACTTTTCTTCAGCAACCTCAGCTCCAAGTCAGCAACTGCAACAGTTTCCAATGTGCACGCTCTGGGACTCCCCATCTTGATCTTGCACCAGAAGGACTGAAAAAATCTCCTGTGGAGTGCCCGAGTCACTCACCTGATCCAAGCAGGCAGGTTCCAAGACGACGACCGGTACCCTGGGACTCCTCTCACAGCGACGAGCATGCTCCTAAGGACAGAGCATGGACATCATGGACACTGTCCTGAGGTCCTTCTGGCACAAATTTGGAGGTGGGAAGACCTTGCCTTCCCTGAGAGTGACCGTACCCCTGTGTACTGCATCTTCTTTGCCTCCTCAGGCCTCTGCACACGGCCTGGCCCAGGTCCCCAGCACTCCATCCTGTGACACTCAAGTTGCTGAGTTGTTATCTGGCAGCTTGGGACCTTCTTTTGCTGCATCAACTGTGTTTTGCACCTCCTTTGAACCCAGGTCCTGCGGCTCCTGGGGGTGCTGGCCTGCATCCTGAGGACTCTAAAGTGTTTGGGGATGCCTCTTCCTCCTCACACAGTTGAGGCCCCCAGATCCCTCCTGGGTCCATCCAGCACCACTTTTATGCAAAATGCACTTTTGTCGTAGCCAAGGCTTGTTGGCACCTTCCAACATGAAATCTCATCTGCAACAAACTTCACGCCATGGTACAACTTTTGCATCATGCAGCAACCCGTTGGCATCTTCCTAGAGTGCATTTCTGCAGTCTTTGACTAACAGGGGACTCTTTTGCACCCTCTTCTGGGTTTGGAGGGGCTCCTGTCAATCCAGAACTTTGACTTCTGGACTTGGTCCCCTTCCTTTGCAGGTGTTCAGGTCCAATAATCCAGCAGTTCTTTGCAGACTTTGTTGGCTGCTGCAAAATCCCAAAATTGAGGTGTAGGGTGTCCTAAGGAATCTTGCAGTACTTTACTCCTGCTTTTCTGGGCTCTGGTGTGGGGTAATTTACTTACCTTTACTGTATTCTTACCCTCTCGATTCTGCACACATTACACTTGTCTAGGGGGAGTTTGTGATTCACATTCCACTTTTTGTATATGGTTTGTGTTACCTCTAGAACCATTTTCTCCCACTGCATTCTATAGCATTTCCTATTGTTTGCACTGTTCTAGGACTATTTACTTGTTTAATTTTGGTGTCTAATGTATATATTATGTAGAATACTTACCTTCAGAAGGAGTATTGTCTAAGTTATTTTTGGTACTGTGTCACCCAAATAAGTACCTTTATTTTTGGTAACACTGAGTATTGTCTTTACTTGTGTATAAGTACTGGGTAACTATAAGTGGTATTGCATGAGCTTTGCATGTCTCCTAGTTCAGCCTTAGCTGCTCGGCTATAGCTTCCTCTATCAGCCTAAGCTGCTAGAACACTACTACTTCACTAATAAGGGATAACAGGACCTTGTGTAAGGTGTAAGTACCAAAGGTACCCACTACAAACCAGGCTAGCCTCCTACATTGGTGGTGCAGCGGTGGGATAAGTACTTGCAATTGCTTTACCACTTTGTTACCTGTGCTGTACACAAGAAAAGCTTGCTCCAATACTTACAGCATATATAATATATACCTAGAAACAATTTTGTAACTTTCTTAAAAGTTCTTTAAATGCTGCAAAAGTTTAAAAGTTCTGAAAAGTTATTTTCTCTAAAAAGAGAGCCCTGCTATTCTACTAACCATTTACTCACTTTCCTAAACGTTTTTCTTTCAATATGTCTTCTGTAGAAGCCACCCCTAGAGCTGTCACAATTACCTATGACAATTTAAACTATAAGCTTGAAGGGACTCTGCATTGAAAGAAATTTAGGGATTGGAAGAACCCTAATGAGGAGTACCTCTTAAATCTCCTCCTCCAGGATGACCGGGGAATCAGCACTGAGGAAGAGGTAGAGGATAACTCCAACCAGGAAATCAGAGGAGCAAGGTGAGTCCTGGGAGGGTCCTTCCACAGACATATCTGGCAATAAGCCCTCTAGTATAACTGGTAGTGGTAAGGGTTCACAGTCAAGTAGGGCTCTCTTCACCCCTAGAGGCCAGCTCACTAGTGGCCCCCGTTTGAGATGGGTCTGCCTCTGCACACTCATCTTACCTCTGTTTCAGAGGCTTCACATAATTCTAACCCTAAGGACCAGTCTCTAGATAGGGAACTCAGAAAGCTGAGGTTAGAGCAGGCCATACTGAAGCTAATGCAGCAGCAGTCGGCCTTAGACAGGGAATCCCTGGCTGTGGAGAAAGGCAGGGTTTGGGGTTAGTACCCCATGGCGGCGGCAGCAGTTTTAGAAATACAAATGTGAGGGAACCTTCATTTGATTCTAGGAATTTGCACAAAGTTGTCACTCCTTACAAGGATGGTGATGACAAGTGTTTTGCTGCACTTGAGGGCCTGTAAAGTTCAGATGGTCCCTCATGTACAGTGGGCTGCCATCCTTTGACAATAAGAAGTCTGTCTCTCCCCTTGACAGAGAAGGATAACCAGAGAGGATGATGCAGATAATTACCAGGTTCTTAAAATGCACTCTTGGGTGGTCTGGGCTTAACCACTGAACAGTACAGACCTAAGTTCAGAGACCAGAAAAGTGTCATGACAGGACAGACTTTGGGGACTGTTCTGTGAAGGCCGTAGAGGGTTGGTTACATGGCAGTAAGGTGACTGATTATGAAAGCCTATATAAAACTTATTCTGAGAGCATATCTTGAATAATTTTATGTCTGACTTGTTACATCAGTATCTTGTGGACTCAGATCTGACCTCTCCTCGAAAATTGGGAAAAAGGCAGACAATGGGTCAGAACAAGGGTGAGCAGAAAAGCTAATACAGGGGGTGACAAGGATGGCAAGAAGAAAGATGGTGAACAATCTCAGGACAAGCATGGGATAAAAGTAAACACAAAGATCCTTCTTCAGGTCTTACACTCCTCCGGGGGTGTGGATAAAACTTCAACTTCTTCTAACTCTTCACACAATCATGAAAAGCCTTTGTGTTGTGTGTAGAAATAAAGGCCATTGGCCAGGGGATATGTCCTGCACAGGTAAAGCCCCCGAGCCTACCACCACTAAGACAGACTCGTGTCTATCAGTGGTGGTAATAGTGGTGGGACTACTGGCAATAGTCAAACTAAGGGTGTAGTAAGGTTCACTTTTGAGACCATAATAGAAACTGGGGTAGACAGTCCCGAGATAGTTTGTCACACCTGATGACTTTTTACTTGCCACCTTGGCTGCTTGTCCCCTTAACATGGATAAGTACAGGCAGTCAGTCTTAATAAATTATGTTGAGGCTCAGGCCTACTGGGACACAGGTGCCAGTATCACTTTGGTGACTGAAAACCTGGTGTCATCTGCACAACACCTCCTTGGACAGAAGTACCAAGTTACTGATGTCAATAACTCCATTCAGTCTCTCCCCTTAGCTGTAGTTCAACTTAGCTGGGGTGGGGTTACTGGCCCTAAGCAGGTGGTAGTATCACCTATCTTACCTGTAGATTGTCTTCAGGAATGACCGAGGCCCCAGGTTGGGCGGAGGTCTAGTTTAGTACCCATGCATCCATGCTGGGTATCCCTGAGAAATTGCTTCCTCATTTCTGGTGAAATGAGGAAGCAAAGGAGAGAAAAAGGCCTGAAATCTCAGGATCCCTCTCCGCCAACAGGTAAGAAGGCTATCAAAGTATCCCTTCCCCACCCTGCCACTAAGGATACCATTCCTGTGGTGGGAGAAACCTCTCCTGGGGTGGAAACTGTACCAAAGGAGCCATCAGCTACCACAACTGGACTCCCAGTGGTAAAAGTACCTCTGTGGAACTAAGCCAGATGTGCAAAACTGCACCATTTTAGTAAATATGGAGCATCCCTCAAGCCCTCCCAGAGAAACTTTAGTGTAGCAGCCCTGCACTCCCTCTAAACACCTATGACAGCAGCCCTGTCCTGATGTGGAGCTTATAGGACAGCGTTCCTCTGCTCCAACTCAAGAGAAACCGCAACCTTGTTCTCTTACAGCCATATGGACAACATTTTTGCCCAGCTATGGCTTTGAGACAGCATTCCTGTCTAGCATTTCCTACAATTGACATAGGCCCAGTGGGCCAATCCCACTGGCCAACTTTAAAACATACTAATAGGAACTCTGAGAATTTACACTCACACTGTTTAAGTAAAAATCTTGAAACAGGGTAGTGTACATCCCCACAGGGAAGTAACCATATAGTGGATGATTAAGCGAATAACCACTATATCACTAAATTGCAGATCTACTCTCCACTTATCACCACTTAGACAATCAAGTCTCAACTGGCCATGGTTAGCCTTGTCCTTTGTTTGGGGGGTGTAGGAAAGTAGCCTCTTTCTAGCATGGTTACCCCCACGTCAGGTCTGTCTGAGTGAGTCTGTTTTTACACTGTCACTGGGATCCTGCTAGCCAGGACCCTAATGCTCATAGTTTGTGGCCTAATATGTATGCCTGTGTAGTGCCCAACTGTGTCACTGAGGCTCTGCTAATCAGAACCTCAGTCCTTATGCTCTCTGCTTTTAAATTGGTCACTGTAGGCCAGTGACATTTACCAATTTCAATTGGCACACTGGACCCCCTTATAAGTCCCTAGTATATGGTGCCTAGGTACCCGGGGCATTGGGGTTCCAGGAGATCCATATGGGCTGCAGCATTTCTTTTGCCACCCATAGGGAGCTCAGACAAACCCTCACAGGACTGCCACTGCAGCATGTGTGAAATAGTGCACACACTATTTCACAGCCATTTTCACTGCATGTAACTTACAAGTCACCTATATGTCTAACCTTCACTTGCTGAATGTTAGGTGCAAAGTTACTAAGTGTGAGGGCACCCTTGCACTAGCGCATGTGCCCCCAAAGAGTTCAGGGCCATTTCCCCAGGCTTTGTGAGTGTGGGGACACCATTACACATGTGCACTACATATAGGTCAATACCTATAAGTAGCTTCACAATGGTAACTCCAAATATGGCCCTGTAACGTGTCCCCTATTTCCAAATATAGTATTGGGGAGCCAATTCCATGCGTCCTGGGGCTCCACCTTGGACCCCCAGTACTGCCACACTAGCTCTGCGGCTTGCAGTGCAGCTATAGCCTCTGCCACCTTACAGGGTTCTGCCCTCCTGGGGTCTGGGCAGCCCAGTTCCAGGAAGGCAGAACAAAGCATTTCCTCTGAAAGCAGGGAGTTACACCCTTTTAGGAAATAGGAGTTGCAGACTGGGGAGAGGTAGCCTCCCCTACTCGCTGGAAATGCTTTGAAGGGCACATATTGTGCCCACCTTGCATAAACCAGTCTATACCGGTTCAGGGATGCCTTCTCCCTTGCTCTGGAAAGAAACTGGACAAAGGAAAGGGGAGTGACCACTCCCCTGTCCATCACCACCCCAGGGGCCGTGCCCAGAGCTCCTCCAGTGTGACCCAGACTTCAGCCATCTTGATTTGCCAGGTGTGGGGGCACTGTGGAGGGCTCTGAGTAGCCAGTGCCAGCAGGTGACAGAGCCCCTCATGTCCTTAGTTGATAAGGTAGCCAATCCCCCTCAGGGCTATTTTGGGTCTCCAATGGGTTCACTTCAGATTCTGCTTGCAAGTTTCCTTCAGGAATCCTCTGCAACAACTTCCGACTGACCTCGGATCAATCACAGCCTGCTCCAAGAAACACTGTAACTGCAACAAAGTGTCTACAAGAGACTTTTCTTCAGAAACCTCAGCAACTGCAGCAGTTTCCACAGTGTGCATGCTCTGGAGACTCCCTGTATTCATCTTGCACTAGGACCGAAGAAATCTCCTGTCACTCTCCTGCTCCAAGCAGGCACCTTCCAAGACAACAACCGGCATCCTGTGACTCCTCAGCGACAAGCGTGCTCCTAAGGACACAGAGGGTGGACATCATCAACATATTGTCCTGGGGTCCTGCTGGTGCAATTTGGAGGTGGTAATACCTTGCCTTCCCTGAGAGCGACGGTACCCCTGTGTACTGTGTCTTCTTCACCTCCTGAGGCCTCTGTACTTTTTGCAAAATTCCTTTGTGCACAGCCTGGCCCAGGTACCCAGCACTCCATCCTGCGATACTCAACTCGCCGAGTGGTTCTCTGGCGGCATGGGATCTCTTGATGTGCTGCATCAACTGTGTTTTGCACCTCCTTTGAACCCAGGTTCTGCGGCTCCTGGGGGTGCTGGCCTGAGGGCTCTACAGTTCTGAGAGCACCCCCTTCCTCCTCACACAGAGGAGAAACCCCCAGGTCCCTCGTGGGTCCATCCAGTGCCATTAAGCAAAATGCACTTCTCGTTGCCAAGGCTTGTTGGCACCTTCCAACATGAAATCTCATCTGCAACTTTATTCACGCTGTGGGACAACTTTTGCATCATGCTGGCAACTTCTTAGGGTACATTTCTGCAGTCATTGACTAACAGGGGACTCTTTTGCACCCTCTTCTGGGTTGGCAGGGGCTCCTGTCCTTCCTAGAGCTTCTTTTGAATTCAGAAATTGGTCCCCTACCTTTGCAGGTCTTCGGGTCCAATAATCCAGCAGTTGCAGACTTGGATGGCTGGTGCAAAAACCCAAAAATGAGGTAGTGTGTCTTAAGGAAACTTGCAGTACTTTACTCATGCTTTTCTGGGCTCTGGGGTGGGGTAATTTACTTACCTTTACTGTATTCTTACTCCCAGCAATTCTGCATACACTACACTTGTCTAGGGGGGAATTTGAGATTCACATTCCACTCTTAGTATGGTTTGTGTTGCCCCTAGAACCATTTTCTCCCATTGCATTCTATAGAATTTCCTATTGTTTGAATTGTTCTATGGCTATTTACTTGTCTAATTTTGGTGTCTAGTGTATATATTGTGTATAATACTTACCTCTAGAAAGATAACATTTGTTACTGTGTCAACCAAATAAATACCTTTATTTTTTGGTAACCCCGAGTATTGTCTTTAGTTGTGTATGCATAGTGTGTAACTATAAGTGGTATTGCATGATCTTTGCATATCCCCTAGTTCAGCCTAAGCTGCTCTGCTATAGCTACCGCCATCAGCTTAAGTGGTTAGAATACTACTACTTCACTAATAAGGGATAACTGGACCTGGAATAAGGTGTAAGTACCCAAAATACCCACTGCAAACCAGGCCAGCCTCCTACAACGGTATATGCAAGTCATGCAACCAAGTATATCCAACTGGAATGAGATGGGACAGGACTGCAGAGACTGCGTGTGTGGGTGACGGCACATCCAAGTCCTGCAACAAAGTATGTCTAACTGGAATGAGATGGGGAGGGGGCTGCAGAGAAAAATCAATAAAAAATTATAGAGCGTGCTACTCACTCGTGAGGGTCTCAAGGCGCTTGTGGTGGGGGGTGAAGGGGGTTACTGTTTGAACAACCATGTCTGGAGGTTTTTGGTTTTGCAGAGGTTGGTTGGGAGGGAGTTCCAGGTTGTGCGGGCGAGGTAAGAGAAGGCCCTCCCTCCTGTGGTGGTTAGTTGGATGCGGGGGGACTGTAGCTAGTGCGATGTCGGTTGATCGGAGGTTGCGGGTCGGAGTGTGGAAGTTCACTCTTTCGTTGAGGTAGGTCGGGCCGGTGTTGGAGGGATTTGTGTGCATGGATGAGGATCTTGAAAGTGATTCTCTTGTCTATGGGGAGCCAATGAAGGGATTTGAGGTGTGGTGAGATTTGTTCATGGTGGGGGAGGCCAAGGATGAGGCGTGCGGCTGGGTTCTGTATTCTCTGGAGTTTGAGTAAGAGTGTGGTGCTGGTGTAGAGGGCGTTACCGTAGTCTAGTCTGCTGCTGAGTGCATGGGTGACTTAAGAGTGTGGAAGCGGGAGAAGGTTAGTGCATTGATTTGCTGTGTCATGAGAGGGAGGTGTCCAGGATGATGCAGAGGTTGCATGTGTGGTTTGTGGGGCCTAGGGCAGTGGGCCACCAGGAGTCCTCCCATATGGTTTTGTTATGGCTGAAGATTCTGTTTTGTTGGAGTTATGCTTGAGGTGGTTAGTTGTCATCCAGTTTGCGGTGTTGAGGAGAGGAGCATGTAGGTTGGTTTTGGCGGTTGCGGGTGAGGGAGAGGATGATTTGGGTGTCGTCTGTGTAGGAGAGGATAGTGATTCCGTGTGGTCAGAGGATGTTGGCTAGGAGGGATCATGTAAATGTTGGTGTGGGGCTGAGGGAGGACCCTTGGGGGACTCTGCAGATGATCTTGATAGCAGTGGAGTGGAAAGGTGGAAGGCAGACTCTTTGGGTCCGGTCGGGGAGGAAGGAGGTGAGCCAGTCTAAGGCTTTGTGATGAATTCCTGTGTTGTGGAGGTGTGTGCGGAGTGTGTGGTAGCAGACAGTGTCAAAGGCTGCAGAGAGGTCTAGGAGGAGGAGTGCGACGGTCTCGCCTTTGTTGACTTTGGTCCTGATGTCAGTGCATGTGATGAAGGCGGTTTCTGTGCTGTGGTTCTTGTGGAACCCTGATTGTGAGGGGTCAAGAGTGTTTTATTCGAGAAAGTGGGATAGGCGGGCTTTGACTAGTTTCTTGGCAACCTTGGGGGGGAAGGGAGGTGGGAGATGGGGTGATAGTTGGAGGACCTCTGGGTTGGCTTTGGTTTTTTTAGGAGAGCAGTGATTTCTGCGTGCTTCCAGGGGTCTGGGTAGGTGGCGAAGTCAAAAGAGGAGCTGATTATGTCAGAGTATGGGGTGATGGTTGGGCTGGCTTTGTTGTAGATGCGATGAGGACAGGGGTCGGAGGGGGATCCGGAGTGGATGGAGTTCATGGTTTTTTCGGTTTCTTTGTGTGTGGTGGGGGTCATGAGTGGGGTTGAGTTGGGTGAGTGAGGGGTGTGTGGTATGAAGCTGTTGTGGATGTCCAGGATTTTGTGGTGGAAGTGGTTGGAGAGGGTGTCAGGGGTCGTGTGTGGGGTCTAGGTTGCTGGGTTTGGCTAGCTCTTTAGTGATGGTGAAGAGTTCTTTGCTGTTTTGGGAGCTGTTGTCAAGGTGCGTCTTGTAGTGATCTCTTTTGGTGGTGCGTATGAGTTGGTGATGGGTGCGAATGGTAGTTGAGGGTGGAGAAGTTGGTTGTAGAGAGTTCTTGTTGCCATATTTTCTCCACTTGGCGGCATTTGCATTTGGAGTCTTAGAGTTCGGCTTGAACCATGGGGCGTTCTTGATGTTGCGGGTGGCGGTGTGTTTTCTGAGGGGGCTAGTGTGTCTGTACATGTAGTGATCCATTTAGAGAGGTTGTGTGCTCCTGTGTTGGGGTCTTTGGTGTGGGGGGGGAGGTTGTGAGCCAGTTGGGCGTTCAGGCGTTGTGGGGATCTTGTCCCACATGCGGTAGAGTGTGGTGTGTTGATGGTGGTGTGTGGGGGGTTTGTTGAAGGAGAAGTGGATGCAGTGGTGGTCAGTCCAGTGGAGTTCGGTGGTGTAGGCTATGTGTTGGCTTGAGGTGAAAATTGCATCGAGCGTGTCCTGCTGAGTGGGTGGGTGCGGTGACCAGTTGTTTGAGTCTGAGGTTGGTAAGGTTGTCTATGAGGGAGGTTGAGTTGTGGTCTTGAAGGTTCTCCAAGTGAAAGTTGAAATCACTGAGGAGGATGTAGTCTGTGGAGGTGAGGGTGTGCAAGCTGATGGTGTTGCAGAAGGCAGGGCATGGTCCTGGTGGTCTGTAGATTAGTGTACCTCTGAGGGTGGAGTTGTTAATGTGGATTAGGAAGTGCATGTGTTCTGTGTTGTCAATAGTGTCTTGGGAGCTGGTGGTGACTGATGGTGTCCCTGTGTAGGATGGCGATGCCACCACCTGGCCTGTTCAGGCGGTCTTTGCGTTGGAGTTTGTATCCATTGGGGGTGGCGACGGCTATGTCTGGTTCAGAGTTCAGAGGAGGGGTTGGTCCAGGTTACCTTGAGGAAGGCGATGTCAGGTGAGTGATGTGATCCGGTACCAGAGTTCTACGGCATGTTTGTGAAAGAATGTTTTGGGTGACGGAACATCCAAGTCCGGCTGGGGGGGGGTGGGGGGAAGAAGAGGCGGGGAGGCGGCTGAGATGGCTGCCGAGAATGAGTGGGTGATGGTACATCCATGTCCCACAACCAAGTATGTCTAACTGGAATGAGAGAGGGGGAGACACCTGCAGAGAATGAGTGTTTGTGTAATGGTACATCAAGTCCTGCAACCAAGTGTGTCAACTGTAATTAGATGGGAATATGACTATAGAGAATGAGTTTAGGAAAATGGTACATGCAAGTTGTAGGAAATTCCTCCTTTTTTGCCTGATCACCCCCACACTTTTTGGATAGGTACTGGTGGTTACTGACTCTTGGCTGTGCCCTGGGTACTGCTTACCAGTCCCAGGGCCAGTGCTCTGTGTAAAATGGATATGCAAATTAGGCTAATTATAATTGGCTAAGTTAACCTACCTATAAGTCCCTAGTATATGGTAGGGCATGTAGGTTTAGGGACCACAGCATAGGTGGTGCACACCTAGGTGCACTGCTGAGGTGCCCAGTCTCATTTTAAAAGCAAGCCTGCCTTGCTGGCTGCTTTTAAATTAAAGTTATATGCAAATTCGACTTTGGAATTAAAGGTACTTCCAAAGTCTTAAACTACCTTATTTGTACATATAAGTCACCCCTAAGGTATGCCCTATGTGCCTCTAGGGCTGGGTGCCATGTAACTATAAGCAGGGACTTTATAAAAATAGATTTATAAACCCTGGTGAAGTAAAAACAGCCAAATTCGTTTTTCCCTCATTTAAGTAAATGGCCTTCATAGGCTAGAATGGGCAGACTATTTAAAATGTTAAAATCTCCTTAAATGTTACATACCAAGAATTTGGTATCAAATTAATTGTTGTAATAAATCCCACAACTTCCAGTTGTTAGATTTAATATAACTTGTTCAGGTATAAAGTTTAGACTTTACCTAAAAAGTTGCCAATTTCAGCTCTGCATTGTTTTTGCTGCTGTGCTCCGATTGGCCAGCCTGCAGCAGCTTCTGCCAGGCTGCCTTGATGAGGTGTGAAGTGGCCTGGCTCACACAAAGGAATGTGCCTGGGGGAGAGAATCTCCCCTCAGCAGATGGTGAGGCAGGAAGGGGGAGGGCTGCCAAACTGGTCTTCAAAGGCAGAGAAGGACATCTGGAGCACCCAGCAACACCCCCACATCCTGCAACCCCAGACAACTAGGTGCCCCCTTGATTAGATTAGGAGAGGGCAGGAGAGGGGTGTGTTTATGATTTTTAGCCACACCAGTGGGTGGGCTCAGCCAGATGTAACCTCCAAAAATCAGATTCAGCCATGTTGGATTTTTAGAGACTGTTGCCTTTTGAGATGGATTTTTGCCACACTTCCCAGGAAGTGGTCATCACAGGGGGACGACCCTGTACCTGATTGGAGGACCAGGACCCCCCTGCTTTTCACCCAGGAGCAAGGATAAAACTGGCAGACCTGCCCCCACACCTCAGATCCCCACCAACTTTCAAGAAGAAGGAACTTAAGGAGAAGAAGGACTGCCCTGCTGGACCCCTGGCCTGCACCTGGACCCTGCACTCAGGACTGCACCAGCTGCACACTTGGGCTTCACCACAAGAAGGACTTTGCCTGGCTTCAACTGGTTCAAGGAGGGACTCCCTGTTTGCTACAGGTGAAAAATTGCTATCCAGAGTCCCCTGCACCAACGCCTAAAAAAGAGACCAGTTGACCACTGCCCAGTGGCCAAAAAGGAGTTTGCGCCAGGTGCATTCTGGGAGTTGAAGTCCGCACCCCCCAAGGACCATCACAGAAGTTCTGGACCCTTGGGGTGAGCTGTGGACCCCAAAAGAACCTTAAAAGAACATCTGGGTGAAGCCCCAGAAGTTTGGAAAAGATTTGAGAATTTTTGAAAAAGCTCCAGAGAGGGACCGACCCGCCGCGGAAATTCTAGCCGGCTTGCCTCAACTGCGACCCGGCCTGACTTCGTGGTTTGTCCCGGTAAAGAAAAACATCCGAAAAAGAGACTAAGTCCGAAGGTAAAAAGTTGACCGGGACCTCCCAGCCATCGTATCCGAGAAGGGCTCCACGGATGTTGGATCAAGATCCAGGTTTATCCCGGTCGAAGGATTTTCATCTCGAAAAAAACGACTAAGTCCGAAGGTAGAAATAACCACTGAGGAAACCCACATCGCGTATCCGGACAACAGCTCCAGGAGGTCGGATTCAACTGGCAGGTTCGTCCCGGTGAAGAAAAACTTCAAAATAAAGACTAAGTCAGAAGGTAACTTTTTAACCGAGGCCTCCCGCGACTTGTAGCTGAGCAGGGCTCCATCGCGGTCGGCCTGAAACTTTGTCCCGGTCCTGGTGAAACCAGATGACCCGATTGGCGCTTTTTGTTTCTAAGTGCTAGAAAAATAATAATACTTTAAAAATTCATATCTCCGATTCCCCTGAACCAATTTTATTCGTTTGTGTCATTTTAAAGATAAAAATATAAACTATTTTTATAAATTGGTTTTGGATTTTTAAACTGTTTCCTGTGTTTTATTTAATTACTGTTTTGTGATATTTGAATGCTTTACACACTGTCTCCTAAGTTAAGCCTTGACGCTCGTTGCCTAGCTACCAAGGGTTGAGCTGGGATTAATTTACTGAGACCCAACTGTACCTAGGTGGAGGTTAGTGGCTTGTTGCTAAGTGTAGGTACCTACCTGCCCTTACCAATAACCCATTTTCCAACACAAGTCCTGCAGCCAAGTATGTCTAACTGGGGGGGAGATTAGGAGATGGCTACAGAGTACGAGTGTGTAATGGTACATCGTGATGGGGAGAGGACTACAGAGAATGAGTTTGGGTAACAGTACATCAAGTCCTGCAACCAAGTATGTTTAACTGGGGGAAGATGGGGAGATTCAGATGACACATGAGAAAGTAACTCCAATAAGTGGGTGGGACAAAGGTTCATAAACTTACACAACCATGTCCAACTGGATTGAGATGGGGAGATGAGAAAGTAACTCCGCTGGGGAGATATCTGCATCGGACGACATTTGAGAAAGTAACTCAGATGAGTTATTGTGGGAGAAAGGTTCATTAACTTCTACAATGAAGTCTAACTGGAATATGATGGGGAGATATCTGCATCAGATGATACATGTGAAAGGAACTCTGATGAGTATATGGGATAAAGGTTCAGAGGATCAATATCTTGCACCACCATGTCTAGCTGGAATGATATGGGGAGAGATACGTCTGCATTGTATGAAACATGTGTAAGGAACTCAGATGTGTGGGATGAAGGTTCAGAGGATCACTATCTTCCACAACCATGTCTAACTGGAATCAGATGGGGAGAGAGGGGGAGATGTCTAAGGAGAAGTTGAGAGAACAGGGAGATATATCTAACAAGATGGAGAGATGTGAGAGTGGGGAGATATGTCTAGCGAGATCTGGAGAATATATCTGTCAGATTAAACATGTAAAAGTAACTCCAAAGTGTATGGGATAAAGGTTCAGAGGTTCACTATCTTCTATGACAGGAAATGTGGAGATTACATCCGCATCAGATGAAACATGTGAAAGTAACTCGAATGAGTGGGACAAAGATTCAGAAGTTCACCATCTTCCACAACTATGTCAGACGGAGAGATGACATCCAATGAGTGTGTGGGATAAAGGTTTGGAGGCTTGCCATTATCCACAAGTATGTCTGACAGGGAGATGGGAAGACAATGTGCGTCAGATTAAACATGTGCAAAGTACTTCAATGAGTGTGGGCTAAAGGTTCAGAGGCTTGCTGTTTTCACAACTATGTCTAAATGGGGGGGGGGGGGGGGGGGAGAATGGGGAAGGATGGGAGATGCCACTGATCAGCATCAGTTGAAACATATGAAAGGGCCTCCATTGAGTGTGGGAGGAATGTTTAGAGGCTTGCTGTTTCCCACATCTATGTCCAACAGGAATGAGACTAGGACTATCAAACCTATCCAAAACCTCCTACACTGATTTATGTTAGAAATGGGGTCTAGTTGGCAGTCAGTTTATATCCTGTCCCAGTAGGACCGTCATTCTAGCCTGGGTAAGGAAATTACACATCTCAGATAACCCCTGCTTACCCCTTGGTATCTTGGCACAATCAAGCAGGCTTATCTCCAAGGCAAAGTACAAAGTATTTACACACAGTAACACCATGAAAAGCCACAAAACCATTCCACTCCAATTTAGAAAAATACTAATATTTATCTAAAACATACACGACCAAAAGGACAAAAATCCAATGTATACAGTTAAGATGCCAAATTTTAAAGTAAAGTCTTAATCCATGATAATCAATGGATAAAGGAATGTGTTGCTTTAGCACAAAGGACCTGGTATGCATAAAAAAACAGGTCCATCAGAAAAGCAAGTGATGCATCGATTCCTTACACAAGTGAAACCATGTGTATTCTTTCTCGACCAGGTAAGCAAGGCATCTATTCTTTCCTCACAGAGAAGGGATGCATCGATTTCCAAGCAGGCAGCCTCAAGTCTTTGCAGTGATGTTGAAGTTTCGACACTCAGGGACAATGTGTGGAAATTCCAGAAACTAATGAGCTGGGCTGGTGATAAACTGATTTCTGCAGCCACTACATCGATTTTACAGCCACAGGTGGGTGCTCCATCACTTTTTTGCCACTTGGCTCTGGTGCATGGATTCAGTCAGGTTTCACCAGCTTTTCCTTCGCAGGGCCCAAGGACTGATTGGCACTGATTTGACAAGACAGGGTCTCAGCAAGAGAGCCCAGGTGCTGGCAGATAAAGTCGGATGTCCGAGACTTCTTAACAGAAGGCAAGCTCAGTCCAAGCCCCTGGAGAATCATCACCATCAGGATACATAGCAAAGTCCAGTCTTTGTCCTGAGGCAGAAACAGCAACTGCAGGCCAGCCCAAGAAAGCACATAGCAAAGGTGCAGTACTTCTCACAGCTGTTCTCCTTAGTAGTGGTTCCTCTTGATCCTGAGGAGTTTTAAAATTGTGGAGTCAGTCCAATACTTACACATTGCGGCCTTTTAAGTGGACCAACTTAAAAGGAAAGTCTTTTTCCAATTTCTGTACCAATAGAAACAGAAAGAAACAGCATGGAAAGTTTGTTTTAATCATAACTACAGCTGTATTTTTCTTTTGGAGAATAGTTCATAAGGTGGTGGCTAGAAAAGAAAATGACAACTCAGATATTAAAGCAGGTGTAAACCTTCCTGCATGAACACACAGTTTACATCAGTTAATGCTGTATTGTATATGGGATTATTAGATTAATGATAATTCAAGTCTAGCTCCTTTGTAGGGTCACACTGCACTTTCTCAAGTATATTTATAGAGAGCACCTTCATGTCTGAGGATATCTTGGTAATGATTAACAGATGTTTGTTACCCAACACAATTGGGATCATTTTAGCAACCATGGAAGGATGAAAGGCTAAGTGAAAGCACTAGGATTCAAACATGTCATTATGAGGTCAAACACAGATCCATCAAATGAAAACAGTTTACTGAGACACCAGACTAATACTATCTGTTTGGTGTCTTCAATATATCTATCAATCTATCATTGCAGACATTGCTGTGGAGACTTGAGTAGGACTATCACACACTATCACTATGGGGACTTGAATATGACTCTACAAGCACACTATCTGAGACATGGTTAACAAAACAAACACTAACTTTGGGGACTTTGGCATCCCATTAATCACACTATCCCTGTGGGGACCTGGCATCCCTACATTCAAACATTCTGTGGGGACCTGGGCATCCTAATCACACTGTCATACCTGGGCAACCCCTATAATCACACTATCTGTGCGAATCTGGACATCAATATGATCAAACTCACTGTGGGGCTTGAACATCCCTGCAATCATACTATTACTAGGACTGCAACATCACTATAATGATGCTCTCATTGGGTACCTCCGGTAACACTAATCATACACAATTTATTTGAGGACCTTGATACCCCTATAATCACAAAGAAGCTATTTGGAACATTAGTATAATCATGCACTCTGGGGACCTGGACATGCCTATTGTCACATTTTCTCTGTGGTATCTGGGCATCAACATAACCACACACTATGTAGGAACTTGAGCATGACTCATGCACTTCTTCTATAAGGACATCCATATGTCTATGTTAAACTTTTGTCCCTACATGGACTTGATTTTGACAGTTTCTCTACAGGTCTATAGTTACTAGCTCTGAGGATGTGGCAGCCCCATAATCCACACTGAGGACTTGAGCATGACTAATATCTCTGTGGACCTGGGTAACATTTACACTGTGTGGGGCCTGGAGATCCCAGTAATCACATTCTGTGGGGACCAGGTGTCATCATAAGCAAACAAACTATCACTGTGGGGTCTTGAGCATCACTAATCACACTCAATGGGGACTTGAATGTGACTAAAGATGCTCCATCTCATTGGGTACCAAGGTTACACTAATCATACACCATTTCTATGGCGACCTCGATACCCATAGATTCAAAATTCACACTGAGTGTGGAGAGATGAACATTACTTTAATCATTGTCTTTGGAAACTTGAACATATATAATCACTATCAATGGGGGACCCAGGCATCTATATAATCACACACTATCTTTGTGAGAACTTGACTATCACAGCACTATCTTTTATGATAGACAGTCAGTTTCTCTACAGGTCTATAGTCATGTTTGTTTCCTTATTCCTTAACCCCTTCCCTGCCAACGATTTAACGGTTACATCCTTGGCAGTACCACTCGGATGCCAAGTACACAACAGTTACGTCCTGGACCTGGGACACAGGGAGCGCTAGCGCTCACCTGTGGTCCTCCCACCCCTCTTGGGCAGGGATGGAAGGAGAACCGCTTGCCCTTCCAGCGGTGACCAAATCCTCCACCCCGCACTGACATCTGATGTCAGCACACAATCATGCACTGACCTGATCAGAGGCCGCCCCCATCTTCCAGTGGAATCAGAAGAGAAATGCTTGCATTTTTCTTCCAATCGGGGGGGTGGGGGCAGGCAGAGCAGCTTGAAAGGAAAGGCCTTTCCTTCAAAATCTGAGCATTTCTGCAGCCTGATTGTAAAGCTATCAGGCTGCAGAAATGCCCACTATGCACCAGGGAGTTTTTTTTGTTTTGTTTACAGTGAAGGGAAGCAACCCCTTTGGCATGGTTCACTCACCTTGGGGTAAATTGTTTTTAGGCCATTTCAGCCTCCCTGGAGGTAGATCAGCCTATTTTTATTAGGCCAATCGGCCCCCACGGCAGCAGAAACCACTAGACACCAGGGATTTTTATATTTTTAAATCAATTTCACGCAAGATGCACTTATGCACGGTCACTGCCTTGGTGGAGGGGGGGTACACATTTATTTTAGGCCATTTGACCCCCTTGGGGCAGATCGGCCTATTTCTATAAGGCTCCTGCAAAGGGTGGGGTGGGCAGAAAGTGTACTAGATTCCAGGGAATTTAAAACAGTGGGTTGGTGGCTACCAACCAGCATGGGCATGGTTATGCCCCCACCTAAACTGAAGCGAGTAACAGTCTTCAGCTCTCCCCCCACACTAAGTGATCTTATCCCAAAGGCAAGCAAGAGGACATTTGAATATTTTGGGTTTTGTTTACATTTTGGCCACAAGAGCTTGTCTAACTCCAAATCGTCCCACTTGGAATGGAGTCAAGTCTGTTCCTGAAACAGAAGATAGTGATTTTAGCACCGCAAACCCTTTGTTGATGCCATTTTCAGGGGAAAAAAAAAAAAACTTTCTTCTGCAGCCATTTTGCCCCTTTTTTTTATTAACATTAGCTGTATTTTGTCTAATTTCTTGATCTCCTCCAGGGGAACCAATAAACTCAAGGTACCTCTAATTCATAGGATGTTGGAAAAATATGCAAATTTAGCGTGGGTAGCTTATGTGGACAAAAAAATAAGGGTTTAAGCATGAACTGCCCCAAAAGGCAAAAAAACGGCTTGGCACAGGAGGGAAAGGCCTGGCAGCGAAGGCGGTTAATGTGTGAGCACTCAGCAATAGGCTAAACATGCATTCAATATGCTATTGTTTTCTCCTGAAAAATGCATCATCATTAAAACTCAATTTGTGTGTGTTCCTATAGGAACAACATGTGTGGAAGGAACAAACTGATGTAATTTAGGTATAGCACTGAAAATAGCATTTACCTATTTGTTTATGACTGTATTTAATCACATGAAACGTCTGGAAAAAGTCCTCACAAGGTTAGTAACCCATGTCCAAGTTTGCATAAGAATGGTTCTGTACATGTGCTATAATGAAGCTTTATTTGTAAATTTTAATCAAGATCCAGTATCTATATTTTCTTGTCATTTTTCTGTAATTATTATATTTTAAGACCATTAGGAAAGCTCAGTCCCCCACAAGACAGGTACCCAAAAGGAGATATATATATATATATATATATATCTCAATTATTCGTCTGAAAATGAATCCCAGCTCGTACATGTTTTAAAATCTTTTTTTCTTCAATGTATGATGTCCATATGGGTTTTGAGGGAGTCTCCTTAAGGGCTGTTTAACAAAACAAAATAAAACCGTGTGACAAATATTCAATACAAAGCATTGAACATTTCATAGTGAATAAAAACATCCACAGATAAAATAACTGTTCTTGTGCCAAAATGCAAACCTAATGAACAGTTATAGGTTATACAATAGCAACGTCAGTGTCGTAAAAAAGGCCCCCGCGGTGCGGGTGATCGGGCGAGCTGCCTCCTCAGCACAGTGCTCTGGCCTAAGAACTCCTCCTTGAGCCCAGGGATTGGGAATTGGGAGAAGGGAACTTCCTGTACTGTCAGGGTGGTCTTAAAATTGGTTACGCCATTGAGCAGCTCAATTGTAATTACATTCGAACAGTACCTATTTCACTCTTGTATCTAGAACAACAAAGTAATTACTCTCTGACAGAGGTATAATTGTTGGAAAATATGAACACTCCACCAAACCAAGGTCACATCTCAGGCAGCAACAAACTCATGATATGAGAAAAAAACTTACTTATCTATTTTGGTATCTTAGACCTTAAAGATCTAACAATACTTTCCATCAAAGCTTAAGCCAAAAGGTACATTTCGCAGTAAATTACATAATACAATTCAAAACTAGAAATTATCTAATCTTTATCAGGATCGAACCCCGACCAGGTCAGTCTCATACATTGAGACACTGTTAAACCAACACGGTCCCACTTGCGTGTGAATAAAATGAAATCACTATTAGCATCCTACATACAATTTCTCGAAGATCCCCCCCAAAGGAAGTGAAACAAAGTAGTCAAAATAAATGTTTGCGTACTATAATAATGTAATTACACACGCAGTAAAACACTTATCATATTCGAACTGTTTAAATGATTCATAAAGTAGTTACATTCACCTACAAAAAGAAAGCAGAGTTCTATTTGGACATTAAAAAAGGTTAAGATCATCTCGGTCATGATTTTCTTCAATTAAGTTATGAATCCCACACAGCAGATTGTTGAGGTGAAATGTTGCAACGGGAGACAAAGGAAATCGAAAAGCCAATACGGACATTCAGAAAAGCCGTTGCTGTGTTAACATCCCCAGTAGCCCCTTCACTATATAGCACGCAAACGTGCAAGGACAAAAAGGGTTGAGATGTAGTATAACATTACCGATAAGTGATGACCCTCTTCCTGGGAAAAGTAAGTTTAAAGAAAAAAAATCTAAGGACATTTCAAACAGATACATTCCATATGTGCCCGTCACAAGCCAAACTGTACGCAAGGCCCAACGAGCCCACTATGCCAATCAGTTACAACTTTCAGAGCATCGGGACAGTCTCGCTGACACTAATGCAATAAATTATCTATTAACGCAACATTTCCCGGACCTAGAAGGAGTTAAATACACTCTAGAATTAAGCTCGTTCAGAAAAAGAGGATAACCACCCCATTACTTTAAATACGACACAGTCGTCCAAGTAGTCAGTGTCCAAAACAATATTAACCAATCAAAGGTATCATGAGGTAGAACAAGAAAATTTGGACCTAAAAAAAACTTTAAGTGCCCGCCATCTACAATTATATATTATTAAATTACCTCAAAAAAGACGCAAACAATCACAGCTCACATCGGCAAGAAACGTGCGCTCTTAAGCACCTGGTATTTATACCTTAGTGAATGATTTGCACCTGTGAGAGGAAGCATGGCCAACTATAGAGAAAGAGAAAAGACTTTTGAGCAAATTTCTAAACAGTATTCATAAGCCCCAACTACTACTATCAACCGAAACACAACACAAAGTGTGAGAACCGATACCACAAATAAATAATTTTTTTTTACTAAAAATGGGCTAGCTGGCAGAAAAGAAATGTTAATTAAGAAGGAAAAAAGCCGAAAAGGCGTGAACTATGCTCGAATTCTGAGCTGTAACTAGTCACATGAAGGTGCCTCTACTCCATATTGCTTCATATTTGTCTTTTGGAATAAAATCCTTCATTAAAATTGGAGGCGAACCCAAGAAACATTAGCAGCAGTCTTGAGTACATGAACCCTTTAACACTAACAGTCAGAAAGAAAAATCTTTCTAAATAGCCCGAGCAAGTCTCGAACCCCGAGCTTAGCCCATTATTAATAATAGGAAGTTGCATCTACTCTATATGGGCTTTCATCTAATTTTCAGAACAAAAACATAATTAAACCATTTTTAATTTGTTGATAAAAACTGTTTTCCTGGCTTTCCTCTTTTCTAAATCTTCACCACTCCTGTGATTTTTTACTTCCTTCATACCAATGAATTGTATATCCTCTGAGCAAGTGAGTGTGATTACCTGAAATGTATTGCCATTGGGTACTTGTCCAAATTCTTAATGGCCCTGAGATGCTCCTTCCATCTAGTTTTCAATTTGCACATGGTGGATCCAGTGTATTGTTTACCCACAAATATTATATAGATACTGTTGGAAGTGTTACAACAGATGAGTGAAGCAATACACAATTGATACTCTCCAGTTACATCTACAAATATCTTGACACCTGATACATGTTTACAACATATGCAGTTCCCACATTTGAGGGACCCTTTAGCTAGTCACAGAAGCAAGCTTGTTTTAGTACTCATGGGGTTGTAATTAATAGTGTCACTAGGGCTAAGTAATGTGCAAGTAATGTGTGTGTGCCTTTGTTTAGCTATATTAGCTGTAGATGGTAACAGGCTTTTGAGATCAGGATCCAAGGTTAAAACATCCCAATGTTTATGTAAGCTGTTATAGATTCTTCTGTTGCTATTGCTGTGAGTCTTGATACATCCAATCTCATTGTTGGTGTTTTTATTTTCTGTTGGAAAAGCCAATAGGTCAAGGGCACACGTTATAGTTACCTTAAGGCACAAGATATAGTTATAGCTGTTAAATTTCTATGGTTTATAAAATCTGGATGTAACTATAATGTTCCTGTAACCTTTGGTTTTTGAGTGAATATATATAGTATATTCACCAAAAAACCAAAGGTTACAGGGACATAGAATTCCTACAGTTATGGTTATACTTATAGTTTTAGTTATGTTAAGAACATATAGGCGGTCATTACAACATTGGTGGTAAAAGCCGCTTACCGACGTGCAGAAGACCGCCAACACACTGCCGCGCCTGCGGAAATCTGCCACAGCCATTATGACCCACAGCACGGAATCCGCCAAAATACAGACACCCACACAAGTCCGCCACACCAAAGGTCAGTGATAAACTGGCGAAAACAAAACCTCCACCGTCACGCCAACAGAAATACGCCCACACTATCACGACACACGAATCCATGAGGCGGTCTTTCAACCGCGGTATTCCATTGGCAGTACACACCGCCGCGCTCAAAATTCACACACACATGCAAAACACAGCCACATTGGACAATTCAAAATAAACACACCTGATACACATGCACACACAACTCCCACACACCCAATACAATATAAAACACACACCCACATCACCCACAAACCCCTATGACCACAATTGAGAAAGTAGCACAGAGAGAGACACCACCATCAACAATACTAGCATCCACAGGCACACAACACCATCACCCACATAACTTCCACACACCTCACACAACACCCCACTACATATCAGCACACTTATCACCACACACACCACCCCACACATCACCCACACCACCCCATGGCACGGCAAAGACACCCCAGGTTCTCGTAGGAGGAGCTCAGGGTCATGGTAGAGGAAATTGTCCGGGTAGAGCCACAGCTATTCAGATCACAGGTGCAGCACACCTCCATTGCAAGGAAGATGGAGCTATGGCGAAGAATAGTGGACAGGGTCAACGCAGTGGGACAGCACCCAAGAAATCGGGATGACATCAGGAAGGGGTGGATCGACCTACGGGGGAAGGTGCGTTCTGTGGTCTCAAGACACCACCTTGCGGTTAAGCGGACTGGCGGAGGACCCCCACCTCCTCCCCAACAACTAACAACATGGGAGGAGCAGGTCTTGGCGATTCTGCATCCTGAGTGCCTCGCAGGAGTGGATTGCGGAATGGACTCTGGTAAGTCAATTCTTAACTATTACATCCCCCACCCTACCTGCATGCCATCACATACCCCCACCCTCACCCTCACCCCCATCACTCAAACTCCTCACAAATGTCCCAACATCACAAACCACACATCCCAACACCAAACCCTGCATGCAACAACAAAGCATGGACACCCATCACCAAAGCGTGCCCACTGCACATACCCATACACCCCCCTAAACCACCATCACACAAGGTCCCACACAGGAATGCAAGCACTGGGGTGAACGGTCACCCACCCATTGCACACCATGCCACACACAGATGTAATAAACATCCTTTTATACCCCTGCAGGACCCCTAACCAATGTCACCGGACAGAAGGGTCCACACATGTCCACACCACCAACAGAAGAGGCCCACAGTGATGACAGCACCTCTGTCCAACTGGATCTAGATGACCAGCCCAGCCCGGGACAGTTGGTTCCCATCACACAGTCACAGGCCACTACAGAGCTTCCACCCTCTGGAAACAACGGCACAGCACCCACCCACCGGGCCCATACCTCTGTCCCCAGGACACGTCAATCAGCAGTGTGTCCACCACTACAGGGAACCCAGGCTAACCCACCACCACAACAACAACAGGGACCAGGGGGCAGTGGTAGTGGGCACACAGTCGAGGGAACGGAGGCCCAGGAACACAGGGGAACTGGGAGGGCTGCTGTGCAACAGGGGGAGGACAGGCCAAGGGAACCCACTCTCCACAAGGCCCTCTCCTCCATCAGGGGAGCCTACCACCACTCCCAGGAGACGATGGCAACGGTACTGGTCAAGTTTCAGGAGACCCAGCGCCTGCAGGAGGAACAGTATTTGGGCTTCAGGGAGGAACTCAGAACCATTAATTCCACCCTGGGCACCATTGTAGGGGTGCTGAAGGAAGTACTCAACACCAGGAGGGACACTGTGGCACAACAAGGGGCCCCTGACACTAGCATGGACGATGAACTGCCCACCACCTCCGCCGGTGCTAGTGGACAGGAGGCACTGCCACAGGACCACCACACCAGCACCCCACCCCCTGCAGAGGGAGAACCACCCCGCAAACGGTCCCTGAGATCCAGGGCAAAGACAGACAACGATGCCAAGACCCCCACCAAGAAATGAGACCAGCCTGAATGTCATCCTTCTGTCCCACTTTGTCACCCTGTCCATCCTCAAACTGCCCCAGCTCCACTTCCTGTGCCCATTTGGGCAATGCACCTGTGAGACTAATAGACTGGACTCAGCCATGGACATTCCTCCACCATCACCCCTCACCATTTTGCAACCCCCTCCAATATTGAGCACTTAAATAAACACCCTTGAAGCACAAAACAATCTGGAGTCAGTCTGTGATTTCGCAATAGTGTATTAGCAATTACTGTGGCAAAAACCTCTTTCAATTGTAATGTCAACATGCCTATGTCACACAGCTCTAGTCCATGAGGAATCACAGCAGATGTCACACAGTGGGACCCACATCTGTGAAATCGTAAGGGAAAGTGACAACTCAGTGACCATACACTGGGTGAAAACGACAGACAGTAGAGAGGTAATAGTGTTAAAGTACATGTAGTAGGTAGCTTTGTGTTCTTACCTGTGTCTCACTGGAAATATTGCAGGATCACTGAGTCCCTGTTGTCCATGTATTCTTCTTCTGCTTCCTTGTCTTCACTGTCCACAGGCTCCACAGCTGCAACAACATCGCCATCTGGACCATCCTCCTGCAGAAAAGGCACCTGTCGTCGCAAAGCCAAGTTGTGAAGCATACAGCACGCCACAATGATCTGGCACACCTTCTTTGGTGAGTAGAAGAGGGATCCACCTGTCATATGGAGGCACCTGACCTGGCCTTCAGGAGGCCGAAGGTCTGCTCGATTATCCACCGTGTTCGCCCATGGGCCTCATTGTAGCGTTCCTCTGCCCTTGTCCTGGGATTCCTCACTGGGGTCAGTAGCCATGACAGGTTGGGGTAACCAGAGTCACCTGCAAATGGCGAGGGACAACTGTTAGACACACACTAACCTGTAGGGATATCCCCAGACCCAGACAACCATTCCCACTGTCTTGCTTCCAGGTGCTCACCTAATAGCCACACACTGTGCCTCTGGAGTTGACCCATCACATAAGAGATGCTGCTATTTCGCAGGATGTAGGCGTCATGCACTGAGCCAGGGAACTTGGCATTCACATGGGAGATGTACTGGTCTGCCAAACATACCATCTGTGCATTCATCAAATGAAAACTCTTCCGGTTTCTGTACACCTGTTCACTCCTGCGGGGGGGACCAAAGCCACATGTGTCCCATTAATGGCACCTATGATGTTGGGGATATGTCCCAGGGCATAGAAATCACCTTTCACTGTAGGCAAATCCTCAACCTGAGGGAAAACGATGTAGCTCCGCATGTGTTTCAGCAGGGCAGACAACACTCTGAACAACACGTTGGAAAACATAGGCTGGGACATCTCTGATGCTATGGCCACTGTTGTCGAAATGACCCACTTGCAAGGAAATGGAGCACTGACAGCACCTGCACTTGGGGGGGGATTCCTGTGGGATGGCGGATAGCTGACATCAGGTCTGGCTCCAGCTAGGTACACAGTTCCTGGATTGTGGCACGGTCAAGCCTGTATGTGATGAT
Source organism: Pleurodeles waltl (assembly GCF_031143425.1). NCBI lineage: Eukaryota > Metazoa > Chordata > Amphibia > Caudata > Salamandridae > Pleurodeles > Pleurodeles waltl. The sequence goes on from NC_090440.1 coordinate 1,515,742,344, forward strand.
CACATGTCTTTCCTCCATTGTCGACAGGTCCACCAGCGGTCTGTACACCGGAGGATGCCGCCATCTCCTCACATGTCCCAGCGGATGGTGCCTATGAAGGACAACAGCGAGCACAGAATCAACCAATTCAGAGGTACGTACCCATAGCTTACACAGAACACGAATCCTAATCCGAAAAGTGGCCTGTATATGTGTGTTGAGTCTAGGCCTAGGTATGTGTGATGCAGTAAAAAATAAAGCCATGTGGGCCCCTGAAATGGCGGCTGCCTGACCTCTAAAGTGGGACAATGGGATGTGAGGTAACTGCGCTGGCGTTGTACACCGTCACGGTGGGCGGTCGAAGACTGCAGCGCAATGCTGCATTGGTTAACATTGGACCCTATGGGTCACAGGAGCCAATGACGATGTACGCCGGAGGTGACGGTATGCACTGCCGCGGACGTGACCGCCATTTTCTATCTGTTCAATCACTCGATATCTGATCTTCGACAAGAGAGGACCTACACTGCAAGTGCTGCTGTGACCTCGGTCTGGAAGAGACACTGGCTCAAGTGTCTGGGGAAAGGGCCCCTGCCTTCACATCGGAGGAGTTGGAGAAACTCGTGGACAGGGCCCTCCCAGTACACGCTACTCTACGGTCCTCCAGACAAGCAGGTAAGTACACTAGGAGCATGCTGTATGGGTTATGCCTGTGTGGAGTGGGGTGGATGTAAGGGGGGGAGATTGCGGCGTGTATGAAACGACGGTGAGTGCATGTGCCTCATGGCAAGGGTAGGGATGGGGGCCAATGACTGCGACGGTGCACTTGGTAATAAGTTTCTCTTCCCCCTGTACAATTCATGTAGGTCAGCGCCCACCAGAAAAAAGATATTTGGCGTGCCATCGCCAAGGACGTCCGGACCCTGGGGCTCTTCCACAGACAGAGCACCCACTGCCAGAAAAGATTGGAGGACATTCGCCGTTGGAGCAAGAAGACGGCGGAGGCTCAGCTGGGGATGGCCTCCCAACGTGAGAGGGGTGCCCATCGTACCATGACTCCCCTGATGTTCAGGATCCTGGAGGTGGCGTACCCAGAGTTGGATGGGCGCTTGAGGGCATCACAGCAGCCATAAGGGGGTGAGTACACTCTCATCCTGCTGATTTTGCGTGCAGTGGAGGGGTCTGGGTGGTGGAGGTGGGCTGTGGGTTTCCCTAGGCCAGGGCGAGTTTAGTAGGTAAGGTCCCTCCGTAAGGCAGGCCATGTGGCACCCCACCCCACCTCTGTAGAGTTCCAAGTACACCTAGTAATGCCCCTGTGTCATCCATGTGTGCAGATGTCTTGAATAGCCTAGTAGGCCATTTCCCAGGGATTGAACAGTGGAGCCGAATAGCGCAGCGTAGTGCAGGGGGCTTCTGTGTCTGTCTTGACCGCCAACGGTAGCAGTAATGCATGCACTCAACATATCTTTCTTCTGTCATCCCCCCCTTTTTGTGGTCTCCCTGTTCTTGTGTGCGTTAGCATAATCAGGCAGAGGAGCAGTGGCACCGGAGCACAAGGGAGCTGCATCCCACATGGCCATGGAGGGCCACACTACGGACTCGGAGTTCACCAGTGGGACGGAGGGCGAGGGGAGCTCCACGGCAGGGACAGGAGCTGACACCAGCGACACAGACTCGTCCTCTTATGGGAGCTCCCTTGTGTGGGCGGCAACACCTGTGCCCCCCCATCTACAGGTACAGCCGCCACCCCCCCTTACCAGCACTGCCCTCCCAGCAGCCCCTCAGCCTTTGCACCATGCCCGCTCACTCGGGAGGGCATCACTTTGGCCCCAGGCACCTCAGGCCCTTCCCAAGTCACCCCTGCTGTCCTCAGTGAGGAGGCCATTGACCTCCTCAGGTCTCTCACTGTTGGGCAGTCCACCATTTTGAATGTCATCCAGGATGTAGAAAGGCAGTTGCAACAAACAAATGCATTCCTGGACGGCATTCATTCTGGTCAGGCGGCCCTTCAGTGAGCTTTTCAGACTCTGGCCTCAGCACTGATGGCAGCCATTGTCCCTGTCTCTAGCCTCCCCCCTCCAACTTCCTCCACCCATACCCAATCCCCTGAACCCCATCCTATCTCAAGCACACCTTCAGACCAGCATGCACACACATCAACACACAAGGGAAGCTCTGGCAAACATAAGCACCACACATCCCACTGGCACTCACGCAAGCATCACACAAATGCAGACACACCAACATCCACTGCCTCCACTGTGTCCCCCTCCTCCTCGTCTCCCTCCTCTATCCCAGTCTCGTCTACACTCACACCTGCATGCACTACATCTACAGCCACTACTGCCATCACCAGCACACCCACCACAACACCCCGCTCATGTGCAGTCACCACCCCCACTACCATTCACACGTCCCCTGTGTCCTCTCCCAGTGTGTCTGTGACGCCACATCCCAAGATACACAAACGGAGGCACACACCCACCCAACGGCGATCCACCTCACGACACCCTCCAGCGCATGCACCTTCACCCAAAGTCACCAATCTAACACCTCCTACAACCACAACCTCTTCCTCCACTCCCAAACCCCCTCCAGCTACCCGTCCCAGTGTCTCCCAAAAACTTTTCCTGTCCAACCTTGACCTCTTTCCCACACCTCCCCCGCCCCGTCGGTCTCCTAGGGCCCGACTCTCCAGGTCCCAACCTAGCACCTCAGCCACAACATCTCCGGGACCAGTGGTGCCTGTAGTCAACGGAATCTGGAGTGCACCAGCCACCAGGGCAGCCAGTGTGGCACGGAGCCACAGCACGGACAGTCCCCCACCTGTCAAGCATCAAAAGTTGGCCAGTGCCCGGCGAGAGAGGGGGAAGACTCCAGCCACCAAAGCCACTCCCAGGGTTCCCGGAGCGAGTTTGGAGTCAGCTGCGACAGCTTCCAAGGTGGGGAAGGGCCACAAGAAACCAGGAAAGTCTGGGAAGAGCAGCACAGCAGAGGAGACCGCCATCATCCCCGCAGCCCAGGAGGCCACCGCCATCATCCCCGCTGGCCAGGACTGACATCATCCCCGCTAGCCAAGAGGCCACCGCCATCATCCCCGCTGGCCAGGAGGCCACCGCCATCATCCCCGCTGGCCAAGAGGCCACCGACATCATCCCCGCTGGGACAGAGAGGACCGCCAGCACAAGCCCTGCTGGGACAGACAGGACCGCCAGCACAAGCCCCGCTGGGACAGAGAGGACTGCCAGCACAAGCCCCGCTGGGACAGAGAGGACTGCCAGCACAAGCCACGCTGGGACAGAGAGGACCGCCAGCAGCTGAGTCACTGCAAAGGAGCCCGCTGCCTCAAGCACCGCTGAACAGAGCACCGCCGCCTCAAGCACCGCTGAACAGGGCACTGCAGCTCCAAGCACCGCTGAACAGGGCACCGCCGCTACAAGCACCGCTGAACAGGGCACTACCGCTCCAAGCACCGCTGAACAGGGCACCACTGCTCCAAGCACTGCTGGCCCATGAGCGCCAAGGGCACTGACACTACTGAGTCCGTCACGAGCAGGATGAAGCACTCTGGGCACCATGCATCCTCCAGAACCAGTGGAGACTGTCATCCACTACCTCTGTCCTTAGCAGGATGAAGCACTCTGGGCACCATGCCCCCTCCAGAACCAGTGGAGACTGTCATCCACTACCTCTGTCCTCAGCAGGATAAAGCACTCTGGCCACCATGCCCCCTCCAGAACCAGTGGAGACTGTCATCTACTACCTCTGTCCTTAGCAGGATGAAGCACTCTGGGCACAAGGCCCCCTCCAGAACCAGTGGAGAGATACATCCACTTGATAGACTGTGGCTTTGCACTCTCCAGGATGGAACAGTGGGCAACCCACCCACTGTAGAGGCTTGAGAGACTGTGGCTTTGCACTCCCCAGGATATGGCAGTGGGCAACCCACCCACTGTAGAGACTTGAGAGACTGTGGCTTTGCACTCCCCAGGATTGAACAGTGGGCAATCCTCCCACTGTAGAGACTTGAGAGACTGTGGCTTTGCACTCCCCAGGATTGAACAGTGGGCAACCCACCCACTGTAGAGACTTGAGAGACTGTGGCTTTGCACTCCCCAGGATTGAACAGTGGGCAACCCACCCACTGTAGAGACTTGAGAGACTGTGGCTTTGCACTCCCCAGGATGGAACAGTGGGCAACCCACCCACTGTGGAGACTTGAGAGACTGTGGCTTAGCACTCCCCAGGATTGAACAGTGGGCAAGTGGCCCTCTCATGGATTTGGCATAGTGCACTCAACCGGCTGAGGTGCCCCCCCTTTCCCTCTCCCTGAGGTGCCTGTTTTCTTGCTCTCTGATGCCCCTGCAGTGTTCTCTCCATCATGGTCGGGGATCTTGTGTGGACCTCGCCCATACCGTGTGGGCCCAGTGTTCCACGGATTTCATTGGAGCACTACCTGGACTACTAAGCTTGGTGTATAATTTGTTTATGGTGTATATACATATTTTTGCGTACTGCATTTTAATATATTACAATGGTTACACTCATTTCCTTTTGCCTTTGCATTCTTCCTGGGGGGCGAGTAGGGGGGGGGACTGTGATGTATCATGCTGTATTAGTGTGTGTGTTGTAGTGGGTGAGGGTGGGGTGTTGCGTGTGTGTGTCCCTGTTTTTTCCCTCCCCCCACCCCTGTGTTGTAGGTGCAGTACTCACTGTGGTCTTCGCCGCCGGCGTTCATGCTCCTTGTAGAGGAGCAAGAAGATGAGGGCTGGCAGGATGTGCAGCTCTGGTTCCATGGCGTCCGGATTCCTCGTCGGGTTTGTAGAGGTGAGCGTTCTCCCTTCACAGTCCTGTTTCCGCCGTGTTTTTATCTGCGGTGAATCTGCCCCGGTAAAGGTGGCGGATTGGTAGGTTGTGATACTGTGGGCGTTACTTTGTCTTCCGCCTGTCTGTTGGTGGTAACCGCCAAGCTGTTTGTCTGTTCCGCTGTGGCGGTCGGAGTGTTAAAGTGGCTGTCTTTGTTGGCGGTTTCCGCCACGGTCGTACTTCCAATTTCTTAACCGCCGGCCTGTTGGCGGTCTTACCGCCGCTTTAACACTGTCCGCCAGGGTTGTAATGACCACCATAATTCCTTGCCTCAAGTTACTTTCCAGCACAAGTTATAATTTCTTCAGATAACTATAGCTGTTAGACCTGGCAACCTTGGCGTGGTCTCCCCTCACTTTTTGCCTTTACTTCCCAGGTTGTTGCTGTGTGCTGGACTCTGTTTTTGCTGTTCTTGTTATTCTGGGCACTTTACCACTGCTGACCAGTGGTAAAGTGCAAGTGCTCCCTATGTGAAATTGTATGTGTAAGTGGCTTTTTCATGATTGGCATATTTGATTTACTAGTAAGTCCCTAGTAAATTGAACGAGCGGTGCTGAGATCCTGTAAATCATATGCTACTAGTGCGCCTGCAGCACTGATTGTGCCACCCACATGAGTAGCCCTGTAAACATGGCTCAGACCTGCCACTGCTGTGTCTATGTGTGCAGTTTTATCACTGCCAATTCGACACAGCAAGGGTACCCACTTGCCAGGCCCAAACCTTACCTTTTTATACATATAAGGTACCCTTGAGGTAGGCCCTAGGTAGCCCCATGGGCAGGGTGCAGTGTATGATAATGGTGGGACATATACTAATGTGTGTTACATGTTCTAACAGTGAAATACTGCCAAATTTGTTTTTCACTGTTGCAAGGTCTAACTCTCTCATAGGTTAACATGGAGGCTGCCTTTAACTATCCTTAAAGTGCAGTTTCCCTTTGAGAGCAGATAGAAATATGGAGTTTGGGGTCTATAAACTCACAATTTAAAAATACATCTGTTAGTGAAGTTGGTTTTTAGATTGTTAGTTGGAAAATTCCACTTTTAAAAAGTAGGCATTTCCTTGCTTTAACCATTCTGTTACTCTGCCTTCTCGTGGATTTCCTGTCTGGGTCAGTCTGACCATTGGGCTGTTTGTGAATCTGCTCTAGACAGTACCACAAAGGGAGCTGGGGTGTAGCCTGCATATCCTGATGAGCCAGCTGGGCTGGCGTGGAGGGAGGAGTGGTCACATACACCTGAATGGGCTGTGCCTGCACTCACACAATGCAGTCTCTAACCCCAGGTGTGTGTCTTGGGTCTAGCCTGGCAAGGGAGGATCCTGTACACAACAGAGACTTTCCTATGAAGTATGTCGACTTCAAAGGCAGAAAGGGGTATAAGTGGTGGACCCCAAACCCGAGACTATTAGATCACTTCTTAAACCAAGAGGAACCTCTGCTGTTAGAAATGAGGTCTTTGTTTGGCAGTCAGGTTACTCCCTGTCAAAGCCTCTAGTCAGGGCAAAGGCAAAACACACCTGGTTAACACCCACTCACCCTCTTAGTAGCTTGGCACCAGCAGAAAGGCTTAACCCAGAATCAGTGTGCAAAATATTTGTACCAACACACACAGTAATACAGTGAAACACTACAAAATTAACACCACACAGGTTTAGAAAAATACAAAATATTTTATCTAAGTAAACAACACCAAATACAATAAAAATAAACAGTTCAAAATAAGACTTTAGTCATTAAAAACACAAAAATAGTGCCTAGAAGCACCAATACTGCAATTTGATATTAAGCAGTGTTGTGACAGAGTCGTTTCCCACAATGCAACGCCACTGGTGCCGTTTATGGAGTCAGTTGGACCCCAGGTACACTACCTTAGCAAAAAGTGAGGAAAACAGGCCTGTGCACGGAGTCGGGAAGCGAGGTGTCGCTGGATCTGAGGCGGCGTCGGTTCCGGTGCTGCGGGCAGAGGAGCAGAGGCATTGCAAAGAGGCATCTGATCCTTACTGCAGCGCGATGGAGGTGAGGCGGTGTCAGTTGTGAGGTGTGGGTCCCTTGGTACTTCCAGCAGAGAAGAAGTCTGGCGAAGTCACGGTACAGAAATTCACTTCCAGGGGCCCAGGAACTGGAATGGCACCCTCCTGCAAGCTACAGTACACAGTATGTAGACTCAAAACTGAATGGTGAAGCCTTTGCTGTTCCTAAGGCTTCAAAACAGGAGGCAAGCTCCCCTCCAAAGCCCTTGGAGATACCGCTCAAGCAGGAATGCACAATAAAGTCCAGTCTTTGCCCCCTTTCACAGGCAGAAGCAGCAACTACAGGATAGTCAAACAAAGAACAATCACAGGCAGAGGCAGCACTTCTCCTCAGCTCTTCAGCTCTTCTCCTTGGCAGAGGTTTCTCTTGATTCCAGAAGTCATCTAAAGTTTGGGGTTCTGGGTCCACTACTTATACCCCTTTCTGCCTTTGAAGAAGGCAGACTTCAAAGGAAAGACTCTGTTGTTCACAAAATCCTGGCTTGCCCAGGCCAGGCCCCAGACACACATCAGGGGGTTGGAGATGGCATTGTGTGAGGGCAGGCACAGCCCTTTCAGGTGTGAGTGACCACTCCTCCCTCCACTCTAGCCCAAATGGCTTATCAGGAAATGTAGGCTACACCCCAGCTCCCTTTGTGTCACTGTCTAGAGGAGATTCACAAACAGCCTGCTGGACCTGGCCCTTTTTGTGGGATCGTCCCCAGGCTTTTTGCCTCCTTCCGCATATTTCCCCTAACATCTTGTTGTTGGGTCTAGGACTCTGAGCATTTTTTCACTGCTGATCAGTGCCAAAGTGCAGGTGCTCTCCCTTCTGAAGTTGGTATGATTGGCTTACACCTAATTGACACATTCAATTGACTTGTAAGTCCCTTGTACAGTGGTATCCCTATACCCAGGACCTGCAAATTAAATGCTACTAGTGGGCCTGCAGCACTGCTTGCTCCACCCACAGAAGTAACCTTTCAAACCTGTCTCAGGCCTGCTAGCGCAGGGCCTGTGTGCACAGTTTAATGACACAGGGACCTGGGATCTAATTTTACTTGCCAGGCCCAGAACTCCCTTTTTACTACATGTAAGTCACCCCTAAAGTAGGCTCTAGCTAGCCCTATCGGCAGGGTGCTATGTATGTAGAAGGCAGGGCATGTGTCTGCTTGCGTGGCCTGTCCTGGTAGTGACAAACAGTCAAGTTGTTTTCTCACTGCTGTGAGTACTGCCTTCTCATGGGATTGCATTGGAAATGCCCTGCCTTATGTCTAGTTGGTATTGTCTGATTTATGAGGGGTAGCATGTTTGCTATGGTTGTAATGGTAGTGAGAAATGCTGCTTACTGGTGTAGGTGGATCTTTTTATGATCATTACAGAAATGCCCAATCTCGAAAGTAAGCACTTATCTGTGCTTATGACTCCGGTGTTTTGCAGTTTGACTCCAATCTATGTCTGGGCAGAGTGACAGTTGGGTTTTGTGCATACTTTTCAGACATCCTGTACACAGGGATGGCAGAGATGTCACAGAGGTGCATCTATATATTGAATGGTCTTCCTGGGCTGAGAGAAGGGGATGCAGGGCACACTTGCATCTGTATTGGCTGTGCCCTGGCCTCACAGAAAAGGCTTGTTCACCCGAAACTGATGTCTAGAGCCTGTGCAGGAGTAGAGAGGGGACACTCCTAAAACCAGTTGTAACTGGTCGGAACCTCACCTCCTCCTCTTTGTTATTGCCTTGCAAAACTGAGTACAGGGGGATTTTCCCATGGAAATGAGACATTCTGGACACTTGAACATGCTTGTAACTGGACGCAGAATGCTACTGGAGGGACTCACCAGGAACTGATTTGGACTGCTGCTGTGCTGACATGTGACCTGCTTGGTCACTTGGAGGAATCGCCCATGACTACAACCCTTTATGCTGGCCTGCTGCTGGGCCCGGCCGCCCAGTTCTCCATCTGTGTGTCTGCCAGGGGCTGGGTGCTGTGGCCGCTGACCCCTGCCATCACCCACTGTAGTGCATGAGGAACACTTCATTTATATTGTAGAGCACCTTGAGAAGTGCATTCATCTGCATATAAGCACCGGGAGATGCACTCTAATGGCTGCCTGGCTGCCTTGAGAGTGCCGAGTCTTGTAGGGCCCCCGTACAGTGAAAGTGTTTTGTTTTATTATCTTGAGCGCCGGGAGAACGCCTAAAATGATTGCTGAAATCAATGCCACAACCTGGGTATGTGGAGAGCCCGAGCGCACCCAATATCCTGCCATGTTCTGTGCCCCTGGGGCACCTAATAGTGAAGAGTGGCATGAGCGTGCTCCTAGCTGTGCCCCGAGCAAAGCATGCTCTGAGGAGTGCCCCCAGACACCAACAGGTCCTGACTTCAGCGTGATCACTGCTGCAGCCTGGGCAGGCTGCAGCTGACTTGGCACCGGATCGGGTGCTGGCAAGTCCATGTTAGGAGATGGATGGAGAGGAAGCCTCTTCGGAGGCTCCCCGCCCCACCAGTCTCTTATCCTCATGCTGCGGCGGGCAGGTAGGAAGCCTGACCAAAGGCTCCCCGCTCCAGCGGGCCCTCATTCTATGTGGAAGGACAGGCAGGGATGAAGCTTCATCGGAGGCCCCCCGCACTGAGCCCTTATTTTTGTCAGAGGTCACGTGCGGGGAGGAAGCCTCATCGAAGGCCCCCTGCGCTGCTTGACCCATCTCACCATTTGGGCTCTGTCCTCCTCTGGGATGGCCGGTCATGGCCTGGGGGGGCCACAAAGACTGCAGGTGCCAGGATTGGGTGTGGCCCCCCCGGAGGGGCTCCGATACCAGAACGGAGGGTTGCGTGCTGCCCTAGTCACCAAGCGGCCCCCGTTTCAGCACTGAGGAGCGCTGGGGGGGCCCTTTCCTTTGTGGCACTCAAGGCTCATGAAGACAGGTACATTTGGTGGCAACATGTTCATTTGGGGCACTTAGGCTGATATTTTTTCAGCTCATGACTGGCCATGTACATTTCTGATGCTCCTTCTATGGGAGTTCTGGGAATGTTATGCTAACCTGTTTTTAAGACTTGACAGGTGTTTCCTAATGTTCCTGGTATGGGCATTTATGAGGATCTTGTGAAATGTGCATTATTGTAGTAATGGTTTCCTGACTTCTGCTTACTAAACCATAATGAGTAACCTGTTTATTATATGTGACTACTGTTGATTTCTGCAGGGTAACAGTACTGTGTAACGTTCTGACAATTGCTTGGGAAGCAGGGTATTATTGACATGTTGTGTTTGGTGTAATGATGGTGTGTACAATACAGTTTATTTTTATATAATTTGGTATTGTGTTTCCTTTGTGGTGGGAATAGTGTGTCACTTGTGCTTATGGCTCTGGTGTTTTGCAGCTTGACTCCAATCCACGTCTGGGGCAGAGTGACATTTAGGATTTGTCCATACTTTTCAGACTGCCTGCACACAGGAAGGGTGGAGATGTCACAGAGGTACATCTGCATATTGAATTGTCTTCCTGGGCTGAGAAAAAGGGGAGGCGGGGAAACACCTGCATTTGTAAAGGCTGTGCCCTGGCCTCACACAAAGGGCTTGTTTACCCTCAACTGATGTCTAGAGCCTGTGCTGGAGGAGTGAGGGGACACTCCTGGAACTGGTTGGAACTGGTTGGAACCTCCGCTCCCCCTCTTTGTTAAACCTTTTCAAAACTGAGTATAAGTACAAGGGTTTTACCCATGAAAAGGAGACACTTGACACTTTTATCACGCTTGTAACTGGACACAGAATGCTGCTAGAGGGACTCACCAGAATCCGGCTTGGACTGCTGCTGCTGTGCTGACCTGTGACCTGCTATGTCACCAAGAGGAACTTCCACTGTCTGTATCCCCCTTGTGCTGTCTGGTTGCTGGGCCCTGCCGCCCTTTGCTCCTCTTTGGTGTCCCCATGGGCTGGGTGCTGTGACCACTGCAACTGCCTGCTAAGTGCCTCATGAACGCTTCTCTTTATCCATCTAGCGCCTTGAGAGCACGTTCTTTATATTTGCCTAGCACTCTACTTAATTAGCCTCAAAGCACCCTGAGAGTGCTCCTGGAGAGTGCTTTATTGTGTGGCTGCAGAAGAAAATCACCGCCGCGACCCAGGCACTCAGAGATACTCAAGCGTGTCCAAAGGGTGCTGTGTCCCGTGCCCCCGGGGCACTGCCAGGTGAAGAACTGAGCGAGGACACTCCTAATGGTGCCCCTGGGGCAAAGTACGCTGCAGGAAGTGCCCCCAAGCTCCCTCAGGCCTCTGCTCCTGGTGCCTGGAGCGACTGTGGTCAAACCAGGGCAAGGGAGGAAGAAGGCACCCAGCAAAGGGGCCACTGAAGAAGGTGGGAAGATCTTCCTGCCGGAGACCTCCACTCCCCAGTTTGGTGGATTGAATCCTGGAATGGGTGGGGTCCTGAGCTAGGAGGCTCACCCCCAACCTGCGTGCTGAGACCCGGGACACGTGGTCTTCGGCCCCCCTAGTGAGATGGGGCTGGCTGGAGCTGCCCTTCTCGCCCCACACTGCACTCCCCTGCTGGCGAACAAGGGGAAAAGGAGAATGGAGGAATGGACCCAAGGTGAGGGTTTCCAGTGTAGGTTGGCATTGTGGTGCTTTTTTTCTTCTCCCCGGCACATTTTTGGGGATCGTAGGGGCCTTCATTGTTTAGGAAGCCCTACACTGAGGGATGGGCTGAGGTCTCAATGGAGGCTCCGTCCCGCCAGGGGCAAACAGGTACCGCCCCACTCCAGGGGCATAGGAACTCCTGTGGGCCATGCATCACTCTCACTGACCCAGACCTTTGCGTTTGGTGATATGTATTGGGTCTGATTTGCCATGTGCTCCTTAATGCACCATAGAGTATCTGATGTGTTTGCTAATGTTATGGGCATGTATGCTAATATGATTCCTATAACTTGTCGTATGTTTGCTAATGTTCCTGTTATGGACATTTATGCCAATACGTTCTTATGACTTGCCATGTGTTTCCTGATGTTTCTGTTATGGGCCTTTATGAGGATCTTGCGATGTGCATTATTGTAGTAATGTTTTTCTTGACTGCTGCTTATGCTGCAGAACAATGAGTAACCTGTGTGTTATATGTGACTACTGCTGGTTGTTGCAGAGTAACAGTACTGTGTAATGTTCTGACAACTGCTTGGGTAGCAGGGTATTAATGACATATTGTGTTTGGTCTAATGATGTTGGGTACAATACAGTTTATTATTATATAACTTTGTGTTGTGTTTCCTTTGTGGTGGGGATAGTGCATTACGTGTGTTGTGTGTGTTGTACAAATGCTTTACACATTGCCTGTGGGATAGGCCTGACTCGTACCAAGCTACCAAGGGGGTGAGCAGTGGTTATCTTGGGTGTGCAACTCCCTTGCCCTGACTAGAGTGGTTGGGTTCTGCCTGGCTTAGGTGCATACCCTAGTCAACCAGAAACCCTATTCTAACAGAGTCCATACAACAATTTAAAGGGGCTAAAACCAAGTCGTTTTTGTGGCACCTCCCTATAAGCAAAGAAAAGCATGCCAAGGGGAAGTCCCACTTATGCCTGAAGGGCTCTGACAGGCCTATTATCTTGCGTTACAAGGTGCGGTTAAATCTCTCAACCAGACCATTTCCTTGGGGGTGGTAAGGAGTGGTTAACTCATAGGTCACCCACACTCCTTCCACAGAGATTTCATATATGTGGATATGTAGTTGGTACCCCTGTCAGATATCCCCTCCTTGGGGATCCCAATGCCGGTAAAAAAAAACATCAATGCACGTCCCACCACAGGGGCTGTGATTGATGTCAGAGGTATAGCTTCTGGGTAAGTGTAGGAGGCTGGCCTGGTTTGTAGTGGGTACCTTGGGTACTTACACCTTATACCAGGTCCAGTTATCCCTTATTAGTGAAGTAGTAGTGTTCTAGCAGCTTAGGCTGATAGAGGTAGCTATAGCAGAGCAGCTTAGGCTGAACTAGGAGACATGCAGAGCTCATGCAATACCACTTATAGTTACACAGTACTTATACACAAGTAAAGACAATACTCAGTGTTACCAAAAATAAAGGTATTTATTTGGGTGACACAGTACCAAAAATATCTTAGAGACAATACTCCTTCTGGAGGTAAGTACTAGACACAATATATACACTAGACACCAAAAGTAGACAAGTACATATTCATAGAACAATGCAAACAGTAGGAAATCCTAAATAATGCAATGGGAGAAAATAGGTCTAGGGGCAACACAAACTATATACTAAAAAAGTGGAATGTGAATCACAAATTCCCCCCTAGGCAAGTGTAGCGTGTGCAGAATCACTGGGAGAGTAAGAATACAGTAAAGGTAAGTAAATTACCCCACCCCAGAACCCAGAAAAGCAGGACTAAAGTACTGCAAGTTTCCTTAGGGCACACTACACCTCATTTTGGGGATTTTGCAGCAGCCAACCAAGTCTGCAAAGAACAACTGCTGGATTATTGGACCTGAAGACCTGCAAAGGAAGGGAACCAAGTGCAGAAGATGAAAGAAGTTCCAGGAAGGACAGGAGCCCCTGCCAACCCAGAAGAGGGTGCAAAAGAAGAGTCCCGGGTTAGTCGAAGACTGAGGAAATGCACCCTAGGAAGACGCCAGCAGGTTCCTGCATGATGAAAAAGATGTCCCACGGTGTGAGGATTGTTGCAGATGAGGTTTCGTGTTGAAAGTCACCAACAAGACTTGGCTATGACAAAAGTGTGTTTTTTGTCAAAATCGCGCTGGATGGACCCAGGAGGGACCTGAGGGCCTCAACTCTGTTTGAGGAGGAAGAGGAGGCTCTCAGCACTTTAGAGAGCCCTCAGAATGCCAGCCAGTACCCCCAGGAGTCACAGAGTCTGGGTTTGAAGGAGGTGAAAAATGCAGTTGATGCAGCACAACAAAAGAAGCTCCCACGCCGCCGGAGAACAACTCAGCAAGTTGAGCTTCACAGGATGGAGTGCTGGGGACCTGGGCCAGGCTGTGTACAAAGGAATTTTGCAAAGAGTGCACAGAGGCCTCAGGAGGCAAACAAGACACCGTACACAGGGGTAGCATTGTTCTCAGGGAAGGCAAGGTTTCACCTCCTCCAAATTGTGACAGGAGGACCTCAGGACAGTCTATGTGGAAAATGTTCACCCTCTGTGTCCTTAGGAGCAAGCTTGTCATTGTGAGCGGAGTCCCAGGGTACCAGTCGTCATCTTGGAATGTGCCTGCTTGGAGCAGGGGAGTGATTCCTTCACTCCACTGGAGATTTCTTCAGTTCTACCAGTACAGGATGAAGACAAGTAGTCCCCAGAGCATGCACACCATGGAAACTGTTGCAGTTGCTGACTTGAAGCTGAGGTTGCTGAAGAAAAGTGCCTCTTGTAGACACTTTGTTGCAGTTACAGCTTTTCTTGGAGCAGGTTGTGGTTGATCCGAGGTGAGAAGAGTCTGAAGTTGTTGCAGAGGATTCCTGAAGGGAACGTGCAAGCAGAATCTGAAGAGAACCCACAGGAGAGACCGTAAATAGCCCTGAGAGGGGGATTAGCTACCTTATCCGGTATGGACCTATCAGGGGGGGTCTCTGATGTCACCTGTTTGCACTGACCACTCAGAGCCCTCCAGAGTGCCCTCACACCTTGCAAAGCAAGATGGCTGAAGTCTGGGACACACTGGAGGAGCTCTGAGCACCACTCCTCTGGTGGTGATGGACAGGGGAGTGGCCACTCCCCTTTCCTTTGTCCAGTTTCCCACCAGAGAAGGGGTCCCTGAACCGGTGTAGACTGTTTTATGCAAGGAGCGCACCATCTGTGCCCTTCAAAGCATTTCCAGAGGCTGGGGGAGGCTACCCCTCCGGAGCCTGTAACACCTTTTTCCAAAGGGAGAGGGTGTAACACCCTGCTCTCAGAGGAAATGCTTTGTTCTGCCTTCCTGGGAATGGGCTGTCCAGACCCCATGAGGACAGAACCCTGTCTGTGAGGTGGCGGGAGCTGTAGCTGCAGTGCAAGCCTCAGAGAGCTGGTTTGGCAGTACTGGGGGTCCATGGTGGAGCCCCCAGTATGCATGGAATTGGCTCCCCAATACCATATTTGGAATGAGGGGACAATTCCACAATCTTAGACATGTTACATGACCATATTCAGAGTTACCATTGCGAAGCTACTTATAGGTATTGACCTATATGTAGTGCACACGTGTAATGACATGCCCACACTCACAAAGTCCGGGGAAATGGCCCTGAACTATGTGGGGGCACCTTTGCTAGTGCAAGGGTTCCCTCACACCTAGTAACTTTGCACCTAACCTTTAGCAAATGAAGGTTAGACGTGAAGGTGACTTATAAGTTACTTAAGTGCAGTGAAATTTGCTGTGAAATAGTGTGGCAGTCCTGTGTAAGGGTTGGTCTGAGCTCCCTATGGTGGCAAAAGAAATGCTGCAGCCCATATGGATCTTCTGGAACCCCAATGCCCTGGGTACCTAGGTACCATATACTAGGGACTTATAAGGGGGGGTCCAGTGTGCCAATTGAAATTGGTAAATGAAGTCACTGGCCTACAGTGACAAATTTAAAAGCAGTGATAGCATAAGCACTGAGGTTTTGATTAGCAGGGCCTCAGTGACACAGTTAGGCACTACACAGGCATACACATTAAGGAGGCCACAAAGTATGAGCACTGAGGTCCTGGCTAGGAGGATCCCAGTGAGACGGGGAAAACACACTGACATATAGGTTTTTATCTATGAGCACTGGGGTCCTGGCTAGCAGGATCCCAGTGACACAGTAAAAACACACTGACACACACTCACAAACAGGCCAAAAGTGGGGGTAACCATGCCAGAAAGATGCTACTTTCCTACAGAAAGTGGTGGAATGGACCAACAAGACCAAGAGAAACATGTTGCCCATGGCTCTCTTGGGATCCAGAGGCCCCACAATGTCAATACCAACCCTTTCAAACAGGGTGCTGACTACAGAAAAAGGTTGGAGGGCAGCCTTACATTTCCCACCACTCTTTCCATTTGCCTGACAAGTCTGGCAAGACCTACAATGCGCATCAGAGTGTCTGAAGATTTGGGGCAAGTAAAAGTAGGTGACAAGCCATTCTAATGTCTTGTCCTGCCCCAAATGTCCTGCTAAAGGCACATCATGAGTCAGACCCAGTAGGAAGGCTCTGAAGCACTGGGGTACACGAGAACACGGGCTGCCCCAGGCTCAGCAACCTTAGGCTCGCTATATTGGAGGCCATACTCCCAATAAATCAAGTGTGAAACAGACTCCTCGCCAGCCGCCTGGCCTGAAGCCTGCTGCAGCAAACCTTCTAAAGTAGGGCATGTTTTCTGTGCCTCATAGAATGCTTCCCTGGAGGGTCCCCCTTCCTGCTGCCTTTGAGTCACCTCGGGTACCTCCCCCAGTTCAGCCACCTTTTCATATGTAGGCTCTGGGGTGTTCCCCTCAGGTTCAGCCTCCTCTAGGGTGGGTTTCCCACACCCCTTGCCCTTCCTCCTTCGTGCAGACACAGGGGCCAATCTTTCAGGCTCCAGGGCCTCCTGATCACCCTGAAGGGCTGCCATTGACCAGGTGGACACACACCCACCGAGGCAGACCCAACAATGACCCATTCAAAGGGAACCTGCGCCACGCTGCCCAGGAACTCTGAGTTGACTACTGCAACTACTTGGTGAAGTCCATGGGGAACTAGCTGCTCTGGCTTTTGTGTCTCTAAGAGCCTCCACCCTCTGCCCATTGGTGATCACCCACTGCCTGTACGTCTTAGTGTTCATAGGTGTTAGGGTTCTCTGGACCATCTTACTATCCCCTAGTGAGTCAAGGGTCATCTCAGCTAGCTCCCACCCACCTGTAACCAACTCCTCCTAAAGAGCTACACTGGCCAAACCCTGTGACTGAGCACCAGTGGGTGCCTATGTCCCCATGAGACATTTGGGCTCTCCCCTCAGGTGACCCATTTGACACACATGCATAACACTTGCAGAGACCCCTCTATGCAGGTTTCCCTGTAGAGACGCATGTTTTCTTTTCAACTGGGGGATGGCAATCTTTACCCGGGGAACTTGGTTGGGGCCCTTCAGAGTACTCTCCCTGGTTTCCCTTACCCTCCACTTCTTCTGATGGGGACCCTGCCCACCCTCAGCGGAGTCTCCCCCATTCCTATTCTGGACCCTGGTTCTTTTCCCACTGGTCTGCTTCCTTAGCAAGTGTCCTGGGGTTAGTCAGCCTGCTGTCAATTAGCTGCTGGCACAGTTCTGGAAAACAAAGACTGTAGAAGTGCTCCCATGCAATCAAATTGTACAGCACCTCATAAGTTGTCACCTTACTGCCCTTCACCCAACCATCCAGTGACCTGCGAATATAGTCAACACATTGTAACCAGGTTTGGGATTCCTTCTTTTTGTCGGACCTAAACGTGTCCTTGTACTGCTCAGGGTTGAGACTATTGCCCTCGTCACAACCCTGGCGGTCGGTGATAAAGCAGCAGTAATACCGCCAACACGCTGGCGGTAAATACTGCCAAATTATGACCAGGGCAGTGTCAACTCACATAGACAGCCACTTTACCACACCGACCACCAGGGCGGAATCAACAGGCACCACAGCGGTAGCCGGCAACAGGCAGACGGGAGCCAATGTTCTGCCCTCTATATTATGGCAGGCCAATCCACCACCTTTTCTGGGGTGGTACCAACAACACCAAAAGCTTGGCAGAAACACTGCACAGAAGTGAAACGACTCACCATTGGACACTCAAGGAAGAACCATGCCACCATTGAGCCCGATCTGCAGATCTTTCCCATGATTTTCTACATCCTGCTCCACCACATACACCAACGACAGCAAAGACGACCACAGTGAGTACAGCCACCAAGCACACAGGGGAGGAGGAAAAAGAGAGTGACACACACATGCAACAAGCAACACCCCCACCCCCAACACCATACACACAAACAGATGCAGTAACATGACATGTATACCCCGTACCCATGAGGAATAATGCAAGGACCACAGGAACAGATGTAAGTAATTGTAACAATATAAATAAAGTAGAAATATGAAAATTCAATCAAAAAGTATATACATATGTAGAAACAAGGGACACTGCCCAGTCCTCAATCTGCGTTTGCCACAGGGCCACATTATAAAGTCCAAGGCCCCACTTGACTCCTGCAACAACACTGAGAGAACACTGCAGGGGCATCAGTTCGAAAATAGGCAGGCACTTCAGGGGAACGGGGAACAGGGGGGGCACCTCAGCAGGCAGATGGAACAACACCACTGGTCCAGGACGGGGCAACATGCCCTGTGCTTGGTCTTGGGGAGTG
This sequence comes from Pleurodeles waltl, assembly GCF_031143425.1. Classification (NCBI taxonomy): domain Eukaryota; kingdom Metazoa; phylum Chordata; class Amphibia; order Caudata; family Salamandridae; genus Pleurodeles; species Pleurodeles waltl. The sequence goes on from NC_090440.1 coordinate 1,515,760,548, forward strand.
CAAGGCCACATTCTCACAAGTGGGTGACTTGCCCACATGCTCTGGAGGGGGCAACATGCCCCGTGCTTGGTTCTGGGAGTGCAAGGCCACAGTCTCTCAAGTGGGTGTCTTTACCACTGGTTCTGTAGGGGGCATCATGCCCTGTGATCTTCATCCTGGAGAGGATGGGGTGAGTGGGTGCCATACCCACTGGTTCTGGAGGGGCATCGTACTGCCCTGTGTTCTTCATCCAGGAGAGGATGGGGTGAGTGGGTGTCTTTACCACCGGGTCTGGAGGGGGCATCATACCCTGTGATCTTCATCCTGGAGAGGATGGAGTGAGTGGGTGTCTTTACCACTGGCTCTGGAGGGGGTATCGTGCCCTGTGATCTTCATCCTGGAGAGGATGGGGTGAGTGGGTGCCATACCCACTGGTTCTGGAGGGGGCATCAAGCCCCACAATGCAGATCTTGGGGAATGCAAGGCCACAGTCTCTCAGATGGGTGTCATACCCACAGGATTTGCAGGGGCAGGCCACACAACAGCCCATGGATGCAGGACTACAGACTGTCCGCTGGCGGTGATGGCTGCTCAGTGGTGGTGCTGCTGATGCTGCCGCTGATGGTGGGGGAAGGCTCCAGCCCATCCCCTGCAGCCTCGGACGGCTGCCCACTGCTGGTGGTGGTGCTGGTGGTGGTGCTGCTGCTGGTGGTGGTGGTGGGGGGAGGCTCCAGCCCATCCCCTGCAGCCTTGGATGGCCACCCACTGCTGGTGGTGGTAGTGCTGCTGCTGGTGGTGGGGGGAGGTTTCAACCCATCCCCTGCAGCCTCAGATGGCTGCACCATCATTGTTGGTGGTGGGGGCTCTGACTGAGTCCCAGCACCAGACCCCTTGTCCTTTCTGCCTTCTGGTGCAGGCCCCTTGCCCTTCTTGGCAGCAGTTGGGGATTGCTCCTTGCCCTACCTTGCAGCAGTTGGGGGTGGCTCCTTGCCCTTCCTTGCAGCAGCTGGGTGTGGCTCCTTTCCCTTCTTTGCAGTAGCTGGTGGTGGCACATTGACCTTCCTGGCCCCAGCTGGGGAGGGCTTCTTGCCCTTCCTGGCAGCACTTGGGACAGGTGCCCTTTCCGTGTGGCTGCCTGCTGCCCGGGATCCTTTCCCACCACGAGTTGCTGTGGACACTACTGGGCCCGTGGACTGGGTGGCTGAAGTGCTTGCCTGAGTATTACCCACCCTGGCCAGACGTGAAGGATGGGGGGGGAGGGCTGTGGAAGAGGTCAAGGGTGGAATGGAAAAGCTTCCTAGGGACATTGGTGCAGGAAGAAGGAGAAGGTCTGGGAGTGGAGAAAGAGGGAGTAGTTGTAAGAGGTGTCTGCTGTGTTTGGGTGCAGGTGCATGGGCTGGATGCTGTTATGAGGTGGATGGGTGTTGCGTTTGTGTACCTTCGGAGGGGCGACAGACACAGTGGGAGAGGACACAGGGGACGTGTGCATGGCTGTTGGGGTGGTGACTGCCAGTGAGGTGTGTGTTCTGATAGGTATGCTGGTGATGGATGTAGTGGATGAGGATGTTGTGCATGCAGGTGTGGGTATTGATGCAACTGGGAGGGATGTGGAGGATGAGGAGGAGGGGCCACAATAGAGGCAGTGGATGTTGGTATGTCTGCATCTGGATGGTGTTTGTGTGAGTACCTGTGGGATGAAGTGTGGTGCCTGTGTTTGCCTGTGCCACTCTTGTGTGCTGTCCTGTGTGCATGCTGGTCTGCCTGTGTGCTTGGGATAGGTTGGGGTCGAGGGGAATGGGATTGGGTAGAGGGAGTTGGAGGGGGGAGCGGGGAAACAGGGACAATGGCTGCCAACAGAGAGGAGGCCAGAGCCTGGATTGATCTCTGTTGGGCCGCCAAGCCAGTTTGAATGCCCTCCAGAAATGCATTGCTCTGTTGCATTTGGGCTGCCAGCCCCTGGATGGCTTTCACAATGATTGACTGCCCAACAGAGATGGATCGCAGGAGGTCAATAGTCTCCTCACTCAGGGCAGCAGGGCTAACATGGGCAGGACCTGTGGTGCCTGGGGCGAAGGACATGCCCACCATCCTGGGTGAGCGAGCACAGGCAACTCGATGAGGGGCTGCTGGGAGGGTGGTGCTGGTAAGGGGGTGGCAGCTGTACCTGTAGCTGGGGTGGGCACAGAGGTGTCCACCACCACCAGGGAGCTTCCATCAGAAGAGGTATCCGTGCCCAAACTGTCCCCTCCTGTCTCCGCTGGGGTGCTCCCCTCGCCCTCCGTCCCAATGGTGCCCTCACTGTCGGTGGACTCTGCCTCCTTGGTCCTGTGACTGCAGCATACCTGGGACCCACACAGCCCTGCCCAGTATTGTATGCCTAGGTTGGAGGAATTTCACATCAGACCCCTGCCCAAAATGAAACCTACTCTGCAATGTAAGGCCTGGCCTATGGGCACCCACAGACACATACCCCACCTAGACACCACCCCACCATGTGTAAGTAGTAATGATGGGCACTGTACTCACCCCCTTGTGGCTGCTGTGATGCCCTCAAGCGCCCATCCGGATCTGGATAGGCCACCGCCAGTATGTGCCCATCAGGGGAGTCAGGGTTCGATGTGCACCCATTCCTCGTTGGGAGGCCATCCCCAGCTGGGCCCCCGCCATCTTCCATGCACAGCGTCTCACGTCCTCCCACTGTTTCCGACAGTGGGTCCTCTGCCTGCCATAGACCCCCAGGGTCCACACGTCCTTGGCGATGGCACGCCATATACCCTTCTTTTGATGGGCGCTGACCTGCAGAGGTAATATACAGAGGGAAAGGTATCTGTTAGACCGTCCTGGCAGTTACACTCATGGCCCACCATGGCCCTTCCCATCCCCTTATGCACAGACATTGCCCAGCATACATGCTGCACACTGCCCAGGGCCCATCCATCAACTACCCCTACACAAGGCCTTCACACACAGCACTCCATGCATCATGCTCACAGTGTACTCACCTGTTTGTCTGGAGGACCATACAGCAGTCTGTACTCGGGTAGGACCCCATCCACTAGTCTCTCTAACTCCTCGGAAGTGAAGGCATTCCCCAGTCACATGGGCCACGGTAGGTTCCAGACACAGGTCACAGCAGCACATGCAGTGTAGGTCCTCTCCTGTTGAAGGTCAGGTAGCAAATGAGTGAACAGATAGAAAATGGCAGTGACATCTGTTTTGGTGCATACCGTCACCACCGGAGTACATCAACATTGGCCACTGTCCCCCTGGGGCCCAATATTATCCAATGAGGCGTTGCACAGCAGATCCCGACCGCCTCCCGCAACGGCGCACAACGTCAGTGGAATTACCTCACTTCCACCTGTCCCTTCATACAGGACAGGGGGACCATTTCAGGGGGGGCGCAGTGCATTGATCATAACTGCGTCACAGATCACAATTGTACATACAAGACATATGCCACTAATACACTTAAAATTCATATCATGCATTGAACTGTAGTGGCCACAATATACAGTTAATGACAGGCTCCTTTTGTCACTTAGACTGCAACTGCTGAGGATGAATAGAAGATGGAGACATCCCCCGTGTATTGACCCCTGGTGGACTTGGCAACAATGGCGGGCAGGCACATTATCCTCACCTACAGACTTGACAGGGCCACAATCACGGAGCTGTGTGCCCAATTGGAGCTTGACCTGATATCTGCTATCTGTCACCACACTGGGATCTGCCCTCTTGTGCAAGTCCTATCTGCGCTCCATTTCTTGGCAACTGGTTCTTTCCAAGTAACAGTGTGCTTGGCAGCAGGAATGCACAGCCAATGTTCTCAATAGTGCTGACAAGAGTACTGAGTACCCTCATTAAACACATGTGCAGCTACATTGTTTTTCCCCAGGTGGAGGATTTTTCCACGGTGAAGGCTGACTTCTATGCAATGGGACATATCCCCAACATCATTGGGGCGATTAATGGTACACATATTGCATTTGTCCCCCCCCGCAAAATGAACAGGTCTTCATAAATCAAAAACAAAATCACTCTTTGAATGTACAGATGGTGTGCTTGGTTGACCAGTACATCTCCCATGTCAATGCTAAGTATCCTGGGTTGGTGCATGATGCCTTTATCCTGAGGAATAGCAGCGTCACAAATGTGATGGCCCAACTCCAGAAGCACAGGGTGTGGCTATCAGGTGAGCCCTGGTTCCCAGCGAGTGGATGTTGGTGTATAGGTAAGGTATGGGCAATAAGGGATAGTGTGTGGCTAACAGCTGTCCAATGATATTTGCAGGTGACCCAGGTTACCCCAACCTATCATGGCTACTGACCCCTGTGAGGAATCCCAGGACAAGGGCTGAGGAACGTTACAATGAGGCACATGGGCGAACAAGAAGGGTCATTGAACGTACATTTGGCCTCCTGAAGGCCAGGTTTTGGTGCCTCCATCTGACTGGTGGATCCCTGTGCTACTCACCCAAGAAGGTCTGCCAGATAATCGTGGCATGCTGCATGTTGCATAACCTTGTCTTGAGACGCCATGTGCCTTTTCTTGTGGAAGAGGAGGCTGGAGATGGCCGTGTGGCAGCAGTGGACCCTGTAGACTGTGAAGATGAGGAGGTAGAAGATGAGGATGAGGACAACAGAACTGCAGTGATACGACAATACTTCCAATGACACACAGGTAAGACACTGTAACTTCACGTTTCATTGTCAGTTTTTTGTTTCACATTGTAACTGGAAGGCTGTGATTTCCCACTTCTATGGCCACTCACTTTACCCTTTGGCATCTCTTTTGCAGATGTTGGTGCCCCAATATTGCTCCTTGTGTGTTCCCTGCAACCAACTAAAGGTCTTTCCTATATAAAGATTACTGTACAGTTGAATTGCAATGTTTAAACCTTGTTAAACGAATACATGCTGAAATCATTTGACATACTCCATACTTGTATTTTTTCAAGTGTGTTTATTGCTGTGCTACAAAGAAAAGGGAGAAGTGCAATGGGCTGGGGTGATGATGGAGGAAAGTCCAGGGTATAGTTCCAGTCTATTTGTAGCACAGGTGCAGTGTCCATTGGGACATAGGAAGGGGACCAATGGCAGTTCAAGGTGGACAGGGTGACAGAGTGGGACACAAGGATGACAATCAGGAGAGTCTCATTTCCTGGTGGGTGTCTTGGCAATAGTTAATGGCTTTTGCCTGGATCGCAGGAAACGTTTGCAGGGTGGTTCTTCTTCTGCAGGGGGAGGGGTGCTGGTGGCCTGTTGGTCCTGTGGCAGGGCCTCCTGTCCACCAGCGGCAGCGGAGGTGGAGGGCTGTTCAGTTGTCTGGCTAGTGGCAAGGGCCTGCTGATGTGACACTGCCTGCCTCATAATGTTAGCCATGTCTGCCAGCACCCCTGCAATTGAGACCAGGATGGTTTTAATGGCCTTCAATTCCTCCCTGATCCCCAGGTTCTGTCCCTCCTGCAGCCGCCTGTTCTCCTGCAACGTGTCTAGGATCTGGCCCAGCGTATCCTGGGAATGTTGGTATGCTCCTAGGATCTCAGTGAGTGGCTCCTGGAGAGTCAGTTCCCTGGGCCTGTCCTCCCCCTGGTGCACAGCAGTCCTCCCAGTTTGCATGTTGTCCTGTGCCTCTGTCCCCTGAACCATGTGCCTACTGCCACTAACCCCAGGTCCCTGATTGTCTTGGGTTTGTGGTGTGCCCTGGGGTCCCTGTACTGGTGGACACATTGCTGATTTACATGTCCCAGGGACAGAGGTATTGGCACGCTGCGTGGGTGCTGTGGTAGTGTTTCCTGAGGGGGGAGGCTCTGTGGTGGTGTGTGACTGTGCCTGGGTAACCAAATGTCCTGAGGTCCCTGATGGGCCAGGTTGGACATCCAGATTCAGGTGAACAGAGTCACTGTCAGCACTATGGGCCTCTTCAGTGGGGGGCTGGATGTTGCTGGCACCTCTTCTCCAGTGACGTTGGCTGGGATACCTGTGGGGATGTAAATGCAGTGTTATTGTTTCTGTGTGTGACATATTGTACAGGGGTGGGTTGCCCTCTATGGCTGTTATTGCCCTGGCAGCTCTACCTTGTGTGAGTTGTTATGTGGTGGGCTAGCTGATTCTCTCTAGTGTGCATGCTTTAGGGATAGGTCTCCATGCAGGTCTGTGAGGGTTGTCCATGCATTGATGGTACATGCAGGGCTTGGCATTGGGATGAGTGAGATGTGATGGTGGGGTGTGTGGGAGGTGGTGGAGTGATGGGAGTGAGGGTAAGGGTGGGCGTATGTGATGGCATGCAGGTAGAGGGGTGAAAGTAGTAAAGAGTTGACTTACCAGGGTCCAGTCCTCCTGCTACTCTGGCTAGGCCCTAAGGATGCATGATTGCCAAGACTTGCTCTTCTCATGTTGTTAGTTGTGGGGGAGGAGGTGGAGGTCCACCGCCAGTCCTCTGTACTGCGAGCTGGTGTCTTGCTGCAATGGAACGTACCTTCCCCTGTAGGTCATTCCACCTCTTCCTGATGTCATCCCCTGTTCTGGGGTGTTGTCCCACGGCGTTGACCCTGTCCACGATCCTCCGCCGTAGCTCCATCTTCCTAGCAATGGATTTCTGCTGCAACAGAGCTCCAAATAGCTGCGGCTCTACCTGGATGATTTCCTCCTCAGAGAATCTAGGATGTTGTTGTGGTGCCATGGGTGTTGTGTGAGTATTGTGGGTGATGGTGTGTAGGGTGATGTGTAGGGTATATGATGTGGGGTGCGTGGGTGGTGTATAGGTGGTGGTGGTGTGTGTCTCTGGTCTTGTTTGTGGTTGTAGTGTCTGTCTTGTGCCAAAGGTTTGAATTGGTAAAGGGTTGTGGGTAATGTGGGTGTGTGTTTTATAGTGGTGTGGGTGTGGTGTGTGTATGGGTGTCAGGTGTGTGTAGTTCGAATTGACCAATGTGGTGTTGTTTTGTATGTGTGTGTGTATTTTGAGCACTGCAGTATGTACCGCCATTGGTTTACCGCCATTGAATGTCCGCCTTGGTGATTCGTGGGTCATAATGTTGTATGCACAGTTCTGTTGGCGTAACGGTGTGGGTTTTGATACCGCCAGTTTATCACTGTCCTTTGGTGTGGTGGATTTGTGTCTGTGGCTTAATAGTGATGGATTGTTGTGTGTGTCATAATATGGAGAACGGATATCCGCAGCCGTGGCGGTATGTTGGTGGCAGTCAGCATCATGGTAAGTGGGATTTACCACCAATGTCATAATGAGGGCCAATATCTTGTGAGGAGAGCATTCTTCAGTATAGAGTAAGTGAGTTCCTGATGATCCCCTAAAGATGTCAGAGTGTACCTCCCCTCTACCTCGAAGAGCTTCCACAGACCCGCCCCCAATGTGTTCCATGGATCATGTTCATGTGGAGAGAAGATTCATACCACTTGATCCACAGATTGATGTCATTCTCCCTCTTGTAATCCTTCACCAGGTCTTTAGGAATGTGCACCCTCCTCTCAGGCTGCACCGAGGTACTGCAGCCACCATCTCTGCTAGACTGTCTACTTTGATCTAGCTCCCTTAAACTGAGCTCATGAGCCAAGAGCATCTTTTTCTCCTCAATGGCCAACCTCCTCTGTTCCAGCTTCCTCTTAAGCTTCTCTAAATCAAACTGGTGCATCCTCTCTGCCTGTCTGTCTTGCAACTCCTCAGGAGTCAGACCTTTGGATGACACACTGCTACCTGCCCTGGAGACCATCCCCCCAGACAGAACAGGTACATCCACTACACTACCCGGATTACTCTGCACCTCCTCACCCACATCCTCCTCTTCTGTGTGCCCTTCAGCATCCTCAGCTGCCACCCAGGCCCTCAATGCCTTTTGCAGCTCCTCCTTTCTGGTGAAGCTCTTGATTGGGCAGGCAAGAGGCACCTCTACCAAGGGGAAGTGCTGGAGGAGGAGTACTGCCCCATAGGAAAGAACCCTTTTTTTGGGATGTTACCCCCAATTTCTGGCTAATACAATGTTTTTGATTGTGTCACTGGGATCCTGCTAACCAGGACCCCAGCGCTTATGTTTTTCCTCTGCATACTGGTGACCCAGTATTTCATCCCAAATTGGCATACTGGTCACCCCTTATAAGTCCCTAGTATATGGTACTTAGGTACCCAGGGCATTGAGGTTCCAGGGTATCTGTATGGGCTGCACCATTACTTTTGCCACCCATAGAGAGCCCATGCAAAGGTTTCTACAGGACTGCCATTGCAGCCTGCATGAAATGGTGCATGCACACTTTCACAGCCATTTACACTGCACCAGGTCACTTATAAGTCACCCATATAACAGGCCTTCCAAACCTGAAGGCTGGGTGCAGAGTACCTGTGTGTGAGGGCACCCCTTCACTAGCAGAGGTGCCCCCACATTGTCCATGACAATTTTCCCAGACTTCATGAGTGCAGGGACGCCATTTTAAGCATGCATTAGACATAGGTCAATACCTATGTCCAGCTTCACAATGGTAACTCCGAATATGGCCAAGTAATGTGTCTAACATCTTGGCATTCTACCCCAATGCTGATTCAAGCATTGGATTTATAATTCCATACACTCTGGGGGCTCCACAGTGGACCCCAGTCCTGTCATACCAGCCTTCTGAGGTTTTCCAGGCAGCCCCAGCTGCTGCCAGCTCACAGACAGGTTTCTGCCCTCCTATTGTTCAAGCAGCTCAAGCCTGGGAAGGCAGAACAAAGAACAAAGAAAGTCTCTAGAAATGCTCTGAAGAGCACAGATGGTGCCCTCCTTGCATAATCCAGTGTACACCAGTGCAGGGACCCTCAGTCCCTGCTCTGGCGTGAAACTGGACAAAGGAAAGGGAGGTGACCACTCTCCTGTCCATCACTACCCCAGGGGTGGTCCCCAGAGCTCCTCCAGAGTGTCCCTGGGTTTTGCCATCTTGGATTCCATGGTGATGGGGCACTCTGGGAGCATCTCAGTAGGCAGTGCCAGCAGGTGACGTCAGAGCCCTCCCCTGATAGGTGCTTACCTGTGTAGCTAAGCTATCCCCCTTTCAGGGCTATTTAGGGTCTCTCCTCTTTGTGTTTCCTTAGATACAGATTGCAAGACTCCAGCAGGAATCCTATGCATCCTTGACTTCACCTTCTACCAATGAAACTGCATATGTACTCTACAAACTTCAACAAACAGCAATGACAACTTCTGCAGCATTGTTTCTTCACCTGCTGCCAGCAACTGCAAATGTTTCCAGGTCATGCATCCTCCAGGGACTGCCTGTCTTCGGCCTGCACCAGAAGAACAAAGGAATCTCCCTTGAAGTGAAGGAGCCACTTCCCTGCTTCAGCAGGCACCCCTCTGCAGCGACGACTGGTGGCTTGGGTTCCCTCTCCTGAAGAAGTGCCTGGATCCAGCAACACAGGTGGTGGACTGAAGTGGTCCGACTGTCCTGAAGTCCAGCTGTCCAACTTTGGTGGAGGTTAACGCTTGCCTCCCCACACAAGACAGTACCACCTTGCATAGCGTGTTTATTCATTGCCAAGGCTTGTTGGCATCCTTCAACAAAGTTCTTTATTAACAGTGCAGCTCTGGCCCCCAGCACTCTATTCTGTGACACACAGCCTCCTGCGAGGTTCTCCTGTGGTGTGGGATCCCTTCGTGTAGTGCTGCATGGGCCTCCTTTTGCACCTTCTTTTTCTCCGTGCTATGGGACTCCTGTGCATGCTGCCTGGTCTTCTGAGGGCTCTCTGAGTTGCTGAGAGCTCCCTTTGTCTCGCCCTCCTGTCTAGTGGCCACAAGATCCCACATGGTCCCGGGCAGCGCCATTTTCCGCTAACAGCGAGCTTTGCATGTGTCAAGGCTTGTTGGCTGAATCCAGCGATGCAAACCATACTGCAATCATCCATCCAGCGGCGCACATCATCTGCACCAAACAGGAACCCACATCCGTCTTCTTGGGTGCAGTACTGACTGTTCTTCTTCACTGGTGGTTCTCCTTTTGCACCTTCATCCAGGTTAGCAGGGGCTCCTTTTCGCCCTGGACTCTTCAGTGCTTTTTAGACTTGGTCCCCTTCTTCCACAGGTCTTCAGGTCCAGGAATCCATCACTGGTGTCTTGCATTCTCTTCTGGTTCTTGCAATATCTTCTGTCACATGTTCTTGTGTTTTCTAGGAAAGTTACTGTAATTTACTCCTGCTTTCCTGGGCTCTGGAGTGGTTCCTATGACTTACCTTTGGTGTTTTCTTACACTCCCGATGCCCCTCTACGCACTACACTTGCCTAGGTTGGGAACCGACTTTTAGTATATGTTTTGTGTTATCCCAGGCCCATTTCTAACTATTGTGATTTTCAATATTTGCACTGTTTTCTAACTGTTTTTACAGCTATTTCTGCATTCTAGTGTATATACTGTGTATATTACTGACCTCTTAAGGGAGTATAGTGTCTAAGGTATTTTTGGCATTTGTGTCACCAAAATAAAGTACCTTTATTTTTGTAACACTGAGTATTTTCTTTCATGTGTGTGAGTACTGTGTGACTACAGTGGTATTGCATGAGCTTTGCATGTCTCCTAGTTAGGCCTTGGCTGCTCATCCACACCACCCCTAGAGAGACTGGCTTCTATACACTGACTAAATGTCACTAATAAGGAATAACTGAACCTGGTATAAGTGTGAGTGCCTTTGGCACTCACTACAAACCAGGCCAGCCTCCTACATGCCCCATTGCCTGTGACTGTGCTTTGCTGGGTTGGCCTGCAGTTGCTGCTTCTAGCTGAAAGCGGACAAAGACTGGGCTTTGTGGTATATTCCTGCTTGTGAAGTGTCTCCAAGGGCTTGGACTGAGCTTGCCTCCTGTTTTGAAGTCTCAGGGCCATCAAAGACCTCCTCAGCCAACACCGGGACTCTCTGCTGAGAGTCCTTTCCTGCCAATAGGCCCTTGAAAGGTGAAGTTGGCAGAACAAGAACTGAAATTGACACACAGAATGCCGTCTGGGGAAATATTCAGTGCACCATCTGCAATGATGTGCCAACCGCTTCCTGGCTGAAATCGATGCTCCACCTGCATTGCGGCTGGGAGATCGATGCATCACGTCTGGAGAAATGATGCAACAGCCGTTGCGGCTGCTGATAATCATGCAAGCCCCACGCAGTGCGGTTTTCTAACATTGTGCGATCGGATTTCACACACATCGTCCCAGGACGCAAAGTCATTGTGAACCTGCACAGATCTGAGGTGCCCCATTCGGAAATCAACACATCGCTCTCTTGCAAGGTAGAAAAACCACACATCGTCGACCCGTCCAGAGAAGAATCGACTTATGGCCTCACGGCCTCACTTACGAGTAAATAATCGATGCATCCCCGCCTTTTCCAACACACGCTCACCAGTACGGCTTTATTTTTTATACGAACCAGGTACTTTGTGTAAAATCAATGTTTCCATTGTTTTCTATAGAGTAAGACTCTTATTCTTTTGTAAATTCATATCTTGACTTGTGTATGTTGTATTTTTGTCACTTTGGTCTTGTTTCATTTAGATAAATAGGGGGTCATTCTGACCTGACCGCTGGAGCACCGCCAACAGGCTGACGGTGCTCCCATGGGCATTCTGACCGCGGCAGTACAGCTGCGGTCAGAAACGGGAAACCGGCGGTGCCCCGCCAGTTTCCCGCTGCCCTGGGGAATCCTGCAGCGCCGCCATGGGGATTCCGACCCCCTTACCGCCAGCCTGGTTCTGGCGGTTTTGACCACCAGAACCTGGCTGGCAGTAAAGGGTGTCGTGGGGCCCCTGGGGGCCCCTGCATTGCCCATGCCAATGGCATGGGCAATGCAGGGGCCCCCTAACAGGGCCCCACCAAGATTTTCAGTGTCTGCCAAGCATACACTGAAAATCACGATGGGTGCAACTGCACCCGTCGCACCCCTTCCACTCCGCCGGCTCCATTCGGAGCCGGCATCCTCATGGAAGGGGGTTTCCCGCTGGGCTGGCGGGCGGCCTTCTGGCGGTCGCCCGCCAGCCCAGCGGGAAACTCAGAATTACCGTGGCGGTCTTTTGACCCTGCAGCGGTATTCTGACGGCGGGACTTTGGCGGGCGGCCTCCGCCGCCCGCCAAAGTCAGAATGACCGCCATAGTGCCTATTTTTCTAAACTTGTGTGATGTCCATTTTGTAGTGTTTTCACTGTAATTTTGTGTGTGTTGGTACAAATACCTTACACATTGCTTCTGGGATAAGCTTCCCTGTTCGTGCCAAGCGACCAATGGGATGAGTGGGTTTTAACCAGGTGTGTTTCTCCTTTGTCCTGACAAGAATGAGGGTCCTTGCTTAACCTGACTGCCAACCAAAGACCCCATTTCTAACAGCCATCATCTAACCTGCAGCAAAGTGAGGAAGAGCATATGGGCAGGAAAGATAGAAATAACAGCTGACTCTTCCGATTGCGCTATATATTAAGGGCCTGATTACAACTTTGGAGGAGGTGTTAATCCGTCCCAAAAGTGACGGTAAAGTGACGGATATGCCACCAGCCGTATTACGAGTCCATTATATCCTATGGAACTCGTAATATGGCTGGTGGTATATCCGTCACATTTGGGACGGATTAACACCTCCTCCAAATTTGTAATCAGGCCCTTAGGTGGTCATTACAACCTCGGCGGTCTTTTTACAAGACCACCGAGGGACCACCGTGCGGAAGACCGCCAGTGGTGGCGATTTGCCGCTCAGCCTATTATGACCGTTGGCAGCTCTCCGTCCTTTTACGGACTGTGAGCCACCTACAGCCATACTGGCGGGAGGCGGGGAAGTGGAGGTTGCTCCACCTCCATCCCCACGCCAACAGAACACCGCCCAGTGAATCACGTCCTGTGATTCGCCATGGCGGTGTTCTGTTGGCGGTGTGGTGTCGGCAGAGCTGCCCCCATGGCTCCCGTCCCCTCCCGGAGGATCGAAGAAACAGGTAAGTCGATTGTCCGTTAGGGGAGGGGGTGGGGGGGTGTTGTGTGGGTGCATGGGGGTGTGCGTCTGTGTATGTAGAGTGGGTGTGTGAGTGCGTGGGTGTTGCGTGTTTTGGGAATGAGTGCGTGTATGTCTGTGGGTATGTCTGTATGGATGTGTGCGTGTATGTTTGTATGTGGGCGTGCAGGTCTGACTGTGTGTGTGGATGTAGGCATGTATGTCGGTGTGTGTGCGTGTGTGTTGGTGGTTCCTGCGTGCATGTTGTGTGTGTGTGAGTTATGTGATGTTGGGGGTCGGGGAGGGGGGCCCTGCGACCTTTGGGGGGTGGCAGGGGTGGTGGGGGTGTAGGGGAGGGAATCAGGGTGGGGGGTGGGGGAGACCCCTATCAGTGCCAGGGAAGGAATTCCCTGGCACTGATAGTGCTTACCGCCATGGATTTCATGGCGGTTCCAACCGCAGGAAATCCACGGCGGTAAGCCGGGTCAAAATACCGCTGGCGGTATAGTGATGGTCGCCGGGCTGGAGACCCTGGTCTCCAGCCCGGCGGGCGGAGTGGAGAACCAGCGGATGACCATGGCGGTAACCGCCATGGTCATAATACAAAAAAAAAGACCGTCAGCCTGTTGGCGGTCTTACCGCCGCTTCTCCGCCTTCCGCCAGGGTCATAATGACCCCCTTAGTGTGCTGTGGGGACTGGAGCCAGCCTGGTCATGTGGGCTTGGGATACTGTGTTTCCTCCAAGCAACATCTCACATCTTCTAAAAAATAAGAAACACACCAGAGTGCACTTTAAAAAAAAATAAGTGGCATCATGTGCCATGGCCAGTCTAAGAACTGCTTCTTAAAGCACAGAGAGAGGTTAAAATGGGTATATTGTTATGGTAGTGCTACAGAGGGGGATGGGACAACATCAAAGGAATCATCTTTGTGTTTCATGGCCATGGTGCCTGGGTAGGTCTGTAATAGGCTCAAGCCACACAAGAGAGGTACTGTTTTAATTGGAAGGAGTGTTGGAATGCTAGATGGCAGGAATTTAGTGGACCCCTGCTGATTCTAGAACCTTTCCTCATTGAAATGGGAGGAGAATGCATGATTCTAGCCAAAGCTTGGCCTTTGCAGGGCTTTTAGGGTAAGTAAACATCGGGATCCACACAAGTTACACTACCCTAGATTTTCCCGGTTCTCTAAGATTCAGAAATTCACTGAGTTCATTTTGTCTCTTTGCTGCTAGCTCACCCATAGCTCCAATCATGCATTCAATCACCATGGCATCACTTGCAATGGGGATAGGAATGCTCTAGTTCTCTGGGGGCAGAAAATCTGTTGAGGGTTTGAGGACTTTTGTTTAAAAATATAACCTTGCATCCAGTGGGCTTTCAGCCCCAAGGAATAACGGGGGATGAATCCTCTCCACTTAGCCTGGGTGCAGAAGAACTTCTGGTAGATTCATAGGCTGGAGGCATGGCCTGATGTCTGGGAGGGTTGCAGCCAGCACTTCTTATTTTATAATATCCTTGGTACATACAAGTGTACTTTTGGGAGTGTGGGGGAGATTCCCCAACCGGCCCCCTCAACAGAGGCAGAAAGACTGTTGGGCCCGTTCTTGAGAGGGCTACTGCCTGAGTGGGTGAGCCCAAATCTCTTCTTTTTTGTTAAATGATATTCCTGGTGCTAGTGAGCTTTCTGTCTATGCCTAGGTGGCCCTCCCTCATCAAATACCTCCTGGGCGATTCCCAGAGATCCACCAGAGAGATGTTCCACTGCAAAGGAGACGTTGTCTCAGTGGTAGTTTGTCACTTTCCTGCTTGGCTCATTGACATCTAAAGCATTAGACACCAACTGCTTTATGCTCCCGTGATGTCAGTTTGCTGTTCAGACTAATTGTCACACAAAAAAGTACTATAAGGTATGAGGGAATCTCATCCTTAATATTCTAAAGTAGTTTTACCAGATCGAAAATCCTTCTGCTGGTTGCACCAAAAATATTTTCTTCTGTGGTGGACAAACAGTTTATGTCCCCTGCACTTTTGTGGTAGTGCTATGCACATTAAACATTCTAAAAGGGATAAGAAGAAGATATTGGATGTGAAATTATATATTTTTTGAATTATTTGGTAGCTCCCCAATCAATCTCAATATCATAGTCATCAGGACACGGACATTTGTGAAGATTACACAGGTGTTATGTATAAGAACAGTCTTAGCAGATTTTTATGATATACATACACAGTATTGTTTCCTTCCATTACTCAAGTGCTGTACTTATATGTACTAATTGTAGTATGTTAAGATTTCAAAACAATGACCCTATTGAAGGGCACAGTGCAATGACAATAGAACATTTTAATTAATTTTTACATCTGCTCCTCAACAGGAAACAATACAGAGGACAATGACACAGAACCTGCAACCAATGTGGATGTAGAATACAATAGGACACAAATTAGGCTGGACACAGACCCCTCTAAGAAAGCATATAAAATGTAAAACTGAATTTGATGTTGATACCGTAGTACGCCCTACCAGATGTGCCAACCCCACCATTGTAGAGTAAATCCACAGAGGAGTAGCCAAAATCTTCCCAGGAGACCAATTAAGAGGACATTATTTACCCAGTTTATGAGGAAGCTCTATGCAACTTCACAGCATCACTTTGTGGATGACGACTCTGCAAGGAAAGTGTTAGAGGTACATCTCCTCAGCCACACAAAACTGCAAGCAGAGATGCTGTGCCAATTGAAACAATGTTTCAGTTTGTGCCATGTGTGCACACCTACACACCACACTATGCTTCATCCTAGTCTCATCTTGCTGCCCTTCCCCTACCAGTCTAAGCACAGACCCCCAAAATTATTCAGGCCCTAACCTACTCTCTACCCATTCATCTCTCAGCCACTCTTTCCCTAGCGAACACACCAATTACCCTCATGTGATATTGCCACCATAGACTTATACTATTGTTAGTATTTGCGAACTCCTGTTGTCAATGGTCTACCCCTCAACTTTGTCTATTGCACAGTGTCTCAGATGCTCATGTTCAATAAAAAAAGTTTACAAAAACAATGTTTCAGTTCACATTGCACTGATGCGAAAATTGTTGGCTAACACACAGATTTTGAAATACATGATTTCAACCGTTTTCTAGGCCCCAGAAAGAGTAGACACTACAAACCAAGAAGGCTCAACATGAAAGTCTGTAGGAGTTGATTGTACCATGCTCACAAAGCAACACTTTGGCTCTGCGTACAGCACATGGTGTATTCAGTAAGACCACTCCTGCAGTGGCTTCCCACTCTTCATTGGTAGAGAGTAGATCAAGGGGCATATTTATACTCCGTTTGCGCCGAATTTGCGTCGTTTTTTTTTACGCAAATTTGACGCAAAACTAACTCCATATTTATACTTTGGCGTTAGACGCGTCTAGCGCCAAAGTTCATGGAGTTAGCGTCATTTTTTGGCGTGAACACCTCCCTTGCGTTAATGATATGCAAGGGAGGCGTTCCTGTCTTAAAAGATGACTCCGAGGCATGTGCGTGGTATTTATACTCCTGGGCAAAAATGACGCCCGGGTGTGGGCGGGGCAAAAAACCCCGCATTTGCGCCTCTTTTTAACGCCTGGGTCAGGGCAGGCGTTAAGGGACCTGTGGGCTCTGAAGGAGCCCAGAGGTGCCCTCCCCTGCCCCCAGGGACACCCCCTGCCACCCTTGCCCACCCCAGGAGGACACCCAAGGATGGAGGGACCCATCCCAGGGAAGAAAAGGTAAGTTGGGGTAAGTTTTTTTTATTTTTTTTTGTGGCATAGGGGGGCCTGATTTGTGCCCCCCTACATGCCACTATGCCCAATGACCATGCCCAGGGGACAGAAGTCCCCTGGGCATGGCCATTGGGCAAGGGGGCATGACTCCTGTCTTTGCTAAGACAGGAGTCATGTTGATGGGGGATGGGCGTCGTAAAAAAATGGCGCAAATCGTGTTAAGACGATTTTTTTGCCTCGACCTGACTTGCCCCATTTTTAGACGCCCATTCGCCATTTTCCCCTACGCCGGCGCTGCCTGGTGTACGTGGTTTTTTTTCACGCACACCAGGCAGCGCCGGTCGGCTAACGCCGGATAACGCCATTCTATAAATACGGTGCCCGCATGGTGCTTCAGAATGGCGTTAGCCGGCGCTAATTTTTTTGACGCTAAACTGCGTTAGCGCAGATTAGCGTCAAAAAGTATAAATACAGGCCCAAATGCCTTTTGTCACTGCTCCTCCACCCTGGCATACTTTGTAATGTGCCTCAACTCCACCATACAGATGCCTGTAAAAACATGGGAATTAGTTATTTAATTCATTATATTCACCACATCTGGTTTACAAAAGTTCTAGACGCATGTCAGAAAATTAATTAAACACACTTGCTTGCACTGTGTTACATAGGAAAATGTTTTTTTAAAACAACAAGCAATTATTTATTACAATTATGCCTTATCTGGATATATCACCTTACCACACACACCTTTTCCATGCATAGCTTTACAATATATTCTTCACCACAAATACCTTTACCACACAGATGCCTTTATCACACAGTCATGCATGAACTAATCATGCATGCCTTTATCCTGCATTGCAAGTAAGTTTACGGTAATTAAAACCAGTTACATGGGAAGTTTTCATTAGGTTATCTTTTCCATAGGAAATTAATTTCTTGTTTGGCCTATAACTTTGTCATCGTTTGAGGAATCTCCACAAAACTTTCTAAAAAAGTGCTCTTTTTTGCTTAGTTTGTTTATGGGAAGTTTTGGGGTGATCCAACAAGTGGGGGATGAGAAAAAAGGGGATCCCAAAAAGCAAAAATCCCTATGATTTTTCTATTGTCTTTTTATGCAGCA
This sequence comes from Pleurodeles waltl, assembly GCF_031143425.1. Taxonomy (NCBI): domain Eukaryota; kingdom Metazoa; phylum Chordata; class Amphibia; order Caudata; family Salamandridae; genus Pleurodeles; species Pleurodeles waltl. Next base: position 1,515,778,346 of record NC_090440.1, read on the forward strand.
TTACTGCAAAAACTGCTGAATGGAATTACACCAAATGTAGCAGAAGTTAGAGCTTAGTCTTCAAATTGCACTTTTTATGATTCAGAATAAATCTGGTCAGTAGTTTTTGACAAAATGAGGTACAAAATATTTGCATATCTGGATGGTTGGGTCTGAGGGACTCCTGCTAGAGACTTGCAGGAGTGCCAGTTCAAAAACAAAACACTATCCAGTGGAAGTTAGACTCCAGCAGGAGCAAGCGCTCTGGTAAGCTGCCAGCAACATTTTTCTAATGTTGCTGGCAGCCATTGGAGGATTCAGGGACTTAGGGCCTGATTTAGAGCTTGGGGATATTACCACCAATCACCCGCGACCGCAGTCCATAATACTCCACCAAGCTGATGGTATTGACACTGTCATATTTAGCTTTATTGAGGTTCAACTGCCATCAGCGTCAACAAAGTCTCCTCTAAAATAGAACACTATCCAGTGGAAGTTAGACTCCAGCAGGAGCAAGCGCTCTGGTGAGCTGCCAGCAACATTTTTCTAATGTTGCTGGCAGCCATTGAAGGATTCAGGGACTTAGGGCCTGATTTAGATCTTGGGGATATTACCACCAATCACCCGCGACCGCAGTCCATAATACTCCACCAAGCTGATGGTATTGACACTGTCATATTTAGCTTTATTGAGGTTCAACTGCCATCAGCGTCAACAAAGTCTCCTCTAAAATAGAACACTATCCAGTGGAAGTTAGACTCCAGCAGGAGCAAGCGCTCTGGTAAGCTGCCAGCAACATTTTTCTAATGTTGCTCGCAGCCATTGAAGGATTCAGGGACTTAGGGCCTGATTTAGATCTTGGGGATATTACCACCAATCACCCGCGAACGCAGTCCATAATACTCCACCAAGCTGATGGTATTGACACTGTCATATTTAGCTTTATTGAGGTTCAACTGCCATCAGCGTCAACAAAGTCTCCTCCATTGCACTAGCTATATCCTGCAATATACCAGTGCTGGCAAGTAGCACTTCGTAGGGGTTGGGAGCATTGCGCCAACCATATTTAGATAACATAGTTGAGCTGGTGGTGTACCAGCAGCAGTCCCATGACAACAGGAGTCTCTCTCAAGACTCGTGCAGCATTGTACTATGGTTGTGGCTATTGGATGGATGTAAGCAGCCCACACTTGATGTATATTGGACCACTGTGAACACCTGTAAAATATACTATCATACACACTCCATTTCAGACCATAACCCTTTTCATTCCACTGCATACATGATGCCACTGACTAGCCAGATTAATTTCCTTTTTTCTATTCTTCCTCTGTTTTTTCAGTTTTTCGTTTTTTATTATTCTCATTAAAATCACTGTGAGGACACTAGTACATTTTTTTTCTGATCACTATGGCAGGGAGGCAAAATCTACGTTTTACAGAGGGAGAATTGACAACCATGGTGGATGAAGTTATGAGAGTTCCCACAAGCACCTTGTGGAGGCCCAGAGGACTGGTGGTTGTTCTCCCAGCCCACCATTACAAATCTTTCCCTGGAAGGTCTTGCAGATCCTACATCCTGAAGGCTTGACAGGAATCCTGGGTAGAGAGGAGACTGGTAAGTTACATCTCTGTATGTCACACTAGCCACAAATGGAGTCATTGCCCTTAACCTAACCATTCGTAATGTTTCTAGACATCTATCAAAACATATATATTTAAACTTCATTTTCCAAAATACCTCATGTTATCCAAATCAGCAGCATCATGATTGTAACAATCTATTTAACAATGACCAACACGTGTTGCCAGATTGTGTGTTGTTCTTCGTGAATCACCCCTTGTATTTGCCTAGTCCATTTCTGTATTTCAGTGTAGGTTGTTGTACTTCAAATGATAGTTTCCAAACTCAATCCACATGCACATGAAGGTATAGTGCTTGTAAGTGGTATCTTAACCTATTCACATTATACACAAGTGTGTACATATGGTAAATGTGTGCTTATCTTCACTGTATTAATATGTTACTCACTTTTATTGGCAGTAGTGTTTACAAATGACTACAACTACCATAATGCCCTGCTTTTGTCTCTGCAAAACAATAGTGCAATGTCTTTTTCTCCAACCTCAATTTCCTTCCACATATACACAAAAGTCAAAGCTTTACGAAGTTGTCATTCACTATTTTATGGTATGCATCAAATTTTCACATGCTGTGTTGATCCAGTATGTTGTCACCTTCTTGTTACTCCTTTGAATTGTTTTACTTGCTTGCATAAATCATAGTTTATGTATTTAAAGGTCTCTAATCATTTTCTTTGGCATGTTGAGTATAAGTAGTATTGATACACAATTTACTTTGCAGTGTTTCTATGATGGCATGTAATCCAATAAGTTGTAGCATGTTTTGTGTTTGAGGCAGCTAGGTCTTGAAATGACTCGGTTCTCAAATCTCCTCTTTATTGTGTTGAGTTGTATGTCTGGTACATGTAATGTACACATTCTAAATAACATTTTACATTTCAGGACATCTGTCCATCATTGTCACTGAAATGTGCATGAGTAAAAAGTAAACACTCACGCAAAGGCCTAAACATCCCATTAATTATAATTTTTCATTTTTTTAGGTTGCTTCAACTGTAGCTGAAGACGCATTTGATGTACAATACAGACCTTCAATATCTTTTTTCTATTCATATTAGGGCCAACACCCAGGGCCAGTGAATCACCATCTGCAAATGAAGACACCTTCACAACAGGTCAGGATCAAGCCTTCAGTGATGACACCACTCCTGCAAGTCTGGATGATGAGTGGATGCCTGAAGCATCTGGTCCTTCTAGGCAAACATCCCCAGTGAGTTACACTCAGCCCACACCTACACCTCCCACCTCAGCAGCTATAACAACTCAGCATATGGATACCTCTACTTCTTTTGTCCAGCAGACACAACTCCCATCTTGAACTCCCAGTCCTGACTACTGTTGAGCAACTACCACCCCCTCCAGTTGTGCCAGGACCCAGCGGGATGAGCCACATTGTCTCAAGGGTACAGGGTGGTGAGTGTAGGGGCCGTGGGAGGGAATCAGTGGGTCAGCAAATCGAGGCCACTGGCATCATTGTCATCAAGACCACCATTGATCAAGTGTAGGGAGCAATACAACAGTCTCAAGAAGTGATGGGCCAGGTCCTAACAGAGATCCAGGACCTTAAGCAGGTGCAGAAGGAGCACATTCATGACCTGCAAATCACAACTCCAATTTGTGCTCCTTGACACATGTGCAGGGCTTTTTCAGTACCATCTCTCCCTGTCTGTGGTCCTTCACTATCAGGACAAAATATACCTTTCACAGCCACAGAGAGGGAGGCCCTGCCACAATAGGAAACTGGTCCACCTATCCCAGGCCCTGTACCTGTAACCCCCGCCCCCCACCCGAGGGTACCTTTATCCGGACCACCAGGAGAGCATGAAAAGACATCCATCACCACCTCCAATAGAAGCAGCACCTAATTTCCTCCAGTGTGTTTCTATCATTCACTCTGTGAACTATTTCATGGACCCATTTACCTTTTTCGGGGAGAGTTGTATTTTGTACGTTGGACTCCAAACAATTTGTGCTAAATAAATATAGTTTCATTCAACATGGTTGACCTTAGATTTTTATTCTTGTTCTTTTTTATTCTGGTTACAAATATACTGCACTCATTTTTTTCAAAATAAATACACATAAAACAGAGTCAAAGACTTGTGTTGTATTTATTGTGGTAATTCCTTTTTTATGTCTTCTGTGCACCATCAATTTTGAAATCTGTGAAACAATATGATACTAAAACAAATACTAGGTACCAACTTGGTAATGTGATTCCCATGTAAAACAAATGGAAAAAGAAACAATGAAATCTGAATGTATTGGGGTCATACATTTGTAGGTGACACATCTGTGACACAATCAAATATGCCTCTCACAAACCATACAGAAGCCAGTCTGTGCCATTTGGAGGTTGACACTCCAGAACCCTGACACCATGGAAGGAATGGAATATTTCACAAAACCAAATTAAATAGGCAAACTACTATTGAATCATGACCTCAGCTGGAGTCAGACATCCTGCCATCACAATAGGAACCCTACATCAATAACACCAATAGTCTACTTGATGGCAGTATCCTAAATTGAGGCCCATGACCAGTTCAGGACACTGTGGCAGTATCTGGTGCAATGTCACTACCACCATTCAGTGGTATGCAAAAAAGGTTCATTCAACTATGGGGAGGCACATCAACAGCTTTCTACACTGAACACAAATTGCAGATTTACCCAATGTGAAAGGAGACCAGTATGCTATAGCTTCATATACACATGTGGTTAGAGCATGTTAAGCAGCACATATTGCCTTGGTGGCAACCTACAACAAAATACAGGTCTGATACAATCAAAACAACTTTCATTCAGTTGCAGTGCAAGTTGTTTCTGAATAAGATCTGTCCACCCAAAGTGGGCGTCTGTCCTAGGATCAACCCATGTTCAATTTGTACTTTCCAACAGCAACATATTAGTGGAAATGTCATAACTTTGAAATGTCCAAACGAATATGACATGATGAAAGACCCTAAAACAGAATAACAAGGGAAAATTAATGATTTCACATATAAAATTTGACTTGGATGATAAGTTAGGAGGACAGATATACTTAGCACAAGCAAAGTTATCCTTTGTCAATAAACACAGTAGTTAATGTAGGGAAAATTTGATCCACAAACATCTGTGCCTTGGATTTTCCTGAACTGACCATTCCTACCAAATTACTAACATAGATTGATATGTTCAGTATGTCACATGTTGTTCTGACAGTAGATGTCACAATATGTAAGGGTACACTTATACTCAGGTGAAGAAGTGGTCAATGACATCTTTACGTAGGTCAATTCCTTCCTCTTCACCACAGTCTTCATTGGGCGTTTCAACTTCTTCAACCGCTAGCTCTTCACAGTCTCCATCCTCTGCGATGACTGGGATGCTCTGTAGCAGGGCGATGTAATGCAGCAACCAACTGTGATTTGGCACACCTTATCAGGTGAGTAAAGGAGGGCTCCACTGGTCTTGTCCAGATAACTAAATCTGGCCTTTATGAGCCCAAAAGCATGCTCTACTAGCCTCCATATTGTTCCATGGGCCTAACTGAAGTGGACTTCCCCTGGCGTTGTTAAATTCCTTAATGGTGCCAATAACCATGGTCAGTTAGGATACACTGAGGCCCTCATCATGACACTAGCAGTAAATCCCTCTTACCGTAGTGGTGACAGCCGCCAACATACCGGCGCGATGGCGAATATCCGTTCGCCATATTATGACATACACTCAGCAAACCGACAGAATACTGCCACATATACAAATCTGCCAGCCCCAAGGTCTGTGTTAAAGTGTTGGTATGAACACCCATACCATTCCGCCAACAAAACAACACCCACCACATTATGGGCCACAAATCACCACGTTGGACATTCAATGGCACTAAACCATTGGCGGTACACACAGGCGCACTCAGAATGGCCACACAAATAGAAAACAACACAACATTGGCCTAAACGAAAATCACACCCCGGACACCGATAGACACATCACACACACCCACCCACAACCCTTTACAAACACCAAAAATTGCCACAAGACTAACATCAAGACTACTGAGACAACTATACACACACTCACCACAAACACCCATACATCCATCATGCACCCCACATCCTACACCCCAACACATTAATCAACACCCTCTGCACAAAACACACAACACGTCCCCACATGGGCACCCCCGTTTCACTGATGAGGAGTTGCAGGTCATGGTGCAGGAAATAGTCAGGGTAGAGCCACAGTTGTTTGGAGCACAGGTCCAGCAAATATCCTTTGCCAGGAAGATAGAACTATGGCGGGGGATCGTGGACAGGTTGAACGCTGTGGGACAGCATCCAAGAACAAGGGACGACATCAGGATAGGTGGACCGACCTATGGGGAAAGGTACATTCTGTGGGAGCAAGGCACCAGCTCGCCACGTAGAGGACTGGCGGTGGACACCCCCTCCCCCACAGCTCGCAGCATGGGTGAAGCAAATCTTGTCAATACTGCATCCTGACCGACTTACTAGAGTAGCTAGAGGGCTGGACACTGGTGAGTCAATATTTACTACTTATCACCCCCCATACCTGCATGCCATCACACCCCATCACCCTCACTCCCATCACTCCATACCATCCCACATACTGCACGTACACATCTGACTAACCCCAATGCTAAGCCCTGCATGCTATACCAATGCATGGACAGCCCTCCCAGCCCTGCATGTACATCCATCACCAAAGCATGCACAGCATGGAGAACTAACAATCCCACAATACATCACCATACACAAACAAAGGTGGCAGGGCAACAGCAATGATAGACGGGAAGCTTGGGATGTACAATATGTCACAGACATGAAGCATAATACATCACTTACATCCCCACAGATGTCCCAGCCAATGTCAGCAGCAAGGAGGTGCCATGGCTATCCAGTCCCCAAACAGAAGATGCCCCCAGTGATGACAGTAACTCTGCACTTCAGGATCTGGATCAACTACCTGGCCCATCAGGGACTACTGGTCAGTTGGCCTCCCAGCCCACTCACAGTCCACCACAGAGCCTACCCCATCAGTATCCAACATCACAGCACCCACCCAATGTCCCCACACCTCTGTCCCCAGGACACGTCAATCAGCAGTGTGCCCACCTATACAGGGACCACAGTCCACACCTCTCCCCCAAGACAATCAGGGACCTGGGTTCAGTGGCAGTGTGCACACCATTCATGGGACTGAGGCCCAGGGGAACAGGGACACTAGGAGGACCGCTGTGCACTAGGGGGAGGACAGGAGGCACTCACCAATGTCCTGGGGCCTTACCAACAATCCCGGGACAAGATAGTCCAGATCCTTACCAACATGCAGGAGAACAAGCGGCTGCTGGAGGAACACCATCAGGAGATCAGGAAGGATTTACAGGCCCTCAACACCAGCATGGTCTCCATAGCAGGAGTGCTGGCAGATATGGCCAACATCATGGGGGAATGGACAGCACACCAGCAGGCCCCTACCACTACCCAGTCTACTGACCAGCCCTCCACTTCTGCTGCAGCTAGTGGGCAGGAGGTCCTGCCACAGGACCCATAGGCCACCAGCACACCTCCCCCTGTAGAAGATGAACCACCCCACAAATGTTCCCTGCGACCCAGACAGAAGCCAGAGACACTTGCCAAGACCAAGACAACCACCAGGAAAAGGGACTCTCTGAATATCCCCCTTGTGTCGCACCCTGCCACTTTGTTTACTTTGAACTGCCTCTCCCCTTCCCATGGCCCATTGGACACTGGACCTGTGCTACAAGCAGACTAGAACAATACCCAGGCCTTTCCTCTACCATCACCCCATTCCATTGCACTTTTCCTTCAGTTATTTGCACTACAATAAACACCCTTGAACACAACATGAGTGGTAGTGTTTTATGTGATGAAAATTTGCATTTATGGAAACAGTCACATCTTGTGCAAATGATCTGTACACTGTGATAGCATACAATTAATGACCTATAGCTGTCTGTAGTCATCACATCAGTACACAGTTGGTATATCACCAAAATCTGCAAAATGAGAAGCCATAGGTGACAGTAAGTTGAGATGCAAAGGAAGTGAATGCCTTCCTGCTACAGCCACACAGAAAACATCAATAATCAGAGGAATGGTCAGTTCCACTGTCTCACCTGTGTGTCATTGGAAGTATTGACAAAAAACTGATGCTCTTTTGTCCACATCCTCATCCTCTGCCTCCTCATCCTCACTGTCCTAAGGGTCCACTGCTGTCACAGGGGCATTTCCAGTCTCCTCCTCCTGCAGATAAGGCACATGTCGTCTGAGGGCCAGGTTGTGCAACATGCAGCATGCCACTACAATCTGGCAAACCTTCTCGGGTGAGTAGCACAGGGATCCACCTGTCAGATGGAGGCATTTTAACCTGGCCTTCTGGAGGCCGAAGGCCCTTTCAAGAATTCTCCTTGTTCGCCCATGTTCATCATTGTAACGATTCTCAGCCCCTGTCCTGGCATTCCTCAGAGGGATCAGGAGCCAAGATAGGTTTGGGTAGCCAGAGTCACCGTGAAAGTATTGAGGGACAAACATTAGCCTTACACAATGGTACGGGGTTAACTCCAGAAGGCATATACTGACATACAATTGTGTGAGAAGTCAGGCTCACCTATTAACCACACCCTTTGCCTCTGTAGTTGTGCCATCACATTTGGGATGTTGCTGTTACTCAGGACGAAGGCGTCATGCACCAACCCAGTGACATGGGAGATGTACTGGTCAGCCAGGCACACCGTTTGCATATTGAGTGAGTGGAAACTCTTCCGATTCCTGAACACCTGTTCCTTCTGGCGGGGGGACAAACACAATATGTATATTGTCAATCGCCGCAATAATATTGGGTATATGTTCCATTGCATAGAATCCTGCCTTCACAGTGGCCAAATCTTCCATCTGGGGGAAAGAAATGTAGCTGCACCTGTGTTTGACCAAGGCAGACAAAACCCTTGCCAGTACAATTGAGAACATTGGCTGTGACATTCCTGCTGCCAAGCCCACTGTCACTTGGAAAGAATCAGTTGCCAGGAAATGGAGCACTGATAGAACCTGCACAGGAGGGGGGATCCCAGTGGGATGAGAGATAGCTGATATCAGATCAGGCTTCAATTGGGCACTCAGCTCTGTGATTGTGGCCCTGTCCAGTCTATAGGTGAGTATTATGTGCCTGTCCTCCAGTGTAGCCAAGTCCACGAGGGGTCTGTACTCGGGGGCTTGTCTCCTCCTGCTATTCATCTGTAGTGGTAGGTATCTAAGGGACACAAAAGTGAGTAGGCTGTCACAATTTGAACAATGGAACCACGACCTCAGTGTACATTGAGCATTGATGTGATGGGACAATGGGAATGGCAATGTATGTGCAAATTGGAGCAATGATGCAGTTATTGATTATCTAAATGTTGTCTACTACCATTAAATGGCGACCTACTGTCCTGTATCTAGGGACAGGGAAAGTGAGGTAACTCCGCCGACGTTGGGCGTCATGACAGAAGGCGGTTTTGGACTGCCGTGCTATTCCTCATTGGCTAATATGGGGTTCTATGGAGTACAGTGGCCAATGAGGATCAGCGGCAGAGGTGATGGTGTACACTGACACGGACGTGACCACCATTTTCTATCTAAATCCTCACTTGATTCCTGACTTTCCACAGGACAACACCTACACTGTGTGTGCTGCTGTGACATGTGTCAGGATCCTGCCATGGCCCGTGTGACCGGGGAAAGGGCCCCTGCCTTCACTTCGGTGGAGGTGGAGCCCTTGGTGGATGGGGTCCTACCCCAGTGTGGTTGCTGTATGGGCCTCCAGACCAACAGGTGAGTACACCTTGGGCACGATGCATGTGACAAGTTTGCATGGGGATGTGTGTGCAAGCCTTGTGTCATTTGGGGGTTTGTCTAGTGGTAGTGTACATGGTGGGCGCTGGGTGATGTGTGTGCCAGTAGAGATGGAAATGGAATTTGTGGGCAATATTTGTGACAGGCTGGATTGTTTGTGGAACAGTGTGCTCCTGTCTGTGTTTCTTCTGCAGGTCAGCGCCCATCAGAAGACGGGGTTGTGGCATTCCATCGCCAAGGACATGCAGACCCTGGGAGTCTACAGCAGGCATAGCACCCACTGTAGGAAAAGGTGGGAGAACCTGAGACACAGGGCCCGGAAGACCGCCGCGGCCCAGCTGTGGATGGCCTCCCAACGAGGGCAGGATGCCCATCGGAACCTGACCCCCTGATAGCCTGCATACTAGCAGTGGCCTACCCAGAGCTGGATGGGCGCTTGAGGGCATCACAGCAGCCACAAGGGGGTGAGTTCAGTGGGTGTTACAACTATAATTGGTAGAGGGCATGGGATCCTGTGGTGGGTGCCAGTTAGTGGGTGCCCCTTAATGCCAGCTCAGACATAGCAGCGTGATCTATCTCAAGGGTAATGGGTGTATTACAAAATCTGGTAACCTAGCTAGGTTGCATTCTATGTAAGACATGGCTTAGTGGGTGCAGTTGGTGGTAGTTGGCTCTCATCTTGCTGTGGTACCTAGCCAATGAAATGCCAGTGCGATGCATGGTGCTCAATCCTGATCCCTACGTGTGCCGGTAATGTGTATGCCATCTGTGGTGTTGGTGCTGTAATTGACCCAGTGCTCCCTTTCTCTCTCTCCCCTTTTTTTCTTCTGTCTTCCTGTCCATGTGTGCATTAGTATCATCTGGTGGAGGAGCAGGGGCACGGACGACAGAGGGAGCTGCATTCCACAGGACCCAGGAGGCAGAGTCCACCGACACAGAGGGAACCAGTGGGACGGAGGGCGAGGGGAGCTCCACGGTGGAGATAGGAGGTGACAATACTGACTCTGATTCCTCCTCCGATGGAAGCTCTCTGGTGGTGTCGGACACATCTGGGACCACCCCAGCTACAGGTACAGCCGCCACTCCCGTACCAGCACTGCCCTCCCCAATAGCCCCTCACCTGGTTGCCCGTGCCCACTCACCCAGAATGCTGAGCATCTCCTTCACCTCAGGCCCTGCCCCAGTGAGCCGTGCTGCCCTCAGTGAGGAGGATTTTGACCTCCTCAGATCCATCTCTATAGGGCAGTCAACCATTGTGAATGCCATCCAGGGGCTGGCATCCCAGATGCAGCAATGCAATACATTCCTAGAAGACATTCATGGTGGATTGGCTGCCCGACAGAGATCGTTTCAGGCTCTGGACTCCTCTCTGATGGCAGCCATTATCCCATTCCTACCGTCCCCGCTACAACTACCACATCGCAGTCCAAGTCTTCTCAACCCGAACCCATCCCATGCACACATACAGACAAGCATGCACACAAAACATCACACAAGAGTGGCACAGACAAAGAGAGGAAGCACACTTCAGGTCACAAGCACTCACAAAAACAACAGACAGATGCACACACAACAACATCCACTGCCTCTACTGTCTCCCCCTCCTCATCCTCCATCCGTACTCACACCTGCATGCACTGCATCAACAGCCACCATCACAACACCTCAAGACACTGTACATTCCTAAACTAGGATTAAATCAAATGATCCTCAAGTCAATTGTACTTACTAACAAGCCAGGGCCTGGAAGGTCCAAGTTGTGACATTTGCAGGGGTATGGTGCTTTTCCATAATAAAGAGGAATCATGTGTTGACCCAGGAAAGCGGGCACACACATCTGAGATGAATAAATCCGGTGTTAGAAATGGGGTCTTTGGTTGGCAGTCAGATCACCCCCTGTCCAAGCAAGGACCCGCACTCTAGCCAGGGTAAGTCACCCACAATCCAAATTATCCTGGGCCCAACCTCAGGTAGGTTGGCACTGAGCAGCCAGGCTTTACTTAGAAGGCAATGTGTAAAGTATTTGTGCAATAAATCATACAATAACACAGTATAGCACCACAAAAATACACCACACAGTGCTTAGAAACATATATATTATTTATCTGATAAGATGCAGGTCAAAATTATCTAAATGCATTGAGAATATGTTGAGATATCACTGTAAAAGTGATATAAAGTGTCTTAAGTCTTTTAAAAGCAATAAATGTCTCTTTCAAGCACAAAGTACCCGGCTTATGTGCAAAATCTCCGCAAAGAACCGCAGTGGAGGAGATGCGTGGAAACAAAGGGGTGTGCGCCGATTTCTCAGGCTGCACACAGGCGATGCGTCGTTTAGTTTTCACGCAGGGACGGCTGTGTGTCGATTTCTGGTGCCCAGTTGTTGATCCTCTTTGTGTTGCAGGGTTTTCGGGCGCCCCGGGGACGAGGTGTGGATTTCTTGCACTTGCAGGACGAAGTCACAAGAGCTGCGTCGATTTGGTGGGCGTTGCATCAAAATTTCTACCACATGGCAGGCGCTGCGTAGATTCGTCTCTGAAAGTCGGGCTGTGTTGTTCCGGCTCGGCTGTGCGATGATCCAGTCGGCGTGCGTTGAATTTCTGGTTGCCACGCTGGCGCTGCATCGATCCTCTCATTGCGAGGGCAGGCTGCATCATTCTGGTTTGGCGTGCAGTGAATTTTCACCGCGATGCAGGCTGTGCATCGTTTCTGGAAGGCTATGCGTTGAATTTCACCGCACAAGGAGTCCTTCTTGTAAAGATTAAGGGGGTCATTCCAACCCTGCCGGTAAAAGCCGCTTACCGCTGTCAGAAGACCGCCAACATACCGCCGCGGCCGCGGTAAACCGCCACGGTCATTCTGACCCACAACAGGCAATCCGCCAAAATACAGACATCCACAAAAGTCCGCCACACCAAAGGCCAGCGAGAAACTGGCGATGACCAAACCTCCACCGTCACGCCAACAGAAATACGCCCACACTATCACGACACACGAATCCACGCGGCGGTCTTTCAACCGCGGTATTCTATTAGAGGTACACACCGCCGCGCTCAAAATACACACACACTTACAAAACACAGCCACATTGGACAATTCCAAACACACACACCTGATACACGTACACACACCACTCCCACACACCCAATTAAATATAAAACATACACCCACATCACCCACAAACCTCCACTCCTAGAGAATCGGGACCACTCACAGAGAAATAGAGAACCGAGCACCCAGACGTGCATATTACATTCACCCAGCAATATTACCACGCATTTCACACAACACACCAATACACATAACCACACTTAGCACCACACAATCCACCCCACACATCACCCACACCACCGCATGGCACCGCAAAGACACCCCAGGTTTTCTGAGGATGAACTCAGGGTCATGGTGGAGGAAATTGTACGGGTAGAGCCACAGCTCTTCGTGACACAGGTGCAGCACACCACCATTGCCAGGAAGATGGAGCTATGGAGCAGAATAGTCGACAGGGTCAACGCTGTGGGACAGCACCCAAGAAATAGGGACGACATCAGGAAGCGGTGGAACGACCTACGGGGGAAGGTGCGTTCAATGGTATCCAGGCACAACATCGCGGTGCAGTGGACTGGCGGCAGACCCTCACCTCCTCCCCCAGAATTTACAACATGGGAGGAGCAGGTCTTGGCGATCCTGCATCCTGAGGGCCTCGCAGGAGTATCTGAAGGAATGGACTCTGGTAAGTCTCATCTTCACTACTTCATCCCCCCCACCCCACCAGCATGCCAACTCATACCCCCACCCTCACCCTCACCCCCATCACACTTACTCCTTGCAAATGTCTCACCATCACAACCCATCCATCCCAACCCCAAGCCCTGCATGCGACCACAAAGCATGGACACCCATCACCAAAGCATGCCCACTGCACATCCCCATCCCCCCCCCAACCATCGTCACAAAAGCCCCCACACAGGAATGCCAGCACTGAGGTACACGGGCACCCACCCATTGCACGCTATGGCACACACAGATGCAATAACCATCCATTTATACCACTGCAGGACCCGAACGCCACGTCACCGCGCAGGAGGGTCCACAAATGTCCACTCCACCCCCATAAGAGGCCCACAGTGATGACAGCACCTCTGTCGACCTGGATCTAGATGACCAGCCCGGCCCATCGGGGACCTCGGGACAGTCGGTTCCCCTCAGACAGCCACAGGCCACAGCAGACCTTCCCCCCTCTGGGAACACCAGCACAGCACCCACCCAGCGGGCCCATCCCTCTGTCCCCAGGACACGTCAATCAGCGTGTGTCCACCACTACAGGGCACCCAGGTTAACCCACCGCCCCAACAACAACAGGGACCTGGGGGCAGTGGTAGTGGGCACATGGTCCAGGGGACAGAGGCCCAGGGAAACAGGGGAACTGGGAGGGCTGCAGTGCGACAGGGGGGGGGACAGGCCAAGGGAACCCACTCTCCACGAGGCCCTCTCCTCCATCATGGGAGCCTACCATCATTCCCAGGAGACGATGGCGACGGTCCTGGCCAGGTTTCAGGAGATCCAGCACCTGCAGGAGGAACAGTATTTGGGGTTCAGGGAGGAACTACGAACCATCAGTTCCGCCCTGGGCACCATTGTAGGGGCTCTGAATCAGGTAGTCACCACATTGCGGGACACTGTGGCACCACAAAGGGCCCCTGACACTAGCATGGACCAAGAACTGCCTACCACCTCTGCCGGCGCTAGTGGACAGGAGGCCCCGCCACAGGACCAACAGGCCACCAGCACCCCACCCCCTGCAGAAGGAGAACCACCCCGCAAGCGGGCCCTGAGATCCAGGAAGAAGACAGAGTAAGATGCCAAGACCCCCGCCAGGAAAGGATACCTCCCTGATTGTCATCCCACTGTCCCACATTGTCACCCTGTCCATCCTTAAACTGCCCCTGCTCCACTTCCCACAGCCATTTGGACAATGCAACTGTGATACAAATATTCTGGACTCTGCCATGGACAATCCTCTACCATCACCCCTCAATGATTTGCAACCACCTACCAATATAGAGCACTGTAATAAACACAGTTATTGCACAAAACAATCAGGAGTCTGGCTGTGATTTTGTACAAATGTATTAGACATTACCGTACCAAAATGCTTATTTACATTGTGATGCCAACATACCACTGTCACACAGCTGTAGTCCATGGGGAAACAAAGCAGATGTCACGCAGTGGGGCCCACATCTCTGAAATCGGAAGAGAAAGTCACAACTCAGTTACCATACACTGGGGGAAAAGGACAGACAGTAGAGAGGTAGTAGTGTTTAAGTATATGTAATATGCCGGTGTGTATTCTTACCTGTGTGTCATTGAAAATACTGCTGTATTACTGTGTTCCTGTTGTCTATGTCGTCTTCTTCGGATTCCTCGTCTTCACTCTCCACAGGCTCCACAGCTGCTGCAACACCACCATCTGGACCATCCTCCTGCAGAAAAGGCACCTGTCGTCGCAAAGCCAGGTTGTGAACCACACAGCAGGCCACGATGATCTGGCACACCTTCTTTGGTGAGTAGAAAAGGGATCCGCCTGTCATATGGAGGCAGCGGAACCTGGCCTTCAGGAGGCCGAAGGTCCGCTCGATCACCCTCGTAGTTCGCCCATGGGCCTCATTGTACCGTTCCTCTGCCCTTGTCCTGGGATTCCTCACTGGGGTCAGTAGCCATGACAGGTTGGGGTAACCAGAGTCACCAATTAGCCACACACGTTGCCTCTGGAGTTGACCCATCACGTAAGGGATGCTGCTATTCCACATGATGTTCGCGTCATGCACTGAGCCAGGGAACTTGGCATTAACATGGGAGATGTACTGGTCTGCCAAACACACCATCTGTACATTCATCGAATGATAACTCTTCCGGTTTCTGTACACCTGTTCACTCCTCTGTGGGGGAACCAAAGCCACATGGGTCCCATCAATGGCACCTATGATGTTGGGGATATGTCCAAGGGCATAGAAATCACCCTTCACTGTAGGCAAATCCCTCATCTCAGGGAAAACGATGTAGCTCCACATGTGTTTCAGCAGGGCAGACAACACTCTGGACAACACCTTGGAAAACATAGGCTGGGACATCCCTGATGATATGGCCACTGTTGTTTGAAATGACCCACTTGCAAAGAAATGGAGCACTGAAAGCACCTGCACTTGAGGGGGGATCCCTGTGGGTTGGCGGATTGGTGACATCAGGTCTGGCTCCAGCTGGGCACACAGTTCATGAATAGTGGCTCGGTCAAGCCTGTATGTCAGTATGACATGTCTTTCCTCCATTGTCGACAGGTCCACCAGCGGTCTGTACACGGGAAGATTCCGCCATCTCCTCGCATGTCCCAGCGGACGGTGCCTATGAAGGACAACAGCGAACACAGAGTCAATCAACCCACAGGTACGTAACCACAGCTTGCACATAACACGATTCTCAATCCATTGAATGGTTTGTATGAGTGTTGATGCAGGCCTAGGTATGTGTGACGCAGTAGAAAGTAAGCCATGTGGGCCCCTGAAATGGCGGCTGCCTGACCTGTGAAGTGCGACAATGGGATGTGAGGTAACTGCGCTATAGTGGCACACCGTGGCGGTAGGCGGTCGAAGACCGCGAAGCTAAGCAGCATTGGTTAACATTGGACCCTATGGGTCTCAGGAGCCAATGACGATGTGCTCCGGCGGTCGCGGGAGTGGCCGCCATTTTATATCTGCTTAATCACTCGATACCTGATCTTCGACAGGAGAGGACCTACACTGCAAGTGCTGCTGTGACCTCGGTCTGGAAGAGACAATGGCTCATGCGACTGGGGAAAGGGCCTCTGCCTTCACTGCTCAGGAATTGGAGAAACTTGTGGATGGGGTCCTCCCCCAGTACGCGCTACTCTACGGTCCTCCAGACCAACATGTAAGTACACTGGGAACATGCTTTGTGGGCAATGCCTTTGTTGAGTGGGGTGGATGAAAGATGGTGGGGAGGGGAGCGATTGAGGCATGCATCAAACGACGGTGAGAGCATGTGCCACATGGCAAGGGTAGGGATGGGGGGTCCACTCACATTGAGCGTGCAGAAGGTGATGACTATTTTTCTCCCCTGTACATTTCACATAGGTCAGCGCCCACCAGAAGATCGATATTTGGCGTGCCATCGCCTAGGACGTCCAGACCCTGGGGGTCCACCACAGACGGGGCACCCACTGCCGGAAGAGATGGGAGGACATCCGCCGCTGGAGCAGGAAGACGGCGGAGGCTCAGCTGGGGATGGCCTCCCAACGTGGGAGGGGTGCCAGTCGGACTTTGACCCCCCTGATGTCCCGGAACCTGGCGGTGGCCTACCCCGATTTGGATGGGCGCGTGAGGACATCACAGCAGACACAAGGGGGTGAGTACACTCTCATCCTGGTGACTTTGCGCGCAGTGGAGGTGTCTGGGTGGGGGAGGAGGGCTGTGGGTATCCCTAGGCCAGGGCGATTTCTGTAGGCTAGGCCCCTCCCTAAAGCCTGGCCCTGTGCCCCCGCCCCCCACCTCTGTAGGGTGCCAAGTACAGCTATTCATGGCCCTGAGTCATCTATGTGTGCAGATGTCGTCCATAGGCTTGTAGGCCATGTCCCACGGATTGAGTAGTCGACCCAAAGTGCGCGGCATAGTGCAGGGGGCTTCTGTGTCTGTCCTGTCCGCCAACGGTGTCGCCAATGCATGCACTCAACATGTCTTTATTTTCTCCCCCCCATTTTTTGTGGTCTTCCTGTTCATGTGTGCATTAGCATCATCAGGCGGAGGAGCAGTGGCATCGGAGCACGAGGGAGCTACATCCAACATGGCCACGGAGGGCCATGCAACGGACTCCGAATTCACCAGTGGGACAGAGGGCGAGGGGAGCTCCACAGCGGGGACTCGGGCAGACATCAGTGACACCGACTCGTCCTCTGAAGGGAGCTCCCTTGTGGTGGCGGCAACATGTGTGCCCCCTGCAACAACAGGTACAGCCGCCACCCACCGCACCAGCACTGCCCTCCCAGCAGCCCCTCAGCGTTTTCCCCGTGCCCGCTCACCCAGGAAGGTGGGCATCTCCTTCGCCCCAGGCACCTCAGGCCCTGCCCCAGTCACCCCTGCTGCCCTCAGTGAGGAGATCATTGACCTCCTGAGGACGCTCACTGTTGGGCAGTCTACCATTTTGAATGCCATCCAGGGTGTCGAAAGAGAGGTGCACCAGAGTAATGCATACCTGGAGGGCATTCATTCTGGTCAGGCTGCCCTTCAGCGATCATTCCAGACTCTGGCCTCAGCACTGATGGCAGCCATTGTCCCTGTCTCTAGCCTTCCCCCTCCAACTTCCTCCACCCATACCCTATCACCTGTACCTCTGCCTATCCCAGACACACCATCAGACCAGCCTGCACACACCTCAACACCCAAGGGAAGCTCAGCCAGACATAAGCACCACACATCACACAGGCATTCACACAAGCAACATCCACATACAGACATACCAACACCTACTGCCTCCACTGTGTCCCCATCCTCCTCGTCTCCCTCCTCCCTCCCTGTCACGTCTCCACTCACACTTGCATGCACAACATCTTCAGCCACTACGTCCATCACCAGCACACACACCAGCACCCCCGCACACGTGCAGTCACCACCCCCACTACCATTTACACGTCCCCTGTGTCCTCTCCCAGTGTGTCTGTGACCCCCTCTTCCAAGATACACAAACGCAGGCAGCCACCCACCCAACAGCCATCCACCTCACGACAGCCTCCAGCCCAAGCACCTGCACCCAAAGACACCAGACTTAAAACTCCTACAACCACAACCTCTTCCTCCACTCCCATACCCACTACACCTACCCGTCCCACTGCTCCTAAAAAGCTTTTCCTGTCCAAACTCAACCTCTTTCCTCCAAGTCCCCTACCCCGTCCATTTCATAGGACTACAGTCAGCACCTCAGCCACGACAAAACCGGCCCCTGTCATCACAGTCTGCCATGGACTGTGGAGTGCCCCACCATCCAGGGCAGCCAGTTCGGTACGAAGCCAAGGCACGGGCAGCCCACCCCCGGAGAAACATCCCAAGATAGGCAGTGGCAGGCGCGAGAGGGGGAAAACACCAGGGACTAAAACTCCTATCATGGCTGCGGCAGGGAGTGTGGAGACAGCTGGCACACCACCCAAGGTGGGGAAGGGCCACAGGTGATCAGGGAAGGCTGGGAAGGGCAGCATGCCCGACAACACCGCCATCAGCCCAGCTGGCCAGGAGGGCCCCGCCAGCCCCATCCCAGGTGGGCAGGAGGCCACCAACAGGCCCGGCACTGAAGCCCAGGAGGGCCCCGCCAGCCACAGGACAGGTGACAAATGACCTCCCCGCCATGGCCGGATCCGCTGAACTGGGCCCTTCATCTCAAGCACCGCTGCGCTGGGCACCGCCGTCTCAAGCACCGCTGCGCTGGGCACCGCTGTCTCAAGCACCGCTGAACTGGGCCCTTCATCTCAAGCACCGCTGAACTGTGCCCTTCATCTCAAGCACCGCTGCGCTGGGCACCGCTGTCTCAAGCACCGCTGAACTGGGCCCTTCATCTCAAGCACCGCTGAACTGGGCCCTTCATCTCAAGCACCGCTGAACTGGGCCCTTCATCTCAAGCACCGCTGAACTGGGCCCTTCATCTCAAGCACCGCTGAACTGGGCCCTTCATCTCAAGCACCACAGCGCTGGGCCCTTCATCTCAAGCACCGCTTAACTGGGCCCTTCATCTCAAGTACCGCTGGCCCATGAGCGGCAGGGGCTGGCCCGCATCTTTGTCGGACAGGGCTCCACGAAGCACTCTGGGCACCAGGCCCCCTCCAGAACCAGTGGAGACTGTTATCCACTTGTGAGACTGTGGCTTTGCACTCCCCAGGATGTAACAGTGGGCAGCCCACCCACTGTCTGGACTTGTGAGACTGTGGCTTTGCACTCCCCAGGATTGAACAGTGGCCATGGAGGCCCCTCGTGGATCTGGCGTCGTGCACTCATCTGGCTGAGGTGCCCCCCCTTCCCTTCCCCCTGAGGTGCCTGTAGTTTTGCTATCTGATGCCCCTGCAGTGTTCTCTCCGTTGGAGTCAGGTATCCTGTGTGGGCTTTGCCCATGTGATTTGGGCCCAGTGGTCCACGAACAATGCCTGCTACAATGCTCGGACTTGTACATTTATGTATATAAGAGTTTTTGATGTGTATATATATTTTTTTGGCAGTATTACAATATATTCCAATGTTTAGAATCATTTCCTTTAGTATTTGCATTCTTCCGGGGGGTTTGGGGGGTGTCACTCTGATGTGTTGCTATGCATTGATGTGTATGTTGTAGTGGGTGAGGGTGGGTGTGTTGCGTATGTGTGTACCCGTAATAATTTCCCCTCCCCCTCCCCTGTGTCGTAGGTGCAGTACTCACCGTTGTCTTCTGCGCCGGCGTTCGTGCTCCTGGTAGAGGAGTAGGAACACTATCGCTGGGAGTATGTGGAGTTCGGGTTCCATGCTGTCCTGTTCCTCGTGGGCTGTATGGAGGTGAGCACTTTCCCTCCGAAATGGCTGTTTCCGCTGTGTTTTTATCGGCGGGGCTACCGCCCCGGAAAAGGTGGCAGATTGATAGGTTGTGATAGAGTGGGCGGTACATTGTCTCCCGCCTGTCTGTTGGCGGTGACCGCCGCGCTGTTTGTTTGTGCCGCCGTGGCGGGCGGTGTGTTGTTGTGGCGGTCCCTGTTGGCGGTTTCCGCCAGGGTCGGAATTCCATTTTTTTTTCCTCCAGCCTGTTTGCGATTTGGCTGCAGCTTTAACACCGACCGCCAGGGTTGGAATGACCCCCTAAGTCTTTTTGGTCCTGAGACTTCAGGGAACAGGAGGCAAGCTCCTTCCAAGCCCTTGGAGAGCACTTCTCACTGCAGCCAGAGAGCAGCAAGGCAGCAGGGCAACAGCAAGGCAGCAGTCCTTCACAGAAAGCAGACAAGTGAG
This sequence comes from Pleurodeles waltl, assembly GCF_031143425.1. Taxonomy (NCBI): domain Eukaryota; kingdom Metazoa; phylum Chordata; class Amphibia; order Caudata; family Salamandridae; genus Pleurodeles; species Pleurodeles waltl. The sequence continues at coordinate 1,515,798,851 of NC_090440.1, forward strand.
TCATTTGGGCAGCCAGGCAGTTCTTTTTGGCAGGATGCAAGTTCTGGTTCAGGTTCTCTTCTCCAGGAAGTGTCTCAGTTGGTAGGGGCAGAGGCCCTGTTTAAATACCCAAATGTGCCTTTGAATTGGGGGGGACTTTAAAGAGTGGCTTAGAAGTGCACAAGGTCCCCTATCAGTTCAATCCTGTCTGCCAGGGTCCCAGAATGGGGTGTGGCAGTCCTTTGTGTGAGGGCAGGCTACTGTCCTTTGACATGCAAATGTCAGGCCCTCCACCCTCCCAGCCCAGGAAGACCCATTCAAAATGCAGATGTATGCAAGTGAGGTTCAGTATCCTGTGTTTGGGGTGTGTCTGAGTGAATGCACAAGGGAGATGTCAAATAAACCCAGCCAGACGTGTATTCTAAGGCACAGAAGGATGTAAGTGCTGAGAAATGCTCATGTTCTAAAAGAGGCATTTCTAAAACAGTAATATTAAATCCAACTTCACCAGTCAGCAGGATTATGTATCACCATTCTGGCCATACTAAATATGACCTTCCTACTCCTTTCAGATCATCAGTTACCACTCAAACAATATATAAGGGCAACCACAATGTTAACCTATGAAGGGAGCAGACCTCACAGCAGAGTAAAAACAAATTTAGTAGTTTTACACTACCAGGACATGTAAACTACACAGGGACATGTCCTGCCTTTTCCCTACACAGCACCCTGCCCTATGGGTTACCTAAGGCATGCCTTAGTGGTGACTTATATGTAGAAAAATGGGGGGTTTAGGCTTGGCAAGTACTTTTAAATGCCAAGTCGAATTGGCAGTGAAACTGCACACACCTGCCTTCCAATGGCAGGCCTGAGACAAGGTTAAGGAGCTACATAAGTGGGTGGCACAATCAGTGTTGCAGGCCCACTAGTAGCATTTAATCTACAGGCCCTGGGCACATATAGTGCACTTTACCATGGACTTATAAGTAAATTAAATAGTCCAATTGGGTATGATCCAATGTTACCATGATTAAAGGGAGAGAGCATATGCACTTTAGCACTGGTTAGCAGTGGTAAAGTGCGCAGATTCATAAAACCAGCAAAAACAGCATATAAAAAGTGGAGGGATGCAGGCAAAAAGTTAGAGGTGACCACCCTAAGGCTGTCAGGTCTAACATCCGGTAAGCAGGCAACTTGCACATTGATGGAATTGAAATTCTTCCAATTGCAGTAGACCTGTTCTGTGACGTTTGGTGGCACCAAGACAATATGTGTGCCATCAATTGCTCCAACCACATCTGGTAGGCCACACAAATCATAAAATTCTCCCTTCACATTGACCAAATTCTGAGCTTTTAGAAACTGGATGAAGCTTTTGATGTTTCTCATCACTGAAGCAAGGGCTTCTTGTAGCTCACCACTGAAAGTTGACTGTGACATGCCTACAGATACTACAACAGTGTATTTAAAAAAGTATGTGGCCACAAACTGAAGTACTAGGATGAGTTTCACTATTGGTGTTATTGCTGTTGTAGTGCTACTGTGAGGCAGGAGATCGTACTCCAGCTGCTGACACAAATCCAGTATAGTTTGTCTATTTAATCTGATCTTTTTTATTATGATCCTTTCCTCATGGTGGCAAGGTCTGAAAATGGTCTGAAGACTTGAGGATGCCTTCTCCTAGACATCCTGGGTTCATATGTCTGTACGTAAGGAAAACATACTATCAATTACATTTGTCACACATGAATTTCACAACCAACCCATATCTTATGTCTTGGGTAGATTAGTGATCTTCTAGCATCATATATGTTCCCATAATTTTGAAAAAAAATTCTACATGTCTGACTTTTGTTTTACAATGAATGTGTGAATATTCTATTTGAAACATATGTGCATGTTATGTATTTATATTTTTACAATTACGGTCAAAGGAAGTATAACATACACTGCAGCACTATCAATGTAAAACACAGTAACAGTTCACTGTTTTAAGTGTCAAATTGTGGCGAAACGGTGTTGTTCATATGTGAGATTTGTATACAAAGTACTCACCAATTTGAGTGCTGGTGGCGCACAAATATTTTAAAAATATACAGCTTCATGTTCTAAAATGGCAGGTGCCTGACTTTGTTGTTAGGACATCGACTATACAACGGCTGTCAATGTAAGTTGACGGTGTAGTAGGTGGAACACTCCACAACAGACACAGACACAGCCTTAGGCTAACATGTGTGATGGCTGTGCACAAAAGCCAATGGCTCTGTCCGTCTCTGCCACAGAGCGTGTACCCCATGTACTTGTATGCAGTATCAGGAAAAAAGCTCACTTGCCTCCTATCACTGTAGACAACAATACATCCTCAACCTTTGCTGCTGTTACTGACCTCTGGGAGCCAGGATGCTGGGCAAAGCAGGTAACAGGGTCCCTGCCTTTTCCCCTGAGGAGATAGAAATCCCCACCAGGGGGTTTCTGATCCTGTTTCTGTCAAGCCATCCACATAGGAATCTAGAGGAACTGTTACATGTTTGAGTGGGAAATGCTTGACAAAGTAATTTGTTCCTCCTTTCTACACAGTCTAATGTGTCCACTTTAGTTAATAAATAAAGTGTTGTTATTGGATTGTAGTGAATAGAATGATTTTGCTGGGTACAGAGTGTTGACAGGAATGTCTCTACATTGAAATGAAGTCACCTGAAGAAATAAGGTACATTTTCAGTTTGTGTTACTCAAAATTCCAGATTTAATTAGACACACTGCAGGCTCCTTACTTCCAGTGACCAGTAGACACTGCACAAGTAATATGAGAGAAAACATACAACCCATGTCGAAAAAAGTGAAATGTAAAGTGCAAGAAAATTTGTCAAAGGTGTGGAGTTGTCTGATGGTGTTCAAGTGAAATTGCATCCCATAGTTAGAAATCTTAGAGTATCTGTGTGTTTCAAAAATGTAATGGTGCCACATACAGTATGGTGAAATGTATTTCCTGCGCTGAAAGTCTAAATTACACTGGCTCTCAATCATCTATACAAGTATGTTCCATTACTACACACACCTGTTCATACATCACCAAACACAATGTTCTCACTGACACATGGCAGCCTTCCATATTGCACTTGGTCACTATGGGGGTCATTAAAACCCTGGCGATCTTTGAGCGCAGGGCTGTTTTGTTGGGAGCACCGCCAACAGCCTGGCAGTGCTTCCTTGGGAATTATGCGCACCGCCGGGACCGGCGGTTTCTTGCCACTTTAGTCCCGGCGGTTTAAATCCCCCAGGGCAGCGCTGCCCAGGGGATTACGAGTCCCCCTCCCACCACCCTTTTCATGGCGCCTTGAACCGCCATGAAAAGGCTGGCAGAAAGGGGAGTCGCAGGGGCCCCCTGCCACGGCCCCCTGCAGCTTTTCACTGTCTGCATAGCAGACAGTGAAAAGCACGACGGGTGCAACTGCACGCGTCGCACAGCCGCAACACCGGCGGCTCCATTTGGAGCCGGCTCCTGTGTTGCGGCCGAGATCCCCGCTGGGCCGGTGGGCGAAAACCAGGTTTTCTCCCGCCAGCCCAGCGGGGATCTCCAAATAGGCCCTGCGGGAGTGCGCCCACATTGACGGCCGCCTGGCGGTTTCAGCTTGCCGGGCGGGGGTTGCCGCCCGTCAAGGTTGAAATGAGGGCCTATATGTGGTACAAACCATAGCATCTGGGTCTTTGAAGATTAGGCATGAAGACAATGTAGCTGTGCATGGGATTATGTGCAAATAGTGTACAGGTTGTTTGACTTTTAGTGTCTCACAATGATTTGGACTAACCAGGATTGGCTTTCACTATAGGAACTGTTCCCTGGATTGAAGGTGATAGACAGTGTTGAGGTTACTCAACAGATCACTGCCAATTAGTATTTACTAGGAAATTTCAAACGTTTGAAAATAAATCTGTATTGACTGGTTTGTGAATGCATGTGAGAGATGCAAGAAAATTACATAACACCACTTCAGACAAACAAAATCACTCACAATCTCTTTTTTTTTTTTCACCAATACCTGTCAAAGCCCATCAAAAGTGGGGCATATGTAGTTGTAACGAAGGCTAGGAAGTGGGAAAAGCTTTATTGATTGAACTCCAATATTGGAGTGTAAGTTTATTGTGCGAGGGATGTGTGGGATAACTCATGGGCAGAAAAGCAATGATGTAGATGGGTGTGGGGCAGTATATGCACTTTAACATCTGGTCAGCCATGGGCCAGGTTCAGCATTTATGCACTTTATGTTGTATGGGGAAATGGAGGTCCAGGGCAATGGACAGCTTAGATGGCATTGCACTTTAAACATTGGTCAAGTATGGGCCATAGGTTTGCCCTTTTGTTTTGTGGCCACTGTATGCACATTAGGCACTTACAAGCATGATTGCACTATCTTTGGACCATTTTTGCTCCTCTGAGAGGCGAAAGTAAGGGCAATGAATAATTGTAATGTCTTATTGTCTGATATCAATGTGTAACTGCATATTGAAGGTCGTCTCTTTGAATGCCAATGACCTAAATAATTATAAAAAGAGGTGTGCAACAGAAGCGTGGGTTAGAGCTGAGAGTCATTCAGTAGTTTTATTGCAAGAGACACATATTTCAGGCAAGAAGATTTTAGAATTGTCGATGTTTAAAAAATGGTCAGATTATGGGGGTTCTCTACTGCTCAAGCGGCGCATCATTGCACCGCAATTTTTCTGGCCAAAAGGCTAGGAGCCGAAGTGCTGGATTTTGCTAGTGATACAAATGGAAGTTAGTGCTGGGTGAATTGTTCGGTGCTTTCTAGATGACTTTCGTTGGTATGCTTTCACGTCCTGTAGAAGGTAATCTGAGGTCTTACGAGGAGCTTTTTCAGTTTTTTATACAAGTTCCAGGTGAAATTATTATGGGAGGGGACTTCAGCTTTCGCCAGGACCACAATATAGACTCCTCAGTAAAAAAAAAAAAAAACTGTTAAAACCTAGAGTTCTGAAAGTTTTGAGGAACTATCAAAGAACCTTGGCACTTATTGATCCAAGGAGGGTGTCTATTCCGACTACAATAGAATAAACTTGTCTGTCTAGTAAATTCCGTAGCTTGTCTCAGATTGATTTCTCTTTACTTTCAAAAACCCTGGTTTTTATGGGCCAGCGGATGCTTCGTAATGGCTTTTCAGACCACGCAATACTTGCTTCGGAGGTATTGGTGGAAAACTCAGAGGTGGATCTTTAACGAGCAGTACCTACAGGAAAAAGGATGGGCTCAGATATGTGAAGAGGAGATTAGAGAGTATCTAAGCAGGCAAACATGGGTCAGCCCCTCCTAGTGTAGTGTGGGTTGCTCTAAAAGCATACATAAGGGGATCATGATAGCAAAGATGCTGCTAAAATTAGGAGCATAAAGCAACAAAAGCAGACTTGATAGTTTAGATACATTTTTAAGGCATCCTTTCAGAGCAAATAAGAAGGAGCTAGACCAGACTAACCAGGCATTAAGTGAGCTGTATTATACTAGGTGCACTAGGTGCAAGGTGGTGAATCCTGCCTTCATGCAGAAAGTTGATGAGTAAAGTAATTTTATGAGGAGATTCTTAACATGGTAGACACATGAGCAGGCTTCTAGCAATACGATTCATCCTTTGAAATGCCCAGCCTCCGGTGAAAGGTGTATGGAACAAAGGAAAATGTGGGAAATAATGTTAGAGCATTATAGACGGATATATAGTCAGAATGAAGCAGTAGATGCAGAAGCATTGGAGAAATATTTAAAAGGACTCACTATTCCTACTTCACCTAAGATATGGAAAGTATTGACCAGACATTAACCAAGGATGAAAGAGTGGAGGTGATTAAAAGGCTCCCAGATGGTAAGGTGTGTGGCCCAGCGGAATTTTTAAAATCCTTCCTTGATATTGGCAAATTACTTTTTTTTGGTAGCCAACACAATGCTGAAGGAAGGCACTATTTGGATATTGTTCCGTACAGGGAATGTGCTCAGCTATGTGAAATAAGGTAAAGATGGGGAAGATCCTAACCCGTACTGCCCATTACTTTACTAAACTCTGATTATAAAATAATCATGAAACTTCTTGCCAATCGATTTCATTTGATAGCAGCCAAATTAATCCATTGTGACCAGAATTGTTTTATTGCCAGTCGCCAGTTGGCAACAAATTCACATTATCTAGCCGAAGCACTGGACTATTTTTCTGTCAATATCACTCCTGCTGCCTTTCTTTTACTGGACGCAGAAAAGGCATTTGGCATTGTGGTCTGGGAAATGCTATTTGACATCTTAGCAAATTTTGGGGTGCCTTCCCAGATCACAGGGTTGGTGCACAGGATGTATTGGAATGCTGAAGCCAATATTATAATAAACGCCACCTGGGTGGGTAAATTACAAGTTTGTTGAGGGACTCGTTAGGGCTGCCCACTCTTACCAATTTTGTTTGCTTTTTCTTTGAGCCATTAGCAATTGCAGTAAGGCAGAATACTGAGATTTGTCCTCCCATTTTACAGATTGGGAAGATTGTACTGGGAAAATTATATGCTGATGATATTATGTTGATTCTCTACAGCAACAAAAGCTCACTGGGAAAATACCTTTGATATATTCCCGCAATTCGAGCAAGTGGGGGGCTAATAAATTAATAATAAAAAATTATTCTTTGCGGATGCAGCTCTGATAGATTACTTTCTGAAATTGTGCCTTGTGTAAACGGTCAGCCCAAAGATATTTGGGGATTAGTTATTCCTCAAAAGTTGAGGATTTATATGGTCTTAATTTTGCTCCTTTGCTTTTTTTTTAAGTGCAGGGTATGTCTGCACGGTGCAGATCCCTTTCTTTAACTATTTTAGGAAGAGTTGCTTTGATCAAAATATCTATTCTGCCATTATTTAACTTTTTGTTCTCAGCTACCCCATGTGTTTTAACCACATCCTTTTCGAGGAAAGTGGAGTCTATGTTTATATCTTTTATCTGGCAAAATAAAACTGCCAGAGTAGCACTAAGCACTTTATAAGAGGAATTGGAGAAGCACTTCCCAATCTCAAAGACCATTATGATACAATATCATTTTTTTAGCAGGATTTCTTGGAGTTGATTTTTAAGGTGCATAGCATACATGATGTGGTAAAACTAGCAAAATCACCAAAGAAAGTTAGCTATAATAGTATAAGGTGTTTTTTTCAGGAAGCAGGTCAATCTCTACCACAGATGCGCAGTTCCTTATATCAACGCTTCCACTCCTCTGTCAGAATTGGTGTGGGAGTCCGGCATTCAGCTGGATCCGGAGGTAGTAAGAAAATGGGAGAGTGTTAGATTTAGGAAGGTTGCAGACTTTTTGTCCGACAACAGGTGGAAGAGTTTGTCGGAAATTGGGGAAGTAGTACAAGGCGATATCCTGCTCCTTCGCTCTTATAGAGCAATGTTCACCATATTTAGTAACATTAATTGTGAACAGATTTGAGATAGTCAAGAAGTGGTAATAGAATTGGTGGAACCCCCAGACTATAAGTGAGCGGGAGAATGGAAAAAGCTGCTTGCAGATCTGAAGTTACAGGACCTTTGTTCGAAAGCTATTAAAAAATGGGAAAATTAGGAAGAGTTAGGATTAACAAAAAATATGTTGGAGGAAATCAATAGGTTGAATTGTAATGTTCTGAGAGGAATCAATTGGTGCAGAATACTATATTTCAGTAAATTACTTCTTTATAGAGCCCCACAATTTTTAGCTCTGGCTAATTCTAACTGGTCTGGGCACTGTTTTCTATGTATTGTGGGGACTGTTGCAAATTGGACAGATGTTATGGGTCTGTGTGCCCCTATTCAAGAATTTTGAGAAAAAATATTTAAGCACCAAGAGAATGCCTGGCGGATCAAAGTAACTCCTAGTATCTGGTGGATAGCATTGGGATACGATCCCACCAGTAGATTAGCTCCCAGATTCATAAAGCTATTTTATGTTGCAATGGCCACATCTTTATTACTTCAAAGGTGGCAAACCCAGTCAATCCCCACTGTAGAGGAATGGGTGATAAAAAGTAAGAAAATAAGAAATAAGGAGCAGCTTCACAAGTTGCAATGCAAAGAGCTCAGAGATTTGATCTCATCTAGGGGAGGTTTATGGCAGATGCTTTAGCATATTAAAGAAGCTGGTAGGGCTGTTGGGAAACTGTCTTATCTAGATAATTTTGATGATATTATGAAATGTCATATTTTATTGCTGCTTTGTTGAGGTACTCTACGATAAAATATGACCTATCAATGTAATGTATTTTCATAATATTGTCAGAGTATGAATGCCATGTTGCAATGGTTTCATAGTAATTTTGGATCTCAATAAACTAAAATAAAAAAGTGGGACACATGGAAGGCCATTGCAAAGAAGGTGTGAAGGTCCAAAAGCTGCGCAGCCTGCCTTGCAGGAAGAGGTGGGATGACCTCTAACACTAGACCAGAATTTTAGGCCAAGTCTGGCTTGGCCAGACTTCCCAAAGAGGCAAGAGCCTCCACCGCACCCTGCCCCCCTAATGGCCCACACCCTTGCCATGACCTACCCAGAGCTTGATGGACAGTTGAAGGCCCAACAGCAGCAACAAGGGGGTCATTTATTGTATGCACCTATTCTTGTTTAACTTTGATCATTTTAAGCTATGTTGTTTGGCATCAACTTGAAGGTTGACACCCATCCAATGTAGAAGATGATTTTTGGAGGTGTAAGTTTTTAAGACATGTCTTATGCTTTTGGTGTATTGTTTTATGCTAAACGTTTTCACTAGTTTCGTCATCACAAGCCAAATACTGTTTAGACCAGACACATATCTGCATCAGAAAAAGGGGTATCTGCATTTTCTCCACGTTATAAGGGACATTTGTACCACACTGTCCCATTTGAGGATTGGGTCATATGTGATATTCCATCACAAGGTAATTCAGGCCCTATTATTGCTGACATGGCATAGTATACGCTTATGATACTGTTGAAGTTTCAAATTTTACATTTGTAAGTTGGTACAATGACAATATGATCATGTTCATCTGCTTCAAAAGGTCTGGAAATATGTGTATAATGGCATCATTTTGTATCTGAAATATGCTAGAGATATGTTCTAACAGCAAGATTCAAGTCAGTTCATGCAGACAGTACCAGATTGTCATGAACCTTTAGTCCTTCACAAATGTGCATGTAAGCCAGTCTGTGTCAACCAACATGAATTCTTATGCCAAACTGTATTGACCCAAAATGACATTCAAGTGTCCTTAGTTGTGCTCAAATGAGAAATCAATGATGGTGAGAAAGTGATACTTAAGAGAACAATTGCAGATGTAAGTTTACATCACATACATGTTAGATTTTCCCACCTGGATAAATTAATATCAGCCTCAAAACATGAATCTATTGGAAATGTGGAAATATTTTTGCTCTGTACTTAAGTGAACAAGGAATATAACCAGTGTGTATTCATGCTTTTGATGCCATTTGTTATGCAGAGAAATAAAAGTGGATGAGAGACAAAAGGCATACATGATATGGGAGCTAGCATGGAGAATTTCTAAATGGTGAGCAAATGGTTTGTGGAATTCTTTCCTACATGCATGAGATACTGATGATACAGAAGGCAAGTTTGAGAGCCTTGAATCTAGTTTAATATGTAGACTTGGCAAGTGTTTTGTGAGCAAAGTTCATATTCCATTCTATTTACACAGATACACTCAGACTATAGTATAAGGCGAAGGTGGCAGCAGCCACTTTGACAGGGAAGAAGCTGGGCACTGTGGTACCAGTGCAGACACCACCAACACTGACGGACCCAGTTCCATAGAGGGTGAGGGGACAAGTACGGAGACCACCAGTGTCTCAACATCATCTTGGGAGGCTTCCAAGGGAACATTAGTCCTAGTGGTAGTGGACCCTAGTGCAACAAGTCTACCTGCATCTCTGTCCACCAACCATATTTCCATCTCCACCTCCCTCTTGCCACCCTCGAGTCAGCTAGATCCAACACCCTAAAAGGGGTGACATCACCTTTGCTACAAACACCTCCAAACCTGGCCCTGTCTCCCAGGCTGCACTCAATGAGGAGGCTATTGACCTATTGTGGACTATCTCTGTAGGCCAGACTGCAGTATTGTATGCCATGCAGGGGATTGTGGTCAGATGACACAGATGCTAGCTTACCTGGATGGCATTCACAGTGCCATGTCTGGCCTACAGAGGTCATTCCAGGGTCTGGCCTCCTCACTGACTGCAGCCTTCCACCCATCCCAAACTCCTACCCCGACTCCCACCCCTTCTCCATCCCAAATCCCTCTTCCCAGCCCAATCCAAAGCACACTTACACATTTGCATGCACCCACTAAAACAAACTCAAACAGCGCATCCAAAACAAACACAGCAAGAAACACAGACGCACATACAAACATAATACACCACACCCCCACCACCACCACAAGCATATCTACAGCATCACAAACATCCATACCCACCACCACCACACCTGTAGACACAACACTCTTCTGTGACACAAACATCCACACCCACACCCACACCAACACCCACACTCACATGTACTGCACATCCACAGGCACCAAATCCACACACAGAGCCTGTACAGCACACCCATCCACACACATACATTGCATGTTACACACACTGAACACCCACTGTCATCCACACAACAGACACCTAGTAAGAGACATAAACTAACACATACAACATATAAAGCAGAACCACAGGCACCAGCAACATCAACAGACACATCAGACACTACCGGGAGAGCCATGGGGGCCCCTGTACTGCCATGCACTTGGCATGGGCAGTGCCAGGGTCTCCATGGGCAGTTCCATCATGCTTTTCACTGCCTGAATTACAGGCAGTGAGTAGCGTAACGGGTGATGTTGCACCTGACGCACCGCAACATAGCCGATGTCTCGATTATGAGCCGGCATCAATGTTGTGCGTAGTTTCCTGCTGGGCCAGTGGGCCAGTGGGAACTCATAATAGGGCCAGCAGGCTAAAAACCGAACTGGCGCTCTTCCGACCCAAAAAGTGGCCTCCCTCCAAACTCATAATGCGGCCCAAAGTGTGTAAAGCATTCAAGTATCACAAAACAGTAATAAAATAAAATACAGGAAACAGTTTAAAAATCCAACAATATAAAAATAGGAAATATTTTTACCTTTAATTTGACACCAAAACAGATAAAATAAGATAAAGAGAACGGGAGATATGAATCTTTAAAGAATTAATGTTTTTTTAACAATTAGAAACTAAAAGCGCCAATGTGGTCATCTGGTTGCACCTCGATTGGGTCAAAGTTTAAGGCTGACAACGATGGAGCTCTGCTTGGTTACAGCAAGCGGGAGGCCTCAGTCGAAAGTTTACCTTCAGACTTAGGGGGTCATTCTGACCTCGGCGGTCGGTGTTAAATCGGCGGCCAACCCGCCAACAGGTAGGCGGTAAAAAAAATGGAATTCTGACCCTGGCGGGAACCGCCAACACAGCCCGCCACTTTAACACTCCGACCGCCACGGCGGGGCAAACAAACAGCGCGGCGGTCACCGCCAACAGACAGGCGGCAGACAATGTACCGCCCACCCTATCACGACCCACCAATCCGCCACCTTTTCCGGGGCGGGAGCACGGCGGAAACAGACCACGAACGGGAAAACGCTCACCTCTATACACTCCACGAGGAATCTGGACAGCATGGAACCCGAATTAAACATCCTACCAGCGATTGTCTACCTGCTCCTCTACCAGGAGCACGAACGCCGCCGCAGGAGACAACAGTGAGTACTGCACCTACGACACAGGGGAGGGGGGAGGAGAAAAGATTACGGGCACACACATACGCGACACACCCCCCCCCAAATCCCCACACACCAATGCAGAGCAACCAGTCAGATTTACACCCCCCAAACCCCCCGGAATAATTCAAAGACAAAATAAAATTATCATTAAAATAGAAGTATATTAAAGCATATTTGAACTTAAGTGAAATATGAGATTTTTAAAACAAATAAATCACAACATGAACAATGTATACATAGTCCAAAAGTCTGGCACATATTGGCTACATGCCATTGTTCGTGGGCCAATGTGCATAAACACAATGGCAAAGCCCGCACACGAGACCCGATTCCATGGGAGAGAACACTGCTGGGGCATCAGATAATAAAACCACAGGCACCTCAGGGGGAAGGGAAGGGGGGGCACCTCAGCCACATGAGTCCACGACGCCAGATCCACGAGGGGCCTCCATGCCCACTGTACCATCCTGGGGAGTGCAAAGCCACAGTCTCTCAAGTCTCTACAGTGGGTGGATTGCCCACTGTACCATCTTGGGGAGTGCAAAGCCACAGTCTCACAAGTCTTTTCAGTGGTTGGATTGCCCACTGTACCATCCTGGGGAGTGCAAAGCCACAGTCCATCTGGTGGATTACAGACTCCACTGGTTATGGAGGAGGCATGGTGCCCAGAGTGCTTCGTGAAGCCCTGCCCGACACAGATCCGGCCTTGCCAATAGGCCAGCGGTGCTTGAGATGAAGGGCCCAGCGGAGCGGTGCTTGACAGGAAGGGCCCAGCGGAGTGGTGCAGAGACGGCGGGGCCCAGCGGAGCGGTGCTTGAGATGAAGGGCCCAGCGGAGCGGTGCAGAGACCTCGGGGCCCAGCGGAGCGGTGCTTGAGATGAAGGGCCCAGCGGAGCGGTGCTTGACAGGAAGGGCCCAGCGGAGTGGTGCAGAGACGGCGAGGCCCAGCGGAGCGGTGCTTGAGATGAAGGGCCCAGCGGAGCGGTGCTTGACAGGAAGGGCCCAGCGGAGCGGTGCTTGACAGGAAGGGCCCAGCGGAGCGGTGGTTGAGATGAAGGGCCCAGCGGAGCGGTGCTTGACAGGAAGGGCTCAGCAGAGCGGTGCAGAGACAGCGGGGCCCAGCGGAGCGGTGCTTGAGATGAAGGGCCCAGCAGAGCGTTGCTTGAGATGAAGGGCCCAGCGGAGCGGTGCTTGACAGGAAGGGCCCAGCGGAGCGGTGCAGAGACAGCGGGGCCCAGCGGAGCGGTGCTTGAGATGAAGGGCCCAGCGGAGCGGTGCTTGACAGGAAGGGCCCAGCGGAGCGGTGCAGAGACGGCGGGCCCTGTTCAGCGGTGCTTTTCACGACGGGGCCCTGTTCAGCGGTGCTTCTCACCGCGGGGCCCTGTTCAGCGGTGCTTCTCACGGCGGGGCCCTGTTCAGCGGTGCTTCTCATGGCGGGGCCCTGTTCAGCGGTGCTTCTCACGGCGGGCCCTGTTCAGCAGTGCTTCTCACCGCGGGGCCCTGTTCAGCGGTGCTTCTCTTGGCGGGGCCCTGTTCAGCGGTGCTTGTCTTGTGTTCCTAGGGAACCAGATCTGGGCAATCATTCCCGCTCAGTCGCCATCCGACCTATCGCTTGCGGGGCCCTCCTGTGCTGGACTCCTGGGCCAGGGGGTGTCCTCCGTCACACCCCAAATAGGGCTGGTGGGGCCCTCCTGGGCAGCTTGCCTGCTGCTGGACTTCTTCGCCCTGCTGCCCTTGCCCTCCTTTGAAGAATCTCTGGGGCCCTTGCCTCCCTTGGAAGAATCTCTGGTGCCCTTGCCTCCCTTGGATGAATCTCTGGGGCCCTTGCCCTCCTTGGAAGAATCTCTGGGGCCCTTGCCTCCCTTGGTGGATGGGCCAGGTGACGGTGCAAGGCTGGTGTCCTTGGGGGCAGCCGTCTCAGGCCTGTGGCGCCGGCCCTTGCCTTTTTTGCTTCTTTTCCCAGGGGGTGGGCTAGCTGTCCCCTTGCTGCTGGCCGATGTTCCTGCCCTAGCAGCTGGTGGACTCCAATAGCCCTGAACGATGGTCCTAGTAGGTGCAGGGCTTGTGGTGGCTGAGGTGCTGGTTGGAGTCTTACGAGATGGAGGGGGTGGGTCAGTTGTTGGAAAGAGGTCAAGGTTGGAAAGGAAAATCAATTTAGAAAGACAGGGACGGGTAGTTGTAGTGGGTATGGGAGTGGAGTAAGAGGATGTGGTTGTAGGAGAGTCAAGTGTGCTGTCTTTGGGTGTAGGTGCTTGTGACAGAGGCTGTCGTGAGGTGGATGGCTGTTGGGTGGGTGGCTGCCTGCGTTTGTGTGGTTTGGAAGAGGGGGTGACAGACACACTGGGAGAGGACACAGGGGAAGTGTAAATGGTAGTGGGGGTGGTGACTGCACGTGTGCGGACTGTTCTGGTGGGTGTGGCGGTGATGGACGTACTGGCTGATGGTGGTGTGCATGCAGGTGTGAGTGGAGACATCAGAGGGAGGGAGGAGGGAGACGAGGAGGAGGGGGACACAGTGGAGGCAGTGGGTGTTGCTGTGTCTGCATGTGGATGTTGCTTGGGTGAATGCTTGTGTGATCTGTGGTGCTTATGTCTGGATGAGGTGCCCTTGGGTGTTGAGGTGTGTGCAGGCTGGTCTGTAGGTGTGTCTGGGATAGGCAGAGGGACAGGGGAGTGGGCCTGGGTTGAGGAAGTTGGAGGGGGGAGGCTAGACACATGGACAATTGCTGCCGTCAGTGCTGAGGCCAGAGCGTTGAACGATCGCTGATGGGCAGCCTGACCCGAATGAATGCCCTCCAGGTATGCATTGCTCCGATGCACCTCCCTTTCTACCCCCTGGATGGCATTCAAAAGGGTAGACTGCCCAACAATGAGCGTCTGGAGGAGGTCAATGATCTCCGCACTGAGGGCAGCAGGGGTAACTGGGGCAGGACCTGAGGTGCCAGGGGCGAAGGAGATGGCCGGCTTCCTGGCCGAGCGGGCACGGGGCGAAAGTTGAGGGGCTGCTGGGAGGGCGGAGCTGGTGCGCTGGGTGGCGGCTGTACCTGTTGTTGCGGTGGGCACGAATGTTGCCGCCACCACAAGGGAGCTCCCTTCCGAGGACGTGTCGCTGACATCTCCACGGGTCCCCGTTGTGGAGCCCCCCTCGCCCTCCGTCTCACTGGTTAGGTCCGAGTCTGTTGCAGGGCCCTCCGGGGCCATGTGAGATGCAGCTCCCTCGTGCGCCGATGCCACTTCTCCTCCGCCTGATGATGCTAATGCACACATGAACAGGAAAACCAAAAAAAAGGGGGGGGAAGAAAGAAAGACATGTTGAGTGCATGCATTGGCGGCACCGTTGGCGGAGAGGACAGACACAGAAGCCCCCTGCACTACGCCGCGCACTCGGGTACATTACTCAATTCTAGTGACTTGGCCTCCAAGTCTATGGACGACAAATGCACACATAGGTGAGCCCGGGCTATGGATAGCTGTACTTAGCACCCTACAGAGGTGGGGGGCGGGGGCACAGGGCCATGTCTAACGGAGGGGCCTAGCCTACAGAAACCGCCCTGGCCTAGAGATAGCCACAGCCCTCCTCCCCCACCCAGATGCCTCCACTGTGCGCTAATATAGCGGCATGTGCTGATACTCACCCCCTTGTGTCTGCTGTGATGTCCTCACGCGCCCATCCAAATCGGGGTAGGCCACCGCCAGGATCCGGGACATCAGGGGGGTCAATTGACGACTGGCACCCCTCCTACGTTGGGAGGCCATCCCCAGCAGAGCCTCGGCGGTCTTTCTGCTCCCGCGGCGGATGTCCTCCCACCTCTTGCAGCAGTGGGTGCCCCGTCTGTTGTGGACCCCCAGGGCCCGGACGTCCTTGCCGATGGCACGCCAAATGTCGATCTTCTGATGGGCGCTGACCTATGTGACATGTACAGGGTTGAAAAATAAATATCTTCACTTTTCTGCATGGTCGATGTGCGCGGCCCACCCTCCCCAACCTTGCCATGTGGCACATGCTCTCATCTGTCGTGCGTTGCACTCCTCATTCGCTCCCCTCCCCACCATCTTACATCCACCCCACTCAACACAGGCATAGCCCATACTACGTGCTCCCAGTGTACTTACCTGTTGGTCTGGAGGACCGTAGAGTAGCGCATACTGGAGGAGGACCCCATCAACAAGTTTATCCAATTCCTCAGATGTGAAGGCAGGGGCCCTTTCCCCAGTCGCAGCAGCCATTGTCTCTTCCAGACCGAGTTCACAGCAGCACTTGCAGTATAGGTCCTCTCCTGTGGATGATCAGGTCTCGAGTGATTAAGCAAGTAGAAAATGGCGGTCACGCGACCGCCGGCGCACATCGTCATTGGCTGCTGAGACCCATAGGGTTCAATGTTAACCAATGCTGCTTTGCGCCGCGGTCTTCGACCGCCTACCGCCACGGTGTGCCACGCCAGCGCATTGACCTCACATCCCATTGTCACACTTCACAGGTCAGGCAGCCGCCATTTCAAGGGCCCACATGGCTGAATTTCTACGGCGTCACACAGGCCTAGGCCTTGCATTGCCAATCATACAAGCCATTCAATGCATAGCGAATCGTGTAATGTGCAAGCTGTGGTTACGTACCTGTGGGTTGCTTGACTCTGTGCTCCATGTTGTCCTTCCTAGGCACCGTCCGCTGGGACTTGCGAGGAGATGAAGGAATCCTCCCGTGTACAGACCGCTGGTGGACCTGTCGACAATGGAAGAAAGACATGTCATACTTACATACAGACTTGACCGAGCCACTATACAGGAACTGTGTGCCCAGCTGGAGCCAGACCTGATGTCCCCCATTCGCCAACCCACAGGGATTCCCCCTCTGGTGCAGGTTCTGTCAGTACTCCATTTTTTGGCAAGTGGATCATTCCAAACAACAGTGGCCATATCATCAGGGATGTCTCAGCCTATGTTTTCTAAGGTTTTGTCCAGAGTGTTGTATGCCCTGATGAAATACATGCAGAGCTACATTGTTTTCCCTGAGGTGGCCGATTTGGCTACAGTGAAGGGTGATTTCTATGCCCTTGGACATATCCCCAACATCATTGGTGCCATTAATGGGACCCATGTGGCCTTGGTTCCCCCCAGAGGAAGTGAGCAGGTGTACAGGAACAGAAAAAGTTATCATTCTATGAATGTCCAGGTGGTCTGTTTGGCTGACCAGTACATCTCCCATGTAAATGCCAAGTTCCCTGGGTCAGTGAATGACGCGTACATCATGCGAAATAGCAGCATCCCTTATGTGATGGAACAGCTACAGAGACACCGTGTGTGGCTAATAGGTGACTCTGGTTACCCCAACCTGTCGTGGCCACTGACCCCAGTGAGGAATCCCAGGACAAGGGCAGAGGAACGCTACAATGAGGCCCATGGGCGAACTAGGAGGATTATAGAAAGAACCTTCGGCCTCCTGAAGGCCAGGTTTAGGTGCCTGCATATGACAGGGGGATCCCTAATGTACTCACCAAAGAAGGTGTGCTATATCATCGTGGCCTGCTGTATGCTTCACAACCTGGCTTTGCGACGCCAGGTGCCTTTCCTGCAGGAGGATGGTCCAGATGGTGGTGTTGTAGCAGCTGTGGAGCCTGTGGAGAGTGAAGAGGAGGAGGACGACGGGGACGACACAGACAACAGGGACACAGTGATACAATATTATTTTCAGTAGCACACAGGTACGAATCAACCACGCCATTTTACATTTACTTAAAGTCTCCTGCCTCTCTACTGTCTGAGTTCCCCCCCAGTTCCTGTTAACTGAGTTGTGACTTTCCCTTCCGTTTTCAGAGCTGTGGGCCCCACTGCGTGACCTCTGATTTGTTTGCCCATGGACTACAGCTGTGTGACAGTGGTATTTTGTCATCACAATGTAACTGCACATTTTGGCACCGTTATGTCTAATACATTTGTTCAAAATACAAGCAGACTCCAGATTTTTTTAGTGCAAGAAGTGATTTAATTCAAGTACTAAATTTAAGGAACATGATTGTAAAACGGGGATGGGTGATGGTGGAGTAATGTCCATGGCAGAGTCCAGTTCTCAGTCGCACAGGTGCATTGTCCATATGCCTGTGGAAGGATGGAGCAGGGGCAGTTCAAGGTTGGACAGGGTGACAATGTGGGACAGTGGGATGACATCAGGGGGTATCGTTTGCTGGCGGGGGTCTTGCAATCCTACTCTGTTTTCTTGTGAGATCTCAGGTTCCGCTTGCGGGGTGGTTCTTCTTCTGCAGGAGGTGGGGTTCTGGTGGCCTGTCGTTGTGTGGGGGCATCCTGTCCACTAGCGCCGGCGGAGGTGGTAGGCTGTTCCTGGTCCAGGCTAGTGACAGGGGCCCTTTGTGGTGCCACATGGTCCCGCAATGTGGTGACTATCTGGGTTAGGGCCACGACGATGGTCCCCATTGCAGAACTAATGTTCCTCAGTTCCTCTCTGAACCCCATGTACTGTTGATCCTGCATGACCTGGATCTCCTGGAACCTGGCCAGTACCGTCGCCATCGTCTCCTGGGAGTGGTGGTATGCTCCCATGATGGAGGAGAGGGCCTCTTGGAGAGTCGGTTCCCTGGGCCTGTCCCCTCCCTGTCGCACAGCAGCCCTCCCAGTTCCCCTGTTTCCCTGGGCCTCTGTCCCCTGGACGGTGTGCCCACTACCACTGCCCCCAGGTCCCTGTTGTTGTTGGGGTGGTGGGTCAACCTGGGTGCCCTGTAGTGGTGGACACACCGCTGATTGACGTGTCCTGGAGACAGAGGCATGGGCCCGCTGGGTGGGAGCTGTGCTGGTGTTCCCAGAGGGGGTTAGGTCTGGTGTAGCCTGTGGCTGTCTGTGGGGAACTGACTGTCCCGAGGTCCCCGATGGGCCGGGCTGGTCATCAGGGTCCAGGGAGACAGAGCTGCTGTCATCACTGGAGGCCTCTTCTGGGGGTGGGATGGACATCTCTGGACCCTCCGTGGCAGTGTGGTGGCGTTCGGGTCCTGCAGGGGTATAAGAGTATGGTTATTGCTTCTGTGTGTGGCATTTCGTGTAATGGGTGGGTGGCCATGTCCCCCAGTGCTGGCATTCCCTTGTGGGGGCTTTTGTGATGGTGGCTTGTGGGGGTGATGGGTGTGTGCAGTGGGCATGCTTTGGGGATGGGTGTCCATGCTTTGGGGACGCACGCAGGGCTGGGTTTTGGGATGGGTGGGATGTGATGGTGAGCCATTTGCAAGGAGTTGGTGTGATGGGGGTGGGGGTGAGGGTGGGGGTATGATTTGGCATGCAGGTGGGGTGGGGGGAATGGAGTAGTGAAGATTTGACTTACCAGAGTCCATTCCTCCGCCTACTCTTGCGTGGCCCTCAGGATGCAGGATGTGCAAGACTTCCTCCTCCCATGCTGTGAATTCTGGGGGAGTAGGTGGGGGTCCGCCGCCAGTCTTCTGCACCGCAATGTTGTGCCTTGATACCATGGAACGCACCTTCCCCCGTAGGTCGTTCCACCGCTTCCTGATGTCGTCCCGATTGCGTGGATGCTGTCCCACAGCGTTGACCCTGTCCACTATTCTTTGCCATAACTCCATCTTCCTGGCAATGGTGGTGTGCTGCACCTGTGCCCCGAAGAGCTGGGGCTCTACACAAACTATTTCCTCCACCATGACCCTGAGTTCTGCGTCAGAGAACCTGGGGTGTCTTTGGGGTGCCATGGGGTGGTGTGGATGAGGTGAGGGGTGGTGTATGCGTTGTAGAGTGTGGTGAGTGTGGTGGTGTATGGTGTTTTGTGCGTGGAAATTGTGTGGGTGATGTTGTGATTTGCCTCTGTGTGATGGTGTACTCTATGCTGTGCTCTCTCTCTCTGTCGTTCACTCGCAATTGTGGGCATACACTGCATGGCAAGTCCCATTCAACTTTTTACCTTCAGACTTAGGGAGTCATTCCGAACTTGGCGGGCGGCTACCGCCGCCCGCCAGGCGGAAACCGCCATGCGGCAGCACTCACGCGGCCCCCATTCTGACATTCCCGCCGGCCCAGCGGGAATGAGGCCGCAACACAGGAGCCGGGTCCGAATGGAGCCAGCGGTGTTGCGGCCGTGCGATGGGTGCAGTTGCACCCGTCGCGCTTTTCACTGTCTGCTAGGCAGACAGTGAAAAGCTGGCCGGGGCCCTGTTAGGGGGCCCCAAGACACCCCTTACCACCAGCCTCTTCCTGGCGGTGAAAACCGCCAGAAACAGGCTGGCGGTAAGGGGGTCATAATCCCCAGGGCAGCGCTGCAAGCAGCGCTGCCCTGCCGGATTATAGCCGCCGGGGCAGAAATGGGGGAAAACCGCCGGCCCCGGCGGTCCGACTGCGGCTTTACCGCTGCGGTCGGAATGGGAAAAAAAGCACCGCCAGCCTGTTGGCGGTGCTTGCGGTCAGAATGGCAGTTGCACCCGTCGCGCTTTTCACTGTCTGCTAGGCAGACAGTGAAAAGCTGGCCGGGGCCCTGTTAGGGGGCCCCAAGACACCCCTTACCGCCAGCCTCTTCCTGCCGGTGAAAACTGCCAGAAACAGGCTGGCGGTAAGGGGGTCATAATCCCCAGGGCAGCGCTGCAAGCAGCGCTGCCCTGCCAGATTATAGCCGCGGGGCAGAAATGGTGGAAAACCGCCGGCCCCGGCGGTCCGACCGCGGCTTTACCGCTGCGGTCGGAATGGGAAAAAAAGCACCGCCAGCCTGTTGGCGGTGCTTGCGGTCAGAATGGCCCTGGCGGTCTCAAACCCCCAGGGTCAGAATGACCCCCTTAGTCACTTTTTTGGAGCTTTTTCTGTGACGTCGGACGACCCTCCACAGCAAGCTGATTTTGAGTCAACGTCATTGGATTGCCTTTCCAGGAGCCCCGGGTGAAATGCTGGAAGCCTGGGGCTCTGGAGATTTTCAGCGGGACGGACCTGCAAGTCAGTCCCGGTCGCGGTTGACATAAGTTGGCTTGACTCTCAACGGCGGGTTAATCCCTTTATGAAGTTTTTTACCGAAAGTTTTCCAATCTTCTACAAACTTCTGCATTTTCTTCCAGAAGGTCTTGGAAGGTTCTTTAGGAGCCCACAGCTCACCCCAAGGTCCCTGAAGCTCTGAGTTGCTCCTTGAGGGACTCCAACTCCCAGAATGCACCTGGCTCAAACTCCATAATAATCAAGAGTTGATGCAGGGGACTCTGGTTAGCTATTTTTCACCTGTAGCAAGCAGGGAGTCCCTTTCTGAACCAGTTGAAGCCAGGCAAAATACTTTTAGTGGTAAAGCTCAAGTGTGCTTTTGGGGCAGTCCTTCAGAGTGCAGTTTCCAGGTGCAGGTCAGAGGTCCAGCAGGGCAGCCCTTCTTCTTCTGATGTTCTTCCTTGTAGGGTTCTGAAGCGCGGGTGCAGCTCTGCCATATGTATCCTTGCTCCTGGGGTGGAAAGCGGGGGAGTGACTGTACAATCACAGGCAGGCAACTTCCCGCTTGGATGACCACTTCCTGGGAAGTGTGGTAAACATCAATCCCAGGGAGCAACATTATTTAAAAAATCAACATGGCTGAAACTGAATTTTGGAGGTGAGGTATGGCTGAGCCCACCCACTTGTGTGGCTAAAAATCCTAAACACACCCCTCTCCTGCCCTCTCCTAATCTAATCAAGAGGCATCTAATTGTAGGAAAAGGTCCTGAGCTGCTCCAAATGTCCTTCCCTCTTTTGAAGACTAGTTTGGCTGCCCTTCCCCCCATCCTGTTTCACAATCTGCTGAGGCAGACCTCCTCCCCAGGCGCACCATTTATGTTCAGCCCAACCCACTTAACACCTCATCAAGGTAGCCCACCAGCTGTCAGAGGCTGGCCAATCAGAGAAGGGCACTACAGAGCTGAAGTTAGCAACTTTCCAGTTTAGTTTTAAAACTCTATACCAGAGCTAGTTTTATTAAATTCAACAATGGCAAGTTGTGTGATTTATTATAACAATTAATTTGTTTCCAAACTCAAAACATCTGCGTCTTATTGGGAGTTTATTAATTAAAATAAGGTATGCCCATTTTAGTCTATGGGGGCCATTCACTACAATGTGGGAAAAACGAAATTGGCTATTTTACCTCACCATGGTTTATAAAACAACTTTTATAAGGTTCCTGCTTATAATAACATGGCACTCAACCATATTGACACTTAGGGCACACCTTAGGGGTGGCTTATATGTAAAAATAGAGTATTTTAAGATTTTGGAAGTACTTTTAATTCCAAAGTCGAATTTGCATATAACTTTAGTTTAAAAGCAGCCAGCAAGGCAGGCCTGCCTTTAAAGTGACACTGGGCACCTCAGTAGTGCATCTATGGGAGCACTACCACTGCTGGGATCCATATACTGGGGACTTACAGGTAGGTTAGTACTGCCAATTATAATTAGCCTAATTTGCATATCCACTTTACACAGAGCACTAGTCCTGGGACTGGTAATCAGTGCCCAAGGCTCAGCCATTAGTCAGTAATCACCAGTATCTGTCCACAACAGTTGGGGTGACCAGGGCAAAAAGGAGGACTTTCTTACAGTGTGGTTCCAGTGGGACTAGCGGCTGGAAGTCTTGGAGCTGGTGCGCCACAGGAAAGGGACCAATTGGAAATGCACTGCACAGGGGGACTTAGAGGAGAGTCCGGTGGGTCGCCTTGGAGGGTGGAGGTCTCAAGGGATTAGGTACCCTTAGACCAACGCTTGTTCTCCGATGCAAGGGCCAGGGAGGCCAAGTGGAGAGCAGATAGGTCAGCCAAGGGTTGTGTGTCAGGGAGCCTTTTGAGCCAGGTGCAAGTCATATAGAGGGCGGTTTGCAGGGTAGCAGGGCCAACCTGGGGGTGGTTCTGGGGCGCCCTGATGTCGCTTGACTGGTGCTTGCTTCTGGACCTTGGAGAGTACGGAGTGGACTTATCTACTGGGTGTCCGATGGTGGGGGTCCAATATCCCTGCTTATTGCATGGTTCAGCCACTGGAGGTCGCAGTGCCACAAAACCTGGCACACTTGCAGGGGCTTGTCCTCCAGGTTTGTCAGGTGAGATTTGGACTGGCTGCTGTGTCTGGTTTGTTGGTTAGAGGCTGGTTGGTGAATTGGACTTCACTGAGTCTTGCCTGCTGGTTGCAGGGAGTCATATCTTCACTCTAGAGGGAGGTTCCTGGCAATTTTTGGAAGAGTGGAGGACCTCTGGAGTTTCTTAGAGTGCGTCCAATGTCCAGTCGACCCCTCAGTAGTGATTGTTGAGTCTTGGATGCAGCATGCAAGGTTTGGCACCTTTTTCTTTGTGTAGCAGGTCTTTTGTTCTCAAGCCTTGGGTCCTCTTTGGGAATGCGTCAAAACCACACACCACATCAGGGGAGGCGTAACAAGGAGAAATATCTTTATGTCTCCCTGTGCTCTCTGCAGCACACATAGAAAGAGGAAAACATCTCCATGGATTGTTTTTGTACAGAAAGGTGCCCCTTCCAGCAAAAAAACAATTCTGCATGCAATGCACGTACCATTGCAGCATGGTGCAAGGGTGCCTGCATTGTCACTAGGCAGCCAAAATGGTGTCAGTGCAGGGGGGCAGGACAGAAAGGTATAGTGTTTGGTAAATACAGTGCAATTCTCCTCTTTCCTTGTGGTGAAGGGCAGCACAGCAAGGTCACTTGCTGCCCTACCCTGAGCTACTATTTTAGTGAATATGCTGCAAAGTTTCTATTGTTCTCACATCAAGTACATGTTATTTCTATAAAACGAATACTGTCATTTTAATCTTGTACAATAATGGCACAATTTGAGTATACTTTTCCCGAAATGCCCTTCCACAAAAAAAAAAATGCCAATAAAGAAAATATTAAATGTTAAAAATGCAAAGAAAATGATTTCTGGAATACGAAGAATTCGTAATTGCCATTGTAAATGCTAAACTACTCAAAAACCGGCAAACCTTTCATACAAAGCATGCAAAATAAATACTCACACAGTAAAGAACAACAAACACTACACTTTAAATACATCTTTAAACTTTGAGCATATGCAATTTGAGAATATGACGGAATGACATTGTACATATTGTCAATTACAAAGGTTAAATCATGGACTCGGTTTTTGCATGATTCAAGACAAGATAGCTCTTAATTCAGATGTGCATGAGTTTCAAGTTTCAGTGCTGATCTGTGAGAGCAGAACATAGGAAATGAATAAAACACAAGTTCGACATTCATATACTATGGAGTGATGCTCATTCAAGGATGCTGCAGGAAAGAGGTAAACTGCGTATGTGAAATTATAAAAATGCCGAACAGACTGTCTTGTGATGACGTTTTCCCTCGATTGAGTACAAAAATGTATATATTTGTGTGAGCTGGTTAGGCTAAGATAAATCAGCAGCCTATGAAAAAATAAGATTGTCACAAGAGGAAGTACAGTAACAGATGTTTAAATCTTTGTTCAAGCAAGCTAGGTAATAGGAATCACTGAGAAGAGAAAAAAATAAGGTTGTCGCTGAACATTGTACATTGGAATCAGCGAATGGCTGAGGGCTCGTGTGAAGGACATTGATTATGTGCGAAGAAAGCAGAACAACCACCATATTGCCTGCAATACAAGGACACAAGAGAACAAAAGTGCAACTATTTGTGAATAAAGGTGGAGGTAGACAAATGGGGTAAACTCGGTGATTGTACCTAAAGGTCACTGCACCCATGCATCTTTGCTGAACTCTAGCTACAGCAGAATAAAAAAAACTCAAAGCAAGTAGAGGGCACTATTGTCCCCACACCCCGAAACTTGTGTCATTGAACGAAAGGAGAGATCTAGCTTTTTTTGTGAATTGAGTTTTTGGGTACTGACATTTTCCTGTCTGTTTTCAGAGGTCATTGAGCAGATTTCCACACATTTTTTAAATTTCAACTTCTTTCCCAACGTTTTGAACCTCGTTCATTCCTGCTGCTTAGTGAATGCTTCATAGACGAAAGTAGTTATTTTCCTTAGGGTTTTGAGAGCTAATCATGCAATGGACCCATTACTAAACCTTCCAAGACTGAAGATTAAAATATAGTTTTTTTGTAGATTCCCCTTTCAAAGCTTTACCTTGTAGCAAAAATGACTGACATTTTAGTTACATCATCTATTAGTCCTAAAAATGGTCGAGATGCACACATTTAATGGTGTATGGTCAAATAGAGAAAAGGGGCTTTATTTAATGTGAGGATTACGGGCCAGATGTAGCAAAACGCCAATTTGCGAGGTGCAAAGTGCAAGTCCATGCGACTCGCAATTTGCACCTCGCAAATTGGTATGCAGTACGGTGTCTCAGACACCGACTGCAACTCGCTATGGGGTCGCAATGACCCACCTCATGAATATTCATGAGGTGGGTCGCAAATTGCGGCCCCATAGCGAGTATAGGCACTCGCAAACATGGAGGCCTGCTGTAGTCAGCAGACCTCCATGTTCGTGACTGCTTTTAAATAAAGCAGTTTTTTTTTTCTCTTTGCAGCCCGTTTTCCTTAAAGGAAAACGAGCTGCAAATAGAAAAAAATACCGAAACCTTTTGTTTCGGGTTTTTTCAGAGTAGGCAGTGGTCCATAGGACCACTGCCTGCTCTGAAAAAATAATTTTGTGAGCATTCACAAAGGGGAAGGGGTCCCGTGGGGACCCCTTCCCCTTTGCGAATGAGTTACCATCCACTTCAAGTGGATGGTAACTGCGAGTTGATTCGCGACCGCTTTGGCGGTCACAAATCAACTTAAATCGCGGTGCGAGTCGCAAATAGGAAGGGAACACCCCTTCCTATTTGCGAGTCGGAAACACATTTTGCGAGTCGGTTCCGACTCGCAAAATGTGTTTCTGCATCGCTTGAGGGCTTTTGCACCTCGCAAACGGCGTTTTTTGCCGTTTGCGAGGTGCAAAAGCCTACCTACATCTGGTCCCACATTTCTTAGTGTTCCAATAATGAAAAAGCAGGCTGATATGGAAATTATTTAAATCTTAGCCAAACATTTCACTTGGTCCTTAGCTGATTCATTTGTATATTATTTATTTAATGTTATCTCTACAACTCTTAAGAATACATGCACTAAAAAATAAATTATGCTGTATCAGAGAATGAAAGTATAAACAAATTAAAAGCGACATATATCAAAAAGTTAATTATGGTTTTCAAGAGTCTAAAGAGAATTTAAATTCGATCAAAATAATAACAACGTCTTTTCAAATGTGTTATATAACTACCAAAACATTCCAAACAAGCCAAATATTAGTGCATTTTAGATTATTGCTTGATCATTCCTATAAAATAATCAAGATGATCCATAAATGTGTATACTTTGAGTAAAATGCAAGCCATTCCCGAGGGATTGCTGATCTAGTGCAAAATAGCTTACAGTTCATAACAATTTCCATATCCCCATTGTACAGTCACATCGGATCATCACAAACTTTACCAACGTTCCGTCTAACCATATACATGTGTGTTTGTTGGCGATACCCGAAGCCTAAATGTAGCACATAAATTGTTCTGTGCTTCAGGATAATGCTATCTCAATCCATTTAAAAGCTGGGATGATCCTCGTGTAGGAGGAACCTCTTAATCTGGGTGTCAATTTTAGTAGTGCTGTGCCAAGCTTCCCTGACCTTATAATGACAATTTTCCACTATGATCCTGCTGGGTGAACCTGAATTAATGAAGGATGTGTTTTCTCTGAACTGACCACCAGGGGTCAGGGGTACCAGGATGTAAACGTAGGTGTGAAAGCAAAAGATCTTTTCAATCTTTTGTAACAATGGTACATCAATGTGACCTCATAGCGCTGCACCATAAATAGACACTACAACCACTTTCTATCTATATATATGCAATCTCCTGCTCAGAGAGTGAACAACCTTCTGCTTATACTTTAGAACAGCAGCAATGGCTTTTCTCAGAAAATGAGCTGCATTAGCTTCTTGTTGGAATCATGGTAATCTGGTGAGACTATGTATACCTTTTAGAAATTGGGTTACTGGTTGAGTGTGGTGTCAGTCATGTGACCCAGGCAGGAGGCAGGCACCAGTTGGCTAAAGCAAGGAAATGGCAGATTTCTAAAATTAGCTTTTTTATAATTGTCTCTTAAAGACTGTGTTTGCATAAATTAGGATTTTAAATTAGGATTCCAGAGTCATGAAGCTTGAAGTGGTTATCTCTTTCCATTTGGAAATTACACCTAAAAAGTAATAAGGCAACTGTAAAGTTGTTCTATGGCAGAGATAGGCCTTGCAGTAGTGAAAAATGAATTTAGGAGTTTTTAAATATGCTATTTGGGGATGAGCCAATATTACAATGTTTTGAACGGTGAGCACGTGCACTTGATCACTGGTTGGCAGTCGTAAAGTGCTCTGAGTTATAAGGCCAACAAAAATAGGTCCAGCAAAATGGTGGAGAAGAGGAAAAAAGTTTGGAGAAAGACCTTCCTAAGGCGCATAGGTATAACACATGCCCTCCAGCTGAAAGTGGGGAGAACTATCCAACCCCTCTTTAATAAGGCAAAAATACCTGCGGGGAGAACTCCCCAATCCCTCTTTAGTAAGGCAAAAATACCTGAAGAGACCATCAGCATTGGTGTGGTCTGACCCAGTACTGTGTTTTCACGGTAAAATCCAGTCCCTGTAGGGAAATGGATAAGTTAAAAAACGTTGGATCTTCACCCCTTAGTCGCATTAGCCACCGGAGGGGCCTGTGTCTTTCAGAAACTGGAAGCGAGTCCCACACAAGTATGGTCTCAGCTTCTTCAGTGCCCAGACTACAGCAGAGGCTTCTCTCTCAATAGCACTCAACCTCTGTTACCTGCGAAATAGCCTCCTAGAGATGAATGATATAGGTTGAGCCAGGCCCTCCTCATTTAACAGTGACGGCAGCAACAGATGATATCAGCAATCTCCTTGACTGAGGCAAAACCACAGCCCTCCTTATACTAGACCTCTCCGCCACCTTCAACACTGTCTCCCGCCACACCTTCTGCACTAGAATGCATGATGCCGGCATCTGCAGCAAAGCCCTAGAGTCGATCCATTCTTTGCTCACTGGCCATACCCAGAGAATCAGGCTCCTACCGTTCACCTTACAACTGACAGAGATCAGCTGCAGAGTTTTTCAGGGCTTCTCCCTGAGCTACACCCTCTTCAACATCTACATGACCCCGCTTGCTAACATCATCAGAAACTACAGACTCAATATCATCTTCTACACTGACGATATCCAACTGACCCTCTCCCTCATCAACAAGCCTACAACTGCAAAAAGCAATATCCACAACAAAATGAGGGCAGTCGCCACCTGGATGAAGCCCTCCACCTGTGACGACTTCTGATGGCACTCACAGCTCGGAACCCCCTACACCAACCAACTATACATGCAACCTCTGACATCATTTTCAACTCCTCATTGTCAATGAACCACAAAGTCAACAGCGTTTCATTCTCATGGTTCCACACACTGTGCCTGCTCCGAAAGATCTTCAAATGGATCCAAATTGAATCAAGGAGGACAGTCACCCATGCACTCGGCACAAGCAAATTAGAAAATGGGAACACACTCTGTGCCGGCACCACCCAAACACTACAAAAAGAACTGCTGGGAATCCAGAACGCCTCATCCAGACTCATCCTGAACATTCACCGCCACTGACACATCCCCGGTCACCTGAGAGACCATCAATAGGCTCCAGATCATCAAAAGAATAATATTTTTAAACTCCTCATACATGCATACATGGCCCTTCACAACATTAGACCTGCATACCTCAATCACCACCTGATCTTCCACATGCCCACCAGACACCTCTGCTCTGGCCAACTGGCCCTCGCACGCAACCCAAGGATTTACAAGAACTCAGCTGGAGGAAGATCCTTCTCTTACCTCGCTGTAAAGACCTGGAATGCTCTTCAGCTACGCCTCAGGCAAGCACCCTCACTACCTTAATTCAAGAAGAACCTCAAGACCTGGCTCTTCGACTGAACTCCTACCACTCCCAGGGCCTTGAGACCCTCACAGGTGATTAGCTTATTCTACAAGTACGCTGATTGATTGATTGATTGATTGATAAGACTGCCCCATACCACGCTACTAGCCATTTGTTAAGAAAATAAATTACTGGTAAAAGTCAGGGGCCTTAAGCACAGGGGCTGTGCACATGACCTGTTTTAGAGAGTCAAAGGCCTTCTGGCAAGCCTCCATCCACATCACCTTCCTGGGCTGCCTTTTCAAAGCCAGCTCAGCCAAGGGGGAAACAATGGTACCACAATCCTTGTGTAGTGCCCAGTGAGACCCAGGAAGGCCTGCACTTCTGTTTGTGTTTTTTGGGGCTCCCAGGCCAGCATTGTCTCTATTTTGTCCTGCGCCTTTTTCCCTCTCACCAGGTGTCCCAGGTACATGACAGTCCCCTGCCCTATTTGGCACTTACTGACCTTGATTGTCAAGTCTGCCTGCTGCAGAGTCTGAAGCACTTCCTGCAGATGAAGTAGGTCGTCCTTCCAGGTACTACTAAAAACAGCTATATAATCTAAGTAAGCAGTACTGAAGGCCTCCATCCCAGTCAAAACTGGTTCACCAGCCTCTGGAAGATAGCAGGGGCATCCATGAGTCCAAAGGGCATTACCTTAAACTGGACATTTTTCATCATTGAATCAAAGGCTTCTTGTAGCACACAACTGAAAGTTGGCTGTGACATGCCCACAGATGCTGCCACAGTGTATTTTAAAAAGACAGTGGCCACAAAATGAAGTACTACATGGGTTTCACTACTGGTGTCATTACTCTTGTATTCCTATTGTCAGGCAGGAGATCAGACTCCAGCTACTAACACAAATCAAGTATGGTATGCCTATTTAATCTGATCCATGGTGGCAAGATCTTCAAACGGTCTGAAGTCATGAAGATGCTTTCTTCTAGCCATCCATGGGTTCAAATGTCTACATGTAAGGAAAGCAAACTATCAATTAGAATTGTCACACATGATTTTCACAACCAACAAATATCTTAGGTCTTAGATAGATTAGTGATCTTATTGTGTCATATATGTTCCTATAATTTTTGAATATTTTCACATTTAAAGTTTTTTACATGTCTGACTTTTTTTTTTACAAATAATGAGAGAATGGTGTATTTGAAAGATATTTGCACATTATTATGTATTTATTTTTATACAATTACCGTCAATGGAAGTATTACATACTCTGCAGCACTATCAATATAAAACACAATAAAGGTTCACTGTTTTATGTGTCATATTTTGGCAAAAAAGTGCTGCACATAAATGAGATTTGTATACAAAGTACCCAATGGTAAAAATGGGGTGTATGGTTGGCAGTCAGTATGTACTCTGACCAATCAGGGGCCTCACTCTAGTCAGGGTAATGGAGATACACACCTAGGATAATCCCTGCTCACCCCCTTGGTAGCTTGGCACAAGCAGTCAGGCGTATCTCTGATGCAATGTGTAAAGTATTTGTACCAACACACACAGTAATAAATTGAAAACACTACGAAATGGACACCACAGCAGTTTAGAACAATAGTCAATATTTATTTGAATCAAACAAGACCAAAACAACTAAAATCCAACATACACAAGTCAAGTTATGAGTTTTTAAAGTAAAAAGAGTCTTACTCCATAGAAACCAATGGAAACATTCTTGTTATACAAAGTACCTGGTTTGCATCGAAAATAAAGCTGCATGGGCGAGCATGCATTGGAAAAGTCAGCGATGCATTGATTCCTTACTCACAAGTGAGGCTGTGCGTCATTTCTTCTCCGGTCGGGTAGACAATGCGTCATTTTTCTTTCTTGCAAGAGAGCCATGCATCGACTTCCAGACAGGGCACCTCAGATCCACTCAGGAACACATTGATTTTTGATGCCTAGCGATGATGCGTGAATCTTCGGCCACATGGTGTTGCTACATGGGGTTTGTGGTGTTTTCAGCAGCCGCAAGCCGGTGTTGCATTGTTTCTCCAGCTGCGATACAGGTGATGCGTCGACTTCCCAGCTGCGATGCAAGTGATGCGTCGATTTCAGAATTTTTTTAATATGCCATTTGGGGATAAGCCAATATTACAATGTTTTGAACGGTGAGCACATGCACTTTAACACTGATTGGCAGTCGTAAAGTGCTCCTCATTTAACTGTGATGGCAGCAAGGAATGACCTACGCACTCTCCTCCACTGAGGCGAAACTGTAGCCCTCCTCATACTAGACCTCTCCGCCACCTTCAACACTGTCTCCCACCATACCCTCTGCACTAGACTGCATGAGGCCTGCATCCACAGCAAAGCCCTAGAGCAGATCCTCTCCTTCCTCACCGGCCATACCCAGAGAGTCAGGTTCCTACTGTTCACCTTACAACTGAAAGAGATCAGCTGTGGAGTTCCTCAGGGCAATACCTGAGCCCCACCCTCTTCAACATATACATGACCCCGCTTGCTAACATCAACAGAAACCACGGACTCAACCTCATCTTCTACACTGACAATACCCAACTGATCCTCTCCCTTACAGACAAGCTGACAACCGCAAAAAGCAACTTCCACAACAAATGAGAGCAGTGGCTGTCTGGATGGGCCCTCCGCATGGATGAAGCCCTCCACCTGGGACAACTTCTCATGGCACTCGGAACCCCCCACACCCACCGACCATGCACACAATCCAAAGGGCATCACCTTAAACTGGAATTGGCCCTCTAGGGTAGCTTACCTCTCTCTATAACCTTCTCTCAGGGCAATCTGCCAGTACCCTGAAGTTAAATCAAAATAGCTTAGGAACTTGGTAGCTGTTAACCTATCAATGAGCTCATCAGCTCGAAGAATGGGGTGTGTATCAGTATAGGTGAATGAATTGAGTAGTCGGGACAGCACCTGACTTATGGTGCGATGCCAGTGGCGTTGCCTTTGTTAACAACATCACTCGGCTAGACCAGGGACTCCTGGATGGCTCAATGACCCCTTGTTCCAGCACTCTAGTGACTTGTGCTTTGATCCTGACCCTCACTTTGTCAGACAGCCTGTACATTTCGTTCCTATCAGACAGGCTGTTGCCAATATTTATATCATGGGTACACATGTGTGCAAGTCAGGGAATGAGGGAAATAGGGAGGCAAACTGTTCCAGTAACTGAGAACAGTCTCTCTGCTAGGGTGGGATCAAGGTAGGGGAGTGGTTGGCACCTCCCACTGACTTATCTTTCTCTTTGGATGACAGGAGATCAGTAAGAAATTCAATGTCCTTCTCCTTCCCATCATTTGTCACCAGCAGCATGGTGACCGCAGATTTCTCACAGTGGGGTTTGAGGCGGTTGAGATGGAGTACCCTTAATGTGTTCCTGGGAGTCTTCAGATCCACCATGTAGGTGGACTCTCTTTTCCTCTCCACCACCTCATATTGCCCAGTCCAGCAATCCTGGAGAGTACTGTACTCCACTGGCTCCATCACCCACACTTTCTGTCCATGTTGAAATTCCACAGGGGTAGCTGGACAGTCTTACCACTGCTTCATATCCTTCTGTCTAGGCTCCACATTCTTAGGAGCTGTCTTTAAGAAGTTGTTCCTCTAGTTCCTGAGGGCGAGGATCTAGCTAATCACATCCTAGGGAGGGTTTCTTCTGAGTTTGCTCCCACCCCTCTTTGGCAAGGATGAGAGGTCAGCTGACACGGGAACAACACAGAGTTCAAATGGGCGAAAGCCCACTGCTTCCTGTGGCGCCTCTCTGTAAGCAAAGAGCAGTCCTCACTTCCTCCTCATGGGCTCAGGCAGGCTGGCAATTATGCCTTGAAGGGGCAATGCCCACCAAGACACGGATAACCTATTGCCTTGGGCAGTCTTGGGGTCCATGGGTCCTAAAATATCAATTCCCACTCTCTCAAGGGGTATGTCAACAAAAAGGATGGGAATCAGGGGAGCTTTTAGCTTCTTCTAAGTTGTTCCACTAGCCTGGCAGGTGTGAAACGTCCTACAGAAAGTTGTCTGCTTCCGGGGCCAATAGAAGTGGGATACAAGCCTGGCAATGGTCTTGCCCTGCCCTAGGTGTCCTGTCAGGGGCATCTCATGAGCCAGCTCCAGTAGGAAGGTCCTGTAGCACTGGGGAACTACAAATACACAAGTTGCCCTATTCTGAAGAATCTTAGGTTCACTTTACAGGATATCATTCTCCCAGTATATGAGGTGATCTACATAGGTATCAATAGCTGTGTGGGCTTTAGATTGCTGCCTCATGCCCTCGAGGGTTAGGCACTACTTCTATGCCTTGCAGAAAGTTCAGGTAGGGTACCACAGGAAGTAACGTTCTACCCAGGAGGCTCTGGAATGGCTTCCTCTGGTGCCCCATTTACCTATGCTGGGGGACATTCAATCAATCAATCAATCAATCAAAGGATTTATAAAGTGCACTACTCACCCGTTAGGGTCTCAAGGCGCTGGGGGGGGGAGCTACTGGTTATAAAGACATGTCTTGAGGCGTTTCCTGAATGTCAAGAGTTCTTCGGTCTGGCGAAGGTGGTGCAGTAGGGAGTTCCAGGTCTTGGCAGCTAGGTGAGAGAAGGATCTTCCTCCGGCGGTGGTGCTGCGGACGTGGGGGACGGAGGCGAGGTCAAGGCTGGCGGAGCAAAGATTTCGGGTGGGGGTTTGGAAGGTGAGTCTGTCGTTGAGGTAGGCTGGACCTGTGTCGTGGAGGGCTTTGTGTGCGTGGATGAGGAGTTTGAAGGTGATCCTCTTTGATACTGGTAGTCAGTGTAGGTCTCTGAGGTGGGGGGAGATGAGGTTGCAGCGTGGGACGTCAAGAATGAGGCGGGCGGATGGGTTCTGGATTCTTTGCAGCTTTGTTTGGAGTTTGGTTGTTGTTCCTGCACATAGGGCATTTCCGTAGTCCAACCGGCTGCTGACCAGGGCGTGGGTGACAGTTTTCATGGTTTCAACGGGGATCCACTTGAAGATCTTGCGGAGCATGCGGAGAGTGTTGTAGCAGGAAGAGGAGATGGCGTTGACCTGCTGAGTCATGCTGAGTGTGGAGTCCAAGATGAATCCCAGGTTGGGTGGGTGGGTGGTGGGTGAGGGTGCGGATCCTAGGGAGGTGGGCCACCAGGAGTCATTCCATGTTGATGGGTTGAAGCAAAAGATGAGGATTTCTGTCTTCTCTGTGTTTAACTTGAGGCGGCTTGATTCCATCCAGCTGGCAAAGGCGTGAAGTCCGTTGTGGAGGTTGTTCTTTGTGGTTGTAGGATCTTTCGTGAGGGAGAGGATGAGCTGAGTGTCGTCTGCGTAGGAAACTATGTTGATGTGGTGGGTTCGTGCGATGTTGGCGAGTGGGGCCATGTAAATGTTGAAGAGCGTGGGGCTGAGCGATGATCCTTGGGGCACGCCACAGATGAATCTGGAGGCTTCTGACAGGAACGGTGGGAGGCGGACTCTCTGGGTTCTGCCTGCAAGAAATTACGAGATCCAGTCCAGTGCCTTGTCACGGATTCCAGTGTTGTGGAGGCGTGTGCGGAGAGTGTGATGACATACCGTGTCGAAGGCTGCGGAGAGGTCCAGGAGGATGAGTGCTGCTGTTTCTCCTTCGTCGAGCATGGTCCTGATGTCATTTGTTGCAGCAATGAGTGCGGTCTCGGTGCTGTGGTTTTTGCGGAATCAGAATTGGGAGGTGTCGAGTGGCTTGCTGTCTTCCAGGAACCGGGATAATTGACTGTTCACGATTTTTTCGATGACCTTGGCTGGAAAGAGGAGGAGGGAGATCGGCCGGTAGTTCTTGGGGTCGTCTGGGTCTGCCTTTGGCTTCTTCAGCAGGGCGTTGACTTCTGCGTGCTTCCATCTTTCTGGGAAGGTGGCTGACTCGAAGGAGCTGTTGATGGTGTTGCAGAGTTGGGGAGCGATGATAATGTTTGCTTTATTGAAGATATTGTGTGGGCAGGCGTCCAATGGTGATCCGGAGTGGATTGTGGCCATGGTGTTGGCGGTGTCTTCTATGTTGATGGGGGTCCAGGTGTGGAGGAGGTAGGTGTTGCTTGGGGCGTTGGGTTAGTGGGTGTTTGTAGTCAGCTGGTGGGTCTGGGGGTGGAAGCTGGTGTGGATTTCTTCTATCTTTCGACGGAAGTGGGTTGTGAGTGAGTTGCAGAACTCCTGTGATGGCGGGGGTTCGTTGGAGCAGGTCCTGGGAGTGGAGAGCTCTTTGATGATGCCGAAGAGCCCTTTACTGTTGTGAGCGTTGGTGTCAATGTTGTTTTTGAAGTGGATCCTTTTGGTGGTGCGAATCAGTTGGTGATGTTTGCGTATGGCATCCTTGAAAGCAATGTGGTTGGAGTTGGTAGGTTCAAGGTGCCAGGTTTTTTCCATTCTGCGACGTAGCCGTTTGGATTCCTGTAGGTCTGGGGTGAACAGCTGGCCTTGATTCAGTGTTTTTTTTTTTTTTTGAGTGGTGCATTCAGCGGTGCATTCAGGGTCTGGCTTCACATGTTCCTTTTTCTTGCCTTTCCTGGTAGCTGTCTGAGCAATTCTTTCAGGCTTCAGACCTTCATGACTCCCTTCCTGGGTAGCCATAGGCCTGGTGGTCACACAAACCCAGTCATGTAGCCCTAACAGTCCCAGGTGTTACCGGAGCTCTGCTTCCTTCCAGGCAGAGTGCTGAAAGTCATTTCCTAACAAGTAGACTACAGGCATAGCACGGCGCACAGCAACCTTCAGAAGACCTGAGACCCCACCCACGCACTCAAAGGAAACAAGAGCTATGGGGTAGTGGGTCTCCCAGTAATCTGCTACCACAACCTGGTGAAACGTACTAGGTATCACCTTCTCTGAGGAACCCAGATGATACCTGAAAGTAGTTATACAAGCTCCTGTATTATTCAGGGCCTCTTCTTCCTGCCCATAGATGGTGACCCACTGCCTATACTTTGAAGTATTGGAAAGTACATGGGCTTTTGCCATCATATTTACATCGCCCATGGACACTAGGTTAACCTCAGTAGTATCCCCACACTAACTGGGGACATTTCCTCCCCAACCACTATGCTGACTATACCCTCTGACAACTGGGAAGCAGTACCCTCTTGGAGCACTTGGCATCTTCCATCACAAGCCCATACTAATAGCACTTTAGGACAAACTTTCTAGTTTTCTTATCTGTAAGATTTTTTTCTGGTGGCCGGATTGAGCTTGCAACCCTCTCTCCTGTGAACTGTTTTGGGGGCCTTAAGATAAATCCTTGGTTTTATTTTTATCTCCCTCCTCTTTCTTATGTTGGGAACCTTTTGGAAGCCGTCCCAGACACCTTCTTAGAAAATCGGGTGCTGATTTGCTTTCCACAGCTCTGAAAAACAAGAATGGAGCATGTGCTCCCTTAACATTAGGTTATACAGCCAGTAAAAATCATACAATTTGTTGACCTTCACCCAGCCCTTTAGTGCCTTGCTGGCCTAATCAAAGAAATCCACTGGACTGATTTGGGAGCTTATGGCTGTCTCTGAACCTCTGAAAGTACATTTACAGGGGCCAGCTCAAACTTAACAACAAGGATTGCCTTCATGGGGATATACCTGGTCTGAGTCTCTCCCTCTAGTGTCAAGAGCGTGTCCCTCCCCTCTGTGTTCATGTCTTTTCACAGGCTACCCCCCAGTACTCTTCATGGACCTTATGTACCCTGAGTGCAACTTTATAAGCAACAAACTACATGTCTATATCATCTCCCACTACATAGTGAGCACCAGCTCCTGTGGTATGGAGAAACTCACCTTACCAGCAGATAAAGTCGGCATGCTGCCACCAACATGTGGTTTGCCTTTCGCTTCAACTACATCATGTTTTTCATTCTCCAATAGTAGCTTTTTCTCAGCCAAGCCTGCTTTGCCTCCATGGACAAGTTATCCTCCTTTTCTATTTTAAGTTTAGCCATCTCTAGCCTGAGCTTTATCTCTTCCCTCCTGTTCTCTGTCTCCCTTGGAGCAGACCCCAGCACGCCCACACTGCTCTATGCATAGGACTTAAATTTTAATCTTAGAAGGTGGATACATCCCTCTTCAACAAGCTGCATACCAGGATCCTCCTAATAGTCCTACTCTGATCCTTCCTCATCATCTCCTTACTCCTCATCATCTGTTGGTGACTGGTGGGCCTCTACCAATACCCTTAAGTCCTTTTGAAGCTCCACCTTCCTGCTGCTCCTTTTTGAGGGCAGCTTCGTCTCCTTACTAACTCCTTGAGTTCAGCCACAGTATAGCTCTTCAGGTTGACAAGCTCAAGCTTCATCCTTGCATGTGGGGCTAAAGACACTGACAGGTGGTGTAGGGATCCATTTAGAAAAACATAAAGGACAATCAGGGAGAATTTAAAACTCAAAATGGCCTTAGATATGGAATGGTAGTATACACCAAATCACTGTTAGGCACTGCATAAGCACAACTGTTTCCTCATTGCTGAACACAAATGTTAGAATTTGGGTTATTAGTTGACTGTGGTAGAAGCCCTGGCCCAGCAGCAACCACAATCCTAGTCAGGGTAAGGGATGATCAACCCCCATATAACTTGTATTCAACGCCCTGGTAGCTTGGCACAGAGCAGTCAGGTTTAACTTATAGAAAATGTGTAAAGTATTAGTGCAACACTTCAAACATTAAAACAGTGAAACCATTATAAAAAATAAAGCAAGGCTAAAACAACAAAAATCCAATCAGTCGAACCAGAGTTGTGATTTTTTAAAGAATAAACTGCAAGATTCAGCCTAAAAGCATAAAGTGCCTACCACAGCTCTCTCGTCACAATGGACCAAGTCAAAGTCAAAAGTTCAAGCCTACTGATATGGAGCTCAGGATGGATACAGTCCCAAGTTATTTCAGCTGAAGTTTTACTGTCTCAATTTTTGGGTCAAGAGTCCTGTTTGTGTGGAAGATGTTTGCCAGGAATAATAGAGTGTTGCTGGCGATAGTTGATGAGGTGCGAGGAGCAGGACGGGTATCGTGGATGGGTGGGCTGGAGCCTCACATTGGTGTGCCATAGAGCTTGTTTTAGGGTAGTGTGAAAGGTTTGACCACACTGGGTGCTGACATGGAGGGTAGGCAATGACCTCAGGGGAGGGGCTGTGTATACCAATAATTTAGGATTTAAAAGCACCTGCTGCAAATTTCTTCGTGTGCCCAGCTTTTAGGCAGCAATAAAAATGTCAAGATCACTCTTGTGATTAATGTTCCTGCTAGGGAGAGATCAGTTTGTTGTTAAGTGGCAGTTTTGACTAACCATAAAGTAGTGCAAAGAACAGATCTGTGTTTTATGTCTATAGCTGAGTAGATTAGTCAACTCAGCAAAGCACAGTCACAGACAAAGGGGCAGTACTCTTCTTCCAGCTCTTCAGCTCTTCTCCTTGGCAAAGGTTCCTCTTGATTGTAGAAGTGATCTAAAAATCTAGGGTTTTGGGCCACTACTTATAGTCGTTTCTGCCTTTGAAGTAGGTAAACTTTAAAGGAAAGACTTTGGGGCATATTTATACTCTGTTTGCGCCATATGTGCGTCAAACATTTTGACGCACATTCAGCGCAAACCATGGACCATATTTAAACTTTGACGCCCGAGCCTGTGGACGTCAAAATTCCTCTGTGTGCGTCATTTTTGGGATGCGGGAAACTGCCTTGCGTTAATGACATGCAAGGTAGGCGTTGCCCCCAAAAAATGACTTTAAGGCCTGAACGCCTTATTTATACTCCAGCGTCATTTTGACGCACAGGAGAGAGCAGGCCTTAAAAAAACGGTAGACAGCCTGATGTGTGCCGTTTTTTTAACGCCTGGGTGACGGTAGGCGTTAAGGGACCTGTGGGCTCACTTCCATGGTCTCTGACTATGGAAGGAGTCCAGAGGTGCCCTTCGCTGCCCCCAGGAACTCCCTCTGCCACCCTCGCATACCCCTGGAGGACACCCATGGATGGGGGGACCCATCCCAGGTAAGTACAGGTAAGTTCAGGTAAGTATTTTTTTTTATTTGTTTAAAGTGGCATAGGGGAGCCTAATTTGGGGCCCCCTACATGTCCCTGTGCCCAATGACCATGCCCAGGGGACAGAAGTCCCCTGGGCATGGCCATTGGGCAAGGGGGCATGACTCCTGTCTTTCCTAAGACTGGAGTCATTTCAATGGGGGTTGTGCGTCAAAATATGGCGCAAGTCTGGTTTGAGGCATGATTTTTGCCTCAAACCTGGCTTGCACCATTTGTTGAGGCACGACCCCCATTTTCCCCTACGCAGGCGCTGCCTGGTTTGAGTCTTTTTTTTTACTCAGACCAGCCCGCAGCGCTGGCTAATGTCATTCCTTAAATGAGGCGCCCGCATGGCACGTAGGAAGGCCGTTAGCCGGTGGTAACATTTTTGACGCAAACCAGCGCCAGCGCTGGTTTGTGTCAAAAAGTGTAAATATGGGCCTTTGTTCTTCGCAAAATCCTGTCTTGCCCAGGCCTGGCTCCAGACTCACACCAGGGAATTGGAGACTGTATTGTATGAGGACAGGCACAGCCCATTCAGGTGTAAGTGATCACTCCTCC
Organism: Pleurodeles waltl; assembly: GCF_031143425.1. Taxonomy (NCBI): domain Eukaryota; kingdom Metazoa; phylum Chordata; class Amphibia; order Caudata; family Salamandridae; genus Pleurodeles; species Pleurodeles waltl. The sequence goes on from NC_090440.1 coordinate 1,515,838,162, forward strand.
CTCCACTCTTGCTCAGATGCCCCATCTGGATATGCAGGCTACATCCCAGCTCCCTTTGGGTCACTGTCTAGATGGGATTCACAAACAGCCCAACTGTCAGTCTGACTTTCTAAAAGTGGCATTTTCAAACTGACAGTTGAAAAACCAACTTTATCAAAAGATGTATTTTTATATTGTGAGTGCAGAGACACCAAACTCTGCATTTCTATCTGCTTCTAAAGGTAAACTGTACTTAAAAGTTATTTAAAGGTAGCCCCCATGTTAACCTATGAGAGAGATATGCCTTGCAACAAGGAAAACCGAATTTGGCAGTATTTCACTGCCAGGACATGTACATCACATCAGTACATGTCCTACCTTTAACATTCACTACACCCTGCCCATGGGGCTACCCAGGGCCTACCTTAGGCGTGCCTTACATGTATAAACAGGTAAGGTTTGGACTTGGCAAGCGGGTACACTTGCCAGATCGATTTAGCTGTGCAAGGCTTCACACACAGACACTGCAGTGGCAGGTCTGAGACATATTTACAGGGCTACTCGTGTGGGTGGCACAACCAGTGCTATAGGCCCACTAGTAGCATTTGATTTACAGGCCCTGTGCACCTCTAGGGCACTTTAGTAGGGTCTTACTAGTAAATCAAATGCACCAGTCATGGAAAAGCCAATTACACATACAGTTTACACAGGGAGCACTTGCACTTTAGCACCAGTCAGCAGTGGTAAAGTGCTCAGAGTAACAGAAACAGTGTCCAGAACACAGTCAAAACATGGGAAGCAGAGGCAAAAAAGACAGGGGAGATCACACCAAGGATGCCAGGTCAAACAGCATTCATTTGGTAATGTATACTTGCACTAAAATGAAAATTGTGTATGTCTTCGATTTATGTTCTATACAGGTATGTCTACAATGATGTTTGACACAGATTTCTTACGGACATATGTATGTCACAAGTTGTTTTAAAAAATATTACTGCAACAAGTATTTTACTGCACTGGTTCAGATTTAATGTTAGGTGACTAAATAATGTACACAAGCAATATGTAATGCTTGCTTTTGAGTCTAGTGACAACAGGGTCATGTTTCTTTCGTGGTCCAGTAGCAAAAGCAGCGTCAGGACTCGTACAGTCGGGTCCAGTTGAAAACAGAAGTGGAAATGGGAGAAAATGTGGGTTTTGCCTCATTTCCCTTCCAATTTGTAAATTCAGGTGTGGAGGTAACACCACTACAGGTGCCTTGGCAGAAAGGCACATCGTGATTCGCTTGGCAGGAACAGTGGCTGTAGTGCCGCCACCAGCCACTTTATCCAGTGGTGCGGTCAAGGCCGGTTGAGATTTCTGGCAAAGTCGTCAGTACTCACATGGTCTCTCGTCTATGGGACCCCCACCATCTAAATTGAGCCGGTAGACAACCAAGGCGGGAGACAGGTGTTCCAAGGGAAAATAATCAGCAGGACTGTTACCGTCAAGATCTAAATCAGGCCCTTAATCTTAAACACATAGAAAGCCAATGAATATGCTGAGTCTCGAATCAGTAACTATAAGAGCAGTGGATTCATATTTTGGTATTAATTTGAAAAAAATTGTTTGGGTAAGTAATCAGGTTATTTGTTGACAGGGGTGAGAGACCCCTCAAGTAATAAACACAGGCCTTGTGTTTATGAACCACAAAGATCAGTAAATAAACCTGTGTTTAACGCTTGGATAGCCTGGCATAAAAGCAGTCACGCTTAACTTAGAGGCAATGTGTAAAGTATTTATGCAGCACTCCAGCAGTAATGAAGTGGAGCACAAGATGAGACAGTTCCCAAACCGATTTAGAAAAATCAAGTACAATTTATTAAACAAAAATGACACTAACATTACAAGAATCAAATAAGTAGAACTTTAGTTATGAAGTACTAGGTGAAAATAGTGACAAAAAGCACAAAGCGCCACTCAGATGTGTGTATTCACCATAGACAGGGTTAAAGTAACATGTACAGAGTGACCATGAAGGAGTAAGGGTCTGATGCAGATACCAGGTTCATCTCAAAAAGGGGAGTGCAGGCAGAAAGTCAGGGGGAATACCACACCAAGAATGTTAGGTCTAACAGTTTGCCTAAAATACGAGTAGATTTCTGAAGTACTTGGCTTAATTGGATGTCCAAACATCAGGAGCCAGGGAGGGATTGGCTTTAAGTAAAATATGTGGGTCACTGTTCATACAGGGAAGATGAGTATTCAGATGTCATTTAGCCTCATATGTTTATTTAACATTTTAATTAACATTTTAATTGGCTAATGTCATTCCTTAAATGAGGCGCCCGCATGGCACGTAGGAAGGCCGTTAGCCGGTGGTAACATTTTTGACGCAAACTAGCGCCAGCGCTGGTTTGTGTCAAAAAGTGTAAATATGGGCCTTTGTTCTTCGCAAAATCCTGTCTTGCCCAGGCCTGGCTCCAGACTCACACCAGGGAATTGGAGACTGTATTGTATGAGGACAGGCACAGCCCATTCAGGTGTAAGTGATCACTCCTCCCTCCACTCTTGCTCAGATGCCCCATCTGGATATGCAGGCTACATCCCAGCTCCCTTTGGGTCACTGTCTAGATGGGATTCACAAACATCCCAACTGTCAGTCTGACTTTCTAAAAGTGGCATTTTCAAACTGACAGTTGAAAAACCAACTTTATCAAAAGATGTATTTTTATATTGTGAGTGCAGAGACACCAAACTCTGCATTTCTATCTGCTTCTAAAGGTAAACTGTACTTAAAAGTTATTTAAAGGTAGCCCCCATGTTAACCTATGAGAGAGATATGCCTTGCAACAAGGAAAACCGAATTTGGCAGTATTTCACTGCCAGGACATGTACATCACATCAGTACATGTCCTACCTTTAACATTCACTACACCCTGCCCATGGGGCTACCCAGGGCCTACCTTAGGCGTGCCTTACATGTATAAACAGGTAAGGTTTGGACTTGGCAAGCGGGTACACTTGCCAGATCGATTTAGCTGTGCAAGGCTTCACACACAGACACTGCAGTGGCAGGTCTGAGACATATTTACAGGGCTACTCGTGTGGGTGGCACAACCAGTGCTATAGGCCCACTAGTAGCATTTGATTTACAGGCCCTGTGCACCTCTAGGGCACTTTAGTAGGGTCTTACTAGTAAATCAAATGCACCAGTCATGGAAAAGCCAATTACACATACAGTTTACACAGGGAGCACTTGCACTTTAGCACCAGTCAGCAGTAGTAAAGTGCTCAGAGTAACAGAAACAGTGTCCAGAACACAGTCAAAACATGGGAAGCAGAGGCAAAAAAGACAGGGGAGATCACACCAAGGATGCCAGGTCAAACAGCATTCATTTGGTAATGTATACTTGCACTAAAATGAAAATTGTGTATGTCTTCGATTTATGTTCTATACAGGTATGTCTACAATGATGTTTGACACAGATTTCTTACGGACATATGTATGTCACAAGTTGTTTTAAAAAATATTACTGCAACAAGTATTTTACTGCACTGGTTCAGATTTAATGTTAGGTGACTAAATAATGTACACAAGCAATATGTAATGCTTGCTTTTGAGTCTAGTGACAACAGGGTCATGTTTCTTTCGTGGTCCAGTAGCAAAAGCAGCGTCAGGACTCGTACAGTCGGGTCCAGTTGAAAACAGAAGTGGAAATGAGAGAAAATGTGGGTTTTGCCTCATTTCCCTTCCAATTTGTAAATTCAGGTGTGGAGGTAACACCACTACAGGTGCCTTGGCAGAAAGGCACATCGTGATTCGCTTGGCAGGAACAGTGGCTGTAGTGCCGCCACCAGCCACTTTATCCAGTGGTGCGGTCAAGGCCGGTTGAGATTTCTGGCAAAGTCGTCAGTACTCACATGGTCTCTCGTCTATGGGACCCCCACCATCTAAATTGAGCCGGTAGACCACCAAGGCGGGAGACAGGTGTTCCAAGGGAAAATAATCAGCAGGACTGTTACCGTCAAGATCTAAATCAGGCCCTTAATCTTATACACATAGAAAGCCAATGAATATGCTGAGTCTCGAATCAGTAACTATAAGAGCAGTGGATTCATATTTTGGTATTAATTTGAAAAAAATTGTTTGGGTAAGTAATCAGGTTATTTGTTGACAGGGGTGAGAGACCCCTCAAGTAATAAACACAGGCCTTGTGATTATGAACCACAAAGATCAGTAAATAAACCTGTGTTTAACGCTTTGATAGCCTGGCATAAAAGCAGTCACGCTTAACTTAGAGGCAATGTGTAAAGTATTTATGCAGCACTCCAGCAGTAATGAAGTGGAGCACAAGATGAGACAGTTCCCAAACCGATTTAGAAAAATCAAGTACAATTTATTAAACAAAAATGACACTAACATTACAAGAATCAAATAAGTAGAACTTTAGTTATGAAGTACTAGGTGAAAATAGTGACAAAAAGCACAAAGCGCCACTCAGATGTGTGTATTCACCATAGACAGGGTTAAAGTAACATGTACAGAGTGACCATGAAGGAGTAAGGGTCTGATGCAGATACCAGGTTCATCTCAAAAAGGGGAGTGCAGGCAGAAAGTCAGGGGGAATACCACACCAAGAATGTTAGGGCTAACAGTCTGCCTAAAATACGAGTAGATTTCTGAAGTGCTTGGCTTAATTGGATGTCCAAACATCAGGAGCCAGGGAGGGATTGGCTTTAAGTAAAATATGTGGGTCACTGTTTATACAGGGAAGATGAGTATTCAGATGTCATTTAGCCTCATATGTTTATTTAACATTTTAATTAAATTAAATAAATACATGAATAATGTATCTTTACAACCATGACATTTTCCAACCAATTGCATCCAACAAAAGACAAAACAAGCAACGTGCCCATCTAGTTTGGTAACAAGACTGAGACAGTCTTTTGGTACCTTTTGAGGGCAGAGCAATATGTCAATCCTAGATATACATCAGTTTATTTCTGTAGGACATGCCTAAACTACAGGAATCTGTAAATGTCATGCCATATTTCACAAATAAAAGATTACGTGGCTTCATGCTTGCTGGCCCCCAAATACCCTTCTTATGATATAATCCTAATCAAAATCAAATTGTCTGAACTGCATTAACTACCTGAGTTCCTCATTCTGTCACCTATCCAGTGAGGAGTCTCATTAGTAAATCTACCAGTACATCCAAGCATGAACATAGGTCAGTTTCCATTTGAATGATTGTAACCTTGGACTCCAGTCAAGTGTTGGGAGTAGAATGTAGAGGTAGTCACCATCTATCATTGCACATCATGTCAGAATCTACCACATAAAGACAAATATTTTGGCATAGAGTGATATTGTATCATACTCCACCCACAAAAGCCTATTGTCAACACCAGGACAGTGCGCGCTCTCCGGGCAACATAATGCAAAATGACAAACCTTATGCAATGTAATACTTCATGCATTGTGTGCTGATATTGCATATTAACTTTTTGCATTGCAGGTATTTACCTTGAAATGTCATTAATGCTGTTAATAATGTATTGTTCATTTTCAAGCCTTTCTTGCAGCCTGGCTGGGTTTGGCATGTGGGTGGGGCTTGGGTCTATTTAAGGAACCCAGCCCAGCTCCACGTGCTCACTATTCAGAGGTCCTGGTGCAGAGCAGCAGCATTTTCCTGGCTCCTGTTCCAGAGGCCTACTTGGACATTTCCTGGCCCTGTCCTTATTATCTAGCTGATCTTCAAGCAGGGTGGTAAGACGGAGGTAGGGTTAGGCCCCCGGACTCCGTTTCTAGAAACATTTGAGTTTTTGGCTTTGTGATTTTCAGTGTGCGTGATTTATTCTTGGCACTTAACCCTTGCAGTTCGGATCGGCATGATGTGCGATCATTTTGAGGCATTTGAATCTTGAGGGTTGAATAGGCAACAGTGTGCTCAATTCATTCTTGGCAATTAACCCCTGAAGTTCGCATAGGTCGAGTGCGCGATCAATTCGAGGCATTTGAATATTGATGGTTAAATCGGCAACAGTGTGTGTGATTCATTCTTGGCAATTAACCCATGCAGTTCGGATAGGCAGAGTGCGCAATCATTTTGAGACATTTAAATCTTGATGGTTGAATCGGCAACAGTGTGCGTGATTTATTCTTGGCAATTAACCCTTGCAGTTCGGATCGGCGGAGGGCGCGATCATTTAGAGGCATTTGAATCTTGATGGTAAAATCGGCAACAGTGTGCGCGATTCATTCTTGCCAATTAACCCTTGCAGTTCGGATCGGCAGAGTGCGCAATCATTTTGAGGCATTTGAATCTTGATGGTTAAATCGGCAACAGTGTGCGTGATTCATTCTTGGCAATTAACCCTTGCAGTTCGGATCGGCAGATTGCACGATCATTTTGAGGCATTTGAATCTTGATGGTTGAATCGGCAACAGTGTGCGTGATTTATTCTTGGCAATTAACCCTTGCAGTTCGGATCGGCAGAGGGCGTGATCATTTCGAAGCATTTTAACCTTGATGGTCGAATCGGCAACAGTGTGCGTGATTCATTCTTAGCAATTAACCCTTGCAGTTCAGATCGGCAGAGCACGCGATCATTCCAGGTATTTGAGTCTTGATGAGCAGTCTGGCAATAAGGTGTGCAATAATTTCTGGGCAATTGAATCTTGAAACTCAGGTCAAACAGAGTGTGATCTTTCTAGACAAAACAAGTTTAGTCAGTTTGCCTGTCCTACAGTATCACTCATGAACCCTATAGCAGTTCATTCTTTGGGAACAAATGTACTAATTGATTCTTGTTAAGATGTAATTGCTATTCTAAGGACTAACTTGAGAGAGTTCAATGTTCAGAGCATATGATTATAAAAAGGTTACGTTATTGAAAAGTTCTTGATCTCTCAAATTATTATAGTATAGATAATTAAAACAAAGTTCATGAAGATTAATGTGAATAACCTTGCTATTGTGTTCTTAACTCTTGCTTCCACAGGTCTCCTTCCCCGCTGTTCCCAACCTAAAACCCCATCCCCCACTTTACCATTCTTTAACTCTGTGCTATGATAGCTAGTAGAGTTTGGAGCTGCCAAGAGGTGGACATATTGGGAACAGAGGCAAACCCCGAGGATCCTGTCTCGCTGACACTGGCAATCATGTGTCATCTCTCCAACATTTTTCATTCCACTTAGAATCCTGCACTCATTCCTCCCTCAAGGTCCCCCTCAGCCACTCCTGCCCTTTACCCATCTCGTAGCTCTGTCACCATCAGTGCCCAGGTAGCTAAATCATCTTCCAATCACTCATCTTTCCTTACATGCTTCACTCTTATTACCTCTCCCTGTGCCCATTGTAGGAGGCTAGTCTGGTTTGCAGTGGGTACCTTGGGTAAATACACCTTATACCAGGTCCAGTTATTCCTTATTAGTGAAGACGTAGTACTCTAGCAGCTTAGGCTGATAGAGGTAGTTATAGCAGAGCAGCTTAGGCTGAACGAGGAGACATGCAAAGCTCATGCAGTACCACTTGTAGTTACACAGTACTTATACAAAAGTAAAGAGAATACTCAGTGTTATCAAAAATAAAGGTATTTATTTGGGTGACACAGTCCCAAAAATATTTTAGAGACAAGACTCCTTCTGGAGGTAAGTACTATACACAATATATATACTAGACACCAAAATCAGACAAGTAAATAGTCATAGAACAATGCTAAGAGTAGGAAATCCTAAAGAATGCAATGGGAGAAAATAGGTCTAGGGACAACACAAACCATATACAAAAAAAGTGCAATGTGAATCACGATTTCCCCCCTAGACAAGTGTAGTGTGGAGAATCGCTGGGTGAGTAAAAATACAGTAAAGGTAAGTAAATGACCCCACCCCAGAGCCCAGAAAAGCAGGAGTAAAGTACTGCAAGTTTCCTTATGACACACTACACCTCGTTCTTGGGATTATGCAGCAGCCAACCAAGTCTGCAAAGAACAACTGCTCTATTAATGGACATGAAGATCTGCAAAGGAAGGGGACCAAGTCCAGAAGTCGAAACACGTTCCAGGAAGGACAGGAGCACCTTACAACCCAGAAGAGGGGGCAAAAGAAGAGTCCACAGTTAGTCGAAGACCGCAGAATTTCACCTTAGGAAGATGCTAGTGGGTTCTTGTATGATGCAAAAGATGTCTCACAGCGTGAAGATTGTTTCAAACAAGATTTAGGGGGTGATTCTAACTTCGGCGGGCGGCGGAGGCCGCCCGCCGAAGTTCCCCCACCAAAATACCGCTCCGCGGTCGAAAGACCGCTGAGGGTATTTTGGGATTTGCCCTGGGCTGGCGGGCGGCCGCCAAAAGGCCGCCCGCCAGCCCAGGGCAAATCAACCTTCCCACTAAGATGCCGGCTCAGAATTGAGCCGGCGGAGTGGGAAGGTGCGACGGGTGCAGTTGCACCCATCGCGTATTTCAGTGTCTGCTAGGCAGACACTGAAATACTTTGTGGGGCCCTCTTACGGGGCCCCTGCCGTGCCCATGCCACGGCAGGGGCTCCCAGGGGCCCTGCGGCACCCCCTACCGCCATCCTGTTCCTGGCGGGCGAACAGGATGGCAGTAGGGGGTGTCAGATTCTAAGGGCAGCGGTAAACCGGCGGGAGACCGCCGGTTTACCCTTTCTGACCGTGGCCAAACCGCCGCGGTCAGAATGCCCTGCGGGGCACCGCCAGTCTGTCGGCGGTGCTCCCGCCGACCCTGGCCCCGGCGGTCTAAGACCGCCGGGGTTAGAATGAGGGCCTTAGTGTTAGAAGTCACCAACAAGCCTTGGCTATGACAAAAGTGCATTTATTTTGTCAAAATGGTGCTGGATGGACCCAGAAGGGACCTGGGGGCCTCAACTCTGTGTGAGGAGGAAGAGCAGGATCTCAGCATGGCAATCAGCAGCTCCAGAAGCCACAGGATCTGGGTTTAAAAGAGGTGCAAAATGCAGTTGATGCAGCACAACATAAGAATGTCCCACGCCGCCAGAGAACAACTCAGTGAGTTGAGAGTCACAGGATGGAGTGCTGGGGACCTGGGCCAGGCTGTGCATGATGTAATTTTGTAGAGTTCACAGAGGAGGTGAAGAAGATGCAGTACACAGGGGTACCATTGTTCTCAGGGAAGGCAAGGTCTTACCTCCTCCAAATTGCGTCAGCAGGACATCAGGACAGTCTACGTCCATGATGTCCACCCTCTGTGTCCTTAGAAGCACGCTCGTCATTGTGAGAGGAGTCCCAGAGTAACGGTCATCGTCTTGGAAGGTGCCTGCTTGGAGCAGGGGAGTGACTCTGTCACTCCACTGGAGATTTCTTTTGTTCTTCTGGTGCAGGATGAAGACAGGGAGTCCCCAGAGTGTTCACACCATGAAAACTGTTGCAGTTGCTGACTTGGAGCTGAGGTTGCTGAAGAAAAGTGTCCTGAAGGAAACTTGCAAGCAGAATCTGAAGAGAACCACAGGAGAGACCCTAAATAGCCCTGAAAGGGGGATTGATTTCGTTATCAGGTGTGGACCTATAAGGAGAGGTCTCAGATGTCACCTGCTGGCACTGGCCACTCAGAGCCCTCCAGAGTGCCCCTGCACCTTGCAAAGCAAGATGCTTGAAGTCTGGGACACACTGGAGGAGCTCTGGGCACTGAAGTGGTAATGGACAGGGGAGTGGTCACTCCCCTTTCCTTTGGTCAGTTTCCCTCCAGAGCAGGGCAGAAGGGGTCCCTGAACCGGTGTAGACTGATTTATGCAAGGAGGGCAGCATCTGTGCCCTTCAAAGCATTTCCAGAGACTGGGGGAGGCTACCCCTCCCCAGCCTGTAACACCTATTTCCAAAGGGAGAGGGTGAAACACCCTGCTCTCAGAGGAAATGCTTTGTCCATGTCTGTGAGGTGGCAGCAGCTGTAGCTGCAGTGCAAACCTCAGAGAACTGCTTTGGCAGTACTGGGGGTCCATGGTGGAGCCCCCAGGATGCATGGTATTGGCTCCCCAATACCATGTTTGGAATGGGGGGCAATTCCATGATCTTAGACATGTTACATGGCCATATTCGGAGTTACCATTGTGAAGCTACATATATTGACCTATATGTAGTGCACGCGTGTAATAGCATCCCCACACTCACAAAGTCTGGGGAAATGGCCCTGACCTCACACTTAGTAGCTTTGCACCTAATCTTCAGCAAGTGAAGGTTAGTTATATAGGTGACTTATAAGTTACTTAGGTGCAGTGAAAATGGCTGTGAAATAGTGTGTGCACTATTTCACGCATGCTGCAATGGCAGGCCTCTGCAAGAGTTTGTCTGAGATGCCTATGGGTGGCAAAAGAAATGCTGCAGCCCATATGGATCTCCTGGAACCCCAATGCCCTGAGTATCTAGGTACCATATACTAGGGACTTGTAAGGGGTGTCCAGTATGCCAATTGAAATTGGCAAATGAAGTCACTGGCCTACAGTGACAAATTTAAATGCAGAGAGAGCTTAAGCACTGAGGTTCTGGTTAGCAGAGCCTCATTGACACAGGTAGGCATTATACAGGCATACATATTATGCCACAAACTATGAGCACTGGGGTCCTTGCTAGCAGGATCCCAGTGAGACAGGCAAAACACACTGATATATAGGTTTTTATCTATGAGCACTGGGGTCCTGGCTAGCAGGATCCCAGTGACACAGTAAAAATACACTGACACACACTCATTAACAGGCCAAAAATGGGGGTAACCATGCTAGAAAGAGGCTACTTTCCTACACCCATTCAAACATATCTCTAAGCCAATCAGTGGAGCTGGGGGTTGTACACTCATCCATTTAATGGTGATGTGCCTTTTTGCCAACAGCAGGCCGAACAGAAGGAACTCGTGGCTGAGTTTCTTTTTCACTGGGGTCCAGATGAGTGCCAGCTGTACAATTTGTGGAGAACGTGGTACCTCCCATCAAATCACCTTATTTAAAGTCTCCAACACTATTGTCCAGTATGGCAATATCACAGAACACTGCCACACCACATGCACAAAGTCTGCCGCAGGAGAATCACATTGAGATGAGCAAGTGGCATATATCTTCTGTACAGTAGTAGGTGTAAGGTATGCCTGGTGTGTAAAGTTGTACTGTGTCAGCTTAAAATGTGCATTAGAATTCACTATCCCCCTTCATGAACCTGTTCCCATTCTCGGGTGATGAGTGACTCGCCCAGCGTGTGTTCCCATTTCACCTGTGCCTTGGGCACATTTTTTGGCAGGTCTGCTCTCAGTGTGCGGTAAAGATGCGAGATCAGTCTGCTTGCCCCATCCAATGTGAGCAGCCCAGCCAATGTCTGTGAGGGTATTGTTTCCTCAGGGAAACAAGGCCATATTTCTTGTGCTGTTGCCTGTATCTTAACATATTGCAGTTATTGCCTGGGACCTAACGTAAATAATCCTCCCGTGTCTACCCATGTGATAAATGGACCACTGAGATATAAATCTCCCAGGAATCTGCCGCCACCAGCTCTCCAATGTCGCACAGATATCACCTCAGGTATTCTCGCAAATGGTTGTAGCACCCAGAATGGCATATCTTGCGCATATGATGCGCAACGCATGACTCATAACTGCCCATTCCCAAACCCAGCAGCTACAATAACAGCTACAATTAGTAAAATGGCTCACAGTCATTATTGGGAGCATACACATTCAACATGAACAACTCATGCCCATCAAAATCACACACCTCCAAGTCACGTACAGCCATCCAGATCCATAATGTGTCTCCTGTAATGGAAGGGTACCCTAGAAGCCACCCAAATTAGTGAGCCTCGGTCATACCCAGAATATGAGTTTGCTTATAATTGTCCTCATCAGGGTTTACAGAGGCTAAGAAAACAATCTTTCCACACATGTGTATCCTGTAGGAATGCCACAGAGACCCCATAGCACTCTAGTTACGCAAAGACCCTTCATCATTTCACCAGCTGGGTGCGTCCCCTGACATTCCATGCTAGAAATTTAAACACTTCATCGGCCATAATCATCACATTTTATCACCATATCTTGACTAGCCTGCCAAGAGTTGATGTCCCCAAACCTCTCTCCATGGCCCCGCAACATGAGGTTGCAGTGTTCCCATCCTTATAAGCAGAATTTGTCTTTCTCTCCCAACTTCCCCCACCCCTTGGGCAGTAAAGCAAACACACACTGCTTAAACCTAGACAGTGCAGAAACTAGTGTCCCCCACCCCATTCCCGCTGGTACTATAATCAACTCAAAAAGAGAGATATTAAAAAAATAACAGAAGTATATGCTGCGCAAGGAGTCAGTATGCCATTGGGGCTGCAAGGCAGTGGTTCTCATTCAGTCCTGCCAGCGCTTGTGCCCATTAAAAACCTATTGTTCTGCCAACCTGATATAATGTGAAACAGATACAATAATAAACTTCTCCCCCCCTTGTATTAACAAGCATATGACCCAATGGCAAAATATAATTCAAGGATAGTTCAATTAGTTCCACCAGGAGTAACACAAAGTTTGCTGTCACTAATCAGTAAATGGTGGTCACAGCACACCAGGCACCACTGTACCAGATAGTATTTTGGAATTACACAGCATTGTAGTCTTATGGCACTGTTCTATAGGTACCACGGTGGACCGCCATCTGGGCCATCTGTGCCATCTGTGCCATCTGTGCCATCTGTGCGGCGTACCCCATGGTTCGTCCCTCAGCCCTACCCTCTTCAAAGTCTACATGGCCCGCTCGCTAACATCGTCCAATCCCACAACCTCAACATCATCTCACATGCCAACGACACTCAGCTGATCCTCTCCCTCACCAAGGACTCCGCCAAGACCTACCTCCGTGAAGGAATGAAGGCCATCGCCGAATGGATGAAGAGCAGCTGCCTCAAACTCAATTCCGACAAGATGGAAGTCCTCATCTTCGGCTCCACCCCCTCCGCATGGGATGACTCCTGGTGGCCTGCGTCTCTTGGTACCACTCCGACTCCCACCGACCACGCACGCAACCTAGGATTCATCTTGGACCCCTCACTATCCATGACACAGCAAGTCAACACCATCTGCATGCTCCGAAAGATCTACAAATGGATGCCCACCGAAACCAGAAGAACAGTCACCCAAACCCTCGTAAGCAGTAAGCTGGACTACGGCAATGTCCTCTATGCAGAAACCACGGGCAAACTCCAGAAGAGGCTGGAACGCATCCAGAACGCCTCCACACGCCTCATCCTGGACATCCCCACCACTGCTACAACACAGACCACCTGAAAAACCTGCACTGGCTTCCAATCAACAAGAGAATCAGTTTTAAACTCCTTACCCACGCTCACAAAGCACTGCAGAACACCTGATCAGAATACCTCAACAGACGACTCGCCTACTACACCCCGACCCGGCATCTCCACTCCGCCGACCTCACCCTCATAACCGTCTCACGCATCCACAGAACTACAACCGGCGGTAGATCATTCTCGCACCTCGCCACCAAAACATGGAACACTCTTACATCCCACCTGCGTCAGATCAAAGACCTTCTTACCTTCAGGAAACTTCTCAAGACCTGGCTGTTCGAGCAGTAGCAGCACCTCCCCCTCCTTCTCCCCTCCTCAGTGCCTTGAGGCTCTCACAGGTGAGTAGTGCGCTTTACAAATTCCTGATTGATTGATTGATTGCTGTCCGTGCCTATTCCAGGGCTACCCTGTTGAACCTGGAAGGACTTCCAGGAGTCCAGCACCATCTTTGTGTCTCTGAGGGTGCCATCTGAACACAGTACTATTTGGCCCAAAGGACCTTCGTCCCCGGAGGATTTCCATCAGTTTTTTTCATTTTTTTAATTATGCTGAGTGATTCTGCACTATTGAGGAAGGTGTTCCATCACCAGATTGATTTTGGATGGGAGCTCCAGGACAATGTATTCATCCAGTCACTGGCCTTAGCAGCTATAAAAAACGAATGTACCTTTCCATTATGCACAACACAGAGCTTTGCTGGAAATATCAGGCTGTACACAGATTAAGGTCGCATAGCCTTTTCTTAGCATCCAGATATGTTTTGCATTTGTTTTGAACCTTCTAGAAAAAGTCCAGAAATATTGATACTTGTCGCCCCTCAAAAGCCAGTGGGCCTTTAATATGGATGTGCTGAAGAATTGTGTTGTAATCCCTAAAAACGGGTGCTAATGGCACGTGGCGGGGCAACAGGATTCAATATAGGGACCGGCGCTCAATGCGCCCTCTCGACTGAACATTTTCAATAATTGAGGTAGGCACATACCTTTACTGATACAATCTTCCAAGAAGAGCTCCACAGATGGGCCTCCTGCCCTCTCAGGGAAGCCCATAAATCAAAGGTTATTTCTGCTGGACCTTTTTGATAAGTATTCCATCCATTCCTCAATCCTCGCTGTCAGTTACTGTAGTGAGAATATAATGTCTCGTAGGGTGGTCACTTCCTGTTGCAGCTCTCCTACATTTGTTTCTGTGTTGTCATGTAGTCAGCAACACCTCGGAGGTCCACTCTTAGGAGGTTGAGATCAATGACCACCAAGTCTATCTTGGTGGCCAGCTCCGTGGGGGTACTCTTGATGGCCTCCAGCAGGTCTGCTAGTGGAAGGGCAGGGCTTGATTGCTTATTGATCTGTGCTCTCTGGTCAGTCAACGATCTCTCACCAGTTTTTTCCATTGGAGGGACCCGTCTGTGTGCAGTTCACAAATTTATTGGACTGGGCCTGGCATGGCCCTTTATCTTTCACCATGGTGATAAGACGTGGGCTTCCAGGTGTTCACTCCACCGTGGTCCTTCTTAGTTGTTTTGACCCCAGACTCCCGGTTCCTGCAATGATGGTGGCTTGCTTTCACTAAGGGGGTCTCAACTGGTCAGCCCACAAGTGAGGATTCCCTAAAGGGGAGTTGCTGAGATCAGCCCCCACACAGGTCCAACCAATTATTGCAGAAAGAATTCAGGGGTCTAAGGCCTTCAGAACACCTTTCTCCATTCATTGAGTAGTAGAAGACTACTGTCTCTCCAGGCCCATAGGTGACTATATATGAGGCGGCAAGTGTTGTTCCTGGACCCCTCACTCACTGTCTCATTCACCAAACATACTTTGGGTGCTTGAGTCCTGCAGTACTTTCCCTGAGCTCTTCCCAGAGTTACAGTCTATCAGGTCCTCAGGCACCAGGCATGCCTACATATCTGCTGCTCTCCTCCGAGGCAGGCACTGCTCAGCTCTTTCAGGGGCTGATGCCCCTCTTCAGTGGTCTGTCACCAAAGATAGATTTGGTCTTGGGATCTTCCAGATGAGTCTTCTTGAATTAAAGAGATGCTACTGGTGAAAGTCTCCCCCAGGGACCTTCCACCATGGAAGGGACACTGTGCACATTTACTTTTTGTGTATGCTTCATGGGTCTAGGCATGAGCACAGAGTTGTCTCTGCATAGGATTCCAGGTACAGTGGAGTGGCATAGAATGTAATAGTGTACAGTAGTGTGACATACACTGCAGTGTTGTACAGTAGAGTGGCATAGAGTAGAATAGGGTCCAGTGGAGCAGCATAATTTGGAATAGCAAAGAGTGGAGATGCATACAGTGGACTGGCGTAGAGTGCAGAGACATACAGGGTAGAGTCGAGTGGCATAGACTGCAGTTGCATACAGGGGAATAGTGTATAATGGAGTGCTGTAGACCGCAGGGGGTACAGAGGAGTGATGTAGAGTGCATTGGTATAAAGGGGAGTGATGTAGAGTCAAACTGAGCATAGTGGAGTGTCAAACAGTGTAGTGGGGTAGATTAGAGTGGTGTACAGTAGAATAGCATACAGTGGGAGGCAAAGAGTGAAGCTGCAAGGTATGGCATGTGGTAGAGTGTTTAGCGTATAGTGGCATACCGTAGAGTGTAGTGGTGTAGAATGGAGTGGCAGACAGTGGAATGAGGTATAGTGTAGTAGTATAGAGTAGAACAGCATTGAGTCTAGTGGTATAGAGTAGAAAAGCATATAGGCCCTCATTACAACCCTGGTGGTAAATGCCACCTAGAGCCGTGCTGACGGCCACCAACATACCGTGACCGCGGCGGTATACCACTATGGGTATTATGACCCACACTGAGAAATCCGCCACTATACGGACACCCACACAAGTCCGCCACACAAAAGGTCAGTAATAAATCAGCAGTACCAAAGCCCACACCTTTACGCCAACAGGAATAGGCCCACAGTATCAGGACCCATGAATCACCACGGCGGACTTTCAACTGCGGTAAACCATTGGCAGTACACACCGCTCAAAATACACACATACTTACAAAACTACACCACATTGGACAATTCAAACTACATACACCTGACACACATACACACACCACACCCCCACACCACTATAAAACACACACCCATGTTAGCCACAACCCTTTCAACGAAAAAATGATAGCAAACAGAGAGAGACAAGCCAGGAGCACCCACTCATTCAGAGCCACTAAACACCATCCCCCATACACCATCCACGCACCTCACAGCACACACCCCAACACATCACCCCACACATCCTCACACATATCACTCACACCACATCCATGGCACCCCAAAGACACCCCAGGTTTTCAGAGGAGTAGCTAAGGGTCATGGTGGAGGAAATCCTCCGGGTAGAGCCACAGCTATTCAGATCACAGCTGCAGCAGACATCCATTGCTAGGAAGATGGAGCTATGGCGGAGAATCATGGACAGGGTCAATGCCGTGGGACAGCACCCCAGAACAAGGGATGACATCATGACGAGGTGGAACAACCTACAGGGGAATGTATGTTCTGTGGTTGCAAGACACCAGGTAGCTGTACAGAGGACTGGTGGTGGACCCCCACCTCTTCTCCAACAACTAACAACATGGGAGGAGCAAGTCTTGGCGATCATGCATCCTGAGGGCCTCGCAGGAGTAGCAGGAGGACTGGACTCTGGTAAATCAATTCTTTACTACTTTATCCCCCCACCTGCATGCCATCACATACCCCCACCCTCACTCCCATCACTCCACCACCTCACATATACCCCACTATCAAAACCCACCCATCCCAATACCAAACCCTGCATGCCACAACAATCCATGGAACCCCATCACCTAACGTGCATGGACACCCATCACCACAGCATGCCCAGTAGAGAGAATCACCTAGCCCACAAAATCACCACGCACACAAGGCAAAGCTGACAGGGAAATCACAACCATAGAGGGAAACACACCCATGCACAAGATGGCAAACGCAGATACAATAACACTGCATTTGCATCCCCACAGGACCCCCCTTCTCAACGTCACCGGGGAGGAGTTGTCAGCTACATCCAGTCCCCCACAGAAGAGGCCCACAGTGACGACAGCAGCTCTGCACGCCTGGATCCCGATGACCAACCTGGCCCATCAGGGACCTCTGGACAGTCAGTTACCCTCCCACAGTCCTAAGCCACCACAGAGCCTTCCCCCTCAGGAAACACCACCACAGCACCCATCCAGCGGGCCCATGCCACTTTCCCCAGGACACTTCAATCAGCAGTGTGTCCACCACTACAGGGACCCCAGGCAACCCCACAAACCCAGGACGATCAGGGACCTGGGGTCAGTGGCAGTGGGCACACGGTTCAGGGGACAGAGGCACAGGCCAACAGGGAAGCTGGGAGGACTGCTGTGGGACAGGGGGAGGACAGGCCCAGGGAACCCACTCTCCAGGAGGCACTCACCAACATCCTGGGAGCATACCACTATTCCCAGGAGACATTGGGCCAGATACTGGCCAAGTTGCAGGAGACCCAGCGGCTGCAGGAGGGACAGTACCTGGGGCTCAGGGAGGACCTCAAACACATCTACACTACACCATCCTGGTCACCATTGCAGGGGTGCTTGCTGACATGGCCAACAACATGAGGGAGGCAGTGGCACACCAACGGACCCCTGACACTAGCCACACCAAAGAACAGCCCTTCACCTCCACCGGCGCTAGTGGACAGGAGGCCCGCCACAGGAACAACAGGCCACCAGCACCCCACCCCCTGTAGAAGAAGAACCACCACGCAAACAGTCCCTGCTATCCAGGCAGAAGCCAGAGAACATTGCCAAGGCTGCCGCCAGGAAATTAGACTCTCCTGATTGTCACCCTTCTGTCCCACTCTGTCACCCTGTCCACCTTGAACTGCCATTACTTCCCTTCCTATGCCCCCTTGGACAATGCACCTGTGATACCAATAGACTGGACTCAAACTGGACCTTCCTCCACCATCACCCAGGTCAATTGCACATCCCCCTCTACTTATGAGCACGTGAATAAACACCCTTGGAACAAATAGAAATCTGGAGTCTGTCAAATGAGTCAAATATGTATTAGTACAACATTATCAAAGCATTGCAAGTGATATGTGCAGTTATGTTTACATTGGAATTACATTTAGTATGCAGCAGTAAGCATACCAGGAGCCAGAGTGGGCCACAGAGATCTGAAAATAGAGATGCCAAAGGGTACAGTAAGTGACCATAGACATAGGAAAATCAGGCTGCCATGTACAATGTCCAACAGAAAACTTAAAAGTTGAGAGAGTTTCAGTGTCTTACCTGTGTGTCACTGGAAGTACTGCTGTATAATATTACTTCTGTTGTCCACACCTTTTCCTCTGCCTCCTCTTCCTCACTGTCAACAGGCTCCACCGATGCCACAAGACCATCTCCAGGCTCATCCTCCTGCAGAAAAGGCACATGGCATCTCAAGGCCAGGTTGTGCAACATGCAACATGCAACATGCAACGATGATCTGGCACACCTTCTTGGGTGAGTAGTCCAGGGATCCACCTGTCAGATGGAGGCACCAGAACCTGGCCTTCAGGAGGCCAAAGGTTCTTTTAATTATCCTCCTTGTTCGCCCATGTGCCTCATTGTAACGTTCCTCTGCCCTTGTCCTGGCATTCCTCACTGGGGTCAGTAGCCATGAGAGGTTGGGGTAACTAGAGTCACCTGCAAATATCGAGGGATACCTTTCCGACACAAACTAACCCTTAGGGACCACCCCATACCCAGACACCAACTTAAACTGGGTGGGGACCTTGGGCATCATGCACAGAGCCAGGATACTTGGCATTCACATGGGAGATGTACTGGTCCACCAAACATACCATCTGCACATTCATAGAGTGATAGTTTTTTTCTATTCCTGAACACATGTTCATTTTTTCTGGGGGGTGGGGGCAAATGCTACATGTGTACCACCAATGGCAGCAATGATGTTGGGGATATGTCCCAGGGCATAAAGGTCAGCTTTCACTGTGCCAAATCCTCCACCTGGGGAAATACGATGTAGCTGCGCATGTGTTTCAGCAGGCCTGACAACAATCTGGTCAACACGTTGGAGAACATAGGCTGTGACATCCCTGATGCCATGGCCACTGTTGTTTGGAAGGAACCACTTGCCAGGAAATGAAGCACTGACAGGACCTGCACTAGAGGGGGGATACCTGTGGGCTGGCGGATAGCTGACATCAGGTCTGGCTCCAATTGGGCACACAGTTCTTGGACTGTGGCCCGATCAAGTCTGTAGGTTAAGATAATATGCCTGTCCTCCATTGTCGCAAGGTCCACCAGGGGTCTGTACACCGGAGGATGGATGTCGCCATCTTATGTTCATCCTCATTGGTTGAAGCCTATGGAGGAAAACGGTGAGCTTAGGGTCATATTCACGCATCAATTGAAATATTGATGCTTCTTTTCCTTTACAGAACGTGTATGTGAATCCGAGAGTCAGTTGCTGTGCCAATGTCTGCTGTGATGCAGTTAGGTGCCATGGCCTGTGCCCCCCTGAAATGGCGGCTGCCGGACCTGTGAGGTGGGACAAGTGGAAATGAGGTAATTCCGCTGGCACTGTGCGCCGTTGTGGTAGGCAGTCGATGACCTCTGCGCAGCTTCGCATTGGTTCTCACTGGGCCCTCTGGGTTCCAGGAGCCAATAGCAATGTACGCTGGCGGTGACGGTATGCACCGCCGAGGACGTGACAGCCATTTCTATCTATTCACTTACTTGCTACCTGGCCTTCAACAGGAGAGGACCTATACTGCAAGTGCTGCTGTGACCTGTGTCTGGAATCAACAATGGCTAATGTGTCTGGGGAAAGGCCCCTACCTTCACTTCGGAGGAGTTGGAGAGACTGGTGGATGGGGTCCTATCCCAGTACACATTACTCTACAGTCCTCCAGACAAACAGGTGAGTACGCTGTGAGCATGATGAATGGGCCATGATTGTATGGAGTGTATTGTGTGTGTAAGCCACATGTAGGGGGGCTGAGGTGTCCTGGGCAGAGTGCAGCATGTATGGTGGTCAATGTATGTGCATCAGGGGATGGGAGGGATATGGTTGGCCATGGGTGTGACGGTCCGGACGGTTAACTAATTCCTTTTTCTGATGTCTTTTTCCTGCAGGTCAGCACCCATCAGAAAAAGGGTATTTGGTGTGCCATCGCCAAAGAGGTGGGGACCCTGGGGGTCTTTGACAGGCAGAGCACCCACTGCCGCAAACTATGGGAGGACCTGTGCCGCTGGGCAAGGAAGATGGCGGAGGCCCACCTGGGGCTGGCCTCCCAACGAGGAAGGGGTGCCTGTCGTACCGTGAGCCCCCTGATGTTCTGCATCCTGGCAGTGGCCTATCCGGAGTTGGATGGGTGCTTGAAGGCATCACTGCAGCCACAAGGGGGTGAGTACAGAATCTGAATCATGACTGTGTGCGTGTGAAGGTTTACCTGGGTGGGGGGTGTGGCCAAGATGGCGTCCGGAGCAGACGCTTTGTGGGAGCTCCGCTCGTGGCCCGATAAATATATGGCAAAATATCCAGTCCTGCGTGGCTTTGAAGCCATATCTGGGGTGTGCGGTGCTTCCCTGGATCGAAGGAAATGTTCACAAGCCCGAGGCAATGTGCTGCCTGCCTCGGGATGTGGACCCGGAGGCCGGGCCTGCGAGCGCCGGAGCCCTCGATGGGGCAACGAGAAGAGAGGTGCTGCCTGGTCCGCGATGCTGGCGCAGCTGCTTCTGGACTACTGAGGGCCAGGAAGCCTGGGTAGAAATGCAGAAGGCGTCCGCTCGGGAGCACGGCCGGCCGAGCCCCAGCATTGATGAGTGGACCCTGCGGGGGCCCAGGTGGAGTGGCGGACTGCGTCAGGGCTGCACCCGCGGTCGGAAGCGCAGTTGATCCGGCAGACGGTAACGGCTCTCGTGAAGGCAGTGTGGTGATCGAGAGGACGCGCTGCTGCACTGGAGTGCGGTGAAGGACATGTGCAGGCACTGCAGGTCTCTTTTGTGAGTCCAGGCCGCGGCAAGGCACCGAGCAGGATCGCCCTACCATAAATGGAGTGCACTGGACACAGGTAGCGGCGTGCACGATGGACAGCGGTGGCTGGAAGCCCCTTTTCCCTTATCTCCCCTTTCTGGTGGTTCTGGGGCCTGATCGGACGATACGGCAATGACATAGTGAGTACTAACAACGCCTCTACAGCTTGCAAGATTGGACTGAGGGTCACTGTAGCTACCCACCGAGCTGCACATTATTCAGTCATTATATGTTCCTGCCCACTGATACATGAGGACCTTTTGAAGTACTGTGCCATAGGTGGGGCCTTCCTGGTATCGCGCTGCGCAGCGGAATTGGGCATCGGAGGCGGCCCACCTGGGACATAGAGCACGCAGACCCTGGGATCACCCTGCAACACACTGAAAACAAAGGTTAAACCTGGCCCAGAAGTGAACACCAGCACATAGCTTGCTGCGATCTGCGCCGTGGATCGGTCTCCTGGCACGGGATCATGACAGTGCACAGATTGGTGGTCTATCTCCTTTGGGTGCAATCATGGTTGAACCAAAATCGACCAAGGTGCGACATAACGCAGATGGGGGCGTCCCTCCCCTGGCAGGTGCTTCAGATGTTCAAGTCACCACTCTACCCCAGGTGAGCGAAAAACTGCGCGCTCACTCCCCACAGTTTGACAAGCTGCTACAAGCAGTGATGGACACTAAAACCTTGTTGGAGGGGAAAATAGACTCAGTTGCGCTGGAAGTCACCCTACTCCATATGGATCACCGTCAATTAGTAGATAGAGTCCCCATTACTGAGACGGTGCTCAGCATGGCTCAACCGGACATTAATAACATGAAAGCTCAAATACAACGGATGGAGGAGGTAATTACTCAACTGCAGCGCACGGCTGAAGATGTAGAGGGCAGTTCGAGATGAAACAAAGTTAGATTCCTGGGATTCCCTGAACAGGTAGAGACACCTAAAGCTGAGGTGTTTTTGGAACGTTGGCTGACATACACAGTATTGATGCATGACGCTCCCTCTGCATTGGTGGTAGAACGGGCTCACTGGGTCCGGGGCAGGCCGCTGTGCACGGGGGTCCCACCTCGACCCCTAATCACCCGTTTCCTCAACTACCGTGACAGAGATCAGATCCTTCAAAGCTTCAGATCTCTAGGCCCCGTTTGAATGGACAGTGTCATCACAGCATACCCTGACTATACTGGGCAGGTGCAACGTAAACGGACCTCGTTTGCAAAAGTTAAACAACTGCTCCGCAAATGTAATATTACTTATTTGCTCCTGTTCCCGGCTCGCCTCCGGGTGATGGATGGAGAAAGGACCCTCATCTTCCCGACCCCGGAGGATGCCTGGACATGGCTGCACGCCAAAGGCCTGGTGGATCCGACCAAAGAGGATACCAGACAGAAGGACTGTATTACCCCTCACTCCCGCAGGAGGAAAAGAACCGGGGTAGAGGCGCACCCGTCAAGGTCACAGGCGGCAGATGATCAAGCACAAGTCTTGAAGGAGGCCAGCCTATTCGTGGGGTCGCAACCCACAAGTCGCCGAGAGACTAGAATAACTGACTCGGGCTCACCACAAAGTAGTCCTAGCCCGCCTACCTCCCCGCTGTTATGTGTCCCGGACCTCACCCCGCGCACGGCCAATGACATTTGAAACTGCGGATTGTCGCACCTAAGTTGCAACTTCTTCAGACAAGAGAATCATGGTAGTCAAAAAGGATCAACACACGCTCGTTCATGGGCCTGCAGGTGAGGGCGGACAGCTTTCTTGTATGCGAAACGGGGGCCGTGCCCATGGTCTTGCGGGTTTGTGTTCTCATGGGAGTCCAAGTCGCTTCACTCCTCATGGGTGTTGGAACACCTGTGACCATGCAGGAGCACAATTTGACTAATGCGGGCCGCAGCCTGCGTTCCCCACATCTTTTCTGACTACACCCCCCCACACCCACATGGGTCTCCGAACAGAACAAGTTCGAACAGTTGTCTATACTGTTACCGGTTGTGCCAAAACGTTTCAAGTTGGGCTTAGCCCCATAAGTTTTCTTTTCCACAATATTCTTTCTCTATCTTTGTTTCTTTTCTTGCTCATGGGGGGGTGGATGGGCTTAGGGGGTTGCGGGGGGTGCCGGCCGGGGTGACTTGGGTTACCACCCGACCCGATCTCGCTGCACAGCGGTATATGGCTGGCTGCGCTTTCCCGCACGCTAATCAACATGACTACATATAGGGCCTGATTATGACCCTGGCGGACGGCGGAGGCCGTCCGCCAAGGTACCGCCGCTGAATGACTGCACCGCGGTCAAAAGACCGCGGCGGCCATTTAGACATTTCCTCTGGGCCGGCGGGCGCTCTCCAAAAGAGCGCCCGGCGGCCCAGAGGAAATGCCCCTGCAACGAGGACGCCGGCTCAGAATTGAGCCGGCGGAGTTGCAGGGGTGCGACGGGTGCAGTTGCACCCGTCGCGTATTTCAGTGTCTGCTTAGCAGACACTGAAATACTTTGCGGGGCCCCCAGGGGCCCCACGGCACCCCCTACCGCCATCCTGTTCCTGGCGGGCGAACCTCGTTCTTGGGATTATGCAGCAGCCAACCAAGTCTGCAAAGAACAACTGCTCGATTAATGGACATGAAGATCTGCAAAGGAAGGGGACCAAGTCCAGAAGTCGAAACACGTTCCAGGAAGGACAGGAGCACCTTACAACCCAGAAGAGGGGGCAAAAGAAGAGTCCACAGTTAGTCGAAGACCGCAGAATTTCACCTTAGGAAGATGCTAGTGGGTTCTTGTATGATGCAAAAGATGTCTCACAGCGTGAAGATTGTTTCAAACAAGATTTAGGGGGTGATTCTAACTTCGGCGGGCGGCGGAGGCCGCCCGCCGAAGTTCCCCCACCAAAATACCGCTCCGCGGTCGAAAGACCGCGGAGGGTATTTTGGGATTTGCCCTGGGCTGGCGGGCGGCCGCCAAAAGGCCGCCCGCCAGCCCAGGGCAAATCAACCTTCCCACTAAGATGCCGGCTCAGAATTGAGCTAGGCAGACACTGAAATACTTTGTGGGGCCCTCTTACGGGGGCCCCTGCCGTGCCCATGCCATGGAACCGCCAGGAACAGGATGGCGGTAGGGGGTGTCAGAATCCCCCATGGCTGCGCCGCCATGGGGGATTCTAAGGGCAGCGGGAAACCGGCGGGAGACCGCCGGTTTGCCTCTTCTGACCGCGGCCGAACCGCCGCGGTCAGAATGCCCTGCGGGGCACCGCCGGCCTGTCGGCGGTGCTCCCGCCGACCCTGGCCCTGGCGGTCTTAGACCGCCGGGGTCAGAATGACCCCCATAATATCTTGACATGGAAAGTGAGAGGCATGGCTGGCATCTCTTAGCGCAACAGCATACACGCATATCTGAAGCACCACAAAATACTCATAGCCATATTGCAGGAGACACACCTCACATCAGTAGACCTTAATGCTGTTGGTAGGAGGTGGTCTGGATTGTATACGGCACCGGGGCATCAGAATATGCTAGGGGAGTCATGGTGTGGATTGCTCCAGGAGTCCCCTACACGGTGGAGCACAGCATAGTGGACAAGGGGGGCAGATTTGTCCAGCTTGAGGGGTCCCTGGATGGGAGACTGCTGGTTATAGTGGGTCTATATGCTCCAAATGTTAAGCAAGGGGAATTTCTGTTAACCACTGACTCACGTTTATTAAGGGATCCGTCGTTACCTAGTATATGGGGTGGGGATTTGAACTGCGTACCATGTATAGACATGGACAGATCTCACCCTCCTCTCACGGGTGTACCTAGTAGGAGGACCTCCCAAATACTGCAGTCTTGGTTGTCAGATCGAAGGCCTGACTATATGTGGAGGTACTCACAACCATTGGATAGGGAATAAACCTTTTCAACCCCGGTCCACTGTCTTTACACCCGAATAGATTTGTTGCTTAGTTCCCACAGACTGACACACACCTTGACCAGCGCCACATATATGGCAAAGACCATATCAGACCACTGCCCTTTGATAGCATCCATTCAATTTAGAAGAATGCACACACGTATTCCCTCCTGGTGCCTCCAACCAAGCCTGCTGCTAGACCCTCCGTTTCCTAAGGAACTGGCTGATCACATAACTGCTTACTTCACACTTAATGCTTGGACAACATCTTCCCGGGCCAATGAGTGGGTTGCACATAAGGTGGTTCTAAGGGGCTTGTGCATGTCAGTGGCTGGGGGGTGCAGCGTACATTAACGCTGGATCTTTGAAAGACTGAGAGGGAACACCGGGCGGCGGAATGCGGGGTTGCAGGGAGCACAGTTGTAACGGAAGAACTCAATACGGTACGCGCACAGTGGACTGAGGTAGACTCACGTCTGCGACAATATGATTACCGCCACTGTGTAGCTCGCGTGCACTCTGAGGGGGTTCGTTCTGGCAGACTGTTGGCCTGGTTGGTCCCATAGGGGCTATTCGACTTGACACGGGAGTCAAAGTTAATACTCAATCAGAAATTAATGAAGCTTTCAAAGGATATTATAGTGCTCTATACAAGGCACGTCCCCCCCCCCTTCCTCAGAACAGCTGGGAGATTTCTTTAAGGAGCTCCATCTGACTCGCCTCATTGAAATGCAGGTGCAAGACTTGGAGAAACCAATTGACCTCGAAGAGATTCAGCAAGCCTTACGCCAATTGGCCCATAATAAAGCACCAGGCAGTGATGGCTTGCCCGCAGAGTACTATAGTACATTCTCTGCACAAACTCTCACACCATATCTAGACATGCTGAGAGAGGCCTTCAGTGTAGGCCGACTTCCAGAGTCGCAGTGGGAGTCAGTAATAGTGGTACTCCCTAAACCGGGTCGTGACCCTCTAGACGTCGGTCATATCGCCCTTTATCACTGTGGAATTCGGATTGCAAGTTATTGGGGAAGGTGTTGGCTAACCGCCTACTCCAGCTGATGTAATCACAGATACATTCAGACCAATCTGGCTTCATATCTGGCCGCAACACCTTCATTAATAAACGTGCCTACTGAGGATTATGGCAGATACCCCAGAGCTGGAATACAAATGGATAGTAGTATCGTTAGATATTGAGAAAGCATTCAACACTCTCGGTTGGCCCTTTTTGATGGAGGCATTGAATCAAATAGGGTTTGGTAAAACACTCATTAGGTGGATTAAGGTTTTGTACTCTGACCCGATGGCGAACGTTAAAATGGGTGGAACCATATCTGATGGGTTTAATATCGAAAGGGGCACAAGACAAGGTTGCCCTCCTTCGGCAATACTGTTTGCACTGGCGATCGAACCCCGGGCCTGCGCTTTACTGTGGTGCTACACCACTTTTAAATACCTTGGGGTGAATGTGTACCATGATGCAGTGGACCTTAAAGAGGGCAATTTGGGGCATGTCCTTAGGTCTGTTAGAGGCTCTTACTCTCATGGCTACTGTATTATTTTTCTGCACTACCTCTGATACTCCCCGGGCCTTTTTTCAGAGTCCTGGCCAGTCTGTTGACTGATCTGGTGTGGGGCAATGGGCGTGGGCATGTGGCCCTAACAAAAATATATCTGCCACTTACACAGGGCAGTTTGAGCGCTCTGCACTACGAGTTGTACTTTGCAGCTGCGCAGATTCAATGGGTGGTGTACTGGCTGCAGGACCCCCTGTGTTCTGAGGCGCAGACGGTACTTACTATCTTGGGACACACTAACGTGCTACGTTGGTTACTTGTTCATGATGGTCCGCTGCCCTCACGCACTACCCTATTGAATGTGGCTTGCTGGGCTTGGCATCGGTATGTGTCACTTGGGAACCGGACCACACAATACTCCCCCAGGAGTCCCCTGATGGCCGTCCCGAATATTGGGATGGTAGCCAGAAGGCACAGACTGATGTCATGGCCCGCAAAAGGCATATAAACGATAGGGGACTGTGACCGGCCAGGGTCAAGGACGACACGATGAGGTAGGGTTGGTTGATATTCTAGGTGTACTTTATTGGATTTAGAAATGTTTGGCGTGACATATAATGGATTTTCTTGTGCGGTTTCTTCTTTCAGTGTCCTTCTTCTGGCTTTTCACCTCTTCCCTGGTTTTCTTTCTTGCAGGGCTCCCAGGAAGCGCATGTAAGAAAAGAACAAGAGAAGGTACCGGTAAGTTCCTTTTCTTTTATCTTCTGGCTCTTTTCTTTCCCTACCCTGCATTTCTTTCTCCTTAGTCGTACTGTAGGAATTTTCTCTCCCTCTTGTTCTAATTTCTTTTTTTCTCCTTTTCTCTTCCACTTCTATCAATAGATGGGTATTGCCATTTCTACCTCTCACTCCCTGGAAGCACTCTCTATCAGTGGTTCCTTTTCTTATTTCTTCTCCTCTACTGTCTTTTCTGTGTATTACTTTGTGTCTTTCTGTTTTTATAACTTCTGTTGGGTTTCCCTTTTAGCTGGGTTTATTTTCTTTTCTTTACTTTTCTTTTCTTTTCTTTTTTTTTCTTTTCTTCTCTCTTTTTTTCTCTCAACTATTTGCAGGTGCAGACGTAGTGTAGGTGACTCTGCCCTTTTCTTTTCCCTGAATGTTGATATCTGTTTTCCTTCCCTTATTTTTCTACCCAGTTTCCCACTTACCCGTGCCTCTCCTTCCACTTTCCCCACCCAACCACCCTTGCTCCCCGAGTTTGTTCCCGAGACGCACCTGTGGTTGCCACGCTTCTCCTGAAGCGTGGCTGGTGGACTCGCTTTACGCTTCCTGGGACGCCGGGGTCTTAGGTCCGAAGTTCGACTCTTTTTCTCCTGTTGACTTTCATTGGTTGACGCCGCCTTCTTTTTCCGCACTGCTGCTCCTCACTCCTCCGGTGCGCAACCCTGTCTTCCCGGACACCGGCTTTTAGCTTCTCTCGTCCCGCGCAGCAACTTCCTGGCTCCTCCTGTGCTGCCAGAATAGATTCCTGATTTGCTGCCTCGACGTGAGGAACCGGGGTATTCACAACAGCGCCAGCACAAGCTGGGTTTGTGAATGGGTCGCATTGTGCCGGCCCGTCACAAGGACACTTTTTGAGGAGGGACACTTCTTGCCTTATGCAGAACTGGCAAGTGCCCATGATCTGGGACAAGGTTGGTTCAAAGCGTACGGGGGTTATGCCAGCTAGTACGCTTCACTTGAAAATGTGGGGACCATGAACCCCCAACAGCTCCTATCCTACACGACTTACTAGACGGCTTGGACACAAAAGTTAATATTTTAAGGATATATAGAACCTTGCTGGCTCATCCAGAGCAAATACAAGAACAGGCAAAGGCCAAATCGGATGGTGTCCTGACCGCGCTATTGACACAGCGGGCATGGAGCATGGCACTTGTTTTGACGCACTAAGGGGGTCATTCCGACTCCCGCCGGCGGCGGTAACCGCACGCCCGGCGGGAGCCGCCGAATGACTGCACGGCGGTCAAATGACTGCGGCGGCCATTCTGGCTTTCCCGCTGGGCTGGCGGGCGACCGCCAGAAGGCCGCCCGCCGGCCCAGCGGTTAAGCGCCTTCAACGAGGAAGCCGGCTCCGAATGGAGCCGGCGGAGTTGAAGGCGTGCGACGGGTGCAGTGGCACCCGTCGCGATTTTCAGTGTCTGCTTGGCAGACACTGAAAATCAATGTGGGGCCCTGTTAGGGGGCCCCTGCAGTGCCCATGCCATTGGCATGGGCACTGCAGGGGCCCCCAGGGGCCCCACGACACCTGTTACCGCCATCCTGTTCCTGGCGGTGAAAACCGTCAGGAACAGGATGGCGGTAAGGGGGTCGGAATCCCCATGGCGGCGCTGCAAGCAGCGCCGCCGTGGAGGATTCCCTGGGGCAGCGGGAAACCGGCGGGACACCGCCGGTTTCCCGTTTCTGACCGCAACTGTACCGCAGCGGTCAGAATGCCCATGGAAGCACCGCCAGCCTGTTGGCGGTGCTTCCACGGTCGTTGGCCATGGCGGTCGGTGACCGCCAGGGTCAGAATGACCCGCTAAGTCTCCTGGAATCCTCGATTCAGATACATGCAGTTCAATTACCTACACCAAACATACTTATCTCCACATAGGCTCTGTCGTATGTTCCCTCAGGTGAACCAGGAGTGTCCGAGATGTGGTGTTTCGGATGCCACTTTCTTCCACATGATGTGGGAATGTCCCCCAGTGTTGAGTGCATGGCAGAACATAACCTCATTGATGGCTGACTGGGTGGGTCACCCTCTATCTCCCACACCCGAATCCTGTTTACTTATGAACCAACAGAGATCCAGAGGGAGGAAACCGGTACATAGATGCATTGATCTGGCATTTGTTATATTTAAGCGCCTCCTTGCGATGTATTGGAAGGCGTCAAGTGTACCGAACGAACACCAATGGTCGAGGGACCTGTTGCGTTGGACGAGGGGGGAAGCACAGGTGCTGCACTCCCTCCAGGACAGAGGGGTGCTGATTAAAGGGGTTGACACGTGGGACTCTCTCATTATCCGGTTGGAGAATAAAGATGACACCCGACTGCTGTGAGGCTTCCACAGATTTGTTTACACATGACACTTAAGCACTTGAGATAGGGGCATAACGGTGAAAGTTTGGTGCATATCTGAAGTACCCCTGTTGCTACCTAACATCTCACACCAGTGTTGATTTACGAGACCCATATGGGGCAATAATGCAATAGGCCTTATAAGTGACATATTTATTACTGGGTGATAAGGGCACCGCATTCCTCTACACTCTACTCAGAAATATGCATGACATGAAACCCGCCCCAGCAGTCTGCCGCACTTCTCCTCCCTACTCCTGCTTCTCCCCCCACTCTGGGCACCTCTTCCCAGCTGGGATGTCCTCACCCCCTCCGTGTGTGATGTTTCACGAGCAATTATCTTATTTCGTTACTGTATGTTTCTATACTTTCCCTTCTCTTCCTTTTAGTTCTTTGATTATGAATATTTGCTCACTACAGGTTGCACTAACTTATGTTGGCACAATTATGTGCGCAGTAATATTGTACCTGGATGCATATTCAGACTGTTTTGTGATAAAAAGCAATAAAAAGATTTTTTTAAAGAAAAGGTTTACCTAGGTGGGGGATGTGGGCTGTGGGTGCCCCTAGGCCAGAGAGAACATGGCAGGGTAGTTCCATTGTTGGGTAGGCTCCGAAGCACTCCTACCCCAATAGTGTTAGTTGCCATCCACTAATGGGCAGGGTCCTGTGGGTTTCAGGTGTGCAGCTAATGGCGTTAGGCAATGTACCTCATGGGCTGGTGACTAGCTTTGTAACTGGTAGTGCGTGGCCTAGTGCATAGGGCTGCTTCCTGTGTGTTGTATACGCCAACGGTAGTGTTGTTGCTGGCATTGACCAAGTGTATCCTCTGTCTCTCCCCCCCTTTTTGTTTTGTCACCCTGTCCTTGTGTGCATTAGAATCATCTGGCGGAGGAGCAGAGGCACTGGAGACGGAGGGAGCTGCATCTCACATGGGCCTAAAGGCCGAATCCACCGATGGTGAGGGCACCAGTGGGATGGAGGGTGAGGATATCACCATGACAGGGACAGGGGAGGAGACGACAGACAGCGATTCTTCCTTCGATGGAAGCTCCCTGATGGGTGCGGACACCTCTGTGCCCACCCCAACAACAGGTACAGCCGCCACGCCCCCCCACCAGCACCACCCACCCAGCAGCCCCTCAGCGTGTTTCCCGTGCCTGCTCACCCAGGAGGGTGGGCATCTCCTTAACCCCAGGCACCTCAGGCCCTGCCCCAGTCAGCCCTGCTGCCCTCAGTGAGGATGCTATTGACCTCCTGAGATCCCTCACTGTTGGGCAGTCAACCATTCTGAATGACATCTAGGGTGTCAAGAGGCATTTGCAACAAACAAATGCATACCTGGAGGGCATTCACTCTGGTGTGGTGGCCCAACATAGAGCATTTCAGGCTCTGGCCTCAGCACTGATGGCAGCCATTGTCCCTGTTTCTAGCCTCTCCCTCCAACTTCCTCTACCTAGTTCCAATCCCCTCAACCACATCCTATCCCAAGCACACCTTCAGACCAGCATTCACCCAAATCAACACACAAAAGTGGCTCAGGCAAACACAAGCACCACACTTCATCTCACAGGCACTCACACAAGCACCATCCCCATGCAGACACACCAACATCCACTGCCTCCATTGTGTCCCCCTCCTCCTCGTCCACCTCCCTCCCAGTAGCGCCTCCACTCACACCTGCATGCACTACATCCTCATCCACTACCTCCATCACCAGCACGCCCATCACTACACACCCCTCACTGGCAGTCACCACCCATCCATGCACACGTCCCCTGTGTCCTCTCCCAGTCTGTCTTTGACCCCTCCTCCCAAAGTACACTAACACAAGCACCCACCCACCCAACAGCCATTCACCTCACAACAGCATCCTGCCCATGCACCTGCACCCAAACACACCCAGACTGACACCTTCTACAACCACTCCCTTTTCCTCCACTCCCAAACCCTCTCCATCTTCCCGCCCCAGTGCATCTAAGAAGATTTTCATGGCAAACATTGACCTCTTCCCTATCCCTCCCCCATCCTTCCCCTCGGGGCAGGGTGTCTAGAACCCAGACCAGCACCTCAGCCACCAAGTCACCGTCTTGAACTCATAGAGGCTCAAAGGGGGCACCCATCTGCCCAGCCAGTGTGCCACCAACCCCTGCAAAGAACAAAAGCATTCCACCACCTGCCAAGGTGAAGAAGGGGCCAGCATGCAGAAAGGACAAGGAGCACGCACCACCCAGTAAGGCCTCTTCAAAAGCTCCAGCTGCCAGAGCCAAGGTGACACCACGATCTGCCAAGGTGAGGAAGAGACAGAAAACACCAGGCAAGGCACTTCAGCCTATTAGCAGCCGTAGCCGCCGGCGGATAGAGTCCAGCCCTGCCTCCGTGGACTATCATGCAACCTGGTCCCTACAATTCTTGTGCCTCAGACACCCAGGTGAGGGACTGTGAACTGCCACACCCCAAGTGCTGCATCACTGGGCACAAAGCCCCCTCCAGAACCAGTGGAGAAAGGCATCCACTCACCCAATCCTTTGCAGGATGAAGCAGACAGGGCACAAGGCCCCCTCCAGAACCAGTGGAGAAAGGCATCCACTCACCCAATCCTTGGCAGGATGAAGCACACTGGGCACAGGCCCTCTCCAGAACCAGTGGAGAAAGGCATCCACTCACCCAATCCTTGGCAGAATGAAGCACACTGGGCACAAGGCCCGCTCCAGAACCAGTGGAGAAGGCATCCACTAGAGAGACTGTGGCTTTGCACTCCCCAGGACCAAGCAGTGGGCAAACCACCCACTAGAGACACTTGTGAGACTGTGGCTTTGCACTCCCCAGGACATCGCTGTGGGAAAGACACCCACTTGAGAGACTTCAAAGACTGTGGTTTTGAACTCCCTAGGAGCAAGCTGTGGGCAAACCACCCACTGGAGTGACTTGAGAGACTGTGGCTTTGCACTCCCCTGGACCAAGCAGTGGGCAAACCACCCACTGGAGTGACTTGAGAGACTGTGGCTTTGCGCTCCCCAGGACATCGCTGTGGGCATGGAGCCCCCTCGAGGAGCAGTGGTGTTCTTCCATCTTCCGCTGAGGTGCCCCCTCTTCCCTGTCCCCCTGAGGTGCCTGTGTGTTTACGAACTGATGCCCCTGCAGTGTTCTCTTGGTATTGAGGCAGGAGTCAAGTGTATGGTGTTGTGGGTGAGGGTGGAGGTGGGGGTGTTGCGTGTTGCGTGTGTGTGTCATTCTCTTTTTCCCCCCTCCCCTACGTGCTAGGTGCAGCACTCACCGTGGTCTTCGCTGCCGCCTTTCAAATTCCTGGTAGATGATTAGACAGACCAGCATGGGCAGGACCTGTAGCTCGGGCTCCATAGCGTCCTGGTTCTTCATTGAGTGTCGAGAGGTGAGTGGTTTCCCTTCCAAGTCCTGTTTCTGCCTTGCTTTTGATGGCGTTGGTACTGCCCCGGAAAAGCTTGCGAATAGGCGGGTTGTGATGTAGTGGGCGGTACATTGTCTTCTGCCTGTCTGTTGGCGGTGACCTCCCCGGTGTCTGTTGCTACCGCCGTGGCGAACGGAGTGTTAAAGTGACTGTGTTGGTGGTGTCCACCGTGGTTGTGATCCCATTTTTTATACTTTCAGCCTGTTGGCGGTATTACCGCTGCTTCAACACCGACCGCCAGGGTTGTAATGAGGGCCTATATTCCTAATTATATTCCTACGCCAGGACCTTGAGAAAGCAACATCAGATTTAGATCACAGCCTTCACAAAGCTGAGAAAAGACTTGAGCAGGTTGAAACCTTCATTGCCAAAGCACGTGAACAAGATGAATTGAAAGAAAGGGTAACATCATTGGAGAAACATTTCATAAGCATATTGGAAAAGCTGGAAGACAATGAAGATGATCCTAGAAGGAGCCACGTTAAACCAACAATAAACATCTGTCCTGACACTCAGAGAGATCTCTAGCTGTGGAGCATCCAAAGAAACATAGAAAATTGAAATCTTTTCTTGTAAACTTTCCAACACAACATATGTGGTGGTCTATCTGGCCTGGTTTGGCCTTGCCTGCCCCCCTCCATTGCACCAAAGTAGCCTGATCACATAATGTACAGTAACAAGAACAAGTTAACCCTCCATTTTGGATTTTCGTATGTTCACTATGGTCACAATTAAAGATGTTTTCGTGCATGATAAGAAGCCAGTTAGCAGTTGTGTTCCAAGGTAGATAGGGAGCTCCTGCCGAGCAGCAAGTTAAGTAGCATGGATAATATCTTTATCAAATTATGGGTTGTCCATATATTTACTCTTCAAAAAAGCACCCCAAATATTGATCCAACTTATAATTCCCAAGATAAAAGACTTATTAATAGTGTCAATAAATGTCCAGGGCCTAAGCACCCTGGTAAAAAGATGAAGTGTGTTGAACTACCCTTGCTGTGAAAATTTCTCAGAGAACCTTGCCTACTAAAAAAAAGACACAAAGGCTTCATTGATTAGTTTCCTAGCCAGTTTTACACAATGCAACCTCAAAGGCGAAAGTGGTGTTAGTCTTCCTACAAAGACATCTATAACTCGGATCTGCAACTATAGACAGGGCAAATACGATGGCAGGAAACATAGGAGGCATAAACAATCGCAAAATAACAGTCTTATGTATCTATGGCCCTAGTGAGGATAAAATACATTTTTTACCTCCCCGTTCTCCACAATCACCACTGTAACAGAAGACCTACTAGTCATTGGGGCAGCTTTAATACAATATCTACTGAAAACAGGTCAATCTACAGATAGGGATTATCATTAGAAGGTAGGACCTCGGCCTACACAATGTTTGATAGCTACAACACCTCCAGGAAAGGGACTATATGTCCTGCTCCAGATCTCACTTCAGAATCTACATTTGTCTTGTGAATAGAGCGATCTTTGACCTGGTCCTAAAAGATACCTGAGATGTAGGAATCTTGACAGATTACTCCCCAATTAGCTTGGCAATGGGGATACACAATTCTAAACCTCCAAAAGATAGACAATGGGGCAGATTTAAGAGCCCCTTGCAGCATGTAACAACACATTAGTGTCATTTTTTTTACACTAATGTGGCATTAGATGCCCAAAAACGCCACACCAGACTTACAAAGTGGTGCAATGCATGCATTGCGCCACTTTGTAACCCTTTGCACTGCATCATGCATGCACCATGCATAATGCACAGCGTTCCCCTGTTAGGGGGGCTGAAAAATAGTGCAAAGAAACCTAACAGATTTCTTTGCCACTTTTTTGTTGCACTTTTAAAGCCAGCTAAGAACAGGCATTAAAAGGAGGCACACCATTACTCATAATAGGCCTCAATGGGCTTGGCAGGATTAGCGTAAAAAAAATTGACGCTAATCCTGCAAAGCTCCAAACTAGTGTCAAAAATTGTAACACTATTTCCCTAACTACTGCCATGGTGCACTGTATCCTAAATACAGCGCACACACGGTGGTGTTAGAGGGGCACTAAGGAGGCGCAAGAAAAGTGGCGCTGTACTGGGTGCAGCACCACATTTCTTAAATCTGGCCCTATGTTGCCTCTATGATGAAGAACCATCCCAGACCCTCCTTCAATGATTAATGGTAAGTATGCTGAAGGCTATTTTTTCTACATGAGCATCATTATCCAAAATCATCACAATGATCTAGGCAGGTGCTCCCTGCTGCATATCATTTTGAAGGGTGCTGGGATGTCTCATGGTTCATCAGGATTAATTCCATAAAGATGAACTTCCTCCTGTGATCCTCTAC
This sequence comes from Pleurodeles waltl, assembly GCF_031143425.1. Lineage (NCBI taxonomy): Eukaryota > Metazoa > Chordata > Amphibia > Caudata > Salamandridae > Pleurodeles > Pleurodeles waltl. The sequence continues at coordinate 1,515,873,777 of NC_090440.1, forward strand.
ATGGCTCAAACTCTCCCACTAAGATGTATAGAAATGTATATTAATTTTAGCCTGGGGAACTAGGCTACATAGATTGGTAAAATCACATTATTAACAACAAACCCTAAAAAGATACTAGGACTTCCAGAAATGTCTAGAAATCTAGAAGCAGCCCAAATTTGCTCAGTCCTAGACTAGATAGGTGAATCGTAAATGAAGCCCAGAAGCATAGCTGATAACCTCAGAAAGATAGTCCTAGATATCCTTAAGACACCCATGGTGCCCATACAACCACATGTCCAGTGCTTGCAAAAAAGCACACAGCAGAAACACTTCAGTCAAAAAAAAAATCACCTAGAAAATAAAATCACCCTTGCATCAAATAACTTGCTTCTAAAAAATAGGAACCACATGTGCAATGACATTCCAAGTCAGGATTTTCAACCTTCACTGGAAAAAGGAAAATAGAGGTTTATTCCTTTAGCAAAGTGTGTTATTGTAAGGGTAGTTATACAGCATTTTCCATACCCCACGGCAATCCTAAAGAGCTCTTACTGTGTTATTTATACAGCGCTTCATACCCCTGATAAGGTTGGTGAGCTTACTGATTTACTTTAGTGTTTTCTGTACTTTAGAAGTAGATGGTTGAATGTATGTTGTTTGTAGATTGGCCCAATGAGGAATCTGTTTTGATATTTGTGAAGTTTGAAACAATATGGTGACAGCACAGAGTGCCCAATGTAGTTGCACATTAGCATGGAGTGTAAATGAGAGTGTGAGGACAGATGCAGTCAAGCATGCAGGTACTCTCCAACTTCAGGCTAGCACTTTCAAATTTGGAGCCCACCTTTGGTGGATATTAGTTAGGACAAACAGGGGTTTGAAGTGTACCAAGTAGCATCAAATGAACAATTCCATTGAAGCACTGTAAGTCAGCACAGAAATGCTATATGGAGTTCACTCAGAGAAATAGAGGATTCACCCAACTGATTGTGCTTAATACGTTACGAGATTGGACGGGGAACTCAAATGTCCTCACCCCATTGCAGGCAGTGTTCCGAGATGGTATTGGGACTATTGAACAGGTCTTTGTACTTTAAATGCCAGAACTCTGCAGCGCTACCAATGCCACAGGACGTGCTAAATAGTGATTTTGTTTCCCGCTGCGGGGGACACTAGAACTCTGCTCGCTGCACCCAGGGTCATGGGGGGGGCGCCACCAATGCCACAGGATGCGCCAAATAGTGGTTTTGTTTCCCAGTGCATGGGGTGCCAGAACTCTGCTCGCTGCCCCCAGGTTCATAGGGGGCAGCGCCACCAACGTCAAAGGATGTGCTAAATAGCGCTTTTGTTTCCTGCCGCGTGGGACGCCAGTACTCTGCTCGCTGCCCCCAGGGTCATAGGGGGCGGCACCACCAACGCCACAGGAGGAACTAAATATCGCTTTTGATTCCCGCTGCATGGGAACTGCCCTCCGTGCCCGACAGAGACCGACTGAGGCCGGGCTGGGCTACTTCTCTTGGCCCTGAGGTAGGATTTGTTCCTGAGATATATATCATTTGTTTGGCATTAGTACTGTTGTGCTGCTGATAATTTTCTAGTGCAAGAATGGGGAAGCGCAAGGCAAACGGAGGTCCAACAGTGGGCCTAGTACAAACTAAAGTTCCTAAGCTACACCAAACGCCACATACTCTCTCAAATTGTGTACAAATGAAATAGACACTTAGATTGAAGAGATAGAATCATTACTGAAGAAAAAGGAGAAGCATCCTCTGAAAGGACTGAAAAGTGGCTCTCTTTCCCCTCTTCCTGAAGGCTAGAATTCCTAGCAAGGAAACCATTGCTCCAAATGGCGCTGCTTTGTTGACACCAGTGGAACAGGCCGAAGGTTTAAAACCAAAAGCGATGGGAATCAGTTCCTCACATGTAATTGCAGAGACTCTACCATTAATTAGCGTGATTGTTCACAATATCCCCTGCACAAATCGCTTTTTGCCACTGGAGACCCATGATTGCCTTTCTGAACAAGGAAGATCTATCCCAAGACCACGACCTCCAAGCCAACAGCCCATTGTGGCCCTTTCCCAGGAGGAAGTTGTATCTCTTATTACTGGCTTAAAAGAAGAAGTGAGGGAGCTGAAACAATTAATGGTGGAAGTACTAAACAATCTTCGTTCTACCAGTTTGATGAGGGATACTGCACCCATGTATAAACAAGAGTCCACTTCTATTTCCCCCACCTCCTCCAAACAAGGAACCGTGAGGAAAGAGGGCTGTTCTAGCCCTCTTGTTCGGTTGACCTATAGTGATGGAGGATCCCAGGCTAGCTCTATTATTTCACCTGGAAACAAGGGTCAGTCTTGTGTCTTGCCTCCTACTGGCTTCTGCATAAAATTGGCCATGGACATTACCTCTGTGCAAACTCCCTCTAAACCCTCTAATAGTGGCTATCTAATTTATATGTGTAAGGCACCTCCATTACCTCCCAATACACACGAAGATAGATCATCATTAATAAACAAAGCTATTCATTGGATATGGTACACTAGACAATGTGGTTCAATTATCCATTCAGTTATATTATCTGCTGAACATTTTACTGAGAAGGTGGGACACTGGGACAGTATTAAGCTGATGTTAGCCAGTCCTAGGTTGGTAAAGGGTTTGCTATTCCTGGATGCTTGTAATCCCTTGCGAAGTGGTTCGAATATTTGCCTCCAAAGCTGCTGGCCTGTGAACAGTGCCTTGATGGGGGGAATGTCCAACATTTTGAATAATAGATCCCAAAATGAGGGAACTGGGGCCTTAGCTCTACCTGAAATGGTAAATAGATACTGTCTCAGATATCAATTGACTGCCTTCTTCCACTGCCCCCGGGACTAACATTGTATACCCCTCTGCAGACAATTTGCATCCGATTAGTGAATTAGATTTTGAACTATCTCCCCCTAGGAATATGGATTAAGCCCACAATCCAGATATGGTAATACTTAAGGAGATTCCTGCAAGAACTTATGCTTTGGAGTTTTTCCAGAAGGACTCCAAGGGTTATGTGACTCCAACTCCGGAATTCATGACATGGAATGTAGCCTGAATCCGAAACAAGTTAGATTATGTTGATTGGGGGGAGCATATTGACAAGTTTAACATCTGTTTATTTCAGGAAACCTGGGCTACTTCAAACATTTATAAACAGGGGTATAGCTCCTTTTGTAAGGATGCTAGTCTGTCCCCTGCTGGAAGAGCAGCTGGGGGTCTTATTTCATGGATACAAATCTCCGAGGTGTGCAAAATTAAGGAAATTTATATGGACTTGGTTGATATATTGACTGTATCAATACAGTTAAAGCAGGGTCCCCTGTTCTTGTGTGTTAATGTTTACAATAGACCAGGCCCCTTGAACCAAATGTCTAAAACCATTTAGCTGTTGAATGCCCTTGTGTTGGATTTTCTTTCCTCTCATTTTATCATTGTAGCTGGTGATGTTAATGTGTCCCTTGAGATGAATTCTGTCTTTTCTGAAATCACGCAGATAGAGGATTCAATATGAAATATTCTACCTTTTCTGTCCAACAGAAAATAGCCGAAACCTAGCAGTAGGGCGCTCCAGGTCATAGATCTTATGATAACTCACGGCCTACACCCAGGAAATGGGTGTTTTCCATCGGACACTCAAGCAAAACCCTTGTTCTTTAAAGGGACTTGCAGTAGTTTACTTGACCTTGTGCTTATTGATGTGAGGCTTTGGCATGCTATTAAATACATTAGGGTGGGCAACCAATATAATAGCGATCATGCCCAGTCTTGGTAACATATGATGGGCAATTTTTTGCCAGAAGAGATGTACATCAGGGTTACAGAGGCACCCCTCCCCTAGTGGTGTCATCCAATAAGCTTGCCTTAAAATGGGAGTCCTTTATAAGATCAAATAAACTAGTAGCAAAAATGCGTGTCCTAGTATCTACTTGAACTATGAACTATCTAATGGTCATTGTTCATATACCCCGATTGAGGTCATGGACCTACATGCCGGCCTATTTTCTTCTTTGAAAGAGCTATGTTTTAGAACTGTTAGAAGGAAAAAACAACCAAAATTCGGAGTGCACCATAGGTGGTTTGGCAAGACATGCATTGTTTAAAAGCAATAAAATCAACTGATTGTTCCAGCCAGAGTCTGCTCCCTATCTCTTAGCCTTGTACCTGCTTGTTTCTTCCAGAGCCTACTCCCTGTTTCTCAATCCTATTCCTGCCTTGTTTCAGTATGACCCTGCTCTTTGTTTTCCAGTCCTGTTTACTGCTTATTCCTTCTCCCTGCATTCCAGCCCTGTCCTTGCTTGTTCCAGCCAGTGCCTGCTTCCTGTTTCCCATTCCTGCTTCTGTTTGTTCCAGCCAGAAGCTTGCTCTCTGTTTTCCAGTCCTATTCCTGCCTTTGCTTCAGCCTGAGCCTGTTCCCAGTTCCTGCCTCCTAGTTTGTACCTTCTGTTTCCATTCCCTCTTGGGTATTTGCGTCTCGTAAGTGTTCTATCAGTCTTCACCAGTGTATACGTTTTTTCCTTTGTTCTGGGATTGGCTCCTGGGTTCTAGGAGGCAATTTCATCCCCCATCCTTTGTCTAGTGTTATACGTTGCCTTTAGTGCCTAACCGTGACAGTGTGCTATTGCGGTTTTTCCAGGAATTGCCACTGTGTTTCCAGCTGGACCCACAAGAGCTTGTCTTGTGTATGTAAGTACTATCCTTGTCTGTGCTCGGAGGGTCCAGAGACAGAATCACTTCTGCTGCCTTCTTTCTATGGGGCTGGTGGGGTGACTATCTGCAAGAGCACACTGCACAGAGGCATTGACATTCCCTGTTGCTGTGGGAGGTTCTGCGCCCTACCCTTTGTGCAACCCCAGTGTGTTTGTCCATTAGAAATCCGTTCCCTGTTTGTTCACACAAGGGTTGCTCTGCTTTTAATTTCCTGTTTCCTGTGCCTGTCCATAGCTGTCCTTTCCTGTGTATGCCTTTAGCTGCTTTTCTGCCCCAGTACACTACCACTTTTGGATATTCTGTGACCTCAAGGGGTGTCCCAACCAGAGTTCTGATCAGACCCGCCCGAAACCGTGACATTTTCATTCTGCTCATGCAGTCAAAGTATTATTATGGAGTTAGTTTTGCATCAAATTTACGTAAAAAAATGATGCAAATTCAGCCTAAATCAAGTATACATATGCACCTAATTTTGGTAATTCTGTGTTACTCTTTGATGCAAAATTACCAAACATTACTCATTTATTAATGCATCAGTAATTTGGGAAAGAAAATCCTATCCCAAGAGCACATTCAGCAAGCGCGAGTAGCAGTTCACGCTGCTGTTTGTGGTCTGTTGCATTTTGCCCTATTTTCTTAGCCCAAAATGCATCATTGCATCCACTTTGGATCCAAGAGCAATTTTGATGTAAATTTATTTGAACAAAAAACAATCACATAGGTGTATATGGTATCTCAGTGCAGTGCACCACCTTTCATTAATTGCAGATAGGATCAATCGTCAAAAGTGAAGTATTTTTGGATTGAAAACTCAACCAAATTGCTTTTAGCAATGTTTATAATGCCACTAACAATTTTCAGATATAACAATTCAAAATTCAGTAAATTCATGGAAATAAGATTTTACTTTATTACATTGAGAAAAAGTTAATTTGCACAAAAAATATTTAGATAAATACAGGATTATGCAGCTTTGCCTTTTGAATGTCTGTCATTTCTGCTGCTAGCATGTTTTCTGTTGAGCAATGTGTGTTTAAATGCAAAGTGTGTTTAAGCCTGTAGTGCAGCCTACTGTCTACAGGGGCAGAGCTGAGCAAAAATGTAAACATGTGATGAAACACAGGTCCCCACAATGCAATTTTTTAGAAAGTTGTAAAAATTGACACAGATGTTCCTGAAGTCATTTTATATCATTTAGAAGACATTGCTGAGTGCAGGTCCCCACAGTGCAACCAAGTCCCCACAGCGTGAGTGTGTTATCACACCCAAGTCCCCACAAGTATAGTAACACAAACCTGCACACACACACACATACACACACACAGTATAACAGTGAAAACACTACAAAAGGACTCCACACTAGGTTATAAGAATAACCAATACTTATATGAATAAAATAAAATGAGACCAAATAGACAAAAAATCAACATACACAAGTAAATATATCACTTTTAAAAAGTTGAAATGAGTCTTAATCCAGAGGTGATGGATTGGTTTCCAGTCACACAGCCTCAGTTCCTTGCTGTGGTGCAGGGTTGGTGAGAAAGTGGCAGATGCGCTGAGATGATGCAGCCGCAGTGGAACAGGCACTACATCGGTCCTACAGGAGCGGCGTCAATTCTTCTGCCACAAGCCAGGCACTGCATCGATTCTTCTGCTGCAAGGCAGACGTTGCATCAATTTTCAGTCACAGTGCATCAATGCATGGATTTTATTCCTCAGTTAAGCAGTTTCCACTTCGAAGGGCCAAGGACTGGATTTGGTACCACTTGGCAAGTCAAGACTCTTAGCAGGAGAGTCTAGGCACTGGCAGAGGAAGTCTTTAATGTCCCTGTGACTCCTAACAGAGGGCAAGCTCAGATCAAGCCCTTGTAGAACCTTGGAAAGCAGGATGTAGAAAGCAAAGTCCAGTCCTTTCACTCCCTTGACAGAGGCAGCAAGCAGCAGACCAGCACAACCAAGCAACAGGCAGAGTGGCAGTTCCTTCTTTGGCATCCAGCTCCTCTTCCTGGTGGAATGCCCTGAGCCCAGAAGTGTTCTAAAGTTGTGGTCTCAGAGGTCTAACACTTACACTCATTTCTGACTTTGATCCTGCCTTTTCTGTCCTGAAACCAGACACACTCTGGGTTGGAGACTACTTGATATAAGGACCTGGACAGCCCTCTTCAGGTGCAAATGTCAGCTCCTCCCTCCACTCTAGCCCAGAAAGACCCATCAGGATATTCAGGGCAATGCTCAGCTTTCTGTGTGTGACTTTTCAGAGTGAATTCATAAACAGCCCAACTACCATCCTGACCCAGAAATGTATTCTACAGCCAGGCCGAGGCACAGAGTGGTTAAACAAGAAAATGCACACTTTCTAAAAGTGTCATTTTAAAATGTACAATCTCAAAACCAAGTTCACCAAGAGACATATTTTAAATTGTGAGCTCAGAGACCCAGGACTTCATATGTCTATCTGCCCCCAAATGGGAAATTACACTTGAAAGGTATTACCAGGCAATCCCAAGTTAACCTATGGGAGGGATAGAACTTGCAATAGTAAAAAACAAATTTAGCAGTATTTTACTATGAGGACATGTAAAACACACCAATACATGTCCTACCTTATATGCCTGGCACCCTGCCCATGGGGCTGCCTTGGGCCTAACCTAGTGATAACTTACATGTAGTAGAAGGGAAGGTTTGGGCCTGGCAAGTGGGTGCCCATGCCAGGTCAAAATGGCATTTTAAAACTGCATGCACAGACATCGCAGTGGCAGGTCTCAGAGATGTTTACAGGGCTACTCATGTGGGTGGCACAATCAGTGCTGCAGGCCCACAAGTAGCATTTGGTTTACAAGCCGTGAATACACATGGTGCACTATACTAGGGTCTTACTAGTAAAACAAATATGCCAATCGTGGATCAACCAATCAGCATTACCATTTAGACAGAGAGCACTTGCACTTTTGTACTGGTCAGCAGTGGTAAAGTGCCCAGCTTCCTAAAAGCAGCAACAACGAAATTCACCAAGGATGATAACAGGATGTCAGAAGCCAAAAAGATAGGGGAAACCATGCCAAGAGCTTACAGGTCTAACCCTGACCTACTATAGATCCTTAGCAGATGCGCCATGTACCACTTCAGGGCTTGACTCTCAGTGGCAGTACAGGTCAAGCAGTTCAAGGTTTCTCGGGAGGGAGGGTAGATACATGGGGGGTGAGCACAGGTTCCATAATTAAAATGTGAGCAGCTGCAGCAATAAATGATTGTCCAGTCAAATCCTTGCTTTAAAGAAAACATGGGTATTCATGTGCGATCATAAAGTAAGATACAAAATTCACAAACAATACACAAAGGCCCTTAAGGTCAGGGCTCTAGTGTGTCATAGGCATGTCCCTGTACCCCACTCCCCTCAAACTAGCAGCAATTTGTACTCTCCATTCACCATAAGTGACATTCAGATGAAACCCCACTAGTAGTCCAAGTCTCAGGAGTCCCAAGCTGACTCTTAATTAACGTGTTCCATTCCCTCAGCACTATCTTGTAAGCAAGTTCCTATGGGGCTGTCTGGCCTGAAATCAGTCTTACCCAGACAAGCATCTGTCTCTGGCAAGTCTTTCACACAGGCCACAGTGCGTTGTTTTTCACAAGCCATCCTGCAACAGCAGCAACTGGTGGGGGGCTTGCATTACTCCTCCAGTGCTGGATAGGGTCTTTGGTTCCTCCCATGCGGGAGCGAGAGGGATGCGACAATCCTTGTTCTGTTACTCAGTCCCACTAGAATCACCAGGGTGTCCTTATCTTCATTCAGTTGTCTCCACCAGATCAAGCTTCTTGTTTGGTCCCCAGTGGTCCTCTCTGGCATACGTGGTCACTTTTCCTGCTCTAGGCATAGTCTTCGGCCAGACTGGCACATCAACAGTCTTCACAATGGCCCCACCTGGCATAGCCAATTGCTTATTTGTTACCCTGACATGTGCTACGGCCTGATTGGCACAGCAGCAAACTTCACGGAGGCCTCACCTGACATATGTGGTCACCGACTTGTTACTGTACATGAGATAAGGCACCTCTGGCATGGCAGCAATCTTCACGGTGGCCCAACGTGGCTTACAGGGTCACTGACTTAACACTGCACATAGGCGATGACCCGTTTGGTGCAGAAACAATCACAGCTCACTTCAGGTCAGCCCTCCTCTGGCATATGGTAGTCACCAACTTTTCCCTGCACATGGGCAATGGCCAGGTCGGTGTGGCAGATGTTTTGTCACACCTCAATTTAGAGAGCTACTCAACAGGATTCCCCTACTGGATCTCGCTCCCTGCAACTCTCTTCTTCACAGGACACACTGGTCTCGGCAAATAGGCAGGCACTGATGTTCCAGGCTTCAAGACCTGGTGGTCTTGGATTCCATGGGTGATGTGCCCTCATTAGGCTGGGAGACCGGCAGGCCTTAGCATCTAGTCCTGGTCACGGGGAGATGTCTTGCAGAGCTTCTTTTTCATGCACAGCCTGACAGGCAGCTTCACAAATGACAATTTTGGGGGTCTCAAGTTCTTCTTCTAGTCCATTTTTCAGACACAAATATGATTTACAGTCTGAGTTTTTGAAGTTTACGTTGGGGGCCTCTTTCCTTTGAAGTGCACTTTCCTCTATTCTCTGTAGTTTCAAACAAAGTCTGTCATTGCAGGTGCGACTTCAAATCACATATACCCAAAACACAGGCCTTGCAATTAACTACAGGTTCACACTTGGATGTCAGCCACAGTGATTTGTGTATCGAAAGGTTACACCAGGGTCTCACCTCTACTTTTTATGATTCTCTTATCAACCCCATCTCCTTCCTGAGATGTACCCAGACCCCTTCCTGGTGACCTCTCTCTGAATCAAAGAGCACCCTTTGAAGTGTACTGGGTAGCCTGGCTCTCCCATCTTACAGTGTGTTCGACACAGCTTACAGGAATGCAGTAATATGCAAACCTCTCTGGGATTTCTTTACCTCCTCTGTCATATTTCTTCATTCAGCCAAGGGTCTCCCAAAATGGAACTCAGAGTCTTCCATGCATTGTGCTCTTCACAGGCATACATACACCCAGCACATGCATATAACACACGTGCAAAGCATAGCACTACATCCTTCATGTATTATACCATTCACAGTAACACATATATCTAGCACATGAATATAAGATACACACACTACACAGCACTACTTTATCCGCATATTCTACTAATCACAGGTGCACATACACCCAGCACTGGTATAATACACACGCACTTTGCAGCACTACACACATAAATTGATGTAGGCCAAGGATGAGTTAAGAACACAGCAGAGGAATTTGTAATGAGTGAGCCTGTAGGCCTCGCACAAGTGACCAGGTAAAAAGGACCTATTCACTTCTACTGGTCACTACACAGTATGCTGCCATCACTGCGATCATGTGTCTTAACTCCTGGCAAAGATAGTAGCCTTTCACCACTATGAGGATAGCGCTTTAGGCGTCCCTCCGGGTCCAAAAGGTCCCCAATCTATGAGACAGCCCTATGTCACGGTGCACACGCATTATCCATGTTTACCCATAACAATAAAAATCAGCATAAGGGATCCAGACATCATTACAGTTGGAGTACTCAGGGGCTGGGTGCACCTCCATCATCATGCAAGGGACTTTTCCTTCCCAATAAGGTAATATTTTTCACAGCTGTTAAATTCCAAACCCTAGATGTTAGCCGATGTGATAATTGACGCACCTGGGCAATGGGTACCGAAGATGAGGGCCTAGGTGGTTTTGGTAGCAGAAACTTTGAGGATTTGGGGAGGTTGTGTGTAAATAGTGCCAGTTCACTATATAATTTTCATGTGACATTCCTAAAGGGGGATATAAACCCGCTGTCTTACTTCAAACATGCATTTCATCAACAGGACTAGTGAATCTGTGTTTAAATCAGACGTGTAGATTCCCCCACAGTCACACGTGACACATAGAAAAGCACACATTTAACATTTCTTTCATTTTCAAGCTTTTTTTTTAGGTTTACAGAGTATTTACCAGTGCTTTAAATGGCCAGGTACTGTCTGGTGCTGTGTACCTAAGCTTTGAAAGGGAGAGGATTTGCACTTCTCACGATGTTGCAATACATTTAATGGGATAGTGCTGGCACTTCTCAGGAGCAAACAGGTACTCTGAAAAGCGAGTACTTGCACTTCTATTTTTCCATTAAAAGGACTGGTAGTTACAGGTGTAAAATTAACCACATCATGTAGTACGTACCATCACAAAACAGCTTTTTCACAAACAGTTTCAACACATTTTACTACTACGGCATATATAAGTTTAAAATATTGTTTAAAAATGATTCTGCTACTCCAATGTCTCCACATTTTTAAATCCATGCGACCATTTGTAGGCAATGACTCAGCACCTATATTTACCAAAAAAATTAGGTGCTGGATTCAGAGGATGATAAGACTGTGTTCTGTGAACTTAATTCTGTTCTACCGTTTAAAGAACTTTAATTTTTCACAGCTTCTTATATGGGACAGATAAGAAGTTATCCATAAACAAATATCTCTTTGTAGAATTAATTAGATAATTTGCAAAATGATCAGTAAATTGTTCTTCGATGGATTTCTCTGTGATAAGTGCCACCATCCAGGGATGTTTCCTTTCAATTTTCATTAATATATGTCGAGTTTCCTTAGTTTTAGTACGTGCAAGGCTACAGTGACTAACCAAGAAACTTCAGTAAACCAATTTTACATTTATGCGTGTACGTTTCAAAAATGTAAACAAATTGTCCACCCAATTTACACATCTTTTACCTCAGTATTTACACATATGTCAAAAATAAACACATTCATGTTTCGAATTTCTTTTAGGTTGCCAAATAATTTCAGCGTTTATAAAAAGGCTTTCAGCCCTACACCTACAAAAAATATAGTACTCGTTTAAAAAAATGTCATTATGAACGTAATAATGTTTTTTATACTGCGCACTTCATTTCTGAAGTCCAGCTCGCCACCTGCTAATGGTAAAGTGTTTTTGTATTATTTTATTAGAGAGCAGTTAACTTTAAGAATGACAGTCTTGAGCAAACAGCAAGGAAGAAATTAGCATAGCTTTTAGTTCAGTGGTTGCGAATTGTCAGAATAGTTTTTAATAAATAGGTTTTGCACATCGCAGATGGAGAGACAACACAACTGCCACAACTGCGGCCATGTCATATACCGTTTATATTGCAAACATTCAACACGTTCATTACAACCACCCAACTTGCATACAGGCCTCCAGGATAGAGGCTTAAAGCAACAGAGCCACCAAGAACTTGGAACTTTCTGCTTCAGAGACTCTAAATAAAACAGTGTAACAGCAAGTTTGGCAGGGCGGGAGCAGCTTTTTTCTTCAGTGCTATTATTCAACCAAACTCTAAATAAGGTCTCTAATTTGTATCAACTCAAAGTACTGAATGCAGAGTCATATGAAGGAAACACTACTTACATGAATACCTTCTAAATTCACATATTTAGTTGATTTGCTGTTATTTTACTAACATTGTAAATTCTCTTTTTGCTTTCTCTAATATGGCAAAAAACACAGCCATGGCATATGAGGGATGGATCATGAAGGCACTTGATTCCATCTCACAGGTTAAAAATAACGTAAATGGTCCTGGGTTCTCTTATACAATTAGTGCCTCATTTACGAAATGCTAGTGCCACAGGAGCATCACTTTTTTGCGATGCTACAGTGGTGCTGTGCACTGCGCGATATCTACAAGGCGGCGTTAAGCCACTTTTCCGGGCTTAACGCAGCCTTGTAGATATGGGCCGCCGGACGCAGTTTTTTGCGGCTAAGGGGCTTGCTATGGATGTTACTGTGGGCATACCCATGCAACACCCATTGCTTTTTGACACTGCCCCAGATTTACAAAAAAACGTAAACGTGAGGCAATAAGGAGAAATATTTTCATTTCAGCTCATTTTTTTTGCTCTTTCTGAAGCACACCTAGAAGAAGCAAACCACCATTAAAGATTTTGTGCAGTAAAGAGTTCCTTCCTGCACAAAACAATCTCCCCGTCAACGCGACCATCCTTGCACCATGGTACCATGGTGGCTGCATTGGCGCTAGGCAGCTAATTTAGCACCAGCGCAGGAAGAAACACAGGGATGCCCCACAATCTTTTAAATACAGTGCATACCTGTATTTTGGAAATGACGCAGTTCAGCACAGCAAGAATTCTTGCGGCTGCAGGCTGTGCTATTTTCTTGTAGATGAGGCCCTTAGGTTGATAAAATAGAAGCATCGCAGAGAGGAGAAAATATGGAAAAAAGACTACAGTCTGGTAGAAATAGACAGTTATGAGGAAATTATCTGGGTGTACAAACGTCCCATCATAGAAGGACAAAGTACATTTTTCATGTTAAAAATTGACAAAGCTTACACTCCACAAAGCTTTTCTCTGTGGTGAAGCTCATCTCCGGGCAAGCCAGTTCCCTCAATTTAAAACTCCCAGGCTTTTTGTGATGAGCTGGCTAAGTTTTTTTAATCAAAGATTTTGTCCGTCCCTCATACTTTTCCTCAGGTAGTTCCTCAGGATGATGTTTCACACCTAATTGCTGAGAACATACCTGATATTTCTCAAACTTTAGAATGATTGCCCCATGCTAGACCTAACATCCCTGGTGTGGTATTCCCCAAAACCTTTTGCCTTCACTCCTCCTGTTTTACTGATATTGTTTTTGTTGTTTTTTATGACTCTGTACTTTACCACTGCTAACCCATGCTAAAGAGCTTATCTTATCTCCTTTAAACATGGTAAAATTGGACTGCACCTAATTGGCACATTTCATTTACCTGTAAGTCCCTAGTTAATGGTACTGCATGAAGCCAGGGCCTGTAAATTAAATACTATTAGTCGGCCTGCAACAGCCATTATGTCACCCACTAAAATAGCCTTTTAAAACATGACTCAGACATGCCACTGTAGCCTGTAGTGCAGGCCTTTTAATACATATAAGCAACCCCAAGGTAGGTGATAAAGGCTCAAAGGCAGGGTGTTTGTTTAGAAAAATTAGGACATATGTAATTAAGTTTTACATGTCCTGACAGTAAAAAACCTCTGAAGTGAAGTAGTTTTTCACTGTTGTAAGACCTAACTCTCCTACTGATTAACACTGGGTTACCTTATTACATATTAATAAGTTCTACTTTCAGATTGGGAGCAGACAGAGCTTTGCAGTTTACACTCTAACAAACTGTAATTTAAAATCCTTTTTAGTGGTGAGGTTGGTCGTTTTCACAATTCTGAAAATGCCACTTTTAAAAAGTTTAAAGTATACTAAAAATGATTAATGGAATGCTTGAATTAATATCTGCCACTGGTAATTATTCAGTGCCACAACCCAGTTCATCATTATTTTGCACACCCTGCCCCTGCAATTTGGACCCAGGCATATGCAAATCAGTCTTGAACCTGCTCCAATGGGAAAAGTCCAGCCAAAACGTTTCAGTGCAAGCACCCATGTTTGTGATGCAAATTGCTATCTATTAAAGTTGTCTAACCTGAAGGACTTTGTGTCAAACAACACCACTTTGACGCAAAAGTACATTAGAGAAATATATTTATTACTCCAAACATTCCACATATTACATGAAAGCTGCACTGTAAAGAGCACATACAATCTGTAAAATGTTTAAAAATTCTGTAGGCATAATTTTTTGTCTTGGAAGGGTATACATACAGTGCAAAACCTATGCTGGACACCACCCACATGCCTTGGCTTCATGGTGCAAAAAATAAGTGGATAGCACTAGGCAGCCTGTTTATGCACCAGGACAGAAGGAGAGAGTGCCAGCAGGCTATTGCTAGTAAATATATGTTTGTGAGCTGCTCTCTCCCTCACATCACAACACAGGAAAGTTTGTTGCTGTGCTGTGTTGCCTGATATTTTAGTAAACCACCTCCTACAGCCACTGCCAGGCTGCCTTGTACGGACACAGAAGCACTTACCCTATGCCACTGGCAGGTTTCCTCCAGATATATGCTATCACTATCACTTGATAGAGAACAAACTGATACTCCAGTAGACACAGACATTGTATGAGGAGAATTGATACCAGAACCCTTTCTACCAAGGACGTGCAGACAATCAACCTCCCAAGAAAGTCACAACCTGTTGATGTTGGTCTGAACACCTGTTAGGTCCAAGAGATTCACAGTTGCGTAGGTACTTTCAAAATTATAAGTTCAGTAACCACAGAATTCAGGATCAGATACAATGATCATTAGCTAGTTTCTGAGAAGCATGCAATTGCTCCTAAAGCTGATGTTTCTTACTAATGTGAGCCAGCAGGCATCAGGATTCTCCCCAACAATTGCTATGCAGTCTAATCAAGAGTGTTGCATGGGAATTCAAGTAGTGGTCTACACATGTTCCAAGGAAGTGGCAATGTAAGATCATTAGTATAGGCATTGCTGGTTTTGTGTTGGACTTATGAAAACACAAGTTGACATGGTAACACAGGACACTTGGTGGCAAAGATGAATGAGGACACGCACAAGAAAGAGGAGACCTATGAGAAAATGGAGATAAACAGACCAGAAGAGTTGTAGTGTTGACTTTATAGTCTCAACCTGGCCCTGAATTAAAGATGGTAATCCAAGAGTGGTAGAAGTGATGGAGTGATATGTGACTATCAACTCTTGAGAATTGTTATTTTATACAAGGCAAGTGAGAAACACAAGCTTCACATGGTCATAAAAGCCACATGGGGATACAGGCATGGGGATGAAAGACTGATAAAATGGACAGGACAGATGGGGAGTTATATAAGGTGAATGGGGCATAGGAGAGGCAAGGAATACCATACAATGTATTCTTTGGCACCACCCTGGCAACTGGCCATAAGTATGAGGTTGCCAGAATGGAGTGCATGGTTTACAATATTTCATAGCTACTGGTGGAATGAACATTTGGGTCATGGCACCAATTCACATGGCCTACCAGGGAAAGCAGATGTTTGTGGGCATCAGATTTACTGTTCTAAAATGATGGGCATGTTCTGTGGCACAGACCTGGAAGATACGTTTACATGTTGCAGAAAGGAAAGGCTCTGTACAATAGATTGAAGAAATGGGAAGGCTGGCACAGAGAAGACACAGGGAACAGTTTACAGGGAGTCATGGTAGAGACGGGGCAAGAAAGTGGGGCAGTAGGCAGATGAAAATGGAGAGGTGCTATTAAGCACGGAGAGATGGGAAACAGTGTAAAATTAGAAAGAGGAGCGATAGGAACAGTAAACTGGGATGATGTGAGTGACAAGGAAGACACCGAGAACAAAAGTCAGAGAGCAGTGGAACTAGGTAGAACAGTAAAAACAGGGGCTGGTGAGGCATTCAGACAAGGAGATATTGAGACAGTGAAGGCACAACAGAAAAGGTAAACAAGGGAGAGAGGGAGATTAAGAGGGGACACAGGTAAAAGGCACTTGTGCCACAGCCTTTATGTGCAGTAACGGATCCTCCTCTATGGTGGCAGAGTGTCACCCCCACCAGCAGCAGAAGCTGCAAACCAAAAAATAAAAACAATAATAAACAAAGTGTATTATTGTTTTTAAATTTCAAGAGGCAGGGCCACAGCAGGCGCTGACAGGGAGGGAAAGGGAGTGCATAGCACTGTCCACAGTGTGCATGTATGTTTGTCTGTCCGTCTCGGACCAGCAAAACACACATGCGCACTAGGCTCTCTCCAACCTGGCACTGTGTTACCGGTATGGAGACAGCAGGCAGAGGCTCCTACTCTGCCTCGGAGTGCCAAGCCAGGGTGGTCAGGCCAATCGTAACACTACTTTCATGCTGCCAGTAGCCTGAAAGCAGTGGTAGGATTGGCAGCAGGGCAGACTGGGAGCCTGTACTTGCTGTGATGAGGATCGAGGAGCAGCGTGGCAGAGGTGGTGGCGGCGCATCAGGTAAGCTTTTTTTACATTTTTGAACTTATTTATTTATTGTTTATCCTTCTTTTCTCCCCCCCCGCCACCCTCTGCCCCACCCCTTTTGACTGTTTCAAGCCACGATTGCTTATATGGCCTTATTAAAGAGACATCAGGAACAGCAGGCCTGCATTTTCGGGTGAGATGCAGTCAACAACTGCTACTCCATCAGGGTGAGTAAAACATTTTCTTTGGGTCCTCCGCCAAGCAATGCAGCTTCAGTCTTAATCATGGTGAGATTCTTCTTCAGATCTTGTCCCTCACATAAATAAGGGCATTGCTATTTCTATTTGATTTTCCACAGTATGCCTAGCTATACCCACATGGCATTCCTCTGATTAGTGAGGTGTTATAAAATACAGATTGAGGGAAGCAGCCTGATTAATTGGTCAGATGCATTATCATGACGGGCCCTGCTGGTGCAGTGCAGTGCCGAGCACCTGCATGACGTAAAGTGAGTTCCTGTAACCCGACCTTTAACGGAGTAAGGGTGTTAGCGTGGCTGACCTTAATAAGTAAGCTTACAAGGGGATGCGAATAGGCAATTAAGATGTTCTTACCATAGCTCCAGTACATAATCAATACACAATAATCATTAGCAAGCAATAAAATGAATAATCAATGGAGTCAGTAATTGTTAAACGCCATGACCTTTCAGTCATGAATAACCACACCTTTACTTAAAAATTAGAATATTTATTTCCCTATATTAACAATGTTAAGGTCATCTAGATTAATTTTAAAATCGAATGAAACACATACAGAAACAATACTGGTTGTCCAAAGCGGTGGAAGACATGTAATCTAATCAGAGCTTGAACTACAACACATTCTAAGGTTATGGTGGAAATCAATAACAAAGTCAACTGCTCAATGTAATTATGTACATGAGGTTTAGCAGAGAAATTCCCCAAGCATTAGTCCCTGTTATCATAATTCATTAGTGAGAATCCTTAACTAACATCAGATTAGCATCAGCATGTTGGGCTTCATGCAAGACAATTTAGTAACACAAATTTGGAAAAACATCTAACTATGGCTCTATCAAAACAGTGCAGTTGGTACCTAGAAAGAAAAGCAAATGTGCATAATAATCACAGTTTAGGTTATACCTATCCTCAGTATGGATCCGCAAAGCAGAATCAGTCTTCGTCCTCAGGACATCAGTCGATCAGCAAGGCATCAGGATTCAGCATCAAAGTTCAGGAAAGGCAAAGACTCTAAGCAATAAAGTTATGCACGTCTCTTGTTAAGATGCAATATGGGCAATGGTCAGAATGTTCGTCTTCTCTGTCTTCTCTCCGTGTGATCCTGTTAAGTCAAAACTGTAAAAACTACCCCCTAAATCCATATTGGTCAGTTAATCGTATGTTCACGTTTTGTCCAATAAAAATAAAATCCCAAATCTATGAATTCTAATATTACTCCGTTCACATGTCGTTGGTTGATTTGTCTTGCAATGTCCTCATCATCCGTCTTGTCAGGTAACAATATTGTTGCAGCTTCTACTCTAGTCAGTATCTTCATTGTTCTGGTTCTGGGACAGTCAGTCTCACACACATTACACATAAAATGCTGCATTAGCAGGAACATAATCTTGTAGCACTGGATTCTCATGAGAAGCAAGCTTTAGCTACAAGCACATAATGTAAAATGGAAAATCACAGTTTAATTCTCTAGAACAGCTATTTTATTAAACAGCTTTTACATGAGGCCTGGCAAGTAGGCCAAGACACTTGCTAACTTAACCCCTTCGCTGCCAGGCCTTTTCCCCCTCCTGTGCCGAGCCTTTTTTTGGCTATTTGGAGCAGTTCGCGCTTAGGCCCTCATAACTTTTTGTTCACATAAGCTACCCATGCCAAATTTGCGTCCTTTTTTTTCAACATCCTAGGGATTCTAGAGGTACCCAGACTTTGTGGGTTCCCCAGAAGGAGGCCAAGAAATTAGCCAAAAAACAGTGAAAATTTCATTTTTTTAAAAAAAATTGGAAAAATGGGCTGCAGAAGAAGGCTTGTGGTTTTTTCCCTGAAAAGGGCATCAACAAAGGGTTTGCAGTGATAAAATCACCAGCTTCCCAGCTTTCAGGAACAGGCAGACTTGAATCAGAAAACCCAATTTTTCAACCCAATTTTGGCATTTTACTGGGACATACCCCATTTTTACGATTTTTTGTGCTTTCAGCCTCCTTCCAGTCAGTGACAGAAATGGGCATGAAACCAACGCTGGATCCCATAAACCGCAACATTTCTGAAAAGTAGACAAAATTCTGAATTCAGCAAGGGGTAATTTGTGTAGATCCTACAAGGGTTTCCTACAGAAAATAGCAACTGAAAAAGAAAAATATTGAAATTGAGGTGAAAAAAACATCAATTTTTCTCTAAGTTTTACTCTGTAACTTTTTCCTGCAATGTCAGATTTTCGAAAGCAATATACCGTTACGTCTGCTGGACTCTTCTGGTTGCGGGGATATATAGGGCTTGTAGGTTCATCAAGAACTCTAGGTACCCAGAGCCAATAAATGACCTGCACCCTGCAGTGGGTTTTCATTCTATGCCGGGTATACAGCAATTCATTTGCTGAAATATAAAGAGTAAAAAATAGCTATCAAGAAAACCTTTGTATTTCCAAAATGGGCACAAGATAAGGTGTTGAGAAGCAGTGGTTATTTGCACATCTCTGAATTCCGGGGTGCCCATACTAGCATGTGAATTACAGGGCATTTCACAAATAGACGTCTTTTTTACACACTGTCTTACATTTGGAAGGAAAAAATGTAGAGAAAGACAAGGGGCAATAACACTTGTTTTGCTATTCTATGTTCCCCCAAGTCTCCCGATAAAAATGATACCTCACTTGTGTGGGTAGGCCTAGCGCCCGCGACAGGAAACGCCCCAAAGCGCAACGTGGACACATCACAGAAAACAGACCTGTTTTTAGCAAAGTGCCTACCTGTAGATTTTGGCCTCTAGCTCAGCCGCCACCTAGGGAAACCTACCAAACCTGTGCATTTCTGAAAACTAGAGACCTAGGGGAATCCAAGATGGGGTGATTTGTGTGGCTCGGACCAGGTTCTGTTACCCAGAATCCTTTGCAAACCTCAAAATTTGGCTAAAAAAACACATGTTCCTCACATTTCTGTGGCAGAAAGTTCTGGAATCTGAGAGGAGCCACAAATTTCCTTCCACCCAGGGTTCCCCCACGTCTCCCGATAAAAATGATACCTCACTTGTGTGGGTAGGCCTAGCGCCCGCAACAGGAAACACCCCAAAGCGCAATGTGGACACATCACAGAAAACAGACCTGTTTTTAGCAAAGTGCCTACCTGTAGATTTTGGCCTCTAGCTCAGCCGCCACCTAGGGAAACCTACCAAACCTGTGCATTTCTGAAAACTAGAGACCTAGGGGAATCCAAGATGGGGTGATTTGTGTGGCTCGGACCAGGTTCTGTTACCCAGAATCCTTTGCAAAGCTCAAAAATTGGCTAAAAAAACACATGTTCCTCACATTTCTGTGGCAGAAAGTGCTGGAATCTGAGAGGAGCCACAAATGTCCTTCCACCCAGCGTTCCCCCACATCTCCCGATAAAAATGATACCTCACTTGTGTGGGTAGGCCTAGCGCCCGCGACAGGAAACGCCCCAAAGCGCAACGTGGACACATCACAGAAAACAGACCTGTTTTTAGCAAAGTGCCTACCTGTAGATTTTGGCCTCTAGCTCAGCCGCCACCTAGGGAAACCTACCAAACCTGTGCATTTCTGAAAACTAGAGACCTAGGGGAATCCAAGATGGGGTGATTTGTGTGGCTCGGACCAGGTTCTGTTACCCAGAATCCTTTGCAAACCTCAAAATTTGGCTAAAAAAACACATGTTCCTCACATTTCTGTGGCAGAAAGTTCTGGAATCTGAGAGGAGCCACAAATTTCCTTCCACCCAGCGTTCCCCCACGTCTCCCGATAAAAATGATACCTCACTTGTGTGGGTAGGCCTAGCGCCCGCGACAGGAAACACCCCAAAGCGCAATGTGGACACATCACAGAAAACAGACCTGTTTTTAGCAAAGTGCCTACCTGTAGATTTTGGCCTCTAGCTCAGCCGCCACCTAGGGAAACCTACCAAACCTGTGCATTTCTGAAAACTAGAGACCTAGGGGAATCCAAGATGGGGTGATTTGTGTGGCTCGGACCAGGTTCTGTTACCCAGAATCCTTTGCAAAGCTCAAAAATTGGCTAAAAAAACACATGTTCCTCACATTTCTATGGCAGAAAGTTCTGGAATCTGAGAGGAGCCACAAATTTCCTTCCACCCAGCGTTCCCCCACGTCTCCCGATAAAAATGATACCTCACTTGTGTGGGTAGGCCTAGCGCCCGCGACAGGAAACGCCCCAAAGCGCAACGTGGACACCACCAAAATTTTGGAAGAAAACAGAGGTGTTTTTTGCGAAGTGACTACCTGTAGATTTTGGCCTCTAGCTCAGCCGGCACCTAGGGAAACCTACCAAACCTGTACATTTCTGAAAACTAGAGACCTAGGAGAATCCAAGGAGGGGTGACTGGCGGGGCTCGGACCAGGTTCTGTTACCCAGAATCCTTTGCAAAGCTCAAAAATTGGCTAAAAAAACACATGTTCCTCACATTTCTGTGGCAGAAAGTGCTGGAATCTGAGAGGAGCCACAAATGTCCTTCCACCCAGCCTTCCCCCACGTCTCCCGATAAAAATGATACCTCACTTGTGTGGGTAGGCCTAGCGCCCGCGACAGGAAACGCCCCAAAGCGCAACGTGGACACATCACAGAAAACAGACCTGTTTTTAGCAAAGTGCCTACCTGTAGATTTTGGCCTCTAGCTCAGCCGCCACCTAGGGAAACCTACCAAACCTGTGCATTTCTGAAAACTAGAGACCTAGGGGAATCCAAGGAGGGGTGACTGGCGGGGCTCGGATCAGGTTCTGTTACCCAGAATCCTTTGCAAAGCTCAAAAATTGGCTAAAAAAACACATGTTCCTCACATTTCTGTGGCAGAAAGTTCTGGAATCTGGGAGGAGCCACAAATTTCCTTCCACCCAGCGTTCCCCCAAGTCTCCCGATAAAAATGATACCTCCCTTGCGTGGGTAGGCCTAGCGCCCGCGACAGGAAACGCCCCAAAGCGCAACGTGGACACCACCAAAATTTTGGAAGAAAACAGAGGTGTTTTTTGCGAAGTGACTACCTGTAGATTTTGGCCTCTAGCTCAGCCGGCACCTAGGGAAACCTACCAAACCTGTACATTTCTGAAAACTAGAGACCTAGGGGAATCCAAGGAGGGGTGACTGGCGGGGCTCGGACCAGGTTCTGTTACCCAGAATCCTTTGCAAAGCTCAAAAATTGGCTAAAAAAACACATGTTCCTCACATTTCTGTGGCAGAAAGTTCTGGAATCCGAGAGGAGCCACAAATTTCCTTCCACCCAGCGTTCCCCCACGTCTCCCGATAAAAATGATACCTCACTTGTGTGGGTAGGCCTAGCGCCCGCGTCAGGAAACGCCCCAAAGCGCAACGTGGACACATCACAGAAAACAGACCTGTTTTTAGCAAAGTGCCTACCTGTAGATTTTGGCCTCTAGCTCAGCCGCCACCTAGGGAAACCTACCAAACCTGTGCATTTCTGAAAACTAGAGACCTAGGGGAATCCAAGGAGGGGTGACTGGCGGGGCTCGGACCAGGTTCTGTTACCCAGAATCCTTTGCAAAGCTCAAAAATTGGCTAAAAAAACACATGTTCCTCACATTTCTGTGGCAGAAAGTTCTGGAATCCGAGAGGAGCCACAAATTTCCTTCCACCCAGCGTTCCCCCACAACTCCCGATAAAAATGATACCTCACTTGTGTGGGTAGGCCTAGCGCCCGCGACAGGAAACGCCCCAAAGCGCAACGTGGACACATCACAGAAAACAGACCTGTTTTTAGCAAAGTGCCTACCTGTAGATTTTGGCCTCTAGCTCAGCCGCCACCTAGGGAAACCTACCAAACCTGTGCATTTCTGAAAACTAGAGACCTAGGGGAATCCAAGGAGGGGTGACTGGCGGGGCTCGGACCAGGTTCTGTTACCCAGAATCCTTTGCAAAGCTCAAAAATTGGCTAAAAAAACACATGTTCCTCACATTTCTGTGGCAGAAAGTTCTGGAATCTGGGAGGAGCCACAAATTTCCTTCCACCCAGCGTTCCCCCAAGTCTCCCGATAAAAATGATACCTCACTTGCGTGGGTAGGCCTAGCGCCCGCGACAGGAAACGCCCCAAAGCGTAACGTGGACACCACCAAAATTTTGGAAGAAAACAGAGGTGTTTTTTGCGAAGTGACTACCTGTAGATTTTGGCCTCTAGCTCAGCCGGCACCTAGGGAAACCTACCAAACCTGTACATTTCTGAAAACTAGAGACCTAGGGGAATCCAAGGAGGGGTGACTGGCGGGGCTCGGACCAGGTTCTGTTACCCAGAATCCTTTGCAAAGCTCAAAAATTGGCTAAAAAAACACATGTTCCTCACATTTCTGTGACAGAAAGTTCTGGAATCCGAGAGGAGCCACAAATTTCCTTCCACCCAGCGTTCCCCCACGTCTCCCGATAAAAATGATACCTCACTTGTGTGGGTAGGCCTAGCGCCCGCGACAGGAAACGCCCCAAAGCGCAACGTGGACACATCACAGAACACAGACCTGTTTTTAGCAAAGTGCCTACCTGTAGATTTTGGCCTCTAGCTCAGCCGCCACCTAGGGAAACCTACCAAACCTGTGCATTTCTGAAAACTAGAGACCTAGGGGAATCCAAGGAGGGGTGACTGGCGGGGCTCGGACCAGTTTCTGTTACCCAGAATCCTTTGCAAAGCTCAAAAATTGGCTAAAAAAACACATGTTCCTCACATTTCTGTGGCAGAAAGTTCTGGAATCTGGGAGGAGCCACAAATTTCCTTCCACCCAGCGTTCCCCCAAGTCTCCCGATAAAAATGATACCTCCCTTGCGTGGGTAGGCCTAGCGCCCGCGACAGGAAACGCCCCAAAGCGCAACGTGGACACCACCAAAATTTTGGAAGAAAACAGAGGTGTTTTTTGCGAAGTGACTACCTGTAGATTTTGGCCTCTAGCTCAGCCGGCACCTAGGGAAACCTACCAAACCTGTACATTTCTGAAAACTAGAGACCTAGGGGAATCCAAGGAGGGGTGACTGGCGGGGCTCGGACCAGGTTCTGTTACCCAGAATCCTTTGCAAAGCTCAAAAATTGGCTAAAAAAACACATGTTCCTCACATTTCTGTGGCAGAAAGTTCTGGAATCTGGGAGGAGCCACAAATTTCCTTCCACCCAGCGTTCCCCCAAGTCTCCCGATAAAAATGATACCTCACTTGCGTGGGTAGGCCTAGCGCCCGCGACAGGAAACGCCCCAAAGCGCAACGTGGACACCACCAAAATGTTGGAAGAAAACAGAGGTGTTTTTTGCGAAGTGACTACCTGTAGATTTTGGCCTCTAGCTCAGCCGGCACCTAGGGAAACCTACCAAACCTGTACATTTCTGAAAACTAGAGACCTAGGGGAATCCAAGGAGGGGTGACTGGCGGGGCTCGGACCAGGTTCTGTTACCCAGAATCCTTTGCAAAGCTCAAAAATTGGCTAAAAAAACACATGTTCCTCACATTTCTGTGGCAGAAAGTTCTGGAATCTGAGAGGAGCCACAAATTTCCTTCCACCCAGCGTTCCCCCAAGTCTCCCGATAAAAATGATACCTCACTTGCGTGGGTAGGCCTAGCGCCCGCGACAGGAAACGCCCCAAAGCGCAACGTGGACACCACCAAAATGTTGGAAGAAAACAGAGGTGTTTTTTGCGAAGTGACTACCTGTAGATTTTGGCCTCTAGCTCAGCCGGCACCTAGGGAAACCTACCAAACCTGTACATTTCTGAAAACTAGAGACCTAGGGGAATCCAAGGAGGGGTGACTGGCGGGGCTCGGACCAGGTTCTGTTACCCAGAATCCTTTGCAAAGCTCAAAAATTGGCTAAAAAAACACATGTTCCTCACATTTCTGTGGCAGAAAGTTCTGGAATCTGAGAGGAGCCACAAATTTCCTTCCACCCAGCGTTCCCCCACGTCTCCCGATAAAAATGATACCTCACTTGTGTGGGTAGGCCTAGCGCCCGCGACAGGAAACGCCCCAAAGCGCAACGTGGACACATCACAGAAAACAGACCTGTTTTTAGCAAAGTGCCTACCTGTAGATTTTGGCCTGTAGCTCAGCCGCCACCTAGGGAAACCTACCAAACCTGTGCATTTCTGAAAACTAGAGACCTAGGGGAATCCAAGATGGGGTGATTTGTGTGGCTCGGACCAGGTTCTGTTACCCAGAATCCTTTGCAAAGCTCAAAAATTGGCTAAAAAAACACATGTTCCTCACATTTCTGTGGCAGAAAGTTCTGGAATCTGAGAGGGGCCACAAATTTCCTTCCACCCAGCGTTCCCCCACGTCTCCCGATAAAAATGATACCTCACTTGTGTGGGTAGGCCTAGCGCCCGCGACAGGAAACGCCCCAAAGCGCAACGTGGACACATCACAGAAAACAGACCTGTTTTTAGCAAAGTGCCTACCTGTAGATTTTGGCCTCTAGCTCAGCCGCCACCTAGGGAAACCTACCAAACCTGTGCATTTCTGAAAACTAGAGACCTAGGGGAATCCAAGGAGGGGTGACTGGCGGGGCTCGGACCAGGTTCTGTTACCCAGAATCCTTTGCAAAGCTCAAAAATTGGCTAAAAAAACACATGTTCCTCACATTTCTGTGGCAGAAAGTTCTGGAATCTGGGAGGAGCCACAAATTTCCTTCCACCCAGCGTTCCCCCAAGTCTCCCGATAAAAATGATACCTCACTTGTGTGGGTAGGCCTAGCGCCCGCGACAGGAAACGCCCCAAAGCGCAACGTGGACACCACCAAAATTTTGGAAGAAAACAGAGGTGTTTTTTGCGAAGTGACTACCTGTAGATTATGGCCTCTAGCTCAGCCGGCACCTAGGGAAACCTACCAAACCTGTACATTTCTGAAAACTAGAGACCTAGGGGAATCCAAGGAGGGGTGACTGGCGGGGCTCGGACCAGGTTCTGTTACCCAGAATCCTTTGCAAAACTCATAAATTGGCTAAAAAAACACATGTTCCTCACATTTCTGTGGCAGAAAGTTCTGGAATCCGAGAGGAGCCACAAATTTCCTTCCACCCAGCGTTCCCCCACGTCTCCCGATAAAAATGATACCTCACTTGTGTGGGTAGGCCTAGCGCCCGCGACAGGAAACGCCCCAAAGCGCAACGTGGACACATCACAGAAAACAGACCTGTTTTTAGCAAAGTGCCTACCTGTAGATTTTGGCCTCTAGCTCAGCCGCCACCTAGGGAAACCTACCAAACCTGTGCATTTCTGAAAACTAGAGACCTAGGGGAATCCAAGGAGGGGTGACTGGCGGGGCTCGGACCAGGTTCTGTTACCCAGAATCCTTTGCAAAGCTCAAAAATTGGCTAAAAAAACACATGTTCCTCACATTTCTGTGGCAGAAAGTTCTGGAATCCGAGAGGAGCCACAAATTTCCTTCCACCCAGCGTTCCCCCATGTCTCCCGATAAAAATGATACCTCACTTGTGTGGGTAGGCCTAGCGCCCGCGACAGGAAACGCCCCAAAGCGCAACGTGGACACATCACAGAAAACAGACCTGTTTTTAGCAAAGTGCCTACCTGTAGATTTTGGCCTCTAGCTCAGCCGCCACCTAGGGAAACCTACCAAACCTGTGCATTTCTGAAAACTAGAGACCTAGGGGAATCCAAGGAGGGGTGACTGGCGGGGCTCGGACCAGGTTCTGTTACCCAGAATCCTTTGCAAAGCTCAAAAATTGGCTAAAAAAACACATGTTCCTCACATTTCTGTGGCAGAAAGTTCTGGAATCTGGGAGGAGCCACAAATTTCCTTCCACCCAGCGTTCCCCCAAGTCTCCCGATAAAAATGATACCTCACTTGCGTGGGTAGGCCTAGCGCCCGCGACAGGAAACGCCCCAAAGCGCAACGTGGACACCACCAAAATTTTGGAAGACAACAGAGGTGTTTTTTGCGAAGTGACTACCTGTAGATTTTGGCCTCTAGCTCAGCCGGCACCTAGGGAAACCTACCAAACCTGTACATTTATGAAAACTAGAGACCTAGGGGAATCCAAGGAGGGGTGACTGGCGGGGCTCGGACCAGGTTCTGTTACCCAGAATCCTTTGCAAAGCTCAAAAATTGGCTAAAAAAACACATGTTCCTCACATTTCTGTGGCAGAAAGTTCTGGAATCCGAGAGGAGCCACAAATTTCCTTCCACCCAGCGTTCCCCCACGTCTCCCGATAAAAATGATACCTCACTTGTGTGGGTAGGCCTAGCGCCCGCGACAGGAAACGCCCCAAAGCGCAACGTGGACACATCACAGAAAACAGACCTGTTTTTAGCAAAGTGCCTACCTGTAGATTTTGGCCTCTAGCTCAGCCGCCACCTAGGGAAACCTACCAAACCTGTGCATTTCTGAAAACTAGAGACCTAGGGGAATCCAAGGAGGGGTGACTGGCGGGGCTCGGACCAGGTTCTGTTACCCAGAATCCTTTGCAAAGCTAAAAAATTGGCTAAAAAAACACATGTTCCTCACATTTCTGTGGCAGAAAGTTCTGGAATCTGGGAGGAGCCACAAATTTCCTTCCACCCAGCGTTCCCCCAAGTCTCCCGATAAAAATGATACCTCACTTGCGTGGGTAGGCCTAGCGCCCGCGACAGGAAACGCCCCAAAGCGCAACGTGGACACCACCAAAATTTTGGAAGAAAACAGAGGTGTTTTTTTGCGAAGTGACTACCTGTAGATTTTGGCCTCTAGCTCAGCCGGCACCTAGGGAAACCTACCAAACCTGTACATTTCTGAAAACTAGAGACCTAGGGGAATCCAAGGAGGGGTGACTGGCGGGGCTCGGACCAGGTTCTGTTACCCAGAATCCTTTGCAAAGCTCAAAAATTGGCTAAAAAAACACATGTTCCTCACATTTCTGTGGCAGAAAGTTCTGGAATCTGAGAGGAGCCACAAATTTCCTTCCACCCGGCGTTCCCCCAGGTCTCCCGATAAAAATGATACCTCACTTGTGTGGGTAGGCCTAGCGCCCGCGACAGGAAACGCCCCAAAGCGCAACGTGGACACATCACAGAAAACAGACCTGTTTTTAGCAAAGTGCCTACCTGTAGATTTTGGCCTGTAGCTCAGCCGCCACCTAGGGAAACCTACCAAACCTGTGCATTTCTGAAAACTAGAGACCTAGGGGAATCCAAGATGGGGTGATTTGTGTGGCTCGGACCAGGTTCTGTTACCCAGAATCCTTTGCAAACCTCCAAATTTGGCTAAAAAAACACATGTTCCTCACATTTCTGTGGCAGAAAGTTCTGGAATCTGAGAGGGGCCACAAATTTCCTTCCACCCAGCGTTCCCCCACGTCTCCCGATAAAAATGATACCTCACTTGTGTGGGTAGGCCTAGCGCCCGCGACAGGAAACGCCCCAAAGCGCAGCGTGGACACATCACATTTTTTCATTGAAAACAGTGCCTACCTGTAGTTTTTGGCCTGTAGCTCAGCCAGCACCTAGGGAAACCTACCAAACCTGTGCATTTCTGAAAACTAGAGACCTAGGGGAATCCAAGATGGGGTGACTTGAGGGGCTCTGACCAGGTTCTGTTACCCAGAATCCTTTCCAAACCTCAAATATTGGCTAAAAAAACACATTTTTCACACATTTCGGTGACAGAAAGTTCTGGAATCTGAGTGGAGCCACAAATTTCCTTCCACCCAGCGTTCCCCCAAGTCTCCCGATAAAAATGATACCTCAGTTGTGTGGGTGGGCCAGGTGCCTCCAACAGAATAAGGCCCAAAACTTGTAGAGATACAGGGGATAGTACTGCGAGTTTATAAGGACATATTCTTTTATACATCTTTAGACTGACTCTGCTTTGGGGACCCACATACGTGAGGTGTCATTTTATTTGGGAGACTGAGGGGAACACTGGGGAGTAGGAATTTTGTGCTGGAGTGGTGATCGTACGAAGAAAAGTCAGGAAAATATGCTTTTTTTAAGCACATTTTGAGGTTTACAGAGGAGTCTGGGTAAGAAAATGTTGGGGGATCCACGCAAGCCACTCCTCCCTAGACTCCTTGGGGTGTCTAGTTTTAAAAAATGTCTGGGTTTGGTAGGTTTCCCTAGATGAAGGCCGCACACAGGACCAAAAACATAGGTGCCCTCTCCCCCCCCAAACACAGGTAGTTTTGTAATATATCGTTTTGATGTGCCCACATACGTCCGTGATGTGCCAAACACTAAAATTTTGAAAAGAAACACACTTAGGTTATGTGAAAAAGACCCCTCACCCACCAACCAAGTTGGTGGCATGCTTCATCATCGGGGTCCCACCTGAGGCACCTAGCGTGTCATAGGTGTGCTGCGACGCCTGATTACAGCGGAGCAGGTTTGGTCATTTTTACCACACATACTGGTTGGATTTGGCACGAGGGTGAGTGATGGTTCAGTGGATCAAATTTTACTAACAAGAGCTTTCACAAAAATGAAAAGCACTGTTAGTAACTGAAAGGCAAAAAACTGAACCAATGACTCACAGCTCGTGAGCTGTAAAGCCTCGACAAGGCACCAACCGCTTTACAGTCCATTCACACAACTTTCATACATGACACACACAAGGCCATTCACACCGCCAGCCACGGGCCCAGCACATTACAACACTCACATCGACAGACAGCGCCACTCAAGGGCCCATCACTTACATACGCCCACATGCCTGATACAACAATCACACCAGCTGATGGGAGTGTGTGGACTGGTGTTTGGCTGGCAGTGTGTTGCAGTAGCCAACATCAAGTCAATATGTACAGTCTCAGCCAAGCCCCACTCCACACACAATGGCATCATATATTTTTTTATTTTTTTAAACAGAGGAACCCCTAACTAAGTAGAAAGAATTACAAAACAACAAACACAAAAGCTCTAACTAACAACATGACAGAAATGCTAACCATGAAACTAAACACATGAAAATACAAAACAGACATGAGTTTACACTCATGGTTGTTCCCAGAAATTCTTCTGGGTGTGGTAATTCTTAAAACAAGCACCGACACACAGCCCAGGCTTTGAAGGACAATCTGGGCAGTACATTCGAGACTCCCTCCGGATACCTCTTCGAAAACACACTCTACATTTCTTAGCTGGAAAGTCTTTTTTGGGTGTGGGAGGAATGTGCTCAGCAAAGTGGCGATCTTTCAATCTAGCCACATCCTCCACCACTGCTTCTCTAGGAACTCTGGCCTGTTCCACCACAATAAGGCTCTCTATCACTGACTCCTGAAATTTCACAAATGTCATCTTTGAGTCTGGAGACCTATCCCTAAACACAATAAAAGCATTGAAGGTTGCTAAGTGGAAGAGGTGAAGTGCTAACTTCTTATACCAAACATAAGACTTACGAATAGCAGTATAAGGTTCCAACCTCTGGTCAACTCTATCTACACCTCCCATGTGCTTATTATAATCTAAAATGCACACAGGTTTGCGCACTTCAGCAACCTGGCCCCAAACAGTCACAGGGGAAGTACTCTCATCATGGATGGTACTTAGCATGTAGACATCCCTCTTGTCTGAAAATTTCAAAGCTAGCAGCTCCTCGTTCCGCAAGGCACAGCACTGTCCCCTCTCAAGTTTTTTACAGACAAGCTCCCTTGGATAGCCTTTCCGGTTAGAACGGATTGTGCCACAAGCAACTGTGTCCACTCTAAACAATTCCTTGAACAACTGCACACCAGTGTAGAAGTTATCTACATACAAATGGTGACCTTTGTTGAACAGTCGTCTACCAAGATCCCACACTATTTTCTCAGTAACTCCAAAAGTGGGAGGACAACCAGGGGGGTCAATATTGGAATCCCTACCAGTGTACACACGGAAACTATACACATATCCTGTCCTACTTTCAGACAGCATATACAATTTAATTCCATATCGTGCCCTTTTGCTAGGAATGTACTGCCTAAAAACCAAACGACCCTTGAAGAGGACCAAAGACTCGTCCACACTTATCTCTTTGCCTGGAACATAGACCTCCGAAAACCGATCTACAAAATGATCAAGGACAGGCCTAATCTTAAAAAGACGGTCAGAATCTGGGTGATCTCGTGGCAAGGCTAATGCATTGTCAACAAAATGCAGCATCCTAAGAAGAAGCAAATACCGATTACGACTCATGGTAGCTGGAAATATAGCTGTTGCCATCAAGGGACTAGTAGACCAATAAGAAGCCAGTGACGGCTTCCTTATCAACCCCATCAAAAAAGTCAAACCCAAAAACTTTTTTAGCTCCTCCAAATTTGTGGGAATCCACTGGGCAGCTCTAGAGTGTGGCCTAAGTCTAGCAGCGTTGTCCCTCAAATGCTGCTCCGCATACAAATTAGTCTGCTCAACAATCTCTTCCAAAAACACATCATCCATGAATAACTCAAAGAAATTGATAGGCATAAAGTTCTCTGTATTGGCGTTACACCCCGGGAGACCAGTAAAGGCAGGCAACTCTGGCTGCTCCATGTTTGGGGCAACCCAGACATCAGGTCTTCTAACGGGAAACCTTTCAGCCCCAGGTTGCTGCACTATTGGCACATCAATGTCCTCCTCTAAAACAGAACCTTCATCTGCACTGAGTGTGGCTTCATCATCAGAAGATTCCCCTCCAACAGAAACATCACTGCCAGAATCTCTGACTTCCTCCTCTGCCTCAGATGCAGAGTCCGTCTCATAGTCATGATCAGACTGTGACTCAAAAAGCATACCAACCACCTGCTGAGCGGTCATCCTGCGGCTAGCCATGATCTCTCCTGCTAAAATTAACTGGACAAATTCACCACCAACAACCAGCACTGTGTAAGACAAGTAACAAAGTGTAGCTTTGTTAGTAAGAGTTACAAACTCAAAAACTATACCGCTCACTTGCCTGAAAAAGCTTGATTCACCAGCAACTACACAGCAATCACCAATAATATCCCACTAAAAAGAAAGAAAGAAAGGCAAATTAGAAATAAGACAAAACAAATATCATTGTGCACAAACCTAAGGACAATTTCACACACAATCCTGCATTTAGTACACCCCCTACAAACATGTCATTCATGCATGGCAACAATACTCCTTTGGAGTAAATTGTTTTTACTTACCTAAAACATGCAACTGTGCAAACTGCAGGTCAACCACCGCCAAAACCGCAAGGAGCCACAGCAAATAAAGCAAAAGCTTTGAACTAGAACAAAAAGGAGGAAAACATTTTTTATCACAAATGCAAAGACTTCTTCAGTTGACAAACACCCCACCATCAAACATTTTAGAAATTGGTGCCTAAGTGGATTCTGCCATAGGGGCAGATGGGCCTACTAAAAAAATAGGCCTGTCTGCCCCAAGGAAGCCAAAAAATACCTTTAGTACTGTGTCCCCATGGAGAGCGACCCTTGCCAAAGGGGACAGCCCTCAAAGAAAAAAAACACACACAACACTATCCCTGGTGCCTAAGTGGCTTCTGCCCCCTTGGGGGCAGGTGGTTCTAGAAAAATAGGCCCATCTGCCCCCAGGGGGGGCAGAAATGGCCAACAGGTCAATGCCCCCCTTGGGGGGGCGCCCGTGCCCAAGGGGACGCCCCCACACAAAAATAAACACATACAAAAAAATCCCTGGCGTTCTAGTGGTTTCTGCCCCCCTTGGGGGCAGATCAGCCTAAAAATAATAGGCTGATCTGTCTCCAAGGGGTGCAGAAATGGCCTGGGTACATGTGCCCCCAAAGTGGGGGGCGACCCTTGCCCAAGCCCCCCCCATCCACTAACACACACACACACACACACTATCCCTGGTGTCTACGTGGCTTCTGCCCCCCTTGGGGGCAGGTGGGTCTAGAAAAATTGGCCCATCTGCCCCCAGGGGGGGCAGAAATGGCCAACAGGTCAATGCCCCCCTTGGGGGGGCGCCCGTGCACAAGGGGACGCCCCCACACAAAAATAAACACATAAAAAAAAATCCCTGGCGTTCTAGTGGTTTCTGCCCCCCTTGGGGGCAGATCAGCCTAAAAATAATAGGCTGATCTGTCTCCAAGGGGTGCAGAAATGGCCTGGGTACATGTGCCCCCAAAGTGGGGGGCGACCCTTGCCCAAGCCCCCCCCCATCCACTAACACACACACACACACACACTATCCCTGGTGTCTACGTGGCTTCTGCCCCCCTTGGGGGCAGGTGGGTCTAGAAAAATAGGCCCATCTGCCCCCAGGGGGGGCAGAAATGGCCAACAGGTCAATGCCCCCCTTGGGGGGGCGCCCGTGCACAAGGGGACACCCCCACACAAAAATAAACACATAAAAAAAAATCCCTGGCGTTCTAGTGGTTTCTGCCCCCCTTGGGGGCAGATCAGCCTAAAAATAATAGGCTGATCTGTCTCCAAGGGGTGCAGAAATGGCCTGGGTACATGTGCCCCCAAAGTGGGGGGCGACCCTTGCCCAAGCCCCCCCCATCCACTAACACACACACACACACTCACTATCCCTGGTGTCTACGTGGCTTCTGCCCCCCTTGGGGGCAGGTGGGTCTAGAAAAATAGGCCCATCTGCCCCCAGGGGGGGCAGAAATGGCCAACAGGTCAATGCCCCCCTTGGGGGGGCGCCCCGTGCCCAAGGGGACGCCCCCCCACAAAAATAAACACATAAAAAAACATCCCTGGCGTTCTAGTGGTTTCTGCCCCCCTTGGGGGCAGATCAGCCTAAAAATAATAGGCTGATCTGTCTCCAAGGGGTGCAGAAATGGCCTGGGTACATGTGCCCCCAAAGTGGGGGGCGACCCTTGCCCAAGCCCCCCCCCCCATCCACTAACACACACACACACTATCCCTGGTGTCTACGTGGCTTCTGCCCCCCTTGGGGGCAGGTGGGTCTAGAAAAATAGGCCCATCTGCCCCCAGGGGGGGCAGAAATGGCCAACAGGTCAATGCCCCCCTTGGGGGGGCGCCCCGTGCCCAAGGGGACGCCCCCCCACAAAAATAAACACATAAAAAACATCCCTGGCGTTCTAGTGGTTTCTGCCCCCCTTGGGGGCAGATCAGCCTAAAAATAATAGGCTGATCTGTCTCCAAGGGGTGCAGAAATGGCCTGGGTACATGTGCCCCCAAAGTGGGGGGCGACCCTTGCCCAAGCCCCCCCCCCATCCACTAACACACACACACACACACACTATCCCTGGTGTCTACGTGGCTTCTGCCCCCGTTGGGGGCAGGTGGGTCTAGAAAAATAGGCCCATCTGCCCCCAGGGGGGGCAGAAATGGCCAACAGGTCAATGCCCCCCTTGGGGGGGCGCCCCGTGCCCAAGGGGACGCCCCCCCACAAAAATAAACACATAAAAAAACATCCCTGGCGTTCTAGTGGTTTCTGCCCCCCTTGGGGGCAGATCAGCCTAAAAATAATAGGCTGATCTGCCCTCAAGGGGGGCAGAAATGGCCCTAAAAGACATGCCCCCCAAAGGGGAGCGACCCTTGCCCAAGGGGGCGCCCCCCCATCCACTACACACACAATCCCTGGTGCCTAAGTGGCTTCTGCCCCCCTTGGGGGCAGATGGACCTAAAAAAAATAGGCCGATTTGCCCCCAAGGGGGGTAGAAAAGGCCAACAGTTCTCTGCCCCCTTGGGGGGGGCGCCCCTTGCCCAAGGGGGCACCCCCCCCACATAAATACACATAAAAATAAAAAACCCTGGTGATCTAGTGTTTTCTGACCCCCTTGGGGGCAGATCTGGCTAAAAAGTAGCCAATCTGCCCTCAAGGGGGGCAGAAATGGCCCTAAAGGACATGCCCCCCACAGGGGAGCGACCCTTGCCCAAGGGGGCGCCCCCCCATTCACTACACACACAATCCCTGGTGCCTAAGTGGCTTCTGCCCCCCTTGGGGGCAGATGGACCTAAAAAAAATAGGCCGATCTGCCCCCAAGGGGGGCAGAAAAGGCCAACAGTTCTCTGCCCCCTTGGGGGGGGCGCCCCTTGCCCAAGGGGGCACCCCCCCCAACATAAATGCACAGAAAATAAAAATCCCTGGTGATCCAGTGGTTTCTGCCCCCCTTGGGGGCAGATCCGCCTAAAAAGTAGGCCAATCTGCCCCCAAGGGGGGCAGAAATGGCCGTAACAAATTGCCCCCACAAGGGGTGCGACCCTTGCCCAAGGGGCCGCTCCCCGCCAACAAGAAACAGGAAAGAACAACAAAAAAAAAAAATCCCTGGTGTCTAGTGGGCATTCCTGCTGCCCGATCGCAATGCGATCGGGCAGCAGGAATGCTCAAAGAGACACCGGGGGAAAGGAAAAGCCTTTCCTTTCCCCCGGTGCCTCTTTAGCCCAAACCCCCCACCCACCGGGAAGAGGAACTCACCTCTTCTCCGTTCGCCGCACAGGAAGCAAATGGCTTCCTGTGCGGCGAAATCCCCATAATGAAGTCAGCGCGCGATCGCGCGCTAACGTCATTATGGGGGGGTGGGGGGGTCGGGGGTGGAAGGGGAAGGGCTTCCCCTTCCATCCCTGACTTTGGGGGGGTGGGGGGAAGCACACAGAGGGAGCGAGAGCGCTCCCTCTGGGCTGTGTGCCGAGGACGTAGTGGTTACGTCCTCGGCACAGCAGCACTGTGCCGCGGGACGTAACCACTACGTCCGCGGCACAGAAGGGGTTAAGGCCTACAATTAATAAAGCTAAAACTTACTGCATAACACATAATATGACATACTACTACATTAGTCAAGCATATATTCAACATTTCTTATTATTAAATCATTGATTAGTACATTTCCTTAACATTGGTGGACATTCTTCGTGATCACATTTTCAAATATGTGCGTTATTTTTCTACACAAACTTATTATTCAGAATACGTAAGCAATCATTAATAATTTTTTTATTAAAACAACTGTGCCTGCAAGGGCAATAGTTTAGACTGTACATCTCAGAAACAGAAAGAAGCAAACCTTGCTCACTGTTTCCGAGCTGCGTGGTCTGCATATAAGGCACTTACACAAAGAAATATTGGATTCAATTAATTTACTTTACACACAAGCTCGTAGAAATAGGCGCTCGGCTCTGGCTCCGCCATAGTGATATGACCCAGGACTTCCTATGATGTCCGCTTTTTCTCTTTTTGATTTCTCCTTTCCTTCTGACATTTACGCTGTTTATGAGAGTAATCTTTTCTCGGCAACTGCAGTGGAAGAGGAAACAGCTGATGGGATGCCCACATAAGCAATTTGTGTTAGTATCATGGATTAGTGCTTTTTGCTGTTCGTTAACAAATACAATTCCGAATTTCCATCACATACGTACACACATCTTTGAGACAGAATGTAGATGTACTTAAGTGAAATTAGGTGTGCCAAAACGCAGGCATAAGAATAACAACATGGTATTTCCATACGCTAGCTCTGGGTTGGACATTACTGTCTGTATCCATACATTTACAAAATGATTTGTGAATTCCAAACATTTATAAACTTATAGAGATTCCGCGTGCTTAAATTATAAGAATGTTTTTTTAAGTCAGGTCGAAGGTGTGTAACATCACCAGCACGTTAAAATGATCCGTTCAGTCACAGGCAGGTATTTCGCCCTCCTTTTAAGCCCGCTGTGTACTTTCAGTTGAACAGTCCATTGCTGCTTGCTTGCACCACAAACTAAAACTATGTATCTGCACCCGGCAACTCTCTCATTTAGTTTTAACGTTTCTAACTCGATCAAGGCGTCATCTATTCAGCTTAATATTGAAAGATATGCGCAGGCTTTTTGGAGCCGTTCTGCGTAGAGTAACAACACGTTTTCATTGACAAATGCTAAGAACATCTATGGAGGCCTATGGAAAACGTAGAAAGGACGCTTCCACAGGCAATTACAGTCGGACATACTTCCATCCCGTTCTACACTAACACTATCAAAATGTACCAATACATTTGCGATTATGATGGAATGCTTACGAAGTATTAGAGCACACGACGGGATATTAACTATTTAAATAGCAATTAAGTCGTTTAAGCAGCATCAGCACACCTGTACAACAGAAAGCATGCACACCCTAAACATCTGTCTGTGCCCACCTGCCAGACACCTGTTCTCCCTTTTCAATGCTGTTTGATTGCTTGAGATGTTTGAGACTCTTGTGAGGTAATGAGCGATTTTACATTCTGCATGATTGAAAACAGGTGTTCTAATGCTGTACAGAACCACGCATGAATAATTCAGTTTGTTTAGACGCAAGACGTTTAAAAGAAGTATTGGCTTTATTATTTTCATAAACATTATGCTTATGCTCATGATGAACAGTAACTGCTCTTTTTTCAGCATTCGCCAAGTGGAGGATGCCGCCTGCAATGTGCTCACTCTCTTTTCACTGTTTCTTTATCTTGAAATCTAAAAATAGGCACTCACATAATAAAGGGAAGCACAGATTCGTTTGCATCTGATCAATTAATAGGGACACAAATATAATGATATAATTCTGGCAATTAACTGAAACAGTGTTTTCTTAGTTTGTCTGCCTTCTAGTGGTAACTCAGTATAACTCTCACAATGTGCAGCAGGTTGTAACAGATAGAATAATGTATATTGTACTTAATCCCTATCGCTGCTGTAAATCCATTCTATAGTTTTAAGAGTGTCGACATAACTAAAACAACCACAAATTACAGCAACATTAACTGCATGAGTGCTGATGCACCCCCATACCGTTATTCACCCCTGCTGAGTATTCTTTTACATTTTGTATCAGTTTAGTTTGTTGTTAAGCCCTCGTAAGTTATTTCTTCAAAAGGTATATAGGACAATTTATTTTCCATCCCCACTCCCAGATGTGGACTGTACAGATATCAAGGGGCATTTTTATACTCCGTCTGCGCCGAATGTGCGTCCAAAAATTTTGACGCACATTCAGCGCAAACCTTGCCCCATATTTAAGCTTTGATGCCCGAGGCCGCGGATGTCAAAATCCCGCCGTGTGCGTCATTTTCTGGATGCGGGAAACCGCCTTGCGTTAATGAAATGCAAGGTAGGCGTTCCCGTACAAAAAATGACTTAAACGCCCATGCGTCGTATTTATGCTTCCGGGCAAAAATCACGCACGGCCGGGAGGCGGAGGTGGAAAATGACGCACAGCCCAATTTGCGTAAAAAATTAATGCCTGGGTCAGGGCAGGCGTTAAAATGGGGCAAACACACCTGTATTTAATCAGAACACACAGAAGCAACAGCAGAGCAGCAAAAGGGAGACATAGAGGTGCTTCACATCCAGCGTGCACGCAGACGCAGAGCCCAGCAACAACAACAGCAGCTACCACAACACCAGCAGGGACCCCAAAGGCAACGCAGAAGGCAGGAGAGGATATTCTGCACCAGGACAACCCTTCATGGCCTCAGGGAACATGACATCATCCAAAGGTACAGGTTGAATTGGCAAGCCATTCAGCAGCTGCTGCGCAACATAGAGCCACAGTTGGCACCCACCTTGCTGACACCCCGCACCATCCCAACAGAAACCAAGCTGCTAGCTATACTTCACATGTTGGCGAGTGGCTCCTTTCAAACCACTAGTGCCCTGGTTGCCAGGATATCACAGCCATCATTCTCTGCCTTTTTGCCCAAAGTACTGGATGCCATCATTGGACTCACACTCCGCCACATCTGCTTCCCAAACACACAGCAGAAGCAGCAGGAGACAAAACAGGGTTTTACCTCATAAATGGATTCCCACACATCCTTGGTGCCATTGACTGCACACATGTACTCCTTGTGCCACCTGCAGCAACTGAACACATATACCGCAACAGGAAGCACACACACTCCATCAATGTGCAGGCCATTGTGGATCACCAAGGATTGATCACCAATATTGTGGCAAAGTATCCTGGGAGTGTCAATGACTCATTCATCTTCTATCACTGTACCATCAATCAACACTTCCAGGATGGACGATACAGCAATGGACTACTTGTTGGTAAGTACAGAAACCTACTTATATACACCCTTCACAGCAACCCTATAGGACACACAACACATAGACCACGACAGCAACATGTGGACAGGAACACACTGAGGTTGTGACACCGCTAGCCATGTTTGATAGGTCTGCAGTGAACATGTCACACATCTGAAATTAGTGTACAGTCTAATGTCAAGACGTCAATGATCACAACGTATGGAGAGGTTTGGCTAATTGTCACCTTGCAAAATGTAAGCGTCTCACTGATGTTTAAATTAATCCATTGCATATGTCTAAAGGTATGAGATGTCCAGGGTACATAGATGCCAACGTGTTACCATTTCTGTCAATTTGAATCTGTGTATGGAACTATCATCTCACCCCCAGTGAAGACACAGGGATACCTGTAGCACAAGTCACAATGCTAGAGAGTGCACACTGTACTGCAAATCCCAAAACATACTGCTGACAACTGGTCAGCAGCCAAACACACGTTCAGCCAAGGAAACAACCCAATGCAGATGGTACATCCTAGAAGCCTAGGAATCAACACAATAACACAAAAGAGCCACAGACAACACAAGACAACTACTGCCATGCAAGGTGATATAAATGGGGCAAGATAAGTCAACATGATACCAATCATTTTCTCTTTCAGCTGATCAGGGGTATGGGATCCAGCCATGGATTATGACACCATTTGGCAACCCAAGCACTGCAGCAGAGCGTGCCTACAATGAGGCACCTAGGAGGACATGCACCATAGTGGAGAGGACCTTCAGCATCCTCAAGTCGAGATTCAGGTGTCTCGACATCACTGGTGGCAGCCTCCTATATTCACCAGAAATGGTCTGTAAGATCATTCTAACATGTGCCATCCTGCACAACATTTGTATACGAAGGAACATTCCCCTATTAGAACCAGAGCCACAAATGCCTGAAGAGGAGGAAGAGGAGGATGCTGGCCTCCAACATGAGGGGGAACAACAAAACACAGCTGCTGGATTGCGTAGGCGCCAACATATTGTGAACAATTTCTTTTGAAACAACTCACCATCACCACTGTATCAACATATGTAAATAAACACCTATAATAATCATCATATCATGGTCTGTGTAATACTTTTTACTCACCTTTATTTCTAACTATCAGAATAAGAGTGTAGCCTCATGGAGCATTGCTGATATACCGATCAGGACACAGAAATTTCCAAAGCAATTGTGATGCGTATAATTCAACAGTCATATTCACACACACTGTAAATTACATATATCCTGTACATTTCACCTTTGAAGGGCAATAGCAGAGGACCACAACTATTTCACACATACATGTTGGCAACATGGTTCATCGCAGCATATGGCACACAACTAAAACACCATCAGTCTATAAGGGAAAAAAAATGCCTCATACATGAGGCAGTGGATGTGCTATTGAATTGGTGACAGGAATGTATGACCAGACCCTTGACAGCAGTAAGTCGTACAGCACCTATTTTTGCAAGGACTATCTGTGTCTAGAGTTCCATATAAGCAGAACATAGACAGCACAAGTGCCACACCTATGACAAGCATTGCGCACATGACATTCCATGTACATGTCAGCCCATGTCCTTACTCATGACACACCCATGCTCCTGGTCTCACCCCACCTGTCTGAAGAGGTCCCTGGAATGGTAACATGTGTACCCAGATGTTCCCTCCTCTCCACACACAGACTAACAATAGTAATCCAGTGTGCTTCACCCTTTTGTATGGTATGCCATTGTCATAGTACATCTGACTGAATGGACGTCAGGTCAATTAATACACTGGCTTGTAGTTTCTAAGCCCTGTTATCACCTGTAGATTGCTTCCCATGTGAAAGGTACTGTTGAACATTTGAACTGGAATCTCACCTATAGGACTTGTGAGAAACTGATGCAGCACACACCTGTGAGCACCTCCATGCAGACCACCCATTTGAACATGCACTGCCCTTGCAGATGCTTGGAACAGCATAGAAGCTGCCATTTAGTTGATTACACTGTTATGCATTGCTAGAAAAATAAGCCGTGGAACACAGCCCTTGGGTTTATGTGTCACCTTCCAAAACACTGGACACAGTCTTTCATGTCAACTGTCTTGTTCTTCCTCCGACCAGTGTAAGTCAGACCACTGAGTATTTACCTTGTGAAATTGCTGGATCCTGATTGACCCTGCATCCTGTCAGCCTGACTGGCACCTGTCTGTGCGTTACCCTAAAGATTCCTTGTGTCTACATATGTACCACACTTGCTTTCCCAAACCTCACATTCCTCAGGGGGTATTTTGTCAGGTGCTTCCTCAGTGCATACTCAAATACATTGTATAGCATCATCTGCTTTTTTATTGTACCATAATTGTAAATTTGTCTCCAAATTCCCAAATAATGGCCTATCCCTTGTCTGGGTCTCATGTATGCATGAACAACAAAGTGTGACAGTGTACCAGGGCCGTATGCAGGAATTGGGTAAGGTGCCTCCAGCAGAACCAGCAACCTCTGATAATGTGCATGAAAATTCCACACATGTTAGGATCCTGACAATTCACACGCTGAATCAGATTGCTCACAACATATTGATGGCCTGTGCGTGCTGAATAGCTGCAAGATTAATCAATACAAAGGCTATGATGTTCCCAGATGCAGTGGGAACTTTACAGGCCAACCTGTGTACAAATGGTGTAATGACACCTGCCAGAACATGACTCCTGAGATATGATCTCACTCAGCACACCAAGGTTACCCTGTTGACAGTCTCATAACACGTCTGCAGTGACAGGGTGGGATCATCCCTATGTAGGTTCTCATGTCCTCATCAACTTTACTTCCATTGATCTCAGTAGGATACTCAGTAGATACAGGAATAGCCGCCACTGACTCATGATGAGACCTGGGCGTAACTGTGACAATATAGACCCCTAAAAATATACAGGATCAACATTGGACCACACACATGAACCAGACACCTCTGTGCAATTGATCATTGGAAATATGTGGACACGTGCTGCCTCGTATGCTGGACCACCACTGCCACAGGAGAGTTCTGGGCCAGTCATATGACCACAACTGTGGGGTGATGTTACAGTTGTGGGTCACCTTTGGCTTTCTGTGTCAATGACATGGTACCCACTTAGTCTGTACATGTGCCTGACTCACGGTTGGTTCACCAACAAGTGCCTAGGAAACAGTTTCCAAATTTCCAGGACATGTGATGGGCAACTTTTGGACCATTGACATGAACAAGCGTCTGCCATCTATCCGGTGCATGCTTTGTCATTTGTGGTGTCTACGTTACCCAAAATCTTGGAAGTGCTCACAACAGATGTTGCTACATGTATGACTAACATATGTCCTCTCTCATTTCCACACTGACTTGCAATCAAGGTTTGGACACATTGAATTCACATTCCTACAAGCATATTTCCAATAATGCATCTTGTGATGCACACACACACTGGGTCAACAACTACATTAGTAGCCAATGCACACACATTGAGCCATAGGCATTGAGGTATTGTACTTATGTGCGTCACCTTGATATCCTCTCCTGACACCAAACAAGCCCAATTTGTGCTATACATATATGTAGGCCACACATATGGCCATCTAGTGCATCAGCCAAGAGTGAAAATCCTGTTAAGGAAGTAGGGGATCATGGTCCGCAGCAGTATGATGTCTCACATGTGCCCATAAACCATCAAGACCAAATTGGGTGTAATCAGCCTATCTCAGTTGTGTCACAAATGTTACATTACATTAAAATGGTAAAATGACCCTAACCCAGTTAATGCCCTGAAATTTTGATGCATATGCGTAAATAAATGACACACAAGCGTAAAAAAATGGCACTTATGCCCGAAAAACTATGCATAATGCCCTGAAAACACCATTGACTCTTCCGCACTGTACCTCAGAAAATTGGTTAAGTGTTAGACTATTTCCAAATATATGGATGCAGGCTCATTTTTACCCCTGTGCGTTGAAAAAAATGACGCCCAGACTGTATGCGTCAAACTTTTTTGACGCATAATGATAAAAATGGCCACCATTTTAGGCAGAAAGTGATGTAATAGGATATCCTGTTTACAGATTATGTACAGAGGTGTCAGCACCAGAGCAATATGCGCTCTATTGGCGACAAAAATGCAAAAACCCAGCACTCTCAAAACAACGTAATTTATGCATTGTGCTGATATGTTGTGGTTTAACCTTTTGCATGTGCAGAGTTCAATCCTGAAAACTTATTTTTAATATGCTTACACATACTGTTCCTTTGCAAAGTATTGCTGCAGGTTTTCAGAGTGTGTTAGGGTGTGACCCCTTTCCAGGGCCTTCCAGAGACTTTCCCTGCAACATGCCTGGGCGTGGTTCTGGGCTGGGCCAAGACTCTATAAAAGAGAGCCAGCCCAACTCCCAGTGCTCACTATTCAGAAGTCCCGGTGCAGAGCAGCAGCTTCTTCCTGAGCTCCTGTCCCGGCGGCCTATTTGGATCTTCCAGTCTTCTGCCCTAATCCTTCATTGGTGATCATTGTTCCAGGCGGTAAGACGGTGGTTGGACTGTCCCGACACCGTTATTTAGAATTTTCATATTCTTGGTTTAAATTCTTAAATGAGTAACAGATTACTTGCGCGCTACCATTTCTTGACATTTAAATGGTAGGTTACAAAGAGGCAAGACGTGCAATTTATTTCATAAAGGTTTGACTTTGTTATTCATTGCGCGCTACCATTTCTTGACATTTACACGGTGGCTTAAGAATCGGCAAGACGCGCGATTCGTTTTATGGTGTTTAAACATTGTTGTCCATTGCGCGCTACTATTTCTTGACATTTACATGATGTTTTACGAATTGGCAAGACGCACAATTC
This sequence comes from Pleurodeles waltl, assembly GCF_031143425.1. NCBI lineage: Eukaryota > Metazoa > Chordata > Amphibia > Caudata > Salamandridae > Pleurodeles > Pleurodeles waltl. The sequence goes on from NC_090440.1 coordinate 1,515,917,445, forward strand.
GTTTCATGAGCATTTAACTTTGTTTTTCATTGCGCGCTACCATTTCTTGACATTTTACATGGTGGCTTAAGAATTGGCAAAAGAAGCACGATTCGTTTCATTGTACTTTGATCTTGTTATTTATTGTGAGCTGTTATTCCTTGACATATACATCGTGTTTTACGAATCGGCAAGACGCGCGATTCGATTAATGATGATTTGACTTTGATATTCATTGCGTGCTGCCATTTCTTGGTATTTTACATGGTAACACTCGAATTGGCAAGACGCACGATTCTCTCATCGAGTTTAATTCATATTGTTTATTGTATGCTACTATTCTAAGATATTTATTATGTAATATTCGAGTTGACAAGTTATGTGATTTGTTTCCTGAATCCATATTGTGTTATTCATGGTGCACAATCCTTTTATGGTGTTTACTATATATATATTTATCTGCAATATGCGCAATTTGTGTTGAAACATTTTAAGAGTACACAGAAGGCCAGAGTTTCTAGATGCAATATTGTATGGTCCTAGTATACATTCTCAAAACAGGATTTATATGACTGGTTTAAAATTTAGTCAGAATGTTTTTTTCTGATTCTCATGTAAAGGAAAGTACTTGAATAAGAAAGTTTCCATGTAATTCATCTTGATTCCCCTACAGGTATCCGGCCATCTTGAAACTTAGTCATTTTAAACTTAACTCTTAGATTGTTCATGTTTTCAGAGTGACTAGGCTTAGAATCAAAGTCTAGTATTGATTTCAGGAGATATAATTTTCACATATTGTGTGTTCTAACCTTTTTCTTACTACAGGTCTCCTTCCCAGCTGTTCCCTTCCTAATCCCCGCTTCCCCTCTTGGACTCTCTCAGTCTCTGTGATTTATCTATCAGAGTCTTGGAGCTGTTCAGTGGTGGACGTGTTGGGAACGTGCACAGACCCCGAGGATCTGGTGACTCTGGCAAGAGGGTGCACTTTCACTTTCACTTTGCAGTCTGTGATTCTTCTAGACTGTGTGGCTGTGTTGAGAGTTTTGTCTGGTCAGATTGTGCTTTTGACTCCTGTTTGGTGCATTACTTGTCATTTTATGAATAAAATGTTGTTGTATCCTGTCTGAGTGTTTATTGTGTACAATTCTCTAGTATTGTATTGTCTTTGTTGTTTTTGGGAGTCTGTTGTGGGTAGTGATAGTTTGGGGATAGTTGGGCTGTTTTAGTTGTTTAGTTTACGTTTTTCATATTCTACTTTCCCCCTATTCTCATTTGTTCCCCTTTATCCCCTATTTCCCTTTTTTCTGCTAAGATGTTAGGTAGGCCTCGTCTTGGCAAGATGGGTGAGGAGGAGCTTGGGGGTTTCATATGGCTGGTGCGTCATTTCCTCCCCCTTATGATTGAGGCAGGTGGGCGGGTGATACAGGGGTATCACACAGAGGCACGGAGGCTCCAGTGGGGAAAGGTATTGCATCACCTGCAACGCGTCTATCGGACCCCAAGGAATGACCACCAGCTGAAGCACCACTGGGCTGACCTCATCTCCAGGGAGCAAGATCTACTGGACCACCTGGGAATTGTGATTGGTGGCCCTGTTGGTGAGTACAAATCATGTAAATGTGCACGATTAAATGCATTATAGTGACATCAGATGATTTGTATAAGATCTGCCGGCAATGTTGTTGAGTGTGTGGAATGCTTTGGAAACATACAGGGTCATTCATGGACTATGTTAAGGACCAAAATTGCTAGCTGTTAGGAAGCAAGTGCTCTGCAAACTTACTGAATACTTTTGCTTAATGTAAGTTGGTGCCGCCTTAGTGTCAAACAGTAACACAAATCAGGAGCCAATTATGTATAGATATAGGTCACATTTGCCTGTGAGGTATAGATTTTCAAAATCATTACCAACATTTGTTGACGCAACAGCTAGACTGACTTTCGAAACACTACATGAGGCTGAAAATGAGTACAGGCTTCACGTCAATTGATGATAGCAATGGGGCCCAAACATATGTCTCACGTGTGTCTGGTGAGTGTGTAACGAAAGCGATCACGGAAGTTCTATAAATCTTAGGGATTATTGTGGCCCTTCGTCATTTCGGATACATGTCGGATCTGGATTTGGACACATAGGGAAAAAGTTCAAGGTGCCCTCAGCTAACATCTTAGACTGGTATTTGGTGTTTGTTGTTCTACCTTTCGTTTACGGATGGCTGGCCAAAGGTATGCACATGGGTTCAAATCTCTATGGTTGGTGCAACGCATCATAGCTGGGCCACATCAAATGAAGAAAATGTAACAACATGAGGGCTTACAACTGACCCTGACCCTCTGTACATTGTAACTGTGTGTCATAAACTTGCCATGGCCACAATGGCTGGTTGAATGGTAATGCACTCCTCAAGGAAAGTGTCTTTGAATGTCTCTCTTGGGTACACATGATGAGACGAATACACTCCATTATTATGTCTGCTCACTAATGAAGGAGCATGTTTGCCACCACATGATAGTTAGGGCCACTGCATGTGTGCAGATATGTCCGTAAAATTCACAGGAGACCCATTGTATGTACATGTTAGCCATGCTATATCGGATGTAGTATCATCATGTCTGAGTGGCTTTACTTACTTATGTAATCTTACACATAGTATTTGTCTTTGGAATTGTTGGACAGTGCACAGAATTTGAGCACATTTCTCCCTTCCATGCCTTACAGGTGGATCCGCACCCTACACTGTGGCTGAGGTGGCTTCATTCGAGGACCCAGACAACTCCAGTAAGTGTTGATATGTCTGTTATGTGTTGTGTTTGCTGGTGATGTGTGATGGACTCCTGTGTGTTGAACACACAGCAAGGTGTGATGCGCTGGCCCAACATTTGTCTTGTTCCATGAGTGGGATTTCATTTTATCACCATTTTAGAGTTGGCCAATACCTTATCCTATTGTCTTATTTAGGGATTCTAGGTCAGTCCTGTAGGCCCCGCAATGTGAATGGGGATGAGTCATGTGGATAACACTTGTATCAGGAAGAGTCGCACTGGACCTAATCTGTGATTTAGTCAGCCTGTCAGACATACATTCTCCCAGAATGGGGCTGCTAAATGCTTACCCACAGACTTCAGCTTCCCTATTCACTAATGTACTTATTAAACTGTAGGTTGAACTTCCCAGCAGCATGTAGCGCCACATGTAGTGCTACGAGTATGTGGCACTTGAGTGCAATGGCCTAGGTGTGCATGCAAATCATGGCCAGGGGTGTTCTTGCATCTCTGTGTTAGTTGTAAGTCGTGGGTTACTGGAAGTACATGATGTGGACAAAGGTCTGCATTTCCAGACATGCGTGGTGCTGGGATTGGTCAAGGGTTTGCTGTCTCCTATTTGTATATACACCTTACCTGTGATGTGTGTGTAGAGCCAAACACATGTCCAGCTTTCATAAGCTTCCTGGGTGTCCATGTTGTTTGAAATTGTTAGCTCTTACTCCACCCCCCACCCTCAAACTCAGGCATGGGTTTGTGAATAGTGTACCTAGGACTGATGACACAACTTTGGTACACAGACATGAAAATCAGTGAATCTTTTGTCTGAGCCTAGTATACACAACCATTTTTCACACATGAGTACTATACTAGCAAATCCATTTACAACTTGCAGATCATGTGGCCCTAGATTTCCATCCCGTACAATGACATTTGTAGCCCTGGCATTGGCGGAGGAAGTGCTGCATGATTGTTAGCTGACAACTGGCAGAACTCTGAAGGCAAAACATGCCAGTTGTTACCCATCTTGTAGGGTTTGGATGTGCTATGTGTGATAGAACCTTTGTAGGCTGGCCTGCCATGTACTTCTTCATGGACATTCAATGATCTGTATGATGATATGAGCTGTTACAAGTACAGTAGATGTCTTGTCTGATTTACTTCTTGTGCCATTTCACACAATGCAGTTTCTAATGTTATTTTTTTTATTTGTCTTCACAGCTGCAAAAATGACACCCATCCAGGTGCGGGAATTCCAAAGGCGGGCAATGAGGTATCAGCATATACTTCAGGTAGAGTCTAGGTACCGAAGAATGGCCAGCAGATACCAGAACGAACGGGCCTCCGGAGCCTGGAGGGCATTCCCACAGGGCGGAACCACTTTGCTCACCACAGCCAGCACCACCACCACTACCACCCAGGTGGCACCACCAACAGCTGGGACCGTTGTGGCAACCAGATCAGCAAGTTCTCCAGGCCCTAGCACAGCACCACCTGCAGGGCAGCCCACAGACATGGACACTACACAGCCCCACACTTCATCAGCTGGCACCCAGACCACCCCAGCTGCAGCTATTGACACTGCTGCTTTTGCTGAGATGCAGCGTAAATTGGACCGTGTCCTGCAAAAAATGAGTCACCTGTGGCAGGATGTGCGACATATAAACCGGCGGGTGCGGTCCATTCAGCGGACCCTCAGGAGGGCCAACCTATAGACATTTTGACGGACGTGATTCCCTCCCCTCCCTCCTATTTCCTTATTCTTATACTTTGTGGGTTTAGGGGGCTTAGTGTTAGGTTAGTATAGGCTGTTAGTTTAGTTAGTGTTAGTGGGTGGGGTTGGGGGTCCTGATTATTTCTACTGTTTCTTTTTTGAGTGTGTGTTGGCAATGTTGGGGTTCTTGTCTGTTTAAAAAAAAATACAAAAAAATATATATTTGTTTAGTATAGGAGAGTATGTGTTTAGGTTAGTATCTGTTGTCCTCCATGTGTCCCGTCTCATAAGGGGGGTGGGGGGATGATGTTTAGAACGTTTCGTTACATGTGATGAGTAAGTTTAGCTTAGGTTATTTAGGGCCAGTTGCGGGTAATGAGTAGTTAGGGTAGATTAGGGTAGGTAAGGCTTTTCCCCGAGTTTTCTCTTCTGTTTTTACAGTTTAATAAATATGTAGTAAACCCTTTACAGTATGTGTGACATGCATGTAGGTCAGGGCCTTGGCATGAGTGTACATGATTTCTTTTGTATTACAATTTGTGTCCTATGCTACAAACAAATCCCAAATTAGCTGTAACATTGGCAGCTACCCCAAAGCAACATTGCAAAGATTAGACCATTCATTGCAACCACCAATCACAGTTACTATGGATCCCAACGTGTTTTTTTTCTATAAGTATGTTTTCAATGTCACATACAGTGCTTCCAGATTTGGTATTGGGGACACTGTGTTATGTCTGACTGCAGTCTGATGTTCAAGGAAACCCTTATAAGGTGAGTGGTAGTAAGCACTCTTGTAGTATTGTGTTCACGACTAACATAGATTATTTGTTACACTGTTCAGCATGATTACTTATTTGAATGTAAACTCAGACACCTCCATTCATGCAGTTTGGTGACTGTTCGCTTAGATTTGTGGGCAATGTTATTTGTGTTAGTTTTGCATGAAGGCAACATTTTGCAGGCACTATTTAATGACTTAGATATCCCTTGAGGAAGCATTATTCTGTCCAACACAGCATTATGGTGTATAGTTTCTCTTTTCATCAGATATTACCCTGAGGAAGGGCAGAGTATGGTAGAATCCAAGCCACTGTGCATAGTTAGCAGACTACATTATTTGAGGACAGTTGTATTGACAAGCTATGTAATTTGACAGGAGGCAAAATTCAGTGGTCTACTGCACGGTTGATGTGACACATTACACAGAGACAAAGTGGTTGTGGAAGTGCTATTTATTGAAAAGTGCTTTAGTGCTATATGTAGATTGTCCATGATTGTGAGTCCATTATAGTGATATCTTCCATTGTGATCCTACACAAGTGCTAAAGGAAAATGCATTTGACATGCTAGGGTGATGTGTCAGACAGTGCAGAGGGACAGGATTTGCCAATGAATAAGTGAGAGACAATCACAAGGCAGGCTGGCAAGATATACAGTGGTTTGCAGAACAGTCGTTGAGTACAGTTGTGGCAAGAGTGGCATGTTACAAAGCGCAGGACCTTGGTAATAGGTGGCCATGAGGCAGGGACTAGTGCTTCCGGGTACTTTTACGTGTGAAGGTGATCTGTTCCATGTCTTCCTCTTCTGATGTGTATGTTGCTTCCTCTATCCTTGGTGGTGGTGGTTGTGAAGGGGCAACACACACCTCAGTGTTTGAAGACGTGGAGTCAGACATCCCGGTAGCTGCTACCTGTGAGGGTCTTAAGGGCAGTACTGCTGCAAGGAAGATCTGCTGGCTCTTAAGAATAGTAGCCACATCACAACGGTAGGCAGCCAGGCCGGCCCTGAGGGGTTCAATGTTGCATTTGTGCACGTGTTGACAGGATTGCTGTTGTAGGTGTTGGGTCAACTGTATTACGGCTGTGCTGATTTCCTTCAACCTTTTTTCTACTTCCTGCAAGATAGTTGTTCGCCTTGGATAGCTGCTGCCTGTTCTTCAGTTGACATCATGCACAAAGGCACCCCCTCTAGGCTGGCTGCCATAGTTTGCATCCCCACCCACACCTCTTTGGCCAGCTCCTGCTGTACTCCAACTACAGTTCTTTCAAAGCTGGTGCCTGTGTCATCTGAGTCATCAGCTGTATTGGAGCTGGCAGGTCTTACAATTGAGGTGGTGGGTGGGTCCTCTGTGATGGCTGCTTGTTCTGTGCTCCTCCTTGTGACTGAAGGTGGGGTCTGGAGGGTTCCAAGGACATATTGGAGGGTCTGGTGGCTGATGTTTGTCAGCTCGTCATCCATGTCATCAGTTTAGTCCTGGACAGGCATATCCACAGGAGATCCATCGTCCTCTGCAATTAAATAGGGTACAATTAGTGTGTCTGTGTTGTGGCATTGGTGATGTGACATGCCTGCCTTGTGATGATTTCACATTGTGATCTTGTTTCTTGTTCATTGATCCAGTCTTTCAGATGGGCATTCTCCCAGGCCTATGCCCCACTTGAAAGTCACATATATTGTGGTAAGTTATTAGACTTGTCAGAATCATCTCCTCTAGGTGTTGGTTTTGGCCAAATAGTGATTTGCCACCTTCTTGTCCTACTCAACCCTCCGTCTACATCCATTCTCATGGTAAGACCTTTCACTGGCTGTGGGTGCTCTGATGGCACTAGCAGCACTCTTAACAATCTGGACCTGCCCCAGTCTCTGATCTTTCACATCCACTTATATGTAGTTGAAATGTAGCGTATACTATGCAAAGCATTGTTATGGCACGATATGGATGTCTGCATTGGCAATGTGTACAGCTGATGTTGGGGAATGTGTGGTACATTGGATTGCCATGATAGTCGTAGCAGTGTCCTATTTCCTCCTCTGGCTGTGCAGGTGTATTTCAGTGACCAGTTACATGTGTCCTCTCCCTCAATGCTGTTTTCTGAGCAGTATGACATTTGGGATGTTGCATTGTGACCCAGGCACAGGATGGACCCTGACATATACTGCATGGGTGTGACCTTAGTGCTGTGTATCTCCTAATGTTGATGACATTGGCTGATGTTTACGGCAACTATGGGCATTCACAATTGACAGGACTGGAACATTTGTCTTGTTTCAGGGGATTGTTAAAGTCGTCATCCTCAACCCTCTAATTTAGGTGTGTATGATCCATGGGGACGTTACTGCCATTGGCTACTTGAGCTGCACACACAGCGGAGGTGGTAGTGGCAAATGTTGTCACTGTTACATTCCAGTTGTCGGTATGGCTAGAGGTTGTTTATTGGGCCCTAGTTAATGTAGGGGGGTATATTGGCTGTCGTGTGACAGGATGTAAGATTGACGTTGTGCTCTTCCCTCCTGGCGTGGCTTTACCTTTGCTACATCGTTGGCATGGCAGCATACCCCCATGGAACTGTTGTTGGTGTTGTGTTATGGTGTGCCCCAGCTTTTCTCTTTACAGGCCATGCCACTGTGAGGTACCCCTTTACCCATGCCACTCCATGTATATGATGACTTCCATGCATTTTGTAGTTGGTATCCCCCCCGGTTGTAGTTAACATTAGTGCATTTTAATTCCCCATGCGACTTACCCTGCATGTACGTTGTCTCCTGGTAGTCTGCCCTGTCCTGTCCTTGAATCCCTGTGACAATCTCCTCAGGGATGACGGCTGCCACCATCTCCTCCATGTGGTCCAGGGCCTCCTGGTGTGCTGGACTCCCACCTCCAGTCTGCAATGCTGCCTTCCTGTTCCTGCCCATCTTTTCCATGGTCCTGCGCTTGCAGTCATGCCAGCGTTTTTTGCACTCGATGACTGTTCTGTGAACTTCTGCCACGCTGTTAATCTTGTCAACAATTTGTTGCCATATTGCCTCTCTCCTACTGATTGGCAACTTTTAGGTGACAAACAGTTGGTGCTGGTGTTCCGTCACCTCTTTTACCAGGATTTCCTGCTCCTCTGCACTGAAGCGACACTTTCTTTTCTTCTTCTCCCTGTCCTGGTTCTTGTTTGGGTCCTCCTGGCTGGTTCCTGGTCTGTTGTCATCTTCCTGGGGTCTGTACAGGCATCTAGAATCAATTTTGGCTCTCCTCTGCTGAAATGGCTGTGTTTGCGGGGAATTTTGACGCTATTGAGTCAAAAAACGCTGCATAACCGGTTTGCGGTGTCGCCCCACAGTAATTTCCGCCGCATTAACGTTGTTTTCCTTTACGACGTGATGCTGCGGTGTGCGTAAAAAAAATGACTTACACCTGTGGTTTGCGCCGCCGTGTATCAAAGTATAAATTTGAAGCCCGCAAGTTGAAAAGAAATGGCATTAGCCAGCGGTAATATTTTTGACGCAAAACTGAGTTGGCGCAGTTTTACGTCAAAAAGTATAAATATGAGCCCAAGAGTTTGTGAAGGGCCTCAGAAAATAGCCAAAATCAGTGCTTATTTTGTGCGCATAAAAAAAAAATGCGGAAACGGTGAAGAACAAGAAACTCGGGGCCTTATTTACCCTGTTCTTTCCCTATTACTATGTGTGCTACACTATGCAAAGAGGAAAAGACTCTTGTGATTATTTTTGCGCAGGAAGGTGTCTCTTACTGCACAAAAATAATCATCCCTACAATGCAGGCATCCTTCCATCATAGTGCAAGGGTGCCTGCATTGGTGCTAGGCAGCAATTTGTGCACCAGCGCAGGGGGAGAGGACAAAAATGAGCCTTATCATTTAGACACAACGTATTTCTGCCCTTTTCGAGTGGGGCAGGGCGACACAGCAAGACACTTGATGCACCGCCCTGTGCCATTGGCCTTGTAAATGACGCCCTCTGTGTTTTTTAAAAAAAATTACATTAACTAAAAGTTTACTGTGCTAAGGTCTGTGGAGATTTTTATTTATTTTTACATGTTTGTTTTTTCAGTTGTGGTCAATAGTTCCTATTTTCACAGTTCAAATCTATTGGAGAATAATGGTAGAAAGGAATGTGAATGCATAGAACCTAGAAAGCTATACATTTAAAGAGCTAGACCCTGAAACAACTAGACAGCCTTCTGAGATGCAAGGAGTCCTTTAGGTCGATTGCTCAAGGTTTTCCAAAAAATAACAACATAATAACTGAATTAGTGAAATTGTTAATGTAAGTAGAAAAATAGAGAAAGAGGCAACACGAATTTCATGTGCATCTTTTTGCACTTAAGATCGATCTACAAAAGTAACAAAGTTACGTCAGTCAGACCCTTTAAGTCACAAAGATATGTAGTCTTTGTCGAATTTCCTAAGCTGTAAACCAAGATGCGGCTTACTATGATTTTTCACAGTGATTGGCCATGTGTCACTTCATAAGGAATAACCTGATGTATAATAGCTGGGTAAGAATGAAAGCTGTGTATTTTTTATATTGTATCCGAAAATCTTGGTTAAGAGATTTGGGTGTTTTTTATCATTCAACATTTTGGATTTTCCATGATCCCAGGTGATTCTGAGGGTGTTCTTTAAATGTATTTTTCAAGCCTGCTCCCTTGCAATGTCAAAATTCAGTATATAGTAATGAATGCCGTACCATTCTACAGTCTAACAATTCTCTGGATAGAAGCAGTACCCCATTTGTGTGGGTGGATATACAGGTGAGAAAGAAAAGGCCCAAAAATACACCATGTATTGTCAAGATTTTAAAACGTTGATCAATTCTTGACAAGATGGTCTAACATGAACGTCACTCAGGGGTGGCAAGGGGTCGCAGCTGCAACTCCTGGCACTGGCTTTGCGACACCTGGTGGTAAAATCAGTCCCAGGCACACAAGGGCAGCCCCACTTTACTTGTTTTTAGTTTTTTGTTAATTCCTTATTCCACTAATAGTGAACAATATGTTATTATCCACACTTAGGGCCAGATGTACCAAAAAAGCAATTTGCGACTTGCAAATTGCGAGTCCCTGCGACTCGCAATTTGCAAGTCGCAAATTGCTATGCAGTACGGTGTCTCAGACACCGACTGCAACTCGCAATGGGGTCGCAATGACCCACCTCATGAATATTCATGAGGTGGGTCGCAAATTGCGGCCCCATTGCGAGTATGGGCACTCGCTAACATGGAGGCCTGCTGACGTCAGCAGGCCTCCATGTTAGCGACCTGCTTGTCAATAAAGCAGGTTTTTTTTTTTTGAAGTGTAGCCGTTTTCCCTAAGGGAAAACGAGCTGCACTACAAAAAAAAAACGAAACCTTTAGTTTCGGATTTTTCAGGGCAGGGAGTGGTCCCTTGGACCACTCCCTGCCCTGAAAAATATTTTGGGGTGCAATCACAAACTGGAAGGGGTCCCATGGGGACCCCTTCCAATTTTCGATTGGGTTACCATCCACTTGAAGTGGATGGTAACTGCGATGCCATTTGCGACCGCATATGCGGTCGCAAATGGAATTGCATCCCAATGCGACTCGCAAATAGGAAGGGAACACCCCTTCCTATTTGCGAGTCTGAAATGCATTTTGCGAGTCGGTAACGACTCGCAAAATGCATTTCTGCATTGGGATATGCGTTTTGCGACTCGCAAACGGCAAATTTTGCCGTTTGCGAGTCGCAAAACGTTTGCTACATCTGGCCCTACGTGTAATAAAGAATGAATTACAGTTTGCTGGAATATAATTCTTCCTGGAAGCTGAGGTAAGTAAAAAAAAAAAATTTAAACGTATTTTGTGTGCGCTTGCAAATGAGAGCGGGCTTATGTGAGAACAAGAGTGTGTATGTGAAAATGTGTGTTATGCATAAGCATGCATGTGTGAGTGAAAGTAAAGGTTAAGTTGCATGGGATGTCACCTCTGCTGACCCTGCCATTTCAATGATTTGATTTTCATGTGGTCTACGCCTAGGGTTAGACTGCACCCAGGGAACCCTGCCAACCACAGACATTTCTGAAAACTAGATATGTGTGAGAGTCAAGGGTGGTGTGGCTTGTCTGGATCCCACTACTATTTCTCCCCCAGAATGTCCTACATATTTCAACATTTCCAGTTAGGGAAAGTTGCAGAAACTGTGGAGAAAGAAAAAAGTTTAACCACCCAGCATGCCCACACTCTTCCAGATAATACGACTTGTGTGGGTGGGCTCATCATCCAAGACAGAAAATGCCCTAAACGCACCATGGAAAAGGGAAGAGTTTTGATTTCAGTTGATTTGATTCTTGAAATATGGGTACCAGATGTATTTGAGCCTGGGATTTTACTGCACTCACCGAAATCTCGCATCAAATATATTGCTGATTTTTTATGTGAATTATACTGACACTTAGGGGGTCATTCCGACTCCCGCCGGCGGCGGTAACCGCACGCCCGGCGGGAGCCGCCGAATGACCACACTGCGGTCAAATGACCGCGGCAGCCATTCTGGCTTTCCCGCTGGGCTGGCGGGCGACCGCCAGAAGGCTGCTTGCAGCGCCGCCATGGAGGATTCCTCAGGCCAGGGGAAAACCGGCGGGAAACCAGCGGTTTCCCTTTTCTGACCGCGGCTTTACCGCCGCGGTCAGAATTGGCCTGGATGCACCGCCAGCCTGTTGGCGGTGCATCCGCGGTCCCCGGCCCTGGCGGTCTATGACCGCCAGGGTCGGAATGACCCCCTTAGTATATTGATAGCTGTCATGTTTGAGCATACTCATCAGAAAGCACAAGGAAACATTACCACCTTCAGACATTGCTGGAGGAGAACTGTCAGAAAACGATTGCCCAGGCCTTGTTCACATCCACACAGGATTATGCCAATAGTCTTTATTTAGTCCTACCTCCTTTCTTAATTCAATGGCTCCAAACTATTAAAAACTCTGCTGCACGTTTAATCCCCTTAGCACCCCCCTATTGTCACCATGTGCGTGCCATATTCAAAATATGGTGCATCATGGCAGTAGTATGGGGCTAGCGTCTGCATTTTAGACACTAGTCCGGCGCTTTGCAGGATTAGCGTAAAATATTCTGACACTAATCCTGCAAAGCACCTAGAGGCCCATTGTAAGCATTCTCTTAGATTTCCTTGCACCATTCTTTTGGACTCCTAATTGGGGAATGCCCCTTTTGCATACATTATGCCTGGCACAGGCATAATGTAGATCAGAGGGTTACAAAGTAGCGCAATGCATGCATTGCACCACTTTGTAAATATGATGTCGCGTTTTTGGCCTTCAATGCCACATTAGCATCAAATTATGACGTTATTGTGGCTTTGGAATGGCTCTAGGGGCTCTTAAATATGCCCTTTACTTCCCAAATTATGGAATGCCTTACCATTCAATCCTCTTTGTAGCTCTTCTGAATTTGTCTACCTTCCAGAAGAACCTGCCTAAATCTACCTTCAAGAAGAGAATCAAGACCCTACGTTTTGATTCTAGCCCATTGTGCTAACTGGCTGGTCCCTGGTTGGCTTCTCATCTTTAGCTGAACTTTCCGCTAATGCTGGCATGCCTCTTTGGAGGTTACTGGATGCTTTAGAAATGCCATTGCGTTGTATTGTAATGTATTGATCACTAGAAGCATAGGCAGGATAATTTTGGGAAAACTCACAAAAAGTCATTAACATTTCAGTGAGTGAAAGTTTGAGACTCGGTGATGCATTATAAAAGTCTTACTATATGTGGGGCGAACTTGGGCAAGGGACCAGAACGGTAAAAAATGCACGATGAAGCCTTAACATTTTTTATATCAATTGTGTTGATTATTGGGATCTAGGTAGCAGCTTGATTTGAATCTGGGGCAGGCGGTAACCAGGGAAGCCTACTAGTCCGAGACATTTCTGGAGGATGAGGCAAGGCTGTTGTTGCTTGCATATTACATGATACTGTTGTGTAGCCATTTTAGTTATAGCTCCATGCACATTATTTTAACACAATATGTAACCTAGATATATTTTATTCAGCTTCATCTTATTATTGTTAAAATAACCATTTTTACAGTCTTGTTTTATTTCTGTCTATCTAATTGTTTTTGCCTAGGCCAGCACTCTGTTCTCAAACAAGACATTCTTGATCACTCTGTGCTTCTTTCAAGGCTACAGCACGGTACATTGCCAGTGAACGTGGTAGAAGTTTAGTCTCTAGCATTTGTAAAAAACACACATCTTTACGTAGGGACATTTTCTTGGAATATCAGCTATGTTATTATAAAAACACTTCCTTGTCCCTTACACGTTAGAAGGATATTCCAGCCAGGGAACCACAACTCTATGCTGATTGCCAAATGCTTCGCTACAGACGCTAAAGCAGACCGCAGGCCTTTGCTCAGGTATGGGGGTTGATGTCTTCCCAGGGGAGCCAGAGGGGCAGAAGTAGAGCTTAACATGTAGTGCTCAATCATAATGTAGGTAGGAATTAGTCCATCGATTATAGTGACAATATGATAGCATTGTTTCTATGCTTCATTCTTCTCATCACAATTTTAATACTGTCATGTTGTGTCGTCCTGGTTATTGCAGTTCACGCTTTGCTATCCAAGATGCAGTCGTTTTATTAAACTCATTATTGAAACATATACTGCTTCTGTTTGTCATTTATATATGAGACTAAATTGTAAATGAGAAAAACGGATGAGACCTCAGTGACCACGACTTCCCTGTGAAGCCAGGTATGTAATGTGCTCGACTTCCCAGTCATCGCTATCTCTTGGTGGGGATGAGGCACTGCTAGTGGGCCGGAGTAAAGACCAGGATTGGAGCGACAGGTGTCACCCGCAGTGGGTTAGATTTAGTCTCCCTCACCGCGAGCGATTCTGCCGCTCAAAATCCAGTAGTCTCATTAGAATAAGGAGAGCCTACGTGACACTGCTTTTTCTCATTCAGAAGATGTGTTTTGTGGCTTACTGTGTGAGCCAGTAATGAAACAAGAACTCACCATAGAAAAATCAACATTTTTATTTGAATTATTTGTATTTTTATTATATTGCTATAGATATAGATATTGATATAGTTTTGTAAAACGCGACAAATGCCCGAAGGTGTCTTGCTGCTGACATAAAGACCAGGTAGATAGCACCAAACATATCAGCCTTAAATAGGGGTGGTGAGCAAACAAGTTTTAAGATGCTTTTTAAAACTAGCAAAAAATGTCTGAGTTCTGAGAGCCACAGGAAGTGAGTTCCATAACTTGCATGTGCAGTACACAAAACTCCTGCCTCCCCATGAGACTTTGTTGCAGTTAGGTATAGCTAAAGTTCTAGTTACAATGGAGGGCAGTTGTCTTCTGGGAGTATACCATTTGAAGCTTTTCTGTTGAGGCTTTGAACCAATCACATGAAGGGAATTATGGGCCAAACAAAGTGATTTGATGGCCACCTGTTTCTCCATAGGAAGCCAATGGAGGTCATCTAACACTTGAGACACAGAATGTGACTTAGGTAAATTCCTTAGATGACGGGCAGCAGCATTCAGTATAAGTTGGAGTTTAGAAAGTGTGCCTAAATGAAGGCCCTGATGCAGAGCATTGAAGTAGTCCAGCCGAGATAGCACCAGTGCAATAACAGATTTTCATTCGATCAAAAGGGGTGAAGGGAAGAACTTTCCTTAACATTTTTAAAATGAAAAAGCAGGAAGAGGTTATTTTCCTAACCTGCTCTCTGAATGTAAGGCTGGGGACAAACATAACCCCAAAATTTTTGACTTTCAATGCTAGACTGGGAAGTGTACCCAGGGACTAGGGCCATCATGAAGAGTTCGAGAACGAGGTGTTCTTGCCAAGAAGAAGAATCTCAGTTTCATCTGAATTTAGCTTGAGACAATTAAGCCTCATCCATGTGGCCACCTCACACTTACGAGAATTGAAACTGTTTGCGGCCTCCTCAAAACTGTTCAGGGTGGACACAGTAATTTGTGTGTCACCTACGTATGCTATAGTGGAAAAGCCAAAAGATTTATCCAATCTCACTAAGGGAGTAGAGAAAATATTAAACAACAAAGGGCTCAGAGAAGAGTTTGGGGAGACGTCACAAGGTAACAAGATGGATTTTGATCTAAACTCCCCAAGGCAGACCGACTGTTCTCTATTAGAGAGAAAAGAGAGCACGAGGCCTAATGCTGGTGTCACATAGTTTCTCATTATCCTAATGAGACTACTGGATTCGGGCTGTAGAATCACCTGTAGTGCAGGGGACTGAGTCTGGTCCCGCACCATGTGACAGCTGTCAACCTAATCTGGGTTCTGTCCTGGTTAACTGGCAGTGCCTCATCTCCACCCAAGAGCAGGGATGGTGGTGCATGACATAAATTACTCCTCATGGGAATCGTGGTCATTCATTTCTCTCAGTTACATTAGTCTCACATGTGTTGGGACAACCAAAGGCAGAGTAAAGTTCAGTAAGGTTTTATTGAAGTAACTGCATCTTAGATAATAAGGCATGTATTGCAATAACTAGGACAATGAAGCATAACAAGATTCAAATTGTGACAACGAGAGTAAAACACAAACATAACACTACCATATTGTCACAAGTGTTTGTAGAGATAGTTCCTACATAGGCTATGTTAGAGCACAGCATGTTAAGCTCTATTTCTGCCCTTCAGGTTCCCCTGGGAAGCCATCAACCCTCATACCTGAGCAAGAGGCCTGTAGTCCACATACGCAGCTGCAGCGAAGCAATCAGCATGTAGTTGTGTTCATCTGGCTGGAATCTCCCTCTAACGTACATGGGTCAAAGTAGTGTTTTTATAATAAAACAGCTTATGTTCCAAGAAAGGATCCCCATGTAAGAGTGTGTATGTTTCTGTGAACATTGAAGACAAAGCGTACCACTTTTGCCGGCAACCTATACTGTAGCCTTGAGAAAAGCACAGAATGAAAGAAATGTCTTGTTTAAGAACGTGGTGCCGACCTAGGCGGAGAACAGCTAGATAGGGAAAATAAAACAAGACCGCAAATATGGCTACTGTTAAAATAATATACCGAAGCTAAATAAAACATATCCAGGTTAAAGTGCACAGCGGCAGGCCTAGTTTTGCTAAAATAACATGTATAAAACTAACGCTAAAATAGCTACACAACACTGGGCCACAAACCCCAATATGGGATAAGTGTTAGTTAAGGATGTCATGACTCACCGTATCAAAAACAGCTGACAAATCAAGCAAGATCAGTTCCGTCTTCCCATCTGATTCACTCCGAAACTATAATAAAGCTGTTTCTGTAGTATGGTAAGATCTAAACCCACCTTGAGCTTCATCTAAGAGATTGTGCCTTGGGATTAACAAACAGTTTTTATCAGAAGGGGGACTATCAGAGCCTTTTTCCATTAACTAGGAAACTGGCCGGTGGTGATAACCCTGTTCATTAAATTTGTCAAAGTGGGAGCAACAGTCTCAGCTATTCCCTGAATAAGTTTTGGAGAACAGGGATCTAACAGTGCACTACAGTAGGTGAGTACGATAATTTCAATCAACATTAAATAACAGGAACTCTTTAAGCCCTTGATTATTAGTTTTGGGAGTTTAATCGCTGGGAAAGTAGGGGTTACTACTAATGTTTGCATCAAAATCGCTGCAAACAACTTCAACCTTATTTCTGAAATAGCTAGCCAGACTGTCACAGAGAAACTGATTAGGTGAGGCAGTAGCGGGAGAGGAATGCTTTTTGACAGTTTTAAACTGGGCCTGTAAATCAAATGCTACTAGTGGGCCTGCAACACTTGTTGTGCCCCCCACATTAGTAGCCCTATAATCATGTCTCAGACCTGCCACTGCAGTGTCTGTGTGTGCAGGTATAACCTGCCAATTCGACTTGGCAAGTGTACCCACTTACCAGGCCTAGACCTTCCCTTTTCTTACATGTAAGACACCCCTACGGTAGGCCCTAGGTAGCCCCCTGGGCAGGGTGCAGTGTATGTTTAAAGTATGACATACACTAATGTGTTTTATATGTCTTAAGAGTTAAAGACTGCTAAATTTGATTTTCACTGTTGCAAGGCCCATTCCTCTCATAGGTAAACATTGGGGCTGCTTTTAAATATCATTAAAGTGTAGATTTCCTTTGGAAGCGGATAGACATGTGGAGTTTGGGGTCTCTGAGCTCACAATTTAAAAATACATCTTTTAGTAAAGTTGATTTTAAGATTGTGTGTTTGAAAATGCCACTTTTAGAAAGTGAGCATTTTCTTGCTTAAACCCTTCTGTGAATCTGCCTGTTTGTGGATTCCCTGTCTGGGTCAGTTTGATAGTTGGGCTGTATGCACCTCTCTCTAGACAGTGGCACAAAGGGAGCTGGGGTGTAGCCTGAATATCCTGATGAGCCATCTGTGCTAGGAGGGTGGGGAGGAGTGGTCACTCACACCTGAAAGGGCTGTGCCTGCCCTCACACAATGCAGTCTCCAACCCACTGGTGTGTGTCTGTGGCCTGGCCTGGTCAAGGCAGGATTTCACAAAGAAGAGAGTTTTTTCTTTGAAGCAAACCTACTTCAAAGGCCAAAATGGGTATAAGAAGAGCACCCAAAACCACAGACTTTAGATCACTGCTGGAAACCAAGAGGAACCTCTGCCTGAAGAAGAGCTGAGGAAGAAGAGCTTCCTTGCCTGTGACTGTGCTTTGTGGAGCTATCCTGCAGTTTCTGCTTCTGCCTGTGCAAGAAGACAAAGACTGGACTTTGTGTGCCTTCCTTCTTGTGAAGAACTCTCCAAGGGCTTGAAACTGAACTTGCCTCCTGTTGTTGAAGTCTCAGGGACAGCAAATACTTCTCCCTGCCATCACCTGGTGTCTCTTCTGATTCTCTTGCCCTGCCAAGAGGTACCCTATCCAGTTCCTGGGGCCTAGAAAGGAGAAGCTGGCAGGCCAAGTTTAAGAAATCCACGCACAGACTGCCGTGTGGGAAAAATTTCAGCGCAACCTCCAGAAAAACAATGAGCTGACGGCTTTGCGGCTGAAATCGATGCTCCGCCTGCAGTGCAGCTGGGAGATCGACACACGCAGCTGGGGAAATGACGCGCAGCATCGCTGATGGAGGCTGGTGAGATCGCAACCTACACTGCGCGTCTTTTGGATCACTGCGTGGCAGGATTTCTGACGCAAACATCGCTGGGCATGTAGAAACGACACAAAGCCTGCCCGGACCAGAGAGTGCTTGTCCGGATCGACGCATCACTCTCCTGTGGAGGGAAGAAACAATGCACGCTGACCCAACTGAAGGAGAAACGATGCAGGGTCTCACTCATGAGTAAAATCGATGCATCACAAGCTTCTTTCAACACACACTCGCCCATGCAGAGTTATTTTTGACACGACCCAAGTACATTTTCACGCTAACAGCATTAGTGTTGTGTTTAAAAGAACATGAAGACTCCTTTTGCTTTTTAATTATTAACTTGACTTGTGTATGTTGGATTTTGGTTGTTTTGGTCTTGTTTTGTTTAGATAAATATTCTCTATTTTTCTAAACCTGTGTTGTGTCATTTTGTAGTGTTTACATTGAGTTACTGTGTGTGTTGGTACAAATACTTTACACCTAGCACTCTGAAGTTAAGCCTGCCTGCTCGTGCCAAGCTACCAAGCGGGTGAGCGGAGGTTAGCTGAGTGTGATTCTCTTTTACCATGACTAGAGTGAGGGTCCTAGCTTGGACAGGGGGTAACCTGACTGCCAACCTAAGACCCTATTTCTAACATGTCTTAAAAATGAAGCCCCAGGAAAAACAATAGCATCAATCTAGATGCCAGTGCCACACTAAAAGAATAAGAATATGTATGAGTAGCAGACGTATTTGTGCTATCGGCCTCATTATGATCTTGACAGATGGGATACTCCATCCTAAACATGACGGATACCCCGACCGCTACATTTTACAAGTTCCATTATGTCCTTTGGAACTTGTAAAGCGGTGTCGGATAGGGATGTCCGTCACTTTTGTGAAGGGGATTCCATTCGCCAAAGTGATAATGAGGCTCTAAGATTGGATGGCACTTGATGAAACCAACCAACCCTAGATATTGGTGAGAACTAGGCAGCTTAGGCAATCCAGGGACTCATTGCAATTTCTTACAGTAAATGTTCTGCACATTTTAAACGTTGGGTGAAATCACAGAATCAAAGAATCACAGCTTTATGACAAAAGAGAAAACCCTTTGACCCAAAGAATGTAGGGCTCTGGGGAGCTGCTATAACTGAGAGAGCTCCTATAGCAGCTGAAGAAATGGAGTGAGTGTAAGTCAGATACTCATGGCTAACTGTCCCTGGGCCTGAAGATTGCCGCTGCCCTTCAAAAATATTTATGATATTTTTAAGGCATTGCCAAAATCTGTCAACTCATGTCAAATCATTGGAGAAGAAAACTGTATGGACCTCTGGGGCAAAGGGACGGCCCTTTCAAATAAACAAATACTCCCGGGCATCTAGTCAGATGAGCGCCCTCAGAGATTTATCAGACTGAGAATAAATGGCCAATTGTGATGTCAAAGGAGAATTAAAAAATGGTCCTTTCTGAGGAGGGGGCAGCTAAGTATCAGGAAGGGCCAACGTTTAACCTCATTGATAAAAAATGCAAAATACATATAATCTCTGGTCTACTAGTAGGATGTCTGGTCCCCTGGAGCTAAACACACCAATCCCTCCTGACCAGGGACCAAAAAGTCTGCATAACCTCCCAAGGAGAGGTATGTGTGGGCCAGTACCATTAATGGCGGATCCTTCTTCCCCATTCAAATAAATATAACTCCTTGGCATGGGGTGAAGATATACATCTATATATCTATATCTATACATAAATATATATATACATTCAGGGATGTTATAGATTTTTTTTTTAAAACAAATAAATTAATTTAAAACACCAAATGTTATAGGGATGTTATATATATATTGAGAGAACAACAGAACCATGGGAGGAGCCTCAAGGCCCTCGCGGGCCTAACGGCTCCTCAAATCCTGTGGGAGCCAGCATTGCTCCCACAAGCAGGGAGCTGCTTTAAATAACAGCTAACTGTCTGGGGGAACAATGTTTTCATATGTTTCCCTGCAAGCATATTTGCATTAATTTTTATTAAAGCCCTATGGGGGTGGTGGTTCCAGGGGCTGTGGGGGGGGGCTCATCCCCCCGCATTCATTGTCATTAAAGCCCCAGGGAAGTGGCAGTCCCTGGGACTGGAGCAGGGGCCACACATCCTCACTATATGCGATGTAATAATCACCCTATGGAGGTGGCTGTTCCTGGGGTTTCAGCAAGCCCAGGAGGGGAAGCCCTGTGCACCCCCTCCTTATGTTGGACATGCCCCCAGAGAGTTGACCCACTGGGCCTTCATTAAAAGCAAGTGCGGTTGCCTGCATTTGTTCTTTAAAAACAAATTTTGTGAATTTGCAACGTCATCATGAATTCATAGCATCAAATGTTTTTTAAAAGTGCTTTTTTGCCCTGACGGGGTCCCTCTGGGGACTTCAGCAGCAGAGCTAATGGGTCAGGCTGCATCTACCCTGACCTGTTTTCTTTTTTTCACTTTTTTTTCTGGAACTTGGCTAAAGCCGAGTCCCAAGATGGCTGCCACCACTTCCTGGTTTAAAGTGTTCGCAGGCAATCAGAACTCTGCAGCTCTCTGCACGAGCTCCTATTATTCACAAAGTCATTGGGGTGGATCTGCAACACTAGATATACAAATTTATTTTCCCTTTATTATCTCAAAGACCACTGAAAGGATTTACATTAAATAAGACAAAGCATAATCCGTGGACGAAAGCTAGCTTTCTGCCAAATTTGGTATATTTTCATCCAGCGGTTCGAGCTGTGGTTGTGTTCAAAGTTCTAATAGGAATTAACATATAAAACAGATGTTTTTGAGCCCCCTTTTTTCTGCCCCCACTTGACAGATCACCCTGAAAGTTATAGTGTGCAATATATATATTTGGGGTGATCCGTCAAGCAGAAGCCAAGAAAAAGGGGCTGCTAAAAAAGTTGTGTTTCCCATGTTAATTCCCATAGGACCTTTAGATACACCTACAGCCCAAACTACTGGATGAAGTTGCACCCAGTTTAGCAGAAAGCTAGTTTTCAGTATTCAGTTTGTGCTTCCACTTATTTGATGTAAATCCGTTTAGTAGTTTTTGAGAAATTTTGGAAAATCCAATTTGTATATCTCTGGCTGCAGCAACTTGAAGATTATTTCATGAATATCTGGTGGAAATTCACAGGTTTTCACGAAAGCGCATGCAAAAAGAAGTACTGTAATTGGCTGACTGCAACATGACTAGAAAGTTCTGGTGGCCATTTTATTTCACAAGACATAGGGGGTCATTCTGACCCCGGCCGGCGGCGGAAGCCTCCGGCCTGGCTGGGACCGCCAGAATACCGCTGCGCGGTCAAAAGCCCGCCGCGGGTATTCTGGGTTTCCCGCTGGGCTGGCGGGCGACCGCCAGAAGGCCGCCCGCCAGCCCAGCGGGAAACACCTTTCCATGAGGATGCCGGCTCCGAATGGAGCCGGCGGAGTGGAAGGGGTGCGACGGGTGCAGTTGCACCCGTCGCGATTTTCAGTGTCTACATGGCAGACACTGAAAATCTAGGTGGGGCCCCACGACACCCATGACACCCCTCACTGCCATCCTGTTCCTGGCAGTCACAACCGCCAGGAAAAGGATGGCGGTGAGGGAGTCGGAATCCCCATGGCGGCGCAGCAAGCTGCGCCGCCATGGAGGATACCTCAGGGCAGCTGAAAACCGGCGGTCTCCGTTTCTGACCGCGGCCAAACCGCCGCGGTCAGAATGCCCTTGGGAGCACCGCCAGCCTGTTGGCGGTGCTCCCGCGGTCGTTGACCCTGGCGGTCAATGACCGCCAGGGTCAGAATGACCCCCATAGTCCCCAGCAGTGAAAATCCTAATTGAAAGTTTCATAAAATGTCCGGTTAAATGTACCCTGGCCCCAGGGGTGTGATATAGGTGTGTTTTAAGGGGAAATTATGAGGTTAAAATAATTTCACATCACCATGTGCGATATTCACAAAAACTCACAAATGTTCATGAATTTTCGCAAAATATTCGCAAATATGATACAAATCTGAAAGAAATATCACAGACTCATTTGTACACTAACTCATTCACTCATACATGTACTTAGAAAATCATGTGTCCACTCACACACCCATTCAGAAACTCATGCACCCACTCACATCCACTCATAGACTCACATACCCTTTTTCAGACCCACTCAGACACTCACAAGCCCATTCACAGTTCCACTGAGAGAGACAGTACTTATGGCCAATGTGCGCTGAGCATGGCCAAAGGCTGTGTATTGCATGGGGTTGGGTGTTTAAAAGGGCTTGGCTGCAAGGCGTGGCTGCAGGCCAGGCCTTGCAACCACCCATTGCTGCGCATGACCTTTTTCCGTGTGCGGCAGGGGTCAGAATAACATGTAGTAATTAAAATTATTTTACATTAAAAAACATAGATATTCACTGAAAAAACAAAGGTTACAGGGACATTACAATTAAGTTTTGAATTTACTCATACAAAACCAAAGAAATTCAGCAGTTATAGTTAGAGTTCTTTAAAGTAACTATAGCTTGCATCCTTCGCCATCCACAGCTAATTTCTCCACATATTCTATCAATGGTGATATCCTCTATGGCATCTTTGATATTATCACTGCAACATTTGCAATAAAATTATTGATAAGAAACCTGTGCATGACAAGGGCACGAGTTATAATTACTTGAAAGAACTTTAACTATAACTGCTGAATTTCCATGCCTTTGTACAAGTAAATTCAAAACCTTACTGTAACGTCCCTGTAACCTTTGTTTTTTTCAGTGAATACCTATATAAATATTTATATATATATATATATATATCTACTGGAGAGCTTGAGAACTCATCTGGGGGGGGTCCATTTCTTCTCAAATTGTGTTTGCCCAAGCAGGGCTGAAATGGACAGGCTCATAATTGCTCGTCTAGGCAGCAGTTTCTTTCAAACCTTTTTTCTGCATTTTTCTTCTCAGTGTTTTGAAGGAGATTTCTTTTTTTTTTTTTTACTCCCGGTTTCTTGTTTTTGTTTGAGCCCTTTTTAAAAAATAAAGAAAGTGAAAAATGGTAAAAAACACAAAAAATGCAGTTGTACAAATTGTTACTCAAAAAAGCTATTTTCAAAGCTACTCTATACTTTCACTATGTATGTTGTTTGTACTATGTTCACCTTTTTTTCTTCTTGGTTGCTCCAGCGAACCACTCACAAGAGTCATGATGCTCTCATATTCAAAATGGGTGACTATCGTGAGATTCTTGTGAGAGCCAGGTGCACAGTTCTCTGCTTCCACTGTAAGGTGACAGTTTGCTAGTTTGCACTTGTGAGCGTCTCGCAAAAGTGTACTTTTATAAATGGAATTTACATTTTCACTGAACATATCCTGTTGTAATAGGTATTATTTATATGCACCAGATTTTCGCTACCCATTTTTTATTATTTAAAAAAAATACTTTACAGGTACAATTTACATTTTCCTTCATTACATTACGTACCACTTACAATCCCCACTACTAGACAATCAAGAGAAAATGGCCTCTCCACTGAGAGCTTGAATTAAAAAAACTAGTGTGTAGAGTAGAGTGTAAAGAGACACTGCCTCTCCATTCACACCTTTTCCTGGCTCAATAGTATGCATTATAGGATAGTACTCACCTCACATGTAACACCTCACTTTTCCATACTAGAATTACAAGTACTGCCATCCCCATTAAAATCTCTCCACAGGGAAATAACCATATTCATTAGTCTGTGGAAATGGATTTCATTCAATCATAGCTCTCCGCAGCTTAACATGTATGTGTATGCATTAGTAGGTAGGGGACATTGTCTTCTGTACTAACACCTATCTCCAGGACAACTTTGATGTGCAGTATGGTGTAATGAACCAGTGGCATCTGTCCTCATACCTCTCCTCTACTCATTCCTCTTCTAATGCTGACAGGAATGCATAGTAGACTGTGGTGAGAAACTGCCCTGTTCCTGATGCAAGTCTCTTGCATGATAATTCTGCATAGTAAAAAGTGTGGAGAGACTGGGCTCTCTCCTGTGATGTGTCTCTTGGATAATGCTTATGCAAATAAGGGTGTGAAAGGTGGTCACACCATTCCCAAGTATGACAGAAATACAAGTAAACTATGGAGTTTCCTTTATACACATAAGTATGTCTTGCATAACATCTACAGAGATTATGATATGCAAACACTCTGCCTTTTTCAGGTGAGATATCTCCCCAGAGTACATACATTTGAAATCGGCTGTTGGTAGAAACTGTTCCCTCTGCAAAATCGCCTCTTCATAATGATGAATGTCCATAATGGAGTATAACATGGACTATTGTCTCTCTTCAGAACTGTGTCTTGGACAACTTGTGTCCCTATGTCATTGTGAAGACATACTTACCTATGCTTCAGATGCCTCCCAATGGCAACACCCATATATATTAGGGTGTGCACAGCAGCTGATAGCAGTATGTATTAGAGTATACACATGCACTTACCTCTGTGTTAAGATCCCTCTCTTGCATCAATGTTACCAGTATTACAGCATGCAACACCTCAGTGTGGCATGCCAACTAACCATACCTGCATTTTAAAACAATTCACTCCTCTATTATTAACTCTCCATAGAGTAAAAGATGAGCATAGTATCATTTACATACATCTACATTTAATAGCATATTTAACAGTACCTCGAACATGGTACTGCCAGTTTTATTGAATTTCACAATTCTATAATAACCTTCAGATTTACAATAAATATTAAGGAAACAAATCCACAGTAACATTAAACTTATTTATTACAACAAAACAATTTAACAATACAAAACTACACCAACTATACTAACAAACATTCTAAACAACTATAACATTAAAAAAACAATTTTAAAACACATAACATGTTTTCTAACACTCATAAGCACTTCCTAAAACAGCCACCCTTACACTTTATTTGCCTACAGGATTTTGATGTAGGTAGCACTTCTTTTAAGGGACGGGCGCAAAGCGCTCCATCCCTCTTCTAATCTCTCTTTCGGGGGATTTTAACCATGCCCATGTTAAGTCAGTCACTTTCATTAGTTAGTGAGCTTGCCTTTTAAAATCCGCTGGTTTTCATTCATAAAAGGCATGCATACATCATCCCTTTTCTGGTGTTTAGCCCTCCTCGAGAGCACCAGTAAACTACTGAAAACATATGAGGCCCCATGTTTTACGTATGGTTTCTGGCTACTAATAGCTCTAACTCGACGTAATGCGAGACCCGTTGCATTGCAAATGCTTGTTGAGTCTTGTAGCCACCATAGCCTGACAAATAGCCTTTGGATTCTGGCCAGGTGGCAATAAATTCTCAGCAAAGCATTATATCTATATAAACAGTTCACAAAGTCTAGCTCCTCTAGAATTAGCCCATGCTGCTGGAGAAATCAAGTGTTCAGACAACTGCACATCTTCCCAACTTGAATACACTGTGTCTAAACAGGTAGTTATTGATGAACAGCACAATAATCCTGCCCTTCTTAACAAGACTCTTATTTAAGCAGATAATTTTCCTCCTCAGAGACAAGTTTCTATTTTCCTCCTGAAAAAGACATTATTACCAAAAAGATAAAAATTAAATATAGGTCAATAATTGACAACAGGGATACATCAGTACATTTTGTAAACATAATATGCAGAGTCTAAAAAGAGCAACCAGGGCAACCAGATTAGTTATTTTGTGACGGATACTTTAATCCTTAGCGTTGCAGTATGCGAACAAAAATACAAATATACATTATGTGTCCGGATAAGTGAGGGTCCTTCGTGATATCAAGGACCAATAGTACACATCAGGCTACGTTACCTGTCAGCGCTACCTTACGCTGTACCCGGCACGCTTACCGAAGCGTCACTGACTCCCGGATCCTGGGGAATCACCGATCTCTGCTCCAATTCGCAGACTTGGTCTACTGAGACCTCAGACGGAGTGTGTATCCCATACTACGGATTCACCCTTTGGGGTATTCTTATGCCCTGATGTGTACTATTGGTCCTTGATATCACGAAGGACCCTCACTTATCCGGACACATAAATCACAATCTTCCGGCCTTGAAGAAGTCCGTAAGGACGAAACACGTGTTGGCTATCACTGATCTCACGTATTTTCAATTGTTTACATGGACTTTGTACATCTATGTATATTTGTATTTTTGTTCGCATACTGCAACGCTAAGGATTAAAGTATCCGTCACAAAATAACTAATCTTGGAGTGCCCTGGTTGCTCTTTTTAGACTCTGCATATTGTTTTATACAGCACTCAACGTAGTCGGTGCTCTGCTACCGCCTATGTGTCTGTGTATTTTCGAAACCCGTGGTGGTTGGGTTTCTGCACCAGGTTGGCACCCAACATATGTTTGTACTCTTGATAATATATTTCTGTATTTACTTTCTGCCAGATGTGCAATGATAAGCATTTAACCACTTCTTCTGAGGAATGTTGACTTATTGCACATTTTGTAAACATGTCTACATCTTTTACCTACAATCCCATATTTAGATCTAATGCACCATTAAGTTGTTATTCCTTTCTCCTGAAAAAATCCACACCTGTGCCCAGTGCAGGTTTTTCACACATACATTATAACTTGCCATCAAACCTTGTCTCATAAAAGCTTATAAAGTAACACATTCCTCTTGAGACAACTTTGCTGACACTCACCACAGCTTTTCACTCTAGAAATAGCAATATGTCCACTCAAACATTTCAAAGAGCTAAAGTATTATGAGGTTCATAACTACAGTACAGCTTGTATCATTAAATTATTTGTTCTATAATTTGGCAAGCACTGCTTTCTTCACTTACAAGTACCCATAGTTTGAACATTTAATTTTTAACACAATCTGCAAACCTTCCTCACATCTCTCTTCATTGTAATATGTGCCTTAAAATCCTATATTAATATATCTACACCACCCAAACACCTTTCTCTCTATAAACACGACAGCTTCGGACACTAGACCCAGCCAACCACCAAGAACCTACAACCCCAGCCATCACCCTCAACGCCTGGACTCACATCAGCACGGAGGAGACCAAAGCTACCATGAATTCCATCCACCCCGGTGCCCCCAACAAAGCCGATGACATCATCGTCCCGCATCTCCAGACCATCATCAACAGCTCGTTTGCTTCTGCCACCTTCCCCGAGAGCTGGAAAAACGCAGAAGTCAACGCCCTACTGAAGAAACCTACGGCGGACCCCAGCGACCTGAAGAACTTCTGTCCTATCTCACTCCTCCCCTTCCCTGCCAAAGTCATAGAGAAGACCGTCAACAAGCAACTTACCAACTTCCTTGAAGACAACAACCTACTCGACCCCTCTCAGTCCGGATTCCAAGCCAATCACAGCACAGAAACCGCCCTCATCTCAGTCACAGACGACATCAGAACTCTGATGGACAACGGAGAAACAGTCGCCCTCATCCTCCTCGACCTATCGGCTGCCTTCGACACCGTCTGCCACCGAACCCTAACATCCCACCTGTGCTCCACTGGCATCCAAGGATTGGCCCTGGACTGGATCTCCTCTTACCTCTCTAACCGCTCCCAAAGAGTCTACCTCCCTCCGTTCTGCTCAGACCCCACCGAGATCATCTGCGGCGTCCCACAAGGCTCCTCGCTCAGCCCGACTCTCTTCAATGTCTACATGAGCCCCCTCGCCGACATCGTACGCAAACACAACATCAACATCACCTCCTATCCCGATGACACTCAGCTGATACTTTCCCTCACCAAGGACCCCACTGACGCCAAGACCAACCTGCAAGATGGAATGAAAGACGTCGCAGAATGGATGAAACTCAGCCGTCTGAAACTGAACTCAGAAAAAACGGAAGTCCTCATCCTCAGAAACACCCCGTCCGCCTGGGACGCCCTAGGCACCGCACCAACCCCCTCAGACCACGCATGCAACCTCGGATTCATCCTGGACCCGCTTCTCACCATGACCAAACAAGTCAACGCCGTATCATCTTCCTGCTTCCTCACCCTCCGCATGCTCCGAAATATCTTCTGTTGGATCCCCGCTGACACCAGAAAGACTGTGACCCTCGCCCTCGTCACGAGCCACCTGGACTACGGAAACACCCTATACGCAGGAACCACCGCTAAACTCCAGAAACGTCTGCAGCGAATACAAAACGCCTCCGCCCGCCTCGTCCTCGACATACCCAGCAACAGCCACATCTCCGCCCACCTGAGACACCTGCACTGGCTTCCCGTCAACAAAAGGATCACCTTCCGGCTCCTCACCCACGCACACAAAGCCCTCCACAACAAGGGACCCGAATACCCCAACTGTCGCCTCAGTTTCTACACGCCCACCCGTCAACTTTGCTCCGCCAACCTCGCACTCGCAGCTGTCCCTCGCATCCGCCGCACCACGGCAGGTGGGAAATCCTTCTCCTACCTGGCGGCCAAGACATGGAATTCCCTCCCCACCAACCTCAGGACCACCCAGGACCACCTCGCATTCCAGAGGCAGCTCAAGACCTGGCTCTTCGAGCAGCAGTAACCCCCTCCCCCTAGCGCCTTGAGACCCTCACGGGTGAGTAGCGTGCTTTATAAATGTCTTTTGATTGATTGATTGATATAAACATACTGTGGAACAAGTGTACCAACATTAGTACACTTAACAACACTTCACAAGAAAGTTTTCAAAATATATTGCTAAATACCTGAACTTGGAAATCTTCCTTAAATGCAAATTACAACACCAGTCAATTTCAAACCAGATGCATTAACTTCTGCTTAGCACAGCTCAAAGAGACTTCCTTTTCCTCCAAAGCATGAAGGACAGACAGAGCTATTTCTGGTTCTGCACCCAATCACGTCATGGCATTTATCCAAACATGTAATTAGAATGGTAACTACTGGTTGAGCCGTAGCCCTGTTTTTGTTGCAAGACTCTCTCAGGATTGTAAAACATCTCATACCAGACCCATTTATTTTCTTCATAGTAGTTATTCTTCGGACACCTCCTCTCTATACTCTGCACACACACAGCAGTCTCAACTAAAACCTCTCCCTTGGAAAATATTTTGTGCACCTCACTTTTCGTTTTACAATCTTATGAGTATTCCATGAGTGCGGGAGCACCCTAATGCATGCCTTCAGCTGTGTATTTCTCTGTCTCTCATGAGAATCTTGTGAGCTGAAGCATTTAGGATATTTCTCATGGAGAACAGGTCTGCATCCTTTAGTATGGATAGTAGAGTATTCAAACACATAAGCCTGTGCACTGACAACTTTCTTTATAATCAGTTTTCTCTACAACCCAAACCTTCTTTCCACAATATCGCAAGACTCTTGTGAGATCAAAAATTAATTTTAAATCACACAGTGTGCACTCTTCTTCATTGCAGTACTTACAACTTTTACTTCCTTCTCCTACGACTTTATGAATAAGTAACCACTCCAGTCCCACCGTTCCACCATATGGCAGCAGTATAAAGCAGGGAGTGATGAGAGACTGGACTCCTCAAAAACATCTCACCACACAATAAACACTCTATACAGTAGGGTATAATATGGACTGGCCATTTCACTGAGTCCTCTCCCACGACAACAGGTTTGTGCATTATAGTGTAGCCATGGATTGTCTCACCAGTAAGAACTCTCACTTGGATGAAGGGTGTGTGTAATAGTATATAGGAAGAAACTGGCCGCTACACTAAGAGTTGACTCAGATTACAGTTATGCATACCAGGGTGTGTGCCGGGACCTGTCTCTCCAATAAGACCTCTCTCCTGGATGACAGGTGCACATAGTAGGCTGTGGGAAGGAAGGGTGTGTCTAGTAGGGTGTTTGGATGGACTAGCCTCTATCCTAAGATATCTCTGTTGAATAACAGATATACAATTAGAATATGGTGAGGAAATGACCTCTGTACTGAGAAGTTTATCTTGGATGACAAGCATACAGGCTAGGATACAGACAGACTGCCAGGTCAGCTCAGATATCTTTCCAGAGTAACATATGTCCAAAATAGGTTGTGAGTATAGACTTGTGGCAGTGGGCATAGCGATAGGGAGAAATGAGGCACTCAGGTGGGTGATTGAATATATAAGTGGTTTATTGTAAATTACTGGTATCTTTGTAACAGTCACAGTCTTCTCTCGCTATGTTTTGGTGATCTCCTTTGTTCTCTTCTTTCTCAGAGTTCCCGGTAGCTGGTGGTGGCTTCCCGGCGGTGGTATCGTTAGGTGGACTAGAAAAAGGAACGAAAGGTAGGTAAGTGGTATGTCTGGGTGACTGATTTGTATGAGTTAGTGTGAGGGGAGGGTGTAGAGAGCGAGAGAGAGAGATAGAGAGAGAGATATATGTGGGTGGAGTGAGTGGCGGTGAATTGGTATAAGACTCCAATCCAAGGGAAAAGGAAAAGGAAAATAGGAAAGGATGGGTATGAGTTAAAGGGTCCCGTTCCTTCACCTCTGTGGATTCCAAAACCCTCTTTCCAACAAAAGAATCGCTCTTGCTCTGTGTTATGTGATTAGTGTTTCCCCTCGTGCTGATACTATTATACCTTCCCAAACTCCCCTCCCACCTCCCTCTACTCGCCTCCTTCACCCTCCTCCCTTCCCACTATAGCCCTTATTTTATCCTTTAGATAGGACCGTACCTACTGTAGCCACGCCCCTCCAGGGACGTGGCGGAGCTCCTGCATTCTGGGACCTTCTTGACACTCCGTGGGGTTGTTCCTGGATGTCAATGTACCTCGGTTAACTGGTTCACTTTCCTCGTTGTCTGTGCTACCTTCGTTCGCGTCCTCCTCATTTTCGCTCTCCTCTCGAGTTTTGGCATCTTCCTTTTCCATGTCTTCCCTTCTCTCTACACGGCGCACACGTTGTCCGTCTTTTCTTTTTAGGCTTTCGGGAACCCGGATATCCGGGTTCCCGACTTCCGCAGCGTCTTTCTCTATGGGACCCCCGGGGCAGGTCTCGCTCCGTGAATCTGCACCGCATGTAGCCAGGATTTCTGGCACCCGGCTACAGCTTCCTTCCCAAGAACGGAACTGATGGAGTTCCGAGATCCAAGGATAACGTGATAGATAGTCTGCAGTACACTGGAGATTCCCTGGGATAAAACAAACCTGAAATGAAAAGGGTTGGAGTTCCATAAACCACCTGAGGATGCGCGAGTTCGTATTCTTGTGGGAGGCTAACCAGGTGAGAGGACCATGGTCGGTATATAGAATAGAGAGATGACCCAGAAGGTAGTACTGTAGATTCTCAATGGCCCACTTAATGGCTAGACACTCCCTCTTGATTATTGGATAATGTCGTTCCCGAGGCATCAGCTTTCTACTAATGAATACTATAGGGTGATTATGTCCGTTTTCGTCTGCTTGAGACAATACTGCCCCCAACCCCACGTCTGAGGCATCGGTTTGTAGGTGAAAGGGTTTAGTAAAGTCGGGACATCGCAAGACCGGTTCAGTCATGAGGCGGGATTTTAAATGTTGGAAACTAGATAGTTGATCTGCAGTCAAGACTGATAGTTTGGATGGTTGGCTTTTCTGTAACAGGTCGGTAAGGGGTGCTGCTATTGTGGAATAATTGGGTATGAACCGTCTGTAATAGCCTATTTACCCCAAAAAGGAACAAAGTTCTTTTTGTTGTTGTTGGAACTGGGACCCGTTGGATGGCCTCCACTTTGTTTTTCTGAGGCTGCAGTTGTCTCTTCCCTATAAAGTACCCGAGGTATGCAATAGGGTCATGGACTAAGTGACACTTCTTCGGGTTAGCTGTAAAGCCTGCTGCACTTAGGACACGGAAAACACGGTTTAGATGGTCGAGATGGGCTACCCAAGATTCGCTAAAGACTACTATATCATTTAAATAGGCGGCTGCACAATGTTGGAGGGGTCTTAGAAGGTGGTCCATTAACCTCTGGAAGGTAGCAAGAGCACCATGCAGGCCAAACGGAAGCATTGTGAACTGGTTAAGCCCTGAGGGTGTCGAGAAAGCCATCTTTTCCTAGTCCGCTGGAGCCAGTGGTATTTGCCAATACCCCTTGGTTAGATCGAGGGTTGACATATATTGGGCCTTGCCTAATTTTTCAAGTAGATCGCCGACTCGTGGAATGGGATATGTATTGAATTGGGATATGGCATTTAACCAGCGAAAGTCAATACAGAAACGGATTGAGCCGTCCGGTTTCGGGACTAATACGACCGGTGAACACCAGGGGCTGACGGATGGTTCTATAACTTTCATTTGTAGCATGGTTTTTATTTCCTGCTCAATTAGATGTCGTCGGGCCTCTGGAATACGGTAGGGTCAGAGACGTATGGTTTGACCCTCTGGGGTTTTGATATGAGGTTGTATTAAGGTTGTCTTACCGGGCTTTCCTGAAAAGAAGCTGGTATGCTGAGCCAGGAGGCTATTCAGCTGTCTTTGTTGGGGTTTTGGAATATCTGGATTGATCTGGGGACGTTCCGAGGATATATCTGACTTTGTGGGACATAACTCAATATCTGAGGGTTTCTCGGGTGTTACCACAAAACCTGTTGCTACAGGGGGTAAGAGAATAGTGGGTTCTTCCCACTTCTTTAGCAAGTTGATATGATAAATCTGAACTCTTTTTGGATTCTGAGATAATTCTATGAGGTATGTAAAAGGGGAGACCGGTTTTACAACTGTATAGGGACCTTGCCATTTGGCTAATAGCTTGTTGTCGGAACTGGGACGTAATATGAGGACTTTGTCGTTGGGCTGGAGTTGTCTTACTTTCGCACCCTGATCATAATAACTCTTTTGCTTGCTCTGGGCCCTTTTCTTATGGTTGCAAACGTCTTCCCATACTGTTTGTAGTTGGGACTTGCGTTCATGGACGTAATCTAATAAGGGTTTTTCACCTTCTTCTTCTTCTTCCCATGTCTCGGCCGCCATATCTAATAAACTACGGGGTTGTCGCCCAAAAAAACAGCTCGAAAGGACTATGTCCCATAGAGGCTTGTTCGTGGGACCTTATGGCGTAGAGGACCAGTGGGAGCTTCCTATCCCAGTCTCGCCCTGATTCTGAGATGGTTTTCTTCAACAATGATTTTATGGTACGGTTATACCTTTCGACGAGGCCATCAGTTTGTGGATGATATATCGATGTTTTAAGTTGTTTGACTCCCAGTATTTTAAAGACGTGTGCCATTAAGGCTGACATGAATGGTGTACCTTGATCAGTTAAGATTTAGCTAGGGAACCCGACTCTGGAAAAGAAGCCAATCATGGCTTGGGCTACATTCCTGGTCGTCATACTCGTGAGAGGTATGGCCTCTGGATATCTGGTGGCGTAATCAACGAGGACTAAAATGTAGGTATACCCTTTGGCGGATGGGGCCTATCAAGTCCATTCCAACTCTGAAAAAGAGAATTTCTATTATTGGTAAGGGTTGTAAGGGAACTTTTCTCTGGGGTCCTGGGTCTACTAATTGGCATTTGGGACATTGGGTACAAAACCGTCGGGTATGAGCATAAACTCCTGGCCAATAAAACCGACGTAATAAGTATTCTTCTGTTTTCTCTCTACCATAATGTCCCCCCCAGGTTGATTGTGAGCAAGGTAGAGAACCTGTGTTCGGTAGGGCTCGGGTACCACTAATTGTCTTTTTTCACAATTGTCATGTTTGATGACTCGGTACAGGAGATTTTTGCATATGAGGAAATATGGACCCACCTCGCCTGTACTTTCTGTTTTGGCTCCTTTCCAAGCATGTTGAAGGGACGGGTCTTCCCATTGACTGCTACGGAAGGAGGGTAAGGGGGACGGGATAGTGCCCAAAACCTTCCTTGAGTTCTCTTCCTTCTCCGGTGTCCAGTATAGTTGTTTCTCGCGCCTCTTTTCCCGTTTAGTAGGTCTGTAACGGAGGGGTTCACTCTCTAATGGGATGTCCGAAAAGGGAGCCTCTGCCCACCAAGAGTCTAACTGGACTCTTGTTTTTACCCTCTGTAATAGTCCCGGAAAATGTATATAATCTGTCCCTATGATACACTCTTCAACCAGGTGGTCCATAATCCCCATTGGGACCTCCTCCTGTTTACCTTCCCACTCGAGAAGAACTGAGGAAAGGGGGTATTCCCTCTCATCTCCGTGGATACAGCATATGGAAACCCGCTGTTGTGGCTGATGTTCTGATAGTTCAACCAAACTATTTCTAAGGACTGACTGACTATATCCGAGTCTACTAGGGCTTTAATGGTTTTGCCATTGACTCTTATCTTCTGCATATATCTGGGGTTGCCCTTCCCTGTGCAAAGGACTCTTCCCTGTGTTATCCAGATCTCCATAGGCTCTGTCTTGTCCTCCTTACGAGGGCATGCCAGTGCTATGTGTCCCCATTCGCCACAACTGTAGCATTGAGGTTGCTGCATAGGAGGTTTTTCACCTGCTCTGGGCAAGGGAGTGTCTTCGACCATCTTTCGGAAAAAGGGCCGAGCAGGTACTGGTTGAGGGCTTGTCATTTGGAGGGTCCACTCTTGAACTCAGTCGACCGGTGGTAGGCACAGGCCAGGTTAATTGTCATGGTGGTATCGACTTTAGGGTGCTGTCGAATGCAACTATGTGTGGACGGGGGAAGGGATTCCAAATACTGTTCCAGCAGGACCGGTTTTATGACGTCTTCCCTTTCTGTTCCTATGGGCCCTAGCCATTTAAGTCTTTGGGCCTGATTCTGACCCTGGCGGCCGGTGATCGCCAGGGTCACCGGCCACGGGAGCACCGCCGACAGACCGGCGGTGCTCCGAAGGGCATTCTGACCGCGGCGGTTCAGCCGCGGTCAGAAAGGGTAAACCGGCGGTCACCCGCCGGTTTACCGCTGCCCTTCTGAATCCTCCATGGCGGTGGAGCGCGCTCCGCCGCCATGGGGATTCAGACACCCCCTACCGCCATCCTGTTCATGGCGGGAAACCCGCCATGAACAGGATGGCGGTAGGGGGTGCCGCGGGGCCCCTGGGGGCCCCTGCAGTGCCCATGCCAATGGCATGGGCACTGCAGGGGCCCCCGTAAGAGGGCCTCGCAAAGTATTTCAGTGTCTGCTATGCAGACACTGAAATACGCGACGGGTGCCACTGCACCCGTCGCACCTTCCCACTACGCCGGCTACATTCTGAGCCGGCGTCCTCGTGGGAAGGTTGATTTGCCCTGGGCTGGCGGGCGGCCTTTTGCCGGCCGCCCGCCAGCCCAGGGCAAATCTCAGAATCACCGCAGCGGTCTTTCGACCGCGGTGCGGTGTTCTGACGGGGTTACTTTGGCGGGCGGCCTCCGCCGCCCGCCAAAGTAAGAATGACCCCCTTTGTCCTTTACCCTATAATACAGTGTCCTGGGGTCTACGGTAGGAGCCCATTTTATTTTACAGACTCTTAGGCGATAGTACTCCATATCGTGTCCCACACGTTCCAGGATACTCTTCTTGATTTCCTTGTATGGGGTTGTCCCATCTGGATTGGCTGTTTGATATGCTGTTTGCAAGATGCCCGTTAATAAGGGAGCCACATATTGACCCCATCGCTCTTCAGGCCATTGGGCGGAAGAGGCCACTCTTTCAAAATTTGCATCGGGGTCCTCCCACTCTTGAAACTTTTGGAGGACCGAACTCGGTACTTTGGGGTGGACCTTACTGGCAGCAATGGTATCTGTTAACTTTTGGATGGCTGTCTCGCGCACCGACTGATTATTTGCCATTATAGTGGCCTGGCTTTTTAGTGCATTCTGGAGGGCCTCTCTATCCTCCTTGGCTTCCCTTTGTTGTGCTTCCCATACCATTTGCTGATGCCGCTGGCCTTCGGCGAGTTATTGTATCATATCCTCTATGGTGGGCTTCACTTCCATGAAGTTCTCAGTGGGCTACCCTCTATCGATACTCCCTATCCCACTTCTGACACCTCTGTGGCAGTGGGTATAGCGATAGGGAGAAATGAGGCACTCAGGTGGGTGATTGAATATATAAGTGGTTTTATTGTAAATTACTGGTATCTTTGTAACAGTCACAGTCTTCTCTCGCTATGTTTTGGTCATCTCCTTTGTTCTCTTCTTTCTCAGAGTTCCAGGTAGCTGGTGGTGGCTTCCCGGCGGTGGTATCGTCAAGTGGACTGGAAAAAGGAATGAAAGGTAGGTAAGTGGTATGTCTGGGTGACTGGTTTGTATGAGTTAGTGTGAGGGGCGTGTGTAGAGAGCGAGAGAGAGAGAGAAAGAGAGAGAGAGAGATAGAAAGAGATATATGTGAGTGGTGGTGAATTGGTATAAGACTCCAATACAAGGGAAAAGAAAAAGGAAAATAGGAAAGGATGGGTATGAGTTGTAGGGTCCCGTTCCTTCACCTCTGTGGACTCAAAAAACCCTCTTTCCAACAAAAGAATCACTCTTGCTCTGTGTTATGTGATTAGTGTTTCCCCTCATGCTGATACTATTATACCTTCCCAAACCCCCCTCCCACCTTCCTCTACTCGCCTCCTCCACCCTCTTCCCTTCCCACTATAGCCCTTATTTTATCCTTTATGCAGGACCGTACCTGCTATAGCCACGCCCCTCCAGGGACGTGGCGGAGCTCCTGCTTACTGGAACCTTCTTGTCCCTCCGTGGGGTCGTTCCTGGAGGTCAATGTACCTCGGTTAACTGGTTCACTTTCCTCGTTGTCTGTGCTGCCTTCGTTCGCGTCCTCCTCGTTTTTTGCTCTCCTCTCGGGTTTCAGCGTCTTCCTTTTCCGCGTCCCTTCTCTCTACGCGCCGCACGCGTTGTCTGTCTTTTCTTTTTAGGCTTTCGGGAACCCGGATATCCGGGTTCCTGACTTCCGCTGCGTCTTTCTCTATGGGACCCCAGGGGCACTTCTCGCTCCGTAAATCTGCGCCGCACCCAGCTACAAGACTGCTTTCTCTACCCTTACTTCTCTTTGTGATAATGATGTCATTTATACATTATAAAATGAGTATCCTCTCTGTTGGTAACTGTGTCTTGGACAACCAGTGTGCATATTTAAATGCATGTATATACTCACCTCTCTCAGACTCTCCTTATGGTGATAGACATGTATAGTAAGGTGTACACAGAGCCAGGCCTCGGTGCTGAAACGTCTATTGAGAATGGCAAGCATATATACTAAGATGTGCAAAATAACTCCTTTCTCCAGAGACTGATAGCAGTATATCGTACACTATAAGAATGCATTCACCTCTGTACCACAACCTATCCCTTATATAAAAATATGTATACTACAGTGGGAAGAAGCACGCATCTCTTTATAATACCTTATACATACAAATACATGGAGCAGTAAAGTTACAGTTCTTTAAGATGGAATTATCACTTAATGTCATCATTGCAAGACTGTAATAATTTTGGAATTTTTAAAAAGTTAATAAGGAAATAATTCTGTAGTAACTTCAAAATTTTATTTGAAAAAATATTTAACAACAAAAAACAACTACATTAACAAACTACAGCAACTGTAAAAAAAGAAAACAATACAAGCACATGTATTCATTTTTTAATTTTTCTGTACCCTCCGATCACCATGCAGATCTACCACCTCCACTTTTGCTTCATTTGCCAACTGGATTTTGATGTACATATATCTTCTTTTCCTTTGTTTCAGCCACATTACCCTGCCAAACAATGTCTCCTTTAATAATCTATTTATGGAATGCTGGGTAGCAAAAGAGTAATCGGGTAATTGGAAACAACCAGTTTGTACCCCATTACAGGAATCTACAACTGCCCAAGCAGATAACAAACCTTTTCTAAATAAAGCACTTTTAAGCTGTGTAAGACAGCAGATCATTGTGTTATCAAAAACACGAAGAGCTATACAGAACAAGCTTCTTCAAGGGTACAAATGTTGCCGTAGGCAGTAACTACAACATCAATTTTGCAATTATTGTTTTCCTGACTCTCCACACAGTTACTGTTCCATCTTTCTTCCAAAGTGAACATTTTTGTTTCCTCGTGGATGTATGCTGTGACATGATACTTCTGTTTTTCAAAACTTCTGATTTCTATATTTCTCATAAATAACACAAGAAAACCAAAAAACGTAAAGTTACATTCAGATCAATAATTGAGAACAGCGATACTTCACAATATACTTGAAAGGCTTTTTATTTTTTTTACCCACAATCACACAGTTATATGTACTGTACCACAAACTTTATACTTCTTTCTCTTGAAGAATTCAACAGCCTCAATCAGTGCATTTTTTCACAATTAAATTATAAGATGCACGTCAAACTGGGTTTTATGAATGTTTATAAAGTAACACATACCTCTAGATAAACCTTTCCTAACAGTGAAATAGCAATATCTCCACTCAAACATCTCATAGGTATGTGTACAGTAAGGTTAATAAAAACACTAGTCCTTGTATTAACACATTGTAGATTCCTTATAATCTCAGAAACACCGCCTCTTCTACTTACAACTACATACAGATTCAACATTTCATTTTTTAACACAATGTCCAATACTTAGTGGTATCTCCCTACAATCTAAACTCTATGCCTAAAAACCTATACAAAAAATGCACCTCCACACACAGCATTTGACTCACTAAACATTGTATAGAATTCGTTTGTTATCAGTAGTATACTTACTGACACTTCTCAACTAAGTTCATAAAGTATATTTTTAATTACCTGAATTTAGAGCAGTTTCCTAAATGTAGCTGAAGACACCAGTTTGTGTCAATTAAAAAATTCAGTCACTTCTGCTGAGCACAACTCCAATAGGCTTCCTTCTCTTCCAAATCACCAAGAACAATGTGAGCTATCTCTGGTTCTGCACCCAATCACATCACTGCATTTCTTCAACAATGTAATAAAAATGGTAACTATTGACTGAGCCTTGGCCCTTTTTTTTTTACTTCCCACATACGATCATGTAAAACACACACAGGATTGTAAAACACCTCTTGGCAGGGCCAGTATTTTTCCATGCAGAGGTTGCAAGAGGCTTGTGGGATTGTAAAATACTTCATGACAGGCTCAGTAATTTATCCTCAGGTCTCATGAGATTGCACTTGTCCATGCAGCAACCTTCACTCATTGAAGCTTGTGAGCTACTCATGAGAGAGTCTCACGGAATACCACCAGAATTGTAGGGAAATAGTAGTATTTGGAATGGAGTATCCCCTCTACTAAGACCTATCTGTTACTTGACAAGTATGTGTAGTAGGGTATGGGAGGAGACTGGCCTTTTCACACAAATGTCTATCTCATTTGACAGGTGTGCACAGTAGAGTGTATGGAGGGACTGGCCCCTCCACTGAGACCCTTCTTTTGGATGATGGGAGTACGTAGTAGGGTGTGAAGAGAGACTGGCCCCTTC
Source organism: Pleurodeles waltl (assembly GCF_031143425.1). Taxonomy (NCBI): domain Eukaryota; kingdom Metazoa; phylum Chordata; class Amphibia; order Caudata; family Salamandridae; genus Pleurodeles; species Pleurodeles waltl. The sequence continues at coordinate 1,515,957,115 of NC_090440.1, forward strand.
CCTCAGACCTCTTCCTTATATGATAGATGTGCGTAGTAGGGTGTCTGCATGGACTGTCCTCTCTTTTCACACCTCTTTCTCAAGTAACAGGAGTGCATAGTAAAATGTGTATATGGACTGCCCTCCCCTTCCAGATCGTTGTATCAGATGATGGGTTTGTGAAGTAGGGTGTATGGAGAGAGACTGTATATCCATTAAGTCCTCTCTCTCAGATGATGGATGTGCTTAGTACTGTATATACATGGATCAGCCACTTCTGCCAGACATTTCTCTCAGATGACAGGCATGCATATTAGGCTGTGCACATGGTCTGGCCTCTTCTCTCGCAACTCTGTCTCAGATGACGGGTGTGAGTAGTAGGGTGTGTGGAGAGAGACTGTGGCAAACACTACCTTCAGTAATACTCTTTCCTACAGCAGCAAGTGTGCAGACTGCAGTGTAATCAAAGATCACATACACTTTTTGTCGCACAAGAGTCTCGTGAGATGGTCACTTTTTTTAAAAATAAGAATTAATCATTTACTCATCACAGTGCGTATCTCCTACACACTTACTCTCAAAAGCAATGGCCACAAAATGCATTCCAACTAATGGAGTTTATTCAGAACTCATCCACTCCTTTTTACTATTTGCAATCCTCCAAGAGTCCCGCAAGAAACTAAAAATTAGTTAAGAACAATATACATTTATATTCATCAAAATAGTTGACACTTACACACCTCCTCTCTAAACCTTGGGGAACAGCATGCCTTTCACCTCAAATTTTTCACAGTAAACAGTAATGACTTTCCTATGTTATTTCTAACATTCCAACAAAGCTTAAACTAATGTTATAGTTAGGTGAACTGTTCAGTAATAAAGTCACATTTTAAACCCTAAAAAACACAAAAATTTACCAGTTATAGTTGTCCTAAGTAACTATAACTCATGCCCTAATCTAACTATAACTGATGCCCCGGCATACACAGTTTTCTCATCAATAATTTCATGGCAAACATTGCAGTGATATTATCAATGATGTCATTGAAAATTAAATGAGTGATTTACTGTATGTGGTAATTAACAGTGCATGGCGAGAGTGTGAGGTATAGTTACCTTAGGGTACAACTATTGTTACTTAGGATAACTGTTACTGGTAAATTTCTGTGTCTTTTTTAGTTTAAAATGTTATGTTGTTACTGGACATTTCACCTAACTATAACATTACTTTAGGCCCCTATTTATGAAAAGTTTGTGCTGCCATTGCACCATTTTTTTTACTCGAACGTGGCGGTAACCCTGCAATATATTTATAAAGTGTCGCTAGAGCTGTCTAGCATTACTTTTCCTTGGCTTCCATCATTTTTTAGGGGTACCGATTTACCTTGCGTTGTTTATCAACAATTCTATGCAAGGTAGCACACTAGCACTATATTTATGAGCCTTCAGATAACTGATGCACACCTAGGATCGCCTAGGAAAAATGGTGCAAACTCTGATTTGTGTCAAAATGTTAATGCCTAGTCAGACCAGGCCTTAAAATGACACAAAGCCATAAATATTTAAGGAGCACTCACAGAAGGCACTCTGGCAAACAACAGGACAACATGAACCCGTTACTCCTACAGCTTGACACCCGGAGACGACAACAGTGATGACGCAAAGCACCACCACCACCACCACTGCAGCACCTCAACCACCACAACAGCAGCCACATATGCAGTGCAAAAGGAGAGAGAGAATATTTCACCAATAGTCATCCATCTTTGGCCTCAGGGAACAAGAGGTCATGCAACACTATCGTCTGAAGTGGGAGTCCATAGTAAGCCTGCTCCACCAAACTGCTTCTGACATCACAGCAAGAGTGGAAAGTCCAACAACCATACCACCCATGACCAAGCTCCTGGTTGTGCTTCACATGCAGGTCTCTGGTTCAGTTCAGATCACTGCATCACAAGTGGGTGGTATCTCTCAACCATCCTTTTCTGCATCCCTCCCTGTGGTAGAGGACACCATCATCTGCCTCACCCCGCACCACATCCTGTTTCCCAACACCCAGCAACTGCAGCATGAGGCAAAACAAGGATTCTACCAGATCGCTGGGTACAATGGATTGTACACATGTCCAACTTGTCCCTCCTATTCCAATTGAACACCTTTTTAGGAACAGGAAACACACACACTCCATAAATGTGCAGCCCAGTGTGGACCATCACAGGATATTCACCAACATCCTTGCTAAATATCCTGGCAGCTTTCATAATGCCGACATCTTCAGGCACTCAGGTCCTCATTCCGAGTTTGGCGGTCATTTTCGAAGACCGCCGTGCAAACGGCAGCCGATACACCACCAGCAATGGTGGAGTGAAGCCCACCGCATTATGAGTTACCAACACAACACCGCCAAATTATGACCGAAAAAACAACACTGTCGGCCCAAACGACGGTATGAGGGACACGGCTGCACCACCACGCTGAGAAAAAGCCATCTGCCAAATTCCGATTCACAAATCAGCATCAAGGAAACCAACACGGCGGTAATCCATTGGCGGTCCAAACCGCAGCGGGAAAAAAGTAGCCACCAACGCAGCAACACTGCACCAGATAGGATAACACCAATAGAAACACCTGCAACAAATACACACACCTGTCCACAGCACTACAAAACACCCTCCACACACACCCAGAATCCTTTGCAAATAGAAACCCTGCCAGAGTGAGAGAAGGACACACTGAAAGAAGGCACTACACCTAAATACCACAGACACCATCATAGTAACCACGCACCACACAACACACCACTGTACACAAACCCCACATAGCACACACACATACCATTACACATACTCCCAACTACAAACAGCACACACAGAATCCCTGCACACCATATGCCCCCACCTACAACACAACCACCATGGCACCACAAAAAAAAAACAGATTCATAAAGGAGAAGCTCAGGGTAATGGTCGAGGAAATAGTAAAAGTGGAGCCGTGACTGTTTGGAGCACTGGTCCAGCAGACATCCATAGCCCGGAAGAATGACTTATGGTGGAGGATAGTCAACAGGGTGAAAGCAATGGGGAACCATCCATGCACAAGGGAGGACATTAGGAAGAGGTGGAACAACCTTAGGGGGAAGATAGTGGCCATGGCTTCGAGGCACCAAGTGGCCATCATGAGGACTGGTGGCAGACATCCAGCACCTCCCCCAGAAATGGCACCATGGGAGGAGATGGTCCTGGCCATACTACATCAGGAAGGGCTGATGGGAATTGCTATTGGACTGGACACTCATAAGTCCACTGTACTTATTGGCCACCATGTCCCTGTGTACAGCATGTACTCCCATCACCTTCTCACCCCCTCAAACCACTTGAACGTGCACAATCCCATCATTGGCCCTATACCCACACTTGTATGACACATCTCCCCACTGACGCCATTCCCTCACAGCCCAACCTAGTGCATGGATGCCTCACACAGCAGAAAGTACCACAACTACCACAATGCAACACTCCCTACCCTTGCCTGACTGCTACGTCCATATCACATCTCTGCAATTGCATGTTAAACCATGCCACTCCCCATCACCAATATGTGCTAGGAATGCACATCAGTATATGGCAATGACAGTAGCAAGACAAATGTAAACTGTACTGCAAATTAGGGCCATTGCAATTTTCCACTGATGGGAACACAAGCAGTGGACTAGAAAGTGTCACTGCCATTACTGCCCTACAAATACAGTGAATGAGGGAATACAACCATGTGTGTCACCGCAAAAATAACATCATCTGACAAAATACCTCTCATCTCACAGGTCTTCCAAGTACTGACACACAGCAGAGGAGCCCAGTGACAGGAAGCCCAGGCTTGGATGCAGCACCAATCGGGGAGGATTCCAATGCAAGTCTGGATTCGGACAATGAACCTGGCCCATCAGGCATGAGTGGTAAGTCCACCACACCCAGCCTCACCCTGCCCATAACTCAAACCACCTCCCCTGTGGCAGCCAGTGCACAGCAGAGCCCACCTTCCCATACCTGTGTCCCAAGGTCACATCAATCAACAGTGTATCCCACAGGACAGGGGCAGGTGTCAACGGTGCAAACCCAAGACAATGACAGTCCTGGTGTCAGTCAGAGGGGGCACACTGCACCACAGGCACAGGGAGCAAGGGCCAGTGGGAGGACAATCGTGGGAAAGGGACAAGGCAGACACAGGACACGACTGGCCAGGAGGCCGTCTCCAGGGTCCTGGCAGCCTACCAGCAAACCCAGGATCAGTTGGGCCAGATACTCACCACCTTGCAAGACACACAAGGCTGCAGGAGGAATACCACCAGGATGCCAGGCAGCAGTGGCAGGCACACAATGCCACTATGGCCTCCATCTTAAGGGAGTTCAAGGAATTCAACTGCATCCTGCAGACATTTTCCACACAACTGCAGGCCCCATCCAGTAGTCAGTCAACACCAATGCCCTCAACATCAGCACCTGCTACTGGAATGGAGGCACAGCAGGAGGACCCACAGGACAACAGCACCTCTACCCCTGTAGCTGAGGAACCCCCCGTAAAAGAGGTGTCCCATCCAGACATCATGCACGACCCCAGGCCAAGACCAATCCCCCCACCAGGAAGTGATCCCTCTTCTGAAATGTCACCCTTGTGTGCCACTGTGAAATTCTACACTAAATAAACACCTATTATCACAAGTCATGGTGCATGTGTCTTTAATGTTAGTATTGCCAAATATGTTGAAGAACAACAAAAGAATACACAGGTCTACACAACCTAAATGTTCAAGTTACAGATGTAGAGGGATACTCCAGCAGCTGTGTAAGTACATCCTTTTTGTTTTAACATCCACTGTCAACTATGCCAACAGGCAAATCTGCAAGCAGGCTGCAAAGAGAGATGTCACCTGAAGAGGGACAAATAAATGAAATGAGGTACAAGGTGGTAAGGAATGTAATCCACAGTCATACATCAATAGCATTTGAAAACAAACACAAGATGAGTATCCCAGCAGCTATGTTACACCATATCTAAGGGACTGCATTGGCATTCACACACGTGTGGGACAGGAAAGATGAAACATAGGTAACATCCTCAATTGCACAACTCCTGAGTAGTCATGAACAGGTACTTGACACCCAGCAAATGACAATGCATGACATGCCTATGCAGCAGGGCACAAATGATAAGTCCCCCTAACATATCCCCAAATAAGCAGCTTGAGGACCTTAAGCCTTTAGTGCAACTAGAAGGCTGTACCGCAATGGCACCAGCATTCCACAAATGAACTTAGCAGCTGTGCATTTCTACTACATCTCATGGTGAGTCACCTACCCTTCAAGGTCATTACCCAATGTGCAAGGCTCCAGTCCCCACACATACCTTGATGCATGTAAATACTAGCTACAGATTGGTTTCAGCAATACATCTCCCAAGTGCAAATGATATATAACGCAGACATACCTGAACATCAAGGAAAGTAGTCACGAATCATGTCAGTCCTGTTGTCATGTGCCTCATCCTTGTCAGCCTCTCCCTCAGCATCAGAGTCACCGGGCACAAACACAGCTCCAGCATTTACGTCCCCCTCCTCCAAAAGTGGGATGTGCCTTCTGAGGGCCAGATTATGGAGCATGCAGCATGCAACAATGATTTTGCAGACTTTCCCTGGATAGCATTGTAGTGCACCATCAGACACATGAAGACAACAAAATCTGGCTTTCAAGAGACCGAAAGTACATTCAATAACATGCCTCGTCTGGCCATGTGCCTGATTGTATCTGTTCTCCCTAATAGTTGGATGTCTCACAGGTGTCAGGAGCCAGGGCAGGTTGAGGTATCCGAGGCCCCAGGGCAATGTGAGTCCCATCAATGGCCCTAATTACATGTGGGACATTTGAGAATTTTTAGAACGCTGCTTTAACAGTTGGAAAATCTGGAGGTAGTTGTAACCTAATGTACCTGTGCACAGGCTTGAGTAGGGCATCCAGCACATCCTGCAACACCTTACAGAACTAGGACTGCGAAAAGCCTGCAGCCAGTCCCACTGTGTTCTGAAAAGAGCCACTCACTAGGAAATGCAGGACTGACAACACCTGGACTTTTGGAGGGATGGCAAGGGGATTCCTCAAACCCAGCAAGAGGTTGGCCTTCAAATGGGTGACCAGTTCCCTGATGCACAAACGGTTCAGGATAATGTGGCACTCTTCCATGGTTTCAAGATCTACGAGTGGCCTGTAAATTGGTGCATTCCTCATCACTCCATTGTGACAAAAACTGTGCGGGGGTACAAACTGCAATCAGGGTATCTGTCACAATGTAGGCTTCACAGTATGACACATGACAGTCATTATGTAATAGTTATGCAAGTTGTCTGTAATGTGTCTGTAATGTGGGAGTACACATTACTCTACCCTCTGTACCTAACCAGACGATGGCACATGATTCCTGTGTGAATCGTATACAGGACATGTACACCTACACCTTCCCTATGTTTTAATATACTGATCAAATATGCTTACAATTGTTGTGAAAAGTCTATAAATTTCAGTAGACACGCACTATATGTGGCTATATTCTGTCCGGCATGCATTGTACTGCTGGAAATGACCTGGTTCCGCCGGTAGGAGTTGTCATGGCGGAGTGCGGTCAGAACTGCTGTGCAGCTCCTCAGTGGTTAACATTGATGTCAATGGGAGACTGGGACCAATGATGATCACTGCCGGCGGTGACAGTCATGACTGCTGTAGTCGTAACCGCCATTTTATGTGGGACAGTTCATTAGACTCCTGGCATTCGGAATAGACAGACCTCCACTTTGTGTGCTGCTGTGTCCTGTCTCTTGGAGCAACAATGGCACGCACTGCAGGGAAAAGGGCCCTAGCCTTCTAAACAGAGGAGCTGGAAAAAAAACTGGTGTAAGGGGGCCTACCCATGTATGGGCAGTTGTACGGAGCTCCAGGACAACATGTCAGTACAGTGTCCTTGGTCCCACAAGTTGAGAGTTGTTTGACAACGTATGTGTATGCACATTGACATGTCATGACTGATTAGGTCTATAGCATGCACATGATATGTGTGGGATATTGCCAGTATGCATGAGCAGCGTTCGTTGTGTGACGCCAAAGCTTACTCCTAGATTGGTATCATTTACATCTTGTCCCCCCTTTTCTCACTCTTTCCCCATCAGGTCAGCGTCCACCAGAAGAAAGGGTTGTGGCGAGCCATCGCCAAGGAAGTGCAGACCCTGGGGGTCCATTGCCGGTGGATCACACACTGCAGGAAGCAGTGGGCGGACCTGTGAGGCTGGGCACGGAAGACCGCAGAAGCCCAACTGGGGATGGCCTCCCAACGTGGGAAGGGTGCACGTCAGACCCTGACCCCCCCCAGTTGGCCCGCAGACTGGCGGTGGTGTACCCTGATTTGGATGGGCGCATGAAGGCAGCACAGCAGCCACAAGGATGTAAGTGTTGACTGTCAGGTCACTACTGCCTTCGGCGAGTTGTTGTATCATATCCTCTATGGTGGGCTTCACTTCCATGAAGTTCTCAGTGGGCTGCCCTCTATCGATACTCCCTATCCCACTTCTGACACCTCTGTGGCAGTGGGTATAGCGATAGGGAGAAATGAGGCACTCAGGTGGGTGATTGAATATATAAGTGGTTTTATTGTAAATTACTGGTATCTTTGTAACAGTCACAGTCTTCTTTCGCTATGTTTTGGTGATCTCCTTTGTTCTCTTCTTTCTCAGAGTTCCAGGTAGCTGGTGGTGGCTTCCCGGCGGTGGTATCGTCAGGTGGACTGGATTTTGGAACGAAAGGTAGGTAAGTGGTATGTCTGGGTGACTGGTTTGTATGAGTTAGTGTGAGGGGCGTGTGTAGAGAGCGAGAGAGAGAGAGAAAGAGAGAGAGAGAGATAGAGAGAGATATATGTGAGTGGTGGTGAATTGGTATAAGACTCCAATCCAAGGGAAAAGAAAAAGGAAAATAGGAAAGGATGGGTATGAGTTGTAAGGTCCCGTTCCTTCACCTCTGTGGACTCAAAAAACCCTCTTTCCAACAAAAGAATCACTCTTGCTCTGTGTTATGTGATTAGTGTTTCCCCTCATGCTGATACTATTATACCTTCCCAAACTCCCCTCCCACCTTCCTCTACTCACCTCCTCCACCCTCTTCCCTTCCCACTATAGCCCTTATTTTATCCAATGTCAATGTACCTCGGTTAACTGGTTCACTTTCCTCGTTGTCTGTTCTGCCTTCGTTCGCGTCCTCCTCGTTTTTTGCTCTCCTCTCGGGTTTCAGCGTCTTCCTTTTCCGCGTCCCTTCTCTCTACGCGCCGCACGCGTTGTCTGTCTTTTCTTTTTAGGCTTTCGGGAACCCCGATATCCGGGTTCCGGACTTCCGCTGCGTCTTTCTCTATGGGACCCCCGGGGCACTTCTCGCTCCGTAAATCTGCGCCGCACCCAGCTACAAGACTGCTTTCTCTACCCTTACTTCTCTTTGTGATAATGATGTCATTTATACATTATAAAATGAGTATCCTCTCTGTTGGTAACTGTGTCTTGGACAACCAGTGTGCATATTTAAATGCATGTATATACTCACCTCTCTCAGACTCTCCTTATGGTGATAGGCATGTATAGTAAGGTGTACACAGAGCCAGGCCTCGGTGCTGAAAAGTCTATTGAGAATGGCAAGCATATATACTAAGATATGCAAAAGAACTCCTTTCTCCAGAGACTGATAGCAGTATATCGTACACTATAAGAATGCATTCACCTCTGTACCACAACCTATCCCTTATATAAAAATATGTATACTACAGTGGGAAGAAGCACGCATCTCTTTATAGTACCTTATACATACAAATACATGGAGCAGTAAAGTTACAGTTCTTTAAGATGGAATTGTCACTTAATGTCATCATTGCAAGACTGTAATAATTTTGGAATTTTTAAAAAGTTAATAAGGAAATAATTCTGTAGTAACTTCAAAATTTTATTTGAAAAAATATTTAACAACAAAAAACAACTACATTAACAAACTACAGCAACTGTAAAAAAAGAAAACAATACAAGCACATGTATTCATTTTTTAATTTTTCTGTACCCTCCGATCACCATGCAGAATTACCACCTCCACTTTTGCTTCATTTGCCAACTGGATTTTGATGTACATATATCTTCTTTTCCTTTGTTTCAGCCACATTACCCTGCCAAACAATGTCTCCTTTAATAATCTATTTATGGAATGCTGGGTAGCAAAAGAGTAATCGGGTAATTGGAAACAACCAGTTTGTACCCCATTACAGGAATCTACAACTGCCCAAGCAGATAACAAACCTTTTCTAAATAAAGCACTTTTAAGCTGTGTAAGACAGCAGATCATTGTGTTATCAAAAACACGAAGAGCTATACAGAACAAGCTTCTTCAAGGGTACAAATGTAGCCGTAGGCAGTAACTACAACATCAATTTTGCAATTATTGTTTTCCTGACTCTCCACATAGTTACTGTTCCATCTTTCTTCCAAAGTGAACATTTTTGTTTCCTCCTGGATGTATGCTGTGACATGATACTTCTGTTTTTCAAAACTTCTGATTTCTATATTTCTCATAAATAACACAAGAAAACCAAAAAACGTAAAGTTACATTCAGATCAATAATTGAGAACAGCGATACTTCACAATATACTTGAAAGGCCTTTTATTTTTTTTTACCCACAATCACACAGTTATATGTACTGTACCACAAACTTTATACTTCTTTCTCTTGAAGAATTCAACAGCCTCAATCAGTGCATTTTTTCACGATTAAATTATAAGATGCACGTCAAACTGGGTTTTATGAATGTTTATAAAGTAACACATACCTCTAGATAAACCTTTCCTAACAGTGAAATAGCAATATCTCCACTCAAACATCTCATAGGGATGTGTACAGTAAGGTTAATAAAAACACTAGTCCTTGTATTAACACATTGTAGATTCCTTATAATCTCAGAAACACCGCCTCTTCTACTTACAACTACATACAGATTCAACATTTCATTTTTTAACACAATGTCCAATACTTGGTGGTATCTCCCTACAATCTAAACTCTATGCCTAAAAACCTATACAAAAAATGCACCTCCACACACAGCATTTGACTCACTAAACATTGTATAGAATTCGTTTGTTATCAGTAGTATACTTACTGACACTTCTCAACTAAGTTCATAAAGTATATTTTTAATTACCTGAATTTAGAGCAGTTTCCTAAATGTAGCTGAAGACACCAGTTTGTGTCAATTAAAAAATTCAGTCACTTCTGCTGAGCACAACTCCAATAGGCTTCCTTCTCTTCCAAATCACCAAGAACAATGTGAGCTATCTCTGGTTCTGCACCCAATCACATCACTGCATTTCTTCAACAATGTAATAAAAATGGTAACTATTGACTGAGCCTTGGCCCTTTTTTTTTTACTTCCCACATACGATCATGTAAAACACTCACAGGATTGTAAAACACCTCTTGGCAGGGCCAGTATTTTTCCATGCAGAGGTTGCAAGAGGCTTGTGGGATTGTAAAATACTTCATGACAGGCTCAGTAATTTATCCTCAGGTCTCATGAGATTGCACTTGTCCATGCAGCAACCTTCACTCATTGAAGCTTGTGAGCTACTCATGAGAGAGTCTCACGGAATACCACCAGAATTGTAGGGAAATAGTAGTATTTGGAATGGAGTATCCCCTCTACTAAGACCTATCTGTTACTTGACAAGTATGTGTAGTAGGGTATGGGAGGAGACTGGCCTTTTCACACAAATGTCTATCTCATTTGACAGGTGTGCACAGTAGAGTGTATGGAGGGACTGGCCCCTCCACTGAGACCCTTCTCTTGGATGATGGGAGTACGTAGTAGGGTGTGAAGAGAGACTGGCCTCTTCCCTCAGACCTCTTCCTTATATGAGAGATGTGCGTAGTAGGGTGTCTGCATGGACTGTCCTCTCTTTTCACACCTCTTTCTCAAGTAACAGGAGTGCATAGTAAGATGTGTATATGGACTGCCCTCCCCTTCCAGATCGTTGTATCAGATGATGGGTTTGTGAAGTAGGGTGTATGGAGAGAGACTGAATATCCATTAAGTCCTGTCTCTCAGATGATGGATGTGCTTAGTACTGTATATACATGGATTAGCCACTTCTGCCAGACATTTCTCTCAGATGACAGGCATGCATATTAGGCTGTGGACATGGTCTGGCCTCTTCTCTCGCAACTCTGTCTCAGATGACGGGTGTGAGTAGTAGGGTGTGTGGAGAGAGACTGTGGCAAACACTACCTTCAGTAATACTCTTTCCTACAGCAGCAAGTGTGCAGACTGCAGTGTAATCAAAGATCACATACACTTTTTGTCGCACAAGAGTCTCGTGAGATGGTCACTTTTAAAAAAAATAAGAATTAATCATTTACAGACTGTAATAATTTTGGAATTTTTAAAAAGTTAATAAGGAAATAATTCTGTAGTAACTTCCAAAATTTTATTTGAAAAAATATTTAACAACAAAAAACAACTACATTAACAAACTACAGCAACTGTAAAAAAAGAAAACAATACAAGCACATGTATTCATTTTTTAATTTTTCTGTACCCTCCGATCACCATGCAGAACTACCACCTCCACTTTTGCTTCATTTGCCAACTGGATTTTGATGTACATATATCTTCTTTTCCTTTGTTTCAGCCACATTACCCTGCCAAACAATGTCTCCTTTAATAATCTATTTATGGAATGCTGGGTAGCAAAAGAGTAATCGGGTAATTGGAAACAACCAGTTTGTAACCCATTAAAGGAATCTACAACTGCCCAAGCAGATAACAAACCTTTTCTAAATAAAGCACTTTTAAGCTGTGTAAGACAGCAGATCATTGTGTTATCAAAAACACGAAGAGCTATACAGAACAAGCTTCTTCAAGGGTACAAATGTAGCCGTAGGCAGTAACTACAACATCAATTTTGCAATTATTGTTTTCCTGACTCTCCACATAGTTACTGTTCCATCTTTCTTCCAAAGTGAACATTTTTGTTTCCTCGTGGATGTATGCTGTGACATGATACTTCTGTTTTTCAAAACTTCTGATTTCTATATTTCTCATAAATAACACAAGAAAACCAAAAAACGTAAAGTTACATTCAGATCAATAATTGAGAACAGCGATACTTCACAATATACTTGAAAGGCTTTTTATTTTTTTTACCCACAATCACACAGTTATATGTACTGTACCACAAACTTTATACTTCTTTCTCTTGAAGAATTCAACAGCCTCAATCAGTGCATTTTTTCACGATTAAATTATAAGATGCACGTCAAACTGGGTTTTATGAATGTTTATAAAGTAACACATACCTCTAGATAAACCTTTCCTAACAGTGAAATAGCAATATCTCCACTCAAACATCTCATAGGGATGTGTACAGTAAGGTTAATAAAAACACTAGTCCTTGTATTAACACATTGTAGATTCCTTATAATCTCAGAAACACCGCCTCTTCTACTTACAACTACATACAGATTCAACATTTCATTTTTTAACACAATGTCCAATACTTGGTGGTATCTCCCTACAATCTAAACTCTATGCCTAAAAACCTATACAAAAAATGCACCTCCACACACAGCATTTGACTCACTAAACATTGTATAGAATTTGTTTGTTATCAGTAGTATACTTACTGACACTTCTCAACTAAGTTCATAAAGTATATTTTTAATTACCTGAATTTAGAGCAGTTTCCTAAATGTAGCTGAAGACACCAGTTTGTGTCAATTAAAAAATTCAGTCACTTCTGCTGAGCACAACTCCAATAGGCTTCCTTCTCTTCCAAATCACCAAGAACAATGTGAGCTATCTCTGGTTCTGCACCCAATCACATCACTGCATTTCTTCAACAATGTAATAAAAATGGTAACTATTGACTGAGCCTTGGCCCTTTTTTTTTTACTTCCCACATACGATCATGTAAAACACTCACAGGATTGTAAAACACCTCTTGGCAGGGCCAGTATTTTTCCATGCAGAGGTTGCAAGAGGCTTGTGGGATTGTAAAATACTTCATGACAGGCTCAGTAATTTATCCTCAGGTCTCATGAGATTGCACTTGTCCATGCAGCAACCTTCACTCATTGAAGCTTGTGAGCTACTCATGAGAGAGTCTCACGGAATACCACCAGAATTGTAGGGAAATAGTAGTATTTGGAATGGAGTATCCCCTCTACTAAGACCTATCTGTTACTTGACAAGTATGTGTAGTAGGGTATGGGAGGAGACTGGCCTTTTCACACAAATGTCTATCTCATTTGACAGGTGTGCACAGTAGAGTGTATGGAGGGACTGGCCCCTCCACTGAGACCCTTCTCTTGGATGATGGGAGTACGTAGTAGGGTGTGAAGAGAGACTGGCCTCTTCCCTCAGACCTCTTCCTTATATGAGAGATGTGCGTAGTAGGGTGTCTGCATGGACTGTCCTCTCTTTTCACACCTCTTTCTCAAGTAACAGGAGTGCATAGTAAGATGTGTATATGGACTGCCCTCCCCTTCCAGATCGTTGTATCAGATGATGGGTTTGTGAAGTAGGGTGTATGGAGAGAGACTGTATATCCATTAAGTCCTGTCTCTCAGATGATGGATGTGCTTAGTACTGTATATACATGGATTAGCCACTTCTGCCAGACATTTCTCTCAGATGACAGGCATGCATATTAGGCTGTGGACATGGTCTGGCCTCTTCTCTCGCAACTCTGTCTCAGATGACGGGTGTGAGTAGTAGGGTGTGTGGAGAGAGACTGTGGCAAACACTACCTTCAGTAATACTCTTTCCTACAGCAGCAAGTGTGCAGACTGCAGTGTAATCAAATATCACATACACTTTTTGTCGCACAAGAGTCTCGTGAGATGGTCACTTTTTAAAAAAATAAGAATTAATCATTTACTCATCACAGTGCGTATCTCCTACACACTTACTCTCAAAAGCAATGGCCACAAAATGCATTCCAACTAATGGAGTTTATTCAGAACTCATCCACTCCTTTTTACTATTTGCAATCCTCCAAGAGTCCCGCAAGAAACTAAAAATTAGTTAAGAACAATATACATTTATATTCATCAAAATAGTTGACACTTACACACCTCCTCTCTAAACCTTGGGGAACAGCATGCCTTTCACCTCAAATTTTTCACAGTAAACAGTAATGACTTTCCTATGTTATTTCTAACATTCCAACAAAGCTTAAACTAATGTTATAGTTAGGTGAACTGTTCAGTAACAAAGTCACATTTTAAACCCTAAAAAACACAAAAATTAACCAGTTATAGTTGTCCTAAGTAACTATAACTCATGCCCTAATCTAACTATAACTGATGCCCCGGCATACACAGTTTTCTCATCAATAATTTCATGGCAAACATTGCAGTGATATTATCAATGATGTCATTGAAAATTAAATGAGTGATTTACTGTATGTGGTAATTAACAGTGCATGGCGAGAGTGTGAGGTATAGTTACCTTAGGGTACAACTATTGTTACTTAGGATAACTGTTACTGGTAAATTTCTGTGTCTTTTTTAGTTTAAAATGTTATGTTGTTACTGGACATTTCACCTAACTATAACATTACTTTAGGCCCCTATTTATGAAAAGTTTGTGCTGCCATTGCACCATTTTTTTTACTCGAACGTGGCGGTAACCCTGCAATATATTTATAAAGTGTCGCTAGAGCTGTCTAGCATTACTTTTCCTTGGCTTCCATCGTTTTTTAGGGGTACCGATTTACCTTGCGTTGTTTATCAACAATTCTATGCAAGGTAGCACACTAGCACTATATTTATGAGCCTTCAGATAACTGATGCACACCTAGGATCGCCTAGGAAAAATGGTGCAAACTCTGATTTGTGTCAAATTGTTAATGCCTAGTCAGACCAGGCCTTAAAATGACACAAATCCATTAATATTTAAGGAGCACTCACAGAAGGCACTCTGGCAAACAACAGGACAACATGAACCTGTTACTCCTACAGCTTGACACCCGGAGACGACAACAGTGATGATGCAAAGCACCACCACCACTGCAGCACCTCAACCACCACAACAGCAGCCACATATGCAGTGCAAAAGGAGAGAGAGAATATTTCACCAATAGTCATCCATCTTTGGCCTCAGGGAACAAGAGGTCATGCAACACTATCGTCTGAAGTGGGAGTCCATAGTAAGCCTGCTCCACCAAACTGCTTCTGACATCACAGCAAGAGTGGAAAGTCCAACAACCATACCACCCATGACCAAGCTCCTGGTTGTGCTTCACATGAAGGTCTCTGGTTCAGTTCAGATCACTGCATCACAAGTGGGTGGTATCTCTCAACCATCCTTTTCTGCATTCCTCCCTGTGGTAGAGGACACCATCATCTGCCTCACCCCGCACCACATCCTGTTTCCCAACACCCAGCAACTGCAGCATGAGGCAAAACAAGGATTCTACCAGATCGCTGGGTACAATGGATTGTACACATGTCCAACTTGTCTCTCCTATTCCAATTGAACACCTTTTTAGGAACAGGAAACACACACACTCCATAAATGTGCAGCCCAGTGTGGACCATCACAGGATATTCACCAACATCCTTGCTAAATATCCTGGCAGCTTTCATAATGCCGACATCTTCAGGCACTCAGGTCCTCATTCCGAGTTTGGCGGTCATTTTCGAAGACCGCCGTGCAAACGGCAGCCGATACACCACCAGCAATGGTGGAGTGAAGCCCACCGCATTATGAGTTACCAACACAACACCGCCAAATTATGACCGAAAAAACAACACTGTCGGCCCAAACGACGGTATGAAGGACACGGCTGCACCACCACGCTGAGAAAAAGCCATCTGCCAAATTCCGATTCACAAATCAGCATCAAGGAAACCAACACGGCGGTAATCCATTGGCGGTCCAAACCGCAGCGGGAAAAAAGTAGCCACCAACGCAGCAACACTGCACCAGATAGGATAACACCAATAGAAACACCTGCAACAAATACACACACCTGTCCACAGCACTACAAAACACACTCCACACACACCCAGAATCCTTTGCAAATAGAAACCCTGACAGAGTGAGAGAAGAACACACTGAAAGAAGGCACTACACCTAAATACCACAGACACCATCATACTAACCACGCACCACACAACACACCACTGTACACAAACCCCACATAGCACACACACATACCATTACACATACTCCCAACTACAAACAGCACACACAGAATCCCTGCACACCATACGCCCCCACCTACAACACAACCACCATGGCACCACAAAAAAAAAACAGATTCATAAAGGAGAAGCTCAGGGTAATGGTCGAGGAAATAGTAAAAGTGGAGCCGTGACTGTTTGGAGCACTGGTCCAGCAGACATCCATAGCCCGGAAGAATGACTTATGGTGGAGGATAGTCAACAGGGTGAAAGCAATGGGGAACCATCCATGCACAAGGGAGGACATTAGGAAGAGGTGGAACGACTTTAGGGGGAAGATAGTGGCCATGGCTTCGAGGCACCAAGTGGCCATCATGAGGACTGGTGGCAGACATCCAGCACCTCCCCCAGAAATGGCACCATGGGAGGAGATGGTCCTGGCCATACTACATCAGGAAGGGCTGATGGGAATTGCTATTGGACTGGACAATCATAAGTCCACTGTACTTATTGGCCACCATGTCCCTGTGTACAGCATGTACTCCCATCACCTTCTCACCCCCTCAAACCACTTGAACGTGCACAATCCCATCATTGGCCCTATACCCACACTTGTATGACACATCTCCCCACTGACGCCATTCCCTCATAGCCCAACCTAGTGCATGGATGCCTCACACAGCAGAAAGTACCACAACTACCACAATGCAACACTCCCTACCCTTGCCTGACTGCTACGTCCATATCACATCTCTGCAATTGCATGTTAAACCATGCCACTCCCCATCACCAATATGTGCTAGGAATGCGCATCAGTATATGGCAATGACAGTAGCAAGACAAATGTAAACTGTACTGCAAATTAGGGCCATTGCAATTTTCCACTGATGGGAACACAAGCAGTGGACTAGAAAGTGTCAATGCCATTACTGCCCTACAAATACAGTGAATGAGGGAATACAACCATGTGTGTCACCGCAAAAATAACATCATCTGACACAATACCTCTCATCTCACAGGTCTTCCAAGTACTGACACACAGCAGAGGAGCCCAGTGACAGGAAGCCCAGGCCTGGATGCAGCACCAATCGGGGAGGATTCCAATGCAAGTCTGGATTCGGACAATGAACCTGGCCCATCAGGCATGAGTGGTCAGTCCACCACACCCAGCCTCACCCTGCCCATAACTCAAACCACCTCCCCTGTGGCAGCCAGTGCACAGCAGAGCCCACCTTCCCATACCTGTGTCCCAAGGTCACATCAATCAACAGTGTATCCCACAGGACAGGGGCAGGTGTCAACGGTGCAAACCCAAGACAATGACAGTCCTGGTGTCAGTCAGAGGGGGCACACTGCACCACAGGCACAGGGAGCAATGGCCAGTGGGAGGACAATCGTGGGAAAGGGACAAGGCAGACACAGGACACGACTGTCCAGGAGGCCGTCTCCAGGGTCCTGGCAGCCTACCAGCAAACCCAGGATCAGTTGGGCCAGATACTCACCACCTTGCAAGACACACAAGGCTGCCTGAGGAATACCACCAGGATGCCAGGCAGCAGTGGCAGGCACACAATGCCACTATGGCCTCCATCTTAAGGGAGTTCAAGGAATTCAACTGCATCCTGCAGACATTTTCCACACAACTGCAGGCCCCATCCAGTAGTCAGTCAACACCAATGCCCTCAACATCAGCACCTGCTACTGGAATGGAGGCACAGCAGGAGGACCCACAGGACAACAGCACCTCTACCCCTGTAGCTGAGGAACCCCCCGTAAAAGAGGTGTCCCATCCAGACATCATGCACGACCCCAGGCCAAGACCAATCCCCCCACCAGGAAGTGATCCCTCTTCTGAAATGTCACCCTTGTGTGCCACTGTGAAATTCTACACTAAATAAACACCTATTATCACAAGTCATGGTGCATGTGTCTTTAATGTTAGTATTGCCAAACATGTTGAAGAACAACAAAAGAATACACAGGTCTACACAACCTAAATGTTCAAGTTACAGATGTAGAGGGATACTCCAGCAGCTGTGTAAGTACATCCTTTTTGTTTTAACATCCACTGTCAACTATGCCAACAGGCAAATCTGCAAGCAGGCTGCAAAGAGAGATGTCACCTGAAGAGGGACAAATAAATGAAATGAGGTACAAGGTGGTAAGGAATGTAATCCACAGTCATACATCAATAGCATTTGAACACAAACACAAGATGAGTGTCCCAGCAGCTATGTTACACCATATCTAAGGGACTGCATTGGCATTCACACACGTGTGGGACAGGAAAGATGAAACATAGGTAACATCCTCAATTGCACAACTCCTGAGTAGTCATGAACAGGTACTTGACACCCAGCAAATGACAATGCATGACATGCCTATGCAGCAGGGCACAAATGATAAGTCCCCCTAACATATCCCCAAATAAGCAGCTTGAGGACCTTAAGCCTTTAGTGCAACTAGAAGGCTGTACCACAATGGCACCAGCATTCCACAAATGAACTTAGCAGCTGTGCATTTCTACTACATCTCATGGTGAGTCACCTACCCTTCAAGGTCATTACCCAATGTGCAAGGCTCCAGTCCCCACACATACCTTGATGCATGTAAATACTAGCTACAGATTGGTTTCAGCAATACATCTCCCAAGTGCAAATGATATATAATGCAGACATACCTGAACATCAAGGAAAGTAGTCACGAATCATGTCAGTCCTGTTGTCATGTGCCTCATCCTTGTCAGCCTCTCCCTCAGCATCAGAGTCACCGGGCACAAACACAGCTCCAGCATTTACGTCCCCCTCCTCCAAAAGTGGGATGTGCCTTCTGAGGGCCAGATTATGGAGCATGCAGCATGCAACAATGATTTTGAAGACTTTCCCTGGATAGCATTGTAGTGCACCATCAGACACATGAAGACAACAAAATCTGGCTTTCAAGAGACCGAAAGTACATTCAATAACATGCCTCGTCTGGCCATGTGCCTCATTGTATCTGTTCTCCCTAATAGTTGGATGTCTCACAGGAGCCAGGGCAGGTTGAGGTATCCGAGGCCCCAGGGCAATGTGAGTCCCATCAATGGCCCTAATTACATGTGGCACATTTGAGAATTTTTGGAACGCTGCTTTAACAGTTGGAAAATCTGGAGGTAGTTGTAACCTAATGTACCTGTGCACAGGCTTGAGTAGGGCATCCAGCACATCCTGCAACACCTTACAGAACTAGGACTGCGAGAAGCCTGCAGCCAGTCCCACTGTGTTCTGAAAAGAGCCACTCACTAGGAAATGCAGGACTGACAACACCTGGACTTTTGGAGGGATGGCAAGGGGATTCCTCAAACCCGGCAAGAGGTTGGCCTTCAAATGGGTGACCAGTTCCCTGATGCACAAACGGTTCAGGATAATGTGGCACTCTTCCATGGTTTCAAGATCTACGAGTGGCCAGTAAATTGGTGCATTCCTCATCACTCCATTGTGACCAAAACTGTGCGGGGGTACAAACTGCAATCAGGGTATCTGTCACAATGTAGGCTTCACAGTATGACACATGACAGTCATTATGTAATAGTTATGCAAGTTGTCTGTAATGTGTCTGTAATGTGGGAGTACACATTACTCTACCCTCTGTACCTAACCAGACGATGGCACATGATTCCTGTGTGAATCGTATACAGGACATGTACACCTACACCTTCCCTATGTTTTAATATACTGATCAAATATGCTGACAATTGTTGTGAAAAGTCTATAAATTTCAGTAGACACGCTCTACATGTGGCTATATTCTGTCCGGCATGCATTGTACTGCTGGAAATGACCTGGTTCCGTCGGTGGGAGTTGTCATGGCGGAGTGCGGTCAGAACCGCTGTGCAGCTCCTCATTGGTTAACATTGATGTCAATGGGAGACTGGGACCAATGATGATCACTGCCGGCGGTGACAGTCATGACTGCTGCAGTCGTAACCGCCATTTTATGTGGGACAGCTCATTAGACTCCTGGCATTCGGAATAGACAGACCTCCACTTTGTGTGCTGCTGTGTCCTGTCTCTTGGAGCAACAATGGCACGCACTGCAGGGGAAAGGGCCCTAGCCTTCTAAACAGAGGAGCTGGAAAACAAACTGGTGTAAGGGGGCCTACCCATGTATGGGCAGTTGTACGGAGCTCCAGGACAACATGTCAGTACAGTGTCCTTGGTCCCACAAGTTGAGAGTTGTTTGACAACGTATGTGTATGCACATTGACATGTCATGACTGATTAGGTCTATAGCATGCACATGATATGTGTGGGATATTGCCAGTATGCATGAGCAGCGTTCGTTGTGTGACGCCAAAGCTTACTCCTAGATTGGTATCATTTACATCTTGTCCCCCCTTTTCTCACTCTTTCCCCATCAGGTCAGCGTCCACCAGAAGAAAGGGTTGTGGCGAGCCATCGCCAAGGAAGTGCAGACCCTGGGGGTCCATTGCCGGTGGATCACACACTGCAGGAAGCAGTGGGCGGACCTGTGAGGCTGGGCACGGAAGACCGCAGAAGCCCAACTGGGGATGGCCTCCCAACGTGGGAAGGGTGCACGTCAGACCCTGACCCCCCCAGTTGGCCCGCAGACTGGCGGTGGTGTACCCTGATTTGGATGGGCGCATGAAGGCAGCACAGCAGCCACAAGGATGTAAGTGTTGACTGTCAGGTCACTACTGCATGGTTGTGCACTGTCACCCTCCTTGGACTTTGAATGAACATAGTCAGATGTGATTTAGGGAATGTACCATCCTGGTTGCCACACCCATCCAGTAGGAGTGTGTGATGGTCGCTATGTTGAGCCATGTAGGATGAGTAGAGGTGGTACAGTGCCACATGTTGAGCTGTAGGTATGGGTCTCTCAAGTCTGCTATCATGTCAATGGCTGCATCCTCCATCTCTGCGTATATTGTAGTAGTTTGAAGTGGTCATGATGGCACTGTATATGGGTAATGACAGGCATGTTACATAAAGGTTGCAGTTTCATCACTTCCTACATCAATGGATTGTCTGTACCACATGTACTCCTCACATTCCTATCAGATAGCTAGTGTCCTGAGTCTCTCTCTGCTTAGGTTAGTATCATCCTGTAATGGATGACATGTGGTTGGGTATAGTCCTGGGCTTGATTCTAGGAGTAGTCAGTTTGGCATTCTGCCACCCTCCTTTTCTCTCTCCTCCTCTGTCTATGTGGGCATTAGCATCATCTGGCAAGAGAGGAAGGGCACTGGCGAGTGGGGATGCTGCAGCCCACGGGACCCAGGAGGCGGCAGCAATGAAGCCGAGGGGACCAGTGGGATGGAGGGCGAGGGGAGCCCCACGGGGGAGACTGGAGCTACCACAACATCTGACTCAGATCCTGCCTTCGATGGAAGCTCCCTGGCTGTGGCGGACCCTTCTGGAACCACACCAACAGCATTGTTGTTCACCATCCCCCTTTCCAGCACCGCCCTCCCTGTAGCACCCCACCCAGTTGTCCGTGCCAGCTCACCCAGGAGGGTCAGCGTCTCCTTTGCCGCAGGCACCTCTGCCCCTGCCCCAATCAGCCCTGCTGCCCTCACTGAAGAGACTATTGACCTCCTGAGGTCCATCTCTGTGGGGCAGACAATGATCTTGAATGCCATCCAGGGACTGGCATCCCCGATGCAGCAGACTAATGCGTTCCTGGGAGGCATTCATGGTGCCTTGTCTGGCATCCAGAGATTGTTTCAGGCTCTGGCCTCCTCATTGACGGTAGCCTGTGTTCCTTCATCTTCCGTCCCCCCTCCAGCTACCTGTTCCCAATCCACAAGCCCTCTCCCTACACCCATCCATGGCACACCAACACACACGCATACACCCAGCATAACAGACAAGGTGCGCAAAGACAGACATGGGCATCACAAATGTTCCCACAGTCATGCACACATCTGCAGACACAACAACACTTCTCTCACCACCTCCTCCCATACAGTCATATCTCCACTCATACCTGCCAGCACAGCATCATCACACACTGGTCCTGCTGTCATTCCTGTTATCCCCTCAATCACCACAACAGCAGACTCACAGTCACACACCTCACACACCACATCCACTCACTACAACTACCGTCTCTGCCACCTGCAGCACATCCACCCCACTTGCACACACCACCACAACATTCACTCACACATCACTCATTCCCTCTCCCTGCATCTCTGCCCCCTTCCAAGAAATGCATATGTACCCACTCACCCACCCAACATTCAGCCACCACACACATCCAGACACTGGACACACCAGCATCCATGTATAGCACACAGACACATCAGACAAGCACTCCCTCTACCTCCACTCCCAACCCTCAGTCATGTGCCTAAGAGAGTTTCCTTGCCACCCTTGACCTCTTCCCTATACCTCTCCCACCCCGTCTTCCCCATAAACAGCGTGTCCCCCTGCCATCTCAGGCCCTTCCACCGCCCATTCCTTGGGTGCCCGCTATGGTGTTTCCCCTGCTCCTCCACCCAGCAAAAAAGCCACCCCTCCCTGTGCCAAGGTCACCCCTCCCAAGCCCAAGCTGAAACGTGCCCCTTCCACACCCAAGCCTCCCCCACCACCCCCACACCCCTGAGGTGCCTGCCTGTCTCATTGCTGCCCCTATGAAGTGGAGGTCTAACTTCAATCAGGATTAAAGTTGGGCCCACATTAATGGACAATATGGGGGTCATTACAACCCTGGCGGACGGTGTTAAAGTGGCGGTAAGTCCGCAAACAGGCCGGCGGAAATAAAAAGGGTATTATGACCGTGGCGGAAACTGCGAACAAAGACAGCCACTTTAACACTCCGACCACCACGGCGGTACAGACAAGCAGTGCGGCGGTCACCACCAACAGACAGGCGGGAGACAAAGTACCGCCCACAGTATTACAACAGGCCAATCCGCCACCTTTTCCGGGGCAGATTCACTGTGGATAAAAACACGGCGGAAACAGCCATTTCAATGGGAAAACGCTCACCTTAACATGCTCCACGAGGAAGGAGGGCACCATGGAGCCGGAACTCCAAATACTCCCTGCGATAGTTTTCCTGCTCCTCTACGAACATCAGCAATGCCGCCGCCGAAGACAACGGTGAGTACTGCACCTACGACACAGGGGAGGGGGGAGGCCAAAGTCAGGGACACACACACGCAAAACCCCCACCCCCACCCCGACCCTCGCACACTACAACACACACACCAATGCATTTACACAAAATTACAGTAACAACCCCCAACCCCCCCGGAAGAATGCAAAGACAAAAGGAAATGAGTGCAACCATTGTAATATATCAAAATACAGTAACCAAATACAGTAACCAAATATATACAGATAGATATCCTCATTCAAAAATTTATACATCACGATTAGTAGTGCAGGTATGCACCATTCAATGTCCGTGGACCACTGGGCCCAAAATGCATGGGCGAGGCCCACACACGATACCTGTCCAGAAACAGAGAGAACGCTGCTGGGGCATCAGATCGAAATACAACAGGCACCTCAGGGGGAAGGGAAGGGGGGTTACCTCAGCCGGATGACAGCACCACGCCAGATCCATGACAGGGCTCCATGCCCATTGATGTATCCTGGCGAGTGCAAAGCCACAGTCTCACAAGTCTTTTCAGTGGGTGGTTTGCCCACTGCTTTATCCTGGGGAGTGCAAAGCCACAGTCTCACAAGTCTTTTCAGTGGATGGGTTGCCCACTGCTTTATCCTGGGGAGTGCAAAGCCACAGTCTCACAAGTATTTTCAGTGGGTGGGTTGCCCACTGCTTTATCCTGGGGAGTGCAAAGCCACAGTCTCACAAGTCTTTTCAGTGGGTGGTTTGCCCACTGCTTTATCCTGGGGAGTGCAAAGCCACAGTCTCACAGGTCTTTTCAGTGGGTGGTTTGCCCACTGTACCATCCTGGGGAGTGCAAAGCCACAGTCTCACAAGTCTTTTCAGTGGGTGGGTTGCCCACTGCTTTATCCTGGGGAGTGCAAAGCCACAGTCTCACAAGTCTTTTCAGTGGGTGGTTTGCCCACTGCTTTATCCTGGGGAGTGCAAAGCCACAGTCTCACAAGTCTTTTCAGTGGGTGGGTTGCCCACTGCTTTATCCTGGGGAGTGCAAAGCCACAGTCTCACAAGTCTTTTCAGTGGGTGGGTTGCCCACTGCTTTATCCTGGGGAGTGCAAAGCCACAGTCTCACAAGTCTTTTCAGTGGGTGGGTTGCCCACTGCTTTATCCTGGGGAGTGCAAAGCCACAGTCTCACAAGTCTTTTCAGTGGGTGGTTTGCCCACTGCTTTATTCTGGGGAGTGCAAAGCCACAGTCTCACAAGTCTTTTCAGTGGATGGGTTGCCCACTGCTTTATCCTGGGGAGTGCAAAGCCACAGTCTCACAAGTGTTTTCAGTGGGTGGGTTGCCCACTGCTTTAACCTGGGGAGTGCAAAGCCACAGTCTCACAAGTCTTTTCAGTGGGTGGTTTGCCCTCTCTACCATCCTGGGGTCTCACAAGTGGATAACAGTCTCCACTGGTTCTGGAGGGGGACTGGTGCCCAGAGTGCTTCATCCTGTTAAGGACTGAGGTAGTGGATGCTGTTCTCCACAGGTTCTGGAGGGGGACTGGTGCCCAGAGTGCATCACTCTCCCCGTGACGGTCCCAGTTCCGTCACTGGCCCTGGCGCATATGGGCTACCGGTGCTTGATGTTGCGGTGCTTGCCCTGTTCAGCGGTGCTTGCCATGGCGGTGCTTGCCCTGTTCAGCGGTGCTTGTCCTGTTCAGCGATGCTTGCCATGGCAGTCTTTGCCCTGTTCAGCGGTGCTTGACCTGTTCAGCGGTGCTTGACTTTGCTGTATCTGACCTGTGGAGCGGTGCTTGCCCTGTTCAGCGGTGCTTGCCATGGTGGTCTTTGCCCTGTTCAGGGGTGCTTGACTTTGCTGTCTCTGACCTGTGCAGCGGTGTTTGCCATGGCGGTCCCTCATTGCCCAGCGGGGCTGTGGCTGCCGGGGCCCTCCTGGGCACTGACTCTGGTGGTGGTCTCCTGACCAGTGATGATTGGACTGCCCTCCTGGGCACTGACTCTGGCGGTGGTCTCCTGACCACTGACGAATGGACTGCCCTCCTGTGCACTGACTCTGGCGGTGGTCTCCTGACCAGTGACGATTGGACTGCCCTCCTGGGGACTGACTCTGGCGGTGGTCTCCTGACCACTGACGATTGGACTGCCCTCCTGGGCACTGACTCTGGTGGTGGTCTCCTGACCACTGACGATGGGGCTGGCGGTGGCGTCCTGGGCAGCGGGGATGATGGCGGCCTTCTCCGCTGTGCTGCTCTTCCCAGACTTTGGCGCTTTCTTCTGCCCCTTCCCCACCTTGGGAGGAGTCACAGCTGACTCGACACTCCGCCTGGGATCCTTATGAGTGGCTTTGCCGGCTGGAGTCTTCCCCCTCTCCCGTCAGGCACTGTCCAACTTCTGGTGCTTCACAGGGGTGGGACTGGCTGTGCTTTGGCTCCGTGTCACACTGGCTGCTTTGGTGGCCGGTGCACTCCACATACCTCTAACAGGCACCACTGGTACCGGAGATTTTTTGGCTGAGGTGCTAGTACGGGACCTATGAATTGGAGGGGGGGGTGGTGGGAAATAGGTCAACGTTGCTCAGGAAATGTTTCTGACGAACACTGGGACGGGTAGCTGGAGGGGGTCTGGGAGTGGAGGAAGAGGTGGTGGTTGTAGGAGGTTTAACTTTTGATGATTTGGGTGCAGGTGCATGTTTTGGAGGCTGTTGTGAGGTGGATGGATGTTGGGTGTGTGTGTGCCTGCGTTTGTGTACTTTGGGAGGGGGCGTCACAGACACACTGGGAGAGGACACAGGGAACGTGTAAATGGTAGTGGGGTGGTGAGTGCAGGTGAGCGGGGTGTGGTGGTGGGTGTTCTGGTGCGAGTCCTAGTGTCTGTAGTGTTAGTGCATGCAGGTGAGAGTGTAGACGACACTGGGAGTGAGGAGGGAGATGACGAGGAGGGGGACACAGTGGAGGCAGTGGATGTTGCTGTGTCTGCATGTGGGTGATGCTTGTGTGAGTGCCTGTAGGATGTGTGGTGCCTATGTTTGCCTGAGCTTCCCTTGTGTGTTGAGGTGTGTGCATGTTGGTCTGATGATGTGCTTGGGATAGGCAGAGGTACAGGGTATTGGGTCTGGGTGGAGGAATTTGGAGGGGGGAGGCTAGAGACAGGGACAATGGCTGCCATCAGTGCTGAGGCCAGAGATTGCAGGGTTTGATGATGGGCAGCCTGACCAGAATGAATGCCCTCCAGGAATGCATTAGTGTGTTGCAACTCCCTTTCTACACCCTGGATGGCATTCACAATGGTAGACTGCCCAACAGTGAGTGACCTGAGGAGGTCAATGGCCTCCTCACTGAGGGCAGCAGAGGTGACAGGGGCAGGGGCTGAGGTGCCTGGGGCGAAAGTGATGCCCACCCTCCTGGGTGAGCGGGCACGGGGCGAAGGCTGAGGGGCTGCTGGGAGGGCGGTGCTGGTAGGGGGGCTGGCGGATGTACCTGTAGAAGTGGGGGGCACAGATGTTGCCGCCACCACAAGGGAGCGCCCATCGGAGGACGAGTCCGTGTCGCTGGTTGGTGATCCGCTGACTGACGTGAAGCTCCCCTCGCCCTCCTTCCCACTGGTGTATTCAGAGTCAGTGGTGTGGCCCTCCATGGCCATGTGGAATGCAGCCCCTTCGTGCTCCGGTGCCACTGTACCTCTGCCTGATGATGCTGATGCACAAAAGAACAGGGAGAGCACAAAAAAGGGGGGGACGACAGAGGAAAGACAGGTTGAGTACATGGCTTACCGCTACCGTTGGCGGACAATATAGACACAGCAGCCCCCTGCACTACGCCGCTCTGTTGGGCTCTACACATGCAGTTCCTGGGATATGGCCTACATGGCTATGGTGGACATCAGCACACATAGATGACACAGGGGCCTGGATACCTGTACTTGGCACTCTACAGAGGTAGGGTGGAGTGCCACATGGCCTGCATTACGGAACTCGCCCTGGCCTAGGGAAACCCAAAGCCCTCCTCCCCCACCCAGACACCTCCACTGCACGCAAAGTCAGCTGAATGAGAGTGTACTCACCCCCTTGTGTCTGCTGTGATGCCCTCAAGTACCCATCCAACTCGCCACCACTAGGATCCGGAACATCAGGGGGGGTCATGGTGCGACGGGCACCCCTCCCACGTTGGGAGGCCATCCCCAGCTGAGCCTCCGCCATCTTCTTGCTCCAGTGGCGAATGTCCTCCCATCTTTTACGGCAGTGGGTGCTCTGTCTCTGGTGGACCCCCAGGGTCCGGACGTCCTTGGCGATGGCACGCCAAATATCCTTCTTCTGGTGGGCGCTGACCTAAATGACATGTACAGGGGAAGAAGGGATGTCATTAGCAACTGCACCGTCGAAGTGAGTGGCCCACATCCCTACCCTTGCCATCAGCACATGCATTCACAGTCCTTCGTGCTTGCAGATTTCTGCCCCCTTCCTTCTTACATCCAGCCCTCTTCACCCAGCCATAGCCCATACAACTTGCACCCTATGTACTCACCTGTTGGTCTGGAGGACCGTAGAGTAGCGTGTACTGGGGGAGGACCCCGTCCACGAGCTTCTCCAACTCCTGTGCAGTGAAGGCAGGGGCCCTTTCCCCAGACGCACGTGCCATTGTCTCTTCCAGACCGAGGTCACAGCATCACTTACAGTATAGGTCCTCTCCTGTCGAAGATCAGGTATCGAGTGATTGAACAGATAGAAAATGGAGGACATGTCCACGGCGGTGACGTCCGCGGTGGTGCGTATCATCACCGCCGGCGCACTTCGTCATTGGCTCCTGGGACCCATAGGGTCCAATGTTAACCAATGCAGCATTGCGCAGCGGACTTCGACCGCCTACCGCGACGGTGTACAATGCCAGCGCAGTTACCTCACATCCCATTGTCCCAGTTTAGAGGTCAGGCAGCCGCTATTTCAGGGGCCCACATGGCTTCATTTTCAACTGCGTCACACATACCTAGGCCTGGACTCAACACACATACAGACAACTTTTTGGATTTTGTTTCGTGTTCTGTGTAGCTGTGGGTACATACCTCTGAGTTGCTTGACTCTGTGGTCGCTGTTGTCCTTCCTATGCACCGTCAGCTGGGACATATGAGGAGATGGTGGAATCCTCCGGTGTACCGACCGCTGCTGGACCTGTTGACAATGGAGGAGCAACATTTAATCATCACCTACAGGTTTGACCGTGCCACAATCCAGGAACTGTGTACCCAGTTGGAGCCAGACCTGATGTCAGCAATCCGCCATCCCACAGGAATCCCCCCTCAAGTGCAAGTGCTATCAGTGCTCTATTTCCTTGCAAGTGAGTCATTTCAAACAACAGTGGCCATGGCATCAGGGATGTCCCAGCCTATGTTTTCCAACGTGTTCTCCAGAGTGTTGTCTGCCCTTCTGAAACACATGAGGAGCTACATCGTTTTCCCTCAGGTGGAGGATTTGGCTACAGTCAAAGGTGACTTCTATGCCCTTGGACATATCCCTAACATCATAGGTGCCGTTGATGGGACCCATGTAGCTCTGGTCCCCCCCACAGGAGTGAACAGGTGTACAGGAACCAGAAGAGTTATCATTCGATGAATGTACAGATGGTATGTTTGCCAGACCAGTACATCTCGCAGGTAAATGCTATGTTCCCTGGCTCAGTGCATGACACCTACATCCTGCGGAATAGCAGCATCCCTTATGTGATGGGTCAACTCCAGAGGCCCCGGGTGTGGCTATTAGGGGACTCTGGTTACCCCAGCCTGTCATGGCTATTGACCCCAGTGTGGAATCCCAGGACCAGGGCAGAGGAACGCTACAATGAGGCCCATGGGCGGACTAGGAGGGTGATCGAATGCACCTTCGGCCTCCTGAAGGCCAGGTTCAGGTGCCTCCATATGACAGGTGGTTCCCTATTCTACTCACCAAGGAAGGTGTGCCAGATCATCATCTCCTGCTCTATGCTTCACAATCTTGCTTTGCAACGCCAGGTGCCTTTTCTGCAGGAGGATGGTCCAGATGACGATGTTGTGGCAGCTGTGGAGCCTGTGGACAGTGATGAGGAGGAAGCAGAGGAAGAAGACATTGACAACAGGGACTTAGTCATACAGCAATATTTCCAGTGACACACAGGTGAGAACACTTTCTTGACTACTACATTTACTTTCACACTTCTACCTTGATGTGTGACATAGGTATGTTGACATTACATTTTCTAACGGATTTTGTCATTGTCATAGCTAATACACATTTTCTAAATCACAGACTGACTCCTGAGATTTCTGTGCTTCAAGGGTGTTTATTGAAGTGCTATTTATTGGAGGGGGTGGTAAAATGGTGATGGGTGATGGTGGAGGAATGTCCATGGCAGAGTCCAGTCTATTAGTCTCACAGGTGCATTGCCCATATGGGCATAGGAAGTGGAGCTGGGGCAGTTCCAAGATGGACAGAGTTACAAAGTGGGACAGTGGGATGACAATCAGGGTGGTCTTATTTCTTGGCAGGGGTCTTGCCATCGTGCTCTGTCCTGTTCCTGGATCTCAGAGACCGCATGCGGGGTGGTTCTCGGTTTGCAGGGGGTGGGGTGCTGGTGTGGTGGTCCTGTGGCGGGGCGTCCTGTCCACTAGCGCCGGTAGAGGTGGTGGGCAGTTCATTGTCCATGCTTATGTCAGGGGCCCCTTGGAGTGCCACGGTGTCCCTCATGGTGTTCTGTATGTCCTTCAGCACTCCTACGATGGTGCCCAGGGCGGAGATGATGGTTCTGAGTTCCTCCCTGAAGCCCAAATACTGTTCCTCCTGCAGGCGCTGGGCCTCCTGAAACTTGGCCAGGACCGTAGCCATCGTCTCCTGGGAGTGGTGGTATGCTCCCATGATGGAGGAGAGGGCCTCGTGGAGAGTGGGTTCCCTTGGCCCTCCCAGTTCCCCTGTGTTCCTGGGCCTCCGTCCCCTGGACAGTGTGCCCACTACCCCTGCCCCCAGGTCCCTGTTGTTGTTGGGGTGGTGGGTTATCCTAGGTTCCCTGTAGTGGTGGACACACAGCTGATTGACATGTCCTGGGGACGGAGGTATGGGTCAGCTGGGTGGGTGCTGTACTGGTGTTTCCAGAGGGTGGAAGGTCAGTGCTGGGCTGTGCCTGTGCGAGGGGAACCGACTGTCCCGAGGACCACGATGATCCGGGCTGGTCATCTGGATCCAGTTGGCCAGAGCTGCTGTCATCACTGTGGGCCTCTTTTGTGGGTGGGGTAGAGATGTCTGGACCCTCCTGTCTGGTGACTTTAGGTAGTGGTCCTGCAGGGGTGGAAAAGCATGATTATTGCATCTGTGTGTGTCATGGTGTGCAATGGGTGGGTGAGCGTGTACCCCAGTGCTAGCATTCCTGTGTGGGGCCTTGTGTGATGATGGTTAGGGGGTATTATGGGTATGTGCAGTGGGCATGCTTTAGTGAAGGGTGTCCATGCTTTGTTGTGTCATGCAGGGCTTGGTGTTGGGATGGGTGGTTTGTGTTATTAATACATTAATGAGGAGTTGGAGTGATAGGGGAGGGGGTGAGGGTGGGGGTGTGTGATAGCATGCAGGTAGGTTGGGGGATATGATAGTTAAGATTTGACTTACCAGTGTCCATTCCTGCACCGACTCCACCGAGGCCCTCTGGATGCACAATGGTCAAGACCTGCTCCTCCCATGTTGTTAGTTCTGGAGGAGGATGTGGGGGGCCGCCGCCAGTCCGCTGTACTGCGATGTTGTGCCTGGAGACCACGGAACGCATCTTCCCCCGTAGGTCGTTCCACCACTTCCTGATGTCCTCTCGATTTCTTGGGTGCTGGCCCACTGCGTTGACCCTGTCGACTATTCTTCGCCATAGCTCCATCTTCCTTGCTATGGAGGTGTGCTGTACCTGTGATCCAAATAGCTGTGGCTCTACCCATACGATTTCCTCCACCATGACCCTGAGCTCCTCCTCGGAGAACCTGGGGTGTCTTTGCCGTGCCATGGGGTGGTGTAGGTGATGTGTGGGATGGTGTATGTGGAGATGAGTGTGGTGATGTGTAGTGGTGTGTGGTGTTTTGTGCGTGGATGTTGTGTGGGTGATGGTGTTGTGTGCCTCTGTGTGGTGGGGTTGTCTATGCTGTGCTCTCTCTGTCGCCTTCGTCTATAATTTTTGGACGTAGGGGTTTGTGGGTGATGTGGGTGTGTGTTTTATATTGTATTGGGTGTGTGGGAGTGGTGTTTGTATGTGTATCAGGTGTGTGTATTTTGAATTGTTCAATGTGGCGGTGTTTTGGAGATGTGTGTGTATTTTGAGTGCGGCGGTGTGTACCGCCAATGGAATACCGTGGTTGAAAGACCGCCGCTTGGATTTGTGGGTCGTAATAGCATGGGCGTATTTCTGTTGGCGTGACGGTGGAGGTTTTGTTTTCGCCAGTTTATCAGTGACCTTTCTTGTGGCAGACTTGTGTGGGTGTCTGAATTTTGGCGGATTCTGAGATGTGGGTCATAATAGCTGTGGCGGAATTCCGCGGCCGTGGCGGTGTATTGATGGTCTTCTGCACGGCGGTAAGCGGCTTTTACCGCCAATGTTGTAATGACCCCCTATGTCCTGCTGAAGAGGACTTTGGACTTGCCATTGGCACATTTTGTATATAGTTTATTGTTTGAATACAACTGCCCACGTTGCTGTGGTTGGCAAGATAAGATGCTTGTCCTGGTTTCCTACTACATGGTGGTGTGACATCTGTGTGCACAGGTGTGTGATGTCTGTGTGTGGATTTGTATGCGTTATTGCATGCGCTTGGTAGATGGTTTAGGCCATGGGGATGTTGATGATTTGTGTGTCTGCTTGCTTGTGTGTTTGTATGGGGTGTTATGTGTGTCCGTGTGTCTAGTGCTGCATGTGTGTATTTCCTTGATTGTTGGTTGTATGTGTTGTGTCACCTGTATGATTGTTTGGATGTGTGTTCACAGCTATTGATTGTGTATCATTGCTACATGGAGTTCATGGTGTGTGTGTATGTGTGGTGTTGCACAACGTGCCCGTCTTTGCCATCGTTGAGGTGTTTGTGGGGTAGGTGTTGTGTGGTTATGGGGTATGTTGGTGGTGTTGTTGTGCATTGTAATGTATTTTTGGCATGCATCTCCATGGCTTGGTGTGTGTATGGGTATTTGGAATTGAAGTATGTTGTGTGTGCATGTGTGTGAACTTCACTGTGTGTGGGGGGTATATGTGCTCTGTGTGGGAGTGTATCACTAGCATTTCCCTTCCCTCTGTGCTAGGTATACTTACGGTTGTCGTCTTCATCGTCGTCGGTGGTCCGGAAGGTGTATGGCGAGATGCAATGCTGGGTAGACTAGCAGTTCATTTGCCAAGGCAGCCACGGTGGCGTCTCTGTGCCTGGAGGTGGGTGTTTCCATTTATACTTTCTGTTTTCGCCAGGTTTTTCATGGCGGTAAGGCCCCACCAGATAGCCTGGTGGAGTGGTTACTCGGAATATGGACATCATCAGCTTGGCTGCTTCCTGCCTGAAGTTGTCTTCCGCCGGCGGATGCTGCTCGTTGGCAGTTGTGGGGCTGATGGTTAGTTGTCTGTATTGCGCTGGGTTCACTGCTTTACTTGTTATTTGGCGTTCTGCACCGCCACCCTGCCGGCTGTCACAAGACCGCCATCTGCGTTATAGTTCGTTTACTGCCAAACTTGGAATGAGCACCTCAATGTTAAACCAACTCTTACAGGATGGACAATATGGCAATGGCCTACTCGTAGGTAAGCAAGCAGCAACTAATTGAATGACACACACAACATACAAAACATATGAGTCAAACAGAGCACACACCACAGTCCACTCATAGACAGAGAAGCATGTATGACCGTTGAGCAACACAGATGCAACATGCATTACACCACACGTCCAATGCACATCACCATCACATACAGCCACATGCAAGCCCCTTGCACCACCGGACTGTCACTTTTAATGATGCACTGGTGCACAATGACCTCTCTGCATTTAAAAGGTGGTGTCAAGTCACTACTTGTGTCCTAACACTGCCTTGAAAATAAAAGCTCCTTCACACTCATCATTTCAGTGTGGAAGAGGTCTATGATCAATTTTGCTGTGGGCATGCCACCGTAACACACCTTCCACATTTGGCACTGCCCCACATTTACGACAATCTGTAAACCTGAGGTAGCACCAAAACATAATGCCTCCCTAGGACAAATACTTGATACTCTCATTGCGTATACTTCTCCCATGTGTGGTTCATACTGTAGCACACATAAAAAGAGGAAATTGCCATCACTGATTGTTCATGTGCAAAAAGGGACACCTTTCTGCATAGAAACAATCAGCCCTGCAAAGCAGGCATCTTAGTACCATGATGCAAGCGTGCCTGCATTGGAGCTTGGCAGGTGATTTACTGCCAGCACACTGGTAGAGGACAGAAATGCACCATATCTCGGAAATATGACATATTGCCAGCCTTTAATGGTGGTGCAGGGCAGTGCAGCAAAACACATTATGCCCTGTCCTGTGCCTCAGGGGTTTGTAAAGTAGCCAGATACATGACAATAAATCTCAAACTTCTATGCCACACTTTGCATGATATCTACATACACACATGCTTGCCAGTCAGGAAATTTGGAAAACAGCTCTGTGTGCAAGAGAGGTGTACCATGTTCAAGGGGGGGGTTCACATGCAACACACAGGGCACAACACCTGTCTCATGGCATACACCACATAAAATGGGTTCTAACTCACACTTCATAGCTCTTGTGCAAGTAATAGGACAAGTGTTCAATAATCTGCAACATCCTGCATGAGTGAACTGTCATAGCACACAAATCACAGAATCACCATGCCCCTGAGGCTGTACACGTCATTGAAAAGAGCACCACCACACACCAATACAATTGTGCATGCAAACAGGAACGCATACAATGGCATATGCAGGTCTGATTCTCTATTCCATTGACAAATTCTGTGCCAGATCAGTTAGAAAGAAACACTAGTGCTAGTCTGATGCTGTATCTCCTCTTCCATTGCAGCGGACCAAGGTAATGGCATTGACCCAAATGGAAACACACATACTGATGCAGAGAAGGCTTATAATGAATGCCACAAAAGGACCAGAAATGTGAATCTAGAGGACATTTGGCATCCTGAAATCCAGGTTCAGGTACCTTGATGTATCTGGAGGAAGACTAATGTTTGACTATTATATGCACCACCCCTTGTGTGCAAAATAATACTGGTCTGTGCAATTTTGCACAACATCTGGGTTCGCACCAATGTTCCTTGGGAGGAACAGGTGGAGGTCCCCAGGAAGGAAGATGAGGACAATGGTGCACAACAAGAAGGTGGGTAAGCACACAACTCTGCTTCTGGAACACACAGAAGGGAAAATGTTGTTCATAACTTGCTTACTTAAAGACTGTACTTTATTCATCATTGAGCACACATTTTTTAATAAATCACTTGAACTTGTTTTGGAGTACCTTTGTAACATTCACATACCTTATCAATTCACCCTCATCTTGGAAAGCATGACTAGGCCACAACAGTTGGAAAACAATTTGTAATCATTCAGGAAGACCAAACAACTGCACACAATGCACTAATACATGAATGTGCAAGTGTAATGTATGCATTGCCTGTTGAACATATATTTTACATAGCAATGCACATATCACACAAGTCTGTCTGGTTGACATTTGACAGCAGCCAAATTGGAAAAAAACAAGTGAAAACTGGTGTTCAGATGTTTGGCCTAGGTAGGACAAGAGTAGTCAGTACCTACATCAGGAAGTCAATGTCTGCTATGTAACAACTTTGGGGGTCATTACGACCCTGGCGGAAGGCGGAGAACCGGCGGTTAGACCGCCAACAGGCTGGCAGTCTTACCTTGTGGAATTATGACCATGGCGGTCACCGCCATGGTCATCCGCCGGTTCTCCGTTCCGCCCGCCGGGCTGGAGACCTGAGTCTCCAGCCCGGTGGCCGTCACTATACCACCGGCGGTATTTGGACCCGGCTTACCTCCGTGGATTTCCAGCGGTTTGAATTCCTTCCCTGGCACTGACAGGGGTCTCCCCTACCCCCCCCTCACCCCGACTCCCTCCCATACCCCCCACCACCCCTGCCACCCCCCAAAGGTGGCAGGGCCCCCCTCCCCACCCCGACCCCCAACATCACATAACTCATACACACCCGACACGCATGCAGGCACCACCAACACACACACGCACACACACCGACATACATGCCAACATCCACACACACAGTCAGACACGCACACCCACACTCAAACATACACGCACACATCCATACAGACATACCCACAGACATACACGCACGCATTCCCAAACACACATCACCCCCACAAGCATACACACACTTACACACCCCCTCTACATACTCAGACACACACCCCCATGCACACACACAACACACAACAATCCCCACCCCCTCCCCTAACGGAGGATCGACTTACCTGGTCCGTCGATCCTCCGGGAGGGGACAGGAGCCATGTGGGCTGCTCCGTTGACACCACACCGCCAACAGACCACCGCCGCGCCGAATTACAGGACGTGATTCGCTGGGCGGTGTTCTGTTGGCATGGCGGTGGAGCAACCTCCACTTCCCCGCCGCCCGCCAGTATGGCTGTTGGCGGCTCTCCGTCCGAAAAAGGACGGAGAGCAGCCAACAGTCATAATACGCCGAACAGCAAACCGCCACTACTGGCGTGCTTCCGCACGGCGGTCCCTCGACGGTCTTTGAAAAAGACCGCCGAGGTTGTAATGACCCCCTAAATGTCTGAATGCCACAATCACAGGTGACAACTTACAACATACCTCCCCAGTGGGACTCACACATATGACTAAAAGTGAGTTACATATAGGGGACAATGCACCTGTACGTCTAGGTCTGTCAGACTCAAATCAGCTGTCATCTTGCATGCATGTCAAGCAATGTCAAAGCAAGTCACAAACCCTTTGGCAAACTGTATGTGTGAATAAGGACACAGACATGTTGAAACATGCATGTTCTACTCATATGTGTCAGGACTATTCACATAATCCAACCACACTTATATTGCATGTGACAAAGGATGATGACTGCAGCTGTGTGTGACTGCTCATGTCAAACAAACAAATGTGAAACGGCAGCTGAGACACTCCTCTCCTTAATTTTGCCAGGCAATACGTGGAGGTGACTCAAAGACTACACAAGTGCTGTGGCTGGAGTTGAGATATGTGTGTGTGTCAGTCGCTCATCTTGCAAACAATGGAAATTCGAAGGCAAATATTGCTTAGGCTGTATCAGAAGCAGTGTCCTTTGGTAATTTTTACTTTTATGAAACAATATGATTTGCAAGAAGAACTGGAGAGTAGGGATAATAAAGGTGAGGAAGAAGTACAATTTGCACAAATTGTGTCAATAACATTGCCCTAGAAGCCAACAGTACACAATCTAGCTTCAATGTTTGGGAATGATTACACATTGTCAAAAACCCACTTCACAAAACAATATTGTAGCCTTGTAAGTCCATACTCATAATAACACATATTGGGGGTCATTACAACCCTGGCGGACGGTGTTAAAGCGGCGGTAAGACCGCAAACAGGCCGGGAAAAAAAAAAGGGAATTATGACAGTGACGGAAACCGCCAACATAGACGGCCACTTTAACACTCCGACTGCCACGGCGGTACAGACAAACAGCGCAGCCGTCACCGCCAACAGACAGGCGGAAGACAAAGTACCGCCCACAGTATTACAACAGGCCAATCCGCCACCTTTTCTGGGGCAGATTCACCGTGGATAAAAACACGGCGGAAACAGACATTTCAATGGGAAAACGCTCACCTCTACACACTCCAGGAGGAAGGAGGACACCATGGAGCCGGAACTCCACATACTCCCTGCAATAGTGTTCCTGCTCCTCTACGAACATCAGCAACGGCGGAGCAGAAGACAACTGTGAGTACTGCACCTACGACATGGGGGGGGAGGCAAAAGTCAGGGACACACACACACGCAACACCCCCACCCCCACCCCGACCCTCGCACACTGCAACACACACACCAATGCATTTCCAAACATCACAGTAACAACCCCCAACCCCCCCCGGAAGAATGCAAAGACAAAAGGAAATTACTACAACCATTGTAATGTATCAAAATACAGTAAGCTGATATATACAGAAATATTTACAAATGCCAAAATATATACATCACGATCAGTAGTGCAGGTATGCACCATCCAATGTCCGTGGACCACTGGGCGCAAAATGCATGGGCGAGGCCCACACTAGATACCTGTCCAGAAACGGAGAGAACACTGCAGGGGCATCAGATAGAAATACAACAGGCACCTCATGGGGAAGGGAAGGTGGGGCACCTCAGCCTGATGACAGCACCACGCCAGATCCACGACGGGGCTCCATGCCCATTGATGTATCCTGGGGAGTGCAAAGCCACAGTCTCACAAGTCTCTACAGTGGGTGGGTTGCCCACTGGACCATCCTGGGGAGTGCAAAGCCACAGTCTCTGAAGTCTCTACAATGGGTGGGTTGCCCACTGCCATATCCTGGGGAGTGCAAAGCCACAGACTCTCAAGTTGATAACAGTCTCCACTGGTTCTGGAGGGGGACTGGTGCCCAGAGTGCTTCATCCTGTGAAGGACAGAGGTAGTGGATGCATGTCTCCACTGGTTCTAGAGGGGGACTGGTGCCCAGAGTGCATCACTCAACCTGTGACGGTCCCAGTTGCGTCACTGCCCCTGCCGCCCATTGACTAGCGGGGCTTGAGTTGGCGGTCTTTGCCCTGTTCAGCGGTGCTTACCATGGAGGTCTTTGCCCTGTTCAGCGGTGCTTGCCCTGTTCAGCGGTGCTTGCCATGGCGGTTTCTGCCCTGTTCAGCGGTGCTTCACTTTGCTGTCTCTGACCTGTGCAGCGGTGTGTGCCATGGCGGTCCCTCATTGCCCAGCGGGGCTGTGGCTGCCGGGGCCCTCCAGGGCACTGACTCTGGCGGTGGTCTCCTGAACAGTGACGATTGTGCTGCCCTCCTGGGCACTGACTCTGGCGGTGGTCTCCTGACCAGTGACGATAGTGCTGCCCTCCAGGGCACTGACTCTGGCGGTGGTTTCCTGACCTGTGATGATAGTGCTGCCCTCCAGGGCACTGACTCTGGCAGTGGTCTCCTGACCAGTGACGATTGTGCTGCCCTCCAGGGCACTGACTCTGGCGGTGGTCTCCTGACCAGTGACGATAGTCGGTGGCGTCCTGGGCAGCGGGGATGATGGCGCCTTCTCCGCTGTGCTGCTCTTCCCAGACTTTGGCGCTTTCTTCTGCCCCTTCCCCACCTTGGGAGGAGTCACAGCTGACTCGACACTCCCCCCGGGACCCTTGTGAGAGGCTTTGCCGGCAGGAGTCTTCACCCTCTCCCGTCGGGCACTGTCCAACTTCTGGTGCTTCACAGGGGGGGGACTGGCTGTGCTGTGTCACTCTGGCTGCCCTGGTGCCCGGTGCACTCCACATACCTCTAACAGGCACCACTGGTACCGGACTTTTTTGGGCTGAGGTGCTACTACGGGACCTATAAATTGGAGGGAGGGTGGTGGGAAAGAGGTCAACGTTGCTCAGGAAAAGTTTCTGACGAACACTGGGACGGGTAGCTGGAGGGGGTCTGGGAGTGGAGGAAGAGGAGGTGGTTGTAGGAGGTGTAACTTTAGGTGATTTGGGTGCAGGTGCATGTTCTGGAGGCTGTCGTGAGGTGGATGGATGTTGGGTGTGTGTGTGCCCGTGTTTGTGTACTTTGGGAGGGGGCATCACAGACACACTGGGAGAGGACACAGGGAACGTGTAAATGGTAGTGGGGGTGGTGAGTGCAGGTGAGAGGGGTGTGGTGATGGGTGTTCTGGTGCGAGTCCTAGTGGCTGTAGTGGTAGTGCATGCAGGTGAGAGTGTAGACGACACTAGGAGGGAGGAGGGAGACGACGAGGAGGGGGACACGGTGGAGCCAGTGGATGTTGCTGTGTCTGTATGTGGGTGATGCTTGTGTGAGTGCCTGTGGAATGTGTGGTGCATATGTTTGCCTGAGCTGCCCTTGTGTGTTGAGGTGTGTGCAGGCTGGTCTGATGGTATCCTTGGGATAGGCTGAGGTATAGGGGATTGGGTCTGGTTGGAGGCAGTTGGAGGGGGGAGGCTAGACACAGGGACAATGGCTGCCATCAGTGCTGAGGCCAGAGATTGCAGGGTTCGATGATGGGCAGCCTGACCAGAATGAATGCCCTCCAGGAATGCATTAGTGTGTTGCAACTCCCTTTCTACACCCTGGATGGCATTCACAATGGTAGACTGCCCAACAGTGAGTGACCTGAGGAGGTCAATGGCCTCCTCACTGAGGGCAGCAGAGGTGACAGGGGCAGGGGCTGAGGTGCCTGGGGCGAAGGTGATGCCCACCCTCCTGGGTGAGCAGGCACGGGCCGAAGGCTGAGGGGCTGCTGGGAGGGCGGTGCTGGTAGGGGGAGTGGCGGCTGTACCTGTTGAAGTGGGGGGCAGGGATGGTGCTGCCACCACAAGAGAGCTCCCATCGGAGGACGAGTCCGTGTCACTGTTTGCTGATCCAGTGACCGCCGTGAAGCTCCCCTCGCCCTCCGTCCCACTGGTGTACTCAGAGTCCGTGGTGTGGCCCTCTATGGCCATGTGGGATGCAGCCCCCTCGTGCTCCGTTGCCACTGTACCTCCGCCTGATGATGCTAATGCACAGAAGAACAGGGGGAGCACAAAAATGGGGGGGGGGACGACAGAAGAAAGACAGGTTGAGTGCATGGCTTACCGCTACGGTTGGCGGACAATACAGACACAGCAGCCC
This sequence comes from Pleurodeles waltl, assembly GCF_031143425.1. NCBI lineage: Eukaryota > Metazoa > Chordata > Amphibia > Caudata > Salamandridae > Pleurodeles > Pleurodeles waltl. The sequence continues at coordinate 1,515,997,301 of NC_090440.1, forward strand.
CCTGCACTACGACGCGCTGTTGGCCTCCACAGATGCAGTTCCTGGGATATGGCCTATATGGCTATGGCCGACATCTGCACACATAGATGACACAGGGGCATGAATACCTGAACTTGGCACTCTACAGAGGTGGGGTGGGGTGCCACATGGCCTGCATTACGGAGGGGCCTAGCCTACGGATCTCGCCCTGGGCTAGGGAAACCCACAGCCCTCCTCCCCCACCCAGACACCTCCACTGCGCGCAAAGTCAGCAGAATGAGAGTGTACTCACCCCTTGTGTCTGCTGTGATGCCCTCATGCGCCCATCCAACTCAGGGTAGGCCACCGCCAGGATCCTGAACATCAAGGGGGTTATGGTGCGACGGGCACCCCTTCCACATTGGGAGGCCATCCCCAGCTGAGCCTCCGCCGTCTTCTTGCTCCAGCGGCGAATGTCCTCCCATCTTTTACGGAAGTGGGTGCTCCATCTCTGGTGCACCCCCAGGGTCCGGACGTCCTTGGCGATGGCACGCCAAATATCCTTCTTCTGGTGGGCGCTGACCTACATGACATGTACAGGGGAAGAAGAGAAGTCCTTAACAACTGCACCGTCGAAGTGAGTGGCCCATAACCTTGCCCTTGCCATGTGGCACATGCATTCACACTCATTCATGCTCGCTGAACTGTGCCTCCTTCCTTCTTACATCCAGCCCTCTCCTCCCAGGCATAGCCGATACAACTTGCACCCTATGTACTCACCTGTTGGTCTGGAGGACCGTAGAGTAGCGTGTACTGGAGTAGGACCCCGTCCACGAGCTTCTCCAACTCCTGTGCAGTGAAGGCAGGGGCCCTTTCCCCAGACGCACGTGCCATTGTCTCTTCCAGACCGAGGTCACAGCAGCACTTGCAGTATAGGTCCTCTCCTGTCGAAGATCAGGTATTGAGTGATTGAACAGATAGAAAATGGCGGTCACGTCCGCGGTGGTGATGTCCGCGGCGGTGACGTCCGCGGCGGTGCGTATCATCACCGCCGGCGCACTTCGTCATTGGTTCCTGGGACCCATAGGGTCCAATGTTAACCAATGCAGCATTGCGCCGCGGTCTACGACCGCCTACCGCGACGGTGTACAACGCCAGCGCAGTTACCTCACATCCCATTGTCCCAGTTTAGAGGTTAGGCATCCGCCATTTCAGGGGCCCACATGGCTTCATTTTCTACTGCGTCACACATACCGAGGCCTGGACTACACACACATACAGACAACTGTTTTGGAATTTGTTTTGTGTTCTGTGTAGCTGTGGGTACATACCTCTGAATTGCTTGACTCTGTGGTCGCTGTTTTCCTTCCTAGGCACCGTCAGCTGGGACATGTGAGGAGATGGCGGAATCCTCCGGTGTACCGAACGCTGGTGGACCTGTTGACAATGGAGGAGCGAAATTTAATCATCACCTACAGGTTTGACCGTGCCACAATCCAGGAACTGTGTACCCAGTTGGAGCCAGACCTGATGTCACCAATCCGCCATCCCACAGGAATCCCCCCTCAAGTGCAGGTGCTATCAGTGCTCCATTTCCTAGCAAGTGGGTCATTTCAAACAACTGAAAGGGGGCCACAACACCGTCATCTGGACCATCCTCCTGCAGAAAAGGCACCTGGCGTTGCAAAGCAAGATTGTGAAGCATACAGCAGGCGATGATGATCTGGGACACCTTCCTTGGTGAGTAGTATAGGGAACCACCTGTCATATGGAGGCACCTGAACCTGGCCTTCAGGAGGCCGAAGGTGTGTTCAATCACCCTCCTAGTCTGCCCATGGGCCTCATTGTAGTGTTCCTCTGCCCTGGTCCTGGGATTCCTCACTGGGGTCAGTAGCCATGACAGGTTGGGGTAACCAGAGTCCCCTAATAGCCACACCCGGTGCCTCTGGAGTTGACCCATCACATAAGGGATGCTGCTATTCCGCAGGCGTCATGCACTGAGCCAGGGAACATAGCATTTACCTGGGAGATGTACTGGTCTGGCAAACATACCATCTGTACATTCATTGAATTATAACTCTTCCGGTTCCTGTACACCTGTTCACTCCTGTGGGGTGGGACCAGAGCTACATGGGTCCCATCAATGGCACCTATGATGTTAGGGATGTGTCCAAGGGCATAGAAGTCACCTTTAACAGTAGCCAAATCCTCCACCTGAGGGAAAACGATGTAGCACCTCATGTGTTTCAGCAGGGCAGACAACACTCTGGACAACATGTTGGAAAACACAGGCTGGGACATCCCTGATGCCAAGTCCACTGTTGTTTGAAATGACACACTTGCAAGGAAATGGAGCACTGATAGCACTTGCACTTGAGGGGGGATTCCTGTGGGATGGCGGATTGCTGACATCAGGTCTGGCTCCAACTGGGTACACAGTTCCTGGATTGTGGCACGGTCAAACCTGTAGGTGATGATTAAATGTCGCTCCTCCATTGTCAACAGGTCCACCAGAGGTCGGTACACCGGAGGATTCCGCCATCTCCTCACATGTCCCAGCTGACGGTGCCTAGGAAGGACAAAAGCAACCACAGAGTCAAGCAAATCAGAGGTATGTACCCACAGCTACACAGAACACGAAACATAATCCAAAAAGTTGTCTGTAAGAGTGTTGAGTCCAGGCGTAGGTATGTGTGACGCAGTTGAAAATGAAGCCATGTGGGCCCCTGAAATGGTGGCTGTCTGACCTCTAAACTGGGACAATGGGATGTGAGGTAACTGCGCTGGCGTTGTACACCGTCGCGGTAGGCAGTCGAAGACCGCTGCACAATGCTGCATTGGTTAACATTGGACCCTATGGGTCCCAGGAGCCAATGACGAAGTGCGCCGGCGGTGATGATACGCACCGCCGCGGACGTGACCGCCATTTTCTATCTGTTCAATCACTCGATACCTGATCTTCGACAGGAGAGGACCTATACTGCAAGTGCTGCCGTGACCTCAGTCTGGGAGAGACAATGGCACGTGCGTCTGGGGAAAGGGCCCCTGCCTTCACTGCACAGGAGTTGGAGAAGCTCGTGGATGGGGTCCTCCCCCAATACACGCTACTCTATGGTCCTCCAGACCAACAGGTGAGTACATAGGGTGCAAGTTGTATGGGCTATGCCTGGGTGGAGAGGGCTGGTCGTAAGAAGGAAGGGGGCAGAGTTCTGTGAGCATGAAGGACTGTGAATGCAAGTGCCACATGGCAAGGTCAGGGATGTGGGCCACTCACTTCGACGGTGCAGTTGGTAATGACTTCTCTTCTTCCCCTGTACATGTCATGTAGGTCAGCGCCCACCAAAAGAAGGATATTTGGCGTGCCATCACCAAGGACGTCCGGACCCTGGGGGTCCACCAGAGACTGAGCACTCACTGCCGTAAAAGATGGGAGGACATTCGCCGCTGGAGCAAGAAGACGGCGGAGGCTTAGCTGGGGATGACCTCCCAATGTGGGAGGGGTGCCCATCGCACCATGACCCCCCTGATGTTCCGTATCCTGGTAGTGGCCTACCCTGAGTTGGATGGGCGTTTGAGGGCATCACAGCAGACACAAGGGGGTGAGTACACTCTCATTCAGCTGACTTTGCGCGCAGTGGAGGTGTCTGGGTGGGGGAGGAGGGCTGTGGGTTTCCCTAGGCCAGGGTGAGTTCCATAGGCTAGGCCCCTCTGTAATGCAGGCCATGTGCCACTCCACCCCATCTCTGTAGAGTGCCAAGTACAGGTATACATGCCCCTGTGTCATCTATGTGTGCAGATGTCCACCATAGCCATGTAGGCCATATCCCAGGAACTGCATCTGTAGAGCCCAACAGCGCGCCGTAGTGCAGGGGGCTGCTGTGTCTGTATTGTCCGCCAACAGTAGCGGTAAGCCATGCACTCAACCTGTCTTTCTTCTGTCGTCCCCCCCCTTTTTGTGCTCTCTCTGTTCTTTTGTGCATCAGCATCATCAGGCGGAGGTACAGTGGCTCCGGAGCACGAGGGGGCTGCATCCCACATGGCCATGGAGGGCCACACCAGGGACTCCGAATACACCAGTGGGACAGAGGGCGAGGGGAGCTTCACGGCGGTCACCGGATCAGCAACCAGCGACACGGACTCGTCCTCCAATGGGAGCTCCCTTGTGGTGGCGGCAACATCTGTGCCCCCCACTTCTACAGGCACATCCGCCAGCCCCCTACCAGCACCACCCTTGCAGCAGCCCCTCAGCCTTCGCCCCGTGCCCGCTCACCCAGGAGGATGGGCATCACCTTCACCCCAGGTACCTCAGCCCCTGCCCCTGTCACCTCTGCTGCCCTCAGTGAGGAGGCCATTGACCCACTCAGGTCACTCACTGTTGGGCAGTCTACCATTGTGAATGCCATCCAGGGTGTAGAAAGGGAGTTGCAACACACTAATGCATTCCTGGAGGGCATTCAGTCTGGTCAGGCTGCCCATCATCGAACCCTGCAATCTCTGGCCTCAGCACTGATGGCAGCCATTGTCCCTGTCTCTAGCCTCCCCCCTCCAACTTCCTCCACCCAGACCCAATCCTCTGTACCTCAGCCTATCCCAAGCACACCATCAGACCAGCCTGCACACACGTCAACACACAAGGGAAGCTCAGGCAAACATAGGCACCACACATCCCACAGGCACTCACACAAGCATCACCCACATACAGACACAGCATCATCCACTGCCTCCACTGTGTCCCACTCCTCGTCATCTCCCTCCTCCCTCCCAGTGTTGTCTACACTCTCACCTGCATGCACTACCACTACAGCCACTAGGACTCGCACCAGCACACCCACCACCACACCCCGCTCACCTGCACTCACCACCCCCACTACCATTTACACGTCCCCTGTGTCCTCTCCCAGTGTGTCTGTGATGCCCCCTCCCAAAGTACACAAACGCAGGCACACACACACCCAACATCCGTCCACCTCACGACAGCCTCCAGAACATGCACCTGCACCCAAATCATCAAAAGTTACACCTCCTACAACCACCTCCTCATCCTCCACTCCCAGACCACCTCCAGCTAGCTGTCCCAGTGTCCGTCAGAAACTTTTCCTGAGCAACATTGACCTCTTCCCCCCCCCCAATTCATAGGTCCCCTAGTAGCACCTCAGCCAAAAAATGTCCGGTACCAGTAGTTCCTGTTAGAGGTATGTGGAGTGCACCGGGCACCAAGGCAGCCATTGTGACACAGAGCCAAAGTACAGCCAGTCCCCCCCGTGAAGCACCAGAAGTTGGACAGTGCCCGACGGGATAGGGGGAAGACTCCAGCCGGCAAAGCCGCTCACAAGGGTCCCGGGGGGAGTGTCGACTCAGCTGTGACTCCTCCCAAGGTGGGGAAGGGGAAGAAGAAAGCGCCAAAGTCTGGGAAGAGCAGCACGGCGGAGAAGGCCGCCATCATCCCCACTGCCCAGGAGGACTCTGCCAGCCCGATAGTCACTGGCCATGACGCCACCACCAGAGTCAGTGCCCAGGAGGGCAGTCCCATTGTCACTGGTCAGGAGACCACCGCCAGAGTCAGTGCCCAAGAGGGCAGTCCCATCGTCACTGGTCAGGAGACCACCGCCAGAGTCAGTGCCCAGGAGGGCAGTCCCAATGTCATTGGTCAGGAGACCACTGCCAGAGTCAGTGCCCAGGAGGGCCCCGGCAGCCACAACCCCGCTGGGCAATGAGGGACCGCCATGGCAAACACCGCTGAATAGGTCAGAGACAGCAAAGTAAGCACCGCTGAACAGGGCAAGCACCGCTGAACAGGGCAACGACCGCCATGGCAAGCACCGCTGAACAGGTCAGAAACTGCAAAGTCAAGCACCGCTGAACAGGGCAAGCACCACTGAACAGGGCAAAGAGCGCCATGGCAAACACCGCTGAACAGGTCAGATACAGCAAAGTCAAGCACCGCTGAACAGGGCAAGCACCGCTGAACAGGGCAAAGACCGCCATGGCAAGCACCACTGAACAGGTCAGAAACTGCAAAGTCAAGCACCGCTGAACAGGGCAAGCACCGCTGAACAGGACAAAGACCGCCATGGCAAGCACCGCTGAACAGGGCAAGCACCGCTGAACAGGGCAAAGACCGCCATGGCAAGCACCGCTGAAAAGGTCAGAGACAGCAAAGTCAAGCACCGCTGAACAGGGCAAAGACCGCCATTGGCAAGCACCGCTGAACAGGGCAAGCACCGCCAACTCAAGCACCGGTAGCCCATGTGCGGCAGGGGCAGTGACAGAACTGGGACCGTCACGGGGAGAGTGATGCACTCTGGGCACCAGTCCCCCTCCAGAACCAGTGGAGAACAGCATCCACTACCTCATTCCTTAACAGGATGAAGCACTCTGGGCACAAGTCCCCCTCCAGAACCAGTGGAGAACAGCATCCACTACCTCAGTCCTTAACAGGATGAAGCACTCTGGGCACCAGTCCCCCTCCAGAACCAGTGGAGAACAGCATCCACTACCTCAGTCCTTAACAGGATGAAGCACTCTGGGCACCAGTCCCCCTCCAGAACCAGTGGAGAACAGCATCCACTACCTCAGTCCTTAACAGGATGAAGCACTCTGGGAACCTGTCCCCCTCCAGAACCAGTGGAGACTGTCATCCACTTGAGAGACTGTGGCTGTGCACTCCCCAGGATAAAGCAGTGGGCAAACCACCCACTGAAAAGACTTGTGAGACTGTGGCTTTGCACTCCCCAGGATAAAGCAGTGGGCAAACCACCCACTGAAAAGACTTGTGAGAGTGTGGCTTTGCACTCCCCAGGATAAAGCAGTGGGCAAACCACCCATTATAGAGACTTGTGAGACTGTGGCTTTGCACTCCCCAGGATGGTACAGTGGGCTACCCACCCACTTGTGAGACTTGAGAGACTGTGGTTTTGCACTCCCCAGGATACATCAATGGGCATGGAGCCCCCTCGTGGATCTGGCGTGGTGCTGTCATCCGGCTGAGGTGCCCCCTCTTCCCTCCCTCCTGAGGTGCCTGTTGTATTTCGATCTGATGCCCCTGCAGTGTTCTCTCCGTTTTGCTCAGGTATCTGATGTGGGCCTCGCCCATGCATTTTGGGCCCAGTGGTCCACGGACATTGAATGGTGCATATCTGCACTACTAATCGTGATGTATATTTTGTTGCATGTGTATATATATCTGTATATATTAGCTTACTGTATTTTTATACATTACAATGGTTGCACTCATTTCCTTTTGTCTTTGCATTATTCCAGGGGGGTTGCTACTGTGATGTTTGGATATGCATTGGTGTGTGTGTTGTAGTGGGTGAGGGTGGGGGTGGGGGTGGGGGTGGGGGTGTTGCGTGTGTGTGTCCCTGACTTTTGCCTCCCCCTTCCCTATGTCGTAGGTGCACTACTCACCGTTGTCTTCGGCGCCAGCGTTGATGATCATCGTACAGGAGCAGGAAGACTAGTGCAGGAAGTATTTGGAGTTCCGGCTCCATGGTGCCCTCCTTCCTCGTGGAGTGTGTAGAGGTGAGTGTTTTCCCTTTGAAATGGCTGTCTCCGCCGTGTTTTTATCTGCGGTGAATCCACCCCGGAAAAGGTGGCGGATTGGTAGGTTGTGATACTGTGGGCGGTACTTTGTCTCCCGCCTGTCTGTTGGCGGTGACCGCCGCGCTGCTTGTCTGTACCGCTGTGGTGGTCGGAGTGTTAAAGTGGCTGTCTTTGTTGACGGTTTCAACCACGGTCATAATTCCCTTTTTTTTTTCGCCGGCCTGTTTGCGGTCTTACCGCCGCTTTAACACCGTCCGCCAGGGTTGTAATGACCCCTATGTCTTCCCCTTGGAACACACCATAGATTGTCAGACATATGCACTGTCTTAGGTCTGAGTTAGTGGACCACATACCAGACCAAGCCACTAGCATCCCTCGGTATACAGTTGTCAAGGGTATCATGTGTATGAACATGTTTGACACATTGGTCCGCTATCCTATCTGTGTGACTAAATTAAGAGAGGACATTTGTCATCTGCGCAGTGTCATACCACTAATGCATGTTCCCTCATATATGTACACTCACACTACACACATTGTATACGTGTGAAGACAGGAATGTGGGAAATAGAACCATAAACATGCACACTTGCAATCCATATCACGCAACCCCACATACCAACATACATTAAGACACACATTTCACCATTTGCTTCAAAAAAAGAAGCATGTGGTCATTTTCAGCCATCAGAGTATTCGAAAAAATGACGCATCTTACCTGCGCGTAAAAATTAATACAATGTGCCCTGTCAGTCTTCTATGAAAAATACACAATTTCCATCACTCATCAAAAGAAACAACACTTTACATCAAACTGTGACGCATAAGCCCAGGAAGTGATACAATTGTACTTCCTTGCTACAAACCAGGAAATGTGAAGTTACTTTCACGTCAGAGTCTTTTAGTCTGTGCTTATGAGAGGTTCTGTGGTGCTGGTGTGAGGAGTGTTTTCTTTAGTATTTTGTGCTGTCTGCTGTGTGCGTTTTGTCTCAAAGTCCTTTTTGCAGTGTTTTGGTCATAGTGTGTTGTAGTTAACTGCGTATTTTCACGTGTCTGCCTCTGGGGTAGATTAGTTTGTTGGGGTAGTTGTGGTAGTTTGGGGTATTTGTTTGGGTGTTCAGGTGCAGTGGATTTTGAGAGGGTCCTGTCGGAGACGGAAAGGGCATGCCATATGACTGCTGATGAGCTGGGAGGTTTTATATGGCTCATTAGCCACTACCTACCTAATATGGTGGCCATGGGAGGTCTCCCTATTATGCACTACTAAACAGAGGCTCCGAAGCAGCAGTAGGGGAAAGGTCCTCTTCCAACTCACCAGCGTGATCAATATCCAGTGCACTGACCACCAGCTGAAGCACCGGTGGCCAGACCTCATTGCCCAGGAACAGGACCTCCTGGACCCCCTGGGAAATGAGGTTGGCAAAACTGTGGGTGACTACACTGTATATGTGGCTGATATCTGCTTTGCATTTGCATGTCATTTGGCCACAGGGCTTATTTTACCATGGCATGACAAAGGCCAGGACTGCAAGTAAAGTGTCTTTGCCAAACTGCCTCCATGACAAGAGCAGCAATGCACCGTCAGTCAGACGGATGGCATATTCCTGTCTTTGTTTCTTGTGCTTAGCCACAAGATTTTGATGTGCACCAATGCCAACACACATGTGTCATGGGCCTACCAATGGCTGTCATAGAGACATGTTGAATGGCTCACTTGAGAATTCCCAAACCTAAGTCTTCTATGTCCTTCAGCAAATCGTGTTTAATGTGTAAAAGTTGCCCATGCTGTCAATTGTTCAACATTCAGAGTTATGTCTCATGTTATGTCTTGCAGGTGGACCCGCCCACTACACCATTGGAGAGGTGGCACGCTTTTCAGACCCTGATGCTACCAGTAAGTGTCAACCTGTATGTCTAATGTGTAGTACAAGGGTTGTGCATGATGTTGTATGATGTGAGCAATGCCATGGAAAAAGTGCAAGTATGGCAATTTGGACACCATCTTCCATCCTTGGGTATGGAAAGTATGTAGGATGTTATGTCCAGGATGTGGATTACACAAAATGATGCACTGGTGGCAATGTGTGCTGCAAGGGCCTTGTGATTGTTGGACATGTTGTTTTGAGGCCAAACACAGTGATGGCAGACAAGACATGTGCCAGAAGTACTGGGTCCTACACATGTATACAGGGTGGCAATATGTTAGTCACAGTACATGTCAATGCTCTTGTGGCACACTTAGGGCATGTTAGGATTAAGGACCATGTGAATAGGTCACAAAGGGGCTTATCGTCAAGCCTCTTGCACCCCAGGTGTGTCACTTCTTCACATATATGCAAGTGGCTTGCAAATAAGCACCTCAGTTTGTCAGGACAGTGCTCAACATACCATATATGAACACTGTATTTCAATTGCACCCCCATGTTGTGTTATACCCTATACTCTATTTTGGATGTGGCAACATTGCCAACCCATGTAATCCTCACAGATCTTGACATGCGTGTATGACATTAGCAATGTTCATACAACATTGTCATACAACATGCCATTACTCAGTACATCTTCAGATACTTCTGGTCCTGATAGTGTCCATGATGTCATGCAAATTGCTTCACGGAATGAACAGTATTAGCCAGTGCTGTTGCATCACTGTTCAGATAAAATATGGGGCATGGATGCACCCACATATGAGATGGTGGTGCTGATTGTTATTGTGCAACATGCTGACCTGAACTTATTGTTCATGTGTTGATGCATCAGGTTGCCACACCACCTGAGGGGAGGCAATGTAGTACTGCTACAATGGACTGCCAATGTTATGGGCCTCGTATTTGCATCTTTCAATGTGTGTTTGTAGGAAAGTAGCCTCTTTTTAGCTTGGTTACCCCCACTTAATGCCTGTTTGTCAGTGTGTTTGACTGTGTCTACTGCGACCCTGCTAAGCAGGACCCCAGTAGGTATGCTCTTTCCCTTTAAAATGGTTGTTGCATACTGGTAACCCAGTATTTCACCCATAATTGGCATGCTGGTGTCCTCTAATAAGTCCCTACTTTATGGTACTTAGGTAGCCAGAGCATTGGGGTTCCAGGAGATCCCTATGGGCTGCAGCATACCTTTTGCCACCCATAGGGAGCCCATGCAAAGGCTTCTACATGACTGCTATTGCAGCCTGCATGAAAAAGTGCATGCACCCTTTCACTGCCATTTAAACTGCACCAGGTCACTTATAAGTCACCCCTATAAAAGACCCTCCAGCCCTGAGAGCAGGGTGCAAATTAACTGCGTGTGATGGCACCCCTGCAGAGGTGCCCCCACAACCTCCAGGACCATTTTCCCAGACTTCGTGAATTCAGGGATGCCATTTTATGTGCGAACTGGACAGAGGTCACTACCTATGTCCAACTACATAATGGTAACTCCGAACATAAGCATGTTTGGCATCAAACATGTTGGAATCATACCCCAAGGCATTTGCAAGCATTGGTTGTTTGATTCCATGAACTCTGGGGGCTCCTTAGAAAACACCCAGTATTGCCATCCCAGCCTTCTGAGGTTTTCCAGGCAGCCCCAGCTGCTGCTACCTCTCAGGCAGGTTTCTGCCCTCCTGTTGCTTGAAAAGCTCAAGCCCTGGAAGGCAGAACAAAGGATTTCCTTTGGGAGAAGGGTGTTACACCCTTTCCCTCTGGAAATAGGTGTTACAGGCTTGGATGGGATAGCCTCTCCAAGCCACTGGAAATGCTTTGAAGGGCACATTTGGTGCCCTTCTTGAATAATCCATTCTACACCAGTTCAGAGATCTGAAGTCTCTGCTCTGGCGTGAAACTGGACTAAAGAAAGGTGAGTGACCACTCCCCTGTCCATCACCACCCCAGAGGTGGTGCTCAGAGCTCCTCCAGAGGGTCCCTGGATTTTGACATCTTGGATTCCAAGTTGGCAGGGAACTCTGGGAGCATCTGAGTGGCCATTGTCAGCAGGTGACGTCAGAGCCTTCCCCTGATAGGTGCTTACCTGTTTAGCTGACCAATCCCCCTTTCAGGGCTATTGAGGTATTGAGGGACTTTCCTTTGGGTGTTTTTTCAGATTCGGATTGCAAGATTCCAGCAGGAATCATCTGCATCCTCCACTTCAACTTCTCACTGAAGAAACTGCTTCTGGACCCTAAAGAAACTCTACAAACTGCAACAAAAAAGCAAAGATGACTCCTGCAATATTGTATCTTCAGCTCCAGCCAGCAACTACAACTGTTTCCCTGGTTGTGCATCCTCAGAGGACAGCCTGTCTTCAGCCTGCACCAGAAGAGCGAAGGAATATACCTTGGGTTGAAGGAGTCACTCCGCAGCTTCAGCTTGCACCTACTGCAATGATGGCCGGCTGTGTGGATCCCCTCTCCTGCTGAGCTGCAAGGATCCTGCATCACGTTTGGTAGACTGAAGTGGTCCCGATGGTCTTGACGTCCCACTGTCAAACTTTGGTGGAGGTAAAGAGCTTGCCTCCCCAAGTAAGACACTTCCCCCATGCACCACGTGTATTGCAGTTGCCAAGGCTTGTTGCCATCCTTCCACAAAGATCTTCCTGCACCATGCAGTTCCGGCCCCCAGCACACTATCCTTCGACACACATCTTCCTGAGTGGTTCCCCGGCGGCATGGGAGCCTTTGTCAAAGTGCTGCTTGGCCTCCTTTTGCACCTCATTTGTCCCCATGCTGTGGGACTGCTGTGCATGCTGCCTGGTCTTCTGTGGGCTCTCTGAGTTGCTGAGAGCCCCTTCTGACTGCCCCTTTTGGGTAGAGTCCACCAGGTCCATCCTGGTCTCGGGCAGTATCATTTCTAACTAACCACGAGTTTTGCGTGTGCCAAGGCTTGTTGGCAGACTCCAGCGATGCAAACCAGATTGCAATCCTCCATCCGGCATGGGACATCACTTGCACCAACCAGGATCCGAATCTGCCCTTCTTGGGTGCAGTACTGACTGTTCTTCTTCACCAGTGTTTCCTTTTTTGCAACCTCATCCGGGTTACCAGGGGCTCCGGTTCTCCCTGGACTCTTCTGTGCTTCTTGGACTTGGGCCTCTTCTTTTACAGGTCTTCAGGTCCAGGAATCCACTGTTGATGTCTTGCAGTCTCTTCTGGTTCTTGCATAATCTTCTTTCTCGTGTTTCTGTGTGTTCTGGGAAAGTTATAGTGTTTTACTCCTGCTTTACTGGTCCCTGGGGTGGGTTCTAGTACTTGCCTTTGGTGTTTTCTAGTACTCCCAGTGCACCTCTACACACTATACTTGCTTAGGTGGGAAACCAACATTCGCATTCCACTTACTTAGTATATGGTTTTTGTTCCCCCAGACCCATTTCTAACTATTGTGATTTTCACTAATTGCACTGTTTTCTAACTGTTTCTATGCCTACTTCTGCATATCAGTGTATATAATTTGGCATTACTTCCCACCTAAGGGAATATAGAGGGTCATTTTGACCCTAGCAGTTACAACCGCCTACCGCCACGGCGACCGCTGCCAAAAGACTGCTGCTGCGCTTACCAGCTGTCTGCCCTATTATGACCACAGCCGGATTTCCACCAGAACGATAGTGGAAACCCGGCTGTGGCCATTCTGGCAGATGGCGGTAAGGTGGCGCTGTTGCCAGCAGCAGCACCACGCCAGTAGACCGCCGCAGACCGCATCATGACCCCTGATAGAGCCTGGCGGTGTTATGCTGGCGGACGCTGCTGCTGGCAGCAGCTCCCCGTCCCGTCTCCTGCCAGAGGACTCCCTCACAACAGGTAAGTCAGGTGCTCCGACAGGGAAGGGTGGTGTTGTGTGTGTATGTCAGGGTGTGTGTTTATGTCTGTGCGTACGCGAATGCGGGTGTGTGTTGCGTGTTGTATGTGTGAGCGCGTGTATGTTGTGTTGTGTGAATGCGTGTGTGCTTGTATGTATGTAAGTGTGTGAATGGATGTCTGCATGTGTGGATAAATGTGGGAATGAGTGTATGAATGCGTGTGCGTATGTGAATGAAGGTGCATGAATGAAGGGTGGTCTGGAGAGGGAGGTGGGAGTGGGGGGGACCTGGGGAGGAGTAGGGGGCGGGGAAGACCCCTATCAGTAACAGGGAAGGAATTCCCTGTCTATGATAGTGCCTACCACCATGGTTTTCGTGGCGGTACGGTTGCCACGAAAACCATAGTGGTAGGCAGGGTCATAATCTCGCAGGTGGGCTAATGATGGCCACCGGGCTGGAGACTGAAGTCTCCAGCCTGGCGGTCATTACCACTGTGGCAGGCGGTGTGGTACATTTGCGGTTTGGCCTTAGCCAAACCGCCAATGTCTTAATATGGAGAAAAGTACCGCCAGCCTGTTGGCAGTACTTTCCTCCATATTAACGCTGTTCGCCTGGGTCATAATGACCTCCATAGTCTATGGTATTTTTGGCATTTGTGTCACCAATATAAAGTACCTTTATTTTTGTAACACTGAGTATTTTCTTTCCTGTGTGTGAGTACTGTGTGGCTACAGTGGTATTGCATGAGCTTTGCATGTCTCCTAGATAAGCCTTGGCTGCTCATCTGCAGCTACCTCTACAGAGCCTAGCTTCTAGACACTGCCTACATTTCACTAATAAGGTATAACTGGACCTGGTATAAGGTGTAAGTACCATAGGTACCCACCACAAACCAGGCCAGCCTCCTACAGTGTTGCAAACATCAACAGCCATTGTAAGTGGCAGATAGCATTACTGTTAGTTGATGTTGCAGGATGTGTACCTCCCTGCACATGTGCATTTGGACCTGCAACGGGAGGCACCCCTACACTATGCTGAATGTCAGTGTTGGTGTAGGGCAGCATTTATTGTCCCATCACCAAGGGTAGTATAGGGATTCATTGCATGTCAGTGACAACTACACATCCTTCAATAGCTGACATGATTCAGATCTGCAAGCTGGGCTGTTGCACTGCACTGTAAAATTTCACAAAACATGGGTAGCTATGTGCCACATTTCAAAGACACTGACATCGTAGTGCCCCACCAGTGTACAGTTCTACATAACATTCCAGTTGTGTATTGTAGTAGCTCATATTCACCACGCCAAGGAAAAGCACCTTGCATGCCTTATCATGGCCTAGTAATTATGTGCCTCTTTCACACCTGTCATTGTATGTAGTTGGCATTCATTTGTATTGCTGGGTATTCCCATGCAACACATGTTGGACCCACCCAGCTTCTGATACCTTCCCACATTTTTACATCTGGGTTCACTTCCATTTTGTCCAACAACTTAGGGGTGGTGTAAAAGTGAGGGGTGTGTGAGATCTTTTTAGTTCCCAGTAATTTTATGTTTCTATGTGTATTCTATTGTGCCATTTCCACATTAGCCTCACAATTTATGGCAGTATTGTAGCGCTTTGCTGCATTAGCGTCGTAAATTATGGTGCTAGTGCAGAAAAGCTCAAAGAGGTTCATTGATTAGAATGGATGTGTCACTTTAATGCCTGCCTTTGGCAGGTATTAAAAATGACCTCAAAAGATGGCACATTGAAATCTTGTGGATTTCAATGGCCAATATTTGCAGGCCTCCCTGCCTGGGAACTCCTCTTTTGCATACGTTATGGCTGCCACAGGCATATTGTGGCACAAGGGTTTACAAAGTGAAGCAAAGTATGCATTGCGCCACTTTGTTTAGTGGCAAAGGGTAATGGCCACCTTGAGACCACATTAGCGTCAACAAAATGATGTTGGTGGTGCTAAGGCCTTGTAAATATTGTATGACTTCCTAGTGAAACAAAAAGACCACTTGTGACTAATGTTATGCAGGAAGGTGTCCCCTTGTGCACAACACCAACCAACCCCACTACACAGGCACCCTTGCAGCATGGACACATGGCAACAACTTGTGTACAGTGCAGATGGTAATAACAGACATGTCCCATATGTTGTGTGTATATTTCATTTGTGCTCATTCCCAGTGGCGCAGGGAGACATATCTCAGTTCTTGCTGTCCTGCCATGCGCAACAGGCCTTGTACATGATGCCCAATGAGAGTTACACATCAGTAGATGGTACAATTGCCACAGTGAAGGGAGTGGTGTGAAGGTTGAGAACTGATCTGTGTGTATGGAGGAGGAAGTGCACATTACATGGGTTTAGCCATTACTGTACCCCATGCAACCCTTCACATGCATTCATGCATATATGCCTCCCCCTTCTGCCATTTGTTAGGTAAAGGATTGCCCCCACTGCAACTTTCCCTGCATTTGTCGTTGTTCTTGATATGCTGCACTGTTCTGTTCTGGGACTCCTGTCACCAACTCCTTCGGGATGACCACTGCCGCCATCTCCTCGAGCTCACCCTGCTGATCCTGGGGTGACTGACTTTAACCTCATTGTCTGATGTGCTGCATTTCAGTTGCTGGCCAGTTTCTCTTTTGTTCTGCGCTTGCAGTCATGCCAGCATATTTTGCAGTCGGTTACAGTCCTCTTGAGCTCAGCTACACTGTTTACTTTATCAACTACGGACTACCGGATGACCTCCTTCCTACATATTGGCAATTCAGAAGTGACAAAGAGCTGGTGTTGGTGCTCTGTGATCAAGATGTTCTCCTCCTTACTGAATCAAAATGCCCTCTTCCTTTTCCCCTTCTCCTGTGAGTCTGTCAGTCTACCCTGGTTGGCACTGGGCTCATTGAGGTCTCTATGAGGTCTCTACAGTCCTGCATTCTCCATTTTGGGTCCTCCTGGCTTGTGTTTGGCATTTTAGCTGGTGTTTTTTTATTTTTTACTCTTTTGACGGTGCAAGCACGATTAACATCAAAAACATGCCACAAATCATGATATAACCACTTTTGAAGCATTAGCATAATTTTTCATTTTAACATGTTGCAAAGGTTAGCATCATTTTTTTATGCTAGCTTTCACTTAGCTTCATGGTGTGCCATTTTATAAATATGGCTCACGCATGGCGAAACAAGAAGTCATTATGCAGTGTTAACAATGTTGACACACAACTGCACTAGCTCATTTTTCATAAACATGGTCCTTAGTTTTATCTGTAAATTTCCAGGGTTTTATTATTGTGAAGTAATATTTTATTACCATATGTAAAGCCAACCTCTGGTCCCTGCAGGCCAAAGATTGGACACTGCCCCTTATGTCTCATTTTTGCATTTTTCCTAAGATTGGGACCGAGTCCAGAGTCCTGTGATGGCTCCCACCAATTCCTGGTTAAGGTGGTGGCACCCAATCAGATCTTAGTTTGAAAACTGTTGGATCCATGGAAGCTCTGCGTCCCTAGATATACAAAGGGTTTCAGCATTAATTTCACAAAAACTACTGAGTGGATTTACATCAAATCACAAAAATCACTCTTTTTGGAACAAGATCTATCTTTCTGCCAAATCTATTCAATTGTTTGGCGTGTAGCTGTGTCTAAAGTTACTATGGAAAAATAAATGAGGAAAACTAATTTAGGAATCCCCCTTTTGTCTTGGCCTCTTTTGACAGATCAACCCAAAACGTTCCATGTGCAAACTAGTCAAAAAGTACCACTTTGTAGAAAAAGTTTTGTGGAGAGTGGTGAAACAATGCCAAAGTTACTATTAACACAAAAAAGGCATTTCCTATAGAAACACAATCCTAACTGTTACTACCCAGTGGTAACCAACACTGGGTCATGTATATCTACAGACACATATATACACATATACACATCCTTTGCACTGCTTTTACCCTCACATACTAAATCACTCATGACATAATAATCAACTACATTTATATCATCCCCAATCACATCTGAAATGCCATTGTTGTTGACAATAGTGTACATGTTGGAGGCACAAGTTAAAGTTACTTGAGATAATGAATCTGGTAAGTTTTATTGGTTTTATTATTTTCAAATGCTATATTTTACATGACATGTTCACCTAACTATATCATCCGTTTAGCCTTTTTTCTGTGAATTTCTAAGGTTTTGATAATATAAACGTAGACATTCTTCCAATACCTGATTATAACTTCACTTTAACCTTCGGAAATAGTTATACTTATGTTAAGAAACTATAACTGGTGGCCTAAATTTACATAACAGTACAAATTAAAGTTTCTTTAGAAAAGTATAACCATATGTATAACTATACCTGCTGAATTTCTATGGTTCTGTTTGTGTAATACGTGACTCTAACTATAACGTCCCTGTAACCTTTGTTTTTTTTCAGCGAATTTCAATGCTTTATTTAACACAAAGTAATAAATAAGTACCATACGTTAATCCAAACCCCACCATGCATGGCCTTCTTCTGTGTGGGTTTGCTATATGAGTGAGTGCATGTTTTTTACCAATGGCCTACAGATCCTTGGACCCTTCACTATTTTACACTGAGGGTCAGGCTGAGCACATCAGTAGATCCGCGGATCCATGGATCGGCTCAAAAATTATTTGGACACTTGTTTTGCATGTAAAGGGTCCCTTGCAGACCCTTCCATGTTTTCTGTGGGGTCAGAATACCTCTATCCTTATCCCTTATGTGATATTTTGTATTTATATTTTCTCTTGGGCCCCTGCCAAGAAACAAAATGGTAGCTGCAACTTTCCTTTCATGTTGCAGCCAGCTAATCCAGGCCTTCCTTTTGGATTTAGATCCGTGAGTCCCTTCGGGTACCCTCAGGTACCTGCGAATCCCCCTTGGGTACCAGCAGATACCCCAAGGATCAATGTTCCTAGATAGCTAATTTTTTCTCTTTTAATAACTCAAAACTACTGAACAGAGTTACACCAAATTCCCAAAAAGGGTTCTTTCTGTCCCAAGATGTAAGTTTCTGCCAAATCTGTTATAATTTCGTTCAGTAGTTTGGGCTGTATCTGTACCTAAAAATTGCAAATCCCTATAGACATTGCATGGCCAAAAATTTTTGGGGACCCCCCTTTATCTTGTCTCCTGCTTGACGAATCACCCCACAACTTTCAACACAGCATCAAAAGTGAGTGCAAACTAGTTTTGAGAATTTCATGAAGATTCGTTAAACAGTGCCAAAGTTATTAGCAAAACAAAAAACAAATTGATCCTAACTATAACTCCCTACTGTGATCTTGTTATACCACAGACATAGCAGTTAACCCTTAGTGGTTATACCACTCCCAGCTGTCTTAAGGGGTGAAGTCCATAACACAGGAGGAAAGGTGACTTTACGTCTGGTAGACTGACAAACTTCTGCGATACAAGCCACTAAGAATAGCAATCCACATACTCACCCCACTAGGGAAAATTCTTGTTTAATTAACATCATAAAATTATTATCCTGGAATGTAGCAGGGGTGAGAATTAAGTAAAACGATCCTGAATGGTGCTCTTTTATAGACCAGCATCATATTGTGCTACTCCAGGAGATGTGGGCAACAGAGCAAGCATTTAGGTCGGGTCCATCTCCTTTTCATCTAACGCTATACCACCAGTAGCAGGTAGACCCTCTGGTAAAGGACGGACCAGATATGGTTCTAATATGTTTTTAATTTTACTAACCAACAATATTAATAAACCTCTTTTATTCCACAAAACTAAACATTACACGTACATAGTTTGCACCAATTTGTTTTACACACTGACAGCTGACAGAAGAGGACCTTTAAAGAGACAAACTGTTATGTGAATCTGATGTCTATGGTTTATGTACTTTAAGTTGTTAATGGGTACATTACATTAATACAGTATTTTTCTATAGAGTCTTTAATGTACATTTTTCGTTTGTTTGAATTGATTCATTTTTTTCTAGCTTTTGGACACAATTTAAGAAAGCTTGATTGTAAATCATCTTTCTATTTCGATTGAGTAGTTGCATTACTATTGTCACAAAATAATTGCAGGCATCCGTAACACATCATCAATGCTGCTGGGGACATAGGCTGCCTGGAAAACCTCAGAAAGCTTTTGAACACAATTTAAGAAAGCTTGATTGTAAATTTCTTTCAAGATTGAATCTATATTATTTTGATCAATTATCGTGCAGCCCCTAAAAGCACTGGAGCCCACAGACTGGTGCCTACTTTGCCTATTTGGGAATCCGGCACTGAAGTGAAGCCAGGCACATTGCCATCTTTAACATCTGTATCAGCTCACTCTGCCCTGCCCAATCACAGTCAGCCCGTGTTGGTCATCTTTCTGTTTCAATTGAGTAGTTGCATTACTATTGTCACAAAATTATTGCAGGCATCTGTAACACATCATCAATGCTGCTGGGGACATAGGCCACAGGCAAGCAAAGGATGTGGAACAGATTGTCAACTTGATGATTACACATAGGCTGGGGCCATTGATTGGCTCTACTCCTGCTGATTTTCCTTCCCATCCAGCCTTAAAAAGAAGTAATATTGATTATATTTTTCTAGACAGCAAACTTTGGCCTTGATGTGATAGATATGGAGGTGATCCCCAGAATGGACAGTAACCATGATGCGCTCTCTGTCCAAATCCAGTCTAGACCTTTATGAATATACACTCACTGTGCAATTGCCTCCCATGCACAGCTGTTACAACTAATAATAGAAGAAATTCCATATGGGCCTCAATTGCATAAAACACTATAACTTTTTCCCAATTGTGCCATTTTTTTGTGGAAGCATTGGGCCCATGTGAGTCAACCACCAAAAGATTGATTAATTTTGTCAGTATCCTTTGTGAAATAATGGATCAGATCAACACCAGTTTACAAGGGAAGGGCAGAGGGCTCATTTGCATGGAAGTCATCCTGAATGGTACACGGGTGAATGTAGATCTGCCAAAACAGCGTTTCTTGAAACTGTTTAAAAAGGTGAGCACACAGAAAATGCCGAGTGCTGAGGCAACTATGGTTAAATGTAAGAGTCAATGAGAGGCAGCGCAGTGAGTGACCTCAAAGAATCCTTCTCTAACAAGAACGTGAAAGTTTTCTGGAAATCCATTGCTAATGAGAGTTGCTCTATGATAACCACTAGAAGCGGTGGTACAGCCAGATGCATGGGTTGCCCCCTCCTCTGAATTATACAGCAGATGGCCCAATAATTCTTCTCCCTGCAACAATGTATCCACAACACCCCACATGCAATCTGAAGCTGAGGTTGGCACCACTGTAGAATTTGTGTTGGTAAAAACGGCACAGTCCTTACACCAAATTAAGTGGGAGAAAGCACCTGGGCCCCATGGCAACCCAGGAGACATGTTTATATTTCAACCAGAAATCTGGGTTCCCTATTTAAATACTTTGGATAACACCATTATTAGAGGGGAGGATAGTCGCCATCCTGGCATGGTGCCACCATCGTGACCATCTTTAAATAGGGTAGGCGGGATGTTCCCTCTAACTACAGACATATCAGTCTGATCAATAACAGCCAGAAGATTTTCCGTAGACAGGTATTGCCCAGACTCCTCTGGTCGATGAATGACCACTATAATATTTTAGACAGCCAGGCAGGATTCAGGAGAAAGGTTAGTACCTTGGACCAGGTGTTCTGATTCAGGACGATGTGTTGGAAATGCATTTCTTTGGAAAGGGACCATTTATATGGGGCCTTCATGGACCTGAGAGCCGCCTTTGACATGGTCCCCAGGGATATCCTATTGAAGATCATAGAAAAGCATGGTTTCTCTGAGATCTCCTAAGAACCATGAGGGTCCTGCACTCTGAGTCTTAAGCACAGGTTAGGTGGAACACAGGGGTGAGCTTACACCAAGGACACCAGTAAATCAAGGCATGAGACAAGGATATGTGCTTGCTTTCACACTGTCCGGCCTGTATATTAATGGTGTAGTTGAGTGGCTGGGAGAGTGCAAACATAATTCACCAAAGTCTGCAGCTATTAGTACTCCAATTGTTATGTTTGCAGATATCACGGTTCTTCTTTCTCGTCCCCTGATGGACCTCAAATTCCTCCTGGAACATTCTACCTCTTTTTGCAAGGCTAGAGGCCTTGAGATAAACCCTACAAAATCAAAATTTTTGGTGCTGAACACTCACTGTTCCTTCAAAAGCAGGATTGCGGTGGAGAGGGTGCCTTTAGAACAAATGAATATGTTTGATTATTTGGGCATCAGGCTAACTGACAACTTCACCTGCCCCCCCCAGATAGGAAAAAGCAGAGCTGTATTACCTAAAAGGGTAGCTGCTGTGGTAGGAAAACACAAGATCACATCTAGTGGTGCTATCTCACTAGCTCTTGAAGTCTACAGGGCCACTGTTGGAGCAGAGATCTAGGGTTCTGCAGATCTGTCTCTTTTAGTTTAAACTGAAAATAAATGAATCAGTTCAATTCTCTTTTTGCCCTCAAGTACACCCTTGACAACTCTATGTATTGATCAGGCGATTAATAAAGTAGACACAGTGGCCCTTTTAAAAACTTTGACGTAATGGGTACGTCTTCGGACTACCCCAGAATTGGCCTTCTACAGAGATGCCTTAGCAGAACTCATACTCTAACAAAAGTGGATGTACTTCCTGTTTTAAAAAGATAAAACATTGTGTGATGTCATTAAAATGGAGAATGTATTTTAATCCCCACATAGAATGAGTAAAGATTCACCTATTGAATTGAAGGAAGCTTTATGGGAATTCACACTGAACAGAATGTGCAATGGCCAAAAAGGGGTGCATTTATGAAAAATTCATAATCCAAACGTACACACTACTTTTTGGCATATCTAGATAGGATCAGGCCCTGGCAGGCCAAATTAAATTTAGAATTGGGTGTCTAACATTGAGGTCATTTACAGGCAGATGGAACAAGAATACTATCTCGACTCCTAATTGTCCTATTTGCCTGCCATCTTATGAATCAGTAGAACACTTTGGGTGTCATTACGACCCTGGCGGCCGGCAGTATGTTGGCGGTAACACCAGCAACAGGCTGGCGGTGTTCCGCCAGCAATTATGACCGTGGCGGAATTGCCACGGCCATACCGCCGGCCCCTCCACCTTCCTGCCAGGATTCCGCCTGGCGGTCAAAATCCCCAGTGCAGCGGTGCCAGCACCGCTGCCCTGGGGATTATGAGTCCCCGACCGCCGGCCTGTCCATGGCGGTACACACCGCCATGGAAAGGCCGGCGGTAAGGGGACTTGGGGTGCCCCTGGGGGCCCCTGCACTGCCCATGCACTTGGCATGGGCAGTGCAGGGGCCCTCAGGCATAGCCCCGTCTCGCATTTCACTGTCCGAATTTCGGGCAGTGAAATGCGCGACGGGTGCTACTGCACCCGCTGCACATCAGCATTGCCGCCGGCTCTATTACGAGCCGGCTGCAATGTTGATGTGACATTTCCGCTGGCCCAGCGGAAATGTCATTATAGGGAGACAGAAATACCGCCGGCAATGGCGGTATTCTGTCTCCCGCGGCCTCGGCGGTCTTTTGAAAAGACCACCGAGGTCGTAATGACCCCCTTTATTTTCTTCTACCTAGGGTAAAACTTGTCATGGCACTGCAGAAATAGGTAACCATATCAACAATGGGCTAGTCTGAACTAATCAAGGCTATGCTTTCTTGGTTTCGTTTTACTATCTTAAAGTTTGTTAATCAAGTCACTCAGAAACTGCCAATGCACCTTGTATGATCCGTACATTAGTTTTAGTTCAGTACTACCTATTTTCTTCTATTTCTTATTGACTTCAGTAATTATGATAACTAAAAACAATTTTTACTTGTTTTAATTTACAAACATTCTAGTAATGATAAATTATGAATTTCTTGGAATTTAAACTATGATTTTCTCTCTTTCTTCTGACAAGTTATGGTTATTACCATACAGATAAATCTAGGCCACAGAACATGTACAAATTCCACCATAGCATATGGCGGAGCACAGTAGGTTTTTTGTCTATGGTTTGTAGTTTTTTTTGCCCTTGCCTTTGTGTTGTCATGATAATGGAGAATAACTATATGTAAAATCTTATTGTGAGGAAGACTATCAAGAGCAATCTATTGTACAGCCACAATGAAAATGAATGGTATTTTTTTTCTGTTTTTATTTTGTACCTTTTCTGATCACTGTTTTTTTGGGGGGACTTTTTACTGTGGATGAGTTTCACTAACGGTGTCTCACCCACGGTAACCACATGGCATACTGATGTTTTTACCACCAGTGTCTGCCTTTTGAGATAGGTCTGCTATGATGCAGCAAGGATAAGGGGTGATTGGCTGGTTACATGTGTTCACATGTGCCTGCTCATATTCCTATGCACATATTGGTGGGCTGAACATGGGGGGCTACTTTCATGCACAGCTCAGTAACAGCGCACAGGAAGCCTGGTGTAATGTGGACTCTGCAGGATTAGGTATTTCCCTGGGATAGGCTTCTTGAGGGCAGTGTATACTATTAGGGAAAGCCAGTATGCTTTACTCTTTTAACTATAGTGTCACCCCATTATACACATAGGGAGGGAACTGCCTTAGAATGTAGTTTCAGTGTGCATTGGCCTTCAGAGACCTTTGGAATATCGAATTGGAGTGTAACCTGTGCAAGAACACAAGATTTGTAAATTCCAAAATGATAACTGTACATCTTATGGGTCATTCAGAGTCTCCATAATTTCCTGAATTTCCTGCCTCAGCTTAGGATCAGAACCCAGGCCTTGTGTCACCTTGCTTTGCCCAGTAATTATATGTGACCGGGCATCCTGATGTAAAAAGAAAACAAGCTGAAAGGCCGCCCTAAAAAGAGAAAAAGAAAAAGAAAAATACCAACACAGGTTTTCCTGGTACAGTGGGAGAGCTGTTCTTTTGATATTCACCTTCTCCATGAAACATTCCCCCAGGGCCTTTTAAACTCAATGCATTTTCACCCATATCTCTGGTTATGGTGGCCCCAGGACACCATCTCCAAATCACTCTGCACAACACAGTATTTTGTCCAAGGATACTTGCGAAGTCATCAGTGTGAGTTTGTGGAGGGGAATTATTACCTCCCTTGGATTTCAATGCCTTTTCAAGCACTCCAAAGGCTGGAGCTTTTGTTTTACAACTGGGAGTGTTTTGCCTTCTAGGGGTTATGTGTATTATAACATTCAGGAGTGCCTGAAAATGCACAAATATAATATTCATGGTGTTATCCTCCCTAGATGCCGACTGCATGGTTGCAGTGCAATGCTTATTCACTGTGATGTCCTCTAGGGGCCTTTGTTACCACTACAGTTTAATGTCAAATAGTTGAGAGAATGCACAAACACAAGGTTTATTCCTGATAAATGTTTTATTGGGTTATCATAATGATTTCAGATGTTTTATCAATTCATCATTATCACAATAATGACAATGACTCATGCAAAAGTAATGTGTTCATTACAATGCAACTGTTGAAACTCATTTGCTATGTTTTGGTGACCCTACTAGGGGGTCGCCAGTGATTATACCATGTCATTTATGGTATGTTCCATCTGTCGTTTTTAAAGAAAAAGTACTGGCTGATTAATCATTTATTGAGTATTATTAATGTGTGTCAGTGATTGAAGATTAATAGCCCACACCACATCCCTTGAGTAGGGCCTTCTACTGCCCCGCTTTACTACCCTGTGAGAGTCAGGTGCTACAATGAGGTTTTTGGTTCCCAGTGAGGACAATTGTGGACCTATTATCAATATATACACACACACACACACACACATGCACACCCACACCCCAAACACACACATACACATTACCAAGTGGAAGTCACCATTGGGAAGTTATAGTTAGATCTGTGTTTCCATAGGAAATGTGTTAGACCTGATAGCCTTAGGGATGTCTTCTCCCAATGTTTTGTCTTCCTCCCTCCATTTTTCTGATCTGGTTTTTGCTGGTTTTAGGACTCTGTACACTTTACCACTACTGCCCGGTGCTAAAAGATTTGTGCTTCCTCCCCTAAACTTGGTAACATCATCTCCTATCCAATTGGCATATTTAAATTACTTATGAGTACCTAGTAAAGTGCACTAGATGTCCCCAGGGCCTGTAAATTAAATGCTACTAGTGTGCCAGCATCACTGATTGTGCCACCCATTTGCCTCAGGCCTGTCATTGCAAGGCCTCTGTATGCAGTTTCACTGCTACTTTGACTTGGCATTTAAAACTACTTGCCAAGCCTTAAACTCCCATTTTATTACTTATAACTCCATCCTAAGATTGGTCCTAGGTAGCCCATATGGCAGGGTGCTATGTATGCAAAAGGCAGGACATGTACCTTAAGTTTTACACGTCATGCTAGAGAAAAACTCACAAACTCACTTTTTACTTTTGTTAAGCCTGCTCCTCTCATAGGCCAGCATTGGAAATTCCCATATATACTTTTAAGTGATAATTTCTGATCTGAAAGTAGTGGCATTGTCATGTTTGGCATGGTTGGAATGGTAGTTAGAAATCCTGCTTACTAGTGAAGTTGAATTTAACATTACTATTTTAGAAATGGAACTTTTAGAAAGCAGGCTTTTCTCAGCACTTACTGCTCTCTGTGCCTTACAGCCTGTCTCAAATCCTCATCTGGTCTGTGCTAGTTGACAGCTTCCCTTGTGCATTCTGCCCAGACAGCCATAAACACAGTACACCCAGCTGCATCTGAATTCATCTACATACTGATGGGTCTTCCTGGGCAGGAAGGGTGAAGGGGCTCTCACTTACACTTCAAAGGCTAGTAGCCTGATCCCACACAAAGAACTTATAACCCCCCCAAAGATCTCTTGGAAGAACTGGTGCACTTCAAGTCTCCTTCACTTCAAAGGCTCATTTGGGTATATATACTGGGTCTGTGACCTCCTAAAATCAGATACTTCTGAACCTACAGCTGGACTCTGTCAGAAGGACTACTGTGCTGCCCAAAATACTCATCTGGACTGCTTTTCTGGAAGGACTGCTCTCATATTTGTTGCCCTGCTGCCTGCTGTTCCTTGACTCTGCTAGAAGGACGTTGCCTTTCAAGGGCTTGTCAGCTTGCTTCCTATTAAGAAGTCTCAGGACCATCAAAGACTTTCCCTAAGAGAGAAAATCCAGGGCTCCAGAAAAATTGCTGCAACACTTGCAGAATCAACGCAGTGGCTGTCTAGTGGTTGAAAAATGTATGCAGTGCCTATAAAATCAAGGCAGTGCCGGTTTCATCATCACAGCACGTTTGTATTTTCCATGCATCGTCCCTGGGCATCCATTTGTCATCAATCCCAACACCACATTAAGGAACCAAGGCTGCGTGCCCGAAAATTGCCACATCACCTGTCTGTGAGGAAAGAATCAATGCATCACATTTGCTGCACCGGAAAATCGATGCATTGCTTTACTTTCTGATGCTTAATCTCCTTTGTGGCCAACAGCGTCTTTATATTTGATACATTCCAGGTACTTGTGCTAAAAAGATACATCCATTGATTCCTGTGTACTAAGATTTACTTAAACCTCTAAAAAAGTGATATCTTAACTTGTGCATATTGGATTTTTGTCATTTTTGTCTTGCTTCATTCAGTTAAATAGTATCTATTTTTCTAAACAGATGTGGTGTACTTTTTGTGGTGTGCTCGCTATGTTACTATATGAGTTATTGCACAACTACTCCCCACATTGCCTTCTGAGTTAAGCCTGCCTGCTTTCTGAAAACCAAAGGATAATTTAGGTTGTGTTGTGATTACCCTGACTAGGATTGTAGTCCTTACTTGGACACAGTGCATACCTCCACCAACTAGAGACCCAATTTCTAACAAATCATCTCTTGTACTTTGCTAATAACTTTCTTTTCAAATCTTTTCAAAAAGGTGCTCTTTTTTACCTGTACATGGAAAGTTTTGGGGTGATTCGTCAACCGGGGGCTGAGAAAGAAAGGGGTGCCAAAACACAAAATCTCCATGCATTTTCCATAGACTTTTGTAAGAAATGTCACTGCAAAAACAGGTGAGTGGAATTACCCCACATTTGGCATGAAGCTAGATCATGGTCAGAAAGCAAGCTTTGTGTAATTTGGTGTTGATCTGTCCATTCGTTTTTAGAGAAATTTAAAGTTAAAAATATTCATGTTTGACACCGACATAGTAATGCTTTGAACTAATAAAAAACAGAAATCTACCAGTTATACTTACCAGAGCAAACTGTCAATTGCACTCTGCCATGCACTGCTTATGAACCCACACATTACATCACTCATGACATGTTCTATGACATTATTCATGACATCGCAGATGTCAAATGACATAGTTGATAACGTCACTGATGACATCAATGAAGACATCATCCATCCTACTTTTATACACATTACTCTACACAGGAATATAGCATTACAGGTATGGAGGTAGGTACCTAATAGAAATATATAGATAGCATCTTAATGCTGATAGAGTTAAGTTCCTTATTTTGCAAATTAAACTCATTGACAAAGTACAAATTAAAACATTAAATAACATGCACACATAACTCAAAATATTGTAGTAGGTATTCACACTTAGGGCCTGCTTTGCACCTTGGCAGTTATACAGCCAATCTGTCATGGAGGCGGACCTGAGAACAACATCAAGTTGAGGGTGTTCCACTTGCTGTGTTTAGATGTTTTGCAGCTGAGCCGCGCACAGCCACAATGGGGTCATCTTGCTAGCCTTCAGGCTGGCGGGCTCCTGCCAACACTATTTAGAAGTTAAAGTCCTGCAGACAGTGTACTGCCTGGCGATTGATGATGGAGGGAGGTAGTAACTGGGCCTAGTGGAAATCAAATAGTGGCAGTGGCTACGGAATAGAGGTAAGTTGCACACCCAGTGTTCCTTAGCCATATGTGTCCCCTTGCACAGCATATAACATAACACACCTCATACACACTATTTTCCATTGCCATTCTAACACCACATAACACATACCTGCTGAAAACACACATTGCCATGCATCCATGACACAACATACACACAACATTGCTATTACACCCACACACATACCAATTACAACAACCAAAACAACTATACACTCTTCAGCACAAACACACTCACATAAAGGCACAACTACACACATTACAGCAAAGACTGCCACATAACAACAACACTCACCAGCATGTTGCATACACCACCACAACACACAACAACATCAGACACATAGGCATGTGCACACATACTGACACAACCACACCACCTACTCCAGCTCCATCCACCTCAACTAGCCAATCCAATCTCACACACACACACACATACTGACTCACACATACAACTTTAAGCACAACATGATAGGATCATATTCTCTTGCAATTTGCAAACATAGACATTCTTGACAAGTGTGATTATAACATCATTGTGGTGCCAGCATTGATTTGGCAATGGATACTGACACTATTATAACAGCTGTATATGTATGCGGTGAGTGTCTTATACCAGTGTGTCCCCATCCATGTCGGACAACACAGTTTCCCCGACATATGCAGATGACAGTAATTTTTTAAAATGACTTTAACATGTATATGACTGTAGTGGTCCCAAGCTTGTATGCAGTGACCACACAATGGACAAAGGCAATTTGGTTTCCCTACCTTCCAGTCCAATAACAGGAGGATCATGTTTTTTTTGTGTCCAGTGGTAACAGCGACACAAGGTGTTGTCGAGTCATGTCCAGTCAAAAACTGAAGTGGAATCTGGAAAAAAAAGGCATGTTTTTACCTTATTTCCCCCCAATCCGCCAACTCAGATGTGGAGCTCAGACCGCCACAGTTGGGCTGGTGGTAAGGCACATCCTTGGTGGAGTCGGCGGGCCTAAGGTAGGCTGTCCCCTGAACCTCGAACATCTAAATCTGATGGATGGACCGCTAGTGTGGCAGACAAGTTTTCAACCAGAAAACCAACGGTAAGACAGTTACTGCCAAGATATAAATCAGGTCGTTAGCCATCATAAGCAAATATAAAAACTAGCATATTTTAATGAATTAAATTAGCCTAAATAATGATGCCAGTTAGAATGCTGACTTTATATGTTTAAGTCCAGTTTTACACATTTATTCAGGTGCTTTGCACAAGATATTTTTCTTTTGCTTCCCACTGCAGATGCTGTAAATTTCCAGAAGCCTTCTGTTAGCTAGTGACTAGGCATTTCTTTGTATTTGATAACTGATAGTGAGGTTCTCACAGGCAGGAGAGGGAGATGCCAGGAAACACAACTTGTGGAAAAAACTGTTGGAACCATAAGATGCTGTACAGAGTAACAAATCAAGGACATAGGTGGTCATTATGACCCTGGCGGTATTACTACCGCAGGGCCAAAAGGACGGGAGCACCGGCAACAGGCTGGCGGTGCCTCCCGGCGTATTATGACCGCGGCGGTTGCGCCGCGGTCACACCGCCGGGGCCGGCAGTTTACCGCCACAATGGCCCCGGCGGATGTAATCCGCCAGGGCAGCGCTGCTTGCAGCGCTGCCCAGGGGATTACGACTCCCTGACCGCCAGCCTTTTTCTAGCTGTCTGAACCGCCAGGAAAAGGCTGGCGGTACGGGGAGTCATGGGGCCCCTGGGGGCCCCTGCATTCCCCTTGCCACTGGCATGGGCAGTGCAGGGGCCCCCTAACAGGGCCCCGGCCAGCTTTTCACTGTCTGCATAGCAGACAGTGAAAAGCGCGATGGGTGCAACTTCACCCGTCACACGGCCGCAACACCGCCGGCTCCATTAGGAGCCGGCTCCTATGTTGCGGCCTCATTCCCGCTGGGCCGGCGGGCGCAAACATGGTTTGCGCCCGCCGGCCCAGCGGGAATGTCTTAATGGGTGCCGCAGGAGTGCCAAAGTCGTAATGACCCCCATAGTCATGTATGAGCCATTGTAAAGATGTATGAAACTGGGGAGTTTGCCTACTCCCAGAGTTTAATGAAGAATGATTAGTTCACAGGAGTGAGAATGAAGAGAAATATTACAACTAGTGTTTTGTTGTATTAGAAGAGCATGTGTTCCTTAGACTAGAGAGCAGTTCCTATAGATGAAAGGTCTTAGAGAGCAGATCTTAGAGATGCTTAACTTTGTACTGATAAGATCCTCCCAGCTTCTACTAATCGCCACTGCCTGAGTGCTAAGGCTTCATGCCTATGCATTCTTACTCTCTCTTCAGAAACTATTTTATTTTTTTTTAAGTTGACACCTTACTTTATTTTGCTATAGAATGACATTCTCGCCCAACCTTCTTTTATTTAGATTATTCAATTTTTTTGCTACAGAACACACTTGCTGCATTCTTTGCATTCTACTTGCAACTCTTAAAAATGTGCTGTTTTTTCTTAGTTTGAAATGTCAACTTTTAAATTAGTTGACTCTGTAATAATGATGACTAAAATGTTAATACTTGCTGAACCAATGATGGATTAGAACTAATTGCTAAAAAATCCTTTAATTCACTCCAGTTTTCTTTGTTGTTTCTTGTGAAGTCTCAATCGATCTTCACTGTTTATGGTGACTACTGTAAATGATAGCTCCTTATCTATTCTGCTTGTCAACTAACAAAGGTCTTTACAACCAATGGCAGGAGTGATATGATATTTATACTTCACATTTGAGATACAAAATGCACCTTTCCGGCAATGTTAAAACACATGTGACCCCCCCTTAGGTGAAGCAAGCTTTTGTTATGTGCAACATTGTCCCTATACCATATGCCTCATTGGTAGCCAAGCTAATTTTGACAATCAACCACACATAGGCCCTGATTTAGATCTTGGTGGATGGGTTACTCTGTCACCAACGTGATGGATATTCCATCTACTGTATTACAATTTCCATAGGATACAATGGAATTGTAATATTGTGGACAGGATATCCATCACATTTGTGACAGAGTAACCCATCCACCACAATGTAAACTAGGTCCATAGATGGTTAACCCCTTCTGCAAACAGTGTTCAATCTATATGCTAGTGTTCAGAGAAAAGCAACTTCCTCCAGACACTTAAGTCCTGCTACATAATGAATACTATACTACCGACACCCTTTAGCCTTTATCAAACCTTTCACAATTAGTCAATTTCTTGTGAAATATGAACCAGACACAAGTAGAAAAGTGGCTACCATAAACAGTGTTTTCACAATCAGACACACTGTATGCAGATAGTCAATCTCTCAACAGGAGTGCACTAAAGATTATTGAAAAGTATCTACTAAGAACAGTATTAGCTCTATGCAAAACCTGGGGGCGTGGCTAACCGCCCAAGATGGCAGTCGTCTAATTACAGAGCTCCTGGTCCGGGCCCGACGATATAAAAAAATCCGTATCAAAATGAGGCCATCCATCGACGAAGAAACTGCAGCCACCCTCGACTAGTAAGGGAGCACTAAATGGAGCAAATAAAAGCTCCTGTTCGTCATTGTGCTGGAGAAGATGAGCTACGATGGGAGGCGTGCCTAGCGAGTGGATGATTGCGCTCGGACGCAACGGCCGCGAGGCGGGTAGCATACTGCGGTGAATCGGGGGCTTGACGAGGGCATGGTCGAGATCGGTATCGAACGAGAAGAGTTTGGGCTGTGGCACTGGGGGCCTCTGCCACTCCCGAATACCTGCTCCCCTTCCCCCCACGGACTACCGTGAAATCCTGGTGGCAGAGGAGACAATGCACCCGGGGGCAGGAAACGCTGGAAGCCTCGAACGGTGAGGAGCGCAACAAGTGGGGAAATGCTGAAGAATGGCCCGCTCATACCAACGGCGAGTGACACACACTAAATGGCATTGCACTGATTGAAGAATGGCCATTACATGAGAGAAGGCAATGAGGATGGAAACAAGTGGTGAATAAGGGGCGCTACTGGCATCCACTTTTTGACCATAAAACTAGCAATGTGGCTGACCAGTGAGTACAAGAGCCGCCAACCTATAAATGAGGCTGTGAGGATAGGGGACTACTTTGGAGAAAGCCCCTCACTGATCTGGCTATAGGGGCTAGAGCGCCGACCTCTCAGGTCCGACACACTGCATGTGGGCAAGATCATGGGCTGCACAAAGGGCAAACACCTCGATTGCACAGAGACGCCGGCTTCGGGGAATCATGTGCAGGCTACAGGAACAGACACCCCAGTGGATAACTGGATGTTATTTTACAGGAAGATAGGGAACCACAGCTGACAATAGAACAAAGACTATGCTCTATATCAAATAGAACTTGGTATTGTGAAGGATGATAAAAAAAAAAACTAACAGACAGAATAAAACAAGCAGAAACAAATGTCGCTTCTCTCCTTCTTGCCCATAAGGAAAGTAAGAGCGCTATTCAACACCTACAACAACAAGTGAAAGCCCTGCAAGAGAGAGTCAAAGATGCAGAAGGAAGATCACGCCATAACAATAGCCATATAGTTGGCCTCCCGGAGGGGAAACAAGGGCGAGACGCCACACAATATGTAGAGGCATGATTGAAAACAATGGCAACGGACGGACTATCGACTGACTTCACAATAGAGAGAGCGCATTGAGTTCCTGGCAGAAGGCCTCCGCCAGGAGCACCGCCGCGGCCCATGATAGCCCGGGTATTGAACTACAGGGATCGTGACACCCTGCTGCAAGCGGCGATAGAAACGGACCCTATCATCATAGATAATGCTCAAGTATCCTTATACCTGGACTACACGCTGCCGTTCCAGAGTCGTAGGGCTTCCTTCCAGTCAGTATAGAAACAACTCCGAGTGGAAGGGCTATCATATGCCCTACTGTTTCCAGCCCGATTGCGCATCACACACAATCAAAAAGCTCATTTCCTTGAAACACCTGATTTGGTGCATGATTGGCTGGACTTGACCTTCCCGCACTCGAGCCACAAAGAACAAAGTGATACCCTACCGCCGAGACAGACCCACCGGCCCTGCAAAGACAAGCAAGGTCGACAACATCCCACACGAAGAAAAATTGGACCAACGTTGTCGCAAGTATTGGAAAGCCAGAAAGCAGCAATACAGTCAGCATACTCCATACAAAGAGAAGGATCTCCTCCTCCTGGCGTTGCCTCTTCTGTAGACAGCACTGTTGCGTCCAACTCAAAGGGAAGCATGGCACTAATCCCTTCCATTACTCTGCAGACAGTGCAGGAGCTCTAACAAATAGAATGAGTGATCTCCTGTTGGTCATCTCCGGGGCAGAAGTAAAAGATCTACAGAACATTACTGAATGCCCACCCAGACCAGAAAGTAAGTTAGAACGATCAGATCTAGGTTGGGCACATCGCCTCCTTTTGAGAGTACTGGCTGATAAAGGAAGGAGGGTTTAGCTGTGAAAAACCGAGCACCGAGGTGCATGGATGAAGAATGATCCTATTCCTTAATGGATGAGTCCCCACCTCCTGTGGAGATTATAACTCCTTTCCTAAGTGGTGGGTCTGGGCGGTCGATCTCTGTGACCCCTATCCTATATGACGAAAACTGTTAACCACAGAGGAGACACACATAGCCTATATCTTGTACAACCCCCCATTGCATAGGCTTGTTTGTTTGTTCACATAATAATGGTTATAAGCCGGTAACGTTCCTATTATGTAATGGTTTGGCAAAGTCAGTTTTGGCTCTGCCTAGTATTGGGCACAGTTGTGGGAAATGCTTACTATATCAAAATTATGACATCAACAAATGCATTACAGAAAATACATATGGAGAACAGCAGGTTGGTGTGGATTGGGAGAGGGAATGGAATACTAATGTTATATCATTTATATCATGTTATATCATGTTGTCGGCACATGATTACAATATTATCACTTGGAATGTATGTGGAATGAGGTCCATCCACAAACGGCACACTACTCTGCGTTTGCTCGTGGAGCGGCCGTATGGATACGATCTGGGGTCCCTTTCGAGGTACTGGATGCAAAGGTGGATAGGGATGGCAGAGGCCAGAGGTAACTTAGATGGGAAGCCTGTGGTGCTGGGAAGTCCTTATGCCCCAACTAGCAGACAGGATACTTTCCTAGAACACCTATCGAATGTCCTCTCACAATGCGCGCACATCCCCTAGATACTGAGAATGGATTTTAATGCAGTGTTGGATACCTCCCT
Organism: Pleurodeles waltl; assembly: GCF_031143425.1. Taxonomy (NCBI): domain Eukaryota; kingdom Metazoa; phylum Chordata; class Amphibia; order Caudata; family Salamandridae; genus Pleurodeles; species Pleurodeles waltl. The sequence goes on from NC_090440.1 coordinate 1,516,031,721, forward strand.
TGACCGTTCTACCCCCACTGTCAGGCACAAATGTGCAGAGGCAGGTGGAAACACTGAGGAATTAGTTACAAAGCTGGGCTCTCATGGATATATGGCTGGCGAAAAATGGAGGGATGAGAGAATACTCCTTCTACTACCACCCACACAAAGTGCACTCAAGACTTGATCGTATTTTCTGCACCAATACGCTGCAAACCCAGATGATCCATGCTACATACTTAGGGAAAACATTATCAGATCATAATCCACTAGAATTGACAATGAACTGGGGAAAGCTGTCCACACTGATTCCAACATGGCGACTACAACCATTGCTACTCGAGGATGCTGTGTTGAAAGAGGAAATGGCCCAAGTAATAACTAATTTCTTTAATGACAACATGGGAACTGCGTCCTCGCAGTTAGTGGAATGGGAGGCGTTCAAGGTGATAATAAGAGGAGCGATGATGGGAGCAATGACAGGAGTACGAGTGGTCATACTGAGGGAGCTAAAACAAGTAGAAGACAGATTGGGGGCCCTAGAGAGGGAAGCAGTGTTTCGGACCCCCCAGGCCCAGACTTTGCAAGAAGCCAGGGCCGAACATGCAGAACAACTCGAACGATTACGAAAGGTAGATTATGCAAAAAATAAGGAACATACACACAGTGATGGGGATAAGGCGGTGCGCTTTTGGCACGCCTTATAAAAGACGAGCCATATCCCACTCCCATATTACACATGCATACTCCACAACTAACTAGTAGAAATACTCAATTGGAGATCAACACGGCATTTCGAGACTACTACACAACCCTGTATTCTGCTCCACTAGCACTAGATCAGGTACAACTCAGTTCCTTCCTATCTGACATTAACCTACCGACACTTAATGACATGGCCAAGCAAATCCCAGGAGCACAGATCATCAAGGATATGTTGCGTAGTAAATCACCAGGATCGAATGGTCTTCCGACCGAATTTGACTCCTTATACAGCTCAGAACTGGCCCCTCAATTGGAGAAGTTTTACCATGCTTCGCTGACAGTTGGCAATAGTGACCTCGCTACTAAAACCTGGCAAACCTGCAACAGATATGTCGTCCTATAGGCCTTTATCATTACTAAACACAGAATACAAAATACTAGCTAAATTGTTAGCACAGAGACTCCTTCCCTTCATAGGCAACTTGATAGATACAGATCAATGTGGATTCATACCATCTCATAATACCTCCCTAAAGATACGCCGATTATATCATATGATAGATTCTGCCACAGAGAGATACCCCCAAGTGGGTTGTCTTTTCTTGCATCTGCTCCAGGCATTTGATACCTTAAACTGGGACTATGGGCGTGATTCTAACTTTGGAGGACGGTGTTAAACCGTCCCAAAAGTGGCGGATATACCACCTACCGTATTACGAGTTCCATAGGATATAATGGACTCGTAATACGGTAGGTGGTATATCCGCCACTTTTGGGACGGTTTAACACCGTCCTCCAAAGTTAGAATCAGGCCCTATATGTTTGAAGGACTGGAACAATTTGGGCTCCCTCATGACTACATACGCTGGGTCCGACTGCTATACGCTGATCCTACAGTGAGAGTGCGCACTAGGCAGAACATTTCAAACTCCTACCATATTCATAGAGGTACTAGGCAGGGATGCCCGCTGTCTCTCCTGATGTTTGTCTTGGCGGTGGAACCCTTAGCACACCAACTCCGATGAGACGCTGAGTCGTGGGGAATTGATGTAGGCGGTACAGTGCACTCGATATTGGTATATGCTGACAACATTATTCTATATGTGAGAGATCTTGGTCACAGCCTGAACTCTGTTGCGCAGATATTTCACAATTTCGCACCGTTCTCAGGACTAGACACAAACTATAATAAATCCATAGCATTCTTCTTTTGTAAATTAGATATGGATTCAGGATCTAACAATTTCCTACTGAGCCCAGCCAAGTACCAGGACATAATAAGTTGAGCTCTAATTTCTAAATTAATGAGCCCAGAGGATTAGGCTTCCCCAGTATCGATAGACTCAATAGACCTCCCTAGCCCACCCAGTAGAAATTGATAAATTGGAGTCAGGGCACTGGGCTTCCCCATAGCCAACAAACTTATTAAACACCCCAACCTGCCACTCCAGATAGGAGTTATTAAGTTGAAATCATTAGATAGTCAATCAACACCTGATAATGAATGCAAGTTATCTCCTGACAAAGTCATAGCACGCTTGTGGCTAATATCAGCCATCCCGCCAAAACAATTAGCAGGAGGTGGAGAGGATTTAAGTCTGATACCACTCCCATTGGACTTTCGAAGATAGCAAGTACGCATTTCAAAGTCAATACGATTATTTATCAACAGTCTATCTACAAAACAAATAGAAATAAAATCAAATTTGGATCCGGGCAGGGAATGTCGAGCCACCTCCACAATATCTGCGCAGATAACAGAGAGGCACTTCTGCTGGACTCTCAACCAGTATATAACCTTATTTAACAAGGAGTCCCGAGTTTCCACAACCCTTGGGGAAAATTTAGGAACTTCAACCACAAACAATGTATCTCCTTTGTTCCCAAAAGCCTAAGTCTGATTCTTGGGTGCAGACCATCTCTTTTCAACCTGATGTGGACATCATCGGGTAACTCAGTATGACATTTTAATTGAAAGGTTGCTCCACTCGGCACCTGGAATCCAGTCATCTCACTGTGGTCATCAATTATAGTTTTACCAGATCTATGAGGCCTGGTACACCCCTGATCTTCAGCAACAACCACATGCTTGTGTTTCGTGGCCTCAGAGGGGGCCCGTGAACCTTCAATGTGGGAAACAAAGTGAATGGAGGAGGAAATGGGACCGGCTGTAAATATTGGTTATCTACTTGAGGCCTAGACTCAGATGCAGCCAAAAGTGATGGGTGTGTCCCTCATGACAGAGCAGAGCACATCCAATTTTGGTCGAGAACAACTACAGCCACCGAACAACCCAGGATCCCTCATCAATTGGTTCATCAGTAACAGCTCCAGCTTCTTTACTTCATCTAGCTTGCGATGAACAGAAGCTAAATCAAGGCTGTCATGCAGCCTCAATGGTTTGTCCAAATCTTGGGGTGGGTTAATATCGTCTCCAACAGGCATGCATGTCCCAGAGCGTTTGTGTATAGTAGTGTTACAAGATCCGTTCTCCAGTGGCCCATATCGATTTGAGCATGAAATCATGGGGGGCAGGGAGCCTCATCCTAAATGGGAGGGCCATCTGTGGTGCTCAATACTGTGTCCAACCCACTGTCAACCACTCGAGTTAATTCCAACCCTAACATTTCAACATAAATGTTTGATTCGGTCTCCTTTGATAGATTCGGGGGCTGTTGTTTTTTCTTAAATATATCTGGTATTTTTACAGCAGGGGGATCCTGTTGTGAGGACAGTGAGTTGGAATTGTCTCTTAAGATGGCCTCCATTTCTTCTATTAAAATATCTCTGTCTTCCAAGGAGTGACTACCTTGTTAAGGAATGAGGGTAGTTTCCTACATTTCTTTGTACCACTAGACTGAGGGGGAGTATCCACAACCTTTCATTTCCCCATGTCTAAATAGCAGGGTAGTAAATAGCATGAAAAATAGCTGAATACATAGATAAATGGATTAAACCTGAAGGGATTTTACTTACTTCCTTGAATGATAGTGACGCCCAGCCCAGCCTCTATCGGGCGATGACAGGTGAAGACGGGCACGTCTTGGCCCTGTCTTCCCCCGGGCACATCCCGTGCTGCAGGAATCAAATGGCGCTTAAGAGCGCTGGTAGTTCACAGGGGTACCTGGGGGACATAGTCCCACCCCAGGTCCGAATCAGGGCCTCAAGCAAAGTCCTCTAAAACGCGTCCCGTGCTGCGGGAATCAGATGGCGCTTAAGAGCGCTGGTAGTTCACAGGGGTACCTGGGGGACGTAGTACCACCCCAGGTCCGAATCATGGCCCCAAGCAAACTCCTCTCAAATGCGTCTCGTGCTGCGGGAATCAGATGGCACTTAAGAGCGCTGGTAGTTCGTGGGGGTACCTGAGGGATGTAGTTCCACTCCAGGTCCAAATCAGGGCCCCAAGCAAAGTCCTCTCAAACGCGTCCCCTCACTTACTCACACATATGGATTTCATTCATGAACACAACCTGCCTACATCACTATTTTTACTATACGCAAACATAATACACTATGTAAAGAACCACTGGGCTCCAGACGGTAAAGAGCTCCCTACGCACAATTTCATTCATACTTTATACGTGATAGGAATGTGAAACACCTAATAAAATAGCTTTATCAAGAGCTTAGAGTACATTTACTATAGCCCCTAACAGCTCTAAGAGCTAAATGGGGAATAGACGTGGGCAAAGAACTCTCGGACAAGGAGTGGTCTTCAATTCTGGAGTACCCTAGGCAAGTATCCCAAAATACAAGGTTCAAGTTTGTACAATATACCATACTACATAGAGCGTATCTTACACACATAGGCTACACATACTATTCTCAACGCTCTCGCCAACATGTCCAGGATGTGGGGCGGAGGATGCAGAGCTTTTACACATGCTTTGGAGTTGCCCTAGTATCACTCAATACTGGCACGATGTGGGTACCATCTTGGAGAGGGTGACAGGAAGCTGTGTCTGGAGGACATCGGAGGCATGCATGCTTCGGTTATTTCCCCACACAAAAAAAAGGAAGATATCCTCAGGGTTTGCAGACTTGGCCCTACTATTGGCAAAATGCCAATTGACTAGGCGCTTGAAGGCTACATTATCTCCCTCGATTGTGCAGTGTAGTGCAGAGGTGATGGATTGGGGCTAAGCCGAGAGTACCGCCCTCAGAAGGGAGAAGAGTAGGGAACTGAGAAGACACCCTATGGCATTAGATTGGGATGAGTTGTTGGATACTTTTAAAACAGCATGCACGACGGAGAGTGAGTCTAACTGAAGACATAAAATTACTCATAATAAGCTACTGTAATTATCAAAGCCCAACTGTAGCCACTGAAAATTGTAGATAATAGAGATGGGATACAGGATTATTAACCCCAGATCACAAATACACTGCAAGATCTCTTCTACACCAGAACTAGGTTGTGGTCATGTGCTAAGTAACAAACGGTTGAAATAAGACACACCACTGCTGTGATTATTATATGAGAACACAATGTCGAGTTTAAAGGGGGAGGGTGGGATTGTTAATTATTATTTGCCACAAGTTATTAAAAGAACACAGTATCACCTGTTAGAGTTAAATATACCATGCTCATGATATGTAACTATGCATTAGACTAGAACGAACATTATAATAGAGCCTTGACATAAGAATAGCTGTTTGATTTGTAATGTACGGAATTATGCTACTGAGATAAAGATTATACATAATATGCAACAGATGACACAAAGTACAGCATGAATGATATTGTTTATTAAATGCCGAAAACAATAAAAATGTGTTTAAAAAAAAGTTTGATGCAAAACCTCTCCAAAGAGAGACTGCTAACTGTAAACACCAAAGGCCTGATGGATTTAAAGGTCATACAGCCCACAGCCTTCATACTCTGATGAAAACTTTATAGATAGATCACCTTCAGTGGCTAATCAAGCATGTGCACATGGGTAAGTATCTGATGCACACACTCCTCTGTCGTATGTAGAAACTGTCATGCTGAGACAATTCCCTCAAAATACTCAAGGCTGTTTACAGGAAATAGGGGTATATGTTTGGGGATAACACGCATTGTAGCACTGCAAGCCACATTGCTGCACTGCACTGTATGACAAGGAAGAGGCAGGAATGCACCATATTTAAGGCAATACGGTGCATCCCTGCCTTTTCCCCTGTGCTGGTGCCCTTTTGGCAGCCTAGAGCTAATGCAGGCATCCTTGCACCATGGTGGCTGCGTTGAGTCAATATTTTGGTCCTCAATATTAAGAGTTAGATTTCGTGCCCCACAATAGATATGTCCTTGATATTCCTACATACAACTATAATTCCTTAGTAAAGATGCAGTCCAGTAAGTTAACAATCGGACAGGGAGAATCGGCCCTTTCTAACGATACTGCCCCAATTTTAGTTTTTGCTTCTGGGCCAAGCTGTGCCCATGAGCACAGTAGAATTGTCAAAGCTGTAGTATGTAATGTTTTTTGTATATTCACTTTCAACTATGTTGGTGTCAGTCCCCCATACCATGCTTACGGGGTTGGGGGAGGTGCCCTCAAAGTAAAGCATTCTGGTGTGAGAAGCATCATGGACTTCTCTGCTCTGAGTGCAAGGATGCAACCTCTATGTCTTCTTCACTGTAGTGGTAGGAAAGTGGAGGACATGGGGGTCAAGTCCTGCACATTTAACAGGGTAATACATTTATAATTCCTTCTGTTTTACATCACACATCAACAAAAAAGAACTTTGCAGTTATTGTCATCTAGCTTTGAACCAGTTGTTTGGTAAACACATGAATTTGCTCATACTTTTCTAAAACTCTTTAAAATATTATTTAAAATATTCCATTCTGACACAAGTTTGGCTCCTTTATTACATGGTAATTTGTTTAACATTTGAAACTGGGTTAATATTTTTAAAGAAGGTACCCTTCCAAATTTAATAAGTACAATCTGGTTAGATGACAGCTCAGGCCTAAGAAAATCACTTCACAATTCATGATGGCATTTTCACAAGAAGCAGTCAAGTATCCAAGGAAATTAGTCTTAATTTCAAGCAGTACTAAACAAAGTTAAAGCCACAATCAAAAAAGACAATAACATTTTAAAACCAATTTAGAAAATGAAAAACAAGTAAGAAGCAAAAAGGAAATGGTCAAAAACAGATATGAGGCAAAAGATCACCACCAATGAATAGTCACAGCTCGTGTTGGTCACATGTTGCAACTTTGTAAAACGTTGAAGATTGGGTAGGCTATGTGGGTAGGAACGGTCAAAGTTTGTGACTGTGGAGTCTTGGACACCTGGGCAACAGAGAATGCAGTAACTTGCATGGCCTCACTGTTTTCGGATCTGAGGAAACACCACATTAAGCCTGCAGCTCTAGGCTTTGAGTTTCACTCATCTGGGCCTGCCATCCCTTAGGCTTCTGGGCGCCTAACTGCTGCTCCTTGATCCTCGAGCTCCAAAATCAACAATCACCTGCCTTAAGGTTTCCAGCTCCTTTTCAAAATGCTGCACCACAAATAATTTTGAGGTTTCCATTCTGGATTCTTTCACTTTTACATAATGACTGTTTTTCCCAGTCCTTTGTATTTCCTGTCATGTGATTGTGATGTCTCCCAGGGTGTGCATGGTTGAAAGCTGCATAGGGTTGTGCACCCATGGGTGGTTGGGTGAATTCAAGGCTCTACTCCCAAACCCACGCCTTGCATGGTCAAAGTGAGGTTTGGGTGCCTGCAGGGTTTGGATGTGGGCTAGGACCTGTGCACAGCTGCATGCTGTACATGACCATGGACATCTCACTTTAAATGTTTAAAAAATGAGAGATGTAGACTGTCATTATGAACATGGCAGTTAGGACCGCCATTCCGGCGCTGGCTGTAATTACCACCACAGGCAAGGCGGTCCAAAACGCTATATTATGTTCATGGAAGGACCGCCACAGGCGTAACTCTGCCACTGCCAGGCTACTGCCGCCAGGCAACCTGGCGATGGCAGAGTTACATATCCGACAGGGCAGCGCTGCAAGCAGTGCTGCCCACCGGATAATGTACCTGTTTTCCCCCAGCCTTTCCCAACATTGCTGCAGCAACTGAAATTGCATCATTACATCCTTTATAACAACACTGTGAGTAACTCCCACTCTCACCAGACTGCAAAATACCCCATATTTTTCATCACTTACAACATGTTCTATAACATAATTGATAACATCATTGCAACATTGGAAACTACATCATTTATGACAATACTGTGCATTGTAATGTACAAGTCATAGTTAATGTATGCTTGAAGTTATAGTTATTGATATAACTATACATGTTGAATTTCAGTAGTTTTGTAGCTTTAAAACAGTATGTTTAACTGAGTTTTCACCTAATAATATTGTCCATTTAACCTTTTTAATGAATATATATATATAGACTATCATTGAATGATTTATTTCAAATTGTAAAGCAATGACAAAGATATATATGTCCATACATTCTAAATTGAGCCTAAGAAGAGGCAATTAATTTATATTCATAGCAAACCTAATATGTAAGCAATAAAAAAGCACTCACGCCTCAAGAAACTGTTTCTACTTTTGCAAAATTATGGAAAATCATTTTGTTTTCTGATTTACCTTGCTTAAAATGTCATGTGGTTGAAGAAACGGATAAGCACAGCAAATCATGAATATCTTCTTACTACAAAATATGATGGCTGTGATATAAAGCAAGTCATACAGTACTCTTAAAATGCCATACTTGATGAGGGTATACTTTGCTCTAATAAGTTGTGTCCTTTTTTAATTTGGTGCTAACTTCCTACAGATGCTTTTCTTAAATATTATATATCATGGAAAAAGCGGTAGTACACTTGGATTGCAGATTGTATGAGTGGGTAATTAAACTCTTGTTAGCTACAGGCAACCAGTTTCTGACCTCATTTAATGCTATGGGCTGAAAAGTTGTCTTTATTTCAAGAGATTAATTGCCATCACAATGGGACTTGCAATTTGAACATTACTGTATGATGTCAATTAATGACTGAAGGAAGGTGGTTTACAAACGTAATGTGGAAACCCTCCGTGTATTACATAATATGTGCAAATAATTCAAGATTTGAAAAGAAAATACAAAAGACTTTGGCCCAGATTTATACTCTGTTTGCGCTGAATTAGCTTAATTTTTTTTATGCCAATTCAGCGCAAACCAAACTCCATACTTATATTTTGACACTCAACTAGTCTAACTTCAAAATATTTAAGTTAAAGTCATTTTTTGCTGGTGGGAAACTATCTTGCATCAATGAGATGCAAAGTAGGTGTTCCTGGGCACAAAATGACTCTAAGGCCCTAGCGCCTTATTTATCCTCCTGTGCAAAAATGGTGCACAGGAGGGAGGCGGGCCTAAATAATGGCGCTCAGCTTGCTTACTGCCGTTATTTTGATGCCTGGGTCAGGGCAGGCATTAGGGGACCTGTGGGCCTATTTCATGGTGGAACACCATGGAATACGTCCACAGGTGCCCTCCCCAGGCAACATGGACACCCCCACCCACACCAGAGGGATAGTGGAGGATGGGGGAACCCCATCCCAGGTAAGAATACGTGGAGGGCATGACTCCTGTCTTTTGTCAGACAGGAGTCATGTGGTATGGTAGGTTTTGCGTTGAGAAATGACACTAGGCTGATTAGAGTAATTTTTTTTTTTTACACTAACCAGCCTAACGTCATTTTTCAGTGCAAAACCCACTTCTCCCATAACGCCACCCCCACCCGGCTAATGTCAATTTTCTTGGCAATGGCCCACCCTTAGCACCGGCTTGCGCCATTCCTTAAATATGGCGCCCGGCTGGCGCTCTGGAATGGTGCTAGCCGTTAGTAAACTTTTTCACGCAAAACTGCATTAGCACAATTTTGCGTGAAAAAGTATAAATATGTGCCTTTGTGTTTTTAATGTGTACAGGTCCGTTAGATGGAAAATAAGCAGCACTCCAATCAAATCATAACAGCTATATAGATTTAAACTTTGTTCAGGAAACATGAGTTTGCAAAAAGACAATTTTCCATTGCTATTATCATCAGAGTGTTCATTTAAATAAAAAAAATGTGTATTGTGTCCTGTATTGGTGCGCAGAACATGAAATTGACCTTTTAGGACACAACGTCTCAGCATTGAAACATGCATGGCATTCTTTCTCTAAGGAAGGTTGATGGGAACAAATGTAATGTATGTGAAATATTTGTGATATCTTGATATTTGCCGTGCAAACAATATATGGGATAAAGTACCAGCTGATGTACATTACAAGGGTATTTCAAGTCACCCGGGAGTTCCATGAACAGATAGAGGAACACAGCCAAAGGCAGTGGGTATCTGATTCATTATAAAACATAGTCAAAATGTCAGCCTTTCCATAAACTGTTTAAATGATTGGTGACTTGGTCTTTACATAAAAGACCTAGCATGAATTCAGATATGAAGGATAAGAGCTGAATCTACTGTGAAATTAAACACTTTAAAAAGGTTAATAATTTGTTACAAAAATATATATCATTTTAATATAAATATAGCAAAAATAATCCTTAGGCTCTGTATTTGTACAGATGACTAGAGACATCACACGTCACCTCTACTAAGGAAATGTATTATATACGGGATACCGTACCCCAGTTGTACATTATAAGGATAATGCAAATCAACAAGGGTTTCTTTGACCCTATAGAGGAATTATGCTGAATGCCAAGATTTTTTATTAGCTCATGGAACTCTAAAGTAACTTGCAATATTCTTTTAATGTGCAGCAGAGAGTATTTTAAGGCTATAGTACATAAGTACACCAGTGCCCATAACTCAAACTGCATCAGTTCTTAGTGTATTGTTCTTTACTATGACAGAGATAATACATTTGCTGATATGAATAATAAACATACAATCTGTAGGGCCAAATTAAACACATAAAATGCTGTTAGCGTTTTTGGAAAAAAAATATTAGAACCAGGGTTCCAATCTAAGGGCCTGATTACGACCTTGACGGATGGGATACTCCATCACAAACATGACGGATATACTGCCCTCCATTTTACAAGTTCTCCATTTTACAAGTTCCACAGAGTATCCCATCCACCAAGGTTGTAATCAAGCCCTAAGTGTTTCAGCTGTCACACTCCTGTTTTAATTACTGTTAAAATACCAATATTTAAGATGCATAATGAAATCACACTCATATTACTTTACAAATACATGTTTCTTTTCAATTTGTCCTAAAATATATCATTCTAATTGTATTGTTCATCAAAGTATAGAAAAACACTCTGGGTGGTTGGCTGTGTGCAACACAGGGTTGGGTGGATATAGGGGCTTGTCTGAAGACCCTGCATGGCATTGGTTGGATTAATTTATAGTAATTAAAATTACATTTTGTTAAACAAAACATGCAAATTCACTGAAAAAAACACAAGTTACAGGGATATTATAGTTAGGAAATAAAATTAAAAAACATAAAAATACAAATTTGACAGGGGCATTATAGTTAGGCTTTCAATTTACTAACACAAAACATAGACAGTCAGCAGTTAGAGCTATTTCAAGAAACTAAAACATGTGCACTAAGGTAACTATAACTCCCATCCTCGTCATGAACGTCTAATCACCCCAGATATTACAGGCCTCATGACAACTTTTATAATGTCAATGAAAATATCAATGATACATTAGCTGTCGAATTATTGAAGAAAAAAAATTGTGCATAACATAAATAAACATAAAATAACCTAATTTATAATCAAAAATTTTTAGGGCCTGGCTACTTTCTTGGGGATGGGATACTCCATCACAAATGCGACAATATTCCATCTGCTGTCTTATGACCTCCACAGGATAGATTGGAATCATAATACGGCGGAGAAGGTATCCGTCACATTTGTGCCAGAGTAACCCCATCTGCCAAGATTGTAATTAGGCCCTTAATTCTCAAAAATAGCATTAAATTAAAAATGTTTAGTTCAACTTCCCATCTTATTTCCCTACAAAGCTACCAACCTGTAAATAAATTATAATTTAAATAACCAAAAGCAAATCATTTACATAATTAACAAGCAATGAAATGATTAAATCAAAACAAATTAACAATATTTTTTAACTTTTCATAACTTATTTGACTTCCAACTTTAGACCCCTAGAAACCTAACAACTCACTACTAACATATAAATCACTATTACTGCTAATAAAACTCAAATACAAATGTTAATTTAAATTTTTAATTCAAACTGTAATGTAACATTACAAAAACATAATTAATAATCTATTAAAAAATTAATTGACAATAAAAGCCAAATAAAAAATACATTAAAAATAATTCCACTTCATATAAAAATAGCTTCACACCCTATGTCTGTACAAACTCTACAACGAGCAATAACACTACAAATCAATAACATTAAAAAATACTCTCACTTAAAATTACAAACAATTGTTTGTATAATTAGTAACAATTATACATCTAACAATTAATTTATTAGCTGAAACATTAAAAAACAATATTTTTTTTACTTTGTTAAAAACTATGGGCCTGATTCTAACTTTGGAGGACAGTGTTAAACCGTCCCAAAAGTGGCGGATATACCACCTACCGTATTACGAGTTCCATAGGATATAATGGACTCGTAATACGGTAGGTGGTATATCCGCCACTTTTGGGACGGTTTAACACCGTCCTCCAAAGTTAGAATCAGGCCCTATATTCTTAAAAACAATATTATAAAAAAAAAATTTGTATCACAATATTTTTTCAGATATTTATTTTTTCTGCCATTTGTAACTCAATATTTTGGCCAAACACCCAGTGTACACTGCTAAATAAATCTGATGTCTCAATACCCACAGTATAAATCACATAGCACATACTGGGTTTAGGTTTCGGAGGAAGGGATGTCCGTCATGGTTGTGACGGAGTAACCCGTCCCCCTATATCTAAATCAAACCCTAAGTCTAAGATAAAACAACAGTCAGTACAAGAAATAGGGATGAGGAAAACTGAGATAAAAGATAAAGGAAAATAACAACAAGGCAAAGGAACTGAATTGTTGGTGCAAACTACACTGTCAAGCAGAAGAGTCAAACTTGCCAGGCATGATTTTCAGTGTCTGTTAATATTTTATAGGGCTCTGCCCTCTCTCATGTGGAAGGCAACTAACAGTCCTCAGGTGTCTTGGATAGTATATTTCAGACCTGACCCTGGAAGCTATTGTTCTCTGTGACTGTAGTCTCTACTACCCCATGTTCTCTTACATGGTGCCATATACTGAAATCAAACATGGAGGAGCTTAGATGGGAGAAGAAAAGTTGTTTAATTGATGATTGTGAAGTAATTGTCCTGTTGCCATGTTTTGCATTGTTTGCATTCTTTGAAACAGTAAATGTGAGTCCCCTATAAAAAGTTAATTTTTACAGTCAAAGTGAAACATCCCAAGAATGATGGTAACCGTGAGTTTCTGAGTGAAACGTAGATCAGGAAAAATCGTCTGACATTTCACATGACTTCAAAGGTACTTCTAGTCTCTTTGATAGCATATTGGTATTACGCTGTGCTCCTGGGCCCAGATTAGCAGAGGCTGATAGTTCTTCATTTTGCTGGTTAGAAAGTTTGAGGCATATTTACCAGTTGGTTTATGTTGTGTATTTACATGGTACATGCGAGACACAAACTTCAATTGTTAATTAAGAAGCCATGAAAGGTCACTTTGCATATTCTGTAAATCTGGAGTAACGCAACACGGGGCAAATCACTTTGTTGCCTTACTCTGCTCTGGGAAGGCAATCTATGGGCATTGCTTGTGGTGTGCCCATGCAACTCACATGGTTTTTGACGCATTCCCATATTTACCAGAACTGGTAGACCTGGAAATGCACCAAAAATATGTCTTTCACTGGTGAGGTGTAACAAAGTTAGCCTGCCAAAAGGGAACCAGCACAGGGGAAAAGGCAGGAATGTTGTGTATTGCCTTAAATACGGTGCATTCCTTCCCTTTCTCTGAGGCTCAGTGCAGCCCAACAAGGTGACTTGCTGCACTGCGTCACATTCTCAATATTAGACCCCTCTGTTTTGGATGAGCTATGCTTAAGAAAAGTCATCAGCATCCATAGATCAATGACTCAGAATGTAGACAGTGTCTACATTCTTCTAGTTGCCCAGCTCTAATATGATTGGAATATCATGAGCAGGGAAGTAGCATGTGAGGTGGGAGGGTCTGATACGGGCCATTTGAGGTTTAAGGAGGCATTTAATAGACTTTCTGCAGTGAGGTATGCTATATTCAATGCTAAAAGACATAGGGTGAATGAGGTAACATGATGATAGCGATCTGTCAGAGCAGGGTACCTTGGAAGCTAAGTTCCTTTTCATTTATCAACAGAGAGTGGTTGTCTGTAATAATATTTATACTACTAATATTTCTACTACTACTACTACTACTACTACTATTACTACTACTAATATTAATAATAATATTAATAACAACATTTATTTGCAAGACTATGGGGCATAGTTATACTTTTTGGTGCAAAGCTGCACTAACGCAGTTTTGCATCAAAAAGGTTTGCGCTGGCTTGCACAATTCCTGAATGCAAATATGGTGCAAACCCTCGCAAAGGGTAGGCTAGTGTAAAAGATGACATTAGCCAGGTGGGGGTGGTGGTATGGGAGATTGTACCAAAAAATTAACCTAACGCCTGCCCTGACCCAGGTGTTAAATAATGGTGCAAAGCAAGCTTTGCACCATTATTTGACCCCTCCTCCTCGTGCGTGATTTTAGCATGGGGGGATAAATATGGCGTTAAGGCCATAGAGTCATTTTTTGCATGGTAGCGCCTACGTTACATCTAATTGACGCAAGGTGGGTTTCCATGTCCAAAAAATGACTTTAACTCCATAACTTTGGCGCTAGACGGGTCTAGTGCCAAAGTATAAATATGTAGTTCGTTTTCCCACTGAATTTGCATGAAAAAATGACACAAATTTGGTGCAAAAGAAGTATAAATATGACCCAAAGTCTCAAATTAATCTAAAATGAAAAAGGAACTAAATTACACTATGAAATACACCATAATAAGATCTTAACATTTACTGAGATCCACAAATCTTTACAATTCAAAACAAATAAAGTCAGTCACCATATAATGTCATAGTTAACTATATAGTAACTCCCAATTTATAACAAAAACCACACGCCACATAGTTTGTAATAAAAAGCATCAATCATCAAAAAGTGCAATAACCAAAGTGCAACCAATCAACGGCTGACGTATGACAAGAATAAAATCAATCTTATAAAATATCTGATTTCCAACCATAGAATCAATTATATTTTGGGAAAAGCAATCACAACACACTTTACATTAGGTCAATTTAAAAAATAAACTCTATTAAATCTTCATATAAAGTCCAAGGTCAGTTAAAATTTTGAACTAATCCATCTAAAATAAAATTTGCAGTGCCTCTACTCAGGCCCGCACCCTTAAATCATATCAGTCGAGAAAAAAATGAGTTGTATTAAATGTATCCTTTAGGGCACATAGACAGTGACACAATATCTTTGATTTTTCTCATCGATCCTTTTATCCTCCCTGCTAGATGTAGGCCTATCCTGACTATTAGTAAAATGGCTTGTAAGCATTTATTAAAGAGCTTAGATATATACTGGTACTTTCCTGAAAAACTGAGCCAGGAGAATATTAGCAAATTAGCAACCTCAGAGTGGAAATATTCTCTCTCTTAGGCGGTAATGTACTTTTTAAATTAAAATAATCAATTCCTCAAACTGTAAAATGTTTATCTCCAAACTAGCAACACAAAAGGATGCTTGTTTCTCGTCCAGGGAGGACTTGCCCTGGCAGTTTGGGCTGGACTTTTCCAATGGAGAACAGGGTCAAGACTGATTTGCATATGGTTGGGTCCAAACTGGGGTGGCATGGTGAGCAAAAGAACGTTGGATTAAACTCAGATCTGTGACTGGGGTGAGTGCTTGAAAAGTTTCAGCACTCTGTCCATTATCCTTTTGTATTGTTATCCCCAAACTAGACCTACCCAGAGAACAGATGATGAGATTGGAAAGCCCCAGTCCCTTTAACTAAGGACTTTTGAGCATATTAGAAGTGTGGTAGTATCTTTAAGAAATAGTTAATTGTCCACAAATCAAAGGTACTTAGCTAAAGCTGAAATTTCCCATTAATATAGATCCAATTTTATTGCAAGGGCCATAGCACTAGGTATTAAAGAGAAAGGTTTTTCTAAGCAGCCCACTTCACACTTGAGTTTAAGGCTACCAATTAAGCTCTGTGTAGGAATAGGGGATCCTTTTGCCCTGCATTGCTTTTTTTAATGGATTAAAAGCAAGTCTTCCATATTGTGAGTCAAAACACTTTCAAGCATTTGAGTATTTGTTGTAGCTATCAGATTTGTTTTGAAGGTCAAAAGACGGGTGTCTCTTAATACATTTTCTGAAAAATTAAGTCCTAAACACTTAAATGTTCATACTTGCTCTAGCGAACTGTTCATAATGAACCTCATGAGCTTTTTAGGCAATTTAGAGATTTTTTTTTTGATCTTATCAACGTTCATTGTTAGATAATTAATTATATACATTTTGCCAGGAGCTGAAATCCTTCTTTGCAAGTCATATGGGACATGATCCTTAAGGATCAAGTAATCTGCATCTATTAGACACAGATCATGAAGAAGTCCTATTTTCAGGGAGGAAGAGTTAGTTTTTGAGATTGAACTTGGGAGATCAGGTAAAAATAAACTAATTAATAATAGAGCAAGGACACACCCCTGCTTCTGTCCACTTTCAATGACAATCTTGTTTATGAGCTTTCTAATCCTATTACTAGCTACTTTGATTCAATTTGGCTTTGAAGAACTTGCCGAGACCAAGACAAACTAAAACAAAACCAGGGGGGGATTTAAGGTTAGAAAGATTCCTCCATAGCACATTCTGATCTACTCAGTCGAAGGAGGCTCTGACATCAATAAAACAACAGCAGAGTGTTCCTGCTACTGCTATGGATTTCTAGGCTAATGCCCAGAGAACAAAGAAAGGATCTGTGCTAGAGTGGTTTTCCCTCAACCCACCTTGCACTATGAAACTACTCTCTTCCGCCTTTTACCAACTTTTGAGACAGTTTTAGTAGCTCTATCAAACTGAGATGTCCATCTAGAAATGTCTGGGCCTTTGCAATCTTTTTATGTCTGAGTTTATAACAGCCACACTCCATGAGTCTGGTATCTCAGCATTTAAAACTAACCAACAGAGGGCAAAGACTAACAAAGCAAATTGGTATCAAAATTGCTAATAGATTATCTTGGCCTTCATCCCAAGGCATCTTCTATGTCCTAGTTATATCTGCATATATCCCTATTTTGAAGTTGCAATAGAATATAATACTTGTGCAAGTTGCAACATAATTAATTATCCCTTTTTTTATAAAGAAATATAATAAAGAAGGTTTGTCATGTGTATCCACATATTACTAAGAAGCAGGAGTTATTGAGATTTGTCTATTAACTAACTTCTAAAAGTGTATAGAGTTGCTTAGCCTAATTGCCTCAAGATTCTCAGGTCAATTAGACAAGAAGTCATTATGTTTGTTTGTATTTTCTTTTAGATACAAGCTTTGTACCTGTTATTGGCCTCTAAAACAAAGTCACAGTGAACTAAAGTGAATTCTTAGATAGATGTCAACAGATAACGTTGTTTCTTGCCGCTAATATTGTACACACCCTTTTTGGGGCTGTTGATCCCTTAATTAAAGAATAAAGAATAATACCTTTCAAGATCTAAGTTTAGTGGGGAATTAGAAAAATCGTTATTGACCTTGATAACAAATATTGCTAAGCTGCTCTCATTAGAAATGGAGACTATCATTATTTGTATCTAGGAAAAATCAAGAGTCATCTATTCTTTTCTAATAATTCAAATTTTGTTATCCGATAATGGCATGGCGAGATGGTCATAGGTTTTATAACCACATGCTGTAAAACATTTAATTAACAAAAGATGATTGCAAGTTACAATGTATGTCAAAAGCAACCAATCCTTTTCCAAATCTTAACCCTTTGTGTGTGCAGGGCAGCTCAAAAGCTTTTTGCACGCACAACGTGCGGGTGCAGAGGATGGCCCTGAGCCGCCCTGGTCTACAAGGCAGGAAATCCCTTTGCTGTAAACAGCAGAGGGATTTCATTTTTTATTTTTCAGCCTCTTCAGGCATTGTTTTTTTAAATGTAATGACGATTGCCATGCATGGCATGCTGACGTCATTACAGTGAAGGTGAAAGTGAAATAAACCAATCCTCTCATTCCACTTTCACTGCTTTGGTGCTTGGGGACAAATCTCAGCCTACCGAGAACTGAAGTACACTTGAGAGGTATTGTTAGAAAGGGGAGAATCGCCCCTTTCCAATGGTACCCCTCCCAGTTGGACCCTTGCTCTGGGATTGCTGAAGGAGGGCGATCCTCAAGCAGGAATCCAGTCCACTAGACACCAGGGATTTATTTTAGCTGCAGGGAGCAACCCTCAAGGCAAAGGCCACTCCTCAGAATTGGGGATACATTTTGGCCATTTGCTGCCTCATCTGGGCAGAGTTTGACCTCATTTTTAGGCTAATCTTCTACCCTTGGGGTTGTTGGGTCGGAAAACCAGTGGACCCCAGGGCAGGGATTTCAAAAAATATATCTGGAAAGCAGCCTCTTGGGCAAAGATCACTGCCCATTGTGGGGGAATTATTTTGGTCCTTTTCTCCCCACTCCATAAAATGGGGAAACCGTCTTTCTGCCCTCCTAGGGAGAAGTTGGGGACAATTATTTCACTCTGTCTCTGAGAGAAAGAAAGCCCACTAAACACCAGGGATTACTTTTTCTTTTCTTTTTATTTGTAGGGGTGGGGGCTGCCCAGCATGGGCATAACCATGCCCCCCCCCAAAAAAGAGAAACAGTCTTTCTGCCCCCCAGGGGCAGATAGGACAGCCTAGTGCCTGTTATTGGCATCTAAAAAAGACACTATGAACTAAAGTGGATCCATAGAGAGATGTCAACGGATTTCAGCCCGAGCACCAAAGCACACAGGAGAAGTATCGTTGGATAGGGAATAATCTAATGGAACCCTCCCCAAGTGGATCCTGGCTTGTGGATTGCCGAAGGAGGGCAATCCCCAAGCAGGGATCCACTCCACTAGGCACCAGGGAATATTTTAGTTACAGGGTGTGGCCCTTTGGGCAAGGGTCACTCCCAAGAATTGGGGGTACATTCTGGCTATTTTCTGCCCCTCCCAGGCAGATTCCCCTCATTGTTTGTCCAATCTGTAGCCGGGGAAGGGGCAGAAAACCACTAAGCACAATGGATTTGTAAAATATATATGGGGAGCGGTGCCTCATGAAAAAGTCACTCCCAATTATGGGGGCATTATTTTGCCCATTTTCTGCACCCCTGGGGGTGGATCAGCCGTATCTTTAGTGTGATCCACCCCACAGATGGGCAGAAAACCACTGGACATAAAGGATATTTATGTAGTGCAATACAATGAGGTAAGCAAACCCCTTGTTGAAACTCAAATTATGGGGACATGTTTTCATAAATATATTTTATTAAAACCATCAGTTAGGCCTGCCATAAAAACTTAGTTACTCCTGAAGTGCACACAATGGATGGTCCTTATTTTATTATTCATTACAAACCAGAAGATAATGTTATAATTGGAATTATCAGCAGAGGTGGCTGCAGAAATTTCACTTATTTCTAAACAATGCAATTATACTCCAACTGCAATAAGCAAAACATGTCGAAATTCTGTTAAATGTTGAGTTTAATAGTTTTTATTATAGAATACATAATTTAACAGTGGATGAAGCCTGTACATCAATTAAAGCATAGAACTGATATATTATATTAATAAAGAGGTGTGTAAGAAACGTTAGGTATGTTAAATTTCTTTAAAATCCTGGCATAAACAAACAAAATAAACTGCAATCAGCTTTACTTAATTGATATATTAAAGATAGACAACTTGGAAAAAAAGATGAATAATGTGGAGAGAGGAGGACAACAAAGATTATATGCAAATGAGTTTTATAAGGTAATAATTCTGAGACTAAAACAGATTATGATAAAGTATATAAACGTATTAAAAGAGCAATAGGTTAACAACGTGGAATTTTGAGCAGTACTTCAAGGATTATACATAACCGCAATATTAGATAAATAATTAGTAACAGCAAAACATAATTTGTCACATTTAATAGCTAACAGCAATGAATGAAGGTTATATCCATCTATACTTTGATTATAGCAAACTAGGTTCCACCAGACTGTAACAGGGTTATGATCCTTAGACTTACTTGTCTAAGACTTACATCTAGACGTAGCCAATCAATGATTTTTCTAAGCAAAACATTACAAGCCCATAAACAGTGTAACTCATCTGAGAATGATTTATCTATTTAAAAAACTGTAAAAAGTGTTTGGGATTATCTTAATTGTTCGCTATGCATCCATCCATCCAGAATATATAAGCCCTAGGGTATGTAAGGACCAGCAGACTATGTGAACCAACAATTGAATCACAGCACTAGCAAGTATCAATATTAGCATTTAAAATGAACTCATGTGAAAAGGAGTATAGTACAATCTATTATAAAAAAAAAACAAGGTTTGAGTTAGGCTAGTGGATTGGGCAGTGGAGTGTAATGTTGCTCAAGTCTTGTCTCACATAGAGAAAGATTGCCCAATTATAATGTAGGTCTGAGCCCCATAAAAGCTCAGACTCTCAGTTGAAGGGATCCTATCATCTTATAAATAACAGAAGCTCTTGTAATTATGGGATATCACACATTATTAATGGTGTTCATGGGTCAGAGGACACTACTGATTCCAAAACAAAATTAATAATATCCTTAACCTGTTGCATATGTCAGATGGCCAAGAGCCATCCGATGCTCATGTGAGTCAGACAGCTCCCGGCCATCCAAGGACATGGCACAAGAAATCCCCCTGGTGCATGTACCAGAGGGATTTCATTTTGATATGTTTTGCCTTGATTGCTGGGGAAGAGCTTCCCCCGCAACCAAGGTTAAAAATCCCCCCACCCCACCCCCGTAATGACAACATCATTACAGGGGAAAATCAAAGATTGGCTCATTTGCTTTCATTTTCTTAGGTACTCAGGGACATATCTCAGTCCCTTGAGCACTGATTTCAATGGGAGAGGTACCAATGGAAGTGGGAAAATATCCCCTTTCCTTGGGTACCTTTCACTAGAAGATCCCTGCTTTGGGACTGCCTCAGGCAGGAGATCCCCAAGCAGGTATCCACTCCACTGGGCCTCCAGGGAGGGGGGAGCGGCTCCTTAGGCAAAGGGTTTTGCTACCCCTTAATTGTTTTAATGGCACAGTCTTTCTGGCCCACTGGGTGGCAGATGGAGGCAATAGTTCATATTCTCCCCCGAGGGGGCAGAATAGAAAGCCCACTAGCCACCAGGGGCTTTGGCCCATATTTATACTTTTTGACTCAAAAATGAGCAAACACAGTTTTGTCTCAAAAAGTTTAGCGCTGGTTTGCGTGTTTTTTAACGCCATCTGGATGTCATATTTATAGTATGACACATGATGGTGCTAAAAAAAATGATAGAGTAAAAACTTTCGACGTAAACCCTTGTGCCCTGTCGTAAGTCAAATCGATGTTATTGCTGCAAAACTGACTCTAATACGTTTTGTGGCACGTAAACATGTCACAAACGGGTATGCACCATTTTAGACCCTCATTGGCATCAACTTTAGATGTTAAAGCAGGAAAGGTGGCAAAGCAGAGGGAAGATGGAATCAGCAGGCCAGGAAAGACCCAGGGTGACCCCATATACCTAGGAACCAGCCAGGAGGACACACAGAAGACCCAGGGGAAGGAAAAGAAAAGGTGCAAGTGTCAGTTATTGAGGAGGAGCATGAGATCCTTGTGAGAGAGATGACGGAGCACCAAAACCAGCTATTTGTCACCTCCAAATTGCCAATTGGTAAGCAAGAGGTGATATGGCAGCAAATAGTGGACAAAATAAACAGTGTGGCAGAGGTGAAGCAAAGTGTCACCAAGTGCAAGAAACGTTGGCATGATTGTGAGCGAAGAAGTAAGGAGAAAATGGCACAGAACAGAAAGGCAGCACTGCAAACTGGAGGTAGAAGTCCAGCATCACAGGATGACCTGGTTGAGGTGGAGGTGGAGGAGATGGTTGCAGCAATCATCACGGAAGAGCTGGTCACTGGAATACAAGGACAGCCAATAACTGCCAATTTTTAAAATGCAAAAAGGGGGAGGCACATAGGACACAATCAAAGCATGTGAAGGGAGTGCAGTGGGACACATTGCACGTGAATCAAGTTGTGCCATTTAAACATAAGCAACACATGTACACATGCCTTGGTCGTGCCATGCACCACAACACATACACAACCTGAACATATGTCAATCACCAGGGCAACATGTACATATGCATCACATAGGATGGAAGGCATGTCTAATTACTGTGCCTGTGTCATCACAACACCTCTTTGAAGACTGTCAAACCTACCCTACCCACACAACTGAGACATCAAAGACTGGGAAGCAGCCAATGCCATTCCTGGGGTAACGTCATGATGGTGTCTTTTTCAGAAACACTTCTCAACTGCCATTTCCCATTGCCAAAACATATGTGTGCTGCATCTTACAGCACACACTAAAACAGCACCTTAGATAATATCATACAGACATGTGCAGGAACCAACACCACCCTGCACATAAACAACACATCCTCATAAGGCAGCCACTTCGCCATCATGGAACAACAATGCCTGTTTGGGTGCAGGGAAAATTAATCTGTGCAGCTGCTGAGGGAATTGCACAGTGGTCCTGTATCACAGGAAACATGGCACTACCCTGTGTAACTAACCTGGTGCAGTGTGAAACCACACATATTGACGCTGATCAGAACTGTGTCACTAGAGAACATATGCCCTACAGATGCAATCTGTAGAACACAACACATACAGGCTGAGCCCACAGTAACTCTGACACAACCATGTGAGCCACATAGGAATGGAGAGACAATCACACAAACACAACACATGGTGTATGTCTCTGAACATCATGGTGCACAATATCACTTTGAAGGGTGGGGATGGCACATGGGCAAGTCTGGCATTGGTAAGACTGCTAGTGCAGTAAACCCTCTGCGGTTGGCAGTATGAGTTACACGCTGGGATGGCAGTGGAAATCTGTCTTCTCATGTCAGCTCTGTAGGGCAGTTACCACAACATTGTTGCTGGATCAAATACAACCAGCACCAATCTTGGGTGCATTGGGTGTGACAGCACACATTGCACTTGTCACTGCAAATTAGGCAGTGGAAAGAGCAAAGGGTTTGGCCATGGGGCCCCCTGCACTGGCCACGCTAGGTGCATGGGATGTGCAGGGGCACACCACACCACCTTACCACCAACCTTTGCATGGGGTTTGGACCGCCATGCAAAGGCTGGCAGTAAAGCAGTAACATACCTGGATGGTGGCGCTGACTGTAATGCTGGGCTGGTTTAACAAGACAAGTGGCAGTGCCAGTCTGTAAGCTGCTGGCAACCTGCCAGTGCCAGGCCATTGGCCATGGGACATTCCACATGGTCTGCTTGTGCCACTTCCACCTGTGCTGTTGGTGGTGGTCATATTATCAATGGCAGCATGATGGTCATTGGACTGCCAGACTTGTAATGAGGGTCCATGTATGCACCAGTACAACTAGCTGCAAAAGCTCCATCAAACTGGCTTGAGGCACTGATCAAAAATTGAAAATTTGTCAACTGGCTTTGTTCATAATTTGGTGGCATCAGGCACTGTCAAGTAGAGAAAGATGTACAGATCAACAAATGATACCCATGCTGTCCATCCCTGGGTCCACCCCTGTGGCAGTGTTAAACTAACTGCACTGCCACAATGTTGCATCCCTTGCACCAAAGTGCAAGTTTGGCTGCATTGAGGAGGAGACATTAGTAATTTAGGAGGATCACTTTCCAGCACAATCAGAAACTGAAATGGCAATCTGCCAGGTCCATGTGTGCTTTGGAATGTACAAGACCAACATCTGGGTTGTAAGTTGTCAGTGAGCCTCCAATAGCAAACTAATGGCGTGACATGTCAACTGCCACAACATAGAAAGACTGATTTTACACCATCACATTGCAGTGGATGTTGTCTCTCCTGCTGATCTGCCTGTCCTTGAATTCTCTGATGACCTGGATCATCAGATGACAACCATCAGATCCTCCAGAATGTCCTGGTATCCCTCCAGATACCACCTCCAGTTGCAAGGAGGACACTCAATGTAGCAGCTGTCCCACATGACCCACCAAACACCCAACATTTACAACCTGCCAGCACAGACACAGCTCAGGACTCCGAGGACCCAGGGACAAGCTTCCAGAGGACAATGTTTGGAGTCCAGAGGGAGCTGTCAAAGCAGGTGTGGGTGGGGATGGAGACCGTGGCAGCCAGGCTAGAGGGAATGCGCACATACCTTGTGACAGCTAATGAACACACAGCTGCCAACCAAGGCACACACCAGTGTCTGAAGGACATAGCTGCTGCCATGATGGAGATGCTACAACAACTGCCCTACTAAAATGGCATCTTCATGATAGAGAACAAGCTGGACTCCATTCAGGCATGAAGTGGCCTCCCTCAGGGCTACCACCAGGATGTTGCTGCTATCCTGAAAAATCAGCAGTTCCTCCTTGCTGCAGTGATGTCATATGTAATACCACAAATGACATCTGCCAGGAATTGGAACTCCACATCTTCACCCACTGAGGTGTGTGTGGCCCCCTCTAACACCCCACCACCACCACCACCACCAATGGCATAGGAGACACCTCACACATCAAAGGATGAAGGTGTGGAACAGATCACCTTTACTCTGAAGAGTACCCGGTAGCACCAGTCTATGCCACATGGGCAGTGTTCTGCTTAGTTCTGTGCTAAAGATCATGCTTGTGTTTTCACAGTACGATATGTGCACTCTCTGTTGACCTGTGTGCTATGGACTGTCATTGTCTCTCACTTAGGCAATTTGTGTTCCTCCACACTGATCAACACCACTCTGACTCATGTCTCAGGGCCGATCCCTGAACCCTGGACTCTGATTGTGTCACAAAACTGTTATTCACAAATGAGGTTACACACCTGGATATATCACTTAGATATTTTCACCTGTAAATAAACACTTTGTACACATTTTCCATGTAAACGTTTTCTGTGATTCATCTACTCAGCAAAATAATAGTATTGTGTGAAACCATGTCAATGACCTCAGAAGATCAGAACATGAGTAGTGAACTGTGGAGCCACAAAGCTACACACAAGGATCCAAACATGACAATGATGCATGATGTAGACTTCTCATGAACTGATGGATACATATAGACTTTGGTCAAGATATACGGCAGGTCCGGCAGAAAATCAAGTATAAGGCAATGTAGCCAGTTGGGAGTACCAGAATAACACACTGGTGTGGTACAGAGGTAGCTAACCTCATCAGTGATGGGCACCGGTTTCTGTTGAAGGATAGAATACCATTTGGGCCTGATGTCAGATCTGTCACAATTCCCAACATTGTCCAAACAGGACCCCAACAATGACAGCTGAAGGTCCAGACTAACCTGTCCAAGAGAAGGCAGACAGAGACATAATAAATGGTGGCTACGCTGCATGGCAGATGCATGGACTAGTAGATGTGATGTTGCAGCCAATGTGACAGCTCTGTTGTCAATAGATGATGCACATGTTAAGAGAGGAATTTTAAGGCAGGACAGATTCCTTAGGCCAACCCCCAATTTGCCCTGTGCACTTAAGGGAAGACCCTGAGAATCAAGAATATTACACAAATTGTATGGGAGAATGCAAAACTATTTATTATAAATTCAAGTAACCTAAAAAAAACTAAAACCTACCCTTTCCTAAACTAACCAATACTAACTATACCTATCCGTCAGCTAAAGCTATCTACCCTATGTTAAACTTAACTTACACATTGAAAACCACACTCTAAACATCGCCCCCACACCACTCTTAAGTTACAAGACACAAGCAGGATAACAAATACTAATACTACACATTTACTAACTAATCCTAAAGAAATATCTATTTTTTGTATTTTTATTAAAGTGTATTTATTTTTATTATTTATCTTATTTATCTTATTTAATAAAATACATAGATTCCCCAACATGACTCTACAGCCAACCACCCACAAATAAACGCATAAGAAGAAAAAAAAACACCCCCCAACTACAATTATCCTAACTAATCTATATACCTACACTAACCTAACACTAACCCTCTAAAACCCACAATAAAATCTCAGACAACTTCATGAGGGAGGGGACTGAACTGGGAGGTTGCAAATCACAAGGAAAGTCACAGTTTGGCTTTCATGATGTTCTTCTTGATGTATCTCAACATCTTTTTGTTGTTATTAACTTCCTCCTCCAATTTGTCTAAACGAGTTAGAATAAAGGATACATCCCTCTGCAGATCCTGCAGCAACTGAATCGAACTGGCAGCAGGTGGTGTGAGCAGTTGTGCTTGTGTGGCGACTGCTGCATCCAATGTGGTAGGGGTGGTGCCAGCTGTACCACCTGCACTGCTGAGGAGCCTGAAGCTTGGTGGACCTTTTTAGGCTGTGTGGGGGCCCCCTGTGGGAATGCCTGCCATTCCCCTGTAGCCTTCTCTGCCCAGAAGCGTCGACCCATGCATCGATATCCTGATTCTACATCCAGGATGTGGCGGTACCGTATTGCCATCTTCTGGAAGTCAGTCCTCTCCTCATTTGTCATGTTGGCGGCTGTAATATGAAGACAAGCAACCATCAGTGTCAGCATTGGGCGGAAGCTGTACAGATTACTAGTTTACACTGCTACATCTAATAACACATGCATTCCAACACACATTCCAGAAAAGACAAAGGGCCTGATTTATAGAATGTCAGTGTCACCTTTGTGCGAAGGCGGCGCTAACTTTTCATAAATCATGCCCAAAATTTCTCCTCATCTGTCCCTATTTCCAACCATACATCACCAGTATTGGGTACATGTCAGTGGGAGGAGGGGATATTGATGGTAACCATAAGTGGTCAGAGCTGATAGGTGCACGTGCAATCCTGATCAACATAACTGTCACCTACACTGTGAGCATCATGTCTTTCTACAAATGTAGTATTCCTCTCCCCCTGAGCCTAAGGGGGGATGGCCATGCTATCCATCAGCTCAACAGTCCTGGTCATCCACCAAGGCCTGACCACTCATTCATAGGGTCAAAGAATGGACCATATGATAGGAGGGCTACCAACCAGGAAGCTGCTATCCTAAGGTCAATCACATCTACATTCATGTGTCCAGGTGTGGACACCCATCAATATATGATCTGTCATAACCATTCCTTTCACACACAGGGCCTTGACCTGCATGCAAGGCAGTGACATTCCACAAAATTGGAACATAACTGGAGTGCAAAAGACGGAGCGCCATGCTGGAGGAAAATTGGCAACCCAGTCCTCCGCCTTCATACCAACACATGGATGCACCAAATTAAATCCAATATGGTGGTCCCCTGGGCACATATTGCTTACATATGTCAATTCAGGGAGCCTTGCCCCACGGTGCATAGTTGGCTGTGTTCAGAGGGAGTTTGATTATGTGCCGGAAGGGCCACCTTCCAACACAATTAAGTAACCGACAAAGAGGATATACAATTTAGATGTGTGCTCATTTAAAGAATTTGGAACTGCCTCTGTTGTGAGTAAATCTGTAAATCAGGGACTGCGTCTAAATGCAATGAGTGTTGCTGTGGGTGTGCCACAGCAACACCCTTTGCAGTTTATCACACTACCCCAGATATGTGAGTCTATATACACCTGAGTCAGAGCAAATTTGGCTGACCCCACGCCAGGGGTGGTGTTAGCAGGGTGCAATGAGGAGAAATGTTGGCATATCCTCTTGGTTGTTGCTCTTTCCATGCGTGCTGCACTCTGCAACACGCAGAGCAAGGGCAAGTTGCATGTGGAGATAGTTTTTGTGCAGGCGGGTGTGCCTCCTGCACAACAACTATCCTCCCTCTCAACACAGCCATCCGTGCACCATGGCACAAGGGTGGCTGCATTGGGGCTTGGCTGCAAATTTAGCTATAATGCAGGGGACAATACAGGGGTGAACTGTATACAATTAAATACGCCGGATCCCTGTGTTGTGAAAATGATGGAGTGTACCACTGGTCATTTTCTGACAGCGTTGCACTTCGTCATTCTTAGTTACACTTGGCCCTAAATGTGGCTTGTCACCACCTTGTATACACGATGCTGGTCATTGCGTACCACGAGCCTCACAAGACGTGACCCTCTAGTGGTGCTTGGGGCTCTTAAAAATGGGCCATAATATCATGATACAGCCTACTATGATATCTGATCATTGGACAGTTTAAAACATCTGGCATTGTATTACACACACATGATTCACTGACACCAAACCCTGGATTACTTCACAGGACACACATTCTCACACCTACTGGATGCATCAGGGTCTTTAAACAGCGCCACTTCACCAATTGTGTAGGGGGCTGGTCCACCTGTAAGACAAGCATGGTAAACCATGTTTAGTTTCTATTCAAAATCACTGCAAGTGGACAACAAATTTCAGTGTAAACTAGTTAAGACTAGTGAGCAAGTCATCCTAGTGGTAGATCAGTGCAACAGACAAACCACTATGATCACTCAATGGCACATACACTCAGATGAGATTGAGCCACACATCTGAACACTAGCACTGGGCCAGAGACTCCTGTGGTGCTACACCCTGCAAAATTTATATGTGGCATTGTCATGCAGGTGTCTGTGGGCACGACACCTCCATTACCAAATCGGACTGTTTGATCACGTATTTTCCATCTTAGGGCCATGCTATGGTTGTTGCAGTGGCAGGCCCATTGTCACACCCATAGCATTTCTGCCTGCAACAGATGTAGGAAACATCTACATCATCATCATAGCTTACAGACAAGCTACTACCCTGGGATTGTGTGGGTATTGCAAGATGTTGGAGATTTGATTATACACCCTGCAATGAACAAAGTCAAATGTGTGTGCTATCACAAGGCAAAAACGCTTAAGGAATTGCTGTGGCTTTGGACTCATGGGCAGTTGGTTAATCTACCTGCAAAATGATTGAATCGTGACATGTATGTATTGCAAATAGTGGGTGGCCTGCAATTGTTGCCATTGTATACTATTGTTAATCAAGTGAGGGAGAAGTACATGGACATAGAAGTGGTCAGAGGATGCATCTGGTGTTGCTAGTTAGTGAGTGATGTGGCAGAGATGGAGTTGATACAGTTCAGCCTCATACTGTCAGTGAGGTGTTGTAGGCCAGTGGAACATACCCTGCACATGTGTGTGGCATGGGGGTGGTAGAGGCTATCTGTGATAGATCACGAACAGGAACTGCCTGTAGTTTCTTCCCAATTGATGTTCAATCTTCATTACATGGCCTTGCCTAATGATACCACGGGGCCAATAGGACAACAGTGGTGCAGCACCTGGGACTTGATTAATAAAAAGTGAGCACCACCTTTGTGTTATTTTTAGATGCAAAAACAATGCAAAATTATAAATCATAAGCCATGGCAGTGGCAGAACAGTATCCCATGTATAGACTGTGCAGGCTCCACTTCTTCCATTGGGATCCATCCCTGGGCAAATCATGATGACCACAGTTACCGATTGAGTCACCCCTCGTCACACATGTTCCATGCAGGCATTGCAACTATCACCCTGAGTTCTAACAGTGTTCAGTTCCAACATTACTTAAGTTCAATTTTTTTGCATCCCCTACCTTATGTGTGGGGCCCTTGCATACATCCTATTAGGCCATGATGTAATTGGGTGTGATGGGCTATTGAATAGCAAGTTGGCAACATGAATGTACAAAATATGTAGTGGTCCATGGATTGTGTCCTTCAGTTGTCACATACCAGTGATAAGGCTGTAAGTGATATGTGTGATGGTGGCAGTGTAATCTATTACATCAAATATGATGTTGCTACAATACTTGTCAGTCTAGTGTTTGTTACATGCTCCCTGAGGTTAGAGTCACATTCCTATGGTATATGTAATAGAGATTGAATAGACCAAGGCAGGATTGGTGGAAAAATGAGAACTGTTTATTTACATATTTTTTATGGTTATTTCTGTGGTTCTTTTGTATAAAAGTTGTCAACAATATGTTGTCTCTGGCGTACCCCAGCAGCTGTGTTGTGCTTTCCCCCTCCAAATCATCAGTACATCCTCCTCCTGAGGCACGTCAGCAACCTGGGTGTACAATGGCACGGTCATTCGCACACTTATGTTGTGCAAGATGACACATGTGAGGATTATTTTACACACAATAGGTGGGGCATAAAGAAGGCTGCCTCTTGGCAGGTCCAGGCACCTGAATCTGGATTTCAGGATGCCAAATGTCCTTTCCCCCACATTGCGTGTCTCATGGTGTCGCTCATTGTAGACACGCTCTGCTGTTGTATTAGGGTTTGCAAATGGGGTCATCACCCATGGCTGCATGCTGTAATGCTGATCTGCTGCAAAGGTAAGAGATGAAAGTTGACGTTAAAGCTTGCAAAAGGTTTTGTATGTAGCATGGCAGTTGTTAGTTGGAGTAGGGTTTGACTCAGACGTGTTTTTGGAATGATGTGAGTTCTGGCCTTGTGCTAAGTTTTACTAGCACTATGTTGTTGGACATGACAATCTTGGGTATTGGCTCATGGACCTGGGACATATAATTAGGATTCTTAATTGATGCTCAGTATGTGTGTTCCATGTGTTATGTAGTGTCTCTTTATAGCAGTGTGCTATTACTAGAGGGGACATGACACATCCTTGGACCACAATGGGGTCAGATGTAGAGACAACATGGTAGCCCTACAAAGCTTGGACATCCCAGCCATTTTGACATGTGGCGGTATAGATGCAGTGCAACACTACGCAGACAATTGTTTGTTGTCCCCTCTGCCTGCGCCAAATATGCAGCCATGCACCAACGCTGCCAACCTCGCAACAGGGTGCTTGGATGGCTACCCTGTGGGAGTGGATAAATCTGTGCAGGAAGGGACACCTTCCTATACATATACTATCTTCATGGGCAAAATGCTCTTTCTATGTGTGCCGCAGTATGCAGGACGCATGGGTGGCACATTCATATGAGGTCAAATCACAGTATATTTCCTTATTGCAACCTGCAAATGCCACCCCTTGTTTGATGTTGGCACTGTTTCAAGTTTTAGGAAACGCCTACATCTGGGGTAGCATCATCATGCTATGTGTCTTGCCATGATACACCAATGGCAACACACATTGCATGCCCCTTGCATGCAAAGCGCTGCAAGGGAGGGGGCTGCGAGGGAGGGGGCCCTATTTACAAGGTGGCATCAAGTCACAAAAGAGTGGTCATCCACCAACTTGTAAATACAGTGCAGGGCATGGCAATGGCACTAGGGCCTCCTAGTGATCTTGAGTGGCAGCTGATGTTTATGTCAGCCATCAGGTGTACAAGGGTGTGTATCCCAATATTTCAGGATGATCAACATTACTACCAGTATTTCTCCTATCTTCCAGTACACGAATCAGCATTTATACTGCCATGCACAGTGCAGGCTATGGGATGGGGCACAGCTACTTTACAAATGTGTTCCTTAACATGTAAGGTCAGTGATGTCCTCTAGTCTTCTACAGGGTCCCACTATGGCATCCATGATCTTTACTGTTTGACAGTGACTCTTCCCCATGTTGGGCCATTTATTGTCTACGGTACATGCAAGATGGTGTTGGGGGTCATTAAGTGGTACATGTGAGGTGGCACTACAGTAGGGGTGATGCCACTTCTCACAAATCTGCCACAAGGTATATAATGGCAGTTAATTTGGTATTTCTATTTGTGTGACCCAATGAATCAAGTAGATGTATATGCACACTACAAATAAGTCAGGTATATGTAGATGAGATGTAGTTGATATTGGCATCATTTGTCTGGCATTTGATGTATGTTCTGCCAGAGACTTGCACAGTAAGAGTTAAGTGGGGCTATGCCTATGTGTGACTTTCTTTATATGACCATGGTGTATGCCATTGACATTACTGTGCTATTCTTTGTTTGGTGTAATGCGTGTGAGTGACGTGTATTTAGTAGTCAACCTGTCGGCACTTGTAGTGGTTTGAGGACATCTTCCATTAGCAAACAGTACATAGCTCCACCTATCCTTCATGTGGTTTGTCTGCCAAGTTATGGGTGTGTTAGGTACATGTGGGCGTATGTGTTTGTGCTGTGCACTGATTGTGCTGTACTACAGCATGGTGCATATGTATTATTACCTGCACATCTGTGTTACCCTGGCCATGTGTCTTTGGAGTGATGTATGTCTTGTGTGGCCTACAGGGCTGGTGTGTTGTGTGTAGATTGCTAGGGTTGTTGGCTTACCCACAAGTAGGCCATTGCCATATTGGCCATGCGGGAAGTGTTTGTTGATCCTGCTGTGCCTGAACATGTAGGCATCATGGACACTACCAGGATACTTGGCTAAAATGTTCCTAAATAGCCCACAGTGGTCCACTATGGCCTGCACATTTATGGAATGTGTATCTGTTCTGTTGCTGCAGGTGGTACAAGTCGGACATGGATGCAGTCTATTGCACCCAGCACATGCGGAAACCCATCATTTTGGTAAAAGCCTTGTTTTATCTCCTGCTGCATTTTGCTGGGTGTTCGGGAAGCAGATGTGGCAGGGTGTCAGGGAGATGATTGCGACTAATACCTTCAGCAGGCAGGCCAAGAAAGACGGCTGTGACATACCAGCAACCAGTGCACCCGTTGTCTGGAATGAGACACTTGCCAGCATATGCAGGACAGCTAGCAGCTTTGTGACAGGTGGTATGTTATGTGGTGTCTGCAGCCTGGCTGTGATCTGTGGCTCAATGTGGTGCAGCAGGCATAGCATGGCTTGCCGGTTGAGACGGAAAGTCCTGATGCGGTCTTGTTCCCTGAGGCCAAGGAGGGTTGTCCTGTTCCAAAATATCCTCTCCTGCCTTCTCCATTGCCTTTGTGGGTGCCATGGTGGTGGTTGCTGCGGTAGTGGTGGAGGGTGCTGTTGTGGTTGCTGTCCTCTGCGCCATGTCCCAAGCTGGAGCAGTAACACTTCCATCTTGTCCTGTGGGTTGTCAATGTTGCTTCTGTGAGTTTGCCTCAAGTATTGGGTTGTGGGCCTCATTTTAACACCTGGTCTAAAGCAGGTGTTAAAATTTTATGCTAATCAGGGGCTTCGTCATTTTTTCGCTCTGCTTTTTAGGTGTGCATCGTTTTTACATTTGTGTCTAAATATAGTGCTATGGGGTTAGCATAATTCTTTGGACGGGAACGCCTACCTTGCATATCATTGTCGCAATCGGGCGCAAGGTGTTTTGGTGCATCCAAAAGGTGACGCTAACTCCTATCTTTTGTTGCTAAATGGGTCTAGCGCCAAAATATAAATATGGAGTTAAGTTTGAGCTGAATTTGCATCAATAAAAATGACACTAATTCAGCTCCAGCAGAGTATAAATATGCCCCTTCTTTCTTTATTTAGTAAAGGGTAGAGGCTGCCCAGAATGGGCAATGCCAGCACCCTCCCCAAGGAAATAGGAACTGTCTTTCTGCATCCCAGGGGTGGGGGGGGCAGAAAGCCCCTAGACACAAGGGATGTTTTTTTTAATAAACAAGGGGAGGAATCTGCCCAGAATGGGAAGGGTATAGCCCCCACCCCCAAAAGTAGGCATAGCCTTTCTGCTCCCCAGGGGGACAGAAAACCCACTAGGCACCAGGGATTTGTTTTTAGAAAGGTCTAGGGGTGTGGCTACCCAGAATGGGCATACCAATTTCCCAACTCCCTGAAATTAAGTACAATCTTTCTGCCCCACCTGGGGGCAGATTGGGGTTAATACCCCTTATTTGCACCTTAGAGGGACAGAGAGCCCAGTAGACACCAGGGATTTATTTTAATAAAAGAGGGGTGAGGGTTGTCCACCATGAGCAGATGGAGGCAATTACCCCTGATCAGGCCCCGAGGGGGCAGACAGCCCACTAGACACCAGAGAATAAAAAAAATAATGGGGTGCACATGGTTATGTCCCCAACCAACTGAAGGGGACAACAGTCTTTCTGCCCCCCTTCCCCCTCACAGTCTAAAGCATCTCCTCCTAACCTCCAAATGGTATGCAAGGGGATATTTGGCTGTTTTGGGTATTAACTTTATATATGGGCCAAGAGAGCTTGGCAATTCCAGAATCGTCCTACTTGCAATGGTGAGTAGCTGCATTTTTTGGACTTGGTTATTCTGCCACCTGGATAAACCTACCAGACTCAAACACATCTGAAAACTAAACATCTGGGGGAATCCAGGGTGGTGTTCTTCATGTGCACTTTTAAATTGTGCGTTTTCCCTACAATTCTGTGATGGAAACTTGCATAAACTGCAGGAATCCACAAAATTCCTACCACCTAGCATTGCCCCATCGGTACTGATAAAAAATTGGCCCCACTTGCGTGGATGCCCAAAGAATAGTCAGCCTGGAACGCATATACAAACCTTCCCTTTTTTACACACTTTGCCTCCTTCTGAATTTCTACACTTTTTTTGCCCTTCCCTGTCTCAAGCATTTGGTCCACCTACCCAAGTACGATATCATTTTTATCAGGAGACCGACGAGGAAATTTGTGGCTCCGATCAGATTTCACAACTTTCCATCACAGTAATGTGTGGAAAATGTGTTTTTTGAGGTTTGCAAAGGATTCTGGGGAACGGAACCTGGTGAGAGCCACACAAGTCACCCCGTCCTGGATTCCCCTAGGTGTCTAGGTTTGACAAATGTACAGGTTTGCTAGGTTTTCCTTAGTACTGGCTGAGCTAGAGCCCCAAACTCACAGCTAGGTCAGTTTTCTGTGGAGAAATTTGATGTGTTCATGCTGCATTTTGGGCCATTTCCTGTAGGGGGCACTAGGCTTACCCACACAAGTGAGGTACCATTTTTATCAGGAGTCTCAGGAAAACACAGAATAGTAGAACAAGTGTTATTACTAATTGTCTTTTTCAGCATTTACGCCTTCCAAATTTAAGACAGTGTGCAAGAAAGAAGTCATTTTGAGAAATGCCCTCTAATTCACATGCTAATATGTGTGTCCCCAATTCAGAAATGTGCAAATACCCACTGCTTCTAAACTCCATATCTAGAGGCCACTGTAGATATACCTATGTTTTGTTGTTACCTATTTTCCAATTTTTATATTTTATGACTTAATCATTGTATACCCGGTAAACAATGAAACACCATTGCAAGGTGCAGCACAGTTATTGGCTCTGGGAACATAGGATTTTGGTGAACCTACAAGCCCTACATATCCCCGCAACCAAAAAGGTTCAGCAAACGTAACAGTAAAATGCCTTAAAACGTCTACCATAGTTAGAAGAAGTTACAGATGAAAATGTAGACACAAATAGCTGTTTTTTTCAACTCTATTTCAATCTTTTATTATTTCAATTGTTACTTTCTACAGAAAAACCTTGAAGGATCTACACAAATGATCCCTTGCTGAATTCAGAATTCTGTCTACTCTTTAGAAAAAATGGTTTTCTAATAAAGTCTGCCTGTTCCTGACAGCTGGGAAGATGGTGATTTAAGCACTGCAAAACCTTTGTCGATGCCATTAGCAGGGAAAAATATATATGCTTTCTTCTGCAGCACTTTTTTACCACTTTTCACCAAAAAACAAAAATGTAGCTGTATTTATGCTAATTTCTCGGTCCCCTCCAGGGGAATCCATAAACCCAGGGTACTGTGAGAAAGTCTAGGAAGTTGGAAAAAAGAACACAAATTTGCTGTGAATACATTTTGGGGACAAAACATTATGGGGGCCTAAGTGTAAACTACACCAAATAGCCCAAAAAAACGCTGAGCACGTGGAGAAGGCCTTGCAGCAAAAAGGTTAATAAGGTACTATTAGTTATTACGTTCATTTAGAAAATCATGTGACCTGGACAAGACAGTAAAAGGGATAACTGAATCTCTGAACAGTTTTTAAAATGTTTAAATTCCCTTAGGTATCCATCACATGCAAAATAAATATTTTTACCTTTCTTCTTAGTCAGTTTGTTGTACCAAATAAGAGTATTTAAAAAATTTTAACATGCAGATAGATTAGAGACTTGGGCCCTCATTCCAACCCTGGCGGTCCACGGAAGCACCGCCAACAGGCTGGCGGTGCTTCTTGTGGTATTCCGACCACAGCTTACAGCCGCAGTCGCCCAGCCGGGTCTGGCGGTTACCCGCCGGATTAGCCCCGGCTGGGAGAATCCTCCATGGTGGCGCTGCAAGCAGCGCCGCCATGGGGATTCCGACCCCCTTCCCGCCAGCCTGTTTCTGGCGGTTTTCACCGCCAGAAACAGGATGGCGGGAACGGGTGTCGTGGGGCCCCTGGGGGCCCCTGCACTGCCCATGCCACTGGCATGGGCAGTGCAGGGGCCCCTAACAGGGCCCAAGCATGATTTTCACTGTCTGCATAGCAGACAGTGAAAATCGCGACGGGTGCAACTGCACCCGTCGCACCCCTGCAACACCGCCGGCTCCATTCGGAGCCGTCTTCTGTGTTGCAGGGCCTTGCCCGCTGGGCTGGCGGGCGCTCCCTTGGCGGGCGCCCGCCGTCCCAGCGGGAAAGTCTGAATGGCCCCCGCGGTCTTTTGACCGCGGAGCGGTCATTTGGCGGCGTAAGTCTGGCGGGCGGCAACCGCCGCCCGCCAAACTTAGAATGACCCCCTTAATGCTTGATTATGATCTTGGTGGATGAAATACTCTGTCACAAACATGACGGGTATTCGTTTGCCATATTACGATATCCAGGGGATATGTTGGAATTGTAATATGGCAAACCGGCTATCCGTCATGTTGTGACAAGCAACCCCGTCTGCCAAGATTGTAATCAGACCCTAAATATGTTTTCCACAAAGTACAGAAGTGAATAACCATTGCAGGAGGATTCTGTAAAATGTGATCAGCCACCTAAAGCTAGAGGGGAATTAGTTTGTCCTCATTTAAGGATAACATTTTGTTTAAAACTGTTAGGATGAGAAAGTTCCCTGTATTGTAATCAGAGGTGTACCCATGCCCTTAGTACCTGACTTTATATGTATCAGATATGCAGATTTTATTTTGCCCTGGCATCATGTAAACTCGCATGCCTGCAGTGGCCTAGTCCCATCTTTGATTATACAAGTTCTAGGAATTGTCCTATGACCTCATGGCTGCCAGAATACTACGGTCCCTGCCCTAGATTTAGCACAACAATTGGTGGTGGCATTTTGCTGTGGCTCATGATCTTGTTGTTGACAAGACTTTTCAGGGAGAATGGGTTGTACTGGCCCCTCTTATGTAAAGTTCTGCTGCTATGTGAAAGTCAAAGCATTGCTCTGATATCCTTTGTGCATTTCGAGTGCAGGTGCATGTATATCATGTTTGGATTGTATGTGTAGTAGCATAAAATAGAGTGTGTATGAATATCACTACTGAAGCCTGTGGGATCTATTGTGCATCCACTGGTTTAGTATAGCACAAGATGGAGGAAGAGAAGAGCTTCTTCAAGAACCGGAAGGGTATCACTTCCATTCCTGTGGCTGGAGGGTGGACACCCTGACATTGAAGCAGGGAGGATTAGAAATTCTTTAACTTTTTGTTTTACAAAAGGCTTCTGAATAAGTGCTTCCTGAGAACCCCCATTTGGTTAATCTTATAGGAGCGGTGAAGGACTCTAATTGTTGTTGCGTAAAGTGAGGACGTTTCCAGGTCAGGCATTTCCTTTTGTCAGTACCACATTACTGTTGCAAAGAGGTTAACGGCAGCCACGTGCAGAAATCTCACTCTTCCTAGTTCCCATTTTGTGGGTACTCCAGTTTAGAGACAGCCCCAGTGCTACTTGTTGTGAAAAGCATCACTTTACAAAGGGCTATGTCTGCAGAACAGCCTGAGAAGCACACTTAATAGGTACTTCCCCCAAGCTGGTTCTGAAGTTTGAAACACTGAGTCTACATATCAATCCCTAAAATGTGCATTAAAATGGGAAACAAATAATCCCAGTTTCTCCTGTTTCCGAGGAAGACAATGCTACCCAGTGTACATGAAGGACTGCTAAATGATTAGCACTGGTGTCTGCTAGTCAGCCAGTCTCCCAGAGGTGATGGGGCATCACCTGAAATCAGCACTTTCTGCAGAGGGTCTGTCTAATGCCTAGAAACCCATCTACCTGCTCTTCCTCCAGGAGGAGAAGCCCATCATGTTCATGGCCTGAGAAACCCACAGAGAAAACAGACTTCCTGAGCTAGTGAAGCCAGGAGTGACCTGGGCTGTTGTGGATCTTCCGGTCTCACTCCATGGTTCTCAGTGAGTACTGTAAAAGACTATATACACATCCATATATATGTCTGGAAGTGGGCTGCATCTACCTTGTCATGTGTACTGGCCTCGGTTGGACTGCAACTGCCTGTAAATTGTATCAGCCCAGTGATGGGAGCCATCTGTCTTGTTGTGGGTGTGTCGTCCATGACAAGGCTGCATATCTGCTGTGCTGTGTGTATTGAGCCAAGCCAGGCTGCAACTGCCAAACTGTGTGCACTAACCTGGGTGACAACTGCCTTGTCATGCATCTTTGTTGTACTAGAGATGGACTTCTACTGGTGATCATTCACGTAACCCAGCAGCAGAGCCCACCTAGTGGCATACAGCAGTCCAGTGCAGCTGCGGTCAATGAAGATGTGAGTTGCACCTATCATTCCCAGCAGCCATTGCTGAGACCACACACAATTACCTCAGAACCCACCTTCAGTTGGACATAGCTACTGCAACTGTGCTAGCTTGAGAAAAAGGATGAAAGGTGTTTTTTTCGCCCCACTACAACTGTGAAATATAATTAACAAGAATGAACAGTGAACTCATTTCACATTCAGCTTTTAGGGAAACATATCCTGCAGTTCAGCCTTATTCATGCATTTACCATCATTTGCTGAGGCACATTCTAGATAGGGTCACTAGGATCTTAGAGAGCACCTGAATGGGGTGCTGATAAATAGTGTCCACAGGGAGTCATGATCAAAGGTACCACTCTGTACTCTTTTGTGGAGTGAAGCATATTGCTGTGTAAATGGAAGTATGTTCCTTTTTCAAAAAGGCAAACTCTGGGTTGGTCTTTAAAGTTATTTTTGGTGTTGGTCGATTATTATGTTCTGAATTAGTGCCCTCTAACCTACCTCCCGGGAAAGGCTGTAACTGCTTACCTTTGCTGCTGTAAGAGTGAAGCATGGAAAGTGTTGTGGTTGGCCCAGCTTGCAGAGCCGTGCGAAGAAAGTCCACTTGACAATAGTGGCAAATGAATTAAGCTACCACAACCGGCTCTCAGTAGCCCCTGTCTGCCCTGTACCCCATCCCCCGCCCCTGCTGGGTCTGATGGACACTATAATTTAATTAAATATTTACAGAATAAGCCACTCTATGAACCAAGATCCAGAACATTTATGTTTAAGTGTCATGGAGGAAGCTGTGTTTAGTAACACGGTGAAAGTTAGAAATTGAAGACTAGAGTGGCTACACAAGTTATGGTTACAGTCCTGTGCCCAGGCTTTGGAGCATTTATGTCCTTTTATCTACAAATAAATATGGGCGCTGTATTTATTGTGTGCAATGTATGTATTACATTTACCTCAGCATTGTACCTCACACCACCAGTTAACAGAAGTTGTGTACTGCTCAACAAAACTAGTCCCAGAAACTCAAATTCTAAAGACGAAATTATTGGCTGTAAGCCACTTTGCAGTGGCATCTAATTGTTGAGGTCCTAGGACAATATGCAATACATGTTAGAAGGTTGCTTGGCTGTTTCTGAGTTAACTCGGGCTCAGAGAGCTGACAAATTTGCTGCACCCTGTATGGAAAAATTGTGTCAATGATGACTGGTCTCTAGTGTGGCATTAGGGCCTTTGTGCCTGTCTGGCTAAATAAACACAACATACCAGGCATCCGTGAGCTCTTTAAGAGACTGTTTCCACGTGAGCAGATAAGAGATGTTTCCACGTGAGTAGTTGCAACCTCATCTTAGCAAAAGCCTTGGATGGACCGATTTTGCTTTCAGAGGTATTTGCTTTGTCAA
This sequence comes from Pleurodeles waltl, assembly GCF_031143425.1. NCBI lineage: Eukaryota > Metazoa > Chordata > Amphibia > Caudata > Salamandridae > Pleurodeles > Pleurodeles waltl. The sequence goes on from NC_090440.1 coordinate 1,516,071,692, forward strand.
AATAATGTGTTTTCAAATGAGTCATCTGGTAGGACCAGCTTCAGACCCTGTGGTTGGTGATCACTCACAGATTCTGTGATTGAAAGTAGCACAACCTGGTTCACCCATGAAATGGGAGGTGCAGGGTGAACCCTTGGTCACACCACCATGGCTGTTAGTGTGGCATTAGGGACACATCCAGTCCAAACGACGCTGAAGTCATGCTAGGACACTCCAATGTCCTGTGCTGTGTTGTAGAGCACTTGTTAGAATTGGACGATAATAGACGAAGTGCTAAATCTTTCTTTGAAAGGTCCTCCTCCTACGAGGAATGTGCCATAATTTTGACCTCATATGGATTATTATGGCAGTGGTAATTCAAACTAGTACATTGTCCAAAGGGAGAAAAATCTACAATGGACCCTATAGCACATCCGCAAAAAACGTGAAGACGTTACATCGATACTTATGTCCTTGTGTGTTGTTTATAAATGTATATTTGTCATTTTCATGTCTCCGATCCAAGAGAAAGAGGGTCTCGGTTTTCTAGGACAGTGGTTCCCAACCTTTTGATTTCTGTGGATCCCCACTTTAACATTAATGGAACCCAGGGACCCCCAATGAATCATCATGAGAATCCGGAGACCCCCGCCTGAGTCATTACTGGAAGCTGGGGACCTAATTTGTCAATATTTTTTAATTTTCTAAGCTCTCGCGGACCCCCTGAGAAGGCTTCACGGACCCCCAGGGGTCCCCGGACCACAGGTCGGAGACCACTGCTGTAGGAGATAGTTTCTCTTTAGAGATTTTAGCGACTATGTGTTGCATAACAGAGGATCCCGTTTAGAAGATGGAGCACTGAGCAGGTCCTGATTAGGTTTTGTTCCAAGAACATTGGAGTCTGTGCTTTGCGATCTAGCAGAGAATGCTCTAACAGAAGATGTGCTATGTCCACTACAAACTGAAGGATGTTTTATTACTGTCTCTAAATGAGGTCCTCTTTCTATAGATTGGCCTCCTTCTGTTTTTTTTTTTTTTTTTTTTTACGGTGCAAATTTTTCACTTTTACAATTTCACGGTTCTTTTTCATTTGCTAAACTGAAGTAGAATTAACTTTTTACTCCGCTTAGTGGTCGGGATATCTTATACGTTTTTGAAAATGAATAAAAAGAACTAACTATGGAAAGAATTTTTCACATTAACTGCACATGAACGATTGCACACTTGGGTCCTTCTGTGTCTATGTGCTAAATGAGTGGTTAACCCTTAAAACACTCTTTCAATGAAGTTCTGACGCTGGGAGCATGTTTTACAAATTATGAAGGGCATGTCAGTGAAATGATACAGGTACTTTAGCACAGATTCATCCACTAACTGAAACTCATCTGTATACAATTAGGTTCACAATTCAATTTAAAATAGCTTCGACATACATTTTTTCATTTGTTTCAAATACTAGAGGTTTTGTAGCGCAGTATGAAACAGAATGTTTTTCTCTATGATCTGAACTATTTCGCAATACTTATTAGCAAACAGTCTTTAAAATATACCTAGAGTGGACTTTGACTCCACTCAAAGGAGTATTTTCCTTTGACGTCATGCACTATGTCTCCTATGCAGTGTTTGGGTTGCAATGCACGAGGGGATATTTGCTTTCTATAGTACTCTTAGTAAACACATATTTTTTATCTAATATTTTCATTGTGTACAGAACGTGATTGCTATTTTTTCACTGCAGAAGGCTTCCTTTGTAATGGGAGAAAGACATTGGTTTACTAATACTTGAACAAGCTTAAAGGGTTCAAATATATTTTAATAAATATGAGGGACATTAGTAACACGTGTCAAAGAGCAGAACACAGGCACTGGCCCATGACTTCAGACTATATAGTCGAGGATCAAATCAATTAAAAAAATTAAACATATCACGGTAGATGATGAGTGGTTATGATGTTGACCAAAGCAGCAGAGCAGTCTTAGTGTTTTTTTCATGAGACAAGTGACAACCGCCTTTGCACAGGAGTACTACCGTTACATCGTGTTCAATGGCTCCACCACGTAAGATATTATAAGCGGAACTCGGAAGCGGCTAGTCTCTTTGCCTTCGGTAAAGGAGGAGTTTTACTTTGTGCATGTGTCTGGGGGTGCTCCATTACACTTTGAAAGTAATTATAAATCTTCCAAAATAAGCAAAAGAAAATGGCCTGTTTCAGCTACATTACGACAGGGAGACAGTAGAATTAATGGCATGTTGAAGATTTTTGTTTTACTAAAATCAAAGGAGGGAACGATAGTTGCCACAACATAATAATATTTATATCAGAATAAAAGTGAATATGATAATACTGTTGCCTATCTTATCCTGAAGAAAGAGTGCATCTTCTTTATTTACTAAATTGATGATTTTTAATAGCAGCTATTTGCTGAATCATGTTTACTTTGTAGTTTGAACATATGCATGCCAGTGTCAATCTGAAGCACAAGTCCAGTGAATGTTAGCCACTCGTTATTAAACCAATCAGTCAATCAGAAATTTGTAAAGCGCACTACTCACCGTGAGGGTATCAAGGCAATGAGGTGGTGGGGGGTGCTGCTACTGCACGAACAGCCAGGTTTTGAGAAGTTTTGTGAAGTTAAGGAGGTCTTTGGTCTGACGCGGGTAGATGAGAAGAGTGTTCCACGTCTTGACAGCGAGGTGCAAGAATGATCATCCGCCGGTTGTAGTTCTAAGGACACGTGGGATGGTTGTGAGGGTGAGGTGGGTGGAGCAGAGATGCCGGGACGAGGTGTAGAAGGAGAGCTATCTGTTGAGGTATTCTGGTCCGGTGTTGTGCAGTGCTTTTGAGCGTGGGTGAGGAGTTTGAAACTGATTCTCTTGTTGACTGGAAGCCAGTGCAGGTCTCTCAGGTGGCCTGTGATGTGGCAGTGGTGGGGGATGCCCAGGATGAGGTGTGCAGAGGCGTTCTGGATGTGTTGCAGCTTCTTCTGGAGTTTGGCCATGGTTCCTGTATAGATGACTTTGCCGTAGGCCACTTTGCTGCTTACGAGGGCTTTGGTGACTGTTCTTCTGCTTTCGGTGGGGATCCATTTGTAGATTGGTAGATTAAAGTGTTGCAATAGTGTTGTATGGCAACTGTATAAACATAATAATGATGGCAACTACATAAATATATAATAATAATAATACATGGAAGCTGCTGTCTTGGAAGTTTCAGGGTGATCAGTCAAGTCAGGGGCAAGAAGAATGGGGGGGTCCCAAAATGCTTTTTCCCAATGCAATTTCCATAGGGATTTCTAGACACAACGATAGCCTAAACCACTGGACGGAATTACACCACATTTGGCAGACAGCTAGCTCTTGTAATTTGCTATAAATCTGTTCAGTAGTTTTTAAATAATTAAAGAAAATAGAAATTTGTTTATCTATGTGGAGCTTAAGCAGAGATCTCATGGTGAGATCTGATTGGCTGCCAACATTTCCAGGATGTACTGGAAGCCATCTTCCGACCAATATACATGATACCACCTTCTAAATGATCTACAAAGCTGTAAATGAGAACTAAAGCTTAAATGTAGGGAAAAATGCACTTTAAGGAAAATATATATATATATATATGGTCAGTCATTCAAAAGATCTTTATTCGGCAGTTGGAGAGTGGGAACTTTGACGTAGCCCCAAACACCTGCCCCGTATAGGGCTGCTGAAACACACTTAGAATTATAGAGCGTTACAATCTGAGAAGAAGGTCAATGGCCCAGTTTACGAGTAAAACGGAAAATCACTTCAATATTCCTTGCCATTTGCTGGGTCTTAAAATTAAGGTGAGTATTCCATAACATGGAGGAGCTCACATGCATACCTAAATAACAAAAAATCTTCACCTTATTAATAATGTTGCCCCCCATAGTAAATTGTTTAGACCTAGTATTTCGAGGGCCACATGTCATAACAAATGTCTTAGAATAATTAACTTTCAGATCAAGGTCCAGCATAAAATTTTAAAAAAGGTCCAACAGGCCTTGTAAGCCGTTTGCAGTGCGAGCAATTAATACAGCATCGTCTGCATATCATAAAACTGGAAGCAATCTGTGGCCCATCTTCGGTACATCCTTCCCATATTTTATCAAAAAATTGTAAAGCCCATTTATATATATCAAAAAAAGAAAAGGGGCTAAAATACACCCCTGACTTACTTCCCTGATTGAGGAAATGGGGGAGGTTCTATCACCAGAAGGGCCAAACTGAACTGACACCTTTCAATCCGTGTTTAGACGCTTTATGAGCTCCAATATGGTCACATCACACCCCAGGGATCCCATAATTTGCCATAACTTCTCCCTATTTACTGAGTCAAAAGCGCTAGATAAATCAATAAATGCCATATGTATGGATTCCTTTTTGACAGTTACGTATTTAATAAGAATGAGGTGCAGGTTTAGTACTTGCTTAACTGTGCGTAAACCAGGTCTAAAACCAAATTGAATTGGGGATAAAATCTGTGCCTCAGTCGCCCAAACCTCCAGGCGAGATAAAATCACACTACCCAGAATCTTGGCTGTAAAGTCAATAAGAGATATTGGTCTATAACAAGAAGGATCCTGTCTATTGCCCTTTTTAAATATAGGAATAATAATAGCCAATTTCCATGAGGAGGGTATATTACTTTTAACAACACTTCTTAGCACATTTGTGACTAAGGGGCCCCAAAGATCAAGCATAGATTTAAAGATATGTACAGGAACACCATCAGGGCCAGGAGCCTTCCCTTGCCTTGATCGATTAATGGCTCCAAGGACCTCATGAAGATCAAATGAAATATCTAGGATATTTGTATTAGAGTCTATATTAGTCTGTTTAATATTATTATCCTCCTTAATCAAAATATCATTTTCATTATTATCTGAGTAAAATACTTTCCTAAAATGATTCATCCATACATCCTCTGCAATAAGACAATCATCAGCCTTGATGTTACTATCCGGGAAATATGAGTGATTTACCACCTTCCAAAATTTTGAAATGTCCTTCGTATAAGAGGCAGCCAGTAGCTCTTCCCATGCCTTAGTCCCTATTTCTAATTTCCTTTTTTCCAAAGTAGCCTTATACTCAGCCCTAGCTAATTTAATTAAATGACAAGAAGGAGGAACTATTTTAAAGGCATCTTTAAATTTTTTATGGGCAGTTGAACACGCAGAATCAAACCATCTATGGGCGACCAGACCCAAGGAAGGCCTGTCCGCCACCAAAGCATGCAAAATAAAATTACTTAAAAGTTCAAATTCTTGGACTATATGATTATGGACTAGCTGCTGGGACAGAAAAATATTAATAGAATCTAGCCTAGATCTTATAATTTCCTGATTAAATGTTTATTATATAATAAAAAAAATCATAAAATAAGGTGAGGACCCGATTAAAGACACATTCAATAGTGGAAGTTGTAAAGATACAAGAGCTAAAAGACCTCCTCGTGCCCTTCCCTTAGAAGAGGTTAATGCCGGTCAGTAAAAAGATGTGTACCCATCCAAGAGAAACGTATCTTTTGACCAAGTCTCCTGTAAACAGATTATGTCAAAAGATGTTATAAAACTCGTCCAATCCAGGTTATTTATTTTAGACCGAAGCCCCGCAATGTTCCAACTGATCAATCCTATGGGTTTGGGTCCTAAACATAATACCGATTTATCGTCAGTTTTAAAAGGGGTAGTATCAACTGGGATCTCACTTTCTTCCTGTATAAAGTTATCATGGTCATCATCAGTCATTAATCTCGCCAAATGTTTGGATCCTGGGCTTACGGTAACCGCGAGTCAATCATTCTCATCAAGGGAATTAAGAGCCAGGAAGCGATTACTAGTAGGAACATTTACTTTAAAATGTGGCCTGACTAAGGCCAAACTGTGATTACTAGGGTCAACAGTAGAACATTGTGGTAAAAGAAAAGGATCATAAAAATGGCACAATGAATGTATATGAATCCCATTTTCTGACCTATTACAACAATCGGAGTTAGCCAATAGGTAGTCAACAGAACAGGGATTAGCAAAATTGAGTACAACACAGTCTCCATCATCTGCTTTTCTTAGGTACCCAACCCACTTCACCCTACGCACCATAAGAATCTTATTGTTTGGATAAAAGTTAGATTTAAATTAAGATTTCAGCCAGTGAGCAGACTTCCTAATTAAGGCTTGTGTATCTTCTTTTTTGTTGCTATCAAAAGGAGGCACATTTGTTAACACCAAAACTTACGGAATACAGTCAGGAGGTAAATGCAATAATTCTGCATGATTTATAGATTTGTTAAATAAAGAAAAGTTTGGCCCAAGGGAATAAACTTCCTTAAACTTTTCTTGAGGGAAATCATTCACAATATTAACTTGACCAATTGTGTCCAAGGAATTGGCCGAGGGTATACCAGTTCCTTGAGATGACAATATAGGTGATAAATTATCTTTTTTTACCACTTCCTGGCTATAAACATTTCCCACACTTGACAATCCTAAATTAACTGACCTCTAAAATTACACAAAAGGATTTAAGTATGGAATCTATTGAACCAGTGAGATCACACAGGAACATCCTTGTCCGTAGAGTATTCATTGGTAGAAACCAAAACAACTGATTCGTTGACACTTATTGCTGGTGGAGTATAAGTTCTCTTTTAAGGGCCCAAGACCTTTTTATATTCTTGGAACTTTTACCCGCTCTCCTCTTCTTCAATGGGGAGAATCTACCTGAGAGCATTCCAAGGAGGAATTAACACTTAAAACAGGGGTTTTAGTTAAATCTTGTGGGGGCATATCACAGTGAACAGACTGTGTAATATTAGTAGACGAAACCAGCGGAAATTATCCAACCTTTGGATTAGTAATTATATGAACAGTAGGCTCCAGTGGAGGTTGTGGAACAGATTTTTGGACAGCCCCAATCCTTTCTTCTACTTGCTCCAATTCAGATTCAAAAGCCCCAATTACAGAGGATAAATAGCTGGTAATGGAAGGTTGGACTGAAGAACCCAGCCCACCTTCCCCCTTTTGAAGACTGTTCTTTCTTTTCCCCATATTGTATAATATTCACACACACCACCTAGAAAAGGAAAGACAACAACAGTACCTTCTGTCCTCAATGTATTCACCTCAGGCCTGAGTTCTCTTTAATGGTTTATGATATGACCAAAGACGAGGGGTAGCCCAGCCCGACCTCAAACGGGCTCGTATGGGCACAAATCTAGCCCTCCCTGGCCCTCACCGCAGGGCAACGCAGCGCGTTAATAAGCGTAATATTAGATTCCTTCCCGGGCGGGACAATGAATCCTAGGACAAAAAGCCCCCCTAATAGAGAACAGATGCCTTTAATCGAAATTCCTGGTGAACACACGATCTTTGGGCCCAATATAGCAGTGAAGATGTCGGGGTTGGCCCAGCACAGCCTCTTTCAGTCAATAACAGGCGAAGGAACGGCCTGCCCTTGGCGCCGCCCGCACGTGTCCCGCGAAGCGGGAGCGCAAACAAAGTTTGTAGGGGCTCTGGTCCCACCCCCACCCCCACCGCCAACTGAGAATCCAGCGTTTCCCGCGAAGAGGGAGCGCAAACAAAGTTTATAGGGGCTCTGGTCCGGCCCCCACCGCCAGCCAAGAATCCAGCGTTTATATATATATATTCCAGCACTCACTTCTTTCTCTTCTCCTGAAGATAAGTACATCGACTCCTAGTTGTAGTAGTTTCAAGCACTTTAATTAAACATGGAGATATGCTGCAGGATAGCTCACTAACCCAATGGGTTTCTGCTCTATCGAGCCTTGATCACGGGGAAGTCTCTCTGTATTTAGTAATGACCATGTGTTTTAAAGACGCCGGTCAAAATCTCCTTCAGAGTGCGCAATTAAAACAAGTAAAACATTTTCAGGTGTCCCAACATAGCGTGATTCATAGTGCAATTCAGTGCAACAACTAGAGAGCTAACAATCTTACGTATGACAAAAGTGTGGCACACTTGAAGCCATCTTGATTGAATCAAACTGGTAAAAATTTTTTTTTTTTTTTAGAATAGAATAAAATAGAAGGGATCTTTTTGTCAAATATATTATGGTTAGTGCTGTGGAAAGAAACAATAGGACGCATTTTAATATCTTCCTCTTCTATTTCATTGAAACATTCTGCCATACAGACTGGAACATGCACTTTCAACATCAGCAGTAGACTGCTAGTTACCTTCCTGGTGATCATCAGCTTTACTCCGGTGTTCTAATGAGCAACTAGAGTTCTAACAGAGAAAAACATCCCATATTTAGCACAAATATCACCCAAATGTAGCCCAAAGATATATAGCCTGATGACAGAAGTGTGCAAAATACTTATTTTTTGTTTTTTGCAGTTTTGTATAGGCAGACTTCATCTGAAGGTATTGGAGTGCTTTATATGAGCATCAGTTACATTACACATTGACTTTGGTTTTAGGCATGGGGAGATTAAACTGGTTTGCTCTCAATCACAGGATGTCGAGCTGACATTGAAACTCAAACCTGGTTCCTCAGTTGCAGTTCTGGCCATAAGGCCACATCCTCTCCCCTAAGTGTAACAAATAATCAAGTGATCAACTGGATAAAAATATATAAAGATTGCAAATGTTATAAAGTACTTTGACGCCATTTAACAGCTCAGAAAATATGTCCTCATTTTACATTTTTAGTGCACTAACCTTAATTTCTGTGGGAATAAGACCCTCTCATTTTTAGCATTTTATTAAGGAAATGCTTTAGGTATTACAGTTTTTATTACATCAAGATGACGGCCTGACACACTTTTGTATAGAATGTTAGCAATCTAGTTGTTTGTTGGAATACTGTGGGGAGCTAGAGGTCAGGGGCAAGGAGGTGGCTGCAGAGGTAACAGGATGAGCACACTTGTTAGGTTGGAGGGGCAATGGCAGCACAACGGACCTTGAAGGGCAGGGGCGAGGGAGACACGGTCAACAAATTCAGGGCAGGCAAGAAAGGCTGTGTCAATATATCAGACCATTGAGGGCACTAGAAAGAGGCAGTGGCAGTGCTACCATACATGCCAGAAGACCCAATTTAGGCAGGGGACTCTTGATGTTTTTAAGCACAAAAGGGATTTATTTGATCTGTCTCCTGCCTAAAATCTCCTTTTTTCAGTGTAAGTCAATGGAAAAAATACATTCCTCAGGTGTTTTTTTTTTCCAAATCTCCTTTACCAAGTTCAAAATGTTGGAATGTATGATACATTGGATCATGGAGGGCAGTGTAATAGGGTAGAGACATGGACTCGGATAACCGAGGGTAGGCGGGAGATGAACAAGGACACCAAACTGACCTTACAAGGCAGGTGCACAATACACCACCACATGGCAAGCGGGATGGCAGTGCAGCACAACTGACCATGGAAAGCATAAGGGAGGGGAAAGGGCCATGCTCATGGACAACAGAGAGCAGAGGGGAAAGAGGCAAGGCCAGCAAGCTGACTATACTGGATAGACAGGAGGGACAGGTGTAGCATAATGGAACATGAAGGGCAGGAGACAGGGGGCAGGGACACGACAACAGACCAGACAAGGCAGGAGGAAGAGGTTAGGGGCCTGCACATGGAAGAAAGTGGTCATGGGGCAAGGGGGCAGGGCAGGAGCAGCAAACTGACCAAGGAGGGCTGGTGGGATAGACAATGGAAGCACAACACACCATGGAGGGCAACAGTGAGAATATAATTGCATACACACAGGCAAAGGAGGGAAGGGGGTCAGGTGCAGCAAGCTGACCACAGGTGGAAGGGGCTGTGGCAGCACAAAAAAACATGCATGGCAAGCGGGAGGGTTAGTGGCAGCACAACAGCCTTGGTGGGCAAGAGAAAGGGGGCAAGGGCATGCACAAGGTATCATGGAGGACAGAAGGGAGTGGTAGGGGCTGGAGACAAACAAGAGACACCCAAAATTTGTTTGTGGTCCTCTAGAGAACTCCTTATTTTTATTTGTGTCACCCACCTTCATCTAGTGAGGGCTCTGCCCACCCTTGTGGTGATCCCCCCAATACCATCTTGTGTCCACCTGCATAGCAAGCTCCCTGGGGTCAGAGAGCTTACTAACAACAAGGTATTGGTACAGATCTGGAAACAATACTGAACATGTGCTCTGTTGCCATCAGGTTATACAACCCCTGGTACGTCTTCATCTCACTGCCCTTCACCCAGCCATCCAGTGCCTTGCAAAATGAATCCACACAATCCACCCAGATCTGCTGGGACAGCTGCTGACGCTCCCTGAATGTTTGCCTGTCCTTTTCTGAGGTCTGACCAAACTCCCTGATTACGGCCTCCTCCGTAGGTGGGGGCATGTCATCCTTTCTCTCCCTTCTAGGGACAGTAGATTAGCCCTCCGCTCAGTACGAATGAGCCACCACAGACTAGCTCCCCAATCACCCTCAGGGACCTGGTGCAACTGCAGAGCAATTTCATAGGCCTCATACCGTCTTTCTATGTCCCTCCCACCACAAAGTCAGACACCAAATCCTTGGGTATGTGGACCCCCTGTCACATGGCACTGATGAAATGCTGCCACCATCTTGGTTGGCCAACCTTTTCACCTCAAAGGCTCTCTCTGCCGTCTCCTCCATTTTCAGCTTAGCCAGTGCCAATTTTATTTTCCTCTCCTCCCTCCTCTCCTCTGGAGCTCCTCTGAGGACAGGCCTCTAGATGAGATGCTGCTCCTTGCCCTGGGGGGGGGGGATCCTCCACTTCATTGGCTCCCTGCTCACCGCAGTTCCAGGGAATCCTGATCCTGCTCTACTTCATCCTCTATTACGTGATCCTCCTCCTCATCTGTCATGGGTGCATCCTGCGCTGTTCACCAGGCCCTTAGAACTTTTTGCAGCTCCACCTTCTAGGTGAAGTTTTTTTGTAGACAGCACATACCCCATGCAGATGTCCTTGAGCTGGGCCACAATGTAACTCTCCAGCTGGGCCAGCTCGTAGTTAGTTTTGCAGGAGCAGGTTCAGATGTAGAACCTCCAACCAGAGACATGATTTTGGGGAAAAACAAAAATGTCAATGGTGGAGAATAGAAAAGTTAAAATTACCAACAAAAGAGAATAGGGAAAAAATGACAATGAGGATCGTAGACAATTGATTTGAATTTTTCTTATATGAAGATGGTTTTGTACACCAAATTATTGTAAGCTGCTGCACAAACACAAGTTCTATCTTCAGCACTGTGTTAGATATTGGGTTTTCGATTGGCAGGGGTATGTGCCCTACCCAAGGAGGAACCACAATCCTAAACAGGATAAGTGAATACACACCATAAATTAACCAGTGCTCACCCTCTGGTAGCTTGGCACAGAGCAGGTAGGCTTAACGTAAGAGGCACTACGTAAGGTATTTGTGCAACACTTCAAACAGTAAAATAGTGAAAACACCACACAAAAAGATACCACACCTGGGTCGAAAACACAGAGCTTACTTTTCTGAGTAAAACAAGACAAATATGACAAAAATCAAATATGTAGAGGTCAAGATAAGAATGTTAAAAGATTAATAAAGCAATATATTGCTTCAAAGCACAAAGCACCAACCGGGGCTATCCGATCATGGTAGACAGGGTGAAATCCTAAAGTTCAAGCTGACAGTGAGGTCAGATAAAGTCCAAGAGAAGTCCTACTGAAGTTTTACCTTCTCAAAGTTGAGCCAAGAGTCCAGCTCACAGGGAAGAAGTTCACTGGGAGCATGGAGAGTGTCAATGGTGGTAGTGTGTGGGTGCCAAGAGTTAAACGGGCATCACAGACAGGCAGTCTGGAGCCTTGTAGTGGTGAGTAGCAATGCTTGCTGTATGAAGACATGAACTTGCAGCAGCTCGTGCTGATCCTTCATGAATTAGCACCATTCTTGTGTAAGTGGGCCCATTTACAGTCACAAATAGACCAAAAACGTGATTTCAAGAGCCACAAAACCACGTTCAAAACCACGTTCAAGGTCCTGTGACTGGAGGGGAGCTTCTTGGGGAGCTGGCACTGGTTGAAGGCGGGGCCAGGAGCTATAGCAGTTGTGTTGGAAGTCTTTTGTGTCCCTGAGACTTCAGAAGAACAGGAGGCACACCAGCAAGCTCTTAGATTCACTTTGGTTCTGGGGATGTAGGAATACAGGTCCAGTCCTTCTAACTCCCAGGCAAGGAGTGCAGCATGGCAGGCACAGAAAAGCAGGAGTCTAGCAAAGTTCAGAAAAGTTCCAGCAGAGCGGCAGTCCCTTCAGTAGCACAGCAGTCTGTTACGGGGTGAACGAAAACGCTCTTAAGAATCAAAAATAACCACACAGACTCTTCTCGGCAATCCAATGACAGTATTTACTAACTGTGTGATAAGGAGAAAAACACTGTGCACTGCACCACAGCTCTGCATGACCTGCCTCTGTGGTTTTTCCTCAAATGTCTGTTCACGATCAGACCTTTTTATACACATCAGCACACTACTTTATTACACATGATCAATAATAGATAACTTGGAAAATGGAATAAACATTACTCCCTCTTTAATATACATTTGATAAAGGTTTATGACCGAGCATTTTTTGACCTATGAATGTGTACGCGCTATTTGTAAATGTAATTTATTTGAAGTGTGTGCTGACTACATTGTATGTCTGGGAATTCTGATTGTTCAGAATTTGGTTTCTTTCCTGTGTCCATTGTAAGTTGTGTACCTGTGTGCTTTGGGCTAATTCAATTATGTACCCATTATCTAATCAGTCGGCAATCTGTTTGTAGACACAGAAAGTGTGTCAGGGACTTTTGTGCTAATGTCATAAATACTTGCAGTTGGTTAGACATGAGTTGGCCTTTAACAGATGACTCTTTCATGTGCCTTATTCCACTACATCCTTGAATGAACCTACATCCTTGCTTGCATCAGTGTGGGGAATAGACCCAAACTGTTTTTTGATTGTGAAAAGTGGTGTAGTTTCTACTTGTGCTTTATGTTGTGCTATGAATTTACATTTAAAATTTACAGTAGTGCACTTATTTTGTACATACAACAAGTCCTTCTTCCTGCCAGAATGCCATCAGGTCCAGAAGTGTACAGGGTTCAGTGTCTAGTACTTATACCCAGTTGTGCTTTGGAGTGGGGGAGACTTCAAAGAGAGGCATTTGAAGTGCAATATGTCTCTGCCCTTCCTTCCCTAGCTCCTGACACACTACAGGGGGTTATGCAGCCCTTTGTGAGGGCTCAAGAAACTGCCTATTCAGGTGTGTCAGCTTATCTCTCCCACCCTGAGCAGGATGACCCATCAAGTTGTTCATGGCCCATCAAGATGTGGGTTGCCCATCAGGCACACCTATGCTCCCTTTGTGCGTGGCTGTCTAGAGGGGATGCACAAGAGCCCAGCTGCCATACACCAAGAGGTTTATTGAAAGGTGGCAGAAGGACAGAGTGGTTAAAGGGTAAAGTAAGAAACTGCCAACTTTCTGAAATGGTATTTTCATGCTTACAATTTAAAATATCCTACTGTACCATGAGTTGTGATTTTAAATTGTGAGTCTAGCGACATCAAAGTTGAAATATCAATCTTGGCCCAACTGGAAATTAGACTTATATAACGGAGTAAGGCAATCTCCATGTTAACCTTTGAGAGAGATAGGCCTTACATTAGGAAGATTTTGGGCCTGGCAAGAGGGTTAACTTGCCAGGCCGACATGGCAGATTACAGTGCATACACAGAGTCTGCAATGGTAGGCCTGGATCATGTTAAAAGGACTACCGAAGTGGGTGGTATCATCAGTGCTGCAGGCCTACTAGTAGTATTTGATTTACAGGCCATGGGTATAGAAGTGCACTTTACTAGGGACTTACAAGTAAATGAAATATGCCAATTGTGGGTATGTAATGTTTTTAGAGAAAGCACACGTGCACTTTAGAGCTGGTCAGCAGTGATAGAGTAACAACGAAATATCTACCTACTTGAATAAAGACATTTTTACAAAACCACCAGCAATAAAAAACGCTTTAAAACATGTGTAGGTTAGCCTATTAATGCCTGCACGACAGCTAACAATAAAATACTGTGAATGACATAATTGTTGTTGAATGCAATGTACCTATCGCCCCCCCACACAAAAAAAAAAAAATAATACACAAAGGATTCCAATATGCTAAAAATATGCATCGGACAAATATCATCTGTACAAGCTGGAAGGAAACCTTCATAAATTAACCTTATTAGTGCACCTCTGTAAGCGAATGCCAAAAATGCTACTAATTTGCATTAAGATCGATTTTTCAGGTTGGCTGCATGATTTAATTAAAGAAAAGATTAAGAATCATTAAACAAGCTGCTCTACCTTGCAATAACAGAATTCATATCTGATTCAGGTTAACGAAAACACAGATGGTGATTCCGTAACTGTTGAGTTGCTGTAACAGAATGAAAATGATCCCATTAGCTAGCTGGAAATGTGGGGGAATTTAAAAATTAGTATGCAGATGCATTGTACGGCTCGAGACAGCTTGGTCTGCTTGGATCACCGCTGATTATAGTTTGTTTGGGTTGGCAACACTGAACTCAATAAATGAAAGAATGTTCCAGTGTACCACAGTTGGAAACTGTTCAAGGTTGAAATAGGTGTGCAGACTTTCGAGATGAGAGAGCTACGTAAACAAATGCCAATCAATTCTCGGCTGGCAAACGTCTTCCCGAATAAGCCTGATGTTAAAAAGCTAGTATCTTTAAAATTGAAATCAATTTTGTGATATGTGTGTTCACGTGGTACTTATTATTGCAACGGCATTTTAAATACAGGACATTATCGAGGAGGGTTTATCATCTAGCTTTCAGTATGGATTTTGTTCTCACACAATAGCAGGAAATAGGTTTGCAATCCAGCAGAGAAGGAAAATAAATAAAAAAAGGTGCACTGACTCGCCTGTTAACCAGTGAATGTTTGATTTCACAGAACTAAAACTGCATGGTAGGGCGTTTGATAGACTAACCCCAAACTCTAAATCAGGCCCTTAATATTCCTCTATCTGAAATTTGTTGAAAATGTATTTGTGTAATCCCCACTCGAGGGATATGATTTTATAGATCATTTCTTGAACCTTCACGTAATGTACAGCTCTAGGTCTACGCTACATACATACCAATACATGCATGCATCATCTCCAAATGTATTATTTGACCATGAACTGAATATGAACTACATTACTGGCTTATGGTATTTCTTATTATCAATACATTGTGATTTGTGATCATTTGCAAGGTAAAATCACTCCTGCAAAGCATATAGGTGAAGGGGTTTGAGGTCAAGAGTCCCAATGATAACACCAGGAATCATAAGTGCCAAGCCAGAAGTCATAGTTGTGATCCCTGGCAACCCCTAAATGAATTCCATTGAATTTTACTCTGAAGAGCAAAGCCTTTACCACACTGTCTTTACACAAAATACTTCGACCACAATTTCTTTAACACACAGGTAAGTACCACGTAGATACGTATTTGTACCTTTAGTTTTTTATTAATTAAAAATAACCGAATTCTTGTGCTATTTAAAAAAAAGAAGTGTGGTTTATGTGTGAGTAGAGGGAGGTAAGGGTAATTTCAGGGTTCAGAAGTTGGTGGAGGTAAGGAGAAGGGAACGTAATTTAAGATAAAACGTAAGATGAAAACAGGGAAGGGGATACATATATCTGTGTGTCCAAACACACACCAACCAAACAGATTCATATATATATATTCCTCAGTTATAGTTCTCTCGAGTAACTGTGCTTTAAAGTAACTATAACTCATGCCCCTGCCTTGGCTAGTATGGTGCAATCATGTTAATAAAGTGTGGATTATGTGTGAGTAGAGGGAGGTAAGGGTAATTTTAGGGTTCAGAAGTTGATAGAGGTAAAGGAGAGGGAGCACAATTGTGGGTTTTAGGGCTGATAGCAAGATAAAAAGAGGTAAGGGTATACATATATATGTGTGTCCAAACACACCAACCAAACAAAAGTAACTGCTTCGAAGTAGCTCTAACTCATGTCTCTGCCTTGGCTACTATTGTCATTAGTCATGTCAGTTCTGATGGTGCAGTCATGTTAATAAATGATGTCATAGAACATGTCAATGCTCATGTAATATGTGAGGAAATTACCAGTGCGTGGTCTGGGCGTGAGCTATAGGTACTTTAGAGCATGAGTTATAGTTTGTGAGATAACTATAACTGGTGAATTTCAGCTTTTTTTGTTAATTTGAAACAGTATGTATTAACTGGCATTTTCAGCTAACTATAAAGTCCTTTTAACCTCTGGTTTTTTTCAGTGAATTTCTAAGATTTTTTTTTAATGCAAAGCATGATATTATTACCATACCTAACTATAACATTGTTTTACCCTTTGTTTTTTCAAGTGACTATCTACAGTTTTTGGAACATACAGTATTATTTTTTTACCATTTGTAATGCCAATTTCATGGCAGTGACCAGGGCCTGAGTACAACCTTTCAGCCTTGCATGGTGTGGTGTTGGCTGCAGGGCCTGGCCTGTGGTTTAGCCCCATGTCGAACACTTGTGCAGGAAGCCAACCCCACGGTCAACACAGCCTTTGACCACATACAGGGTTGGTTTAACTGCAGGACCTGGCCTGATCGAATCCCTATTGGTGCTGAACTCCCCCCACTCACTGCAGTGTTTGAGAACAGGAACTGGCACACAGATCCCTGCAGGGCCAAGACTGAATATAAAGGGTGTCATTTTAAGTAAGACATACTTTGTCAAAGGGTCAGAACACCAAAATATAAAAAAGTGGGCCTATTGGCTTTATGGAGGAGTCAGGATGTCAACATATCTAAATAATGTGTCATTAAGGACCAATAATTATAATCAAATGTTCATTCCATTAACCCCTCTGGTCCAGGTCACAACCAGTGGCTGACACCAGGGAGAGGGTTAAAAATGTCTCCGGTGCAATGCACCAGAGGATTTTTTTTATTAACCTCCTTCCGCGTCTCCTCCTGCCCCCACCCACCTCTTTGTGACATCTGACTTCACATTTTTCCCTACCAGAGCTGTTTAGGAGCAGGTGAGTGTCCTTTCTCCACTCCAGTGGAGAAAAAAGGCCAACACGGCCTCCCCAAATGCCAGGGAGGCATCCATGGAAAGAGAAGAGTCTCCACTTTCAATCAATGCCTTCCTGGCACCATTTCCTGGTCATGGATCGCCATGGATCTTGTTTGGGTGGTGGGCGTCCATGTAAGTGGGCCGGCCTCCCCTGTGGGGGCACAAAAAAATTAAAAAAGATGTTGGGTTTAGTCTGGGGGGGGGGGCGATCGCGCCCCCAAGATTAAGAAATAAATGTTTTTTAAAACCAAAATGGCGGGGTCCGCCATTCCTACACAGGCCGACCCCGTGGGGGCATATTTTATATATTTTTTTAAAATGGTGATCATCCCCCCTCCTCCCACACCACCCCCCCAGGGAATTTCTTTTCTTTTTTTAAATGAAAGGGGCATTTTTACAGTTGAGGGCAAAACGCTCTGCCCCTGGAGCAATCTCTCTGTGGGCTTTTAACCACACCCATGTCAAGCCCATCAGTTTGGTTGGTTCATGGGCTTGCCTTTTTAGGGTGATTTAATTAGGGAAATACATGGATATTTGCACTTTTGCCGGTTACATGGATAATTGCACTTTTGCTGATACATTTCATTGTGAGCGAACTTCTGTTTCCTTTTGAGTGTTTGCTTCACGCTCGTAGCGGCTGTTGGCTTGCTTGTGTAAAACTGTTTTACTTTTCAGTGTATGTGGCAAGAAAGGTCCGGTTAGGAGTTGTAGGATGCTGGCCTGGTTTGTACTTGGTACCTGAGGTACTTACACCTTACACCAGATCCAGTTATCTCTTATTAGTGAAATGTAGGGAGTGTTCTAGCAGCATAGGCTGTCTATAGGTAGCTGTAGTATAGCAGCTTAGGCTGAACTAGGACACATGCAAAGCTCCTGCAATACCACTACAGGTACACAGTATTTATACACAATAAAAGACAATTCTCTGCGTTACCAAAAATAAAGGTACTTTATTTTAGTGACACAAGGCCAAAATATCTTAGAGGCAATACTCCTCCTTGAGGTAAGTACTATACACAATATATACACTAGAGACCAAAATCAAGTAAGTAAATAGTCATAGAATAGTGCAAACAGTAGAGAATACAATAGAAAGCAATAGGCCTGGGGCAACACAAACCATATACTAAGAAAGTGGAATGCAAACCACAAATTCCCCCCTAGGCAAGTGTAGTGTGTAGAAGGGCACTGTGAGTGTAAGAGATCACCCAAGATAAGTAAAATACCCCACCCCAGAGCCCAGGAAAGTAGGAGTAAAGTACTGCAAGTTTCCTCAGGATACACTGCTAGTCGTCATAAGAGTTGTTGCAAGAACCAAGCAAGACTGCAAGTAAGAAATGGTGGATTCCTGGACCCGAAGACCTGTGAAGAGAGGAGACCAAGTCCAGAAGTCGCAGAAGATTCCAGGAAGGACCGGAGTCCCTGCCAACCTAGAAGATGGTGCAAAAGAGGATTCTCTGGTTAGAAGAAGTCTGCAGAAGAGCACCAAATAAGATGGCTGCAGGTTCCTGCATGGTGCAAGAGATGTCCCACGTCAAGATATTGGATGCAGGCTGTTTGCGTCGCTGGATTTGTCCAACAAGCCTTGGTTCAAGCAAGGTCATGGTTTGCGTAAAAAATTGTGCTGCCTGGACCCAGGAGGATTCTGGGGGCCTCAACTCAGACTGAGGAGGCAGATGGGGCTCCCAACACTGGAGAGAGCCCACAAATGACCAGGCAGCACCAACGGGAGTCCCAGGACACGGGGACAAAGAAGTTACAAATTGCAGTTGGTGCAGCACAGCAAAACAAGGTCCCATGCCGCCGGAGAACAACCCAGAAAGTTGTGCATCACAGGATGGAGTACTGGGGGCCTGGGCTACACTGTGCATGAAGGATTCTTGGAAGAAGTGCACAGAAGCCCAAGGAGCTTCTGGGGTACTGTTGCAAACCGGGAAGTCAAGGTCTTACCTCCTCCAAATTTGGACAGCTGGACCTTAGGACAGTCTGGGCCGTGTTGGGCCACCACCTGTGTTCCAGGGAGCATGCTCATCATCAGGAGAGGAGTCCCAGAGAACCGGTTGTCATCGCAGAAGGTGTCTGCAGGAGCAGGGAAGTGACTTCCTCACTCCAAGGAAGATTCCTTTGGTTCTTCTGGTGCGGGTGAAGACAGGCAGTCCTCAGAGCATGCACTCCTTGGAAACTGTTGCATATGCTGGCTGGAGCTGAAGTTGCAGGCCACAGGAGTTGTCCTGGATACTTTGTTGCAGTTACAGTGGTTCCTGGATCAGTCTGCAGTTGATCCGATGGTCAGAAGCTGAAGCAGAGGATGCAGAGGATTCCTGGAGGAGTCTTGCAAGCTGAATCTGAAGAGACACCCACAGGAGAGACCCTAAATTGCCCTGAGAGGGGGATTGGCTACCTACCCAAGTATGCACCTACCAGGTGGGGTCTCTGACGTCACTTGCTTGCACTGGCCAATCAGAGATCTCCAGAGTGTCCCCACACCTTGGAAAACAAGATGGCTAATGCCTGGGACACACTGGAGGAGCTCTGGGCACCACCCCTGGGGTGGTGATGGACAGGGGAGTGGTCACTCCCCTTTCCTTTGCCAGTTTTAAGCCAGACCAGGGACTGAGGGTCCCTGAACCGGTGTAGACTGGCTTATGCAAGGAGGGCACCATCTGTGCCCTTCAAAGCATTTCCAGAGGCTCTGGGAGGCTATTCCTCCCAAGCCTTTAACACCTATTTCCAAAGGTAGAGGGCGTAACACCCTCCTCCGAAAGGAAATACATTGTTCTGCCTTCCTGGGACTGAGCTGCTCAGACCCCAGGAGGCAGAACCCTGTCTGTGAGGTGGCAGCAGCTTTAGCTGCAGTGCAAACCTCAGAGAGCTGGTTTGGCAGTAGTGGGGGTCCATAGTGGAGCTACATATAGGTATTGACCTAAATGTACTGCACGCGTGTAATGGTATCCCCACACTCACAAAGTCCTGGGTATTGGCCCTGGACAGCATGGGGGCACCTTTGCTAGTGCAAGGGTGCCCTTTACACTTAGTAACTTTGCACCTAGCCTTCAGTAAATGAAGGTTAGACATATAGGTGATGTATAAGTTACTTAAGTGCAGTGAGAAATGGCAGTCCTGAAGAAAGGTTTTTGTGAGCTCATTATGGGTGGCAAAAGAAATGCTGCAGCCCATAAGGATCTCCTGGAACCCCAATGCCCTGGGTACCTAAGTACCATTTTCTAGGGACTTATAAGGGGGGTCCAGTGCAATGTTACCTCTAATTCTTTTGCACTGTGTGCAGCAGTATAAGGTCTCTGTGCGCTGCAGCCAGGGATATGTGCGCCAAGAAATTAATCATTCATGCGAGTGCAGCGCATAACAAACAAGATTTTTGGCATTTGCCTCTCCATAGCTTAGTTTTACCACTAAAGCAAAAATGGGATAGCTGTATAAACATTGTTCCATGTAATAGGGCATTAAGGCAGTTTTGTGACCTGGTGGCACACCCCAAGGACATGACCTGTTGATTGCCACCTACACCCCAGTTAGAGAAAACAGAAAACAGGAGGTTGAAGAATTATGAAACTTTAATGCATACTCTCAGTGTGCTACAGTGCGCCATGCATATCAAATAGAGCAAGTTGTACAATTAGTTAACATTTATAATTTGATGAACACACTACTGATAAATGCCATGAGGCTCCTGCCAAGAGACAGGCTGAGAAATGTTCTTACCCAAGCCACACATGGACTGTAGGAGCCGCATCAGAGTTTAGACAAGTCAGGTGTCAACATTAGATGTGTGACATGTTTGTTTCTCTCACTGGTCCTTGCCATTCTTCCAGTGCTGATAAACTCGGTCTAAGTCAACCTTCCCATTTGAGGGGTAGGCCTTTGTCCTCATCAGCATATCTAGGTGACTCTCCTCGAGTATGTTTCTTAATTTGGACTTGATTGCATTCATGAGGATGAATCCTCATTCACAGTCTACACTTGAAGCCTGGAAAGTTGCACAGACATCATCAAGCTGATATACAACAGTATACTGTGCAGCATTCCGCAGAGTGAAATTCACCATGCCTTGAAAGGTCCTAAACAATCCGCTTTTTATATGTTCTGCCCCCACATATTTATAATCTATGTATTGCTGAACAACATCATCAGGGGTGTCACCATTACCCAGGACCAAGATCTTCTTATGCTTTTCAACAAGTCTTCGTACATTCTCAGTCCCAAAATCAAACTGTGATGGTGTTGTTACTGCATGTAAATCAAAGCTTGTCCATTCCTTCAATTCATCTTCTGGGAACCTTCTTTCCATGTGCTCACAAAGATGTTTAATGAAAGATAACATCGGCTCACTATCATACTCTCGATCCTCTCTGTACCAAGCCATCAGATCTCTTACTGTGTTGCTCCAAAAGACAGTGTCGCCCAAGTACTGTTCCTTTATTTGACCAATTTTTGCTCTTGCCTATTGTACTGCTTCAATAGTGGTCAAAGAGCTTTTCTGAAACAACTTGCACCAAGATGCAAGTTCACCCAGAATGTCATTTAGTGCTGCAAAGGAAATATGGTAGTTGGCGTCAGATAGTTTTTTGTAGCAATATTTAGCAATTGGGTGATTCTCCTCAACTCTTTCATGATCAAAGTATTTGAGAGCAACCACATAATTACACAAGAGTGCACCAACATTCGTCACTTCATTGAGTGGCCGAAAGGAGACTGCTTCACATTCAGTCAATCAATCAATCAAACATTTGTAAAGCGTGCTACTCACCCGCTAGGGTCTCAAGGCATTGAGGGGGAGGGAAGGACTGCTACTGCTCAAATAGCCAGGTCTTGAGGTGTTTTCTGAAGATCAGGAGGTCCTAGGTCTGTCGAAGGTGGGCGGGGAGGGTGTTCCAGGTCTTGGCGGCGAGGTAGGAGAAGGATCTGCCCCGGCTGTAGTTGGATGGATGCGAGGGACGGCGGCGAGGGCAAGGTTGGCGGATCGGAGTTGGCAGGTGGGAGTGTAGAATGTGAGTCGCTTGTTGAGGTAAGCCGGGCCTGTGTTGTGAAGGGCTTTGTGAGTGTGGATGAGGAGTTTGAAGGGGATCCTCTCGGTGACAGGGAGCCAGTGCAGGTCTCGGAGGTGGACTGAGAAGTGGTCGCTGTGAGGGATGTTGAGGATGAGGGTGTGGAGGCGCTCTGTGTCCGTTGTAATTTCTTCTGGAGCTTGGATGTGGTCCCTACTAGAGCGCGTTGCCATAGTCCAGTCTGCTGCTGATGAGAGCGTGGGTGATCGTCCTTCTTGTTTCGGATCCATCTGAAGATCTTGCAAAGCATACGGAGGGTGTTAAAGCAGGAATATGAGACGGCGTTGGCTTGCTGGGTCATGGCGAGTGATGAGTCTGGGATGAAGCCTAGATTGCGTGTGTGGGTGGTGGGTGTTGGTGCGGTTCCTAGGGTGGCTGGCAACCAGGAGTCATCCCATGCATAGCGGTTGGAGCCAAGGATGAGGACCTCTGACTTGTGCGAGTTAAGTTTGAGGTGGCTATTCTCCATCCAGGTGACGATGACGTGCAGTCCATCGTGGAGGTTGGTTTTGGGGGTGGCGGGGTCCTTGGTGAGTGAAAGGATCAGCTGGGTATCGTCGGCGTAGGAGACGATGTTTAGGTTGTGGGATCGGACGATGTTGGCGAGCAGTGCTATGTAGATGTTAAAAAGAGTTGGGCTGAGGGAAGATCCTTGGGGAACCCCGCAGATGGTTTTGGTAACCCCCAACAGGACAGGAAGGGAGGAAGGCAGATTCTCTGCATTCGGCAAGAGATAAAGGACGTGATACAGGCAAGAGCTTTGTTGAAGATTCCTGCATTGTAGAGGCAAGTGCAGTGTATGTGGTAGCAGACGGTGTCAAAAGCAGCCAAGATGTCCAGGAGGAAGAGGGCTGCGGTTTTGCCCTTGTCGAGCATGGTCCTGATGTTGCCGGTTGCGGCAATGAGGGCAGTCTCGGTGCTATGGTTCCTCCAGAATCCTGATTGGGAGATGTCCATGGTGTTGTTGTCTTCCAGGAAGTGGGTCAGTTGTCCGTTGATGATCTTTCAGTGACCAAAGCAATTTCGTTCAGCTTGCACTTCCTTACAGGTGAGCGGGAGAACACAGTGTAGACAGTCCTCAGTAATGTTTCCATTTCCTTGATCATCAGCACTTTTTTCCAGGCATCATCAGCTCCCAAATCTTCTCTGTGAGCAACACAGTGCTGCTCAACTAAATGGGGGAAGGATTTTTGGAGGTGGGTAGCAATACCATTGTTCTTTCCCAGCATAACTGTTGCACCATCTGATGTAAACTAACCATTTTCATAAGGTCCAGCTTATTGCCAGTGTAGAAGTCTTTTGCAGCCATAGTGATAGCCTTCACATTGCATGTACTCAGAGTTGGAAAGGGGCCATAGAGAACCTGATCTCCCAGCCACCTCTTTGTGATCTTCCTCTGATGCTTCTCAGAGGTAAGTCAGAGGATCTCTATCACTTTACAAGGCAATTGACCTCAGGAAAGTAGCCGAGAGAGGTCAATCGTGTTCATCCACAACCACTGAAAAGATATCTGATATCAGACAGATGCCTTTAACATTATGAATAACGCCCTTGATTTTGACAGGGACTTAATGGCTAGAAAGGGCATCTGCAAATATAAAAGCATGTTAAACTGATAACCATCACACTTAGTTCAACCCATACATAGCCTTAGTGTTGAAGGTAGTGTGTCAGAATGCCTCACAAGGCAGTGAAGCCATGATGCCTGGCTGCCCGGAGAACCAGGAGCCCAAATAGCAAAGGAGTGTAGACCATGATGTAAGAGTACTTCCATAGATGGCTGTGCTGGTTAGGCCCTCTGCTGACAGAGGATCCATTGCCGCTAGAAGACTATGCTTTCAGGGTCCTATACATGCAAAGATATCCATTGATGTGCCCGACTGAGTTGGGGTCTTTAGCATCCATCCACCAGAAAGTGACAGGGAAGCTGCCCATCGCAACACTGGATGCAGGGTACCGGTGCTGTCTGAAATCTCCTGAGTGACCTCAGGGCATACAGTGAACACTGCTGGCCATGCCAAAGGGTCTAAGATCTTCCAGGAACATCCAAGGGCTTGTACTTGAGAAACACAGAACTAGAAATGCTGATGTTCACTCACCTCAAAACCCATTTCCATGGTGATTCCCACAAGACAGAGAGAGGATACAGCCAGCACGCCATAGAGGCAGGATGGCCAGATATGTACAGTGATGTGTAGATGAAGAGGGTGGGTGGGGTCTTTCTCAAAGTCTTATGGGGGAGTGGAACTGATTGTGAGGAAGGTGAATGAAAATTGTATGTGACAATTGTATTAAGCGTTTGGCCCGGTTTCCTGATTATATTCAGAGCTGTCAGAAGGGAGAGGGGAACGAGAGCAGTTCGCCTCAGGTCCCCGCGCGGTTTCAGCAATACAAAAACAATAGATTTCTGTCAAATGGAAGCAGGCATATCATCTTTGTTAGTAAAGAGGCAGCGTGAATGTCCATACCACAAGATGGCACTAGAAGCCACGTTTTCTCTGCCTGGATTGTATTTTCGGTAATACTTGTCCACAAAGTTCCCATTATGTTTTGCCTCAGGCCTCACAAAGACTTCTGACAATCCTGATTATCCCTCGGACTCTGGTCAGTCTTTCAAAACTCAAAGAGGAAATTAAGAATCAATGGTCTTTGCAAATCTGTGGAGCAAAACCTGTGGGGACATAAGGAGCAGGATACTTTTCATTAACGGGAGAAGCGGTTACATTCATCAGAGGGTAATGTACAGTTTGTCAGAACTGCAGCATCACCGTAAATTGGTGGTACTGAAGCTACGCCAATCCATTAAGAGGTGTGACCACCACAGGATTTCCAATGGCTGCCGCTGAATACATCGTACCTGGAGGCATGTCTGCCCCAAGGCCATCAGCATATGGGCCACCCACCCTAATTAGGGTATCACTAGACTTCCCTACCAGGCATGGTGGCCCCAGGTGGGGAGATTACACCCAGGGCCCGCACGTGTAGGGAAAAAAAACACACACGCCAGGCCATTGATGTTTGAGTGACTTAATGAACAGAGCAGAGAAGATGCCCTCTAAGCACACTTACCTGCTTTCATTTGGTGCTCTCCATGTGCAGGGGGTTCGCCTCCGGTTGATGCACTGCCGTCCTGCTCTGCCGCGAAGAGAGTGACCGTGTTTTTGCACTGTTTCTAATTTTAAACGTTCCGCTGACATACTGTTTCACTCGCTCGCGTGAGGCAGCGACGTGTGATGCAGGCACTGTGACGTGACTTACACCTTTCACGTTTGGCAGAGGCCTGCACAGTGTGGGAAGGAAGGGTCACATTAGGACACAAACTATGAGCACTGGGGTCCTGGTTAGCAGGATCCCAGTGAGACAGGCAAGACATACTGACAAACAGACAGAAATTGGAGGTAACATGCCAAGGAAGATGGTACCTTACTACAGGAGTTTACAACGCTAATAGCTTTAACTCAGGCAAATGCAAGACCCATTGCATTGCAACTGTTTGTTTTATACATGTGTGCTTTTCCATGGGGGTCACAATCCGCCCCAGGGAAAGCACACATGTATAGAAAAAAAAAGTGATGTAGAGAGTCTCTCTCTAAATAAATATATATCTATATGTAACAAGAGACACATCTCTGTGTGTGTGTATCTCTCTCTCTCTCTCTCTCTCTCTCTCTATATATATATATATATATATATATTTTGTATATACATGTAACAAGAGACAAATCTCTCTATAGATGTGTATGTTTGTGTGTGTGTGTGTGTGTGTGTGTGTGTATATATATATATATATATATATATATATATATATATAAAACACAGTTGTCCTCATGTGAAAGCACACTCCCAACAGGTTCTATAAATGGGAAGAAAAAGCAAAGCCGGCAACTCACAGTGAATTCTTTAATCAGTTTCGTTATTCCAGGCCTTAGGTTATAAAATCATCTCTGGACATGTGTTTCTGGGTCAATCCCTTCATCAGCAGAGAAAAATATAAAAGTGTTTCACCCTCGTAGGTGCAGCCAGTGCTGGAAGTGTTCCAGGCATTTCTTTCTTAGTGAAAAGACCGGCATGGCTTCAGCTGGTCTAATTACAGGCACCTTATTAGTCTCTTTAAATACCAATCCGCCCCAGTGGGCCTCTCAAGTGAGTAACAGTGAATGCTGGTTGTGGTAGTCCAGCAATGTTTTCATTCTGCCCCAAGTGGGTTGCTGGAGCCAAACGATATAAAACACTTTTTTACATGTGTTATTTTCCGGGAGCCACGATCGCCCCCGCCAGGGAAACCACACATATATAAAAATGAGATATATATATGTATATAAACATATATATGGAGAGATTAGAGAGAGATAGATTCTCTTTATATATAAATAGATCTGCCTTTGTCTAGTGGCAGTTTTGACACTATAAAGTAGCTCAGATGGTTTATATGCCTGCTGTAAATGATATACATGTATATTTGCTGAGTGGATTAGTAAAGCCAGGCATTACCTGAGCTTTAAACCAAATGAAATGTAGGTGGAGGGGGCAATGGAGATATGAGGGGCACTTTTCCTGGGTGGTACTGACGGAATTAGAAGAGAAAGTCATGGGAGTCAGAGCACCAAAAATGACAAGCAATTTTGTGACTGTATCTACCTTTTACGTAGGCTAGTACTTTAGAGGGACAGTTTAGCCACTAGCAGAGATGGCATCTCATTGGATGACTGCTGCTAAAGCCCTATCTCAGGTTATGGAGGATAGCTCTGAGGCGGGATCAGAGACTGAGACAGCATCTGAGGGAGAGGACAATGTAGAAAAATCTGGGAGTGATTTTTCAATCGGGGAGTCCCATCTGAGGACACCTCTTCCAGTGATTCTGAGGGAGACAATGACGACATTCGTGCTGTCCCTCTGCAAGCATAGTCTGTGCAGAGGGAAAACAGCGGGTTAGCCGAACACAGAGAGCAGGTGCGTGCATCCACAAGTACAGAGAGAGTGCTCTATTGGCACCCCCCGAATTAGTTCAGCCCCAAATTCCACCTTTTACTGGTGACGCTGGATGTAAAGTCAATACGGGCAACTTTTTGCCAGTGGACTACGTCCATCTATTTTTCCTTCAGGAAATTATGCAGCAAACAAATGTTTCTAGGACACGCCAGTGGACTCCCACTTCGCTGGAAGAGGTGAAAATATTTTTGGGCCCTACGCCCAAAATGGGGTTAGTGCAGAAACCCATCTTGCAGTCCTACTAGATGACTCACACGGTTTGGGTAACCCCTATCTTCCCACCATACCTGAGCAGAGATCATTTTTTGCTACTGCAGCGCACACTGCATTTCAATGACAATTCTGCTACATTGCCCCAGGACCATCAAGACAGGTTGTTCAAATTTCGGACTGTCGTGGAAGTTTCCAGAGATCTATACTCATGGAAAGAATATAGCAGTCGATGAGTCCTTTATCCTGTACAAAGGACGGCTGTTGTTCAGACAGTGCATTGCAAGCAAAAGAGCTTACTATGGCATAAAGCTGTACATGCTCTATGAGAGCTCTTCTGGCTATGCGTACAGCTTGAGAATGTATACGGGGAAGGACTTTACCTTAAACCCTGTAGGTTGCCCTCTCGCATTAGGGGTCACAGGTAGGATTGTATGGGAACTTGTCCAGCCACTCCTTCTCAAAGGTTATAACCTTTATGTGGACAATTTCTATACAGGAGTAGAGCTGTTCAGTGAACTCTACAAAGCTGGCACTGTGGCCTGCAGTACAGTTCATTGTAACCACAAAGGATTCCCGCAGGAGCTTGTTTGCAAGAAGCTCCAGAAATCCCAGAGTACTGTGTTGTGTTCCAATGAACTGCTCGCAGTCATGTTCTTGGACAGGAGTGATGTATACATGCTCACTACAATTCATGATGAGAGCACGTCCCCCATCACAGTTTGTGGTCAGATGGCCCAAGTCCACAAGCCCATCTGTATGCTTGATTACAATGAGTACATGGATGGAGTGGACAAGATTGACCAGGTGCTTCAAAAATACAATGTGTGTCGTAAAACTTGCACTTGGTACACAAAACTTTTTACCCACATGATCCAGATGGCAACATGGTATGTTGTTTACCGTGAGACAACCAAAGGAAGACTCATTACTTTCTTTGACTTCCAGTTGTCTTTATTTGAAAGCCTCACTGCTGTTACAGAAGCAGCAGCAGCCTCCACCTCGTATGTTCTGGAGGATGTGGCAAGGCTGCAGGAGCAACGCTTTGCTAATCGTTTTCCTAAAACACCCAAAACAGATTGTCCATGTCGTCACTGTAAAGTGTTGTTGAAGCATGGAAAGCGGTAGAGAATTGGTTTTATTGTCCCCAGTGCCCATTTTAACCATGCCTCTGTATCCCTTCTTGCTTTTCATTGTATCTTATTAAAGCAAAGTTCTGGGAAATCGACTGACGTCGAGCTGCTGTTGGGTAATTCTTTCAGTGGCTGTGCATGAAAACAGAATGTCCATGGGCCACTGCTTTGTTAGGCAAGGAGCCACAGAATTTTATTTCATCATCAGAAAATTATGGACTTCCTTATGGCCTGCTTGAGCCCTATATCCACTGTCAGAATATGGTAGGTGTTCCGTTCAAATAACGTGCATTATAGTCCCCATACTGCACATACTAGTGGACAGAACATATGCCACATTGTCACGGAGTACCTTGTGTGTCAAAATGTTAAAGGCATGACTGAATTTTGAAGAGGGAACTTCTGTATGCTACACAATGACCACCATGATTGCCAATGAGAACCAAAGTAAGTGTAATAAGTCAAACAAATGACCTGTCGGACATATTCACTAACATTTCTACTTGTTTGAAAGTGTGCAAACTCAATTTGTAGCTTCGATTTCAAATCAAAATTAGAAGTGTTGGTGAATGAGTCCCACAGGATATTTGTTTGACTTTTTTCTTTAGAGATCTAAGGATTTATTCACCAGCCTGTCTGCCTTAGTTTCAACGATAGATATGCTCGCTCAGTTCGAGGAATAGGTCTCCCAAGGCATACTCTGACACCCCCAACTTGCAAAGACAAACTAGTATAAGTTCACTTGGCAAATATACAGGATTAGTCAGGACTATGATGAGGACAGAGGCATGAATGGGTAAGGAAAGCTAATGGTAGATGTGCCTTTAGAGGGATATTGCACAGGTAGAAGGTAGATAGTAAAAGTAGTACAGATGTACATCATCTACTCTATGGATTCAAATCCATTGGTGCCATCCAAGCACTGAAGGACAATGACACATATGGCTCAGTGTTGGATCTGCTTCTCATGTTCATCATCCATCAGAACTAAGTAGATTTTCAATTTGCTGTATTCTAAGTGCATTACAGTCACAGCACTGCACATAATGTTGGCTGGGACATATACTACATTCTCATGGACTTCCCTGTGTGCGAAACACTACCCTTTTTCATAGCCTATGACCTTCTCTTTTGGAACATCGTGAGAATTCCCCAGCATGCCTGCCTTCGTTTCAAAGGTAGATATGCTCACTCAGTTTGAGGAATCGGTTTGTACGGCATAATCGGACACCCCCAACTTGCATCCAAAACACTGGTAGGAGTTGGATTTAGTACAGTGAGTGTGCGAAAGGCGCATGAAAAATGTGTCTTCCTGAGCCTCGGGTGGCTGTCATGGGAGTCATTGGTAAAGGTTTGTTACACATGCCTTCTGTAATGTTCAGGAAGAAAGAGGCAGTTACTTGACAGGTGGTAAAATGCAGTCAAACTTATTTTGTACTGTGTCGTCTGAATGTGTTGGGCCCTTGTCTGGCAGATGTAAGTTAATGTGAGTGCAGTGATTGGTTGGATTGGGCCCATGGCCAGTGGTATGAAGGGTAGTTTGTTGTGCGTGAACGGCATGTGAATGGACCATAAAGTGGTTGGTTCCTGGACGTGGCTTTATGGCCTACCTTCAGAAGGCTTGGTTTCCATATTCAGATACTTTGATAAATATTCATGCTTTAAAACCATAATTTCTGGATGTGCTGACTTGTGTGGCTCCTTCGCACAGAATCCCCTTGAAATCACAAACTTTGCTTAAAAACACCTTTGTCTTGCATTTCAGTGAGGAGAAGTCCTGGAATCTGCAGGCAGCCACAAATTTTCTACCACCTAGCATTCCACTAAGTCTCCAGTGAAAAACATTGTCTTATTTTAGTGGGTGGGCAAGTGACCACAACAGGGAAGTACCAAAAACAGATTGTGAAGACTTCAACATTACCTACCACAAAACAGCCTGGTTTTGTAAGACAGTCACCTGAGTATTTGGTCCCGGGATCGGCGGCCATACAGGGAAACCTACCAAACCCAGACATTTCTGAAAATTAGACACCCGGGGCAGTCCACAGAAGTATGGTGTGTTTGGATTTCACAAAGTTTTCTTACCCAGAATACCCTGCAAAAGTGAAACGTTGATTAAAAACACTATTTTTCCTTGCTTTTTCATCACAGAATCTACAGGAATGTGCAGGGATGAACAAACTTCCTACCACCCAGTGTTTCTCCCCTTGTCCTGATAAACAAACAGCCCCACTTGTGTGCCTGTGCCTAGTGCCTGCGTCAGGAATGGATCACTCCAGGATTAACAGTAGCCCTAGTGCAAGGACTACCATTAACATTTGTGTGATCCATTCCCATTGCGGGCACTAGTCTACCCACAAAAGTGAGGTACCATTTTTATCAGGAGACTTTGGGAAATGTTGGGTGGAAGGAAGTTTGTGGCTCCCCTCAGATTACAGAACTTTGCAGCACCGAAATGTGAGGAAAAAGTGTGCTTTGCCAAATTGTGAGGTTTGCAAAGGATTCTGGGTAACAGAACCTGGTGAGATCCCTAAAAGTCACCCCATCTTGGGATCCCGTGGGTTTCTAGTTTTGAAATATGTGTGCGTTTGGTAGGTTTTCTTAAGTGCCTGCTGAGCTACAGCCCAACTCCACAGCTAGGCACTTTCCAAAAACACATCAGTTTTCAGTGTAAAAATGTGATGTATCCAGGTTGCTTTTAGGGGTGTTTCCTATCATGGACACTAGGCCTGCCCACACATGTGAGGTGTGCTTTTTATGGGGAGACTTATGGAAATGCAGGTTGGAAGGAAGTGTGTTGTTCCCCTCAGATTCCAGAACTTTCTATCACCGAAATGTGAGGAAAAAGTGTTTTTTGCCAGATTTTGAGGTTTGCAAAGGATTGTGGGTGCCAGCACCTGGTGAGAGCCCCACAAGTCACCCCATTCTGAATTTCACTAGGTGTCTAGTTTTTAGAAGAGTATTGGTTTGCGAGGTTTCCCTAGGTGCTGGCTGAGCTAGAGCCCAATATCCACAGCTAGGCACTTTGCAAAAAACACGTCCGTTTTCATTGGAAAAATGTGATGTGTCCACGTTGTGTTTTGGGGCATTTCCTTTCGCGGGCACTAGGCCTACTCACACAAGTGAGGTACCATTTTTATTGGGAGACTCGAGGGAATGCTGGGGGAAGGAATTTTCTGGCTCCTCTCAGATTCCAAAACTTTCTATCACCAAAAACTGAGGGAAAAGGTGTTTTTTTTGCCAGATTCTGAGGTTTCCAAAGGATTATGGGTAACAGAACCTGGTGCGAGCCCCACAAGTCATCCCATTCTGGATTCCCCTAGGTGTCTAGTTTTCACAAATGCACAGGCTTGGTTGGATTCCCAAAGTGCCGGCTGAGCTAGAGGACAAAATCCACAGCTTGGCAGTTTCCAAAAAACACGTCAGATTTAAATGTAAAAATGTGATGTGTCCATGTTACTTTTTGAGGCGTTATAGGTAGTGGGCACTAGGTCTACCCACTCAAGTGAGGTACCATTTTTATTTGGAAACATGAAGGAACACAGAATGGAAGAACAGTGTTACTGCCCATTGTCTTTCTCTACATTTTCTCCTTCCAAATGTAAGACAGTGTGGAATAAAGAAGTGTATTTGAGAAATGCCCAGTAATTGACATGCAAGTGTGGGGACCCCCAAATTCAGAGATGTGCATATAACCACTATTTTTCAACACCTTATCTTGTGCCAATTTTGAAAATTCAAAGGTTTCCTTGATACCTATTTTTCACTCTTTATATTTCACCCAATAGATTGCTGTATATCCGGTATACAATGAAAACCCATTGCATGGTGCAGCTCAATTATTGGCTCTGGATACCTAGGGTTCTTGATGAACCAACAAGCCCTATATATCCCCACAACCAGAATATTCCAGCAGACTTAACAATATATTGCTTTTGAAAATCTGACATTGCAGGAAACATTTACAGAGTGAAATGTGCAGAGAAATGGTTGTTTTTTTCACCTCAATTTCAATATGTTTTTTATTTCAGCTGTTAATTTCTGTAGGAAAACCTTGTAGGACCTACACAAATGGCCCCTTGGTGAATTTAGAATTATGTCTACTTTTCAGACATGCTTAGCTGTCTGGGATCCAGCACTGGTTTCACACCCATTTCTGTCACTAATTTGGAAGGAGGCTAAAAGCACAAAAAATTGTACAAATAGGGTATGTCCCAGTAAAAAGCAAACAATTTAGATTAAAAATGGGGTTTTCTGATTCAAGTCTGCCTGTTCCTGAAAGCTGGGAAGTTGGTGATTTTAGCACCGCAAAGCTTTTGTACATGCCATTTTCAGGGAAGAAACCACATGCTTTCTTATGCAACCTTTTTTCCCATTTGTCTGAAAATAAAAACTACATTTTAGCTGTATTATGGCTAATTTCTTGGTCTCCTCCAGGGGAACCAAAAAACTCTGGGGACCTTTAGAATCCCTAGGATGTTGGAGAACAAGGACGCAAATTTGGCATGGATAGCTTATGTAGACAGAAAGTCATGAAGGCCTAAGCGCAAACTACCCCAAATAGCCCAAAAAGGGCTCAGCATGGGGGGGAGAAGGCCAGACAGCTAAGGGGCTAATTCGCACAGTGCATTGTTTAATGAAAGTGCCCGCATAAAAACATTCTTAAAGTTTCATTTAAGTAAAACACACAACAATCTCTTTGAGTGTTTTTTAACATTTTTCATGCTGAAAAGTGCATCCATAGAACCAACCACATAGAGGCTCTACAATCCATCTGAAGAGCATTGAGCTCAGCCTAGGAGTATTTAAAAAAAAATGGTAAGCTCTTCTGAGGTCATGACCCAGAAGACTTACTGTCTGTTTTTTAATGCTGAAAGGGGGCCAGTGCATTCTCTCCAGCCCCCCAAATAATATTATAAAAAGTGTTTGGTGGTTCCCCTGTGCTTCTACAGGTGCCACTGGCATCCAAAAAATGTAAACAAATAGCCTTTGCCGGGCATTTTGGGATGAAAAATAAACAACTGCTTCTTGTTTGTTTTTTTATTTACTTTTTTGGGGTTCCCTGGTGCCCACCAGAGCATCCACTTGTTTTTTATTTTTATGTAGGGGGTGACGGGGGCAGCCCCAGGGACCCCAGGCCCTGGGCAGCTCCACAGTTATCACTGTGATGAGAGCTGGTCCTTTTGTCGTGTTTTGCTGTGTGACCTGGCACCCATCTGGGACACCAATAATCCTGAATTTGTGGGGGCCACATGGATAGCCCCAGCCCCACAGAGCCCTATCTGGTACCAGGTCCAGCACCATACTGGGTGATGGTGGGAGCTGGCACCATTTTACTGCTCACACTGGGTGCGAGCAAAGTTATGTTTTTCATCTGGGAGAGTGTGGAAATGTATGCCCGCCCTCTCCCAGGTAGAAAACAGCAGTGTCCGAGGGAATGGGTTCCCTAGGACACTGAAGCCATATTGGGCCCCAGAAAAAAAGGGTCTTGGGGCAGAACATAAACTCAGGGAGTGGTGCCCTATGCACACCTCACTCCCCTTTTGTCAATTATTGGACCTAGGACATAGGGTCCCTACAGTCTCTTCAAGGCACAGGAGAAGGGGCCACGTGCCCGCCTCCCCAATATATACTGCCACAAAGGAAAGAGTCCTTGGGCCCTATCAATGACTCGGGGAGGCTGGTCGATTCCCCTTAATAATAATTTATCAGCCTGAGGAATGGGGACCCCAAGGTCTGTGGAATGCTGAGGGAGGGTTGCTGTGTGCCCCTCCCCATTATCCATACATACCAGCCCCGTGGGTTGGGGTCTTGGGCCCTATTTAAGGCTTGGGGAGGGGAAAGCATGCCACCTGCCTTTTTTTAAACAATACACTGGCCTACTTCAGGGTTTTAAAAAAAAACAAAATACACAAGAGAACTTTTTGTTTTTTATTGGTGCAACGAATCAGCGAACCCTCTCTAGATCTGCAGCACTGATGAAAGATTTCTTTTTTCCCGCCCCCTAGGTCTAGAGGGCAAAGTACCCTCATGCTTCCACCCTATATGTTTTGTTTTATACTTTTTTATAAGCCAGAACATGATGATGCCTACTGATACAAACACTCTGTATTTCGGTATATTTACAGTAGGTTCAGCCTAAATCAGAAACCCATGTCTTCAGCAGCATATTGTGTAGTGTTGCAGTTCTGCTTCAATAAAGTTTTACAACCGAAGGATGGACATTACAATTGTGGGTATAAAGCAGGAAAGTGAATTAAAGAGAGGAAAAGAGGGGGAATGAGGCAATAAAAATGTCAAGAACAAACATTTTCCCTTCTTAGCCATCTGTTTGACATCATCTTCCCCATGGGATCCCCATCCTCATAGGACCTGTTTAACCTACTGAATTGTAACAACTACCCCAGTGGGGGCAGGCAGTGGTCCAGGGAAGTCCTGAATTGGAATTGTTTTTCTTCAAAGCAACATTTTTCCCTTTGATGTATAAAGGCTTTCAGGTTAGGAATGCAAAAGCAGCACTGAAGTCAGCTGTTGCTTGAAGGAGTCCAACCCCTTATTTGCAGCAAATCACAGGAGTCAACAACTCTGATCTCCCTAATTAGTTGTTTTGTGTAGGCGTTGGTTCATGAAGTCTGACTCCACAGAATTCCGTGGAGTTGAATAAAAACTCAGTGGAATTCAATGGAGACGGGGTTCCGTGAACTGCAGAGTCCTGAATGCTCCCGATCTCGGAAGAGCTAAGCAGAGTCGTGCCTGGTTAGTCAGGCCCGACCCTGCTTGGTGCTTCTGAGATTGGGCGCAAGTAGGAGGGCCATAGGCAGTGAAAGCTGCTGTTTCAGGCCTTTTGTGCACCGGCATGTCCTGTGTGCAGTGCACACAGGGCAGGCCGATCCTCGAGAGGCCTGAAACTGCAGCTTTCTTTCTTTATATAAAATAGTGTGTTTATATATAATATTAATATATATATATGTATATATATATATATATATATATATATATATATATATATATATATATATATATAGGTATATATATATATGTATATATACATATATATATATATATATATATATATATATATATATATGTTTCCCTGTAGCCCTGACGAAGTTCTTGAATGGGTCGAAACATGTTGGCTAGTTGTTGAAGCAATCTGTGGATCATAAATAAAAAACCTTTCACAAAAAAAGCAGAGGCTATTCTGAAGACTTTCTTCAATAATATGAATACATAGCGGAATGTTTTTGGATATACAAGAAAGTCAAACATGAAGGACTTTCCCATGGGTTTATATAATCTGGAAGTTAAAATGTAACCAATTGTTTGATGTCATTGGTCCCACAAACCATGGCCTAACCTTAAAAAAATGAAAGAAAAGTTGTAATTTTTCTTTTTGAAACTCATCCCATTTTCCTTTAAGGAAAACAGGCTACATTTAAAAAAAAAAAGATTGCTTTCGTGAAATGCAATCACAGACATGGTTGTCTGCTGACACCAGCAGGCCATCATCCCTGTGATTTTTATGATTCACATTGGGTCTCAAAACAAGGCCTACCTCATTATTATTCATGAGGTAGGTCTATTTGCAACCTATTGGGGCTCGTAAAATTTGTAAAACACATATTTGTACATGGTTACATTCAATTACCAAATAGCGACTCACAAAAATGTGCTATTTGGTAATCACAAACAATTTCCTATATATGTCTCGCCCTTAGTGTGAAAACTGCACATCTATGATCTGTGGATTACAATAGTATATCAGCCCCTATATCCCATAATCATATCTTCATTTATTTTATCCAAAACAGTTTTAAGAATGCTACTGGGGAAGCTGATCCACAGGTACTGAAAAGACTCCTAATTTTACTACTTACTCTCAATCATTATTATTTCAGTTTCTTGAATAGAGTCTTTCGCTTCAATCTATTACATCCAAATATTCAGAATACATGAACCTTTATCCCCCTCCTGCAACATACCTATTAAAAGATTTATCACATTGTCTGAAAACCATCACCTTATTTTTTGTTGAAGTGATATTCATGAAATTATCGCTGCTGAAGTTTTCTAACACAGTCCAGAGTCTGTGGAGTCAGGTTAGGCTATGCTCTGATGTAGCACAAATGTTATTGGTACCCCTGACATCACAGTGGTCATCTATATCTGACAATGTATGTGTTTTGATAATTGAGGTAATAATAGATTTATTGTAAAAAGGTGCACAGAAAGTTTATATTAGTGTTCATCCACTGTGGGATAGAGGACTTAAGTGGGGTGGCATAGCCTATTAACGTCATGTTTAATAAATTAGTTTGATTTTATGTTATTCTATATGAACTTAATTAATAGTAGTTTGCAGTAAAAATAAAAAATTTTGTAGAGAAATGTTTAAAATACTACATGTAAATATTGAGATTGCGGTTCTGCACCATACCTACTGCAATATATTAGCAGAGGTATTTATTTTAAATCTACTGTAACATGGACACTGACAAAATTTGTTAATGTTGAATTCATAATTTTGAATGTTATCTGTACTTATTTTGCAAAATCGAATGTGCCATTTTAATTCACTTTACTTAACCTAAGTGAGGCCTGCAAGGCCCCTATTTCCGACTGTGCAGAAAATGTTTAGTAATTCTTGCTAACATGAATCTTTTCTTTCAGACTTTGTTCCCATGAAATGCTAGCTCAGTAATAGATGCCCTATTTTTTTACACATAGTGAGCCTGAGAAACTAACTTCAAGGCTAGTGCATTACGAACTCTGGAAATAAATGTCTATATTTGTTTCAATCCTTACAGATGATCTAAGATGGGTGTCTTTTCTCATGATGGACTTGGGAATCTTACCTGATTTTCAGTTCTGTTTTGCATGACAGTCTACAATTGGACAATTACAACTTCTGTGTCATGTAGGGTGATGGATGAACAAACCATCTTGCATATGAACTTTACATACTGTCTCCCAGTGGAACCTGCAGCATTCTTCTGTAATCTTCTTGCCCTTCCCTTTATGAGTGGACCCTTGGACTCTGAGAAGTACAGTCCTATCTACCCTTTCCCCCTCTTTTACAATGTTTTGCTGAGACATAGAAACATTTCCTCTGACCCCAAGAGAAGACTCTTGACCGAGAATCTGACATGCTGATGCCTTCCCTTTTTACCTATACTAAGAGCCTTGATGAAGTTCAAACAATTTGAACGAAACGCATTGGCTGTTTTGGTGCCAGTGTTGACAAAATAAAGGAACTCCATATATTGCAACACACTTTGATTGACCATTCCACATTGCGTGTTTGTTTTGAGTACTATTTACATGACCTTGAGTCTAAGCTTGCAATAAAACCCCTTAACCTTATTCCAGACTGGCGTTTACATTGTCTGGCCAAATGGGTTATGCTGTCATTCTAAAATGATTTATTGTGAATGTGTTCCTGCCAACTTTCTCCACACCCTTATGCTGGGTGAAAAGATTCATTTACCTCGTTGTACAATATAACCATAAGCAAAATATGCTTTAACAGTTCTAAGAGAACAAGGTTGTCAACAGCCAAAAGTTGAAAATCCTCCCACTGTAGCAGCATAAAGAGGTTGGTGAGCAGGTTCTCTTAAATGTTAATTCATTGTTTATGGGCTTCTTCTGAAAGAAAGTTTGCAGAAATAATGCCATGCCCGACATGCATAGTGAAGGAAACAGATAAAGACAACATATTAAAATAGGGAAGATCACTGAGAGAAATAGAAAAAATGAGCATGAGAATCAAAGCAAAAAAAAGAAAAAGTGAAAATGAGAGAACTAGATGGATAGCTTGAAAGGGAACAAAAAGAATGAGCGGAGTAAGGAAGGGTGAAATGAAGGAAGTTAACAAGGAAGGAAAGGTGAAACTCAGGACTGAGGGGTAAAATGACTAAGTGGAAGGCTGGACGGATGGAAGGGTGAAATGAAAATTAGATGGAAGGGTGGATGGATGAAAGAAAGGCTTGATATGTGTAAGGGTGAATGGATGGGAAAATGCAAGATTAGGAAGATTGGTCAAAGGTTGAGGGTAGGAAAAATGAAAACATTGATTGAAGACATATTATTGATGAGTGGATGAGTGAAAGGATCAATGTATGTCTTAAAGAGTGGTCTGATAGATGGATTAATGGATGGATTAATGAATGGATGGATGGATACACAGATAGATGGATTGCTAGATGGGTGGGTTGTTAGATGGTTGGATTGTTAGATGGTGGGTGGATGGAAGGAGTGATATTAAGTGAAGGGACAAGCAGATGGATGGATGACTTGATGGATGGGTGAAAGCATGTAGAGAAGGAGGGTGAAAGGGGAAAGAGAACTCTTTTAAATAGGGTCAGGTTTGCTTTCTCTTTGTCATTCAAGGGATGGTTCAAGTGTGACAAAGTAATCAAATTTTCTGGTTACACCCTTGTGCCAAGCACACAAATGTTGAGGGGAAAATGCTTACACACAGTTTAACCATTGACAATCAGGATGGATTATTCCCACGAGGAACAGGGTCAGCTCTGATTTACCGAAGGAAGACCTTTGTCTAGAGTAGCACAGTTGGCAAACAATTATGGGTTGGAATGGCACCCCAAGCAATTACAAGTGATTAGACTATTTGCAAACATTCTTCATATTATCTTTTATGTGTATTATTACTTCATTGTGCCAACATGTTATAAAAAAAGTAGCCCAGTTTTGCATGGAAACCTTGAAAATTAAAGAGACGTTGATTCAGAACAAACACCAGTTGTAAACCCTTGTATGTCTGAATTGCTTTAGAATATTTTCCTCTTTCATTTAGATGAACTATCAAAGAATGACCTGGGTTACTCCTAATAGATCAAGCTTCATCTGAAGGTTGCCCAAATCACATCAATAACACTATTTCATTCCTTATTGGTATAAAACCAGAAGCTTGAATAGTTAAATATTTGATATAATTATTGCTACCCATCCCCGTCTAATTCCTGTTTGGGACCATGGTAAAAATAGATTTTCATTTTACGACTTTTGTAATTTACTAAATAGAGATTTAGTGACAAGTCTGATTCCCATTTCAAATAGAGATATCAATCAATAGTTGGCTGCCTGTCTCCAACCCCCTTTCCCTCTTGTCATTGTCACCAAGAAAGGGGGAGGTTTATTAACTCTGATTTCTGATTATACAGCTTGGCTGTAAAGTGCAGACAAAGGATTCGAAGGGAAAAAATCAGCTGCTGAGAATTGCTTGTTCAGTTAGGTGCACCTTTTGAACAACTTCTCCTCTCTGCTTCCTTTTCTGAAAGTAGTGGAGTTCACCTTTAGGGGGCATTACTGATAGGTCAATGTATGCATGTCAATGTCAAACAGTCCTAGTATCCAAGCATCATATACATGCAGCTGCGTTAGTAAACAATACAATAGGCCAGCTCAACGTCTTGAGGCCGTTCTCCAAATTGGAACTTAATGAACCTTATGATAAACCTAATAGGTAGAGGGATGGCCCTTTTCAGATATTCCCCCAGCATACCCTACATTATGTAGATCAGTTGAAGGTGAAATAAAAATATATTTTTTAAGCTTTCCCATAGTTCATTGCTGCTTTAAGGCTGGGGTTCACAAAATTCCACAGCTTGGTTACGGACTCTCAGAGTCATTAGGGCTCTTTTGGAGATCAGATTTATATTTACAGAGCAGGGCACACCTAGTTGCATGATGATGTGCCAGTCACTTTAGTAACTCTGCCCCTTTGTCACAGAAGGCCTTGTGTTTGTTGTGAGGAACATTAAATGCAATGCACAAACCCATTAAGAATCTGTGAGCTACTTTGCACCGTTTTCTTTGTTCTCATTCCTCCACAGATTCCAGCACATTCTTGCTGCCTGATTCGATATCTCAGAGCATATTTAGCTAGTGTCTTCAGAGCCCAGTGCTGCAATTCGAAGCATTATTCACTGCATTGGCTTGAAGAACAAAAAACACTCAGAGTCAAAAAGGATTCCAGTTTTATTTTTCTCTTTCAGTTCTCTAGATTGCTTGGCTTTTGGTTAGGAGGTCAGTGATAGTGTAACAAATCATATTCTACTCCTTCCAGCAGCAGGGTAACTGTCTGGACTTTGTGAATTATCTTATTGCAACACCATCATTGATCTCTGATCACCTTTCCAAATGCAAATTGATATATGTGCCACTGCATATTTTTGGAATTTCACATTAAACTGCAAACGCGCCACAGAATCGTAGCTATTATCAATACTGAA
This sequence comes from Pleurodeles waltl, assembly GCF_031143425.1. Taxonomy (NCBI): domain Eukaryota; kingdom Metazoa; phylum Chordata; class Amphibia; order Caudata; family Salamandridae; genus Pleurodeles; species Pleurodeles waltl. The sequence goes on from NC_090440.1 coordinate 1,516,112,415, forward strand.
TAGTGGATTCAGCGCTAGAGGACGATGGATCGAAGCAACATAGTTTTGAGGGGATGTCACCAATGGGAGGTGTGAGGACCATCAATAACAACAACAATCAATATTATAAAGTTTCAGTCAATAACTACACCACTTTAGTAATTAAAAATCATGGATGTATTTCCCTATATTAACAACGCTAGTGTCACGAAAATAACTCTCAAACACAAATGATAAACATATAAGATCACTATCAGCTGGTTAAAATGTGGATGTATCTTACTCTAATTAAAACAATTAAACAAATTAGCTCTAAAAGAATCACACTTATTAATAATACAAAAACTGGTAATAATGGCAAAGAATACATTAGTTCAGCATCAAATGATCCCAGGACAAGTCATGAGCATATCAAGATTAATTCCACAAATTAGCATTACATGTTGGGCTTCATGTGAAAAGAATTTAGTAACATTAATTTAGAAAACTCTTAACTTGATTATGATATATAAAAAACTATTAATGTGCAGCAAGAAAACCATTATTTGCAGCTGGCACCTGGAAAGCAAGAGAGACACAATTCACATTTAATAACATACATTACCACAATAGTAGTAACAGCAAATGATCAGCTTCAGCTTGAGGTCACCATCAGCTACCTCATCAGAAGATTCGGGCCTAATGACAGCTAGTCTCGAACCTCGACTGTTCTAGAAGAATAGCATTGGATGAAGAATGACAAACTCACTAACCCACAAACTAATGAACTCACACCTAATCATTCTGCACAGGCTGTTATACTAAAATCTAATCAACTCATGATTGGTCAGACTATGGGGTGGTTTCATTTCAGCCAATCAACAACTAAATTGATGACTTAAACTTAACAAATCTATGTTAACTAGGACATTTTCTCCTGATGTATCTTTACTTCTTCCGTCCCGTCTGTAGCTCCATTGTCTCATCGCCTCTCAAATATCTTGTTCTCAGGAAGAAACTTTTACTGTATCTGTCTACTTCCATCCTTGAGGAAAGACCAGATGTTAGTAACATATCAAAACAGTAGGACATTTCAACTTATGCAATGCTCAGTGAATACACGACCTTGTAAGACATAACACTGCAACCCACCAGGGGTAGCTGTGGATATGTCTACACAAGCTTTGAAAACACCCATTATGAAAGCTTTCAATCATGGAAAATAACCACAACCTTTGAATATAATTTCGCTTGGCGGAGAACAGAAAAACAAATATTTCAAAAGTTTCTCGTTTTACATGTTAGTTCATTACACATTTTAATTTGAAAATCATGAATAAACATATTAGAAAACTCACACTCTCACAATCCCTTCTCTGACGACTATTTATGTAATAACATTACTCTTTAATAAATTTATTTATTATCATTGAATTCAAAACTTTGTCCCATTTATTTCTGAATTATTTATTTTTCTATTCATTTTTTCCCTTCTAATTTTCTCTTCTTAACACGTTTTATCACTTTATAGGTTCCCCAAATCCCAATTAAACAAAACACAATTATTGACACCCATTTTGCTATGTTCAGAATAACATTTCTTCCCACATTGCTAAACCAATTTCCCACAGCTTCAATTCCTTTTCTTTATTATTAGTGTTCGTCACGTTAGTGATTAAGTTTTTAACCTTCCCCAAGTTATCAGGGATAAAAGAACAACAATGATTAGGACCAATTAATTTACAAACTCTGCCCTCTTTCACCACAAGAATGTCTAATGCAAGGCGATTCTGATGTGCCATAGCTCTTGTAGCAGCCAACTCTGTGTCCAGAAGAATAATAGCTCCGGAATATCTTGTCAACATATTATCCACTATTGTGGACAACTTCTGAATCTTAATCGAATTTAAGACTACTCCCACTGAAGGAATTATAGCCCCAAATATGTCTCCCATGATGCTAGAAATTGATTTTCGCTTGTGTCTCGTTTGAAATTTCATCGAATCAGGAATCTTACTCGGTCGTCCGACTGATAGATTTTTGGAAAGACTATTCCCAGATTACATGTCCCACCCTCTAGGAAGACGTAATATGCCTTTCTTCCACAAATATAGTAAATCCCAGGTATTGGAGGGTCTTGTCCCTTCATCATAAAATTCCACTTACTCCTGAACATGAAAACATGCCTACATTCACTCTTTCCAACAAACACTCCATCATTCTTATTCCAAGGCCTTTGTATGCAAAGTTTTCCTACATGCTCAGCATCTATTGTTAGTGTACCCTGTTTAGTGATATCTATATAAGCATAGTCTATTCCAAGCTTTCTACTTATAATTCCCTTATCCATTTTTGCCTTTATATCTCTCCTTCTATCTTCTGTATTATCTAAAAATGTCTTCTTTACTGGCGTTAGTAAACAAGTCAAGTTATTAGGATAAGCAAAGGCATTTCCAAAAGTTAAAGTAGGCTCAAATAAATCTCTCATAATTACCATGTTATTTTCTTTGGCTATTTCATTCAAATATCCTATGACAGGTACAAATGATAATACCATATCATAATTTGAATAAAAATATTGAATATATTCTTGATTATAGAAACATGTTAGCAAAAGACTGCATCTTACAGCATAAGTCACAGGTAAGCTGTGATACGTAGCTCCTCCTTCTGCTGAAGTTGGAATCTGCGTACATACATAATATTCAGTCGCACCCATCACTTCAACATACTCATGCAATAAGCGATAGAAAACATTAGAAGCAAGCTCTTTTTCCTCATGTAAGTATTTTACATCTATTCTAAATTCATCTTTTGTTAACGGCTTATCAGTCAAGTCTAAAGAATTCATTTTCACAGTCTGATTTGCTCCATCAATCTCATAAACAGACACACCCACAAATAAAAATAAACATATCAACACACTTGTTACCACTAGACCAATACCAAACACTTTGCAACAACTTATTCTATAGATTTGGTTATGTGAATCGCTGATTTGCTCTCTTAGCAAAAATAAAAAAATAAAAATTTCCAAAAATTTCCAAAAGTTCAAAAAAACTTCAAAAATCCCACCTTTTTTTTTTTTTTTATATTAATTCATTCACTCTTAGACAGTTCCTCCTTTGTGAAGTTCAGTATAACAACTCGTCTAAGTCAGGTTGATTATTTGTCATCTCCAGTAATTCTCAATAATACTAAATTTTCATTCACTTTAACCCAATGTCTCTTTCTTGTGAATGTTCACGTTCCAAAGTCAGAATTTTCGAAGTCTCTGTCAAAACAATAACTCAAAAATTCTTCTTGCCAGTCACTTGTATTTAAATATGCCTATTCAGGTCCAGCATATCTTCTGCTTGCAACACTTTTCCTTTTTGGCCACCTTCCACTTTCACGATCTTCTCCACTAGTGTGTTCTTCTCCAGGCAACTCCCTCTCTTCTGGTATTGATGGTATCACATTAACCTTTCATTTTTCTGCAGTTTTCTCTGGCCAGTTGTCTCCTTTCAATGTTCCTTTTGCCAATAGTCTTCTCAATATTGAGTCTTCACTTGCCCTTGGACCTTTCCCTTCAGACGTTCCCGCAATTGGTTCTGGAAGAGTATAATGCACTGGGGCAGGACTATTCTCAATTACTTTACCACGGGGTCTGTCTCGTCTTCGGTTTGGTTTGTCAAACCACCTGCTACTGAGGTCAACCTCCTCTGAGCAGATCTTTCTTCTGTTATTCCCTGTTTTCCATTCTTGTTCGAGGAAACCCTCCTCAGATTCAAATCAGTCTCACTTCTTTCTTCTTGAACTGATTCTTCTACTCCTTTTACAACTTGTTCAACCTCTTCTCTGTTTTGTTCTTTTTCATCTGGTATAGGAGTAGGTACATCTCTGTCATTCTGGATATTTTGCTCACTCTCTTCTCCTTGGTTTCTGATATTCTCAACTTTTGGTAGCCTCAACAGTTCTTCTTCTCTTTCTGTTGGATCATGCACCTTCCGCGTATGGCTCGCATGCACCCAATTTGGCAAACCAGCACACTTCATAGCAGTTGTTGTAGTGAGCACGATTTGATATGGTCCCTTCCAACGTAGTTCAAGCAAGACTTTTGCATGTGCTTCTGTATAAGCACAAGTCTCCTGCTCTCAGACTATGGCCCTCATTACAACTTTCCACCCGCCAAGTTGTATCCGCCGTGTGACCGCCAATGCGGCCGCACTCCCGCGGAGGCCATTAAGACATCCCACTGGGCCAGCGGGCGCAAACCAAGTTTACGCCCGCCGGCCCAGTGGGGATGTCGGCTGTAACACAGGAGCCGGCTCCTGCTATGCAGACAGTGAAAAGCTCCATGGGGCTGTGGCACGGGCCCTGCACTGCTCATGCCCAGGGGCCCCATGACTCCCCTTTCTGCCAGCCTTTTCATGGCGGTTCCTACCGCTGGCAGGAGGGGGACTCATAATCCCCTGGACAGCGCTGCAAGCAGCACTGCCCTGTGGGATTACAACCGCCGGGACCAATGTGGCGGGAAAACGCCGGTCGTAATCCCCTAGTTTGTACCACCAGCCTGTTGGCGGTACAAACTCCAAAACAGCCCAGGTGGTCTTTGACCGCCAGGGTTGTAATGAGGGCCATTGCCCTTTACCTTGTGTTTACTGGGCTGTTGCAACTTCCACCTGATGAGAAAATGACCGAACCACATCAGCCAGGCTTTTGCATTAATCTAGCACCATCTCATCTGTAATATTCACAAGTGCGTTTGCAGGTATTGCTGATAATCTCATTGCTCTCCCCATCAATATCTCATGTGGACATAACCCAGTCTTTTTGTCAGGTGTACTTCTCATTGACATTAGTACTAGAGGTAGAGCATCTGGCCATTTCAAATTTGTTGATGCACACTATTTTGCCAATCGTGATTTCAGCGTTCCATTCATTTGTTCTACAAGACCTGAAGCTTCTGGGCGATGACTGCAATGCAATCTTTGCTGAATGTTGAATGCCAAGAAAAGCTATTTTATCACCTCATTATTGAAATGTGTACCCCTATCTGATTCAATGAGACCGGAAAACCAAAATGTGAAATTGGTTCTCGCAAAAGCAATTTAGCTACAGTTAAACTGTCATTTCCCCTTGTTTGGCAAGCCTCAATCCAATGACTGAAAATGCACACAATGACCAACACATATTTCAAACCGGCACATGCAGGCATCTCAATAAAATCCATTTGCATTCTACTGAATGGACCTCCTGCCATACCGATGTGACCTATGTTGACAATTGTTCCTTTGCCAACATTCAACAGCTGGCATATTATACACCTATGGCACACCAACTCTGCAACTTGTCTGAATTTTGGATTGTACAAATATTGTTTAAAACTCCTGATCATTGCATCCCTTCCAATAAGTGTTTGACCATGGTAGTACCTCGCCATCTGTGTCAGTAGACTGTTTGGCAGACCTACGTTTCCTTCTACTGTCACCCAAATTTCATACTCCCTTTGTATGCATCATTGTTTAATCCAATCTCCCATTTCCTCTTCTGGCACATTGTTCTGTATTGCTTTCAATTCATCTAGTGTCTCCACTATGTGTACAGTGAAATTGGCATAAATCTCTTCATTTTCAGACATCAATTCCCAATTTCCCTTGAATGAAATTCCATTAAGAGCTCAATATTTTGCAACCTGGTCTGCATAAGCATTTCCCAAAGTTACATAATCTTGTCCTCTCTGGTGTGCACTTCATTTGACCAGGGCAATTTTCACAGGTTTCTGCAATGCTTGTACCAAATCATGTATCCTTTCCCCATTTCTTACAGGTGATCCTGAAGAACTAAGGAACCCTCTCTGTGACCAAATTTGCCCAAAATCATGCACAATTCCAAATCCATATTTGCTACCAGTATAGATTGTGACTTTCATTTGATCTGACAATTGACAAGCTCTGGTAAGAGCCACCAGCTCCGAAACATGTACAGATATTACTCCTTTAAGCCATGAAGCTTCTAGTGTGCTTGTGACTGTACACATTGCCTACCCTGCTCTCAATGCACCCCTGTTGTCCTGTAAGCAAGAACCATCAACAAAAAATAATTTGATCATTGTCTTCTAAACAAATATCTTTAATGTCTTCTCTCGGTTTAGTACAAAGGTCTATCACTTCCAAACAACCATGTTCAACATCATCTATGTTGGACAGATCTTCCCCCTCATTTGGTAGTAATGTTGCCAGGTTAAGCACTGTGCACCTTTTTATTGTCACATTTGGTGCCACTAGAATAACTGTTTCATAAGGAGTCAATCTTACATTTGTCAAATATTGTGTCTTTGACCTTGTCAGTAGTATTTCAATTGAATGAGGTTCCATTACTCTCAGAGGATAACCCATCACAATATTTTCACTTTGAGGTGTGCTTTGTTCAACAGCTGCGACAGCTCGCAGGCATCCGGGTAGGGCTGCTTCAACATTATCCAAGGTAGCTGAAAAATATGACACCGGGCGATTGACTCCACCATGTTTTCGTGTTAAGAGAGACAAAGAACATCCATCTCCGTCATGACAAAACAACAGGAAAAGTTTTGTGTAATTAGGAATACCCAAAGCTGATGCTTGACACAAGCTCTCTCTCAGCTCAGTGAAAGCTTTCACACTCTCCTCATCCATCATTATAGGATCTGTGTCAATCTTTGCAATGGCTTTGAAACCGCTGAAAAATTAGGGATCCACTGTTGACAATAACCCACCATTCCCAAAAACATTCTCAATTCTTTTTGGGAACTCAGCATTTTAATTTTCATTATTGCCGCCACTCCCTCTCTGGAAATTCTCCTCGACCCTTTCTCAATCAGATGTCCCAAATACTTCACCTCTTGCTGACAGTATTGCAACTTAGCTGGAGAAACTTTATGACCATTATCTCCCAGGAAATTCAACAATGCATTTGTATCCTCCTTACAGCCTTCCTTTGTCTTTGAAACAATTAATAAGTCATCAATGTACTGCACTAAGGTCATCTTGTAGGGTATCACCATTGACTCCAAATTATTTTTCAAAATCTGATTGAAAATTGATGGTGATTCTGAGAACCCTTGAGGAATCCTGCACCAACAGTAGACTCTAGTCAGGAATTTGAAACAAAAGAGATATCTGCTGTCCTCATGAAGAGGTACTGAGAAAAATGCTTGGCACAAATCAATGACCATGCACATAGACACTGAAAGAAGGCAGGGTAATGGAGACCCAGAAATCCATGCTCAAAGATGATTCTGTTAACCCAATTTAATCTTTGACTGGAGAAGATGGATCCACTCCAGGTTGGATCTGAACATTCAAGACCATTCTGCACATGTTCTCAAAAGTATGTTGCAATCCTGGGTGGCATTCTGTGTGCATTGATAGAGAACAATGTGTGATGATTCTTTAGTTTCTTCGAAGAGATCAAGAGTGCTTCTGCAATTTCAGATAGGGCACATTACTCAACCTGGGTTGATGTTAATGAAGAGTGTGGATCAGTTCTATGTATTCTTGAAGATGTCCTATATAACAAACATCAAGGTGATTAAACAAATGCTTTAAATAATATCACTTTGGCCAAATTCCAGTCCATCATTTTTCGCCCACTGTGCTACTCTAAACAGTGACATGTAAAGAAATCTTGGTCCATCTCTAATAGGAAAAGTCCATTCTGAACTGCCATGCCAGGTATTCTTCCGACAGAAAGGTAAGCAGCCAAAAACTGGTTTCAGCCTACTTAGTATTCATCATAAGATATAGCTTAAGTTCTATTGCACATATTGTGTCTAACACAACAAACAAAAAAGTGATTGAAGAAATGTTTGACTTAATCCCTGCCGCTGACTAACACTCACGGATGTATGCCCATCCATCTTTTTTGCCCATTATGTCACTCTAAACGGAGACAAGCCGCATGCAAATCAGTCTTCGTTCAGGATACTTTTCAATTAAAAGTGCTGCAGTGCTGAAAATTGAGGGCTGATTAGGTAATACTGGGCATATATATTATAGACCCAGTCATAGTGATGTATCTTTAAAATGCCTTTTTTTTAAATCTCTTTATTGGAGTTTTACAGCATTGAAAACCAATATACCACCCATATTTTTGGGCACACAGTATCCATGTTGTAAAAGCCTCTCCCATCAGGACACACCTTAATGCCGGGCAGCAGTTCCGACTCACCTCCCGACATTAAACAATAAACAATGCACTTAAATATTGAAGCACATTTACGTAGGAGTCCAGAGGGAACACAGCCTGTGGTCAGTAATGGGTCCTAGGTGATACAGGACACCATACAAATTCCTTAATATGCAGGGCAATGGATGACCAAGAATATCCGAAGTCATAAACATAGCTATTAACACTTCCACTCTCAGGGCGGCCTCTCATGGTTCTTCACCTCTAACGTTAAAAAATATGTGTCCACATAGTGCATTTGGGTCCTCTTCCACCCTGAAGACAAAGCCTGGCAATTACATCCACCTCCGCCATCACCCATTTCACAAGTTCATGTACCCAGCGCCCCATGCTCGGTGCCAAGCTGGCCTTCCAATGCCTTTAATGCAGCTCAACCACTTCATTTTGCACTGTCAGGTGCTGTGGTGATACCCATGAGGCAGCAGGATCTTGCAAATTATTAATACTGGCTGAAAATGTAAAGATAGATGCCTGCGCAGGGCAGCAAATCTCCGTCTAGGCCAATGCCGGAATGCCTATTCTGCCACTCTAGCACTTAGGGCTGTTTTTAGAGGAGGGTGAGCTACCATAACTCTTTAGGGCTGTTTTTGGTAAGAGTTAACTACCACAACTCTACCATGCCCTAGTGCCCAATTCTAGTTATGGAGCGTGGAGTGTGACACTTCTTTCAACAACTTTTGCCAGAGCAGATTTTGATTTCCAGTACTGCCCTGATCTTGTCATTCACATTTGTCAATTGCTAATCTTGCAAACCTGTTTCTTAAAAGGGCAGAGGGTGGATTGACAAAAAATGTCACTTAGTAAAATAGACATTGGTGGGAATACATATCAAACCACTGCCTGTTTGCACGGAATACCCAACTCTCTCCCATGGACAGCTCCCATTGTTAAAATTTATTCTGACTGAAACGTGCTATCAGTTAACTTCGATAATTTCATTTGAAAGCCATACATGCATTTCCTTGTTTATCACAAAAAGGGGTGGAATTATTTTGCCAGAAATATTCCCTTATATTTGCTAGGAAGTTTAATTCTGCAGGTTTTTTCCACTCGCAGTGTTATTTATACACCATGTGGTTTGGTATTTGATTCTGGCAAATCCAGGCAGTGTGAAAAAAATTGAATACATCAAGCGATGGAGTTCTACCAGTTAGTGTGTAAGGAATGCTAGTAAGTAAGGTTTCTCTTTAACAACATACTTGGAGCGTTTCTAACTTCTTGTAAAGGTATATGCGTTTGGAACCAAGGCTGAGAACTGGCTGAGCCAGTATGCCTTTTTATCCTCCTAAATAAATAAATGAATAGTAGTTTTACTTTAGAAATTGCGAGTTATGATCCTCAGCTTTATTCGTGTACCTGAACAGCACAGCTTTACTTTATCTTTCATGATTTCTCCTATTATTCTTTTTTTTCTAGATCTCCTCAAATGCATAAAATATGTCTCTTTTCGAAAGCAAAAATGGCCATTTGCTTGATAGAATATAGATGAATAATTCAGTGTTCCATGCTATGATGACAACTAATATTAGAGCAATGCATTATTAATTTCTAAAGGTGCTCTGAAAAAGCACAATAAACACAAACTAAATATTTTAGGTATGCACTGTCCTTTGCATTTTTAATATATTTTGAACACGAGGGACTCATTTAAAATGCGATTAAATTCAAAGGGAAACATTATTCGTATCGCAGATTTAGCGAATCGTAAGTTATGAGCCTCATATAGCCAAAATGTACACCTTGATGAAATGGACACAGCGGCTTCTTTGCACAATCCACAAACACACTGTAGGACTCGTTTCCATGCGGCCCCCCATAAACAGCACTTTCAAGTATTACCGTGCGTATGTATTCTACTGCAATGAGTGCATGAAGACAATGCAACAGTAACATATTGCTGCACAGTGTGAAGCCACATGAGCCTGCCTTATGAATATTACACAGGCCTTTAGTGCTGTGAATCTCTTGCAGAAAGAGTGTGGTACAGGAATATTGCTTTTGTCAGAAGAAGGGATTTGAAGCCGTCTGAAGGACAATGACCATCTTATCTAGAATGAATTCAGCGAGAGTGTTAATTGTTTTGTGTTCAATAAGTGAACAGAAATGTGATTGTTGTAGGAAACAGGCTCTTTATACAGTGGACTAATCTGAGGTACACTGTGAAAAGAACCCAAGCAATCCCTAGTGGTATCAAAGAGGCAAAAACGACATCCCATTTGCTCTCTTTTGTGGTAGTGTAGTCAAACGGTTAGGCATATCAGAGGGTAGTGTTAAGCATGTAAGGCACATACTCATACAGTAAGTGAGACACACACTCAATAAAGAAATCCAACACCAATTTATAAAAATAACATACTTTTATATAAACATTGATAGTAAGATCACCGGAATCAGTTGAGTACTTTTCAAGTAAATAATTTGTAGAGTTTGCAGGAGTTGATGCTGCATTTTTTCAGATGCAGTAATGTGATCCTATGGAGGAAGAAGAAACACTGAATGAAGGTGTAGTACAGTGAATAATGGGACCAATCTACTGGACTAAGGATAAGTATGAGGCAAGGTCAAAGGCCACACCAACAGGTCACCTCAGATGGCCCAGGGGCGGTCGGGTGCAGTTCAGCATCAGTGCCCCGTGCAGGTCCATGGAGATCTGTCCGGTCACAATGTTGCTGCAGGGGTGGACTGAGAGTCCACTCTGGGCGAACCACCAAGGGAGTTCAAGTCATGCCATGCTCAGAAAAGTAGGTACACGAGTGGTCCTCTTCGCTTTGGTCCGGGGTGTCTGGGTGCAGAAGTGGTTTGGACCATCGGTTTTACCATCACGACTGGGGGCCTAGCCCAGCCGAACCAACAAATATGCCAGGGTCTCACGAGTCTGGGAGATGCAGGCATACCAGTGGTCCTCTTCTCCTCGGTTTAGGGATACCAGATGCAGAGATGCAGTAGACCGTTAGGCCTCCATCACCAGAAGCAGTTGCGGTGAGGGCGGTCTGCAGAGTCAGGCTGCAGACGCCATCAGGAAATCCACAGAGGGTACGCATGGGTGGGCTTCTTCTCTGGAGCACCTGGGAACCACACTGGCACCATTGGCCCACTTCAGTTTGGGCTAGGTGGCTTGGGTGCAGTGGGGCTATCCGACATCAGGTTTTTGATGGTCCTGGTCCTCCCAGTGCTTTTTATGGATGCAGGGAAAAAAACTCTTCTGCTCCAAAGGTGGTCTTCTTTGTGCTTTGCGAAGCACTGGCAGCTCTCCCAGTTTCTTGGAGGCTGCAGTGGCAGGCCAGGTCAGTTGCTCCTTGGGGCTGGGGTGCAGCAGGCAGACTAGTGGGGTTGGAGCAAAGTCCGTCATACACCTTGGTTCTCAGGTTTAGCAGGTTTCTTGTCCACTCTTTTCTTTGTGTCCAGCAAAGATCTGAGTTCCTGGTATCAGGGAGTCCCCCTAAATTCTCAATTTAGGGGGCATTAAGGGGAACGAAGGTTAGTAGCCAATATGCTACTTACCCTTGGGGACACTACACCCCATAGATGACCGCTTTCTTTGGGGAGTGGTCATCACCCTGTCCCAGAAATCCTAATTCCACCACACACAAGATGGCGGAATTCCTGAGGCTGTGTTTATTTCAGGCTTGTCCCCTTAGTGGTATGTTCAGCTCTGAAATGCAACACTCTTCCTGCATAGCTAATTTTCCCACCTGTCCAGGAGGGTCTTGGAGCAAGGGGGTCCGCATTGCCCTCTGAGGAAGACCAGTTCTGCATACCAAAGGCAGTGGAATGCAGATTTGCAGGTCATCCTGTTGGGAGAGCATGATTTGTCTCTGACCTCCAGAGAACAAAGGCTCTCAGACTTGGGGGTCAGATTCTCATCTGTCGGCGGCAGACTGGTTAGAACTAGTCAATGAGCTCACTAGCAGTTGGTAGGTTTGCTGGGGGCACCTCCAAGATGCCCTTTGTGTGCATGTATTATTAAATCCACCACTGTAATCAGTGAGGGTTTAATAATAAAAGATGTTTGATACCAAACATCCCTATTTTCAGTGAAGCTATCATGTAGCTGGGGAACTCTCATTGACTAGTGTCCAGCACATGTACTTAATATGTCTTCCCTGTTCACATAGTATGTCTAAGAATCGACAAAGACATAATAGGGGCATATCTGCCCTTACAGCTATGTCCACACCTGTAATATAAGGCATCCTGCCTCAGGGATGGAAGGCCTGCTGTAGAGGTGACATACAAATATTACATGCAGTGTTTAGGTGACATGGCACACAGGCTGCGTGCCATGATGTGTTTTCACTTTTATGGAGCACCTTGTTATGCAGCCTGTAATGGCAGTCTGCATGAGCTTGGTGCTGCATCTCTCAGAGATGCACGTTGCAGCTGCAGCTCTTAGGGGCCCTCTTTAGTATAACTGCCCTAAGTACTAGGGGCACCATTTAATAAAGACTTAGGTGCTAAAGGGTCTGGCCACTTGGGAATCAAGTGACCAGGTGTTTTTTTTTGGGAAAGGAACACTGGCACTGGGGACCTGGTTGACAGGAAACCAGTGAACTTCAGTCAAAGTTGTGTCAAAAACAGGCAAAACATGGGGGGTACTGCAACCAGAATCCAGCTTCCTACAATTGTCCACCCAGATATCTATCCTTTACTTCATCAGAGTGAGCAAAAGATATAGGAGCAAATTCATGAAAGCATTTACAAGTATGGGAAGAAGTACTACAGCAGTACTCTTTAATTTTTATACACCACATAATGTTCATCTCCCTATGAATAGCGTCAAGGATACACAGTCCTTCACATTTCTAGTAGCTGTATAATAAATATTCCCATTTCATTTCCATTTTAGGTGGCCTTTTCACAAAGGCATTTTTAATTACATAAAGTAGTATGCCTGTAGTCCTCATTTTTGTACTTTTACATGCCTTTGTGAATTGGCCTCTAAATATCTAAAATGTGACTAAAATAAGCATATTATGGGAGTATACATGTACAAGTACAAGAACACTCTTGTAAACTACTTTCCGTACTCAAAAATGCTTTTTGCGGATTCACCTCTATTGTTTTGGGATCAGTTCCGAAAGCATGGAAGAGCACGTAAAGAATATTACAGGAGAGCATGCATAAGCATATGACAGCAGGATTACTTTAGATACTCCAAAATGCCATTGCGAGTGGGGCCCTGAAACACTAGGCAGTCTTGTTATTCCTGGGTTTATTTTCACTTTTCTTAAGACCTTATAATACCCACACCCAGCAAACTATTTGCATGAGGCAGTGACACAGTGAAAAGGGAAGATAAAAGGTACCAGATTATGCTATACGGCCAATGTTCTTAAGATAGTGTGATGTTCCTTTTTATCACAGTAGCATGCTTTCAATTATTGTGGTGATACTGCACTGGCATCAACATTTGCAATTTACATTTCGGTCTAGTGTTGAAGACAGATTTCCTATCTCCTTGAGCTCATACGTAAAGTTGTTCCTTTTGTAGCAAAAAACACATTTGCAAGTCAGACATTACTAAATTTTGTTAAAAAATAAGGCAAGTTATTTACCAGTGACCCTTAATGTGCAATTGTGTGCAGAAAAGTGTTTCTGAATAATGAGATAGGTGAATGAAAATGTATTTCTGTACCAACTCTGTTAGCATAGGAAATGTCATTAATGGAACTGATATTTTGATGAGAGGGATGGGCATGGATGCTTCCCACTAGGAATATCACACACAACACAGGGTTATGAACCACGGGGCTTAGCATCAACCAACTGACCCAGTTTGTGTATGTCCACACAGGTACACGGTCACAGAACAACAGTTCTTCTTTGCTTCATGTTTGTGTGCGGGTGACCTTAATGCTAGATGGGACAGAGAAGGCACCCAAGAGGGGGAGCACAGTCATCAACCCCTCACCTTCTTCGGGTCATGTATGGTCATCGTCAAGAAATCATGCTGCAAAGTGCTTCTTCCCCGATAGTAGTAGTGTGAACGTTTAGGCCCTCATTACAACCCTGGCGGTCGAAGTTAAAGCGGCTGTAATACCGCCAACAGGCGAGCGGCAAAAAAATTGGAATCACGACCATGGCGGAAACCACCAACACAAACAGCCACTTTAACACTCCGACCGCCACGGCGGTAGAAACAAACACTGCGGCGGTAACTGCCAACACACAGGCGGAAGACAATGTACCGCCCACTGTATTACAAGGCACCAATCCGCCACCTTTTCCAGGGCAGTACCAATGCCATCAAAAGCACAGCGGAAACAGTCTTTGGAACGGAAACCACTCACCTCTCGACACCCTACGAGGAACCAGGACGCCATGGAGCCTGAGTTACTGGTGCTACCGATGTTGGTTTACCTCCTCTTCTACCATGAGCAACAAAGACGGCAGCGGCGACCACGGTGAGTACTGCACCTAGCACACATGGGGGGGGGGGGGAAAAGAGAGTGACACACACATGCAACATGCAACACGCAATACCCACACCCCCACCCTCACCCACAACCCCATACACACAAATACATGCAGCAACATTACATATACACCCCGTAACCCTCTGGAAGAATGCAAGGACAAAAGGAAATGATTGTACCTAGTGTAATCATACAAAAATCAGATATGGAAACAGGTCTGTAACAGATCATTATATACAAATATGTGCAGCAACTACGTAAGTCCGGATAGTGTTCCATTCATTGTCCGTGGGCCAGTGGTCCCAAAATGCGTGGGCGAAGCCCACACATGATCCCTGCCTCTAAACGGAGAGAACACTGCTGGGGCATCAGTTTGAAAATAAACAGGCACCTCAGGGGGAAGGGGAGGGGGGCACTTCAGCCGGATGAAGGGACAATGCCACTGCTCCATGAGGGGGCTCCATGCCCACAGATTGGTCCTGGGGAGTGCAAAGCCACAGTCTCACAAGTCCCTCAAGTGGGTGGGTTGCCCACTGTTTAGTCCTGGGGAGTGCAAGTCCACAGTCTCACAAGTCTCTCAAGTGGGTGGGTTGCCCACCGATTGGTCCTGGGGAGTGCAAAGCCACAGTCTCACAAGTCTCTCAAGTGGGTGGGTTGCTCACTGATTAGTCCTGGGGAATGCAAAGCCACAGTCTCACAAGTCTCTTAAGTGGGTGGGTTGCCCACTGATTGGTCATGTGGAGTGCAAAGCCACAGTCTCTCTAGTGGATGCTGTTCTCCACAGGTTCTGGAGGGGGCTTAGTGCCCAGAGTGCTTCATCCTGCCAAGGACTGGGGTAGTGGATGTGTCTCTCCACTGGTTGTGGAGGGGGCTTTGTGCCCAGAGTGCTTCATCCTGCCAAGGACTGGGGTAGTGGATGCTGTTCTCCACTGGTTCTGGAGGGGGCTTTGTGCCCAGAGGGCTTCATCCTGCCAAGGACTGGGGTAGTGGATGTATCTCTCCACTGGTTCTGGAGGGGGCTTTGTGCTCAGAGTGCTTCATCCTGCCAAGGACTGGGGTAGTGGATGCTGTTCTCCACTGGTTCTGGAGGGGGCTTTGTGCCCAGAGTGCTTGATCCTGCCAAGGACTGGGGTAGTGGATGCTGTTCTCCACTGGTTCTGGAAGGGGCATGGTACCCAGAGTGCTGCACATGCTGTGTGGCAGTTCCCATTCCCTCACCTGGGTGTGTGTGCCACGAGATTTCCTGGAAACAGGTAGCATGATACTCCATGGAGTCAGAGACACACTCCACCCTGCTGCGACTTTGCCTGCCAACTGCTGGTACTAACAGTGCTGGTTGTGGTGCCTCCTGTAGTCTGTGCAGGGTCCAGGATGTCTCCTGCAGCCTGGGACGGCTGCCCACTGGGAATGTTGTCCATGTCGGCTGTGGTGGCACTGTCTGTGTACCTCACGGGGCAGGTGGCGGTGGTTGCGGCGGTGTCTGTGGCGGAGATGCTGCCGGTGGTGCATGTGTCAGCACATGCGGAGAGAGAGAGCATGATGTCTCCTGCAGCCTCGGATGGATGCCGACTGGGGATGATGTTGGGGACTGTTGCTGAGGCAGAAGACTTGCAGGTGGCGGTGCAGGTGGCAGTGGTTGTGGCGGTGTCCATCACCGTACAGGTTGCTGTTCTGTTTGGCAGAAGGGGTGACACCAGTCCCTCACCCGGAGGCTCCGTGCCCTGAGCTGACGTCCCTTTGGCCTTGTGTCCCTTCCCCACCTTGGAAGTCGCTGCTGGGACCTTGGCACTGTCCTCTTTTGTCTTGGAGGAGGCCTTGCTGGGTGGTTGGTGCGGCTTTTCCCTACTTCTTCACCTTGGCAGGTGGTGGAATAGGGTGATCCTTGGCCTCGGTAGGTGGCACACTGGCAGCCCTGATGGGTGCCGCCCGCGATGTTACTGGACTTGCAGGGACCACAGTGCTTGAGGATTTGGTGGCTGAGGTGCTGGGCTGGGATCTGGACATCCTGGCCCTAGGGGAAAGACGGGGGGAGGTGTAGGGAAGAGGTCAACGTTAGCCAGGAAAAGTTTTTTAGACACACTGGGAGTGGAAGATTGAGGGGGTTTGGAAGTGGAGGAAAAGGTAGTGGTTGTAGGAGGTGTACGTCTGCTGAGTTTGGGTGAGGGTGCATGGGCTGGAGGCTGTTGTGAGGTGGATGGCTGTTGAGTGGCTGTGTGCCTGCGTTTGTGTAGTTGGGGAGGAGGGCTCACAGACACACTGGGAGAGGATACAGAGGACATGTGAATGGTAGTGGGGGTGGTGATTGCACAAGAGTGGTGTGTGGATGTAGTGCACACAGGTGTGAGTGGAGATGAGACTGGGAGGGAGGAGGAGGATGTGGAGGAGGGGGCCACAGTGGAGGTAGTGGATGTTGGCATGTCTGCATGGGGATGGTGCTTGTGTGAGTGCCTGTGGGATGTGTGGTGCTTATGTTTGCCATATCCACTATTGTGTGTTGATGAGTGTGCATGCTGGTCTGATGGTGTGCTTGGAATAGGCTGAGGTACAGGGCATTGTGTCTGGGTAATGGAAGTTTGAGAGGGGAGGCTGGACACAGGGACAGTGGATGCCATCAGTGCTGAGGCCAGAGCCTGAAATGATCTCTGTTGGGCTGCCACGCCAGAATGAATGCCTTCCAGGTATGCATTTGTTTGCTGCAAATGCCTCTCGACACCCTGGATGGCATTCGAAATGGTTGATTGCCCAACAGTGATGGATCTCAGGAGGTCAATAGCCTCCTCACTGAGGGCAGCAGGGCTGACTGGGGCAGGGCCTGAGGTGCCTGGGGCAAAGGGGATGCCCACCCTCCAAGTGGGGTTGGCGGCTGTACCTGTTGATGCGGAGGGCACAGAGGTGCCCCGCCACCGCAAGGGAGCTCCCATCAGAGGAGGAGTCGGTGTCGCTGGTGTCTCCTCCTGTCCCCGTCGTGGAGCTCCCCTCGCCCTCCGTCCCACTGGTGCCTTCAAAACTCCGTAAATTCACCCTCCATGGCCATGTGGGATGCAGCTCCCTCCTGCTCTGGTGCCAATGCTCCTCTGCCAGATGATGCTACTGCACACAAGGACAGGGTGACAAAACAAAAAGGGGAGGAAAGACAGAAGAGACACATGGTCAATGCCGGCAACACCACTACCGTTGGCGGATACAACACACAGTGAGCAGCCCTATGCACTAGGCCTTGCACTAACAGTTCAGAGGAAAAGCACATGCCCATGGGGGACTCAGACCCATTTGATGCACTCCTGGAACACACAGAAGCCTGACTAGGTGTAGAGGGCCACTACCACAGTGCCACTGAGCCTGCCAAACAATGGATTTACCCTGGTGCGTTTGCCCTGGCCTAGGGGAACCCACAGCCCACATCCCCCACCCATAAACCTCATAAAGCGCGCAGAGTCAGCTGAATGAGACTGTACTAACCCCCTTGTGCCTGCTGTGAAGCCCTCAAGCGCCCATCCAACTCAGTATATGCCACGGCCAGGATCCGGTATATCAGGGGGGTCATGGTGCGACGGGCACCCCTTCCACGTTGGGAGGCCATCCCCAGCTGAGCCTCCGTCGTCTTCTTGGTCCAGCAGTGCAGGTGCCTGAGGTGCCTGGGGCAAAGGGGATGCCCACCCTCCAAGTGGGGTTGGCGGCTGTACCTGTTGATGCGGTGGGCACAGAGGTGCCTCGCCACCGCAAGGGAGCTCCCATCAGAGGAGTTGTTCTTTTGTGGCAGTGGGTGCTCCGTCTATGGTAGACCCCCAGGGTCCGCACTTCCTTGGCGATGGCACGCCAAATACCCTTCTTCTGGTGGGCACTGACCTAGAGGAAAAGTGAAGTAAGAATGGATGTTACTCCCCCGTCCGGTTCTTCTTACTCATTGGCCACAAACCTCCCACCCTGGCCCAGAAAAACATACACTGACCATCCTCACATGCTGGCCTCTGCCCCCTGTATCTTCCCTCCACGCCACTCCATACATTCATGTGCCATGCATCATGTTCACAGTGTACTCACCTGTTTGTCTGGAGGACTGTAGAGTAGCGTGTACTGGGGGAGGACCCCAGCCACCAGCTTGTCCAACTCCTCTGCGGTGAACGCACGGACCCTTACCCCAGACACTGTAGCCATTGTCGCTTCCAGACTCAGGTCACAGCAGCACTTGCAGTGTAGGTCCTCTCCTGTTGAAGGTCAGGTATCAACAGATAGAAAATGGCGGTCACGTCTGCGGCAGTGCGTACCGTCACCGCCGGCGTACATCGTCATTGGCTCCTGGAACCCATAGTGTCCAATGATAACCAATGCTGATTTGCGCCGCGGTCTTGGACCGCCTACCGCGACGCTGCACAACGCCAGCACAGTTACCTCATTTCCCCTTGTCCCTCCTTACTGGCCAGGCAGCCGCTATTTCAGGGGGGCACATGGCAGGGCAACTAACTGCGTCACAGCACTTTTGGCCAGGAATACGAACAGACAGCGCCACACATCGATTACATCACGATTGTTCTAAACACCCTTGTGAAACCTATGTGGTGTATGACCCTCTGCTCACCCTTCTCCTCCATTGGGCACTTCCACTGGGGCAGGTGTGAGATGGCGTCATCCTCCGGTATACAGACCCCTGGTGGACCTGTCGACAATGGAAGACAGACACATCATTATCACCTACAGACTTGATCATGCCACAATCCAGGAACTGTGTGCCCAGTTGGAGCCAGACCTGATGTCAGCTATCCGCCATCCCACAGGAATCCCCCCTCTAGTGCAGGTCCTGTCAGTACTCCATTTCCTGGCCAGTGGGTCCTTTCAAACAACAGTGGCCATGGCATCAGGGATGTCACAGCCAATGTTCTCTAACGTGTTGTCCAGAGTGTTGTCTGCCCTGCTGAAACACATGCGCAGCTACATCATTTTCCCTCAGGTGGAGGATTTGCCCACAGTGAAAGGTGACTTCTATGCCCTGGGACATATCCCCAACATCATTGGTGCCATTGATGGTACACATGTGGCATTTGTACTCCCCGCAGGAATGAACAGGTGTACAGAAACCTCAAAAGCTACCATTCTATGAATGTGCAGATGGTGTGTTACGCAGACCAGTACATCTCCCATGTGAATGCCAAGTTTCCTGGCTCAGTGCATGACGCTTACATTTTGAGGAATAGCAGCATCCCTTATGTGATGGGGCAACTCCAGAGGCACCGTGTGCGGCTAATAGGTGAGCCCAAGGTCCCAACACAGTTGACATAGGTGTCTGGGTATGAGAGAGTCCCTAAGGGTTGGAGGATGTCTAACAGTTGTCCCTCGATATTTGCAGGTGACTCAGGTTATCCCAACCTGTCATGGCTACTGACCACAGTGAGGAATCCCAGGACAAGGGCAGAGGAACGCTGTAATGAGGCACATGGGCGAACTAGGAGGAAAATAGAGCGCACCTTCGGCCTCCCGAAGGCCAGATTCCTGTGCCTCCATCTGACAGGTGGATCCCTATACTACTCACCGAAGAAGGTGTGCCAGATCATCGTGGCATGCTGTATTTTGCACAACCTGGCCTTGCGACACCAGGTGCCTTTTCTGCAGGAGGATGGGCCTGATGTTGGTCTTGTAGCAGCTGTGGAGCCTGTGGACAGTGAAGAAGAGGAGGCAGAAGAAGAAGATATAGACAACCGAAACAACATCATCATGCAATACTTCCAGTAAGACACAGGTAAGAGACTGGCACTGCTCCCCTCATATCATACTACTGTTGGACATTGCCTGAATCTGCCTTTTTTCCTCTGTGTATGGACCGTGACATGTCACTTTGGCTTTCCATTTCACAGATCTGGGTCACACTTTCTGCCTTCTGCTATGTTTACTGATACCCAACAACTGTTGAACATTAGTATGTGAACATGAACATTGACATTGCTATATTTCTGAGAGGTTGCAATTACACATTTGTGAAAGTACAGACTGACTCCAGATTGATTTGTGATTCAAGGGTGTTTATTTCTGTGCTAATAAGTAGAGGGGGCTGTGCAATGGGCTGGTTTGATGGTGGAGGAATGGGTAGGTGCTGTGGTGTTGTTTCCTCAGGGGGGAGGTTCAGTGGTGGTTTGTGACTGTGGCAGAGGAACCAACTGTCCAGAGGTCCCTGATGGGCCGGGCTGGTCATCTTGATCCAGGCGTGTAGAGCTGCTGTCATCACTGTGGGCCTATTCTGTGGGGGGACTGGATATGTCTGGCACCTCCTGTCCGGTGACGTTGGGTATGGGTCCTGTTGGGGTGTAAATGCATAGTTATTGTATCTGTGTGTGCCATCTTGTGCAATGGGTCAGTTACCATCTACTCCTGTGCTTGCATTATTGTGTTTGCCCTTGTGTGATTAGTGATTTTGGGGTCTGGGTGGGTATCTGTACTGGACATGCTTTGGTGATGGGGGTCCATGCATAGGTGTTGCATGCAGGGCTTGGTATTGGGATGGGTGGCTTGTGATGGTGGGGTGGGGGATGTAGTAGTAAAGATTTGACTTACCAGAGTCCAGTCCTCCTGCTACTCCTGCGAGGCCCTCAGGATGCAGTATTGCCAAGACTTGCTCCTCCCATGTTGTTAGTTGTGGGGGAGGAGGTGGGGGTCCACCGCCAGTCCTCTGTTCTGCTACCTGGTGTCTGGCTACCACTGAACGCACCTTCCCCCGTAGCTCATTCCACCTCTTCACGATGTCATTGCGTGTTATGGGGTGCTGTCCCACTGCGTTGACCCTGTTGACAATTCTCCACCATAGCTCCATCTTCCTAGCAATGGAGGTCTGCTGCACCTGTGATCAGAAAAGCTGTGGCTGGACCCAGATGATTTCCTCCACCATGACCTTGAGCTCCTCCTCAGAAAGACTGGGGTGTCTTTGAGGTGCCATTTTGTGGTGTGGGTGATGTGTGAGGTGCGTGTTGTTTGAGGTGCGTGGATGTTGTATGAGTGATGGTGTTGTGTACCTGTGGATGCTGGTGTTGTGTTTGCTAATCTCTCTCTCTGTGCATCTTCAAAAAAAATCGTTGTAAGAGGTGGTGGGTAATGTGGGTGTGTGTTTTATAGTGGTGTGGGTGTGGTGTGTGTGTGTGTATCAGGTGTGTGTATTTTGAATTGTCCAATGCGGTTGTGTTTTGTAAATGTGTGTGTATTTTCAGCGTGGCGGTGTGTACCGCCAATTGATTACCGCGGTTGAAAGACCCCAGCGTTGATTCGTGGGTCGTGATAGTGTGGCGGACGGTGTAGGTTTTGGTATCGCCAGTTTATCACTGACCTTTGGTGTGGCGGATTTGTGTGGGTCATAATAACTGTAGCGGATTTCCACCGTGGCCACAGTATGTTGGCGGCCGTCAGCATGGCGGTAAGAGGGATTAACCTCCAGGGTTGTAATGAGGGCCTTAGTCTTTGTCAGTGTTTGCGCAGGGACATCCCAGCATGCATTTGGAGAGATGCAGGATGCAGTTTTTGACTGCAACCAATCATTGGATGTCCATAAAGCGTCCCCGGGACTCACCGTCTTTCCTTCCAAAGGACCCCTGAGATAACAATGATGAAAGTGTAACACCTAATGACGTTCTCTGCATCTCTAAAGGATCCTTTTGCTGGTTACATGGAGCAGGCACAGAGGAAAAGTAATTTCGTCCTTTAAACGTGGCCTAAGCTTTACCCCCTTCTCTAATGCAAACCCTCGATTCCCAGTGATTTGGTTAAAGGGGTAGTGTCATGCTGCAAAACATACTTCGATATATCTCAACAAAGCTATGCTCCTCTACACACGCATTTCTATGTTGACTCAATAGTATGCATTTCATTCCCAGTGTTTGACAATATTTCAGTCCCCGGCTTCATGGTAATAGCCTCCTGCATAACTTTAGGTTACTCCAATTAAATATCCCATTGCTTCGGCATCCAGAGCATCAAACATAGGTGTATATTTGTGAAACCTCACAGACATATTTTTTTCCTTTCAGGGACTTTTTCACATAATGTGTAAATTATTGGTTGTTTCCAACTTGTACATGTTGCAAAGATCTTTCTGGTGTTGAGAAGTGTTAATAGTACAGCTACAAGTGACTTACAAACTCCTTTATCACATTGTAACATGCTAAATACTCTTGCTCTTACAGCCCAAATCTGTGATAAGCCGTATTGTGAGACTGACATTATCAAGTGGCAGAATAGATTCATAGTGTAAGGAGACATACCATTTGTGGATATTCATTATCACCTGTACAGAAATAGAACTGATTCGTGTGAGTGTGAGGAGTGCATAATTATATATTATTGAAGTTACAAAAGTGGATTAGCAAATCATTTATCATAAAAGCTGTTTGTAATCATTCAGATATGGTTCCATTAGAAAAATGCTTTAAAGTAGCATTAAATATTTAAATTGCGTGTTAGCACAACAGCTGGATTAATCACTTTCACATATTTGTTTATAAAAATATATCTAAAGCATACATTCCACATAATGTGCGGATCGGTGAAACAATTCACACATGGGAGACAGGATAAGGATGGCTTGGAGATATCAGAGGTCACTGATACTTTTGTAACACATATTCCTATGTTGCAACTTCACAAACTTTGCTTTTAATTCCAATTAGCGTCAAATATAGTACTTCTCCATTGTACCCCCTTAAACTGAACCAGCTGAAGTAACACGACACAACTTTTACTGCCTTGAGCGACTCACCAGTACATCGCGTTGTTCTTTGACATACCCAAAAGCAGACCAAATGCAACGTGAGCATTCACAGAAAAATTCCACCAAAAATAAATAGGCATAGTTCCATTTTTGTTGTGTGAGTCGATCAGTTCATTTCAATTACATTTCGAGGTGATATGTCCACCTTTTTCATTTTTACAAAACAAAAAACATCAACACAAAAGTATACAAAGAGACTCGTGTTTAGTGTGCCTTTTTTGCTTTGAGAATTATTGAGCATTGGAGAGCGTCTTACATAACAATGACTTTTCTCTGCACACCTGTGTTATTTCAACATGATTGTCATCATTCTTTTTCATAACATTATTATTGTGAGTTTCCTTGAACAACAAGTGGGCTTCAGTGCATGTGGTCTACATTTTGTTGTATCAAGGATAGTGCGTAGAACAAGAAAGAGTTCCCAGGTTATTAGGTATGTTGCTTGTTCTTAACTCAATAGAGGTTTATCACTTGGTAGAACTTCGTTCTGAGTTTGGTGAAGTGAACTAGTGACTCCAGATATGATCACTTCTCTTAAGTCGAAATTGTTGTTGGTCAACGAGTTTCAACATCCCTGCTTTATTCGTCTTCTCCCTCTCTTCTTTTTAGCTCAATGTGGTCATCCTTCAAGGTCGGCTTTGTGAATGACTATCATGAAGTTGCCCTTATTATTGTGGACCAATGTATGATACCATTTTTGGGGTGGGATAGCTAGATATCGAACAGATTTGCTTCTGATAGTTTAAGTTATATTGCGTCCGGTACTGTGAATGCTATGGGCCCTTTGTACTATTTACTGGTAGCAATACTGATTGTTATTTGCGACCAGTACTTTTGTGAGCAGTAAATATTTTTTATGAACCAGCTTATGTACCACTTGATCAGCTACTTAAAAACAGAATTTAACTGAGTTGCAATCTGACCCACCTAATCAATATTTCGAAGGTATTTCCAGTGGTGGCTGCCACTGAACGGAGTGGCAGAGTGAAAAAATAAACAATATATATATTTTTTTTAAAACACTTACCTTCTCCGAATGGAGATGGGTTTGTCTCCTCCGTCCTCATCCGGAAGCACACAAGCTCCAAGACTCCCTCAGCCAATCATGACGTCAACAGCAGCGTTGTGATTGGTTTGAGATGCCTACTTTGTCGCTCACACAGGGACTGGGACCCTGTGCACTTTCTCCTCTCAGCTGTGCAACACAGCTGGGAGAAGAAATGCGAAGTGTGCATGTCTGTTTGGCCATCCTAACACAGCCGGCCAAACAGACATGCGCAGTTATGGTGCCCTCACCATAACTCCTCCAGCCCCCTCCAGCCCGCCCGCCCTAACCTGGCTCAGCAAAAAAAAATGGTAATAGCGCTCCGTTATTATAATTGTATTTTTCCTTCTACTGCAAGCAGTGGGGCGATGCTCCTTTGCCTTATCGGAAGAGCCACGGCTGGGTAGTTCGCTCATTGTGACTCAATCCTATTGGCCACAAACGCAGGGATGGTGGCCTGCAAGGGTCAGCAGGCCACCATGTGTGTGATTGATTTTCAATTAAGTAAACCCATTTCCTTTTTAACGCAGTTAGTTTTCCTTAAAAGAAATGAATGTTAAAAAAACACTTTTTTTCGTTTTAGAATTTAATAGGTGAACAATTTTTTTTTACATTTACCAAGGGGAAGGGAAAGCATTTTTCCGACTCCTAAAATAAGACTAGTGCATAAAAATTGCAATGGTTACAAATGCCATATTGGAGGGTTTGCCTCTGTGAAAATGCTTAGTACATCCGGTACCTTGTTTCCTCTAACGTGCATGAATTGTTTCGCAAATTGCTGTTGCTTCTCCCTAAGCCCATTTCAGCAGATCTACCCACTATGTATGGAACTGTGAAGCATTTGGAGATTTCCTTGACTTGGCTTTTCACTGTTTTTCTGAAGTGTGTGCTAAGTCAACAAAATTACATATCAAAGTCACTCTCTTGGATCTCACCATTAACCCAACTAAACCTGTAAGGTGCAATGATGATGTCGTACCTGTAAATACTCGAACCAGGTCAGTAACTATAGTACAGAACTGCACGATGGAGGGATATATTCAGAACATTTGTTTAGAAAAACGGATTTTAACACTCCTGACTGCATTTTATGTAATCCCTGTGGCATTAAGTTTTCTGCGGGGGCACTGTATTGTATAGTTTTAATCTTGAAAGCATTCCTGAGGACGAGGGTATCAGAATTGATTCATCTTCGATAATTCCTGCCACTTATTTGCTTTCCAAATGTCCCTAGGTGAATCTAGTGATTCATTTCTCATTTCCTGTAATGCCCAATATACTGTTGAACTTTGTTGAACTTGTCCTATGTGTTCATATTCAGTCATCCAAGAAATAGTTTTGGGTAGACTCTTTAATACTCCCTCTGAATACTGCATCCTGAATGGCTGCCACTTGAAAATGCTTTCACAGGATAGATGCTAGCTGTTTTCATTAGGCCAATTTCATTGTCTGAGGACTATGGTCAGAGATTCTCTTACTCAGATACTGTATGTTCTCTCTATATCCCAGAAGGTGTGAGATGAGAAACAGCAGGCCTAGCCTCAAATCTGGTGTTGTACATTGAAGAAAAAAATGAATGGTTTTTCTTTCGTGGATGGAGTGCCCTCCACCTATTCATCAGGTCCCAATTCCTTAACCAACAAGCGGACCTGTTGGCTGTTACTCTAGCATTAGTCCGGGGCAATGTTGGTAAAGAGCTATCTAGATTAATGTTAGTGGTACATTTAAAGTGACATCCACAAAGCATTAGAATATGCAATGGTTTGTTTAGTTGAGTAGCATTCATCTCAAGGAGTTCTATTGGTGAAACATTTCTGATTTACATTCATATAATCAACCAAGGATGTTCAGCTCATCTGCCCTCAAGAACCATATACCTGGCCCCAGGATCTACTTGCTTCCTGTTCAATCAGCTCTCCACAGTGATTCTATATCTTACATCCCTCTGCTTTGAATAAGTGAGTTTCTTGGAGCGCTATTTCTACCCTTCAACATCATAGCTAAGCATATATTCTATTGTTCTAAGTCATTAATGTAAACTGCCTTTTGAGACAATTAGTTTTCTGTATCAGAAGTACTGCTCTATCTCCTTTAAGTGGTGAGATGGCATTCATTTCCCAACATCCAAGGCCTTCTCCAACCTACTCATAGCCTCGCACATATAGTTGATGAAGGCCTTAAATGTGAACACTCACTAACTACCCTCCCGGGTCACAATGCTGGACTAACCTGGCCCATAAAACAATGTTATAAACAAAGAGAACCCAATTTGCAGCCTGTGGGCTGAGAGGTGTGTTGGTTCGGGCAATCCACCTAATTTGTAATTTTTGCACAGTTGACATGGCTGTCTTTTCATAATTAAGCCTAGATTAAAACTTGGTGTGCCCAAATGTCTGCATGACTGCATTCAAATGACTAGCCCAAAATATTAGCGAATGTCCAGTTCTAGCTCCAGTGGAATCAGGTGGAGAGCAAGTATATTTCTTTAAAAAAGCCAAGAAAAGCCCTGCATAAAAGCAAAACCCATTTTTTAAACTCCCGAATCGACGGCAAGCACCAAAGAGGTGCTGCAGCATTTTTTTCAAAGCTGTATAGGGGGAACAGATAAGTACATAAACATGATAAATGTAGCAATGAGAACTCTGCATGGATGTCAGAGTCACCAGATCCTCAGGGTCTGTGCACGTTCCCAACACT
This sequence comes from Pleurodeles waltl, assembly GCF_031143425.1. NCBI lineage: Eukaryota > Metazoa > Chordata > Amphibia > Caudata > Salamandridae > Pleurodeles > Pleurodeles waltl. The sequence continues at coordinate 1,516,139,479 of NC_090440.1, forward strand.
TCCACCACAAGACAGCTCCAATACTCTGATTAGATTTATCACAGAGTCTAAGAGAGTCCAAGTGGGGAAAAGGTGATTAGGAAGGGAACAGCTGGGAAGGAGACCTGTAGGAAGCAAGAGGTTAAAACACAACATCAAAATTACATCTCATGAAATCAGTACCATGCTACAACTCTAAGCTTTGTCATTTCTGAAAACATGAACAATCCTAGAATAGTTCTAAAGTTGAATAGATCTTAGATGACCGAAAACCTGAAGAGGAAACAAGAAAAGTTAAATAGAACTTTCAGATTCAAGTACTTTCTTTAGCATGAGAATCATGAAAACATTCTGAGCAATTTCTAAACAATCATATGAATCTTATTTAAGAATACATATCAGGAACACACAGCATTACATCTAGAACTCTGATCTTGTTGTGTTCTTCTCAAAAACATTGGGAAAAGTAAATTGTGCACATTGCAGGTTTTTATATGTGTACTACACACCATGAAGGATTGTGCACCATGAAATCACACCATATAGATTCAAGGAAATAATCATGCAACTTGTCAACTTGAAAATGCTACCAAAGAAATGTCTCAGAATGGTAGCACACAGTAATTTTCAATATTTATACACAAGGAAAAGAATCGCGCATCTTGCCGATTCGAACAACACCGTGACACTGTCAAGAAATGGTAGTGCGCAATGAATATTATGAATTAACCACAAAGAAAGAATCATGCATCTTGCCGATTCGAAGGCCACCATGAAAATGCCAAGAAATGGTAGCGCACAATGAATAACATGAAACGCACTCAAGGAAAGAATTGCGCGTCTTGCCGATTCGAATGCCACCATTAAAATGCCTCGGAAATGGTAGAGTACAATGAATATCAAGAATCACACACTAGGAAGGAATAGAGCGTGTTGCCAATTCGAATGCCACCATGAAACTGCCTCGGAAATGGTATCGTACAATGAAAATCAAGAATCACACAACAGGAAGGAATCGCGTGTGTTGCCGATTCGAAGGTCACCATGAAACTGCCAAGAAATGGTAGCGCACAATGAATAACATGAAAAGCACTCAAGGAAAGAATCGCACGTCTTGCTGATTCGAATGCCACCATTAAACTGCCAAGAAATGGTAGCGTACAATGAATGCCAAGAATTTCACACAAGGGTAGAATCGCGCATGTTGCCGATTCGGATGTCACCATGAAACTGCCAAGAAAATGGTAGCGTACAGTGAATATCAAGAATTACACGCCAGGAAAGAATCGTACGTGTTGCCGATTCGAATGCTACCATGAGACTGTCAAGGAATGGTAGCTCGCAATGAATAACATGAATTAATCTCAAGGATAGAATTGCGCGTCTTGCCGATTCGAATGCGTGCACACAAATGCCATGAAAATTCTAAATGCACAATTACACGCACATGAGCAAAAACTATTAACATCAGAAATTAGGCCCAAGAATTAGAGCGTCATCGAATACGGGGTCGGGGGCCCAGCCCAACCTCCGTCTTACCGCCCTAAGAATTACCACTGAAGAATAGAGCACAGAGGCCAGAAAGGTCAAGGTAGGCCACCGGAACAGGAGCTCAGGAAGTTGCTGCTGCTCTGCACCGGGACCTCTGAAGAGTGAGCACGTGGAGCTGGGCTGACTCCCTTTTATAGAGTTTTGGCCCAGCCCACAACCACACCCAGGCATGCTGCAGGGAAAGCTTCTAGAAAGCCCTGGAAAGAGGACCACACCCTGACTCACTCTGAATGCCTGCAGCAATACATTGCAAGTGTACAGTATTTATAAGCACCTTAAAAATTAATCTTTTGGATTGAATTCTGCAATGCAAAAGGTTAAACAATAACATATCATCACAATGCATAAATTACATTATCCTGAGAGTGTTTGTTTTTGCATTCTAGACGGCGGTAGAGCACGCACTGTCCTGGTGTTGACAATGGAGCTTGAAACTGTAACAAAATATAGTATCAAATGAGTGCAAGAGTATTAGAATGTATATTGCTATTCACTCTCTCTAATGTTGTACCCCTTTTGAGTGCTACAAATACATAAAAAGTATGGGCAAGGTTACTGATTTAACACATGACACAGGTAGTAATCATAGTATGAGGAATATTAAATGGTTACAGGTTAATTCCAGGTACCTATTATTACATATATAAACTACAGGACATAGGGCCATATGTACAAACACTTTTTCCCATAGGACACAGAATGGCTAAAAACCTATGCAACATCTGGCCCATATTCACATGATCCTAGCACCACCAGAGTGTCACTTTTTGTGATGCTCCGGTGGTGCTGTGCACTGCGCCATATTTAGAAGGCAGTGCTAAGCCACTTTTTGTGGCTTATCGCCGGCTTGTAAATACGGGCCCTTCCGGTACAGTTTCCTGTGACAGAGTGGCCTGCAATGGGTATTGCTGTGGGTGTTCCAACACCCATTGCTTCTGACTCTGTCCTAGATTTATAAGAATTTGTAAATCTGTGGCAGCGTCAAAAACTAATATCACTCCAGGGGTGGCATTAGCATGGTGCAACAAGGAGAAATACTTGTATTTCTCCTCATTTTTGCTTTTTCTATGTGTACAGTGAAAGGGCAAAATGCCATGAATGATTGTTTATGTGCTGGAAGGTGTTTCTTTCTCCACATAAACAATCATTCCCTTCAACGCAGACACCCTTCCACTATGGTGTAAGCATGCCTGTGTTGGCACTGGCAGCTAAATTTAGCAGCAGCACTAGGGGAAACACAGGTGTGCGCTGTATTTGTGTAAATATGGTGCATCCCTGCTTTTCTGAAGTGACGCAGCGCAGCACTGCCAACTTTGGCTCAGCACGGTACTGAACCCCTTCTAAGTTAATATGCCCGTTTATGTCTTAACATGCACACAAAGTAAGCGCTGAAAACAAGATGTGCCAACACAAGCACATGTTTAAGTAGTATGCTAGCATAGCTAACACTATGCAACTGGCAGCTGTATCTTTTAGCTTTCTATCTCCATTCTTTTCCCCGTGACTGCTCACACAATAGTCTAGAAATAAATATAGGGGCTCATGAAGAGTGTGGTGGATGCAAGGCATCAACTGTAAATGATGCACCAGACTCGCGGATCCCTCATCCTCTATAGAGATGTGGAAAGGTTGCGTTTCCGATGTACGTGATTTACCTGGCTCTGCTGTCAGAATCCCCTAACTGGTGGCTCTGACATCATTGAGCAGGCAGCCTTACAATTTAAAAAACTCCATCCTATTTAGTGTGCCCCTTCTGATGCTAAGTCCTGTAGGATACCACTGCAGTCCTTAGAAGAGATGTAAAAATGCCCCGATGAAAGGGAGAAAACTATATGATCTGGAAGGAAATCTCTTTTTTGTTTGGCAGAAAGTAACCTTGTGTCGGGGGTTGTTTCCGGTTAACAAAAACAGAGCTGAACTTCCAAAGATAGTCTGCCCTGTGTCGCAATTTTGCTGGGAGTGCTCCTACGGCATAAGATGGGGTCACTTTTGGTGAAATTACTGTGCCACAGTCTCTGAGAACTCAGGTGGCAGGTGGCAGCTGCGAGGCTCGGATAGGTATTGTGTCCACAAAATGAGCAGTTTAGAGGTCTTTCTGCCAAAATGTAAATAACTACCTTAGCCTGAATAAGCTTACATTGATGGCGTGGCTTCGCTTTTTATCTGTCCTTGGGAAAGCTCTATTGGCATTCACCCACACACAGCACAAGACCAGTTAATTTGAAAAGAAGAAAGAGTATGGAAACCATTTAAGTGGTAAAGTTTGTTATTTATTACGGAATAGCGAAAGCACGGATTGAACTTTAACGCACACATACATCTCTCAACAAAATAAATCACTTTAAAATCAGTCAACATTTTCAAAAGTTGTTTGTCTCATATTAGGGATGCAGCACACTCTAACATTTTGCTATCATCCTCATTCGAATCATAGGATCCCTAAATAAGGTGTTGGAGAAGTAGTTGTACTGCTGTTAGAGTACTGAAGATCTGCGCTACTAGAAACGAACAATACAGCACACTTGCTAAATATCTGTAGGAAACAGTAGTTTTGCCATTTTTCCCTAGCCCTAGACACATTACAAGATTACAACTGTATCACGCATTTTTTTTCTCGAGTTATGGTGTAATTATACATTGTAATTTTCATTGGCTAACCGGAGAACTTACACTTTTCAATAAGATGCAAATAAAACTTTTGCAGTAACGATGGAATGTAAATAGTAATCCAAAATGGCGTTTGCACCAATGAGGAACTACCCTTCACTTACACGATCTATGTAATACAATGTCATTTCTTTAGCCATGGGTTCTTCCGGATCTTTTTTCTCCTAAAATCTTGGGGGCATATTTATACTCCGTCTGCGCCAAATGTGTGCCAAAATTTTTGATGCACAGTCAGCACAAACGTTGCCCCGTATTTAAACTTTGACGCCAGATCCCGCGGATGGCAAAATTCTGCCGTGTGCGTCATTTTTTGGATGCATCAACTCGCCTTGCGTTAATCATATGAAAGGTAGGCGTTCCCTTCCAAAAAATGACTTAAACGGCCGTGCATCGTATTTATGCTTTCTGGCTAAAATGACGCACGGTCGGGAGGCGGAGCCGGAAAATGACGCACAGCCCGATTTGCATAAAAAATTAACGCCTGGGTCAGGGCAGGCGTTAAAATGGGACAAATACACCTGTATTTAATCAGAACATACAGAAGCAACAGCAGAGCAGCAGAGCAGCAGAGCAGCAGAGCAGCAACAGGGAGACATGGAGGTGATTCTAATCCAGCGTGCACGCAGACGCAGAGCCCAGCAGCAACAATAGCAGCTACAACAACACCAGCAGGGACCCCAAAGGCAGCGCAGAAGGCAGGAGAGGATATTCCACCCCAGAACAACCCTTCATGGCCTCAGGGAACACAACATCATCCAGAGGTACAGGTTGAACTGGTAGGCCGTTCAGCAGCTGCTGCGCAACATTGAACCGTAGTTGGCACCCACTTTGCTGACACCCCGCACCATCCCAACAGAAACCAAGCTGCTTGCCATATTTCATATGCTGGCAAGTGTCTCTTTTCAAACAACTGGTGCCCTGGTTGCCGGAATATCACAACCATCATTCTCCGCCTTTTTGCCCAAAGTACTGGATGCCATCATTGGACTTACACCCCTCCACATCTGCTTCCCTAACACACTGCAGAAGCAGCAGGAAACAAAACAGGGGTTCTACCTCATTAGTGGCTTCCCACATGTCCTTGGTGCAATCGACTGCACACATGTATGCCTTGTGCCACCTGCTGCAACTGAAAACCTCTACCGCAACAGGAAGCACACACATTCCATCAACGTGCAGGCCATTGTCGATCACCAGGGATTGATCACCAACATCGTGGCTAAATATCCTGGGAGTGTACATGACTCCTTCATCTTCCGTCACTGCACCATCAATGAACACTTCCAGGATGGACTGTGTGGCAATGGACTACTTGTTGGTAAGTACAAAAACCTACTTATATACACACTGCACAGCAACCCTCTAGGACACACAACACATAAACCACAACAGCAACATGTGAACAGGAACACACTGAGGCCGTGACATAGCTAGCCATGTTTCTTAGGTCTTCAGTGAACCTGTCACACATCTGAAATTACTGTACAGCCTAATGTTAAGATGTCAAAGATCACAACGTGTGGAGTGGGTTGCCTAAATGTCACCTTGCAAAATGTAAGGGTCCCAATGACGTTTTCATGAATCCATTGCATAAGTCTAAAGATATGGGATGTCCAGGGTACATTCATATGAACGTGTTAACAACACTGTCAATTTTAACTTGTGTATGGAACTATCATCTCACCCCCAGTGAAGACAAAGGGACACCTGTATCACAAGTCACAATGCTAGGGAGGGCACACTGTACTGCAAATCCCAAAACATACTGCTGACAACCGGTCAGCAGCCAAACACTTGTTCAGCCAAGGAAACAACACAATGCAGATGGTACCTCCTACAAGCCTAGGATGCTACATTATAGCACAAAAGAGTCACAGACAACACAAGACAACTACTGCCATGCAAGGTCATTTCAATAGGGCCAGCTACATCAACATGATCCCATTAATTTTCTCTTGCAGCTGATCAGGGGTATGGCATCTAGCCATGGATTATGAAAACCTATTGGCAACCCTAGTACTGCTGCAGAGCGTGCCTACAACAACACACATAGGAGGACACGCAGCATAGTCGGCATCCTCAAGTCAAGGTTCCGGTGCCTCGACATCACTGGTGGTAGCCTCCTATATTCCCCGAAGATGGTCTGTAAGATCATCCTAACATGTGCAATATTGCAACACATTTGCATCAAAAGCAACATTCCCCTCCTGGAACCAGAGCCACACATGCCCGAAGAGGAGAAAGAGGAGGATGCTGGTCTGCAACATGAGGGGGAACTACAGAACACGGCCGCTGGTATACGCAGGCGGCAACATATCCTCAACAATTTCTTTTGAATATAATCACCTTCACCACTTTAGTTAACTAATTTAAATAAACACCTATAATAATCACCATATCATGGTCTGGCTATTCATTTTTGCACACCTTCATCTCTACTTATCAGAATAAGAGTGTTGCCTCATGGAGCATTGCTGAGATACTGATTTGGACACTGAAAATCCCAGAGCTAATGTGATGCCTAACATACAATGGTCACATACACACACTGTAAATGACATCTATCATGTACATTTCTCCTTTGGAGGCCAATAGCAGAGGACCACACCTATTTCACACATACATGTTGAAATCAAGGTCCAACGCAGCATATGGCACACAACTAAGACACCATCACTCAATAAGGGGAAAACAAGCCTCATACATGAAGCAGTCGATGTGCTTTTGCATCAGTAACAGGAATGTCTGACCAGACCCTTGACAGCAGTAAGTCCAACTGCATCCAATATTTGCAAGGACTATCTGTGACCAGAGTTCCATAGAAGCAGAACATAGAGAGCGCAAGTGCCATACATATGAGCAGCATTGCACAAATGACATTCCATGTACATGTCAGCCCATTTCCTAACTCCTGACACACCCATGCACCTGGTCACAACCCACCTGTCTGAAGAGGTCCCTGGAATACTAAGATGTGTACCCTGATATTACCTCCTCTACACACACAGACTAACAATAGCAATCCAGTGTGCTACACCCTTTCCTATGGTATGCCATTGTCATAGAACATCTGACTGCATGGACGTCAGGTTAATTTATACACTGTCCTCTAGTTTCAAAACCCTGTTAGCACCTGTAGATTGCTTCTCGTGTGAAAATGGCTGTTGGCCCTTAGAATGCAAATCTCACCTACAGGACTAGTGAGAATCTGATGCAGCCCACACCTGTGATCACCTCCATGCACACCACCCATTTCAAAAAGCACTGCTCCTGCTGATGCCTGGAACAGCATAGGAGTTGCCCTTTTGTCAAATACACCGTTAAGCATTGATACTAATTAAGCTGTGTAACACAGCCCTTGGGTTCATTTGTCACCTTCAAAAACACAGGACATACACAGTTTGACATGTCAACTGTCTAGTTCGGCCTCCAAACAGTCTGAGTCAGACCACTGATTATGTAACTTGTCAAATTTCTGGATCCTGAATCACCCTTCATTCTGTCAGCCTGACTGGCATCTGTCTGTGCGTTACACTAAAGTATCCCTGTGTCTACATATGTACCACACTTGCGTTAGCAAACCTCTCATTCATCAGGGGGTATTAGGCATGGGCTTCTTCAATGCATACCCAAATACATTGTATAGCATCATCTGCCTTTTAACTGTACCATTTGAGTAAAATCCTCTGGGAAAAGCAAAATTCATGGCCCATCCCTTGTCTGGCTCTCATTTAAGTATGAATGACAAAGTGTGACAGTGTCCCAGGGCTGTAGGCAGGGATTGGGTATGGGGCTTTCAGCAGAACCAGCAACCTCTGATAATGTCCATGAAAAATATACACATGTCAGGACCATGACAGTTCACACACAGAATCACAACATATTGATGGGCCGTGTGTGGTTAATAGCTGCGATAATAATCAGCACAGAGGCTATGATGTTCCCAGATGGAGTGGGAATTGCAGAGGCTAACCTGCGTACAAATGTTGTAATGACACCTGCCGGAACATGACACCTGAGACATTATCTCACTCAGCACAGCAAGGTTGCCCTGTTGACTGTCTCATTACACGTCTTTAATGACAGGGTGGGACCATCCCCATGTAGGTTCACATGTCCTCATCCACTTTACTCACATTGATCAACCAAGGATACTCAGTAGATACAGGAATAGCTGCCACTGACTCATGATGAGTCCTGGACCGAACTGTGACAAATTACACCCCAAACTATATACAGGATCATAATTGGACCACACACATGAACAAGACACCTATGTGCAATTGATCACTGGAAATATGTGGACATGTGCTGTCTTGTATGCTGGTCCACCACAGCCACTTGATAGTTGGGGCTCACTCCTATGGCCTCAACTGTGGTGTCATCATACATTTGAGATTCACCCTTGTCTGTCTGTGCAAACAACATGGTACCCACTTCCTCAATGCATGTGTATGACTCATTGTGGGATTCACAAACTAGTGCCTAGGAAGCTGTTACCAATACTCAAATTTCTGGATCCTGAATCACCCTTCATTCTGTCAGCCTGACTGGCATCTGTCTGTGCGTCACACTAAAGTATCCCTGTGTCTACATATGTACCACACTTGCGTTAGCAAACCTCTCATTCATCAGGGGGTATTGGGCATGGGCGTCTTCAATGCATACCCAAATACATTGTATAGCATCATCTGCCTTTTAACTGTACCATTTGAGTAAAATCCTCTGGGAAAAGCAAAATTCATGGCCCATCCCTTGTCTGGGTCTCATTTAAGTATGAATGACAAAGTGTGACAGTGTCCCAGGGCCGTAGGCAGGGATTGGGTATGGGGCTTTCAGCAGAACCAGCAACCTCTGATAATGTCCATGAAAAATACACACATGTCAGGACCATGACAGTTCACACACAGAATCACAACATATTGATGGGCCGTGTGTGGTTAATAGCTGCGATAATAATCAGCACAGAGGCTATGATGTTCCCAGATGGAGTGGGAATTGCAGAGGCTAACCTGCGTACAAATGTTGTAATGACACCTGCCGGAACATGACACCTGAGACATTATCTCACTCAGCACAGCAAGGTTGCCCTGTTGACTGTCTCATTACACGTCTTTAGTGACAGGGTGGGACCATCCCCATGTAGGTTCACATGTCCTCATCCACTTTACTCACATTGATCAACCAAGGATACTCAGTAGATACAGGAATAGCTGCCACTGACTCATGATGAGTCCTGGACCGAACTGTGACAAATTACCCCAAACTATACTCTAGGACATAGGATGTTGAAAATGTGGACCATTGACATGAACAAGCGTCTGCCATCTATCTGGTGCATGCTTTGTCACATGTGGTGTCTACGTTACCCTAAATCTTGGAAGTCCACATTACGGATGTTGCTACATGTATGACTAACACATGCCCTCTCTCATTTCCACAATGCCTTGCATCTAAGGATTGGACACATGGACGTCACATTCATACAAGCATATGTGCAATAATGCTTCATGTGATACACACGCACTTGGTCAACAAATACATTAGTTGCCAAAGCACACACTTTGAGCCAAAGGCATTTAGGTATTGTACATATGTGCGTCACATTGCTATCCTCTCCTTATGCCAAACATGCCCAATTTGTGCAACACATATATGTAGGCCTCACTTATGACCAACTATTGCGTCAGCCAACCGTTAAAATACTGTAAAGGGAGTAGCGAATCATGGTCCGCTGCAGTATGATGTCACACATGTGAACATACACCATCAACACCATAGTGTGTTCAATCAGCCTATTTCTGATGTGTCCCAAATGTAACATAACAAAAAAACAGAAAAATTGCCTAAAACCAGTTAATGCACTGAAATTGTGACATTCCTAGCGTTATGCATAATTTTTTGCCCACCAATACTGTATTTGCGTCATTTTTTTTGACTCACAGGAGTGAAAATTAGCCCGCATCCAGATATTTGTACAGGCCATGTACTATTATTTGGAAGTGGGCTCATTTTCACTCCTGTGCGTAAAAAAAAATGACGCAAATACAGTTTTGGTGGACAAAAAATTATGCATAACGCAAAAAAGGGCGGACATTTCATACAGGAAGTGATGTAATAGGATATCCTGTTCACAGATCATGTACAGTGGGTGTACTTTCACTTTCACTTTGCAGTCTATGATCCTTCTAGACTGTGTGGCTGTGTAGAGAGTGGTGTCCTGAGATTTTGTGCTTTTTTGTCCTGTGTGCTATCTGTATTGTTCATTTGTGAAATAAATATTGTTGGTGTATACTGTACTACTGTGTTTTGTGTATATTTATCCATTTATCTAGTGTTTTTGTTGTCTGTGGGAGTCTGTTGTGGGTAGTGTTAGTTTGGAGATAGTTGGGCTCTTTTAGTGGTTAAGTTTACTTTTCATCTGTATTTGTACCCCTACTTCCCCCTCTTCCCCTTTCTATTTCTTTTACCCCTATTCCCTTTCACTTTTCCACTATGTCTGGTAGGCCACGTCTTGGCAGGATGGGTGAAGAGGAGTTGGGGGGTTCATATGGCTTGTGTGCCATTTCTTGCCACTCATGATCAAGGCAGGGGGCAGGGTGATACAGGGGTATCACACAGAGGCGCGCAGAATCCGGTGGGGAAAGGTGCTGCATCACCTGCAGCATGTGTATGCCAGCCAGAGGAGTGACCACCAGCTGAAGCACCGGTGGGCTGACCTCATCACCAGGGAGCAGGATCTCTTGGACCACCTGGGAATCGTGATTGGTGGCACTGTTGGTGAGAACTAATCATGTAAATGTGCACGATTAAATGCTCTGTAGTGACATAAGAGGATTTGTACTATATCTGCCAGCTAACTTGCTGACTGTGTGTAATGCTGGGGAAACATACAGGGATAATTGATGCACTATGGTAAGAATCACAATTGCTAGCTGTCAGGTAGCACGTGCTCAGCAAACTTACAGTATACTTTTCCATGAAGTAAATTGGTGCGGCCTTTGTGTCAGACAACCAAACAAAATAGGAGCCAATCATGTCTATGTAGGGTACTATTGACAGAGAAGTAAAGATGTACCAACATATTGGCTAACTTTGTTGACGCAACAGCTAGACTGACTTTAGAATCACTACATGATGCAGAAAATGAGTGCTGCCTTCACGTCAATTGATAATAGCAAAGTGTCTCAGACATATGTCTCATGTGAGTCTGGTGAGTGTGGAAGGAAAGCGTTCACGGAAGTACTATGAATGTTTGGGATTATTGTGTGCCTTGATCTTTTTGGATACATGTCAGATCTGGATTTGAAAACATTGTGAAAAGGTATAAGGTGCCCTCAGCTAACATCTTAGAATGTTTTTTGGAGTTAGTTGTGCCACATTCCAAATATGGATGGCAGTCCAAAGGTATGCACATGGCTTCACATCTCCATGTTTGGTGCAAATCACCATAGCTGGGCCACATCAATTGAATCAAATGTAACAACAGGAGGGCTTACAAAAGTCCCTGCCCCTCCCTCTGTACATTGTACCTATGTGTAATAAATGTGTGATGGCCACAAGGCATGTTTGACTGGTAATGCAGTCCTCAAGTAACCTGGCTTTGGATGTCTGTCTTGGATGCGCATGATGAGACGATTACACTCCATATTTTTTTCTGTTCACCAATTACGGGCCTTGTTTGCAACCACATGATAGTTAGGGCCAATGTATGTGTGCAGATATGTGTGTAACTGTCACAGGAGACCCATGCTATGTACAAGTTGGCCGTGATAAAGTAGATGCAGTATCATCATGTCTGAATGGCTGCCATTTCCTTATTCAGCCTACACATTGTATATGTTTAAGAAATTGTTGCTCTGTGCACAGATTTTGAGCACATTTCTTCCTTCCATACCTTGCAGGTGGACCGGCACCCTACACTGTGGGAGAGGTGACGACATTTGAGGACCCCGACCACTCCAGTAAGTGTTGATATGTCTGTTATGTGTTGTGTTTGCTGTTTATGGACTCGTGTGTGTTGAAAGCATAGCAAGGTGTGATGCGTTGGGCAATCATTTATCTTGTTTCATGAGTGGGATTTCAGTTTCTCACATGTTTTGAGTTGGCCAATGCGTATCCAATGGTATTATGTAGGGATTGTAGGCCATTCCTATAGGCCCCACTGTGAGTACTGAGGTTAGTCATGTGGATGACACTTGTATCAACAAGAGTCGCACTGGAAGTTGGCTCCGATTTATTCAGCCTGTCAGACCCACATTCTCCAAGATTGGTAAAGCAAATTGCTTTCCAATAGACTTCTGCTTCCCTATTTACCAAAGTAGTTATGAAACTGTAGGTAGAACCTCCTAGCAGCATGTACTTCCACATGTAGTGCTACAAGTATGAGGAACTTGAGTGCAATGGCCTAGGTGTGCATGCAATTCATGATCATGGGTGTTCTTGCAACTCTGTGTCTGATGTAAGTCAGACCTTACTGGAAGTATATGTTGTGTACCAAGTTCTGCATTTCCTGACATGTGTGGCCCTATGATTGGTCTAGGGTTTGCTGACTCCTATTTGTTGATAGACCTTACCTGTGGTGTGTGTGTAGAGCCAAACACGTGTGGAGTTTTCTATACACTCCTCGGTGTACATGTTGTTGGAAATTGATGGTTGTTTGTCCACCCCCCCACCCTCAAACACAGGCATGGGTTTGTGAATGGGGTACCTAGTATTGATGCTACCAGTATGTTACACATACATGTGAATAAGTGACTGTTTGGTTGGAACCTAGTATACACACTCAGGTATGGCACTTGGTACTATACAGGTAAGTCCAGTTACAACTTGCAGACCATGTGGCTTTAGTTTTGTATTCCGTACACTGACATTTGTAGCCCAGGTCTTGGCGGAGGATAGGCAGCATAATTCTTAGCTGATAACTGGCAGAACTCAGATGGCAAGTCAAAGCCAGTTGTTACCCATCTTGCAGGTTATGGATGTGCTATGTGTAGTGTGACCTTTGTAGACTTGCCTGCCATGTACTTCCTCAGGGACATTCAATGATCTGTATTGTGATATGAGCTGTTACAAGTACTGTAGATGTATTGTCTGATTAACTTCTTGTGCCATTTCACACAATGCAGTTCCTAATGTAGATTATTTGCATTTTGTTACATGTGATAAGTAAGTGTAGCTTAGGCTAGTTAGGGACAGTTGTCGGCAATGTGTAGTCAGGGTAGATTAGGGTAGGTAAGATTTTTGCATCAGTTTCCTCTTCTGTGATTAGCATTTAATAAATATTTGGTTAACCCTTAATAGTATGTGTTAAATGGTACTTGATCCTGGGTTTGGATTCAGTGTACATAAATTTTGTACTATTACATTTGTGTCCTATGCTACAAAAAAATCCCAACTGAGCTGTACGATTGGCAGCTAGCCCAGAGCTACCTTGCAAAGTGTCCACCCTTCGTTGCAACCACCAATCACAGTTAATATGGATGACAATGTGTTTCTGTTGACAAGTGTGTTTTCAAAGTCACAAACAGTGCTTCCAGACTTGGTATTGGGGGAACAGTTTTAGGTCTGACTGCAGTGTGATGATCAAGGACACCCTTATAAGATGAGTTCTCATTGGCACTCTTGTATTCTTGTCTTCATGACTCTCATACGTCATTTGTGACACAGTTCAGCATGATTACCTATTTGTATGTAAACTTAGACACCTTCATTTATGCAGTTTTTGTAGTGTTTGCTTAGATTAGTGTGCACTGTTATATGTGTTATTATTGCATGTTGACAACATTTTGTGGCCACTATTTGATGACTTAGATATCCCTTGAGGAAGCATTATTCTGTCCAACACAGCATGATGGTGTATGGTTTCTCACTTCATCAGATATGTCCCTCAGGATGGGCAGAGTATATTGCAATCATGGGCACTGTGCAGATTTCTCTGACTACATAATATCAGGACAGTTGTATTGACAAGCTACGTAATTTGACAGTAAGCACATTTCAGTTATCTACTGCACAGTTGATATGTCACATTACCCAGAGACAGATTTGTTGTGTAAGTGCTATTTATTGAAAAGTGCTGTAGTGCTATATGTACATTGTCCATGATTGTGAGTCCATTATAGTGACATCTTACATTGTGATCCAACACAAGGGTTTACGGAAATGCTTTTGGCATGCTGGGGTTGATGTTTCAGACAGTGCAGAGGGACAGAATTTGCCAATGAGTAGGAGAGAGACAATCACTGGGCTGGGTGACAAGATATACAGTGGTTTGCAGAACAGTGCTTGAGTACAGTTGTTGCAAGACTGGCAAGTTACAAAGCGCAGGACATTGGTAATAGTTAGCCATGTGGCAGGGACTAGTGCTTCTGGGTCGTTTTCCTTGTGAATGTGATCTGTTCCATGTCTTCTTCTTCTGATGTGTGTGTTGCCTCCTCTGTCCTTGTTGTTGTTGGTTGTGAAGGGGCAACACACACCTCAGTTTTAGAAGACGTGGAGTCAGACATCCCGGTCGCTGCTCCCTGTGAAGGTCTTAAGGGCAGTACTGCAGCAAGGAGTATCTGCTGGTTCTTAAGAATAGCAGCCACATCACGACGGTAGCAAGCCAGGTCGGCCCTGAGGGGTTCAATGTTGCATTTGTGCACGTGTTGACAGGATTGCTGTTGTAGGTGTTGGGTCAACTGTATTACAGCTGTGCTGATTTCCTTCCGGGTTTTTTGCTGTTCCTGCAAGATAAATGTTAGGGCTTGCATAGCTGCTGCCTGATCTGCAGATGACATCATGCACGAACGCACCCCCTCTAGGCTGGCTGCCATATTTTGCATCCCCACCGGCACCTCCTTGGCCAGCTCCCGCTGTACTCCAACTACAGTTCTCTCAAAGCTGATGCCAGTGTCGTCTGAGTCCTCAGCTGTATTGGAGCTGGCAGGTCTTACAATTGGGGTGGTGGGTGGATCCTCTGCGATGGCTGCTGGTTCTGTGCTCCTCCTTCTGACTGAAGGTGGGGTCTGGAGGGTTTCAATGACCTTTTGGATAGTCTCCTGGGGAATGTTTATCGGCTCGTCATCCATGTCATCAGGGTAATCTGGGACAGGCATATCCGCAGGAGATGCATCATCCTCTGCAATGAAACAGGGTACAATTACTGTGTCTGTGTTGTGGCAATTATGATGTGACATGCCTGCCTTTTGATGAATTCACTTTGTGATCTTGTTTCATGTTAATTGCTCCAGTCCTTCAGATGGGCATTCTTCCAGGCCTATGGCCCACCTGCATGTCACATGTATGTTATTGAGTTATTAGACTTGTCAGCATCATCGCCTCTAGGTGTTGGTTTAGGCCAAATAGAGAATTGCCACCTTCTTGTCCTACTCAACCCTCTGTCTACATCCATTCTCATGGTGAGACCTTTCACTGGTTGTGGGTGTTCTGATGGCCCTGGCAGCCCACTTAACAATCTGGACCTGCCCCAATATCTGATCTTTCACATCGACTTAAATGTATTTGACATGTGGCATATCCTATGCATAGCAATGTTATGACACAATATGGATGTTGGCATTGGTAATGTGTACTGCTGATGTTGGAGAATGTGTGTTACATTGGATTGCCCTGATAATCGTATCAGTGTCCTATTTCCTCCTCTGACTGTGCAGGTGTATTTCAGTGACCAGTTACATGTGTCCCCCCCTCAATGCTGTTCTCTGAGCAGTATGACATTTGGGATGTTGCATTGTTACCCAGGCACAGGATGGACCCTGACATATGCAGCATGGGTATGTCCTTAGTGCTGTGTAGCTCCTATTGTTGTTTACATTGGCTGATGTTTGCAACAACTATGCGCATTGACATTTGACAGTACTGGGGCCTTTGTCTTGTTTCTGGGGATTGTTGAAGTTGTCATCCTCAACCCTCTAATTTAGGTGTGTATGATCCATGGGGAGGTTACTGCCATTGGCTACTTGAGCTGCACACACAGCGGAGGTGGTAGTGGCAACTGTTGTCAATGTTACATTCCAGTTGTCGGTATGGCTAGAGGTTGTTAAGAGGGCCCTAGTTAATGTAGGGGGTATGGTGGCTGACGTGTGCCGGGATGTCAGTTTGACGTTGTGCCCTTCCCTCCTGGTGTGGCTTTCCCTTTGCTCCATCGTTGGCATGACAGCATGCCCCCATGGGACTGTTGTTGGTGTTGTGTAATGGTGTGCCCCAGGTCTTCTCAGAACGGGCCATGCCCCCATGCCGTGCCCCTTTACCCATGCCACTCCATGTATATGATGACTTCCATGCATTTTGTGGTCGGTATCACCCCCCTTCTCACAGTTGACATTATTGCATTATAATTCCCCATGCGACTTACCCTGCATGTGCGTTGTCTCCTGGTAGACTGCGCTGTCCTGTCCTTGAAACCCTGTGACGATCTCCTCAGGGATGACGGCTGTGACCATCTCCTCCAAGTGGTCCAGGGCCTCCTGGTGTGCTGGACTCCCCCCGACAGTCTGCAGTGCTGCCTTCCTGTTCCTGGCCATCTTTTCCTTGGTCCTGCGCTTGCAGTCATGCCAGCATTTCTTGCACTCAATGACTGTTCTGCGTACTTCAGCCACACTGTTAATCTTGTCGACAATTTGCTGGCATATAGCCTCTCTCCTACTAATTGGCAACTTTGAGGTGACAAACAGTTGGTGCTGGTGTTCCGTCACCTCTTTAACCAGAATTTCCTGCTCCTCTGCTCTGAAGCAACACTTTCTTTTCTTCTTATAAGTGTCCTGGTTCTTGTGTGGTTCTTCCTGGCTGGTTCCTGGTCTGATGTCATCTTCCTGGGGTCTGTAGTGGCATCTGGGATACATTTTGGCTCTCCTCTGGTGACATGGCAGTGTTTGCAGGTTTTTTTGATGCTATTGCTTCAAAAAACGGCGCATATCCAGTTTGCGGGTTGTAAATCGACCCACAGTCATATCCGCCGCGTAAACGTCGTTTTGCTTTACGACTTGACGCTGCGGTGTGCGTCAAAAATAATGACTCCCACCTGTGGTTTGCGCCGCCGTGCGTCAAAGTATTAATTTGACGCCCGCACGGCGCACCAAAATGGCGTTAGCCGGCGGTAATATTTTTGACGCAACACTGCGCCAGTGCAGTTTTGCATCAAAAAGTATAAATATGGCCCTTGGTTTTTGCTGATATCTTTAAGTGTGTTAAAAAAATGCGTGACTGGGGTGTGCTGGTGGGCATCATTTACAAAGATCTAAGGATCTTTTTTGTCAAACTGAAGTTTTGGTGCCGGCATTAATAGTATATTCATCAATGAATATTACATAAAATACTAGATCATAGAATTGTGAATTAATGCCTTTCAATTCCACAGAAAAGGGTTATCTATGTCAAAGAGTGGTTGCCATCCATAGCCACCTTACTTTCCTACACTTATGAAGTTCACACTGTGGATCACATTCATAGATTTAATTTACTATTTAATTTTGGTCTAATTTTAATTCTACATTTCAGTACGATGCCCTTTCTACTTCACTCCAAGACTATTGTTCACATTATGAAGTAATTTCATTCTGGTGTGATGTGAATGCTAGCATTTAATGCACAGCTAGGCCCTTGTAGAATTATGGTGTCACGTACTATTTTGAAATTGCTTGGGATCATGTCACACCAACGTCTCAGTAATGATTCTGAGAATAGCCTCCTTTTATCCTATGGGCACTGGCCAGCCCTTGGTCACTAGAAATGAAGCAAAGATTGAATTTGCAAACGCATGTAGGTGCTCAGAGGCTGTAGAGACAGTTAAGAGGTACTGATTTCCCCTTTTGGGAGGAGGAAAGTATTAGCCACTCACCTTCATACATATCTAAGTATCAATATATAATGACAAACCTTTGACATGTGTGAAGGGAATCTAATGGACTGGACACATCTGTCAACTTTCAGAATGTTTGTCTACATCCACTCTGTGACGTGACTGTTTGGGTCATGAATAGGGCAATTTGTCTGCCACATTTGTGTGCCAGTGGGTGAGTGGTTATTAAATTAATAGAGTCATTGTAAATATGACGTTAATACCCACCTTAAGCCCCACCATGTCCCATAAACTCATAGAAGCTTGCATTTCTAAGCTCACTTTCCTTACAGATTAATTAAATTCAAGCTCCAAAAGTGCTTCAGTCCACAAGTCCACATGGAACATTCATGCAGTGATAACAATTTTCCACACTAAATACACACAAAGGCTAATAGTGGGTCAGGAATGCATGTACTTATATATTATTTGTTATATTTTTATAGTGATGATAACCAAGGCCCTTGAACATATATAAAGGTACAAAGTCATGCAATACACCTAACAACAAATAGTGTTTTTGACATTTTCACAAATCCAAAGAAATCATTGTATAACAGATCCTGACATTTTCCTTTCCTTTCCTAGAGGACATCCTCATATAGTTTACATAGATAATAGATAATAATTCCTGACTCAATGTTAGCCTGTGTGTGTGCTAGTATGGACATTGTTATCACTGCACGAGCGTTGTGTGCTTATTGCTTGAGTGATTGTTCTTAGAAAGTGGTTCATATACAGTATAGGAGCAGGCAATATAGTGCAACACATGCAAGGCCTCTGGGATTTACTGAACACCTTAACAACCCTCAAAGGCTGAAGGTAGATTTGGCATAGGAGTTCGTGTGCGAGATACACCTCAATGAGCCATTTTACAAATCGACCAAATTTCATATTTAATCATACGAGACAAGCTGAATGCTGTTGAGTCATGGAGACCACAAAACACATTAATTCTGTGGACTGCATGGGTTCTAGTGCTCTTCAGGGTGTGAGGCAGTGAAAGCACTTTCCCATGCCCTTTCGAACCAGGTAATGAATGCATCATATAGACGATGCACTGAATTTGCTAATAATAATAGCTTCAATAGATTTATCAACCTCCTTGTCATATATTAAGTTGGCAGGTGTTTGCACAACAGGTTTATATGTGTAGATTTGATTTTCATGCCTAAACTGTAATGACATTTTATAGTATTTAGTGTACTGATGAAGTAGGTACACACAGATGTCCTTTGTGGGGTTGCAGGTATGTATATTGCATCTACAGTGTGGTGATGTGCACAATAGCTTTCTCAACAGGGTTGTCAAAGTCAAATGGTAGTTAAGGGTACTGGGATATGCTTAAATGCCACTGTTTGACATTCGCTTATAAAGGCGTCTCATCAATCACTGCAGTTGCCTTGGGTAGAGAGGCAAGTATCTGTCATCTCTTGAAAGCTAAATTGTTACTAGAAAGATAATTGAAAGCCACATTCCTCTGGAGGACAATTTAAAATGTGTTTCCTTCTTCAGGTTTAAATCCACAGATTACATACTATCAACATTCTATCACAAAAGATCTCCCTCCTATATTTCTAAAACCCTGCATGAAAAATTAACCTTGACCTAAATGTTGAATTGTTTCTTCCTATATTTGTTTTGAATGCCCATCTCCTTCCCTTCTACCTTCTTCATCCCTCCTGCATAGATACAGTACTCTAAATTGAATGCCTATCTTTAAATCTCTTTCTTTGAAACCATAGCCCTGCAATTGAACAATATCTATATTTTCCATCAACCATTTGCTTCTCAGAGTTTTGGAAGTAAGGATGGTGTGTGAACGCAACCAGTAGCGCATCACACGCTGCCCCCTCCTTTTCTGCCCGGTCCCCTTTCTTTGCAGTCCATGAAGGATGCAGAAACACCAATCTACTGAAGCGCCAATGGAGCAGTTAGCCAGCTGCCTCAAGGAAGTTCTTAATTCGTCATGCTCTAGCTGGTAGGAGGAGGAAATAGTTGGCCTGTAAGGGATCTCGATGGACGCCTAGCACTGACAGACTTCAAAAGCACTGCAAGAGTGTCTTCCCAGAACCCCCAGCTTCCCCAGGCTATAGTCTGCAGGCCAACACCTGCAAGGTGTGTGAGCGCAGCACAGCCGTGAACAATGTCTCTTAAACAAAAAATGAAACTCTCATACTTGAAGCAGTAGGGAGTAATTTTGGCGGGAGTGTCTTTTGATAAAGCCTTCTCCTGACCGCAACAAGTCTTTGATGTGTGTATAAAAGCAAGTTAAAAGCAGACCCTGAAATAAATTGGTATGCGGATGCCATTGGCAGCTAGATAAAGTCTCCCTCACACATTTGGCTTTAAGGGAGATGAACTATGTCTGTAAAATCGCTCAGAGGAGATGCTAAATCTAGTAAAGCTATTTTTTCTGCGAAGTGTTTACACCTATCCAGGGATAGTCATAAGTATGCATTAAAAAACAGCGATTTCATACCAACCAGCACTAGATAGTGCTTCTCCAAGGGCCGAAGGGGGAACAATGGCTGGATCGACATGATAGAAAGGGGAATATCAGAGACTGTGACGACAAGAAAGAATAGTAAAATGGCAGAGGTCTTTCCCTTTTTTCAAGCCAGGTGAGTATGATTAGGAGCAGTGGGAAAGCCGCAGTCGCAGAACACTCGCCCATAAATGAAAGGCCTAATTGGATCCCGCCAAAACATGCTGCGACTCTGATGGATGGTAATCCAGGTGGAGGAAACAAGCACCCCAATTTCGGGTAGGAGGCCTCCCCTTCAATAGCAATATAGTCACGCGTATGCAAGAGAATAATCCAAATCTAAGCACTTCAGTAAGGCCAGCAGAGAGTGATCTCACATCGGCCCTGAAACAATTCTTCAGGAAATGTTGGCAGAGATGAGAAAGATCAAGAAAAAGCAGCAGGAAACTGCAAAGTTAATGTCTGACTGCCTATTCAGTCTTGAGGAGAATATATCTCAGGTACTGGAGAAAATGGATGAATGGAACAACGTATATCAACTTGTGAGGATAAACTTGAGCAGAATTCAGGAGCAGTGGCTCAAATAGGAAAAAAGCTGACGATCCTTCAGCACAGGCAAGAAGACCTAGAAAACCATTCTAAAAGGTCTAACCTTAGGATCACAGAAATGCCTGAATATAAGGAGGACGCAAACAAGGCTATTAACTATGTGAGTAATTTGATTCACAAATTTGTGCTTTCGGACTGCACTCAGGACTTGACCATTGTACATGGACACCGAGTTCCGTCTTTTCTTCCAGCGAAGTACTCCTCACTCTTTCAGTGAATTTTGCCAACTTTCATGTCAAAGAGAGGATTTTGAGAAAGGCTATCTGCCAGAAAATGTTTGAAATCGACAAGGAATTCTCAATCAAAATATTTCCAGACATGACAATAGACTCAGCCCGCAGATGCAAGGACTTTAAAACATTTATTCCTCTTTTTTAACAAGCAGACACACATTCTGGTGTCATACTACTGGCAAAGCTTACAATAAAACACAAAGGCCGTTTTAATGTGTTAACAACCTTGGAAGCAGCTAAAAGATATCTGAAGGAGCTGTCACAAGGCTAAGAAGGTTGAGATACGGCTACTTATTTGAAAAGAGCATTGAGGAAAAGGGACCGTCAAGGCAAGGTGGCTGGGATGGAGGGAGACTTGGCACAATTCCATGGTGCCCAACGGTGGAATGACGGGGGAGCTCTGGGGACAGAACGAAGGGATATGGAAGGTGGGCAGGGAGAAATCACAGCTATAAAAAAGGAAGACTTTACTACGGGAATGTTTTAAAACATAATATTTTCATCTGCATGGTGTGCTTATTATGTGCTCAGGCACTTTAGTATTAGAGCATTGTGACATGAGTTACTTTAGGCCTTCAGGGCAAAGACACTACTGTAGGAGACTGGCCTGGCTTATAGTGGGTACCTGATGTACTTACACCTTGTGCCAGGTCCAGTTATCCCTTAGTAGTAGATTAGTAGTGTTCTATCAGCTTAGGCTGATAGAGATAGCTATAGCAGAGCAGCTTAGGCTGAACTAGGAGACATGCAAAGCTCCTACTATACCACTTATATCATATAGCACTATATCATAAGAAACACAGTGCTCAGAGTTACTAAAAATAAAGGTACTTTATTTTAGTGACAATATGCCAAAAGTATCTCAGAGGATATACTCCCCTAGGAGGTAAGTAATATACACAAACTATACACACAAACCAAAATCAGGTAAGTAAACAGTTAGAAAAGTAGTGCATACACTGTAGAACACAATAGAATGCAATAGGAGACAATAGGCCTAGGGGCAACACAAACCATATACTCCAGAAGTGGAATGCAAACCACAAATGGACCCCAGACCTAGGGTAGTGTGTAAAGGGTCGCTGGGAATGTAAGGAAACACTAAGGGTGTCCAAGATACCCCACCCCAAGACCCTGAAAAGTAGGAGGAAAGTTATGCTACTACCCCAGAAAGACAGTAAAGTCGAGATAGGGAATTCTTGAAAGACAACAACTGACTTCAAAGCACTGAAGATGGATTCCTGGACCTAAGGATCTGCAAAGGAAGGGGACCATGTCCAAGAGTCACGCAAGTGTCCGGGGGGGCAGGAGCCCACTAAACCCGGGATGAAGGTGCAAAAGGGCTGCCTCCTGGTGGGAGAAGTCAAAGATTCTGCAACAACGGAAAGAGCCAGGAACTTTTCCTTTGGTCAGAAGATGTCACACGGCATGCTGGAGGATGCAGAGTTGTTTTCATGCAGAAAGACTGCATACAAGCCTTGCTAGCTGCAAGAGTCACAGTTAAAGGTTTTGGGTGCTGCCAGGGCCCAGGAAGGACCAGGAGGTCACCCCTTGGAGTAGGAGACAGAGGGGGTGCTCAGCAACAGAGAGAGCCTATGCAAAAGCAGGCAGAACCAGCAGAAGCACCTGAACAGGCGTTCAGAAGATCTGAGCACAGCGGTCATCTCAGCACAACAAAAGAGGGTCCCACGAAGTCAGAGGCCAACTCAGCAAGTTGAGCAATTCAGGCAGAGTGCTGGGGACCCGGGCTGTGCTGTGCATGAAGGAAGTCTTGCAAAAGTGCACAGAAGCCCTAGCAGCTGCAGTTCACACAGTACACAGGATTACAGTCTGGGGTGGGAAGGCAAGAACTTACCTCCACCAAATTTGGACAGAAGGGCCACTGGACTGTCGGGGACACTTGGATCCCACTCCTGTGTTCCAGGGACCATGCTCGTCAAGATGAGAGGGAACCCAGAGGACCGGTGATGCAGAAGTTGGGTGCATGCATTAGCAGGGGGAATATTCCATCAACCCACAGGAGATTTCTTCTTGGCTTCCAGTGCAGGTTGAAAGCAGACAGCCCTCAGAGCATGCACCACCAGGAAACAGTTGAGAAAGCCGGCAGGATGAGGTTCTACACTGTTGCTGGTAGTCTTCTTGTTACTTTGTTGCGGGTTTGCAGGCGACCTGGAGCAGTCAGCGGTCGATCCTTGGCAGAAGTCAAAGAGGGAAGTGCAGAGGAACTCTGGTGAGCTCTTGCATTCGTTATCTGAAGAGAAACTCACGGAGAGACCCTAAATAGCCCTCAGAGGAGGATTGGCTACCTAACCAGGTAAGAGCCTATCAGGAAGGGTCTCTGACGTCACCTGCTGGCACTGGCCACTCAGAGGTCTCCATTGTGCCCTCACACCTCTGCATTCAAGATGGCAGAGGTCTGGGACACACTGGAGGAGCTCTGGGCACCAACCCTGGGGTGGTGATGGACAGGGGAGTGGTCACTCCCCTCTCTTTTGTCCAGTTTCACACCAGTGGAGGGGCTGAGGGCACCCTGAACCGGTGTAGACTGGCTTATGCAAGGAGGGCACCATCTGTGCTCTTCAAAGCATTTCCAGAGGCTGGGGGAGACTACTCGTCCACAGCCCTTAACACCTATTTCCAAAGGGAGAGGGTGTAACAATTTCTCTCAGAGGAAATCCTGTGTTCTGCCTTTCTGGGACTGGGCTGCCCAGACCCCAGGAGGGCAGAAACCTGTCTGGGGGTTGGCAGCAGAAGTAGCTGCAGAGAAAACCCCAGAGAGCTAGTTTGACAGTACCCGGGGTCCATGCTGGAGCCCCGGGGATACATGGAATTGTCCCCACAATACCAGGATGGTACTGGGGTGCCAATTCCATGATCCTAGACATGTTACATGGTCATGTTCGGAGTTACCATTGTGAAGCTACACATAGGTATTGACCTATATGTAGTTCACACGTGTAATGGTGTCCCCGCACTCACAAAGTCCGGGGAATTTGCCCTGAACAATGTGGAGGTGCCTTGGCTAGTGCCAGGGTGCCCTCACACTAAGTAACTTTGCACCTAAGCTTCACTAAGTTAGGGTTAGGCATATAGGTGACTTATACGTTACTTAAGTGCAGTGTAAAATGGCTGTGAAATAACATGGACATTATTTCACTCAGGCTGCAGTGGCAGTCCTGTGTAAGAATTGTCTGTGCTCCCTATGGGTGGCAAAATAAATGCTGCAGCCCATAGTGATCTCCTGGAACCCCAATACCCTGGGTACATAGGTACCATATACTAGGGAATTATAAGGGTGTTCCAGTGTGCCAATCAGAATTGGTAAAATTAGTCACTAGCCAGCAGTGACAATTTTAAAAGCAGAGAGAGCATAAACACTGAGGTTCTGGTTAGCAGAGTCTTGGTGATACAGTTAGGCACCACACAGGGAAAATATATAGGCCACAAACCTATGAGCACTGGAGTCCTGGCTAGCAGGATCCCAGTGACACATATCAAACACACTGACAACATCGCGTTTCCACTATGAGCACTGGGACCCTGGCTAGCAGGATCCCAGTGAGACAGTAAAAACACCCTGGCATATACTCACAAACAGGCCAAAAGTGGGGGTAACAAGGCTAGAAAGATGCTACCTTCCTACAAATACTTAACAATGCTATTTGCGGTGGGCGTTGTTAAGCTTGGTAAGCACTTTTGATGCTTTTGCACACTATTTTAACTTATTGGTACTGCATGATTTACTGTGATATGTAACATTTATGCACTTAGACACTTTACTACTTCAACACTTTGACATGCAACACTTCAGGTCCCCTAGAGAACAGATCTTCACAGCACATTTTAGACGTTTCTTGCATCTTACTTTTATGGCTGCCTCAACATGTAGTATTTTAAAATGAAAATGAGGGAAGAGAAATATATCACCTTGATATCTCTGAGGGCATACCAGGTATTGGATCAGACTCACCCTATTTTCAGGGGGCTTATACCTGTCTTAGAGAGATTGATTGCTGGTCAGGGTCTGCAAGTGGACAATGAGCAAGTCAGGTGAATGTGAAGCGGAGACAGAGCACTGAATTGAACATCATGTCATTTAATGCCAATGGCCTGGAAAATAGATACAAAGTGAGAGCAATTGAAGATTGGATCAAAACATATTTACCTGATTTTGTATTGATACAAGAGACCCACTTCAAAGAAGGTATGAAACCGTTTAAAATCTGGGCTGGTTATGAATGCTGCTTGAGTGCTAAGACTGCACATAGGGAGGCAGCAATATATATATAAATAAAAAATATCAAGTGTGAAGTTAGTACTTCCCACACAGATAAGGAAGGCTGGTAGACCAGGGTCAGCGCTCTAATAAATGGGGCCAGTATATTAAGAGCAACAATCTATGCCCCCATTGCAGGTGAACAGGCTCTGTTTATTGAACTTTTTCAAAAAATAATAACCATCCGGGGAGGGTTAATTCTCAGAGGAGATTTTAACTTCTTGCAGAATCCCGATTTAGACTCCTCTTCAGGCACCTGCAAGCAAAACAGGCCCAGAACAGATAAACTGATGTCAGTATAAGCAGGCATTGAACCTCATGTTTCCATGGAGGAATAGAAATCCGGTTCAAAATGAATATCCAGGTGTTTCAGAAAGATGTAAGTTTGCTGCTAACTAGACTCTTTTTAACCACATCAGATTTCTGTTTTAATAAATATCTACATAATCATAATGGCTCATCGGACCACTCCTCAGTGGTAATGTCGGTGATAGGAGTTGGAATAGATAGACCCGTTCATATGAGTTTAAAACTTCTATTTGTGCAGCAATAACCTTGAGAAATACAGTAGACAGGAGAGGGCTGACAGAAAAGAGAACAGGTCTAGAACAGGAACTGCAACAGGCCACGGAGGAGTTTGTGTGAAACAAAACAGGGAAATCTAGACAGCGACTAATGAAAGCCAAACAGCATATGCAAGAGTATTACTATGAAGTAGGATATATCTCGAAAAGCTCATAATTGCAGAAATTATAGGAAGAAAGTGAATACGCTGGCCGGTTTTAAGCCTGGCAAGCTCGGGATAGAATAGCGCAAAATACTATAATCTCTCTATAAGATGAAGGCATGGAAACGCTAGTCTCCAAACCCTAAGAGATATATGCCTTGTTTAGGTTGCATTTTTATCATATTTATAACTTGGAGCAAGGGGAAGATATAGAACACCTTAACTCTTTTATTTAAAGGATCCAAATCTCCAAATTGAAACAAAGGCAGGCTCTGGAATTGATTACTTCATTCACCTAAAAGAGGTGGACAAAGTAATTAAATCTATGGCAAATGGTAAAGCTTGTGGTGAAGACAGCATTCCAACTGAGTTTTATAAAAACAATTACATCTTCTCTGAGTCACCGGATCCTACAAATTAGCAACCACATTTTAGAAGGCAGCAATATTCCACCATCCTTTATTAATGCAACTGCTGTTAGCTTTCTTAAGAAGGATAAAAACCCAGAAAGTATTAATTTGTATAGAACCATCAGCTTCTTAAACACCAACTATAAAATCATTATGAAACTATTTGTGAATCTATTGAACAGGGTAGTAGGGGACTTAGTTAATGCTGTTTCATTTGAGGTAGGCAATTCTACACAAATACACATTTTTTGATCGAGGCCCTTGACTTTTTTAATCAGAAACACATTCCAGCCCAAGTCCTACTTTTAGATGCTCAAGAGGCCTTCGACCTGGTCTGTTGTGAGAGCCTTTTCTGCATTTTAGGTAGATTCAGTTTTCGACTAAAATGTATACACACAATTCAAAATACGTATTAGGAGTACCCGCTCAGTTGATAATAAACGCAAGAGATACAAGAACATGTAAGGTAAATAAGGGAACAAGATAGGGTGCCTCCTATCTTCTTTGCCTCATTTATAGAAACACTCGCCACTGCTATACGAACAGGGCATAGCATAGAACCACCAGTCAGAGGGATGTCCAAAATCAGACTATATGCAGATCATATAGCACTGTTCTTGAAACCTGGCTTTGATTTTCAGAAAAGGTTATTCAAGGTGTTTCACAGATTTCAATTTGTGGATGGTTATAAGATAAATACATTAACAACAGAAATGTTCTTATGTAATTGTACTAGTAGCACTTTATCTCCTGAATTGTGCTCCCTCATTACCTCTAAACCTAAGAGACATCTCGATATATATTCCACGGAAGATACTGATACACTTTATGCATTAAATGATGGGCCTTTAATTAAGAAGATTAGAATGCTCCTTTCAAAATGGACGGCCCTCCCTATATAAATAATGGGCAGTGTTGCTCTGATGCACATGTCCATTTTCCTGCTTTTTTATTCACTGCTTTGCCCTACACTTTACAAATGAAATTGTTTAGAGAAATAGAAGGAATGTTTTCAACTTTCATTTGGGCGAACAAAGTGCAAAGATTAGTGATAAACATTCTTTATAAGCTAGTTTTAGATGGGGGCCTAGGACTACCACATTTGAAGGAATACTATGCTGCCTGTTTTCACGTTTTTCTTACTGATTTTGTAACTCCCCTGCTGTTCAGAGACAAACAGATCGTTGTTTTCTAAAAAATTTCTGGAGCATAGAATCAGAGAATTTTCATGTTTTACCAAATGTCCTAAAAAAGTTTGATAAACATTTTTGCAATGGTTGCTGAATTTAAAATGGGAGTTTTTGTACAGTTTATGCTATCCTTGCTGTCAATGGTGCAACTAAACTAGCTGATATTTCAACTGGACTTCTTCCCCTATTGGCAAAAAATTGTCCATGGATGGGAGGTTAATGGATACTATGCTATTAGGGATTTTTTTTTAAATCTCACCAATTTGAAAAAGTGGGTCGATATTGAACGTGGAATAAGCTATTTGAAAACATGAATAAAATGGTCCTATATCCAAATCACACATTTTATAATGCAATTAGACCTTACTTGCATCAAGGAGAGTCTCAGTTTAGTAATAGATTTGATTGATACTCAAACACTCAGGCCTGCGAAGTACTGGAAGGCTAAACTAGAAAACTAGTGGTATTTGATAAAAATACAACGGAGGCGGCAGTCAAGTAAAGAATTGCATAAAGAGAAAGAGTCAAGGTATAGGATAAATTAATATAATTTCTCTCTTTTAAAATGGACACATTTTCATGGAATTCAATTCTATGCCTATTACACAGAATGAACTCCCAGATATTACCAAATTGCTTTAGATACCAGAGGGAAGTCATAGAGAACAGGACCTACATGATTTGGCAGTGCCCCAGGCTTACAACATTCCGATCCTCCCTTCAGGAGTACTTCAGGCTCACACTGAAAATAGATTTTCCCAATGATCCACTTTTGGTATTAACAGGGTATTCGCCTGATGTAAAGGTAAAATTAGATCGTAGGAAAACATTAATTATGATCACTCTAGTTGTGAGATCTATTGCAGGATTGGAAAACCAAGCTAATACCCATATTTGAACACGGGGATGCCAAAATGTTAAAAGTAAAGGGTCTACAATGACTCTATGCACATTCTTTTTATTTTTACGCAAGAGGGAAATTAATTTGTATTATGTTATTTTATAAATATTTAGTGCAATGCTTCAGTAGCAAATTTTTCTCAGAACTATGTCAACATACCACGAGCTACATTAAAAATTAATGGTGGTCTTTTTTCTTCTTATTTAGGAAAACTCTTCCAATTAAAAATAAAAATAAAGATTTGCTTCCTACATAGCCCCTTCTAATGGTTACACCTTAATCGTCAACGCACCACAAAGAAACTGCATTGGAAAGCTCCTTTGAGCGCACAAGACTAATCCCAATAACCATTGGATTGACGACTAACATTGGGCTCCTTAGTTGCCTTGAAGCACTTTAACACCCTGTAAGGGGCAACAAGTGCTATATCGATGCAATATCTATACAAATGCAATAAAACAAGCAAACAGATTTGCACGTCTGATTAATTCTGTAGGTCAGTGGATTATTTGTAGATGGGGGTATTCACCTTCAACTAGCAATAATATCACAATCGCTAATAGGTCCAGTCATATCTCAATAAACTACTCCTTGCTCAGCCCTTGGTATCTTAGCAAATGAACAGTCAGACTTAACTATGGAGAGAGGTATATTTAAAGCATTTAATACCAACAACGTAGTAAATAACTAAAAGACAAAACACATTAAATATCCAACTCCACTTTCTAAACATGGAGAATATTTTTA
Source organism: Pleurodeles waltl (assembly GCF_031143425.1). Lineage (NCBI taxonomy): Eukaryota > Metazoa > Chordata > Amphibia > Caudata > Salamandridae > Pleurodeles > Pleurodeles waltl. Next base: position 1,516,169,097 of record NC_090440.1, read on the forward strand.
TCATTAGAATGACACTAAAAGGGCAAACATCTGATGTAGGAAACCAGAGATATGAAATTGTAAAGGTTAATAAAAAATGTATCATGCTAGCACTAAAAAGCCTAAAGTACCACTGTGACTATCTGGTCATACTGGGCGGGGTCGCTGCAATGGAAAGGCTGATGTAAAGACAGGAAAGGGGCCACAGGGGGGACCCTGCACTGCCCATGACCATATCGTGTGAAGTGCTGGAGTCCACCTGTCAGTACACTCGGAATCTGCATTGTCTGCAATGGCAGACAGTGCGCATTCCGAGTAGGCTGCCAGTGCAGACAGTGTGGCGGCATTGGCCTCAGCTCTCCCTGGGAGCCAAAGCCAATGCCGCTGCAGGGTCTGTGCCGGCCAGCCTTGAGGGGAACTCATAATATAGTGGTAGGGAGCCTATCAGCTTTGCGTTCTCCTCCCCACCATCACATTGGTGGTCCAATGGTCCGACCACCAAAGTTGTAATAAGGCCCTTAGGCCCATAGTTATACTTTTTAAGTGCCGCATTTGCTTAGTTTTTTTACGCAAAAGCATAAAAACTTACAAAATACAATTATATTTGGTAATTTTGTGCCACTTTTGCGTCAAAAAATGAAGCAAATGTGGCATTAAAGAAGTATAAATATGGGTCTTTGTCTTTTTCTGGGATCTTTTCTCTTGAAGTTGAGCCCTTGGGTTACTCAGATCTGAATTCCATTTGACGAGGGGCAGTCTGTTGCAGCACAATGGCTCAGTAATCATTCAACAGTGAGGAGGTCAAGAGCTTTCAGTGTGGCAAACTGGCATGGTCAGACCGATGTGCAACTTGACGTCAGTAGCTTGATTCTCAACTTCAACATGATCTTCTCTTGGAGCTTTTCTGCAAAGCTTTGCAAAAAAAGTCTTCCTTGGTAGATCTTGCAGTTTCTTGATTCCTTTGGGGGGAAGTAAGTGTCCCCTAGCTCAGATCTTGGTGGTTAGGACTAAGATTCCCACAATGCACCTGCACGGTCCAGGAAAAATCCAGTTGCAAGCAAGGCAGGCCTGGCTTTAAAATGAGACCAGGCACCACAGCAGTGCACATGCAAGTTCAGTTGCAAGCAAGGCAGGCCTGGCTTTAAAATGACACCAGGCACCACAGCAGTGAACACTTAAGTGTATTAAGTCCACCAGGGTCTCTAAACCTACATGTCGTACCATATTCTAGACGCTTACAGGTAGATTGTCTTGGCCAATTCAAATTATACAAATGACCACATACCTTAAGAAGACAGAGCACCGGCCCTGGGCTTGGTTAGCAAAGCCCATGACACCTTCAAAGTCAGTAACCACCAGCATCAGTAAAATAAAACGGGAGTAATCAGGGCAAAATGGATGACTTTCCTACAAAACAATGGTATTCAACTTGCCAGAGTGCACTATACACTTCTATAAAAGGTTGATGCATTTTCATTGGATACAGAGTATGTTTTAAGTGAAGTTTGGTGGAACTCAGTGGAATGTCCCTTTTTGATGCCAGGTAACAGACTCTTAGTTGTAAAGTGACAGAAGACCCTCCATATGTGTCTATACATTTCCCCCTACCTTAGTCAGTTGTACATGGTTACCTTTTGTTATTAGAACTCCCACTCATCTCCCTACAGGCTAATCAAAATAAGTTTATGATAATTCTGATACTTTGAAAGTACTCTGATGGAAGGTCTTGTGATTGTTTAACTTGTCACATTACTTAAAGGTCTAATCAGAAAATAGTCAGTTGATTATAACTTTAAGGTATTTCTCAAAGCTTCCTCATTAATCTGGAAAATTAGAGAAATTATTTTGCCAAAACTGATACTCTCTTCATACCTGTTGAATTTCTGTCATTTATCACTAATTGGAAAAACTCTGCTGGTTCCACTTACTCAATTATATGTGTGCCTCATTAAAAATAGTCAATGATGTTCAGTAGTTGAACTTGTGATTTATAACACTCTGGCCTCCACTAATCAATGTTCTACCCCATATGTATTTATGAAATCCATGTTATTGCTTTTGATAATACATTCATAGAGCTGTCCAGGAACACATAGGGACTCATGAAATGAATTAATGTAACCAAGTGTAGGAGCCTGGCTCTCTATATAGTGTAGGAAAATGACATGCACTGTGCAGAGAATCCAAGCAACCCCACCTTGATATCAGAGGTAAAACTCAAACCACCTAATGTTCTGTTTTTGTGGTAGTGTGGGTGAGCAGTTAGGCTAATCCAGAAGATGTGGTAAGCATTTGTTGTACTCACAGGACCACTAAATATGGACACACACCCAGAAGAATAACTTGAGAACAATTTACAAAAATACTTCAGAATGGTATTAAATGTTTAAGAGCACCATCATCAATATACGGTTAGTACTTCTTTTCTCATGAATTTGTAAAGTTTAGAAAATGTTTTTGTATGTAATTACGCATTATAGGAATCAATGGAAAAAACTTTGAAAATGCATATAAATATCGGCCAATGCTCTCACAAATGTCATCTTCTACTTTTAGTTCATTGGAATGTCCAATTGGCCAGCCAGAGAACGTCAGGCGGTTCCAGGTTCAAGAGGTGGAACAGCGGCCAAAGGTGCTGGAGCTGGTGCCCAAAGGAGAAGGGGACCTCTTGGAAACACACTGCAAAGTTGGACTTACAGGTAAGTCTGGCGGGTCCCCTTGGAGGGTGGAGATCACAAGAGGTTAGGGACCCCTAGAACACAGCTGGTTAGTCAATGCAAGGGCCAGGGAGCCTGGATGAAGTGCACATAGGTCAGCCAGGAGTCATGCATCTTAGGGTCCTTGGAGTCAGAAGCAGGTGAATATGAGGGTGGATTGCAGATCAGCAGTGCCACTATCAATCTGTCCTAAAGTCCCTCAACTGGTGCTTGCTTCTCGGCTTTTAGGAGCCGGAGTGGACTTTGCTTCTGGGTGTCTGATGATGGTGGTCCACTACCCCAGATAGTTATGTGCCACAGCCCTAGAGAGTTGCAGTGCAGCAAACTTGGAATGGTAGCAGGTAGCCGAGCTGTTGGGTCAGGGGCGTTGGTCTGGTCACTTTACCAGACTTAAGGGGTTCCTTGCTTGCAGGGTAGTGGGACTGACACCTTCAATCAAAGGGAGTTTCTAGGTGCTTTTTAGAAGGCTGGATGTGCTCTGGGGCTCCTTCAGGATTCCAGGCGACACCTCAGCGGTTATTGTCGAGTCCTTGGATCAGCAGGCAAGGTTTGGTGCCTTTTACTTTATGCAGCAGGACTTCAGTTCTCACCCCTTGGGTCTTCTTTGTTTCTTGTTTTCTTGTGTCTGTTGAGTCTGATCTCTTGGACTAGGGGTGCCCTCCAAATACTGCATTTGGAGGTTGATAGAGGGCATACCTGGTAGCGGCCAATGGGCCACTTACCTTATGGTGGCTACCCCCAATAAGTTCCCACTTCCCATGGGAAGGGGTCACATCAATAACCCTGATTGGCTATTTTCCTACAATCCAAGATGGATGAAAATGAAATGGAGTGGTCCTCTAGCCTGCCACACCTGAGGGATGGCCACTCCTCCTATCTTTGCTAAGTTTCCCACTGGTTTTCCCACCTAAAGTGGGGGTAAAACCATTGGGCTGCCATCTGCTGCTAGCAGCAGAGATAGAAGTCAGATTTCAAAGGTGGCAAAGCTTTTGAAGCTGACTGCTGGTGCAGGGTGCTTGCCCGGTGGAGGGGGTGTAACACCTCCACCAAGTAAAGGCTTTGGGTTCTGGTTCCTGAGAGCAACAGGCTTTCACGCCAACAGTCCAGATTCAAAGACTGGTGGTGGCAGGCTGATTAGGACCAGTCAACAACCATGTCAGGGCTGCTAGGATTTGCAGGGGGCACCTCTAAAGTGCCCACTGGGTACATTTCATATTAAATCCAACCATGCCATCAGTGTGGTTTAATTATTCTGAGATGTTTGATACCAAACAACCAAGGGTTCAGAGAGGCCATCATGTAGCTGGGGAACTTATAAACACCAGTGTTCAGCACATGCATTTGCTATGACTTTCCTGCACACAATGGGGGTGATTCTGACCGCGGCGGTCGCCGCCCGCCAAGCGGTTCCCGCCGAAAGACCGCGGCAGTCATTCTGGCTTTCCCGCGGGGCCGGCGGGCGACCGCCAGAAGACCGCCGGCCGGCCCAGCGGGAAAGCCCCGTCAACAAGGAAGCCGGCTCAGAATTGAGCCGGCGGAGTTGAAGGGGTGCGACGGGTGCAGTGGCACCCGTCGCGATTTTCACTGTCTGCACAGCAGACAGTGAAAATCTTTGTGGGGCCCTCTTACGGGGGCCCCTCGACACCCCATACCGCCATCCTGTTCCTGGCGGGCGAACCGCCAGGAACAGGATGGCGGTATGGGGTGTCAGAATCCCCATGGCGGCGCAGCTGGATTCCCATGGGCAGCGGAAAGTCGGCGGTACACCGCCGGCTTTCCGCTTCTGGCCGCGGCTGTACCGCCGCGGTCAGAATGCCCGGCAGAGCACCGCCAGCCTGCTGGCGGTGCTACCGCCAACCTCCGCCCTGGCGGTATTTACCGCCAGGGTCAGAATGACCCCCAATATGTCTTAAAAATTAGCAAAGACACAGTAAGGGCATATTTGCTCATCCACACATAAAACATCACATGCATTATAGTGGACCTCGCCTTAGGGCTGTAGGGCCTGCCAGAGGGGCGACTTACCTATATTTCATGCAGTCTTAGTGGGCATGGCAGTCTTGGTGAGTACCATGTGGAGTTTGCAACTTTGGGTTCACCTTGTCATGCACTTTCAATGGTAGTCTCCATGAGTCTGGTGTGGGGCCACTCAGAGTGGCATGATTGGCACTGCAGCTCTGAGGGTCCCTCTTCAGTACCCATGCCCTGGTATCAGGGGTACCATTTACTACGGACTTACAAAGGTGGTTTAAGTACCAAACATAGTATAGTTTTGGTGAAAGAGATCTGTCCCTGGAAACCTGTTTAGTAGGGACCCTGGGCACTTACAGTTTGAAACCACATAATTTTCAGGCAAAAACTGGGGGGCTACCATATCAAAAGAGGCCCTTTCTCACACTAAGGGGCATATTTACAAAAAGTGGTGCGTAGGTCCCAATAATCCACTTTTCTTGCATCACCCCTGCCCTACTTAATAACACCATGGTTGCAACATATTTACAATATCGCACACCATGGCGATCATTAGGAAAATAGCGTAACATTTTTTGGCACTATTGTGGAGCTTTGCTGCACTAGCATCAAAAATGTTGACGCTAGTGCAGCAAAGCACAGGGAGCCCATAGATTAAAATGGGCTTGTCATTTTAATGCCTACTCTGAGCAGGCATTGATTATGACTTCAAAAAACGGCACAGTGAAATGTTGTAAATTTCACTATACCATTTTTTTCAGTCCTCCCTGCGTTGGAATGCTCCCCTTACATACATTATGCCTGGCGCAGGCAAAATGTGGTGCAAGGGTTTACAAAGTGGTGCAATGCAAGCATTGTGCAACTTTGTGAATGTGGTGTAGGAGAAAGGTCTACTTCAAGCCGCATCAGCGTAAAAAAAAAAATGATGCTATGACGGTGCAAGGAGACACGAGGGGCTTGTAAATATTCTCCTAATGATGGTATTCTTATTCAAGCACTGATCACTCTGTTCGCTGCTTTGTCAACGAGCTTACCTAAACTACACAATCAATGAGGCTGCTATGAGCATACCACTTTCTAAGTGCAATAAACAACTTGAGTCTTCGTACACTCTCTTCCCTGTTTCAATGTTTTGTGTATTGTTACACTCAGTGAAACTGGTAAATAATGTAACAGTCTACAGGTATTAAACTTACACACTATACGTACAGAAGGCCCCTAAAAACATCAAATATATCCTTATTCACAAGGGAAAACTCAGAGATCTAAAAAATGACTCTGTTCACATCATCAAATAAAAATCAGCAGATTTGTGGTAGAGGAGAATTAAAGGCTCTAGATATACAATGTTCCTTTTTTCTCAAATTAGACTACAGAAAAAATGTGAAATAATTGATAAAGAAGTGAAGAAACTTTCATTTGGATACATTCTAGACTAGTTCATTTCACTACACCAAAGAAGCCAGTTACGTCTTGCTATACATATATCTTTATTAGGTTTCATGCATCCATTTACAGTATGCCATTTATGTAATGCTACATATTAACAGTGGAGAAGAAAACTTTGTAAACCTCCACAAAAGCCCTTCAGATTCTTTTTTTTATATAAAAAGGTTTTTCAAGATCTGCTTGGCCTCCTCTAAATGAACACTAGGCAAGGAAATCCTGTTCTGCATCCGATGAGCTAATTCGACAGCGTCCAGCAATTCTTCCACCTTATTAGCCCACTGCTTATTCTGAAACACTTTATCTGCTATAAACGGCCCCCAAGCTGTGACCTTAAATGCCTCCTAAACTGCAAAGTGTGAAGCTGTATTACATTTCAACAAGAAAAATTATTCACTAAATTCCCTCATATTATCCACCCTTTCCTGATTGGAAAGAAGGGAGCAGTCCAGCTGCCACTTGGGCCTTTCCCTCCCAATTGTTGGCACCTGTATCATAATAGAGACCACTAAGTGGTTGAAGAAGGCATTTACACAAATATCTGAACGTACCCTGCTAATCTATAGGGAGATTTAAAAAAGTCCAATCCTGAGGCAATATGGAAGTGGTATGAAAAACAGGTAAACTGTAAATGTGCAGGAGTATCACAGTGCAAGGGTCATTTGAGTAGTGATCTTGCTTAAAGGTATCATCCACCTACCTTGTCTGAGGTACTGACTGCTTTTTAGTCGCATTAGAACTATTGAGTGCCAGATCCTGTATGAAATTAAAATCCCCACCCAAAAGTATCAGGCCCAGAGACCCCATTGCCATATTAAAAATCTGAAAGGGTGCCTCAGTCTCATCAGTGAGAGTCCATAATTGTAGGAGGCTGCCTGGCTCATAGTGGGTGCCTGATGGTACTTACACCTTGTGCCAGGTCCAGTTATCCCTTATTAGTAGATTAGTAGAGTTCTAGCAGCTTAGGCTGATAGAGGTAGCTATAGCAGAGCAGCTTAGGCTGAACTAGGAGACATGCAAAGCTCCTACTATACCACTTATATCATATAGCACTATATCATACGAAACTCAATACTCAGAGTTACTAAAAATAAAGGTACTTTATTTTAGTGAAAATGTGTCAGAAATATCTCAGAGGATATTCTCCCTTAGGAGGTAAGTAAAATACACAAAATATACACACAAACCAAAATCAGGTATGTAAACAGTTAGAAAAGTAGTGCAAACACTGTAGAATACAAGAGGATGCAATAGGCCTAGGGGCAACACAAACCATATACTCTAAAAGTGGAATGCAAACCAAGAATGGACCCCAGGCCTAGTGTAGTGTGTAGAGGGTCACTGGGAGTGTAAGAAAACACTAAGGGTGTCCAAGATACCCCACCCCAATACCCTGGAAAGTAGGAGTAAAGCTACCCTACTACCCCAGAAACACCCTAAAGTCGTGATAGGAGATTCTGCAGGGAAACAACTGACTGCAAAGCACTGAAGACGGATTCCTGGACTTGAGGACCTGTAAAGAAAGGGGACCAAGTCCAAGAGTGACGCAAGTGTCCAGGGGGGGCAGGAGCCCACTAAACCCCAGATGAAGATGCAGAAGGGCTGCCTCTCGGTGGAAGAAGCTGAAGATTCTGCAACAACGGAAGATGCCAGGAACTTCTCCTTTCCACAGAAGATGTCCCTCGGTGTGATGGAGGATGCAGAGTTATTTCTATGCAGAAAGACTGCAAACAAGCCTTGCTAGCTGCAAGAGTCATGGTTGAAGAAAATGGGTGCTGTCCGGGCCCAAGAAGGACCAGGAGGAAGCCCCTTGGAGGAGGAGACAGAGGGGGCACGCAGCAATATAGAGAGCCCAGGCAGAAGCAGGCAGCATCAGCAGAAGTACTTGAACAGGCATTCAAGAAATCTGAGCATGCCGGTTGTCTCAACACTACAAAAGAGGGTGCCACGAAGCCGGTGGTCAACTCAGCGAGTTGAGCAATGCAGGACGGAGTGCTGGGGACCTGGGCTATGCTCTGCACAAAGGATTCCTTGCAAAAGTACACAGAAGCCCTAGCAGCTGCAGATTAAGTAGTACACAGGATTACTGTCTGGCGTGGGGAGACAAGGACTTACCTACACCAAATTCAGACAGAAGGACCACTGGACTGTCGGGGTCACCTGGATCTAGCTCCTATGCTCCAGGGACCATGCTTGTCAAGATGAGAGGGACCCAGAGGACCAGTGATGCAGAAGTTTGGTGCCTGCGTTAGCAGGGGGAAGATTCCGTCGACCCACGGGAGATTTCTTCTTGGCTTCTAGGGCAGGGTGAAGGCAGACAGCCATCAGAGCATGCACCACCAGGAAACAGTTGAGAAAGCTGGCAGGATTAGGCACTACAATGTTGCTGGTAGTCGTCTTGCTACTTTGTTGCAGTTTTGCAGGTGTCCTGGAGCAGTCAGTGGTCGATACTTGGCAGAAGTTGAAGAGAGAGATGCAGCGGAACTCTGGTGAGCGCTTGCATTCATTTTCTGAAGAGAAACCCACAGGAGAGACCCTAAATAGCCCTCAGAGCAGGATTGGCTACCTAACCAGGTAAAAGCCTATCAGGAGGGGTCTCTGATGTCACCTGCTGGCACTGGCCACTCAAAGGTCTCCATTGTGCCCTCTCACCTATGCATTCAAGATGGCAGAGGTTTGGGACACACTGGTGGAGCTCTGGCCACCACCGCTAGGGTGGTGATGGACAGGGGAGTGGTCACTCCCCTTTCCTTTATCCAGTTTCATGCCAGAGCAGGGGCTGGGGGATCCCTGATCCGGTGTAGACTGGCTTATGCAAGGAGGGCACCATCTGTGCCTTTCAAAGCATTTCCAGAGGCAGGGGGAGGCTACTCCTCCCCAGCCCTTAACACCTATTTCCAAAGGGAGAGGGTGTAACACCCTCTCTTGGAGGAAATCCTTTGTTCTGCTTTCCTGGGACTGGGCTGCCCAGACCCCAGGAGGGCAGAAGACTGTCTGTGGTTTGGCAGCAGCGGTAGCTGCAGTGAAAACTCCAGAGAGTTAGTTTGGCAGTACCCGGGGTCTTTGCTGGAGCCCCGGGGATGTATGGAATTGGCACCCCAATACCAGATTTGGCATGGGAGGACAATTCCATGATCTTAGACATGTTATATGGCCATATTCGAGGTTAACATTGTGAAGCTACATATAGGTATTGACCTATATGTAGTTCACACGTGTAATGGTGTCCCCGCACTCACAAAGTCCGGGGAAATTGCCCTGAACAATGTGGGGGCACCTTGGCTAGTGCCAGGGTGCCCTCACACTTAGTAACTTTGCACCCAATCTTCACTAAGTGAGGGTTAGACATGTAGGTGACTTATAAGTTACTTAAATGCAGTGTAAAATGGCTGTGAAATAACGTGGACGTTATTTCACTAAGGCTGCAGTGGCAGCCCTGGGTAAGAATTGTCTGAGCTCCCTATGGGTGGCAAAAGAAATGCTGCAGCCCATAGGGATCTCCTGGAACCCCAATACCCTGCGTACCTAGGTACCATATACTAGGGAAATATAAGGTTGTTCCAGTGTGTCAATCAGAATTGGTAAAAATGGTCACTAGCCTGCAGTGACAATTTTAAAAGCAGAGAGAGCATAAACACTGAGATTCTGGTTAGTAGAGTCTCAGTGACACAGTTTGGCACCACACAGGGAACACATATAGGCCAGAAACTATGAGCAATGGGGTCCTGGCTAACAGGATCCCAGTGACGCAGGCAAAAACAAACTGACACACAAGTAAAAATGGGGGTAATATGCCAGGCAAGATGGCACTTTCCTGCAATAATAGCAAACCAAAATAAGAGGAGAGCCATTTGCAGCCACCCTCACCCAAAGCCACCTACCTCTTGGGTCCCTAGTCTCCTAGCTTACTGACCAACCAATACTACTCCACAAAAAAATCACAACACCCCGTAATGCCAATCCTTCTGAAGCCAAATATGCACGTAAAAAATATTGAGAAACAAAAATCCTTGGGGAATTATTCTTAAGGTAGTTCTTCTGCAAAAACAGGGCCATGGGAAAAGCGAGGTCAGCCATCTTATCAGTCCACCCCATTTATGCACGTTATAAATACCATTTGTATTTACAAGAGAGAAACTTTATATGAAGTGTCATGGAATATATAGAATTCGGAGGCAACCAAAACATCCAGAAACATAGCTGAAAGCATCTCTAACCCTACTGTAATTCTGCTCATATTTCTGATACACATGCTCTCCACCACCCTGAAACCCATCCAAAAAACCTGAGAGACCCCAAAGACCACCCCAAAAAAACCTTGCTCCTCTGAGGGGAGATTTGCTTCGCTTGCATCCAAAAAATGTGGGTGCGTGACATTGTACCTGTCTGCCGAAGTGACTCTAAAATGCAAGTCCCACCCCCATAAAATAAAAAAGAAAATAAATATTATCCATAATATCACCTCAGACATGATTCAATTCAATGCAATGTTTTTTCACCCTCGATCATAATTTTTTAAAGAAACTCCTAAGCATCAGTGATGAAGGTAAACACATAAAGTTGCCCTTTTCCTAAGACTTTCATCTTAGATTGTTGTATTATATGGGTCTTTGCTCCGTGCGCTCTAAACAGATCAATCACTTTGCGGAAGTCCCTTCAATGACAAGCTGAAGCTGCTGACATATCCGAAAAGATGAGACAGTTAGATATAATTGAGGTTGAAAAATGTTTCATCTCTATTGCTTTGGCCAGGATACGTTCCTTTACTCAATAATCAGAAAAATGAACCAAAATAGTGCAAGGATAGTTGAGTTGGAGGAACGATGGACTGGGACTCTTTGAACCCTTGTTATAGTCAGATTCCCTGGGTAATCAAGTAAAACATTGGCTTTGATAAAAGAGTCCACCCATTGAAGCACCTTCTGTTATTCAGATCCTTCTGGGACCCCTGTAATGCGCAGATTAATACTTATTAATAATAATGATTTTCAAGTTCATCAATCATAGATTCCAGAAAACTCTTTTGTTTCTCCATTTGGGCAACTGATTTCTGCAACACTATAACTTTGCCTTCTAGATCACTTATCCTGGTCTCTGCCTCTTTAAGCCTTCCTGGAGGCTGCACCATGTTTTCTTCGATCTTAACCTCTCATGTAGCATAGCAATCTCAAGTGCCTTTGAGACTAAATTCCCTATTCAAGGGCATGATTATATCAAGCACTACCTTGATGAGTTGGTCCTCGGTACTGCAAAACACCTCTGCCTCTGCTGTGAATGTGGCTCCTGTTGCCTCCATTCTTCTTCCTGTTTATAGATCTGGTCCAGATAGGCAGATAACCACATGATTACCTTGGGTGGGAGTTGACTTTGTATTTTGCTAAACTCTGGCCCTCATTACGAGTGTGGCAGTCTTAAGACTGCTATACTCACAGTGATGGTAGGACCGCCGCCAAAGTGGCAGTCTGACCTCCATATTACGACTTTGGTGAAAGCACCACGGTCGGACCACCGGCACCAGCACTTTCAGGCCGTCCGATGGCCTGGCAGTGCTATTGGTCTTAATCCACCTATGCAGCACTGCTGCCCTGGGGATTACGACTCCCGTGTCTGACAGCTTTTGCATGGCAGTTCCGCCACCATGCAAAGGCTGGCAGAGATGGGGTGCCGGGCAGTGCAATGGCCCCATGGACAGCATCATCGTGCTTTTCACTGCCTGATTGATTTGTCGCACCCGATACAGCGCAACATTACAGCCTGCTCGATTGAGAGCTGGTGTCATTGTTGTGGTGAGTTTCCTGCTAGACCAGCGAGAAACTCGTAATAGGGCCAGCGGGCAGAAGACCAGAGTGGGGGTCTTCTGACTCAAAGAGTTTGGCTGCCTGCTACACTCATAATGAGGACCTCAGTTTCTAAAGCCAAAGCCTGTACAGATTTCTGTGTCAGAGGCTCGCAAACAGATTTCTGAATTACTGATAATAGGAGAACCACAGGTTGCACTGGAACTTCAATCCCCATCAGTTGTGAAATCAGTCGCCCAGTTCTACCATTTATAAAGAGGGGATACTCATTAGCTTTACCATGAGTCAGATCCACCCCTACCACAGTTACCACTGGTGATTCATTGTTACATAATACCTCAGATTGAGTCCTTCAGGACGGAGATGCAACCTAGTCGGTCCCTATGCATGATTCCCACCTCTGCTCCCGACTTACTAGAAGAACACACCCACTCCATAGCAGCCATAGTGAGTTGCAGTATTAGCTAGAGGCTGCGACTTGCCTGAGCAGCTGCGGACTTAGCTTGGATAGCACACTTTTTCACTCTCTGAGACAGGATGGGAGTAAAGTTCGAGGCACCAGCTACATTGCTAACCTTTCCATGCTGCTTTCTTGTGGTATCCTAAAGGAGTAGCTAGAACACAGCAGGGACAGACTGCTTCTAATCCAGACTGTGACTGTGCCCTATCACACATAATACCCAGCAGAAACCCCAGCTCTACTAGGGATGCATCATATCTTCATGAATTGTGCCTCCTAAATAGTAAAATCTATCCCCCTTGCACCTAAGTAACTCTCAGTTCATGAGGTGGGGGAAAAGTAAAAAAAAAGAAGACCCACACGGCTCCTTCAACTAGGAAAACATTGCCAGTCCCACCAATTTAGAGCCACCATTAGTCACCACCAGCAAAAAATAATTCTCTCCACAGCCACAGTGAATGCATGCCTGCCCTGACTCCCTGGAGCCTGCTACACTCCCCTCTGACTGCAGAGCAAGATGGTCTCTCTAGCAGGTGAGGTTAGCACCAAGCTCCAAGCTCCCTTCAGTTGTGCCTCCTCTTGTACTGGTGACTGACACTAAACTTTCATAAACTGTGGTGACCCTCTCACTGAGAAACAGTGCAATGCGGGTGACCTTCACTGTAGGAGACTGGTGAGGGAATCAAAGCAAACATGGCTCCTGCTATGGCCGTGGTGAGATGCCATCAGCTAAGATGGCCAGGAGGCAGGGCAAGTCAGGTGGAATTACCGGCAGAGCATGTGGGATACCCTGGCCACCCCCTTCTGATTGTTTGTGTAGGAGATGACCTCCTTTCACTTTGAAATGCATCACAATTTGGGCCTATGGTAACTTGAGTTCTGTTTACAATGTCCTCCAATTTGTCCCGACATCACCAAGATCACATGTTAGTGCTGCTGCTAACAAATTGCAAGTCTCACACTAATACAAAGAAAGCTTATCACAGAGATCTATTTGCTATGCATCAAGGACACTTCAACTGTCCCACGCTATGTACATACAATGTACAATGTATTTAACTGCAGGACTCAGTGCGGGAATATCTGCATATTCCATGTAGTACTATCATGAGGGACTCTCCATATGTATTCTGTGGTAAAAAAGTGTATTATTACTTGTTTCTTGCATAGCCTGAGAAGCATGTACCCATTCAGAATATATGACTGTCTTTGTCCAAAGTCCTATAAATGGACATAGATTTCCATGGGAAGGGAACTCCCTTTTCCCCGCTCTTAGAAGGAGAATCTGTGCTGGATTTTACCTAGAACTGCTCTGAATTATATATACTTATGATCATATGCTTTTCTGCTAAATTCTGTAATGCAATATATTCTGTAACCTAACCTATAATTCTTTATATGAAGCTTTGAACTTACAACCCTTTTCTCTCATTCTTATTAGAATGTTTATCATCTTCTACTGAATTTAAATGAGTGATCGCTCCAATCATGTAGCATCATCATCCATATCAGGACTACACCACTCCCAGACTAGTGAGTGGTGCTCCTCATTCATGGTATTTAGGGTAGAGAGAGAGCACTGCCTTTTGAAACAGTGTGAAATACATAATGAAATACATACCTTGAGTGAGAACATACTGAGATAAACCAACATTAACTACCCTCTTTATTACTGGGCACACACAACTCAACAATTAGAAAATCGAGAACAGTGAGATGCATTTTAATACAAACCCCTGCATGTGGCCTACTCCCGAACAATGGTACACATAGTGAGAGGCCCCTTGTTATTCTTTATTAGGGCCATAAATCATGTGTGTCTGTTATAAATCTCTTTGACATTTATGAGCCATACAGGGCCATAAATCATTGTTGGTAGGCCTAAAACCAATCATTGTGAAATGTATATTTAGCAAGGCCATAAATCACCTTGCCATAAATCAATTGGTTTTGAGGTACATTGAGTTTTGGCAATGGGATTTGTCCTTTCCTGTGGAGGGGTAGTCCTTTTAACATTTTTAGGCTAAATTCACTACCTTTGCTCCTTCGTTGCATTTTACCCTCCAGTGAACCTTGGCTGAGAGCACCTTGTTTCATGTATCCCTTCCACCGCCGTAAAGCTTACTTCTGTAAAGCATCCCAGGGTAAGGTGTGCTGCAACCCAGCTGTGTCAGTGTGGCCTCTCCATCTTCCTCACTCTCCTTTCTGCCATGCCACCTTTGGGCTGTCACCTGATGATGGCTCCCTCCAACGTTCAGTCCCTTTATCCATAGCCCTCTAGTTTCATGGCTGTCCAGAGGCTGGCCCTGAATACCTCTGTCCCTTCTGTGGACAAGCGTACCCCATCGACATGGAAGTACTCTGGTCTCTGCAGGTTGATGAGACCATGGTTGATACTCTCCCAGCCATTAGGAATGCAAAATGTTTTTATTGCCACCATAAGCTTCTTTCTTTACTTATCCAGCGCTCCTGCTGAACCCGGGTCCCCTCTATTTCTGCTTTGGAATAATCACTGAACAAATCAAAATTGTGTTAACGAATAGCCTGGCGGCCTCTGTTAAATCTAATCTAATCTAATGCACGCGAAGAGCTCCCTCCTTCCCAGCTTTGCCAGGTCATTGCTGTACCAGGTGGATAATCAAAATGTTGCAGCTTTTTAAGTGTAGACCTTAGTTTCTCTCATTGCATTCCTGGTAGTAGGGTCCACTCAATGTCAGTCCACTGCGGGCATAGTTTCCTCCTAGGCCTGCTGTGGTTCCTCCAGGTCTGGGTTCTCTGCACAAATGAGTGACCGACCACCCACGCTGTCTTGCGCTCAGTACCTGTTTGTGATGTAAACTGCCCCCCCAGTCACCTTTGTAGAGGATGGGCTCGCTACTTCTTTTCTAAGAGGGGTACCTTCCAACAGCTCTATTCCAGTCCAAAGTGCTGCCCCCTGATGTAGCTCCTATGCACGTTGGACCACCATCCACCTACTGTTTTAATGCTTTCTGGAGGCATGGTAGAATGGGCATCTGAGGTTGCCACCCCTGTGAGGAATGAGTGTGTGACAAAGTGGTCTGCTGCCAACCCTGTTTTGGTCAGTGCCATCTTCAGCACCATTTTCAACTGGAAGGTGCTGAGGCATTCTCAGATGTTGTATGGAAAAAGCACCACTGTCGGTTTCAGCACGATATCCAGCCCACTGTATTACAAGTTCTATTATATCCTATGGAACTTGGTGGGCGGGACATCAGTCACTTTTGGGACGGAGTTATCCCCTCTGTCAAACTCGTAATGAGGTCTTAAGTGTCTCCTGACACTGATCACCCAGCAAAGATTATGGTTGTTGAGGTACCAAAGTAGAGGTCCTAGCTGTGGCTGCCGTTTTTATTCCCCCACAACCCACTCTGGGTATGAAGTGGTGAATTCAAACCCAAGCATGGCCTACTATTGGCCACCTGTAATTGCACCCTTTTTTGTCCATTTGGCGCTCCTGGCCTACCCCCTTGCCTTTTTTCCGGAAACAGGGGGGGCTGGGGTGCCACGTCCTGTTAGCTCCTTTTGTGCACTCTTTCCCATTTCTCATGGGCCTTAGAGAGGTTTCTGCTCCAGCCCCACTAGCCCCATGTGGGTGCAGGCCTTCACCTTTTATATAGGTATACGTTTTTACAAATCTTCAGTGCATACTGAATTTTAAATCAATTTATAAAATGATAATGTTGGTATATATATAGTGTATGTCACTGTAACAGGACCCACGGGAATTTAAGTTTACTGTTGTGCTGCATGATAATTTTTGTAGCTTTACTACATTGCAGGATGTAGTCCACACAATGCAGATAGCAGTCAACATACTGAGAAAGAGTAAACACATACACACATCCACAATAGATATTAAAAAAGACGTAATCATATGTGTAGTGAACATTTTAAATTATCTAAATTATCTAAATTGAAGCAAGATAGTTTAGAATAGAATACCTAATTTCGAGTAGGTCATCAGAAGGACAACACATCAGCACGACTGTAATGTGGTGAATTAGAGACACCCATTCATTATCTCTACCGGCCTCATTAAAATGTTTTAATGTGGCGTTTATTTAATATCCAAACAGATCTTTAATCTTGCCTCTGATCAAACACCTGAGCTTGCAATTTCCTGCACAAGACAGATATTAAACAGGTTTAAATGCTGTTGTTTAAGAATTAGTCTGCACACTCACTAGAAGTCGGTTTTTGGCAAGTCAACCCTGTTTCACCTTTGAGGATACAGACATGATTAACTTTAGACTTGATACCATTTTAATTGTTCTTTTACCTCCCACTGTGTTACATACAGAAAACTGAAAGAACAGTTCAATGAACAATGTTGGGCGCTTCATAATAAGATAAGTGTCATCCCTAACAAAGGGACCCAAGCACAGAGACACAACAACAGACAATAAAATGAAGCAGCAACTACCTATACCCACTATCATGAAGGTCTCAAGAAACTGAACACTGACTGATCCATGCCCACCAAGAGTATTCTTTCATGTTTGAGAGAATGGTGCAACACTAGTCAGAATCACCCCTGTAACAAATTGTTAATTGCAAGGTACATTAAAGGAAAGACAACCTATTGTGAGCCATACTGTACTTGTTCATGTGAACATGATCCAAATGATGGATGGAACAGATTGTCCATTAGTGCATTGTTACAGAAGGGGTGCTGAACATTGTGAGACAGTGAGTGATTGAGAATGTGAATAAGCGAGTTAAATGATTTGTATAGCTCATAACTCTGTTACTGACCCCATTCTGATATTCCCCATCCAACTAAGGAAATAATGAAGCAACCACTGGGAGAGCACAGGAGGATGTTATTAGTAAAACAGTTACTTCAAGTCTTGTCTAGTCTAGTCTAGACATTTGTAAAGTACATTAAAAACCACAATAACTTCCGTTTTGTATCCATTTAGCTTGAGTCATCTAACTGACATCCATTCCGCCACATCTTTTAGACACAACTTAAGCTGTTCCAAGTTGAAAGCTGTATCGGGGTGAGAAAGATAACAGTCTGAATATAATACTACTGTGAGGTCATGAGATTACACGATTTCTGCCAGAGGGAATAAGTACAGATGAAAAAGCATGGTACTCAAAGATGAGCCCTGCAGTACTCCACACTTCAAAGAATGGATCGGCAAATAAAATGGATTCTGACATACCTGGAACCGCTAATCCATCAGGAATGATGAAAACCAGTTCAAAGCCAGGTTGACAATACCTGCGTCCTTCAGTCTCTGTAGTAATACTGTGGCGAAACAGTATCAAAAACTACAGCCAAATACAGCACTATTGCTGCTGCTGAGCAACTATGGTCAAGTATTTTGCTCAATTGAAATGTGACCACGTCGTCTCTGTAGCATATCTAGCCCTAACCCCTTCTGGGTGGGATGGAAACAACCATGACTTTCCAAAAATGATGAAAGATGGTGATTAGCATATTTTTCAGAGTTTTTACCTATCCCCAGAAGTATGGATATTGGCCTATAATTGTCTACTAATGTACTAACAACGGTTCTTATATTAAAGGCCTTACAAGGGTTAGGCACTATATCACTCTGTAGCTTGGATGTCACTTAGGGGTCGCAAGGGGTCGCAACAGCACCCGCTAAGCAACCTGTTGTGACCCCTGCTGATTTGCTTGTGACCCCTGACTCCAATTGACATCTATCAGGACACCAGTAAGATTATTGCTTTCATTAAAATACTATGCATTTTATGCTAACTTCTTTGCCATCATTAAAAAATGTTGTACAAGACAGCCTTGAACTCGGAAGGCGACACGAGTACGGCATCACCAAGGCAGGGACTTACTTGTGCGCATGTACAGGCATGATGGCTGCCAGAGCATCTTTAGTTTGGCATGCACTTTTAATGTTGCTGCCAACAAGCAGAGAGCTTGATGCCTTCTCCCTCTGCATTTATGATTTCTAACACCGCAATTCAACCGTAGCATGATGTAGGCCTTGACTTGGTATGTATTACCCATCCTGGGTGTGAAGTAGTGTCCCTGCACTTAGCTCTAGAGGTCTGCACCACGCTGCTAATGGCATATGTGGGTAGGCCCTTGTGCAGGAAGATTATTTATAATTACATTATCAGATCAAGGGGCATATTTATACTCCGTTTTTGCAGCAAATTAGCATCATTTTTTTAACTCTAATTTGGTGCAAAACTAACTCCATAGTTTTACTTTACAAATTTATGGAGTTAAAGTCATTTTTTGGAAGTAGAAACCTACCTCGCCTTAATGAGATGCAATGTAGGCGTTCCCGTGCAAAAAATGACTCTATGGCCTTAACGCCATAATAATAGTCCTATATAATCCATAACAAGTCAAACTAGTTGACCTCAAAGGTTAGCTCAATATGGTGTGCTTTGCTGGATCATGCTGGTTTGAAACTCTGTTATGTAAATGCTTGTTTCTTGGTGTGAGATCATGTCTAGAGCACAAATATCTGCTCTGTTCAGCCTCCTCTCCGAGCCTCAGTTCGTAGCACACTGAACCCCCACTTTAAAAATAAAAGCTTTGACCAAGGGAGTTTGGAGAGAAAACTCAAGTGTTGAAAATCGCTTTCCAGTGTCCAAGTCAGAGGAAATGTTGTGCATAAGGGCAATTATCGTACCTCTCTCTCCCCACTCAAGTCAGACTAAACCAAGCACTTGTAGCAGAGCACAATGCTTGTCCTGCTCTAGTAAAGTCGTGAAACATCTGACTCCAGCTGGGCCAGTCTCTGCACAGGAATACAGTCTCTGCAGCCCAGACCACCAGTGAGTGCTTAAAGACCTTCATAACCATGCACTGGTTTGATCTCGGAATCATTTTTCAGTAAGATGATGCATGTGCAAATTCACTACGAGGCACTGAGTTGCTGGTGAACACTGAACAGGCATTTCTAGAGTTGTCTCCCCCTATCCATACCTACCTTTTCAGTGGTATGAACTTGAAATGGATATTTCGGATTTTCTTATTCAAAGTTTTGGGTGTCCTTGGATGTAGCAGTGTCACTGCTGCCCTACTTGTGCAGTATGAAGCTATTACAAATGAGCAAGCTGTTGTCTTGGGAGATGGCTGACAAAATCATTGTGTACACCTCAGATAAAAATACGCATGTCCCTTTCACTCAATGGCCACTATTCAAAACCCACTTCTGAACACTTCGAGCACCATCATATGTGTGCAGGACAAAAATACCCTGCATTATCTTGCTTCCTTTTACAACATGGACCCAAAGGTGCAGTAAGGTCAGATGAGCATATTCTAAACTGGTTAATATTTTAATACTATGTGTTCCCTTCTCTTCCCCTCTCCTTCATTCCAAGCTTCTGTGACTGATGTTTTTGGCACCTCTCTTTATTTACCCAAACCCTTCTTTCTCCGTCCTCTTTTTTTCCATTACTTGTATCTCTCTCCCCTTCTCGTTCACTCCCTTTCCTAGAGTTCTGGGCTCCATTCTGCATCTTGTCCCTTCCTTATTCCTTTTTCTCCATGTTTTTTCACTCTGTTTGTTTCTGCCCCTCCACACTTCATTTCTTTTAACTCATCTCTACTTTTACTCTTGTTTGCCAAACTCTTCATTTTTACATCCCCTTGTCTGTGCCACTCCACTTTCTGGTTGAACATCACTTCTACTTTCCTAAACTTTTGTCTCTGCCACTCTCCCTTGTCTTATTCAGTGTCACTCATTACTTTTCTTTTTCTAAGGCTCATTGTTTCTAGTCTTTATATTTCACACATTCTCTTTTTCGCTATCCCAGCCTCTCAATGTCTCTTTCAAACATTCTCTCCCCCGTGCATACCTGCTTTACTACTTCTACCTTCTTCCTTTTCATTCCCTTCATTTATCTACCTTTCTTTGACTTCTCCCACTATCTTCCACGTGTTACCCTCTCATTTCTTCCCTCTATTTTCTGATCTTTCACAGGTGTGATAATGCTCTCATTTTCCTTCCTCTTTCATTCTGACATACCCTCTCCTATTAGTTATCAAATGGTTTTTGCAATGGGAAGGTGAAATCATGATTTTAATACACAAAGCATAAAGCAGCATTCACAGCCCTTACATACTGTGATGCTCAGGATGTGATCACCCTTCAAGCAATAATAGTTCTAGCTCTAGTGCACTCTTTACATGTTGGAATTTGCATAGTGCACTTCTTCTCTTGGTATTGCCTTGTAATGTGTTGAGCTTTGCTGATTTTAAGTAGACTTGAGTGCGTTTCAGGAAGGTTGTTTCGTCTTACGAGTATATGTGTGTGTGTGTGTGTGTGTGTGTAGCATGGTCGGAGGGAACCATTGTGTGCGGTGTTTATCGGTCTTCAATGTTATGAGTTAACTGGATCAGAGTGATATTGCCTCCATGGAAAGAATAGTGATATTTCAGCATATGTTGTCTGAGCACCATCACTCAACGAGCTATTTTATATGGATAAAATGTATATTTTAATGATTTTAAGTTGAGACACCTGCTCACGTCTCCATTGTATTTTTTTGCAAACACCATCTATCATTAGATTTCCCAGCAGCTGAGCCAATGTTTGCTATCCACTAATCCTGGGAAGCTGCAACGGCTCCTCCCGGCCAAGGATGTATACCAAGTTGTGGAAAAAGTTGCTCGTAGAATGTGAATTGCTTTAAACATCGCTCCGACCTACTTTCCCAGACTAAGCTTCCATTGCATGATACAAACAAATGACAAAAAAAAACTTGTGCTAAGTGTTATATTCTTATCGACTCATTATACAACACATATTCATTGTAAATTTATTTTAACATGATCAGCATATTTTTCATTGTTGTACTCTATTTAAAAACTTTGTTGCATTATCTCAAGCCTGTATCTAAAGATACATATTGATACATATAGCAGTTTATTTGAAATTAGAGAAAACTTTTTTCTATTCGCGATACCTGTTTTTTACAATAAAAAAAACATGTGATTTTGTCTTGTGTATATGTTGTATTTTGTCATGTAGTGATATTGAATAAGTGATGATTAATTGAGGTGCTTATACTAACTCTGTATGTGAATATAGGGGGAATAGTCATTTGTACAAATAGAAGAGGATTTTATAATAAAGAGTGTGTAAAGAAATACAGGACACTCAAGTGATCAATGCATGTGTCACTTTTGAAAATAATGGGAATGTATTTGTCCCGACTACAGTTTATTCTTAGTGTTGGTTTGATTTCCAGTCCACAGGTATTGGGGTTATAGGGAATGGCCCCTTTTTGGTTCTATATAAAATGTATCTTGAAGCATTTTAAGTAGGATTTGAATAAAGTATGTTTGTTGCTAGAGTATCCCACTTGCATCTGGTACAGATTTTGCAATCTATTTGTATGATGTAACTAACCAAAGGTTCAGCTCAGTTTTTGTAATAGCACTGGGTCAAAAGATCACGCATTGTCACCTCCTATCACGTCACAGTCGTCCAAAGTTCACATTTATCACTTCCTGTTATGTCATCAGGTAAAAGGTCCTGTAATGTCTTTTCCTGCGTCATAATCTGAGAGTGATACAGCATGTGATGCCACTTCCGCTACCCTAACATTTTGGTGAATCTATAACCACCCTCTGTAGTAAGAGATTCAACAACTCTGCCAAAACAGGGAGAATTGAACCATTACCTTGTAGAAGGATAGAAAGTGGTGCAGGGTCCAATACAGAGCCAGACTTAACTGTTTTCATTAATCCTGCAAAACATTCCTTTCTAGTAAGGGGAAATTCTGAGAGAGTAGTACCAGCATGATGTCATGAATATGAGTTGTTGAACCCTCTGGACATATCAGCTTATATGGGAACAGGGCATACATATCATTGACTTTAAAAAAACAAAATAGCCAGTTCGCTACAGTGGTTCTCAGAGAGCACCATCGTACTGTATCTGCACTGGGTTTGCAAAGGAATTAGCTATCTTAAATACTTCGTCGGCTGATTTAGATGACCTATTTATTTGTGATGCGTAGCAGGCAGAACGTGCCTCTGGGGTTAGGAAGCGATGTCTTTTTACTGCTTTTTTTGTATTCCAATTTACAGCTTGTAGCATATGTCTTTCCTTCCTTTCCCTGTGTTTACATTCTTTCTTCAGTTCATGAAAATTGATATTGAACCATGGGGCTCATTTTATGAGTCCTAAGTGGAACATTCTTGTCTAAGGAGGAGGTAACCCAAACATTGCATGTTGAGCTGCCTCACTAGTATCACTTCTTAGGTTCAGAGGGTAGATTGAAGGGTATATTTCTTACTATTTGCATCTATTTTTGACCAGCACCAGTCTATTTTCCATGCGTAAGGGTGA
Source organism: Pleurodeles waltl (assembly GCF_031143425.1). NCBI lineage: Eukaryota > Metazoa > Chordata > Amphibia > Caudata > Salamandridae > Pleurodeles > Pleurodeles waltl. The sequence goes on from NC_090440.1 coordinate 1,516,191,799, forward strand.
AAAAAGTGTACTTCTTGACAGCTAAGAGTAATAGGGATCAGATAGTTAATTCGACCATGTGACTGGTTTAGGATGGACACATTACTAACATACAGTGAAGATTGCTAAAAATTGTGTCAAGTAGGTGACCTTTCTTGTGAGTAGGTTCCTCATGTGACTGAATCTATAATAGGGAAGCTAGGTCCTGCAGGAGATTCTTTGTAACAGCACAAATGAACACATTAAATTGTATGTTTAACACACCCAGGAATGTAAAGTTGGACTTGTTCAAAGCCTGAAGTTGAAACTGGGCCTGGGTACAAAACTATACTCTGCCACCAGAGTTTGTGGAATTTGGGCACTTTGTGCTATGAGGAGTAATGCGGAGTTCCCGAATTCTGCATTCGGATGCATAGTGGACTTCGTTCATGCACACAAGATTTGGTTTTAGCGCTCTCTCGCAAACATCACAATACTATACGGCCGCAAGCGAGTGTGCACAAGACTCTGCGTTCGCTTGTGCTGTCTCCAGCCACACTCGTGAAACTTCATGTATACCCACGCTGCTTCTGACTTGCAACACCATCATCCCATTGGGAATATTGTTCCCAGCAGAGACAGTGGTTGTTTGGTGCTCCAACTGCCAAACTCTTAATTTGGCGGTCGGAATGTCAAACCATGGCGGACATGACCACCGTTGTCAGTATAGCGGCCTGTTGACTGCCAGACTCATAATGAGGCCCTTATTTTGCTTGAAATCACACAACTAAGTTCCAAAACTATTAAATAAGGATGTTGTTTGTTTGCTTGGGCATGCACCAGTATTTCTTTGTATGTTAATTTGATTTGAAAAAGTTACAGTTGTTGGGTGGACTGGAGATTTAAGTATGGGCCTAGTTATTTATTTTGCATTTCATTGATTTTTCAACTTTTGTAAAGAAACATTCATAATTGTTGTACAGCTCAGTACCTTTTCTACATGTTTGTAACATTTGCAATATTATTTTACTATATGGTCTAGGTTTCCAAAGGGCTATCTAGCCAGTAGGCCCAATACTAGTAGTCATCAGTGCATGAAATAAATGTTTCAGTGGTATATGTTTTTTTTTTAAAAACTAGTCAGATCATGGTATAACATAAGGAAGAAGAGGGTGACATCCTCACATAAAGCAGCCCTGTCCCCAGCAGTGCACCAGAATAACCTGCTGCAGCGACCTCACAATAGCACAGAAAGATTCAGAGTCAAATGAAGGCAGTACAGAATCTGGTAACTGCACCACCACACATTAAGCCTACCACTGCATACATCTCAAAAGTCGCATGCGTCAGTGGCCCGACAAAAGAAGAAAGTCCTGGCTACTATTATGAGCATGTTTGGGCAGGTGGATCCGTATTACCACAACCACCCAATGGCACGTTTGTACAATGGGAAGCTGGCAAAAATCTTAGCCCTGAACCTTCTCCATTTTTCTTCTGTGGATGGGTGGGGTTCTTAGAGTTTGTGGCAGTCATCTACCCAAAATGGAAGGCTCCAAGTCAGACTCATTTTGCCAGAGTTCCAGTGCTGCATCACGATGTGCTGCAATTGGTAGGACAAGCTTTGCAGCAAAGTGTTGTCTACACTATCCACCTGACGACAGACAAATCAACCAGTTGTCAGACTACAGATTACATAGGCATCACTGCACACTGGATCTATTTTAAGTGGGTGAAGTAAAAGCTATCTACTGGTCTTGGCCCTGAAGACTTTTTAAGAGCGTTTGATGACATGCAACAGTAGCCATGTTTGCCATGGAGAAATCAAGTACATCTGCAAACATCTTGGATGAATTTAAAAGCAAGGAATCTGAATGGCTACAACTCAGCGGTGTCCGAATTGGATTTGTTGCCATGGACAATGGCAGTAACGAACTCAAGGCCATGGCAGACTATGGCTAGTTCAGGGTCTTGTGTTTGGCATACAACATCAACCTGGCTGTGCAAGACTTTCTCAAAAAAGAAGAAATAATTAGCAATGTAGTTACCACCTGCAGACGAATCTGCACTCATTTTAGCCATTCTTTTATAGTCTGAAAGCTGTTGAGGATTATTCAGCATGGTAACAGAGTGCCAGTTACAGTCATGATACAGGAAGTGCGAACATGTTGGACGTCAACCTATTATATGTTGCAATGTCTGTTTAAGCAGTACCAGCAGACCGATGACTATGTCATTCTAGAAGGACGGGATGAGTTAGACCTGATAACCTTAGGGTGGTCACACCTAAATTTTTGCCTGCCTCCTTCCACTTTATGGACACTGTTTTTGCTGGTTTTAGGACTCTGTGCACTTTACCACTGTTAACCAGTGCTAAAGTGCCTATGTTCTCTCCCTTAAAACATGGTGCCATTGGTTTATACCCAATTGGCTTATTTAATCTGCTTGTAAGTGTCCCCAGTAAAGTGCACTACATGGGCCCAGTGCCTGTAGATTAAATGCTACTTGTGGTGCCTGCAGCACTGATTGTGCCACCCACATAAGTAGCCCCTTAACCATGCCTCAGGCCTGCCACCGCAAGGCCTGTGTGTGCTGTTTCACTGCCACTTCAACTTGGCATTAAAAAGTACTTGCCAAGCCTAAACTCCCCTTTTTCTACATATAAGTCACCCCTAAGGTAGTCCCAAGGTAACCCATAGGGCAGGGTGCTATAGGAAAGGCAGGACATGTACTTGCTGTGTAATTTATATGTTCTGGTAGTCTAAAACTCCTAAATTCTTTTTACACTGCTGTGAGGCCTGCTCCTTTCATAGGCTAACATTAGGGCTACCCTCATATACTGTTTGAGTGGTAGATTCTGATCTGAAAGGAGTAACAAGGTCATATTTAGTACGGCCAGAATGGTAATACAAAATCTTGCTGACTGGTGAAGTTGGATTTAATATTACTGTTTAAGAAATGCCACTTTTAGAAATTGAACATTTCTCTGCACTTAAATCCTTCTGTGCCTTACAATTCACGTCTGGCTGGGTTAGTTGACAGCTCCCTTGTGCATTTGACTCAGGCAACCCCAAACACAGGATGCTCAGTCACACCTGCACACATCTGCGTACTGAATGGGTCTTCCTGGGCTGGGAGGTGGAGGGCCTGACACTTATATGTCAAAGGACATTGGTCAGCCCTCACACAATGGACTGCCACACCCCCTTCTGGGACCCTGGCAAACAGGATGGAACTGAAAGGGGATCTTGTGCACTTCTAAGCCACTCTTTGAAGTCACCCCCACTTCAAAGGCACATTTGGGTATTTAAACAGGGCCTCTGACCCTACCAACGACACTTCTGGGCAAGATACCACTGGTGAAGAAACTCTGAACCAGAACCTGCAACCAGCCAAGAGGAGCTGCCCGGCTGTCCAAAGGACTCACCTGACTGTTTTTGTGCAAAGGACTGCTGCCCTGCTGTTGCCCTGCTTCCTTGCTCCGTTCTGGCTCTACTGAGAAGTGGTCTCCAAGGGCTTGGATAGAGCTTGCCTCCTGTTCCTTGAAGACTTAGGGCCAAAAAGCCTTCCCCCTGCAAAGAACTCCTTGTGCGGTGAAAATTCGAAACACAGCCTGCAAGAAATGACGCATAGCCTGCATCGCGTGAGAAAATCACTGCACGCCTGTAGGAGGCTGGCCTGGCTTGTAGTGGGTACCAGAGGTACTTACACCTTTTGCCAGGTCCAGGTATCCCTTATTAGCATAGAAGAGGTGTTTCTAGCAGCTTAGGCTGATAGAAGGTATCTATGGCAAAGCAGCTTTGGCTGAACTAGGAGACAAGTAAAGCTCCTACTATACCACTGGTGTCATATGCACAATATCATAAGAAAACACAATACACAGATATACTAAAAATAAAGGTACTTTATTTTTATGACAATATGCCAAAAGTATCTCAGTGAGTACCCTCAGTATGAGGATAAGATATATACACAAGATATATGTACACAAACCAAAATTATGCAGAAAATAGCAAAAGGAAGTAATGCAAGCAATGTAAAGTTACAGTAGATTGTAATAGGAGCACATAGGTATAAGGGCAACACAAACCATATACTTCAAAAGTGGAATGCGAACCACAAATGGACACCAAACCTATGTGAGCTTGTAGAGGGTCGCTGGGACTGTAAGAAAACAGTGAGGGTTAGAAAAATAGCCCAACCCAAGACCCTGAAAGGTAGGTGTAACGTGCACCTACAACCCTCAGAGAGCACAGAAGTCGTGATAGGGGGATTATGCAAGGAGAACAAACACCAGCAATGCAACAACAGTGGATTTCCGGACCTGAGTACCTGTAAGACAAGGGGACCAAGTCCAAGAGTCGCGACAGTGTCGAGAGTGGGCAGGAGCCCAGGAAATGCTAGCTGAGGGTGCAAGGAAGCTGCCAAAGGGTGGAAAAAGCTTGGTGTTCTGCAAGAACGAAGAGGACTACGAACTTCCCCTTTCGAGGATGGATGTCCCACGTCGTGAAGAAGCTTGCAGAGGTGTTCCCATGCAGAAAGACCACAGAAAAGCCTTGCTAGCTTCAAGGGCCGCGATTAGGGTTTTTGGATGCTGCTGTGGCCCAGGAGGGGCCAGGATGTCGCCACTTGGATGAGGAGACAGAGGGGGTGCCCAGCAAGTCAGGGAGCCCTCACAGAAGCAGGCAGCCCCCGCAGAAGTACCTGAACAGGCATTTAGAGGAAAAGTGAACCGGAGTCCACCTGAAGTCACAAAAGGGAGTCCCACGACGCCGGAGGACAACTCAGAAGGTTGTGCACTGCAGGTTAGAGTGTCGGGGACCCAGGCTTGGCTGTGCACAAAGGAAATCCTGGAAGAGTGCACAGGAGCCGGAGCAGCTGCAAATCATGCGGTACCCAGCAATGCAGTCTAGCGTGGGGAGGACTTACCTCCACCAATCTTGGATTGAAGAGTCACTGGACTGTGGGAGTCACCTGGACAGAGTTGCTGAGTTCGAGTGACCATGCTCGTTGTGATGAGAGGGGACCCAGAGGACCGGTGATGCAGTCTTTTGTTGCCTGCGGTTGCGGGGGAAGATTCCGCCGACCCACGGGAGATTTCTTCAGAGCTCCTGGTGCAGAGAGGAGGCAGTCTACCCCCAGAGCATGCAACACCTGGAAATAGTTGAGAAAGCCGGCAGGATGAAGCGATACAAGGCTGCTAGTAGTCGTCTTGCTACTTTGTTGCGGTTTTGCAGGCGTCCTGAGCAGTCAGCGGTCGATCCTTTGGCAGAAGGTGTAGAGGGCGATGCAGAGGAACTCTGGTGAGCTCTTGCATTCGTTATCTGGTGAGATCCCAAACGTAGAGACCCTAAATAGCCAGAAAAGGAGGTTTGGCTACCTAGGAAGGAGGATTGGCTACCAAGAGAGGTAAGAGCTATCAGAAGGAGCCTCTGACGTCACCTGCTGGCACTGGCCACTCAGAGCAGTCCAGTGTGCCACAAACACCTCTGTTTCCAAGATGGCAGAGGTCTGGGACACACTGGAGGAGCTCTGGGCACCTCCCCTGGGAGGTGCAGGTCAGGGGAGTGGTCACTCCCCTTTCCTTTGTCCAGTTTCGCGCCAGAGCAGGGCTGGGGGATCCCTGAACTGGTGTAGACTGGCTTATGCAGAGATGGGCCCCATCTGTGCCCATCAAAGCATTTCCAGAGGCTGGGGGAGGCTACTCCTCCCCAGCCTTCACACCTATTTCCAAAGAGAGAGGGTGTTTCACCCTCTCTCAGAGGAAGTCCTTTGTTCTGCCTTCCTGGGCCAGGACCCTGGCCAGCAGGATCCCAGTGTGACAGTGAAAACACCCTGACATATACTCACAAACAGGCCAAAAGTTGGGGTAACAAGGCTAGAAAGAGGCTACTTTCTCACACAACCCCCCCCCCCCAAACGAAGGACAATAAGGCTAACCTTGGCCAGTTGAGTCTTTATTGTCTAAGTGGTGATATGTGGAGAGTAGCTCTGCAATAGACTGGTTACTCCCTTTATCATCCACTATATGGTTACTTCCCTGTGGGGATGTAAACCACCCTGTTTGAGGTTTTTTAGCTAACCAACAATGTGAAGATATATTTTCAGAGTTCCTATCAGTAAGTGTTAGTTTAGAAAAGTGGGAATTGCCCACTGGACCTATTTCTAGTGATTAGAATGCCAGACAGGGATGCTGTCTCAGTAAAGCCATAGCTGGGCAAAAACGTTGTCCATATGGCTGTAAGAGAGAACAGGGATGCTGTTTCTCTTTAGTTGGAGCAGGGCAGGGATTCTGTCTTATGAGCTCCACACTAGGGCATGGCTGCTGTCCTAAGTGTTGTGAGGCACTAAAGTTTCTCTGGGAGGGTTGGAGGGATACTCCATGTTAACTAAAATGGTGCCCTTTTTCTCACCAATATTAGTTATCCCACAGAGAGGTACTTTCACCTCAGGGAGTACAGCTATGGCACCTGATGATTCCCTTGGTACAGGTGCCACCCCAGGAGAGGTTTCTCCCACCACAGGAATGGTATACTGAATGGCAGGGTAGTTAGGGGATACTGCAATACCCTTTTTTACCTGTTGTTAGAGAAGGATCCTGAGTTTTCAGGTCTTTTTCTCTCCTTTGCTTTTTCATTTCAGCTGAAATGAGAGGAAGCAATTCCTCAGGGATACCCAGCATGGTTGCATGGGTATAAAACGCTACCTCAGCCCAACCTGAGGTCTCTAGGTCATTACCTAAGAGACAGTCTACAGGTAAGCTAGGTGATACTACCACCTGCTTAGGGCCAGTAACTCCACCCCAACTAAGCTGAACTATAGCTAAGGGAAGAAACTTAGTGTAGTTATGGACATCAATAATCTTGTACTGTTGTCCAATGATGTGTTGTTCAGGGGGCACTAGGTTTTCAGTCACCAAAGTGATACTGGCACCTGTGTCCCTGTAGGCCTGGGCCTCAGCACCATTTATTGAAACTGTCTGCCTGTACTTGTCCATTGTATGGGGACAAGCAGCCAGTGTGGCAAGGCCAATGCCACCAGGTGTGACAGAAACTGTCTTGGGACTAACTAACCCAGTTTCTATGATGGACCCATAAGTGAACCCAACTACACCCTTACTTTGACTGTTGCCAGCAGTTCCACCACTATTACCACTACTGCTAGGGTCACTAGAGTTTGATGTATTAGTAGTGGTTGGCTCAGGGGGTTTACCTGGACAGGACTTATCTTCTTGCCAATGGCCTTTATTTTTACACACATAGCACCAAGGCTTTTTAACTTGATTTGAAGAGGATTTGGACCCACCACCCCCACCAGAGGATTTTTGTGGGCCTGATGAAGACTCAGTTTTACTTTTGTCCCCACCCTTGTCAGAAGACTTACCATCCTTCTTCTTGACATCCTTGTCACCCCCTGTATGAACCTTTCTGTTCACTCTTGTTCTGACCCATTTGTCTGCCTTTAATTCCCAATTCTTGGGGAGAGGTCAGATCTGAGTCCACTAGATATTGGTGTAACAAGTCAGACACACAGTTATTCAGAATATGCTCTCTCAGAATAAGATTATACAGGCTTTCATAGTCAGAAACTTTACTGCCATGTAACCACCCCTCTAAGTCCTTCACTGAACGGTCAACAAAGTATATCCAGTCTTGGGAGGACTCTTTTCTGGTGTCTCTGAACTTTATCCTGTATTGTTCAGTGGTTAAGCCAAATCCATCCAAGAGTGCATCCTTCAAACCTGCAAAATTGTTAGCATCACTTTCTCTAACAGTAAGGAGCCTATCCCTACCCTTTCCATTGAAAGATAGCCACAATATAGCAGCCCACTGCCTTTGAGGGACCCCCTGTACCATACAGGCCCTCTCAAGTGTAGCAAACCACTTGTTGATGTCATCCCCCTCCTTGTAAGGGGGAACTATCTTGTGCAGATTCCTGGAATCATGCTCTCTAACAGGATTACTATCAGGAATACTGCTGCTGCCACCATGGGGTCCAAAACCCAATCTCTGTCTCTCCTTCTCTAGGTTTAGGGATTCCCTGTCTAGAGCCAGCTGTTGCTGTTTAAGCTTCAGTCTGGTCTCTTCCACTCTCAACTTTTTGAGTTCCCTTTCTAACATGTTGTCTTCAGGGTGGGTGGTTTGGGAATGCTTGGACACTGAGGATAGATTGGAAACAACAGAGGGAGATCTGTCCCTAACAGCTTGGACTCTAACAACCTGGCCTCCAGGAATAAAAACATCCCTACTATGATGGGAGCTCCTATTACTACCAGCATTGCTATGTGGTCTGCTGAGGGGCAGATTTGGAATAGAACCCTCCCCACATTTCTCAAGGGGTTCCCCTGAGTCAGAATGGGAGCTATCTATTAACTTCTCATTTGAAGTGCCAGCTAGGGACTCATCATTCACAATGAGCATTTTATACAGAAACTCTCTTGTAGGGTTCTTTCCTATCACTAAACCTCTATCTAAGCAGAGACTCCTGAGGCTCTTGAAATTTAAATTGTCATAGGTAGTATTGACCATTTAAAGAGCATACTCTACTGCAGACATGATAAAAGAAGGTTTAGAGACAGTGAGAAGAAAGAAAAAGTTTCAGGACTTTTTAAAGAACAGGGAAAAAAACATTTTCAAACTTTTAGAAACTTTTTAGAAGTTTGAGAGTACTTTTCAGCACTTAGTAGAAAGTGTCAGAGGAGAAAAGCAAAACTTTTTGGTTAGGTGTACATACACTGAACTTGTTTTGTATATTATTCTCTTATGAAAAGTACACAATGACAAAGTGGTAAGTAGTTACAAGTACTTATCCCACCGCTGCACACGTGTAATGGTGTCCCCACACTCACAAAGTCCGGGGAATTTGCCATGAATGATGTGGGGGCACCTTGGCTATTGCCAGGGTGCCCACACACTAAGTAACTTTGCACCAACCTTCACCAGGTGAAGGTTAGACATATAGGTGACTTATAAGTTACTTAAGTGCAGTGGTAAATGGCTGTGAAATAACGTGGACGTTATTTCACTCAGGCTGCACTGGCAGGCCTGTGTAAGAATTGTCAGAGCTCCCTATGGGTGGCAAAAGAAATGCTGTAGCCCATAGGGATCTCCTGGAACCCCAATACCCTGGGTACCTCAGTACCATATACTAGGGACTTATATGGGTGTACTAGTATGCCAATGTGAATTGGTAAATTTAGTCACTAGCCTGTTAGTGACAAATTTGGAAAGCAGAGAGAGCATAACCACTGAGGTTCTGGTTAGCAGAGCCTCAGTGAGACAGTTAGGCATCACACAGGGAACACATATAGGCCACAAACGTATGAGCACTGGGGTCCTGGCTAGCAGGGTCCCAGTGACACATAACAAACATACTGACAACATAGGGTTTTCACTATGAGCCCCGGGCCCTGGCTAGCAGGATCCCAGTGTGACAGTGAAAACACCCTGACATATACTCACAAACAGGCCAAATTTGGGGGTAACAAGGCTAGAAAGAGGCTACTTTCTCACAACGCCAAACTGGAACGACACAGCCCGGCTTCACCGAGTGGAGATCGACGCAGCACCAGCGTTGCAACCTGAACATCGACGCACGGCCCACTGGAGCGATGCATAGCCAAGCCGGAATGGCGCAGCCTGACTTCCTGCAAGAAGAATCGATGCAGCGCCTGCTGTGTGACAGAAATTTCCCCGCATCGAGCTCCGGATCGACGTAGCTCCTGTGACTTCATCCTGCACGTCCAGGATTTCTCCGCATCATCCCCGGGGTGTCCAAATACCCCCCAACCTGAAGAGGATCCAAGTCAGTGCACCGGAAATCAACGCAAAGCCTTCCCTGCATGCAAAATGATCCATTCATCCTCTGTGTGCGCACGGAGAAACCAACGCACTCCTCCCCGTTTTCCACGCATCTCCTCCTCTGTGGTTCCTTGCGGAGGTACTATGTGCTTGCAAGAGACACTTGTTGCTTTTCAAAGACTAAAGATCCTTTTTATCATTCTCTAAAGTGATATTTCAATGTGTACTTATCAAGTCTTGATTGTTTTGACCTGCATTTATCCAGATAAATATTCTATATTTTTCTAAACACTGTATGGTGTATTTTTGTGGTGTTATACTGTGTCATTGCATGATTTATTGCACAAATATTTTGCACATTTCCTTCTGGGTTAAGCCTGAGTGCTCCGTGCCAGCTATCAGAGGGTGGGCTCAGGAAAATTTGGATTGTGTGTAATTTACCCTGACTAAAGTGAGGGTCGTTGCGTGGAGGAGGGGTAACCTGACTGCCAACCAAAGACCCTGTTTCGAACAGGATGCAATTGGGAAAGCTATGACCATGGATGCTGACATTTGGGGCCTAGTCAAATGTCTGGCACAGATACTGTTCCCTTTCGAGGTTGTCACCTGGGCAGTTAGCAAGGAGGATAGTACAATGGACCATGCTATCCCATTGTCGCATCTTCAAAATGACATTGCCAAGTCCAAAGTGTACATCTGTGACACCCTTCATAATCCACACTTCAAAAAAAAAATCCCACTTTCATTCCTTTTTCTATAGGGCATGTTTCAAAATACAAGAGGTGGGTTGTTGAGCAAGCCAGAGAACTGGAAGAACAATGGCTGGAACTTAGAGTCCCACTCTGCAGTTCTGTGGTGCCACCTTCAACTTCCGGAGAGGGCAGTTGTGTTCCACAGAAGCCAAGAACAGCAACAAGAAAAGCGTCAACAACAGCATCAGAAGAATTTGACCCAACTTCTTAATTGGTTTGTTTTCAAGTGGCAGGTCTTAAGTCCAGCGCAGAGGTGAAGGCAAAATAGGTTGAGCAAGTGGCTGCATCAATGACACTTCAGAGGATGTTGCAGGTGTATCTGGATGACCCGAAAGAGGTGAATCAAAACCCATTGGTGTATTGATGAGAAGATGTATCATTGGCCAGAGCTCAGCAGGCTGGCAATAAAGTATCTGGATTGTTCTAAAGCCAGTGTATCTGCTGAACATGTGTTCAGGGCAGATGGCACAGATGTTACAGTGAGAAGGACCAGTCTCTCACCTCAAAACATTGAGAGATTAACCATGATCAAAATGAACCAGCATTTTATGCCACCTGATTACACTGTTCCCCAAACACCACAGGAGGAGGGAGAGGATGATTAGTCAGAATCAAGTGTGTTTACTGACCAACGTCTGGGTAAACCACGTCGTTTTGAGGGCAAACTCTATTTCCCAGACTTAGTATTCCAGTGTCACCATAACCCTTTTCAATTATTTCTCATTGAACTTCTTCCTTTGAAAAAAAGATAGCTAGTGGAACATTGTGTTAGATTTATGCTGCCCTACCATTTATAATAATCACATATATGCTGTGAAGAAGCCCCCACATTCCCTTCAGGACATTGGAGACAATGCCTGCCTGTCAGACAATCTGCACTGTTAGGCGGCATGCTGGTTGGCCCTTTTAAGAGGTGGAGCAAATTTCCTTTAAAGCTGCGTGTTTTACCTTTATGACTGTTCGTCGTCACTGATTTCTACTATTCCCCCGCACTCATTTGTTCATTTGGGCCTCCATGTTGGCATTCTCCCCTTCATCTCATGGCTATCTTCCTGGCAGCTCTGTTCCCTGCCCTTTCATGAAGTGCTCAGTGTCCTTGACCCTGGTATCGCAACAGGTTCGTCCTTGGCGTTGGGTTTCTTCCTGCTTCAGTTGTAGAACTCCTGACTACCTTCAGAAAAACACAAAGAATAAAAACAATGTTAAAGAAGCAATCCCTTCAGGCTGGTAAACAATTGAGACTATATAAAATATACAAGGAAATACTTATCTAATGGAGTATTAAAGAAATGACTGTTGATCTTGACCGTCTGTTGTCTAAAAAAGAAAAAGAGATATGTGTTCTTTGCACAAGGTTTAGTTGACCTGACAACATTAATTATAAAAGAAGCTACATACATTTAATTAATTTATGTATTATTATTATGATTTTCTCAAGGATTTAATTAAGTGATATTTATTGACTGTATAAGGAGAATTTAGTTAAGGCTATACCAGTGATAAACTGATGAACATTGATACTCCATTAGATTAATTCTGTTTTAGAGTTTTGAACAATAGATACTTGTCAGAATGAACTGTTGCTTCTTATCTATTCTAATCCCAGAGTCTAGACACTATAGGTAGATGGTGTGGGAGATTACTGACCTATTCATATACATATATAGTGTGTATTTTCTTTCTAATGTTCTTAAGCTTGTTTTCTAGAATTAGCGCACTGTGAATTCCAACTTACAAAGAACTTGGCGCTTGAAAGGGAAGAAGGGACATTAGGTATGTAGGAAGGGGCAACAGTGTTTGGGTAGTAAGCTCATTGTAAATATTTTAAACACTTAGGCCCTCATTCTGACCTTGGCGGTCCTAAACCGCGAGGGCTACGGGCAACGGAAGCACCGCTAACAGGCTGGCGGTGCTTCAGTGCCCATTCTGACCGCGGCAGTAAAGCCGCGGTCAGAAAAGGGGATCCGGCGGTTTCCCGCCGGATTTCCCCTGGGCCAGAGAATCCTCCATGGGATTCCGACCCCCTTCCCGCCAGCCTGTTCCTGGCGGTTTTTACCGCCAGGAACAGGATGGCGGGAACGGGTGTCGTGGGGCCCCTGGGGGCCCCTGCACTGCCCATGCCACTGGCATGGGCAGTGCAGGTGCCCCCTAACAGGGCCCCACAAAGATTTTCACTGTCTGCTTTGCAGACAGTAAAAATCGCGACGGGTGCTACTGCAACAGCACCCCTGCAACTCCATTCGGAGCCGGCTTCATCGTTGCAGGGTCTTTCCCGCTGGGCCGGCGGGCGGCCTTTTGGCGGTTGCCCGCCGGCCCAGCGGGAAAGCCAGAATGGCCTCCGCGGTCTTCTGTGGTCAAACAGCCGGTACTACCAGGTTGCCACCAGGTGATAGCCTGGCAGTCTCGGCGCTTGAAATCTGCCAGGGCAGTGCTGCTTGAAATGCTGCCCTGGGGATTACCAGTCCCCATTTCACCAGCCTTTGCATGGTGGTAGCCCCGCCATGCAAAGGCTGGAAGAAAGGGGATGCCGGGGGCCCCTGCACTGCCCATGAACTTGGCATGGGCAGTACAGGGGCCCAAATGGACAGTCCTGTTGCGCTTTCCACTGCTCGAATTACGGGCAGTGGAAAGCGCAACGGTTGCTGCTGCACCCACCACCACATTGGTGCCCGCTCGATTACGAGCCTGCGTCAGTGTTAAGGCCCTGTTCTCCGCAGGGCCAGTAGGAGGAAATGCTGTTTCCTGCAGAGAACTAATAGGGCCAGCAGTGTTCAGGCCTCACAGGCGGCCTGATGACAGGACGAAATCGTAATGAGGGCCTGAGTTGCGTTATTTACATTGTAGAAGCTGAAATACCTACCCGGTGTCATCAGGTATGAATCCGGTATTGGACTTGGTCAAACTTCTTCCCTTAGTCCCAGTGGGCCAGACGTGAACATTCAGTGGTCTGTTTGGTTGCAGAGAAGTAGGGAATTAAGTTGTATCCATTTCACTCCTGGGAAAAGGTAACAAGTCCTTACACTGCCTCCCTCACATGCCATTGCCTATCCTTTTACTATCTTTACATCATCTAGCTGGGCTGCCCCAGAAGATCATTGATTAAAAGACTGCCAGTGCCAAAGCCAAATTCCAATGTGTTGCCACCATCAAAGAGAAGACAATATTTTGTATCAGCCACCGTGCTTGGATTGGAAGAAATAACTAATAAATATTGCATTAATGTGTGGTGATATATTGAGTGATTATGAGTGATGATTGATGATGTATGTGGTGGCTGACAGCGAGGGAGAGAGTTAAAGAAATTTTTAAACGTGATTTCGATGATTTGCAATGTTTGGGGAGTGATGCATGACCTTCTATTACCTGGGCAATATTCCACACCGGCCAATTTAAAATCATCTTTTTGCCTTGTGTTGTGTGTTGCGTAAATGCTCAACCTTAATCAACCACTCCTGACCCTGAGCCCACTTTTCCTGACTTGAGGATTTCATTTCTGAAGTTTCATTTTTAAATGCTAGCTCCCCTTTGCACAGAAGAAGTTGATATTGTTAGTTTTCATTATCGTAGCAGGCCTTCTTTGTTGTGTCAAACACTGTCATTGTGGTAGTCTGGACTCATACTTCCTAAAGTTATAATATATGACCCACTAGTTCTCTCTTTTCTTTCAATTTAGTTGACAATGATAGATAACCCTTCGATTAATCCTGGTTTTGGAGTTCGCATAGTTGTGTCTCCCCTGTTAGCGCGCTAGCCTGCTACTACTACTACTACCACCCCCCTTAAGATGCCACCTTGAGGAAAACCCTGCAGTAAGAAGACTGAGGTGTTAGCAATCTCTTCATCTATCTAGGTTACAGAAAAACTATGGATTGAAGTGAACCTGTTTAATTAGTAATTAACTTGTACTGAAGAAGATGCTGTTTGTGTGTATCTATGTACTTGTTGGCAAAATAGGCAATGGCAATCGTCCCCTAATGGTCAATATAGTTTCATAGGGCAGTAAAGCCAGGGTATAACTAAATGACATAGACTTTTTTTAAGCAGATTTGAAAAACAGGCTACACTGAAAGACAGCAGTGCAAACTAAAACACCAAAATAAACATTTGAGGCATAAATAAAATAAAATAAAATATATTAGCCCTTTTTATTTTTACAAAGAGAACACCCACCCTTTCCACCCATAACAGGCCCATCCTTCTCTCCAAACAGCTCAATAAAGTCTGAAGTCCAAAACCAAGTACCAACTCCCTCACCACCCATTCCACCCACAACAAGTCCCTCCCACCAAAACAAAAAATTAAAAAAGGGATCATAAGAGGGCACTGTTGATTTGGGTCGAGAGCTGGTCCAGGCTCTGCTTGATCCTCTCCAGGCTGCTCTCCACCTGCTCTCCAGGTGATCCAGCTGCTGCAGGATGGGCTGCAGCAATATCCTCTGCGTGTTAGCTCTGGAGAAGGTGGCAGAAGTTCCTGATAGCTGGCGGCGGTGCTGATAATGGAATGGCTGGCAGGCTGGAGGCTGGAGGCAGGGGCTGGCTTGCTAAACTGGGGCCTAGGTCAGATGCATCTTGTATTTCTGACTTTTCATCCTCCAGGACCACCAGCGGCCGGTTTTGAGCCTGGATGGTCTCCAGCCTCTCCCACCGGAGATGGGCCACTATCTCCTGCCTGGTGGGTGGTGCTGGTGGACCAGCAGGAATAGGTATATCGAGAAAAACAAAAAGAAAAAAGATCAATTGTAAACAATGCTCTGTGCAAACACTTGTTTAAAATTAAGTAGTGGGTGGCACAGTAGCAGTACATTGCTGGTTCACTAGGGCCTTTGGAATTTGTGATTATCATTAAGAGAGTCACAGGGACAATTGTATTTTTTATCCACACATGCCTTACATAAAAAGCATTGACTGTCTGGCAGAAAAAAATTAAAGCACGATAATATAATACATGATTAAAAAACAGTGATTTGATTTTTTTTTCCTTTTAAAGGCTTTTCTAGTAACTAAACATACACTTTGAGTGGAAAAATATAAATAAAAATAAAGTACCTCTCATTAAGGCATTCAGCACTGTGGAGTACAAGTTGTGCTGCTAAACTAATGGAAAAACAACAGATGATGGACATGCTATTAATGGAGGCATGCTATTCAGTGCCTTGGGTACTTTGCTACTGTCTGCAGCTGGGACATCTGTAGTTGACAAGTATCTATCTTTAATTCCAATGGCCCTGCTCTTCTCTAAATGCCTTTCACTTTCTACTCAGACTCCAAAGAGGCATATGAATAATAAATAAGGTACTACATCACAGCTCACATATAATATTTGGATATTATTATCCTGTCTGTAGATGGTGGGGAAAATATTGCACTGCACTACAGGGAAGGAAACGGGCTGTATAGATTGCAATTGGTGCATTACTCACAGAGTATCCCTTTCGCCAAACTTGAAAGTGAAATCAGGCACTTAGGGGGTCATTCTGACCCTGGCGGTCATGGACCGCCAGGGCCAACGACCGCGGGAGCACCGCCAACAGGCTGGCGGTGCTCCCATGGGCATTCTGACCGCGGCGGTACAGCCGCGGTCAGAAACGGAAAACCGGCGGTGTCCCGCCGGTTTCCCGCTGCCCTGGGGAATCCTCCATGGCGGCGCTGCAGGCAGCGCCGCCATGGGGATTACGACCCCCTTACCGCCAGCCTGGTTCTGGCGGTTTTGACCGCCAGAACCTGGCTGGCGGTAACGGGTGTTGTGGGGCCCCCTAACAGGGCCCCACTAAGATTTTCAGTGTCTGCATAGCAGACACTGAAAATCGCGACGGGTGCAACTGCACCCGTCGCACCCTTCCCACTCCGCCGGCTCCATTCGGAGCCGGCTTCCTCGTGGGAAGGGGTTTCCCGCTGGGCGGGCGGGCGGCCTTCTGGCGGTCGCCCGCCCGCCCAGCGGGAAACTCAGAATAACCACGGCGGTCTTTTGACCGCGCAGCAGTATTCTGGCGGTTCCCGTTTGGCTGGCGGTGCCCGCCGCCAGCCAAACTCAGAATCACCCCCTTAGTCCCACTTTACTCACTGGCCTCGCCCACCACCATAAATTATTTCCAACAAATTAATTCTCTGGGCAGTAAGTCTGGGCAGTAAGGAAAGGAAACCGGACTTATTCTACTGCAGGGCAAGGGGTGAGGGATTAGATGGGTAGGTGAAGCTTTTGCTATAGAATAGAGGGGTGTCACTGATCATCGATTTGTTATGTGCTTAAGCTCTGGCTTATCCAGTCACTGTAATTGAAGAAACTATAAAGGTAAAAACCTGAACAGGCGTAAAATAAGTCTGTTATGGGAAACCATGAAATATATTTTGGAATCACTTCACATAGCCATAGAAATGTGGACTTTTGTTTGGGTGGGACAGAAGAACTTAGGAAAGAATAAAGAAGTGAAGTACTAAGAGCGACTGAAGTACTAAGAGTGACTGATTGGGCAAAGGAAAACACACCTTGTGTGTTCAGTTTGCAATGCTTTGAAGACTTTGTAAATGCTGTACTAACTGAAGCAGACACACATTGCACAGCCAACAATACAGTCATGAATTTAACCATACTGCATTTCGGCCATAGGTAACGAAATGCCATGGGCAGGGAGGGGTTGATGTATGAATGAATATGGGTGGTATACATGTCCACCATGCTTAACAAATGCGACGTGTCCAGGGATTAGAACAAAATTTAAATACCCAACACTTAACGGTAAAGTGAGCGAAGTAGTTCAGTAGTATGACCCTCTCCAGAATAGTTCCCTTGTTTATTCATCCAAGCAATCATTCTTTCATTCTTCCTACTATATTGACCCATAGCCACCATGATGCTGGCTTTACTATCTCTCATCAAGTCCATTTAGTCCATTCAGTATCCACCCTTTCTTTCAATCTTCCTTTCACCCATCCATCCATTCTCCCAATACTCAACCATGCATCCTTTAACCCACCCACGCATCCTTTCGTTGCACTTATTTCACCCATCCTTTCCTTTAACCTTCCGTTCTTCCTCATTTCCATCAAGCCATCATTTTTGGTGTAAATTATGTGAGCTATTGCTAAATTGCAGATAGAAGAGGCCATACCTCAACAACCGCTGTAGCTGGTAAAGTGGGTGGTTCACAATCATGAGTCACAATGACGCACTTTTACCTATAAGTAAAATAGTAATTAACAATAGTAAAGCCAAGTGACTTCCCATAGCCAGTCCCTGCTGCCACTTCTGCCCCTCCAATTGACACTCCTCCTGCAGCAACACTGGTGATCAGCGTGGCTAGAAAAAAAACATTAGATTTTTTTAGATTACAACTACACCTCCCCTTAATTTTTATAATAAAATAAATGCAATCATAATACATCACTACATTTCGGCTACCACTGCAGCATCTTCTATCAGAAATATCACTCTGGGCCTTTTGTTGTTTCACAGTGTCAGAAAAGCCAGGTAGTTAAGCCAACCAAAAACCATTTATAATGGAGGGGCAGAGCTATAGCCTATAATGATGATGATGACTCTAACTCATTGAAGCACAATGAATGGGTGGAATAATAATGGTCAGTGAAAGACATAGGGTGTTGGTTGACAAATACAATGGGACCTCATACTTTTTAAGGAAAAAAAAAACAAAATAAATCAGGGATAACAGCACTTAAACAAAATGTGGATAGGGGAGTTGGAAAAAAGGGGAAAGTGTAAAAAAAAAAAAAAAAGCAAAATTAAAAGTAGTATAATAGCAGGCAGAGGTAAAGGTTAGGGAAATAATAATAATAAAGAATAGGACTTACCGGATTGAGCATAGCCCTCAGCATTGGGGCTGGGGGTTGGTGCCTCCTCCCTAGCTCTTGCCAGACCGGCCTCCATGCTGCCACTCTTCTTGCCTTGGGTACAGATGTAAGAAATAAAGAAGATACAAAAATAAATTAGTGGTACAGTTAATCCCCACAAAATTATTATAACAGGCAAGTGCAGTAGCATTGTATCAAAATCAGATCACCTATGGTGCTAGTATTGATTATCGTTGAGTTGGCTATACTCTATTCCAAATTTTCTTAACAGAATGGACATTTGGAACTAATTCATTGCAATGAATGATCTTTGATTCTATTCTCATTTTTCAACCCCCTTGATGCACCAACTCAGTCTCCCTTTTTTCATAGATGCATACTAGTACTACACAGTGTGAAATTGCGTGGGACTGTATGAGCTACATAAAGAAAGTCACAGAGAACGTTAACTCACTGATATCACAAATTTATTAGGACAGAGGAGTCTGCATTGTAATGGTTTCTTAAAAAATCAGCCAAAGCGAGCACGGGTACGAAGAAGTAGAGCCAAGCAGCTGTCTAGCTAATACTGGATCACATAAAAATATTCTTAACATAAACTAAATGTAACTTACCTCAGGTGTGAGCAGCATACTATTTTAGTACTGTAGAACACAAACACAACAAATAATTTAATTAATACTCACAGAGTCCTAGAATTTCAATGACTAGCAGGTCAAGCAAAGGACATCTGTCCAGAGGTGCGTCGGCTGCTGGGTAGTGCACTGGACCTCGCTGATGTGCTGCACATACCTAAGAACCCTCCCCCAACGCAGCCCATGGTCCCGCAGGGGGTACTTGCTGCCAGGACTGCTGCCTGCTGGCAGCTTGGGTTGGAGGTGGCGCTACATGTTAAAAAACAGTGCTGTTGTGTCAACCTTGCAAAATATGGGCCAGGGCCGCTCCACTCGGTGGTGCCTCCTCCCACAGGGTAGGTGGCTGCTGCTGGCTGTTTGGGGGGGGGGGCTGGCACTGCCGCTTCCCTATTTGCCGCCCTGCTCTGCAATGGCATTGGGTGGGGGGGGAGAAACAAGAGAATGAACACATTTACATGTCAAGAATAATGAAGGACAAAATGTAAATATAAAGAAGAGAAGCATAGAATGCTACAATACATGAGACAAAACGGGGAACTAAATAAACAGCAGATAGCCTGAGATAAATATCATTCAATGTGTATGAGAGGCTGATATTTGATAAATCATAAATATTCAATACAGTTCAGCCTTATTTGTTAAGTACATACTTACGATGAGCAGCAGAAAAGTTGTTTGGTATCGGGAAAGAAAGTGGTGATGGAGTAGAAACATTGTTAGCTATTTTCTGAAAATAGAATAAGTATAATCGGTAAATGGGGCACATGAAAGTAATTTCAGATGTTCGACACAAATCCTCAGCACTGAGCTAGACTGCAGTAATTTTGAAACCGAGATTGTCATCTTACCAGGGAAAAACAAACCCCAAAGACTTCCATCCAGTCTTTGGCTTGCCCATCATAGCTCCCAACCTATGCTTGCTTTAATGGTCAGAAATTGTGGAATTTTCTTTGATCACTACATTTCCATGGCTCCACATATTAATCCACTATCCTCCTCCTGCTTCCTCAGCTAAAAGTCAAGATCATTCCCTTTTTAACTCCTGAGAAAACTTCACTTAGTGGTCAGGCATCAATCTTAAGTCAACTAGATTACTGTAACACATTGCTTCTTGGCACACCCTTCTATCTACTCTAAAGATGTCAATGAACTCAGAATTTTGCCACGTTGCCACTTGGTGCCCCACTTATTGCCTTTACATTGGCCTGATTGAAAATGCTGCAATGGCTGACCATATCCAAGATGATCCTTTTTATGGCTATTTTCACTACATTACCATGTCTTTTTAAGACACAAATTAGTTTATTATGCCTTCTCTGCAGCTGAGATCCAGCACTGCTTACCTGTTAGCTGCCCCTAACAATCAGCAAGTTCAGCTGGGAGGGCAAACTTTCTCCATTTTAGCCACTCAACATTAGAAGCTGCTCCCTTCCCATCTAAGATCTCTTGATCAGTTGAAAAACTCCAAAAATTCTTGAAGACTCTTTGCAAATTAGTGGTCACACCTTCACCTTTGCTTTTTAGTAGTGTTTCAAATGTGATTAACATCAGTACACCTTTTCGGTGTTTGCATGCCCTAGAAAAACAGATTCAAAGCTAAAAAGTGATTGGACTGCTCCAGATAATATCAGTTTCTATGTCTGATAGTTGGATCATCCTTATATTCAGCTTGTAAAATATCCACATGTAATGTGGACACCGGAGATGACATGGGTAACACTCAATGTTTGCTCACTTTACACATGTATACCCCCCAAAAAAGGATTGGAAGCAGTTTGCAATTTTCTGTCAAATGGATCAGCCTATCATTTACAACACACAGGTCTGCTGATTAAGGTAATTGAATTTATTTTGGATAATAATGTGTTTTTACATGAAGATGCTTGGTATCGCCAGGCTCAAGGAGTAACCATGGGATCCCATTTTTCACCATCATATGCAAATCTATATATGGGTTTCTTTGAACAGCTGCATATTTGGAAAGAAGGTCCCTCACATTTGACAGAACACATATTCTTTTGTGGGAGATATATTGATGATATCTTATTAATTTGGACAGGATCCAAACTCCTTGTAGGTGAGTTTTTTTAACTTATCTCAATACCAATGACTTCAATGTACAAATGACATATGAATCCAGAAAAAGGCCATTTTTTTTTTTTTTAGATATACAGCTTATGGTTAAGGACAACACAATCCAAACAAGAAATTATCGTAAACCAACTGCATGCAATGCACTATTACATGCAGATAGCTACCATCCTAAGTCACAGCTATCAGCTATACCGTTTGGTGAAGAAATTGTAGTGAAACAGAGGTATGTGAAATGAAATTGAACAACTTGGAGCATAGATTTCTACAAAGAGGTTATGCTAAGAATGTTATATCGGCAGCCAGACTGAGAATAAATATGGTATCTAGGAAATCTCTACTGGAGAAATCAAAAAATCCAAAAAGTCAAACAGCTTTTAACTCTGTTTGTTTTTGCACACCTTTCAGTCAAAACAGTGATGATATTTACAAAATATTATGTAAACACTGGGAGGTTCTACGTACAGACGATACTCTTTCTCGTATTATACCCCATATTACCAAAGATGGTGCACAAAAGAGGAAAAACAATAAGGAATATGGTTTGCAATAGCTTTCTGATGCCAATAAGGGATAATACTACTACATGGCTATCTCCAATACCCTGTGGCTTCTACAAATGCGGCTGTTGTAACATGTGCAGCATTGCACTACACAAGACATCTAGTTTTAGTTTTAATGACAGCAATACCTACAAAAGTGATACCTTTATCAACTGCAATACAAGATATGTGATTTATATCTTAATATGTGAATGTGGTGAAATATATGTAGGCAGCCCAATCTGTCCTCTCAAAGAGAGAATACAGGAACACATGCGATCACTTAGAACTAATGATCCATTATCTCCTGTAGTACATCATGTTAGTGAAAAAAATCAGATAACAGAGATTCCATTAATCAAGTTCATGGGGATTGCTCAGATCCAAAATAACCCAGGGGGCAATCAAATGTTAGAATTAAGAAAAAATAAGGCCAAATGGATGATTAGACTAAGAGCAGTGGAGCTAGGCATGAATATAGATAATGAGATGTATCATTTTTTGTAATTTTTTTCATATAATAGTTGGCTTTTTGTATATAGACATCTATATGAAAAATGAATATGTGATGGATCGCTGGACATGGTTAGAGACCTGTAATATCTCTATGGAGGATGTAAGATTTAATGGAATTATTGTAATAAGACTTAATATACACAATACTATGTTTGTACTGTATCTCTATTACATATAGGTCTTAGAAATTTCACTTTTGATCAACTAATTACTCTTGATAAGAAACACTTAATATATTCATGACATATATATTTTCTGCATACATGCGAACATAAATATTTAATTAATGGCACTTAATATACTAAAATTCTATGTCTTACTAACCATCAATCATAACACATACTTGCTCCTCTTATTGACATATACCTCATTCATATATATGTGATCCTAGATGTACTATTGGTGGTATGAAATATCAATATTTTCCTATCCTTTTGGGATTAGCCAATATAAGGTGCATGACCGCTTGTGATCTTTAGATGCCCTGATATATTGCTATATATTTGATCCACAATTGGAGATAGAGATGTGATTTCCATTGATACAGTTTATATATAAATGTCTAATTGATACTGTTTTGAATATTATAATGTGGTACATTTGGGTACATACGACATTGCATTTATAAAAACATTTGCATGTTGGTGGCTTTCATATAGTTTCCGGGTTATTATGGGTAGATACTTAATACATTATATGATACTACATGAATTCAAATAATTTATTCGGAGTACGTCTCTATAAACAGATTTTTGCGAATGTTGTTGATAAGGACGTATATTTTTTAATTTTAGTTTTGGTTTCTAAGATTTAAATATGTCTTTTTTTGAATTTGGAATATGATGATATAGACATATATGACTTTACGTTCCTTTAATTAAGTATATGTATATTTGACATTTATCTTTACTTACACTTTATTTGTGACAGGACTTAAATATAGAAACCTTACATAATGAAATTTGGAAGTTACTCATCCTAAAATGTGTTGTTAACGATGCAAAATGGCCATACGAATCACATTTCAAGATGGTGACCACAGGGGTGTCTCTCTCACACGGCGTCTAGAATTGTGTGATAAGCATTTGAGGTATGCTGATTGGATGGACAGGAGTTTTTAAAGCCACTGAAAGGGGTAGAATTTAATGTTTGCCTGAAATTTGCAGCAACACCATTACTAAGGATTGTTTCCTGTTTGGTTTAGGACTGTTTCTAACTTTATACAGGTAAGATGATTGTGTCACAAAGGATAGATACATATATGGGTAGATGTGACTTTCTGAGCAGTATACTTAAGAATAGAGTTCATCCGAGATACATTTGTTGTGTAGAGGCGTCTTTGGCTGATTGCTAAGATGATACGGTACTCACAGATATTGAGCAATTATTTGGTTTACAAACTGTTGTACATGCATATATTATATAGTTCATTTTTAAATTCATATAACTGGAGTGTTCGGCCGTTGAACAAATAGAATTAGATAGATGTCCTAGTAGTCCTTTTTCATTTTTACGCCGACTTTATAATATTTTCATATATTTATGCATGTTCTTAGACATGACAATAAATAATTATATGGGGAGATGCGGTGAAGGTTATTTGATTGGATTATTGTATGAAAGGACTATTAATATAGAAGTTGTATATTGATCACAAGAATATGTTCATTTGATTTAAGATGTAAGTGAGGATGAGGACATCCATAGTAATATGTTCTGGACTTTGGCAAGATATATAATGCTTTCTATGTGCAGTTTACATTTGAATTGTGATAAACTTCAGTTTCTCTTCAGTGATTGTGCTCTTTATGTTACTTTGGAATTCCTTGCTTGATTCACATAAGGTAATTGCGTTTTTGTGTGTGGTGTTAATTTTGGATTGCTTTGGATAAGTAAATACTAATATTGGGATATTTTGGTACAATATCAATTGAAAGTCATTTCTTTTCAATTTTTTACTTTTTTCGTATCTTATTTATCTATTTTTTATTTTTCATCTTTTACTTTCTGCAATCAAGATAAATACATATAGCACAGATAGACCAAGGCACACAAAAAGGTAAAAGTTCTTCAATGTTTCTGGGACGTAAGTAAAGCCCAAGTATTGTACATCCAGAGGTGGAGAGTAAAAGCGATGAATCCAAGTTGTTGATATGTTAGAGTCTTTATTCGCAGGTATAGGTTTGTGTCGTCTTTACAGGAAACAGCCAACACGTGTTTCGTCACGCAAGTGACTTTATCAAGGCTGGGCCCGTCCGGCCAGGTGCAGAGGACAGCAGTGAGTTCAAAATGGTAGAAAATACGATGGTCAGTCCCGGGTGGGACTGCCGCAGGTGTGCGGTGAACACAGTAGTCAAAAGGCTGGTGCTATCAGAGCCCTGAAATTCAGTAACGAAGCGTCCAGTCCATCACGCGAGGCGAGTCACAGCCGTACTCACTGCTGTCCTCTGCACCTGGCCGGACGGGCCCAGCCTTGATAAAGTCACTTGCGTGACGAAACACGTGTTGGCTGTTTCCTGTAAAGACGACACAAACCTATACCTGCGAATAAAGACTCTAACATATCAACAACTTGGATTCATCGCTTTTACTCTCCACCTCTGGATGTACAATACTTGGGCTTTACTTACGTCCCAGAAACATTGAAGAACTTTTACCTTTTTGTGTGCCTTGGTCTATCTGTGCTTATTGTCATTGTGTACCCTGGTACACAACTCTTTGTGCCCAACAGGGTAGTGGGGCACCTGACCGAGTGGCACCTTCTTTCTCCTATCGGACTCACTGTGTTACCTTAACAAGAACTGTAACGGAACGGAAGTGCGGCTTTCTTACAACGCACTACCCTTGTATTTTAAATACATATAGCGTTTATATAGAAAACGTGGGTATTTGGTAAGGAAACGTCATCTCACTTTGCCACTTTCCATCTGGTGGATTCTAGAATTTATATGATACATTTCTTAGTGCATCTTTTCCTTTTCATTTTCTTGTGCACAAGTCCAGTCTTCAAATATCTTCGACATTAACTCACCTGCATGACTTGTGCATGCCTCAATTATGCACTCATGGAGATATTTGTTTTTTCCTAAATGGGTTTATATTTCAGTTCTACATTACAATACTAATATTACTTTTCAGTAGCCCTGAAGAAGTCATATGAGAGGACGAAACATGTGTTGGCTATTTCCATTAAATGTTTGAATGGTCAAACATTTCCATAATCCTTGGACTGTGATTCCAACATCCAACTGACATGGGCGGAAAACTTATCTTTCAACAGTGAAAAAACATGAGTTTTTGGACTGAAAAGAACTCTCAACTTCTCTTTTGATATACTGTTGATGGTCATTTCCTCTTATTTAATGATTTATGTTTTGGACCAGTACTCGCAATGATTTCATCTATTGTACAATGATTTAATCTAATGATTTATGCTTTGGACTAATGCTCACAACAATCTGATTGAACACTTATAATACTTGATTTAGCAAAATTATGTAAAAAATATATTTTCATGTTCTGTATTGAGCATTATATGGTATAAGAACTAATAAGACATTTCAAGTAAAAAATTGTTTATGGGGATCCATAACTATTGTGGAAATATTACATAATTATATTAAGACATTTGGAATTGGTATTGATGATTGACTGTATTAAGGAGATCTTTGAATTGAATTTACATACAATCGAACAAAGGCCTTTGTAATCAATAACTGCTTACATATGTGTGCCTTACTTTCCTTTATTTTATATTTAGCTTTGAGAGCTAGAAGTGTTAGTCAAAATGCACATCTTGTTTCAACTGTAAGCCAATTTAATGTAATGGGAATAGAAGTAATGTGGTCAAGTCATTTACTTCTTGTGACTTGCTTTGATAAAAGAGGATGGACCACTTGGGGGGGCTTATAGTGTGTTTGGTGTGCCTATATTAAGAGAATTTCAGAAATTTAGCATGAAAGCTGTAGTATTCCTTTAAGCCTGACTCGGCCATAGTTCTGGGTAGTTTGTTTATGTGTACATGAATAATAAAAAAGCTATTTAGATTTTGGCAGAGTGGGACATCTACCATAAGATGGTTGTGCTCCCACACTACTAATCTGGCAGATTCACTGCCTCATTTAGAGAATTAGAGGAAATGGAACCATATGATTTACAATGGAAGAATCTCAGCTGGCTCCTCATAAGAAACCCTTGACACAGCAACCTAAGAGCAGAAGGACCTCTGAGTTAAAGCTGAGGTAGCCCACAACACTTAAGATAGTTCAACCACAACTGATTTTCCTTGCCTGTGTTCACCATGCCAGGCATGAAAGACCTGGGCAGAAAATGCAAAAAGTGGTTCAAGGAGAGTGCTCCATACATGAAAGAGCCATTGTTAGAAAGTGGGTTGTTGGTAGACTGGAGTGTCAGCCCTGGTCAAGTAGCAACCATAATCCTAGTGAGGATAAGGCACAAACAAACCCAAAATTAACCTGTGCTCACTCTATGGTAGCTTGGTACAGAGCAGGCAGGGTTAACATGGAGGCAGTGTATAAAGTATCTGTTGAACACATCAAACAGTAAAACACTAAAAACACCACACAAAAAGGACCCTACACAAAGTTAAGAAAAGTAGAACTTGGTATAATAAATACAATGACCAAAACAACAACGATCCAATAAGTAGAACTTGAGTAATACATTTTTAAAGAATAAACCATAAAGTAGCACCGAAAAGCAAGAAGTGGCAACCACAGATATCTGATTGCATCAGACTAGGACAAAGTTGAAAGTTCAGGCTGACAGCGAAGGAGTGTGGGCCGCATAAAGGGACCCAGTTGGGCCTGCTGAACCAAAGCATACCCTAATTCCAGGTAGCGATGTGTCAGTTCCAAATTACGCAGTATAGGGGATGGATTTTCTTCAGCAGCACAACAGTCCTTCCTGGCAGAGAATCCACAAGTCCTGAAGTGTACTAAAGTGGTAGTGTTGGGGGTCTACTATTTATACTTTGGTGCCCTGGTTCTGGAAGGTGGGAGAAGCTTATAAACAGTGCTTTTGAAGTGTGAGTAGTCCCTTTCCTCTCGTGCTGTGGCTCAACGACCCTGTATTGTCACTCTCGCCACCTTCCAGAACCAGGGCCCAAGGAATACTGGATACTAAGACACCACATCTTAAGTATGCTTCTGGATCTGTGGTTACCAAGAACAAGGGATGATGTGCTGCTAAAGGCCTGCCACTCTGCTGGAAGGCTGTTTAGCTGGACTCCTGCTTCGCTGGTTTATCTATTCCTGTTTCCCGCTTGCCTGGGAGTGAGAAGAAGTAGACCACCATCTCTCTAACCTACAACCCAGAGTGACTCCAAGAGCTAGTCAACTGGTCTCCTAATCTGAAGTTTAAGGGGACAGAAAAGACTACCAACCACCCTGCTCGTGAACCTAGACTCTACTTACTGTGAGTCTGCCCTGCCAAATGGTGCCACTACAGTCCTGGATCTGAGGCAGTTGGCCTGAGGTGCTTTGCTCCAGTGGAACCGACACATTCTCTCTTGTGGGAGCAAAGCCATTGCTTCACTGCTGGTGCGTGGGAAAAATCAACATATCACCTCTACTGCATGGGTTGAAACCAGTGTAACCAGAATCACATTGCTCCTGGACGTTGGATCTCAAAACCAGTGCAACAACTTCCAAACCCTCACTGTGGCATTTTTCTCAGTGCAAGGTCCTCGCATCCCCTTTGATGACAGCCTTGACGACGAAGCATTGTAGCCTCTGCGCTCATTGGAATCGATGCATCACCTTGACTGTCCAACACATTCATGATGTTGCCACATTTGGAACTCGCACAGCAGCCTCACTGCATCTTTGAACTGATGCATCACTAAAGTGTGAAGAAAAGTGACGCATCCCCTCTACTGAGTGGTTCAGAACTGATGCATTGATCTGCAACTTGGATTTAAGGTACTTTGGTTCAGCGGGCCTTACTGGGTCCCTATAGAAGGCTCCATTGTGGTTGGCCCGAATTTTTTACGTTGGGCTGGTCCGTTGCAACCAGATGTCCCAGTTGTCTGATGCTTCTTGCTTTTAAGTGCTAATTTACAGTTTATTCTTCAAAAAATCTTAACTAAAGTTCTGCTTATTGTATTTTTACTATTTTATGCCTGGTTTCCTTTATTAAAACAAGTTCTATTTTTCTAACCTGGCATGAGGTCCTTTTTTCTTTGGTGATTCCACTCTTTTACTGTGTGAAGGGTTGCACAAACATTTTACACATTGCCTCCAGGTTAAGCCTGACTTTTCTGTGCCAAGCTACCACAGGGTGAACATAAGTTAATTTGGGGCTTGCATGTGCCTTACCCTGACTAGGATTGTGGTTGCTGTTTGATCAGGGCTCACACCCCAATTAACCAACAACCCAATTTCTAACATTGGTGATCAGCGGTGAGGATAGGGCTTGTGTTTGTGCAGTGCCTCACAGTGATTTGTTGTACACCATTATCACATACCTAAAACCAATTTGAGTTTTAAATTCTCCCTCACTGGCCTTTTTTTTCAAACTTTATCCTTACGCTTCCTGAATGTCGGTGTCTGTGGCCCAACCTGCAAGAAAGGAGCTTGATGTTACCCACCTGGAGAGCTACATTTTTGCCCAGCAAAGGAGTTGTGGAAGGAGAGGGGACTGCCCACCAAGAGGAGCAACAGGAAGACAGAGATCCAGAAGACCTTGAGGGCATGTGCAGAGGTCAACCAGTCACTAACAGATGATGAGGAGGGAGAGGATGATGAGGGAGGATCAGAGCAGGGCCAGTAGGAGAACCTTGTAATGCAGCCTGTTGAGGAGGGGAGCAACCTACTCCCAGGACTGAAAGTTCCCTCCAATGCAGAGAGCAGTGTATCTTACAGAGACCTGTCCCTGAAGGAGCTGGGGGATAGGAGGGAAGAAAGGAAGCTCAGGCTGGAGTTTGGCTAAATGGCCAAATGAAAGGTGGAAAAAGGGACCAAGCAAGCTGAAACTGACAGGGTCTTGTCTCAGAAGAATTTGCTTTTGGGGCATGAATAGCACATGAGAGAGCTGGAGCAAATTGCAAAGCAACCTACAGGCCACAACTGTGATAGTATCAGTGTACCAACAGTATCTGCTGGTGGGGGTGTACATGCCCCAGGATATAGTACTTAGCTATGTGGTGGGAGATGTTATAGTCAAGTGGTTTGCTGCTTATGAAGTTGTACTCAGGGTACATAAAGAACCAAGGGAATACTGGAGGTAGCCTGTGGAAGCACATGCCCATGGTGGGGAGGGACACACTCTTAACACTAGAGGCATAGGACCAGATCAGGTATTCCCCCATGAAATTAATCCTTTTGTTGCTAAGTTTGGGCTGACCCCAAGAAGTACTTTCAGAGGTTCAGGGTCAGCCACAAGCTCCCAAGTCAGTCCTAGGTGGATTTCCTAGATTATGCAAGCAAGGCACTGAAGGGTGGGGTGAGGGGCAGCAAAGTTGATGATTTTAATGGGCTATATAACCTAATGCTAAGGGAGCACATGCTCAATACTTGTTTTCCAGAGATTTGCCAAACTCCTAGTACATAGCAACCTTACTGATTCTAGGAAGCTTGCTGAGCTGAAGCTATCTGGGGGTGGACTCCAAAAGGAAGGTTCCCAACAGAAGAAAGAGGGGGAGATAAAAATAAAACCAATGAGCTCTCTCAAGCACCCAAAACAGTTCACATAGGAAAGGGTTCCAACTCCAAACTGGCCACCAGAAAAAAGGCTTCACAGATAACAAAACTGGAAAGTGTGTCCCCAAGTGTTATGAGTGCTATGAGTATGGGCATATCAACAGAGATGCAAAGTGCACCAAGAGGGTACCGCATAACACTTGGGGAGGAGCTGGCCCCGGTTAGTGTGGGGGAGACTAGTGAGGTATCCTTAGTGTCCCTGTCGATGCAGAGATGGTGCTCAACACCCTTCTAATATTCAAAGCATAGGCAGCAGGTCACCGTTAATGGGCAGAAGTGGAGTCTCTGAGGGATGAAGGAGCCAACATGACTATTGTCTGGTGTCATCTTGTGTCCTCAGAGCAGGTGATAACCAATACATTTCACCAGGTTGTGGTAGCAGACAACCAGAAGAGCTAGTACCCTGAAGCTCTTATTCCCCTTTAGTGGGTGGGGGGTCCTCAGGTCTTCTGAAGGTTTTTATGAACCCAGTTATCCCCGTGGACTGCCTGTTGGGGAATGACCTGGAACATGCTGCCTAGAAGGAAGGAGAGCTAAGGTCACGCCTGGGAATGTTAGGACTGCCTGAGTGGGTCTGTGCAATCACCAGGTCTATAGATGCCCAGGAAGTGAGTCAAGAAGGTCTGGAGCCTGGAAGACTGGGCCTGACTGCAGCCAGGAAAAGGAAGGGCAAGGGACATGGCAAGCCAGCCCCTGACTGACCTCAGCACAAATGGATGGGGCACTGGAAGAGGCTGTCCCAGAGTCTACTGGGAAGGACATTGCCTCACTTGGTACCCTGCCTAAACTTTCTGCATTGCAGTTGAATGGTAGCCCACCAGATAGGAGTTCTGCTAAGCACAGAAAGAGGCACAGGGGCAACTTGTGTGTTGGTAGGTCCCCACATTTACAGGGCCTTCCTATTGAGGATGGCACATGAGATACCCTTGGTAGAATATCTGGGGGAGGACAAAACATTTACATCCTCCCACTTCCATTGAGTGTCTCTCACTTCTATTGGCCCCTGATGAGGGCAGCCTCTGATGCATTATGTAGGGATTGTCCCAACTGCCAGGCTTGTAGGAAAACAGGTATAAAGCTAAAACCTGCCCTGAAACCCACACCTGTTGTTGGCAGACCCTTTGAGAGGGTAATATATCCTACTATGGGACCTTTGGACCCCAAGGTAGCCTTAGGAAATAGGTTTATCCTAGTCTTGGTGGTCCATGCCACTAGGTACCCAGAGGCAATCCCTCTGCAGACCGTTACTGCATCTGCAGTGGCTAGGGCCTTAATGGGGATTTTTAGCAGAGTGGGTTTCCCCAATGAAGTGCTGTCAGACAGGGCCATGAAATTAATGTAGTCATATATGACGTTTATGTGGAAGGAAGGTGGGTTCTCCACACCCTACCATCCACCAACCAATGGGCTTGTTGAAAGATTCAATAAGACCCTTACTGGCACGATTGCAGGCCTGCCTGAGCCCATGAGGTGGAAGTGGAACATCCTCTTGCCATGCCTGCTCTTTGTTTGCAACAGAACGGGATGGGCTTTTGCCCATTTGAACTTCTATATGGTCACCCTGTCTGAGGATCTCTCAGTATAGTTAAAGAAGGGTGGAAGCAAGCTTCCAAGAACACACCCCTCAGGATGTGGTTATGTACATGCTAGCCCTCCGGAACCAGATAGCCAAGATCTGGAAGAGAGCTTCCAAGAAGCTGGAGGCTAGCCAGGAGGCTATGAAGCAGTGGTACAACCGTACAGCTACACCTGTGGAATTCCAGCCAAGGTAGAAAGTGTAGGTGATGGAGCCAGTGGAGTCCAGGGCTCTCAAGGGTCATTGAAGTGAACCATATGAGGTGGTAGAGTGGAAGGGGGAGTCCACCTACATGGTGGATCTCAAGACCCCCAGAAGCCCCTTAAGGGTACTCCATCTCAACTGCCTCAAACCCCACAATGAGAGGTGTGAGGCTATCATGCTGTTGGTGACAGATGATGGATGATGGGAAAAGTAGGAAAGTGAACTTCGCCTGATCTCCAGTCATTCAAAGACAAGTATGGGTCAGTGGAAGGAGTCGCCATCTTCCCTACCCCTACCTCAGAGTAGCAGAGAGACTGTAACCAGTTACTGAGACAATTTTCCTCTTTATGTTTCCTCACTCCTGGCATTACACACTTGTGTACCCACAATATAAATACTGGAACAGCCTACCTGTCAAAAAATAAAATATACAGGCTGTCTGACAAAGTAAGGGCCAGCATCAAAGCAGGGGTCACTAAAATGATTCAGGCCAAAATAGAGACCCTACAATTTAGCACAGAAGCCGCAGCACTCAAAACAATGTTCATAATAAGTATGTCCTCCAGTTGAGTTGGCTGTAGTGGATTATTTTAATTAGTAGGCAAGGGCATCAAAAGAGATTGGTTGAGCATTGATCCATAAATACAGCCAAGTAGTCAGTTGAGCATAGTTCCATATCCACAGCCAACACGTGTTTCGTCACAACAGGTGACTTTTTCAAGGCTGTGAGATGACACAGTAAGTAGGTAAGTAAGTAAGGTCTTTCACTAACAAAATGAACAGGGTGAAGGGTAAACCCTTCTGACCGTGGTAAGTCTTGTTCCTGGTCTATGTCGACCACATCTATGCAGGAAATGGAGTCCGACCTGCTAAATAGAGACCATCCTGGCCTGGGAGCCCCCAAAATCACAAACAGAAGTGACAGTCTTCCTGGGCCTCACTGGATACTACAGAAGGTTTGTCAAGGGGTATGGCACCATTGTTTCCCACCTCATTAAGTTGACTTCTAAGAAGCAGCCCAAAAAGATGATCTCGATCGAGGCCTGTCAGAAAGTTCTTGACTCTTGCAAACAAGCTATGTGCACAGCCCCTGCGCTCAAGGCCTATAACGTTTTCCAGGAATTCATTTTTCAAAGAGATACCTCAGAGCATGGGATAGGGGCAGTTCTATCACAGCTAAAATAGGAGAGCCTTGACCAACCTCTATCATTTATCTCTAGGGATTTACTTCCCAGGGAACAGAGGTGGAGTCCTATTGAGAGAGAAGCCTTTGCTGTAGTCTTGCCACTAAAGAAGCTGAGACCATACCTGTTTAGGATTCAGCTCGAAATTCAGACAGACCACAGGCCCCTCAGGTGGATAATGTAATTGAAGGGTTAAAATACAAAAGTTTTTGAGATGGTCCATTTCACTACCGAATGAACCTTATGGTGGAGCACCATCCTGGCTTAGACCAAGCCAATGCTGATGGTCTGTCCAGGTTTTTCCTGCTTAGTGAAGATAACTTTCAAGGGCTTGGGTAGTTTTCCCCAATTTCAGCTGGGGGGACACATGTTAGACATAATAGCCTTAGGGTGGTCTTCCCCCAAGCTTTTTGGCTCTCCTGCTCCATTTTTCTGTACCTATTTTTGTTGGCCTTTGGACTCTGAGCACCTTACCACTGCTAATCAGTGCTTGCTAAAGTGCATGTGTTCACTCCTTAATACAAGGTAATATTGGCTCATTCCCCAACTGGCATATTTAATTTACCTATTAGTCCCTAGTAAAATGTTCTACATGTGCCCAGGACCTGTAAATTAAATGATACTCGTGGGCCTACAGCATCAATTGTTCCACACACTTAAGTAGCTTTTTAAAACATGTCCCAGACCTATCAGTGGAGAATCTGTGAGTGCAGTTTACACTGCCATGTCAACTTGGTAGAACACACCTTTTACCAGACCCAGACCTTCCTCTTTAATACATATAACTCAACCCTAGGGTAGACCTTGGGCAGCCCAGAGGACAGGGTGCAATGCATTAAAAAAGTAAGACATTCACTTTTCAGTGTTACATGTGCTGGTAGTGAAAAACACTTACATTTGGTATTTGTTTTTTTCTCTATTGCAAGCCCTATCTCTCATATAGGATAGCATTGGTGCTGTCTTATTACATCATATAATTGTAACTTTCAAATAAACTGAGATGACCTCTTTGAGTTTGGTGTCTATGGAATGACAATTTCAAACTCCAACTTATGGTGAAGACGGATTTTTAATTGTAATTCTGAAAATGCCACTTTTAGAAAGTTGACACCTTATTGCCTTAGCTGTTTGTGGCCTGCAACCTGCCTCTGGTCACATGACTGAGTATAGTTGCAATTGGGTTTTGTGTATTCTTTCTAGACAGCCATACACACACAGTGGGAGCTTAGGTGTGATTTAATGACTTAGGTAAGTCACACCTAAGTTACCACTGTGTGTGGCTAAGAGCAATACACAAAGCCCAACTGCTAACTACACCCAGTCATTTGACCAGCGACAGGATGAAGGCACCAAATAGCTAAGGCAAGAACAGGTCAACGTTCTAAAAGTGGAATTACAGTTTATAATCTAAAAACACCTTAAATTGGGATTTTCAATTGTGATTCTACAGCCACCAACCATGAAGGGGTCATCTCTTCTCATTTGAAAATTGCAATTCTACTACCAGGACATGTAAAACTATAAAGCACTCTGCCCTATGGGCTATCCAGTGCCTACTCCAGAGGAGGGTTTGGCCTGGCAAAATGTTTATTTTGAAAGGTTGGCATGGTGGTGTAAACCACAGTCACAGCCCCTGCAGTGGCAGGCCTGGGATATGTTTTAAAGGGCTACTTAAGTGAGTGGCACAATTCGTGCTGCAGGCCCACTAATAGCCTTTCATTTACAGGCCCTGGGCACATGTAGTACACTCTACTATGGATTTATAGGTAGATTAAGTATGGCAATTGGGGAATGACTCAATATTACAATGTTTAATGAGTGAGAACATGCATTTTAGCACTGATTAGCTTTGGTAAGGTGCTCTGAGTCTTATGGCTAACTAAAATAGGTACAACAAAATGGAGGAGGAGAGGCAAAAGGTTCAGTAGAAAACCACATTAAGGCTGACAGCTTTAACAGTTTTAATATTTTTATTTTTCAGAACTAAATAAATTTCCACTTTGCAGCCTTGTTTGTCATTAAGTCTTAATCATGAGAGGTTGAAAAACACACAGTGGTACACATGCCATTGAAATGTGATGAAAGTGTATCTGCCAATGTATCATGGCTTTCATGACAGGTATTCCCAACAGGTAGGATGGGACCTCAGCATTTGTTAAAGATCCTTCTCCAGAGGAGTAGAGGAAAATGCTTCTGCCAACCTAAAAAGCCAGTGGGTTTTCCTGCCACAAGCCTCCAATTCTTCTGTCAATATTTATTCTAAGGGTATCTTTCAGTGATAGTATGTTTGCTCTCAGGATTGATAAATGACTCCACCCTGGTTTGACAGGTCTCTAGCAATGTGGAGATAAATTCATCAGTTTCTGAGGATTAGGTTTTAGGTGTGTTTGTGATGTATGAAATGGTCAGTGTTAAAAGAGTGATACCTTCAAAGAAGGGGGCCTTAAAGTAAAGTGAATCTCATAAAATGTTTAAGATATTCCTGAACTATTGAGATGTAATGTGAAGCATCTAAAATAAAGGTTGAATAGAGTATGCACAAGGATTAACCCCTCTAGTTTGTCTAACAAGAGTGGTCTTTGGTTTGAGATTTGTTTGGGTTGTGCTAAATGGCCTGTTTTAAACGAGTGATATCTTCAAAGGAGGGGGCTTTAAAGTAAAGTCAACATCATAAACATGTTTAAGATATTCCTGAACTATTGAGATGTACCATGAAGCAATTAAGAAGAGTATGCACAAGGTTTAGCCCCTCTTGTTTGTCTAGCAAAAGTGGTGTTTGGTTTTTGGTTTGAGATGTGTTTATTCCAATTGTTAAATACCAGATAAACCATGCCAGTATGATCCCATATAAATGTATGCAATCTTTTCAGGTTTCTACTAAGATGGGTTGGTTCATAATATCTATATTTGCTGATAAGTCTAGGAGGTTATGGAAGCATAATTCATCACTAAAGCCCAGTGTGCTAAGACCTCCTCAACCATTTACTATAATAGGCTGTAGCCTGATAAAAATCCTGATTATGGATTGTCGTGGAAAAGAGCAGGACAACAAGTGTTCAGTTGATAACATCCCAGTGAAAACTGTTTGTCTTAAACAACATGTTCAGCAGGAACAATTTCTTGTCTATCCATCTTTATTAATGGTTGACCATCTTATTACATTAATCTGCTGCACCACCATTTGTTTTACATATTGTCAAGAAAGTAATAGAAGAACAGGCCAAAAGAAGAGTGGGAATATTACACAGACCTGCCATCAAATCAGTGAAACTCCGATCTGTTTTCCCTAGAGTTAGCAGCGGAACTACGTTGTAACATAAACTTACAATTTAGGACTGAATGTCTGATTTCAGGAACCACTCATAACAGTAATATGAAATGTTTTAATCATAGAATTAACTATCTCTAGCAATAAACCATCAGCAAAAGATTTTTAAAGATATTCCTAAAAACTGAAACAGTTTGGAAGCACACCTCTGGATGGTTCAGTCCAGAATAGGGTCCAATTTGGAATCAGAAGGCACAACAGTTGAGAGCAAAGGTGGAGAATACTTCTCATACATTGGCACATATATTTCTCAGCATGGAGATCTCTGCTCGTCTGGGACAGCAGATCAGTTGCAAACTTCAGAATATTACTAACTAGGCTGACATTTGAGAGGGGAGGGAGAATGATGGTGTAAGACAATTCAGTGTTACTAATCTCAATAGTCTCATTCATCCATGTCAACATCATGGTAAGTTTTAAGATTAAGGCATTTGTGAAGTCTTACTAGAGCTTAAAAGAAGTGATGTTTAAAGTACAAATAGTTTGCACACTGCACATTGCTCTATAAGAAATGATACATTTTGTAGATGGTTAATTGTATTATCTGCAGTATTGTTCAATAATTTTTTACTTTTTGTCACTGCAGCCAGTTTGTACTAACATTGCTAATTAAACCTTTTCAAGGTGTTTGTTTCTTCTCTGAACTAAATAGACTAGTGGGTCTGACACCTCACAGCTTTAGAGGGACAACCCTCATTGCACATTGTTTTTAGGAAACAGGAAGGGGCTAGTAATAGTCACATTAACACCCGGAGTTGTATTATGCCCATTAATTAAACATTTAGGAGAACAGGAAAAAATGTGTTCTCATTTGATCATGACATGACACATAGGATTGATGCATTTTGGTAGAGCAGAGGGAGAAGATGGAACCAAGGGAACCATTAGTTTGACCATATCTGTGGAGGCACTTTTTAGGTCTGGCATATGAATGTGTTTGTAAAACAGAAGATCCACTGGGTGCGTGCAAAAGGATTCGCATTTAGAATTACACTAATGTGGGGGTAATAGCTTTACTGGAGGGAATGGCTGTGACCATATATTTTTTGTCTTTAGAGAACAAATGAAATGAGACAATGTGTTTTTGTTTTTTACAATCATTAACTTACTTTAATAATCCACCAGAGGGATTTATACTGAAAAAAGGAGTCATTAAATATATGGAGCTATGTGCTATACAGTTATTGTTTTTTCAGTTCTAGAGGACGGTTCAAACACAGAGAAAAGGACATGGTGAAAGATGCAAAGGCTTTGGAGAGCACCCAAGAGAACGATTCTCATCTGTAAATCAGCAGTTCACATGGGCATAGATCCTCCATCACCATTTCTGCTTTTTCTTTTTAAACAAAATCTGAATGATTAAAACAACTTACCCATCCCACCCCTCTGATAACTCACAGATTTTTTATTGTGTGAATTAAAGAGGCAACAGCCTGTAAGAAATCACACATTTTAAGCTTATTTATGCGTTCCTTTATAACCATACTCCGAGCATTAAAATGCACACACATCATCATCCTCTTGCATATTTGTGAGTCTAATATGCACCATTTTAGGATAATGTGTGAAATCCTAGTATAATTATGTACCCGTAGCATTTCAAAACACTGCTTGAAGCAGGCTTTATTACACATTACAACAACACCATGTACCATTCAAATATATGCATGCAGCCAATGCTCACTTCTCATGGCCCAATTATCAATAGGTGGTTCTCTATAGGGATTGATTTGTAAAGCCCTCTCTGAGTGCACTCAGATTCACCATTCTGTCAGGATGTGACCAACTAATGCGAAAACTCTGGGGATCCTACCAACAGTATTAGAGACAACCATTTGTTGAGGGGCCTGACTAAATGGACCATATCTGCCCAGTAAAATAGTCTGATGGCAAAGCCATTCTATTCCTGATCTGTATTTTGAAACCAACAACTTCTTATGGTTGTGTCCTGACGAGGCCAAACTTAATTGAACTGAAATGCATCAATATCAGACTATTTTCACCACAAGATTGTCAACATCTATAACAACTTAACCCCCAGCCCACGATCCTCGACCACCTTGGCACCCAAAACCACACACCCCTCCCCATCAGCTCTCCGAATGGAAAATACTCTCCACAGAAGACACTATCTCAATCATCACCTACATCCACTGCAGATCCCCCTCAGACCCTTGCCTACACCACATCTACAACCTCAGAAGTGCAGTCTTCAGAGACGCCTTCACAGAAATAGTCAACATCTTCATCTCTTTGGCCACTGTCCCAGACACCTGGAAACGTGCTTAGGTCAAACCCCTCCTAAAGAAACGCTTAGCCAACCCCTACAAACTCAAACACTATTGCTCAATCTCGATCCTCCCTTTCCTTGCAAAGGTACTGAAAAAAGCCATCAACTGCCAGCTCACAGACTATTTCAAAGATAGCAGCCTTCTAGTCTCATCACAATCTGGATTCAGACCCAGTCACAGTGCAGAAACTGCCCTTATCGCATCCACAGACGATATCTAATGCCTCATCGACCAGGGAGGTTCCACTGCCCTCATCCTCTTCAACCTATCTACAGCCTTTGACACCGGCTCCCATCCCACCCTTATTGCCAGTCTACATCACATCAGCATTCAGAACAACACACTGAGCTGGACATACTCCATTCTATCTGGCCGAACCAGAGGATCCACGTACCTCCCTTTGTCTCCAAACCCAAAGACATAATCAGTGCCGTACCCCAGGGTTCCTCCCTCAGCCCCACCCTCTTCAATACCTACATAACAACTCTTGCAGCCATCACCCACAGACTCAACATTGTCTCTTATTCCAATGACACCCAGCTTTTCCTAACCCTCACAGATGACGGTGTCACCACAAGGACCAACTTCCAAAACAGCATGGCCATCATCACCACCTGGATGAAGACCAACTGCCGTAAGCTCAATTCAGTCAAAACAGAGGTCCTCATCTTCAGGAACAGGCCCTCCCCCTGGGACAACATGTGATGGCCCGCTGCCCTCAGTCCACCCCCACTAGCAATGCACGCAACCTCAGAATCATCCTGAACACCCACCTGACCATGAAGCAAAAATCTATGCTGCCTCCACTGCCTGCTTCAACATCCTCTGCATGCTCAGAATTTATTTCCGCTGGATACTGCTATCATCCAGAAAAACTATCACCCAGGCCCTCATCAGCAGCTAACTCGACCACAACAATGCACTCTATGTCAGAACCACAATACAACTTAGGAACTGCCTCCAGACCATCCAGAACCCAGCTGCTAGACTCACCATCAACCTCCCTGGAAGAACCAGCATCACCCATCAGCTCAGGGCTCTCCACTGGCTCCCAGTCCAGCATCTCTAGGTCAAGTTTCTTGTACAGAATATGAAGCAGGATTAAGGGCTTAATTACAACCTTGGCGGAAGGGATTAATTTGTCACAAACATGATTGATATCCCGTCTGCCATATTACGAGTTCTATTATATCCTATTGAACTTCTAATATGACGGATGGGATATTTGTCATATTTGTGATGAAGTAATCCCCTCCACCAAGGTCGTAATCAGACCGTAAGTGCCTTTTCTTGACTGCTCTATAAGGTATCCATAACTCTGACAATCCTTGATTAATGAACATTGTAATGAATCTAAGTAGCATAATAGTAACATATGTGTCATTTGACAGTACAATGACTCAACTGGAACCATTTCAAACATCTCACTAAACCTGTGGCACAACATGAAGGTCACTGTCCTCCAATTTGTTGTTAAGTTCTTGAACAATGTGGACCATATTTTTTGAATATATCTCTTCTGGCACCAAATCCTCATTGACAATCATTCCACTTGCAATAATTGGAAATTCAGTTTTCACTGAAGCAGCAGCAATATTTTGATGAGTTAACATCTCCAAGTTCATCATCTTCGATGTTGATTACAAGAATTTATCAAGTTGAACAGGTATAGGTGTTGAATATTTGATGCAGGCAAGGACAATTGTTTCACTTGTAGACATTTGCCTGATTATCTCACATTCTTTGACAGATATTTCAAAATAACTGTCAAAGACAATGTGCAGTTCTTGCAAGGTCACACTGACTTTGATATCTGTAGAACAGTCTGAACCATCCCGACGAAGTTTTGCATGGATGAAATCTTGACCATTCACAATTGTGACATCTAGGCCCTCATTATGACATTGGCGGTAAATTCCGCTTACCTCCATGCTGAGGGCTGCCAACTTACTGCCACGCTGGTGAATATATGTTCACCATATAATGACACACACACACTAATCTGACAGAATACAGCCACATACACAAATCAGCCAGACCGAAGGTCATTGCTAAGGTGGCAGTCCCAAAACCCATACCGTTATGCCAACAGAACAATGACCATCACATTATGACCCACGAACCACCACAGCGGACATTCAACGGTGGCAAACCATTGGCGGTACACACCACCACATTCAGAATGGACACCCACATAAAAAACAACACTACATTGGACAATACAAAATACACACACCTGACACCCATGCACACACCACACCCACAAACCCACACCACTATAAAACACACACCTACAATACCCACAACCCCCTACGTACAACAATTGCCACCAGGATACTGAGAAGAAGAGCACAGAGACAACTAGTCACACACACCACCTCTTTACCCAACACACTCTCACCAACACACATCACACAACACCCATGGCACCACAAAGACACTCCCGTTTCACTGAGGAGGAGTTAAGGGTCATAGTGGTAGAAATCATCAGGGTGGAGCCACAGCTCTTTGGAGCAAAGGTGCAGCAAATATCTATAGCAAGGAAGATAGAGCTATGGTGGAGAATCGTGGACAGGGTCAACACTGTGGGACAGCACCCAAGAACAAGGGACGACATCAGGAAGAGGTGGAACGACCTACGGGGAAGGTATTTTCCATTGCAGCAAGACACCAGCTTGCCATACAGAGGTATGGAGGTGGATCCCCACCTACTCCCCCGCAGCTGACAGCATGGGAGGAGCAGGTACTGGCACTACTGCATCCTGAGGGACACGCTGGAGTTGACGGAGGACTGGACACTAGTAAGATAACATTTAAAAACTATCAGCCCCCATACCTGCATGCCATTACACACCCTGAATTCCATCACTCCACAACATCCCACACACTCCACCAACACATCTCACTAATCCCAATGCCAGGCCCGTCATGCTGTACCAATGCATGGACACCTCTCCCAGCCCTGCATAGACACTCATCACTAAAGCATGCACAGCATAGGGAAACTAACAATCCCACAATACACCAACATACACAAGCAAAAGCTGGCAGGGTAACACCAACCAAGCTAAGGAAGTACAAATGTCATACACTCGAAGTGTAATACATAATTTACATCCCCACAGGTACCCCAGGCAACGTCAGTGGGGAGGAGGTGCCACCACTATCCAGTCCCCCAATAGAAAAGGCCCCCAGTGGTGAACGCACTACCTACCTGGCCCCGCAGGGACCACTGGACAGCCGATTACCCAAGGCTACTCACAGACCACCACAGAGAATCCTCCATAAGGAACCAACACCACAGCACCCACCCAGAGTACCCACGCCTCTGTCCCCAGGACATGTCAATCAGCATTGTGCCCACCTTTACCGGGACCCCAGGGCACACCTCGCCTACAAGACAATCAGGGGTCAGTGGCAGTGGGCACATTGTTCAGGGGACAGAGGCACAGGCCAAAAGAGACACTGGAAGGACTGCTGTGTGCCAGGGGGAGGATAGGCCCAGGGAACCAACTCTCCAGAAGGCACTCCCTGAGAACCTGGGAGCCTACCAACATTCCCAAGACACGATGGGCCAGATCCTAGACAATGTGCAGGAGAAAAGGCGGCTGCAGGAGGGATAATATCAGGGGATCAGGGAGGACTTGCAGGCCATCAACATCACCCTGAGCTCCGTAGCAGGGGTGCAGGCAGACATGGCCTACACTATGAGGGAGGCAACAGCACACCAGCTGGCCCCAACCACTAGCCTGTCATCTGAACAGCCCTCTACTTCTGCAAGTGGGCAGGAGGCCCCACCACAGGATCCACAGGCCACCAGAACCCCCCGGAGAAGGTGAACCACCCCACAAACATTCTATGCAAACCAGACAGAAGCCAGAGACATTTGCCAAGACCACCGCCAGGAAATGAGACTCTCCTGACTGTCCCCCTTGTGTCCCAGTCAGTCACCTTGTCCACCTCCTTGAAACTGCCATTTCTCCCCTTCCTATGTTCCCTTGGACAATGCTCCTGTGCTACGAACAGACTGCAACAATACCGGAGGATAGTTGATGAAGGCCAGTGGGGCGTTTTGGTTCTTTTAGATCTATCTGCAGCCTTCAACACTATCTCCCCTATATTATTGATGTCTCGTTTGCATCAAGTGGGATTGAGGGACCAGGCGCTTAAACTCTTGGAGTCCTTTCTTACAAATAGATGGACCACAGTTAGCTGTGGTGATTTTAAATCTACACCTTATCTTCTGCCTTGTGTGATCCCTCAGGGATCTTCCCTCAGCCCCACATTGTTTACTGTGTATGTAGCGCCATTGGCTAGCCTAATCCACACATTTGGTTTTACTCCATCTTCCTATGCTGATGACTCCCAGCTTTTTATTCCTATTAATCAGCCATGGAAGGAGGTTGCAGATCGGCTTAGTAACTGTCTGCTGGCAGTGAGCAAATGGATGAATATCAATTGGCTTAAAATGAATGCCACCAAAACTTAAATCTTATGTTTTGGACTTGGAAAAAATGTATGGAACTCACGGTGGTGGCCCTCTGAATGTGGCAACTGTCACGTGCCTACTACTGTTAGTAGAAATTTGGGCATCTTGTTTGATGAATATTTGTCATTTAAAAAACAGATTAATCATACGGTAAACATCAGTCTATGGTCCATTAAAATGCTCAGAAAAATCTTTCTTTATCTGTCACATGAATGGAGAGTATCTGCTATTCTGGCACTAGTGATGTCCAAGATAGACTACTGCAATGCCCTGTTCCTTAATTTGGACAAGGGGCAGATTAATAGACTCCAATTAGTCCAGAATTCCGCTGTCCAAGCAGTTCCTAATCTCCTGCGATGCATATCAGCTAGAGAGTCTTAAGAAATTACATTGGCTGCCGGTGGAGCAGCGTATTCAGTTCAATTCGCTCTGTCTCACTTTTAAGGCAGCTCATGGAATAGGACTACGGTATTTGACTTCTAGACTCCACTGGTATGTACCTAAAAGAAACCTGAGGTCGTCCCAAGCCTATTGGATACAGGTCCCTCGCACACATAAAGCTAAATGGAGAGATAAAGCTTTTACAGTGGCTGCTGCCAGAGGATGGAACTCGCTCCCTCTGAATATTAGGCAAGAATCCTGTTATATGAAATTTAGGAAAAAGGTAAAAACCGGGCTTATTCCTCGCTAACTTTCTGGTACATTATGATCAGGGTTTTTAACTCTCTTGTTTTTGTCTCTCATTGGATGTTTCTTTATTAT
Source organism: Pleurodeles waltl (assembly GCF_031143425.1). NCBI lineage: Eukaryota > Metazoa > Chordata > Amphibia > Caudata > Salamandridae > Pleurodeles > Pleurodeles waltl. The sequence continues at coordinate 1,516,235,450 of NC_090440.1, forward strand.
TTTATTCTCGTCCTTCTTTTTTCTGTTGTTTTTTTTCCACTATGTGCTCTCCTTCTAGTGCTTCGATGCTCTTTTGAGTAGGAACGCGCTTTATAAATCTCGAATTAGAATTAGAATTACAATTACCCTGGACTTTCCTCCATTATCACCCCATCCCATTGTAACTCCCCTCTATATATTAGCACTACAATAAACACCCTTTGATAAAAATAGACTTTGAGTATGTCATGTATTTCAAATATGTATTGATTGAAAGAGCTATAACCATTGCAAATGACCTATACATAAAATAAGCATAGAATTAATGACCTATAGCTGGCTGTTGTGATCACACCAGGAGTATTTGTCAAATCACCAATGTTAGAAATGGGGTTTTTGGTTGGCAGTCAGGTTGCTCTCTGTCCAAGCAAGAACCCTCACTCTAGTCAGGGTAAGTCACACACAATCCAAAATCAGCCTGTGCTCACCCTCCGGTAGCTTGGCACGAGCAGTCAGGCTTAACTTAGAAGGCAATGTGTAAAGCATTTGTGCAATAAATCACACAACACCATAGCATAACACCACAAAAATACACCACACAGTGTTTAGAAAAATATATAATATTTATCTGTGTATCTTCAGGTCAAAACGATCAAAGTTGCAATACGAATTTGTAAAGATATCACTGAAAAGTGATAGAAAGTGTCTTAAGTCTTTAGAAAGTAAACAAAGTCTCTTTCAAACACAAAGTACCTGGTTTCTGGTGGAAAATCTCCTCAGAGGGCCACAGGAGAAGAGGTGCGTGGAAAACTGGTGTGTGCGTTGATTTCTCCTCAGCACACTTGCGTCGTTATTTTCCATGCGGGGAGTCGGGCGTCGTTTTCCGGCGCGCGGACAGTCTCTTACTGTGGTTTGCGGGGAGTACCAGATGTCCCGGGTCTGTGCGTGGATTCTCCTGCTTGTTTTCCGGCTGCGCGTCGTTCTGCGGGGCTGCGCGTCGAAGTTTCGATCTCACGGCAGGCGTTGCGTCGATTTCTCCTTGGAAGTCGGGCGGCGTTGTCCTTGCGAGGCCGTGCGTCGAAATTTTGGTCTCACGGCAGGCGTCGTGACGATTTCTCCTTGGAAGTCGGGCGGCGTTGTCCTTGCGAGGCCGTGCGTCAAAGTTTCGAGCTCACGGTAGGCGTCGCGTCGATTTCTCCTGGAAAGTCGGGCGGCGTTGTCCTTGGGAGGCTGTGCGTCGAAGTTTCGATCGTCCCGAAGGCGTCGCGTCGATCAGCGTCGGTGTGCAGCGTTTTTCTTGCCGCGGAACAAGCTGTGCGTCGAAAAGTTCGGCGCACGGAGCGTCCAAGAGGAAGAGAGAAGTCTTTTTGGTCCTGAGACTTCAGGGAACAGGAGGCAAGCTCTATCCAAGCCCTGGGAGAGCACTTTTACAGCCAGACAGGAGTTCAGGAAGGCAGCAGGCCAACAGCAAGGCAGCAGTCCTTTGTAGAAAAGCAGACAGGTGAGTCCTTTGAGCAGCCAGGCAGTTCTTCTTGGCAGGATGTAGTTTCTGGATCAGGTTTCTTCTCCAGCAAGTGTCTGATGAGGTAGGACAGAGGCCCTGTTTTATCCTAAGTTGTGCCTTTGAAGTGGGGGTGACTTCAAAGAGTCTCTAAGAAATGCACCAAGCCCCCTTTCAGCTCAATCCTGTCTGCCAGAGTCCCAGTAGGGGGTGTGGCAGTCCTTTGTGTGAGGGCAGGCCCTCCACCCTCCCAGCTCAGGCAGACCCATTCAAAATGCAGATTTATGCAAGTGAGGCTGAGTACCCTGTGTTTGGGGTGTGTCTGAGTGAATGCACAAGGAGCTGTCAACTAAACCTAGCCAGACGTGGATTGAAGGGCACAACAAGATTTTAGTGCAAAGAAATGCTCACTTTCTAAAAGTGGCATTTCTAGAATAGTAATATTAAATCCGACTTCACCAGTCAGCAGGATTTTATATTACCATTCTGGCCATACTAAATATGACCTTCCTGCTCCTTTCAGATCAGCAGCTGCCACTTCAACAATGTATGAGAGCAGCCCGAATGTTAGCCTATGAAGGGAGCAGGCCTCACAGTAGTGTAAAAACGAATTTAGGAGTTTTACACTACCAGGACATATAACCACACAAGTACATGTCCTGCCTTTTACCCACACAGCACCCTGCTCTAGGGGTTACCTAGGGCACACATTAGGGGTGACTTATGTATAGAAAAAAGGGAGTTCTAGGCTTGGCAAGTACCTTTAAATGCCAAGTCGAAGTGGCAGTGAAACTGCACACACAGGCCTTGCAATGGCAGGCCTGAGACAAGGTTAAGGGGGTACTGAGGTGGGTGGCACAACCAGTGCTGCAGGCCCACTAGTAGCATTTAATCTACCTGCCCTAGGCACATGTAGTGCACTCTACCAGGGACTTACAAGTAAATTAAATAGTCAATCATGGATAAACCAATCAGTAGTACAATTTACACAGAGAGCATATGCACTTTAGCACTGGCTAGCAGTGGTAAAGTGCCCAGAGGTCAAAAGCCAACAACAACAGGTCAGAACAAATAGGAGGAAGGAGGCAAAAAGTTTGGGGATGTCCCTGTCAAAAAGCCAGGTCCAACAACCAACATCTGCAAAATTAATATCCAGAGGTAACAGTAAGTAGGGGAAAGAAGTGGGTAATGCCAGCATGCCACTGCCACTCAGAATACACCAATAGTCATAGAAATGTAAAGTTGCACTGTCTCACCTGTGTGTCATTGGAAGTACTGACGTATCACCAATGTTCTGTTCTCCACATCCTCAGCCTCTGCCTCCTCATCCTCACTGTCCTCAGGGTCCACTGCTGCCACAGGGGCATCTCCAATCTCCTCCTCCTGCAGAATAGGTACATGGTGTCTGAGGGCCAGGTTGTGCAACATGCAGCATGCCACTACTATCTGGCAGACCTTCTTGGGTGAGTAGCACAGGAATCCACCTGTCAGATGGAGGCACCTGAACCTGGCCTTCAGGAGGCCGAAGGTCCTCTCAATGATCCTTCTGGTTTGCCCATGTGCCTCATTATGACATTCTTCTACCATTGTCCTGGCATTCCTCACAAAGGTCGGCAGCGACGATAGGTGTGGGTAACCAGAGTCACCTGCAAATATTTAGGGACAACATTTAACCACACACTATCCTATGTGGCCAACAACATACGCATACACCAACATATACTGGGTGGGGACCAAGGCTCACCTATTAGCCACACCCTGTGCCTCTGTAGTTGGGACATCACATTTTGGATGCTGCTATTCCTTAAGACAAAGACATCATGCAGCAACCCAGGATACTTAGCATTGACGTGGGAGATGTACTGGTCCGCCAGGCACACCATCTGCACATTCATGCAGTGGAAACTCTTATAATTCCTGTACACCTGTTCATTTTGCTGGGGGGGACAAACGCAATATTTGTTCCGTCATGCACCCCAATTATATTGGGCATATGTCCCATTGCATAAAACCCAGCCTTCACAGTGGCCAAATCCTCCACCTAGGGGAACGCAATGTAGCTGCACATGTGTTTTATCAGGGCAGACAAGACTCTTGCCAGCACGATTGAGAACATTGACTGTCACATTCCTGCTGCAAAGCCCACTGTCACTTGGAAAGAACCAGTTGCCAGGAAATGGAGCATTGATAGAACTTGCACAGGAGGGGGGATCCCAGTCAGATGACGGATAGCTAAGATCAGGTCAGGTTCCAACTGGGCAAACAGCTCTCTGATTGTGGCCCTGTCCAGTCTATAGGTAAGTATGATGTGCCTGTCCTACAGTGTAGCCAAGTTCACCAGAGTTCTGTACACGGGGGTATGTCTCCATCGCCTATTCATCTGCAGCTGTAGGTATCTAAGGGACACAGGAGTGAGTAGGCTGTCCCAATTTGAACAACTATACCACAACAGCAGTCCACATCGTGCAATCATGTTTTGGGACACTGTAATTTAAAAGTATATGCCCATATATCCTGTGACACAGAAATAATCAATAGGCCTGTTCACCCCCCCCGAAATGGTGACTGCCTGTTCTGTGTGGAGGGACAAGTGGAAGTGAAGTAATGCCACCAACATTGTTCGCCGTGGTGGTAGTTGGTTGTGAACCGCCGTGCAATTCCTCATTGGTTTATATTGGGCACTATAGGGTACAATGGCCAATTGGGATCTACGCCGGCTGTGATGGTATGCACCGCCATTTTATTTCACATTCTTCACTTGTTTCCTGACGTTCCATAGGAGAGGACCTATACTGTATGTGCTGTTTTGACCTGTGCCTGGAACCTACCATGGCCCATGTGACATTGGAAAGGGTCCCAGCCTTCACTTCGGAGGAGTTGGAGCAACTGGTGGATGGGGTCCTACCCCAGTACGGACTGCTGTATGGGCCTCCAGGCCGACAGGGGAGTACACTGTGGGCACGATGCATGTGACATGAGTGCATGGAGTTGTGTGGGAAGGCATTGTGTAAGGGGTGGATTTCCTCTCGGCGGTGTACATGGTGTGTGCTGGGCTATGTGTGTGCCAATGGTGATGCAAACGGGTGTGGTGGGCCATTTGTGTGGCAGGCTGGACTGTTTGTCTAATGCTGTTCTCCTGTCTGTATTGCCTCTGCAGGTCAGTGCCCATCAAAAGAACGGACTCGTGCCATCGCCAAGGACGTGCAGACCGGGGGGGTTTATGGCAGCACCCACTGTCGGAAGCTGTAGTAGGACCTGTGCCGCTGGCACAGAATACAGCGGAGGCCCAGCTGAGGAAGGGGTGCCCGTCGGTCCCTGACCCCCCTGATGGCCTGCATACTGGCAGTGGCCTACCCTGAGCTGGAGGGGCGCATGAGGGCATCACAGCAGCCAGAAGGGGGTGAGTACAGTGGCTATCATTACAACTTATGGCTGGTGGGGTGGTATCCTGGTGGTGGTTGTATGGTGGTTGTATGTTAGTGGGTGCCCCTAGGCCAGGCCAGGCCAGACATAGTAGCGTAGGTCCTCTGAAGGCTAAGGGTTGAATGGAAAATACTGGTTACCTAGCTTGTTAGTATTCACTTCTAGGCAGGGCTGTGTATCTCCCAGGTGTGCTGCAGTTGGCGGTGTCTGCCCCTCCTCATGCCTTGGTGACTAGCCATTTCACTGGTAGTGCAGTGCATAGGCCTGTTCCCTGTGTGTGAGGGTGCTGTGTACGCCAACAGTGGTGTTGGGGCAGTCATTTACACAGTGTATTCTTTGTCTCTCTCCCCTCCTTTCATGTTTTGTCATCTTGTCCTTATGTGCATTAACATCATCTGGCGGAGGAGCAGAGGCACCGGTGACAGAGTGAGCTGCATCCCACAGGACCCTGGAGGCAGAGTTCACCGACACTGAGGGAACCAGTAAAACGGAGGGCGAGGGGAGCACCAAGGCAGAGGCTGGAGGGGACAACACAGACTCTGATACCTCATCAGATGGGAGCTCCTTGGTGGTGGTGAACACCTCTGTGACCACCCCAGCTGCAGGTACAACCGCCACCCCTGTACCAGCACCGCCCTTCCAGTAGCGCCTCAGTGAGTTGCCCGTGCCCGCTCACCCAGGAGGGTGGGCATCTCCTTCGCCCAGGCACCTCAGGCCCTGCCCTAGTGATCCCTGCTGCCCTGAGTTGAGGAGGGTATTCACCTCCTAAGATTAATCTCTGTAGGACAATCAACCTTTGTGAATGCCATCCAGGGGCTGGCATCCTAGATGCAGCAATGCAATGCATACCTGGACGGCATTCATGGTGGATTGGCGGCCCAACAGAGATCGATTCAGGCTCTGGCCTCCCCTATGATGGCAGCCTTTGTACCTGTTTCAACTGTCCCCCATCCAACTACCACTTCCCAGTCCCATTCTCCTCAACCCCAACCCATCCCAAGCACACAAGCAGACAAGCATGCACACAAGACAACACCCAAGAGTGGCACAGGCAAGCACAAGTACCACACTTCATCCCACAGGCACTAACACAAACACAATACAGTAGCAGACACAACAACATCCACTGCCTCCACTGCCTCCCCCTCCTCCTCCTCCTCCACCTCCCACCCAGTTATGTCCACACTCATACCTGCATGCACTACATCAATATCCACCACCAACATCATCACCACACCAAGCAGAACACACACCTAACTGGCAGACAACTCCACAACATCCATTTATGCGTCCCCTGTGTCCTCTCCCACCGTGACTGTCCCCCGCATCCTAAAGGACACAAATGCAAGCACTCAGACACCCAACAGCCATCCACCTTACAACAGCATACAGCCCATGCACCCAAAACCAGCAGACCTACACCTCCGACAACCACTCCCTCATCCTCCACTTCCATTACTCCTCCCTCCTCCCGCCCCACCGTCCCCAAAAAGCTTTTCCTTTCCTATATTGACGTCTTCCCTACCCCTCTCCCCCATCCTTCAGTCCACGGGGACAGTGGTAGTACCACCTACTCGTGGTGGTAGGGATACCAGACCAACAACACTGAATGGGAAGGAGCCAGCACAACCTGGAATGAAAGGGAGGAGTTTGGCACCAGCAGTGAGGAAGGGGAAGGAGCCTGAACCACCTGTGAAGAAGGAGAAGGAACCTGCAGGTGCTGTGAGGAATGGGAAGGAGCCTGCACCACAAGGCAGAGAGGGAAAGAGCCCATCCACGCCTGCCAGGAAGGGTAAGGGATCCCCAACCCATGAACAGGAGGACAAGAGGCGCTCTATGCCAGTGGAAGCTATCTGGCAAACACCGCCACCACCAGCTGCTGTCATGGGCCCTCACTGCCCACCGTGGATATGCAGCCATCAGTGCGTGCAGGGGCTGCCCAAGAGCCTCCCCCAAACACCACCAACATGCAGCCATCAGTGAGTGCAGGGGCTACCCAGGAGCCTCCCCCAACCACCACGAACATGCAGCCATCAGTGAGTGCAGGGGCTGCCCAGGAGCCTCCCCAACCACAACCAACATGCAGCCATCAGTGAGTGCAGGGGCTGCAAAGGAGCCTCCCCCAACCACCACCAACATGCAGCCATCAGTGAGTGCAGGGGCTGCCCAGGCGCCTCCCCCAACCACCACCAGCATGCAGCCATCACTGCCGGCGGACGCCATGTAATCCACCCCCCAGGGGCTACTGTGTGGGCTCCCTCCTCCAGAACCAGTGGGCAAGTCACCCACTTAAGAGACTGTGGCCTTGCACTCCCCAGGACAAAGAGTAATGGGCATGTTGCCCCATCCAGAACCAGTGGGAAAGACACCCACTCCAGAGAGTGTGGCCTTGCACTCTCCAGGACAAAGAATAATGGGCATTTTGCCCTCTCCAAAACCAGTGGGAAAGACACTCACTCCAGAGACTGTGGCCTTGCACTTCCCAGATCAGAGCAATGGGCATGTTACCCCCTCCAGAACCAGTGTGAAAGACACCCACTCCAGAGACTGTGGCCTTGCACTCCCCAGGACAAAGAGCAATGGGCATGCTGCCCCCTCCAGAACCAGTGGGGTATTCACCCACCTGAGAGACTGCGGCCTTGCACTGACCAAGACAGAGAGCAATGGGCATGTTGCCCCCTCCAGAACCAGTGGGCTTGTTCCCACATCTGGCTGAGGTGTCCCCCCTCCCCCTGAGGAGCCTGCCTATTTGCAAACTGATGCCCCTGCAGTGTTCTATCAGGATGTGGTCAGGATTCCAGTTGGGCCTTCGACTGTGCCCTGTGGCCATGTGGGCCCTTTGGACTGGGCAGTGTCCCTTTTTTATACAAGTCTACATATCTGTTTCATTGACTATTCGGATTATTACTTTTGATGCTGAACTGATTACAGTCACTTTCGTCAGTTCATGTTGTCCTTGCATTATTCTGCCGAATTTCAGGTTCAAATTGTTTTTGTAGTGCAGCTGATTGTGTGTATGGTGTGTGTGGTGCGTGTGTGTCACTCTTGTTTTTCTCCCACCCTCCCTTATGTGCTAGGCGGCTGTACTCACTGTTGTCGTCTTCGTTGGCGTCGGTGTTTGTGGTGGAGCATTACGTAGAAGATCATCAGGAAAACTTGCAGCTCGGGTTCCATGGCGGCGTGGTTCTTCCTTGTGTCTCCAATAGTGAGTCCTTTCACTTCTGTGCTCTCTTTCCGCCAGACTTTTGTTGGTGTTGTGACCACCCCGGAAAAGGTGGTGGTTTGCAGGGTCTTAACATGGTGGGCGGAACTTTGACTTCCACCTAGCTGTTTGCGGCTACCGCTGTGGTGGCTGTTGTTTCCGCCCTGGCTGTTGGTGTGGTACATTGGCTGTCTATCGGAGATATCACCGCCATGGTCATAATTTGGCAGTACTTACTGCCAGCCTGTTGGTGGTATTACTGCCTCTTTATCACCCACTGCGAGGGTCGAAATGAGGGCCTATGTCTTTTGAATGAAGTGCACCCTTTGCCTTGTTCACTTCTGAGATAAGATATGCAAAACCTAATTTGTCATTCTTGTTCTTGAAAGTATTCAAACACAATGGGGGTTATTCCAACTTTGGAGGAGGTGGTAATCCGTCCCAAATGTGACGGATTTACCACCAGCCGTATTACGAGTTCCATAGGATATAATGGACTCGTAATACGGCTGGTGGTATATCCGTCACTTTACCGTCACTTTTGGGACGGATTACCACTTCCTCCAAAGTTGGAATAACCCTCAATGTTTCTTTAGCCTCAAATATGATGAGCCTACCTTGTAATGAACAAACATAATGAGTTCCACTCAATACTGACTGGACATTTTTACTTCCAAATATTTCAGCCTCAATAAGTGCATTGTCTATGCAACATCCACTGAGATAACTTTCTGCATGCTGCATCGCAGCTTTTGTCATATGGAAAACACCCATCACTTTATAAATATCATTAAATTCTATTGGATTGCTCATACCAATGTCAGCTATAATACGGAAAACACATTCATGGCAGAAAATTGGTAGGATAGGCTGATCTTCAAGCTGAGCACACACATTTTGGACATTTTTTAGAGCTGTGTATACTATTGTGTAGTTTGTGAATGGAGATGGTATTACTTGTAAAAACTCAACCTTCTTCAGTGAGACAGTACTCTGGGACATCAGAGTTTGAATTCCAGCCTACTGGGGACCTGGCTTTTCTTCATCCCTCACTCGGCACAGAATGAGTAATATGATAAATTAAGTTAAATCAGCTTTGTGGACCATAGCATGAAGTACAAGAAGATCCATATCCTCAGCCACTTTGAAACTTTCTGGTAGAGTGGGACATGTTGATGGCTTGTAGTGATTTTGCACATGCTGGCAAGGCAGTTGGTGTACACGTTTGCAATTTTATTTGATTATGCCTACAGCGGGCACAGCAGCAGTTACTTTATTGGCACAGTCTTGAAAAAGCACCATGGCAGAATCATGCTTGCTGGATGTTCCACACAAAAAAGAGCTGTCTTCAAAATTATCAAGAGCAGCAACTGTAAATCTTTTCCTGGTAAAGTGACTTGGAAGTGGTATGCTGTCGGATTAACAAGATTTTACGGCATGAGCTGTGAACAAGTTCCTGTTCCGTTACTATTTCATTACAGCTTGTTGATACACAAATCCTATTCATTGAAGTGATTACCTTGCTACTTTTGCACTTGTCATAGATTGTGTGGGCAGTCATCATGTGTAGCAGAGTTTTATTTTTGCCATGATGTAGTGTTTGGAAAACACATTTGCACAGCATAAGCCTGTTGATTCTCTGGATTGTCTTCCACTTCTTTGCTTACATCTTCAAAACCATCACCAATGTTGTTGCCTACTCTTCCAAACTCAAGAACTTTAGTTTATGACAGTTTTGCTTTGCTGATCTAAAAAAATTTAAAAAAAATGTTGAGACATTGTCAGACATTCTTGCTAACTCCTATGATTTGCAGAGCTCTAGGGCATCCCAAAATTTGTAATTAAGTCAAAAATCTAAATCTTTCAGGACATTTCTTATAATGGTTCTTGCTCACTTTACGGCATCCTGTAATCTTATTTTGGCAGCAGGAACTTCAAGAGTCAAATCAGCTGAGAACACCATAAGTGGCTCATTCTTTTTGTTAAAGTGACTAAAACAAATTCCGTCATTGTACATTCTCACCAGAAAAATCTAAATTTCATTATAATGTATCAATACAGTTTCATTAATGTTGACCATTATTTCTCTGATCTCACTGAGTGTGAACCTGTAGCCAGCATTCAAGAGTGGCTTTAAAACTTAATTAGCTTTTTCGAAGAGTGCAAACTAAACTGAAGGTTGGCAGTTACGCTGCTGCTGGGAGCTCATTGTACATTCATATCTACGAATGTGTGCATACATGCAGTTCAGGTGGGCATGCAAATCCACTGCAAATACATTCACGTCTCTATTTAGATCAGCTTCTCAACTGAAAATGTGTCTTCGAAGAATATACTTGCAGATGAAAACACGGTTGCCCTTTGGGACTCATATACTCCGTACTTTGTTTTTACATCAATCCTTTTGGCCTTTGTTCTGGCTGAACCACAGATAACACATTGAAGATCCTCTGCTTTCTGATCAGTTGGAGGTGGAAGAGGGGTAGCCATCGATCTTCTAAATGGATTAGCACTGGGGTTTGTTGTTGTCTCAGGAAATTTAGATTCTTGTTGTGATTCACTGGCTTCTCCTATTTTTTGATGAATGTTTCCCATGCTTTTTCCATTGTATATATGACTTCTCGTACTTATTGTTACAGTGATAAAATACTTGACCCCGCAAACCTATGTTTTGACACCAAAATGAAATATATAGATCTCATGGTTCCTGAAATAGTACATCATCACTACAACGCACATGTTATTTTTAAAAATGTAGTCTAGAAAAAATCGGCCCGGGTTAGCAAAGTCTACCCAAGCTAAATTACTTCTCTAATGATACAAAAACATAAATGGAACATGAAAGTCTCTGGACAACACTTGTTTTGCCGAAGTATATCAAGGGGCCAGGACTAAATAGTGAGCTATGCCATTATTGTTGTACCCAGAAACAGTTTTACAAATGAATCTCCTTAGAAAAACCCTTATTTCCTGAGATATTGTAGCCAAGGCTTGCATAGGGTTATTCAGGTTTCTCCGTTAAACTTTCTAATTATCAATAGGAGCATTAATATATTCTAAAAATATTATTGGCCCATGCCCTATAATCTGCATGGCGATCCTGAAATGCAATTTAAGATTATTATGTACACATATATATTAAAACATATATGCTTTAATACCATGCATTTATGCAGTTTGCTAGAGAACCCAGTTACGCTCAGGCTTACACAAGGTAAAACCTGCAACCATGACACTGTACTAGCAGGGAATCTCAATAGCTGGGCAAAGCTTGGTGAAGTTCAATTACTTCATCAGAAATCATAAATTCAAAGTTTCCCTGCCTACAGCAGACACAAATGAGGTGCAGGATGTTCGGTCTGATAAAGACTGTCTGCACCAGAGGGACCTTTGTTGGCATAGCAGGGGCTAATGTGGCAGTTGATGAGAAAGAAAAGCACTTGGGTGAGGAACAGGAGCTCTAGTTCTTTGGACAGACTTTGAGGCTGGAACATAAGGACCCTGTGAAAGAAACAGTAGAGCCATGTGGCATATGACATGCTGGGTGTCAGACTGTGATGAAGCACTGCCACAGTGCAACAACAGCTATCCAGCTGCAAATCACTGAGGGGGTCATTACAACCCTGGCGGACGGTGTTGAAACGGCGATAAGACCGCCAACAGGCCGGCGGTAAATAAATGGGAATTATGACCGTGGCGGAAACCGCCAACAAAGACAGCCACTTTAACACTCATACCGCCACGGCGGTACAGACAAACAGCTTGGCGGTCACTGCCAACAGACAGGCGGGAGACAATGTACCGCCCACAGTATCACAACTCACCAATCCGCCACCTTTTCCGGGGCAGATTCACTGCAGATAAAAACACGGTGGAAACAGCCATTTCAAAGGGAAAACGCTCACCTCTACACACTCCACGATGAACGACGACACCATGGAACCGGGACTCCAAATTCTCCCTGCAATAGTCTTCCTGCTCCTATACGACGATCATCAACGCCGGCGGCAAAGACAATGGTGAGTACTGCACCTACGACATAGGGGAGGGGGAGGCAAAAGACAGGGACACACACACGCAACACCCCCACCCCCACCCCGCCCCTCACCCACTACAACACACCAATGCATATCCAAACATTACAGTAACAACCCCCAAACCCACCGGAAGAATGCAAAGACAAAAGGAAATGAGTTCAACCATTGTAATATATCAAAATACAGTAACCAAATATATACAGATTTAGGGCCAGATGTAGCAAATAATCAATTTGCGACTTGCAAATTGCGAGTCCCTGCGACTTGCAATTTGCAAGTCGCAAATTGGTATGCAGTACGGTGTCTCAGACACCGTCTGCGACTCGCTATGGGGTCGCACTAACCCACCTCATGAATATTCATGAGGTGGGTCACCAATTGCGGCCCCATAGCGAGTCTAGGCACTCGCAAACATGGAGGCCTGCTGTAGTCAGCAGACCTCCATGTTCGTGACTGCTTTAAATAAAGCATTTTTTTTTTTTTTTTAAGTGTAGCCTGTTTTCCTTAAAGGAAAACGAGCCTCACTTAAAAAAAAATCCGAAACCTTTAGTTTCATTTTTTTTTCAGGGAAGGTAGTGGTCCCTTGGACCACTACCTACCCTGAAAAAATATTTGTGGGTCCATTCACAAAGTGGACCTATGGGGACCCCTTCCAATTTGCGAGTGGGTTACCATCCACTTGAAGTGGATGGTAACTGCGACACCATTTGCGACCGCATATGCGGTCGCAAATGGTATTGCATGCCACTCCAAATCGCAAATAGGAAGGGAACACCCCTTCCTATTTGCGATTCTGAAATGCATATTGCGAGTCGGTACCGACTCGCAATATGAATTTCTGCATAGGGAAACGCGTTTAGTGAGTCGCAAACGGCAATTTTTGCCGTTTGCGAGTCGCTAAACGTTTCCTGCATCTGGCCCTTATATACACATTCAACAAAATATACATCACAATTAGTAGTGCAGGTAATGCACCATTCATTGTCCATGGACCACTGGGCCCAAAATGCATGGGTGAGGCCCACATCAGATACCTGATCAAAACGGAGAGAACACTGCCGGGGCATCAGATAGAAATACAACAGGCACCTCAGGCAGAAGGGAAGGGGGGGCACCTCAGCCGGATGAGTGCACCACGACAGATCCACGAGGGGGCTCCATGCCCATTGATGTATCCTGGGGAGTGCAAACCCGCAGTCTCTCAAGTCTCTACAGTGGGTGGTTTGCCCACTGAACCATCCTGGGGAGTGCAAAGCCACAGTCTCTCAAGTCTCTACAGTGGGTGGGTTGCCCACTGTACCAGCCTGGGGAGTGCAAAGCCACAGTCTCTCAAGTCTCTACAGTGGGTGCTTTGCCCACTGTACCATCCTGGGGAGTGCAAAGCCACAGTCTCTCAAGTCTCCACAGTGGGTGGGTTGCCCACTGTACCATCCTGGGGAGTGCAAAGCCACAGTCTCTCAAGTGGATAACAGTCTCCACAGCTCTGGAGGGGGACTGGTGCCCAGAGTGCTTCATCCTCTGAAGGACAGACGGAGTGGATGCTGTTCTCCACTGGTTCTGGAGGGGGACTGGTGCCCAGAGTGCTTCATCCTGTTAAGGACAGACGGAGTGGATGCTATTCTCCACTGGTTCTGGAGGTGGACTGGTGCCCAGAGTGCTTCATCCTGTGAAGGACAGAGGTAGTGGATGCATGTCTCCACTGGTTCTGGAGGGGGACTGGTGCCCAGAGTGCTTCATCCTGTGAAGGACAGAGGTAGTGGATGCATGTCTCCACTGGTTCTGGAGGGGGACTGGTGCCCAGAGTGCTTCATCCTGTGAAGGACAGAGGTAGTGGATGCATGTCTCCACTGGTTCTGGAGGGGGACTGGTGCCCAGAGTGCTTCATCCTGAGAAGGACAGATGGAGTGGATGCATGTCTCCAATGGTTCTGGAGGGGAACTGGTGCCCAGAGTGCATCACTCACCCTGTGACGGTCCCAGTTGCGTCACTGCCCCTGCTGCCCATGGGGTGGCGGTGCTTGCCATCGCGGTCTTTGCCCTGTTCAGCGGTGCTTGCCCTGTTCAGCGGTGCTTGCCCTGTTTAGCGATGCTTGCCATGGGGGTCTTTGCCCTGTTCAGCGGTGCTTGCCCTGTTCAGCGGTGCTTGCCATGGCGGTCTTTGCCCTGTTCAGCGGTGCTTGCCCTGTTCAAAGGTGCTTGCCTGTTCAGCGGTGCATTCCATGGCGGTCTTTACCCTGTTCAGCGGTGCTTGAGTTGGCAGTTTCTGACCTGTTCAGCGGTGCTTGCCCTGTTCAGCGGTGCATTCCATGGCGGTCTTTGCCTTGTTCAGCGGTGCTTGAGTTGGCAGTTTCTGACCTGTTCAGTGGTGCTTGCCCTGTTCAGCGGAGCTTGCCATGGCGGTCCTTCATTGCCCAGCTGGGCTGGGGCTGGCGGTCCTTCATTGGGCAGCTGGGCTATGGCTGCCGTGGCCTCCTGGGCACTGACTCTGGTGGTGGCCTCCTGGCCAGTGACGATCGGGCTGCCCTCCTGGGCACAGACTCTGGCGGTGGCCTCCTGGCCAGTGACCTCCTGGCCAGTGACGATCGGGCTGCCCTCCTGGGCACTGACTCTGGCGGTGGGCTCCTGGCCAGTGACGATTGTGCTGGCGGTGGCCTCCTGGGCAGCGGGATGATGGCGGTCATCTCCGCCGTGCTGCTCCTCCCAGAATTTGGAGATTTCTTCTGCCCCTTCCCCATCTTGGGAGGAGTCACAGCTGAGTCGACACTCCCCCCGGGACCCTTGTGAGCGGCTTTGCTGGCTGGAGTCTTCACCCTCTCCCGCCGGGCACTGTCCAACTTCTGGTGCTTCACAGAGGGGGACTGGCTGTACTGTGGCTCCATGTCACACTGGCTGTCCTGGTGGCTGGTGCACTCCACATACCTGTAACAACAGGCACCACTGGTCCCGGAGATCTTTTGGCTGAGGTGCTAGTACAGGACCTATGATTTGGAGGGGGGGGAAGAGGGCAAGCTTGGTCAGGAAAAGTTTCTTAGGAACACTGGGACGAGTAGGTGGAGGGGGTTTGGGAGTGGAGGAAGAGGTAGTGGATATAGGAGGTGTACGTTTGGTGACTTTGGATGAAGGTGCATGCGCTGGAGGCTGTCGTGAGGCGGATGGCTGTTGGGTGGGTGTGTGCCTGCGTTTGTGTATCTTGGGAGGGGGCGTCATAGACACACTGGGAGAGAACACAGGGGATGTGTAAATGGTAGTGGGGGTGGTGAGTGCACATGAACGTGGTGTGGTGGTGGGTGTGCTGGTGTGGGACGTAGTGGCTGTAGTGGTAGTACATGCAGGTGAGAGTGAAGACGACACTGGGAGGGAGGAGGGAGATGACGACGAGGGGGACAAAGTGGAGGCAGTGGATGTTGGTGTGTCTGCATGTGTGTGATGCTTGCGTGAGTGCCTGTGGGATGTGTGGTGCTTATGTTTGCCTGAGCTTCCCTTGTGTGCTGACGTGTGTGCATGCTGGTCTGATGGTGTGCTTGGGATAGGCTGGGGTTCAGGGGATTGGGTCTGGGTATAGGAAGTTGGAGGGGGGAGGCTAGACACAGGGACAATGGCTGCCATCAGTGCTGAGGCCAGAGTTTGCAGGGTTCGATGAAGGGCAGCCTGACCAGAATGAATGCCCTCCAGGAATGCATTTGTGTGTTGCAATTCCCTTTCTACACCCTGGATGGCATTCAATATGGTAGACTGCCCAACAGTGAGTGACCTGAGGAGGTCAATGGCCTCCTCACTGAGGGCAGCAGAGGTGACAGGGGCAGGGGCTGAGGTGCCTGGGGCGAAGGTGATGCCCACCCTCCTGGGTGAGCGGGCACGGGGCGAAGGCTGAGGGGCTGCTGGGAGGGTGGTGCTGGTATGGGGGGTGGCGGCTGTACCTGTAGAAGTGGGGGGCACAGATTTCGCCACCACCACAAGGGAGCTCCCATCGGAGGATGAGTCCATGTCGCTGGTTGCTGATCCTGTGACCGCCGTGAAGCTCCCCTCGCCCTCCGTCCCACTGGTGTATTCCGAGTCCGTGGTGTGGCCCTCCATGGCCATGTGGGATGCAGCTCCCTCGTGCTCCGGTGCCACTGTACCTCCGCCTGATGATGCTGATGCACACAAGAACAGGGAGACCACAAAAAGGGGGAGGAAACGACAGAAGAAAGGCAGGTTGAGTGCATGGCTTACCGCTACCGTTGGCGGGCAATACAGTCACTGAAGCCCCCTGCACTACGCCGCACTGTTGGGCTCTACAGATGCAATTCCTGGGATATATCCTACATGGCTATGTATGCACACATAGATGACACAGGGGCATGTATACCTGTACTTGGCACTCTACAGAGGTGAGGTGGGGTGCCACATGGCGTGCATTACGGAGGGGCCTAGCCTACGGAACTCGCCCTGGCCTGGGAAACCCACAGCCCTCCTCCCCCACCCAGAAACCTTCACTGCGCGCAAAGTCCACTGAGTGTTGTTGTACTCAGCCCCTTGTGTCTGCTGTGATGCCCTCAAGCGCCCATCCAACTCAGGGTAGGCCACCGCCAGGATCCTGAACATCAGGGGGGGTCATGGTTCGACGGGCACCCCTCCCACATTGGGAGGCCATCCCCAGCTGAGCCTCCGCCGTCTTCTTGCTCCAGCGGCAAATGTCCTCCCATCTTTTCCGGCAGTGAGTGCTCCGTCTGTGGTGGACCCCCAGGGTCCGGACGTCCTTGCCAATGGCACGGCAAATATCCTTCTTCTGGTGGGCGCTGACCTACATGAAATGTACAGGGGAAGCAGAGAAGCCATTACCAACTGCACCGTCGAAGTGAGTGGCCCACATCCCTAGCCTTGCCATGTGGCACATGCATTCACAGTCCTTCGTGCACGCAGAACTGTGCCCCCTTCCTTCTTACAACCAGCCCTCTCCACACAGGCATAGCCCATACAACGTGCTCCCTGTGTACTTACCTGTTGGTCTGGAGGACTGTAGAGTAGCGTGTACTGGGGGAGGACCCCGTCCACGAGCTTCTCCAACTCCTCTGCAGTGAAGGCAGGGGCCCTTTCCCTAGACGCACGAGCCATTGTCTCTTCCAGACCGAGGTCACAGCAGCACTTGCAGTGTAGGTCCTCTCCTGTTGAAGATCAGGTATCGAGTGGTTGAACAGCTAGAAAATGGCGGTCACTTCCGCAGCGGTGCGTACCATCACCGCCGGCGTACATCGTCATTGGCTCCTGGGACCCATAGGGTCCAATGTTAACCAATGCAGCATTCGGCGCGGTCTCCGACCGCCTACTGCGACGGTGTAGAAGGCCAGCGCAGTTACCTCACATCCCATTGTCCCACTTTAGAGGTCAGGCAGCCGCCATTTCAAGGGCCCACATGGCCTGATTCACAACTGCGTCACACAGACCTTGTCGCACAACACAGGCCTTGTCGCACAACACAAATACAGGCCATATTCTGTGTATGAATGGTGTTCTATGTAGACTGTGGGTGCATACCTCTGAGTTGTTTGACTCTGTGGTCGCTGTTGTCCTTCCTAGGCACCGTCCGCTGGGACATATGAGGAGATGGCGGAATCCTCCGGTGTACCGACCGCTGGTGGACCTGTTGACAATGGAGGAGCGACATTTGATCATTACCTACAGGTTTGACCGTGCCACAATCCAGGAACTGTGTACCCAGTTGGAGCCAGACCTGATGTCAGCAATCCGCCATCCCACAGGGATCCCCCCTCAAGTGCAGGTGCTATCAGTGCTCCATTTCCTTGCAAGTGGGTCATTTCAAACAACAGTGGCCATGGCATCAGGGATGTCCCAGCCTATGTTTTCCAACGTGTTGTCCAGAGTGTTGTCTGCCCTTCTGAAACACATGCGGAGCTACATCGTTTTCCCTCACGTGGAGGATTTGGCTACAGTTAAAGGTGACTTCTATGCCCTTGGACATATCCCCAACATCATAGGTGCCATTGATGGGACCCATGTAGCTTTGGTCCCCCCCCCCACAGGAGTGAACATGTGTACAGGAACCGGAAGAGTTATTCGATGAATGTACAGATGGTATGTTTGGCAGACCAGTACATCTCCCAGGTAAATTCTATGTTCCCTGGCTCTGTGCATGACGCCTACATCCTGCAGAATAGCAGCATCCCTTATGTGTTGGGTCAACTCCAGAGGCACCGGGTGTGGCTATTAGGGGACTCTGGTTACCCCAACCTGTCATGCCTACTGACCCCAGTGAGGAATCCCAGGACCAGGGCAGAAGAACGCTACAATGAGGCCCATGGGCAGACTAGGAGGGTGATCGAACACACCTTCGGCCTCCTGAAGGCCAGGTTCACATGCCTCAATATGACAGGTGGATCCCTATTCTACTCACCAAGGAAAGTGGGCCAGTTCATCGTGGCCTGCTGTATGCTTCACAATCTGGCTTTGCGACGACAGGTGCCTTTTCTGCAGGAGGATGGTCCAGATGACGGTGTTGTGGCAGCTGTGGAGCCTGTAGAGAGTGATGAGGAGGAAGCAGAGGAAGAAGACATTGACAACAGGGTCTCAGTTATCCAGCAATATTTCCGGTGACACACAAGTGAGAACACATTCCTGCCTACTACAAGTACTTTCACACTTCTACCTCTATCCTGTCTGTCGATTTCAACCAGTATATGGTAACTGAGTTGTACATTTCCATTACGGTTTGACAGGTGTGGTTACCAACGTGTGTCATCTGCTTACATTCCTCATGGACTTGAGATATGTGACATAGGTATGTTGACATTACATTTGAGAACGGATTTTGTCACTGTCATTGCTAATACACATTTTCAAAATCACAGACTGACTCCAGATTGTTTTGTGCTTCAAGGGTGTTTATTGAAGTGCTAAATATTGGAGGGGGGTGGAAAAATGGTGAGGGGTGATGGTGGAGGAATGTCCATGGCAGAGTCCAGTCTATTAGTCTCACAGGTGCACTGCCCATATGGGCATAGGAAGTGGAGCTGGGTCAGTTCCAATATGGACAGGGTTACAAAGTGGGATAGTGGGATGACAATCAGGGTGGTCTCATTTCTTGGCGGGGGTCTTGGCATCGTGCTCTGTCCTGTTCCTGGATCTCAGGGACCGCTTGAGGGGTGGTTCTCCTTCTGCAGGGGGTGTGGTGCTGGTGTGGTGGTCCTGTGGCGGTGCCTCCTGTCCACTAGCGCCGGCGGAGGTGGTGGGCAATTCTTCATCCATGCTAGTGTCAGGGGCCCCTTGGAGTGCCACAGTGTCCCTCCTGGTGTTAAGTATCTCCTTTAGCACCCATACGATGGTGCCCAGGGCGGTGCTGATGTTTCTGAGTTCCTCCCTGAACCCCAAATACTGTTCCTCCTGCAGGCGCTGGGCCTCCTGAAACTTGGCCAGGACCATTGCCATCGTCTCCTGGGAGTGGTGGTATGCTCCCATGATGGAGGAGAGGGCCTCGTGGAGAGTGGGTTCCCTAGGCCTGTCCGTCCCCTGTCGCACAGCAGCCCTTCCAGTTCCTCTGTGTTCCTGGGCCTCCGTCCCCTGGACTGTGTGCCCACTGCCACTGCCCCAGGTCCCTGTTGCTGTTGGGGTGGTGGGTTATCCTGGGTTCCCTGTAGTGGTGGACACACAGCTGATTGACGTGTCCTTGGTACGGAGGTATGGGCCCGCTGGGTGGGTGCTGTGCTGGTGTTACCAGAGGGTAGAAGGTCTGTGGTGGCCTGTGACTGGGTGTGGGGAACCGACTGTCCCTAGGCCCACGATGGTCCGGGCTGGTCATCTGGATCCAGTTGGACAGAGCTGCTTTCATCACTGTGGGCCTCTTCTGTGGGTGGGGTAGAGATGTCTGGACCCTCCTGTCTGGTGCCGTTGGGTAGTGGTCCTGCAGGGGTGGAAAAGCATGATTATTGCATCTGTGTGTGTCATGGTGTGCAATGGGTGGGTAAGCGTGTACCCCAGTGCTAGCATTCCTGTGTGGGGGCTTGTGTGATGATGGTTGAGGGGGTGTTATGGGTATGTGCAGTGGGCATGCTTTAGTGATGGGTGTCCATGCTTTGTTGTGTCATGCAGGGCTTGGTGTTGGGATGGGTGGATAGTGTTAGTAGTGCATATGTGAGGAGTTGGAGTGATAGGGGAGGGGGTGAGGGTGGGGGTCTGTGATAGCATGCAGGTAGGGTGGGGGATATGGTAGTCAAGATTTGACTTACCAGAGTCCATTCCTCCACCGACTCCTCCGAGGCCCTCAGGATGCATAATAGTCAAGACCTGCTCCTCCCATGTTGTTAGTTGTGGGGGAGGAGGTGGGGGACCGCCGCCAGTCCGCTGTACCGCGATGTTGTGCCTGGAGACCACGGAACGCACCTTTCCCCGTAGGTCGTTCCACCTCTTCCTGATGTTGTCCCGATTTCTTGGGTGCTGTCCCACTGCGTTGACCCTGTCCACTATTCTTTGCCATAGCTCCATCTTCCTAGCTATGGAGGTGTGCTGTACCTGTGATCCAAATAGCTGTGGCTCTACCCGTATGATTTCCTCCACCATGACCCTGAGCTCCTCCTCCGAGAACCTGGGGTGTCTTTGCCGTGCCATGGGGTGGTGTAGGTGATGTGTGGGGTGGTGTATGTGGTGATAAGTGTGGTGATATGTAGTGGTGTGTGGTGTGTGGTGTTTTGTGCGTGGAAGTAGTGTGGGTGATGGTTTTGTGTGCCTCTGTATGGTGGGGTTGTCTATGCTGTGCTGTCTCTCTGGCCTTCGTCTAAATTTTTGGTCGTAGGGGTTTTTCGGTGATGTGGGTGTGTGTTTTATATAGTATTGATTGTGTGGGAGTGGTGTGTGTATGTGTATCAGGTATGTGTATGTGTATCAGGTATGTGTATTTCGAATTGTCCAATGTGGTGGTGTTTTGGAGATGTGTGCGTATTTTGAGCGCGGCGGTGTGTACCGCCAATGGAATACCGCGGTTGAAAGACCGCCACGTGGATTCGTGGGTCGTGATAGCATGGGCGTATTTCTGTTGGCGTGGAGGTGGAGGTTTTGTTTTCACCAGTTTATCACTGACCCTTTGGTGTGGCGGACTTGTGTGGGTGTCTGTGTTTTGGTGGATTTCGGGATGTGTGTAATAGTAACTGTGGCGGATTTCCGCGGCCACGGCGGTGTGTTGGCGGTCTTCTGCACGGCAGTAAGCGGCTTTTACCGCCAATGTTGTAATGACCCCCTGAATGTTTTCTAGTTGCCTGGCAGGACAGCTGTTTTTTAATTTCATACGCTTCGCACTGCATGAACGAGGCTGGAAAATTTAAAAATCACAATTTTGAAAATGGAAAGGCACATTAAAGGAGCAACCACCCCCAGTACAAAGTGTTTGTAGACATTATAATTTGAAAAAAAAAGTTAGAAGGTGTTTTCTTTCAGATGGCACTTAGGGGCATATTTATACTCTGTTTGAGCTGAATTAGCATCATTTTTTTTTACACTAATACAGTGCAAACTCAACACCATATTTCTATTTTGACGCTAGACCCAGCTAGCGTTAAAATATTGGTGTTAATGTAATGTTTTGGATGTTTGAAACCTCCTTGCATCAATGAAATGCAAGGTTGGCGTTCCCATCCAAAAAATGACTCAAATCCCCAGCGCCATATTTATTCACCTGGGCAAAAATGACGCACAGTTGGGAGGCAGTCCCAAAAAATGATGTTAACACTCATTTGCGCAAAAATGTAGCACCTGGGTCAGAGCAGGTGTTAAAATGAGGCAAACTCATCACTATTTAAGGAGGACACACAAAAGCAACATTACCAACCCACAGGAGAAGATGGAGGTGATACTGATCCAGCTTGCGAGGCGACCAAGAGGACAGCAACAACTACAGCAATCACCACCACTACATTGTGGCCCACAAAGGCAATGCAGAAGGCAGGAGAGGCTCTTCAGAACCAGAACCACCCTCCTTGGCCTCAGGGACCAGGACATCATTAGGACCTGCAGACTACACCTGCTGCACCACATTGAGCCACAAATCACAGTTAGCCTGCAGACCCTACACAACATACCACCTGTGACAAAGCTGATAGCTGTCCTGCGCATGCTGGCAAGTGGCTCATTCCAAACAACCGGTGCCCGGGTTGCTGGTGTCTCACATCCGTCTTTCTCTAGATTCCTGCCAAAGGTGTTAGTTTCTGACATCCCGCCACATCAGCTTCTCCAACACCCAGCAAAAACAGCAGGAGAACAAACAGAGGTTCTATCAAATCCATGGCTTCCCGCATGCCCTTGGTGCATTTTACTGCACCAATGTCCGGCTCGTACCACCTGCAGCACCTGAGCACTTATACTGGAATCACAAGCACACGCATTCCATTAATGTGCAGGCCATAGTGGACCACTGGGGACCATCCACAAACATTTTGGCCAAGTATCCTGGGAGTGTCCATGATGCCTTCATATTCCGGCACAACAGGATCAATGTACAATTCCAGGATGGACAATATGGAAATGGCCTACTTGTGGGTAAGTCAATAAACCCAGCAATATACACACAACACACCAACCACATAGGACACACAAGACATACACCACTACATGAACACATGGCCAGGGTAACACAGATGTGCAGGTAACATTTATGCAGCATGTTGCAGTACAGCACAATCAATGCACCCCACAAACACATACACCCAGATGTACACAACACACCCACAACTTGACAGACACACCATGTGAAGGACAGGTGCAGACCTGTACCCTTTGCTAACAGAAGAACTACACAGACCTCTAAAAGTGCACATAGGTTGCCCACTACGTACACTTTACACACAGTATATCAAACAAAGAATAGCACAACCATGTCAATGTCATACACCATGCCCATGTCATGTACGTTCCCTATAGGCACATACCCCTCAAGTCATGCCATGCAAATCACTGCCAGAACAAACATCAAATACCAGACAACTGCTGTCTATACCAACTACATCTCATCAACTCATACCTGACTTATCTACAGTGTGCAGAGACATCTGCCTGACTCATTGGCTCACAAACATAGGAATATAAGATCAATGCCCATCACATACCATGTGCCAGATGTGTGATAAGTGGTACCGCACCTACTGTAGTGCCACCTCACATGCAACACCTAATGACTCACAACACCATCATGTCTGTACCAGATATAATAAATGGCCCACCATGGGGCAGAGTCACCGTCAGACAGTGCGGATCATAAATGCCATAGTGGGACCATGGTGTAGAAAACAGGGCGTCACTGACCTCACATGCACTGTGCCAAGGCACACATTTGCTAAGTAGCTGAGCTCCATCCCAGAGCCTGCACTGTGCATGTATCAACAGTATAAATGCTGATTCATGTGTTGGAAGATAGGAAAGACAACAGTAGTTATGTTGATTATCCTGTAACAATGGGATGTACACCCTTGGACATCTCATAGCTGCCACAAATATTAGCTGCCACACTGGATCACCAAGGGACCTATGTAAAAGCCCACAGTGCCCCTGTCATGGCCTGCACTGTATGTACAACTTGGCAGATGGCCATTTCATAATGACTTGAAGCCACATTGTAAATCGGTCACCCTCCCATGCTGTATGTAGTGTGGTAGGGGTTTGCAATGTGTGTCGCTGCAGGACTGTCACCACAAGATACATAGCATGATGCTGCTGACTCAGATGTAGCTGTCACCTAAAGTCTGAGGCAGTGAAAACAACAAACACCACCGAAGGGGTGCTGTATGCAGGTTGCAATAAGGATGTAGACTGTGCTTTGAACGAAGATGATAGTTCCACCAATGCATGCTGCATATGTATAGTGTGGTGTCCCTTCCTGCACAGATACATCCACCTCCACAACGCAGCTAGCCAAGTACCCGGGTGCAAAGTAGGTAGAGTAAGTGCACATCTGCATATGAGCAACTTGCACAGGGGACAACAATGTGTTGCCTAGTAACAAGTCACACATGGGGCATTCTTAAATAGTCTAAGTGATGCAGGATAGTGCAGCTAGTTTTGGAGAAGTATTGTGCATTGTCACTTACCATTTAAAAAAGGCCCAGAGTGTCGCACATCATCTGCAATGACACATGTCAAAATGGATGGGATGTCCAGGCTCTGTAGTGCTACCATGTTGCCACCACATCTGGCCCCATTGTGTTTTAAGGATGTGTCATGTCCCCTCTAGTGATAGCACACTGATACAAAGGTGAACTACACAACGAATGGTACATACTGTACATTATGATCATCAGTTTGGAATCCAAATCATATGTCCAAGGTCCTTGAGCCAAACACAAGATTGTAATGTCCACAACCCAGTGCTGAGGAGACATTATACAAGGATAGGAACTCACAGCATACCACAAACACATATGAATCACAACCAACTCAAGATATCAACTGCCATGCTACATGACAAGCCTGTTGCAAGCCTTAACAACAACTCACTTCTTTAATCTTTTGTGCGGGTCAGGGTTATGGCATACAGCCAGGGATAATGACCCCATTTCCCAACTCAGGCACATCAGCAGAGCGTGAATATAATGAGGGACCTCTGAGGACAAGGACTATTGTGGAGAGGACATTTGGCATCCTGAAGTCCAGATTCAGGTGCCTGGACATCACATGAGGCAGCCTCCTATGTGCCCGCACATTGTCTGCAAGATTATAATGACGTGCTATCCTGCACAGCATATGTGTGAGGATGAATGTCTCCTTATATAAGCAGGTTGATCACATGCCTGAGGAGGAGGAGGAGGATGGTGGAGAAGAAAATGAGGGTGAACAGCACAACACAGCTGCTAGGTCATGTCGCAGACTGTACATTGTTTAGAACTTCTTCACTTAATAATCACATAAATCACCTTGTACATTTTGTCAATAAACACATCATTTATTCACTCAATCTGGCTTTGGTCTCTTTAATCTCCACAACATATACCTCAGGATTGTGAGTTTAACCTCACGGAGCAAGTTACAAACACTAATCTGAAGAGTACCATAGCAACATCACATGTGATGCGTAAGATTGAACTGCTACCATCACACACATCACAAATAGCCTCATCACTTGAATCTGACAACTGAAGGACACAATCTATGGACCACAACATATTAATTACATCCACATTGTCAACTTGTAAAACAATAGCTCATCACATACAACTACAACATGTCCAAATAGGAGGTAAACATGGGCCCCTCATATGAGGCAGTGAATGTTAAAATATGGTGAGACTGTAATGTTTGAACAGACCACTGAGAGAACTCAGTGTGAGAGTTGCAATGGCTGCATGGAGCATGTGTGACCAGGGGGGGACATCATTTGTGACAATGGACATCATGATTAGCCTAGGTATGAGAAGCAATGGAAGAAGTTGGGCCTGTGCAGTACATCGATAGAAATAAGTCCTGCCACGGCCATGGGGCCAATCCTGACACAGGGTACACATGACTTCACACTTTGCATGGACACTTCTGTGGTAAGCAAATCATGGATGAGAACATAAGCAGCTAGGGCTGCAGGTCCACCACACTAAAACAACAACCATTGCTAAATGTAATGAGTTTAATCTGACTTTTGTGTTCAAAACATGATATGGATGGAATGTAGGCAGAGTGTGTCAATCACAGTATGTACCAAATATGTACACATTTCAGACATATGTGTAGTCCACACACAAGTCACCTAAAACTCAAGATAAACATATGGAGACAGTTGTCGAGTAACATTTCCTAGATAGCATTCATCAGCCATCATCAACAATGCCCGAGCTGTGAATGTTGTCAAAAATGTTATGCTCTGTAAGACAACTACACACATCACATAAGTAAATACTATTCACAATCATATACCATAATTGTTGCATATTACTGACCACCATACATATGTGGCTACACTGTTGTCACACATGCATACATATGCATGACGTGAAAATATTTGCATGCTGTTGATTCAGTAACACCCACATCAGTGTACCAGACCAATCACACCCAAATCACATTGTTGCATGGACTACCAAATATGACCATACGCAAAATGCCACACTGCAACCCAGCCCATACCATTTGTATGCTGATACAGGGTGCATCCATAGACAGTGGAACAAAATCACGCAATCAGGAACATAGTTAAAAAATGTGATGCAAATGTGTCGAAAACAACCGCAAACGCAAAGTATGTGACTCATGGGCCCTTAGCGTGAATTCCACCTTAGCACTCATCTCAATGCTGATTTCCTGTTAATTCGACTTATAAAGGTAATGCGTTAAAATAAAAGACGCACGTAGGTCATGCATCTGAAATTCTCACGCAATATCTCATGCATCAAATAAATACATGTATAACAGAAAATGTGATGCACGGGGGCAGGAAGTGATGCAATAGGAAATCCTGTTAACAGACATGGTACAGTGGGTGTACTTTCACTTTCTCTTTAAAGTCTGTGCCTCTTTTGACTGTGTGGTTGTGTCCTGGAGTTGGTGGTGTGGTCTTGCTCTGTATTGTATCTTGTGGTGTCCCTCCTGTTATGTGTTGTTAGACCTGACAGCCTTAGGGTGGTCACCCCTACCTTTTTGCCTGCCTCCCTCCACTTTTTGGACACTGTTTTTGCTGGTTTTTAGACTCTGTGCACTTTACCACTGCTAACCAGTGCTAAAGTGCATATGCTCTCTCCCTTTGAACATGGTAACCTTGGACCACACCAAATTGGACTATTTAATTTACTTATAAGTCCCTAGTAGAGTGCACCATATGTGCCCAGGGCCTAGAGATTAAGGGGGTCATTCTGACCCTGGCGGTCATGGACCGCCAGGGCCAACGACCGCGGGAGCACCGCCAACAGTCTGGCGGTGCTCCCATGGGCATTCTGATCGCGGTGGTACAGCCGCGGTCAGAAACGGAAAACCGGCGGTGTACCGCCGGTTTCCCGCTGCCCTGGGGAATCCTCCATGGCGGCGCAGCTTGCTGCGCCGCCATGGGGATTCCGACCCCCATACCGCCATCCTGTTCCTGGCGGTTTTGGCCACCAGGAACAGGATGACGGTATGGGGTGTCGTGGGGCCCCTGCAGTACCCAGCATCATAGTATAATTACGACACCCGGTGGTGTTAAAAAATGGTGCTAGTCAGCGCTAAACTTTTTGACGCAAAACTGAAAGAACAATGGTTTAATGAATTAAATAAATATACACCCCCCCTCTATCATCCAGCTGGATGTTAAAATGAAAACTATATGCAGATAATTTAGAGATAAGCATCATTAGTATTGAAATAGAAACCTTTGTTAGACAGCTGCCTCTCTGGAAATGGTCTACACGATATGCATTTTGTTACAAAGGCTGGCCAACATGGAGGGAGATAAAAAGAACAAAAAAAAGAAATCTAATTGATAAACATGGAAGAGGAAACCTCACAAACTTTGATAATACATTAATGAAAATGTAGCTGTGAGGCAGGTGCCTACATAGGCAGCATTTTCATTGGTGCTGCCAGCTGTAGATAATACTTCAAAATGGGAAGCCGAAGCTAAATCTGACAATGCTGCTGTGTTTTGTATCAATCCTCCACCACCCCAGAATGCTGCATTTATGCATTCAAGTGATGCTCCAGGTTGAGAAGTTGGGCTTTTGGTTGAGAAGTGAGTAACACAACCAGAATACCTGTCAGGGTAAATAACAGAAGTCACTTAATCAACCCATTGGTAGCTTGGCACAAAAGCAGTCAAGCTTTACCAAGAGGAAATGTGTAAAGCACACAGACAGTAAAATACTGAAAACATAACATAACACAAGAAAAATCTCACACCAATTTAGAAAAATAAAGTAAAATGTTATAAATTATTTTACACAAAAATGAAAATAAATAAAAAAATCCAATCAGTAGAACCAGATGTCTGCAATTTCAAACATTTAAGGTAAGTATAGCCCCTAAAACTACAAGGTGGTCCAAAACATTTAGACACATATGGTTCTGGATTTTCCTTCCTTCCTTTCCCTGCCTGAATCTGAGAGGTCTGGGGTGATAATAGTTGAGTGTGAAGTATGTATTAAGTGTGGCTGAGGGAGCCCCTTTGAAGAGCAAGTGTAGTAGATGACACCTCTGCCGCTCCCATTCTGATAAGATGGCACATTGTGATAACATCTATCCCCTCTTAGCATCACTCTCTGGGAGGAATACATAAAGTCCAACTGCCAACTATACCTACTTGTGTGGCTCAGGATAACGGCTGCAGGAACCAAATGGTTAGGGCAAGAAAATGCTAAATGACACAGTGAAATCTTGTAGATGATGCAGATGTGCTAACGAGTGCCATGGTGCGCTATATTTTAAATACAGTGCTACCATGATGCCTTTAGGGGGCACAGAGCAGCAAAAGCAAACTGATGCATCATGATTGATGAACCAGTTTGTTGTAAATGAGGCCCATAGTCTTTACAGAGAAGGATCTACCACTGAGTATTGGTCTCAATAATTAAAAATGTGCTCTTTACATTCACATTTTCTGTACCATATCTATTTGCTGTACAAATGTAATTGGTCCTGAAGGAGTAGCATACAATGCAAAGGATAAATCCATGAAGGGGCTTAATCCCCTGAGTATCTGCATCCTTACATTCAAAATGAGCAACTCACCAACAAAAGAAGCTCCCAGAGTATCAGCGATATACGTTTTCTTCATATTTTTTAGTACAAAACCCCAGCTTTGAGTATTTTTTAAAAACAAGAAAAGAAAAACATTCTGTCCAGACTTACATGTTAACGAGGCAGGATAGTCTAGTGTTTTGCCAAAAGTACCTCTGCACCAGAAGATTTTGTTTAAAAAATCCCCACCCACCTGGGGGAATATCTGGAACTAATGTGAGGAGGTCAGCACAGGGCTAGCAGAAGTGGGGTCTCAACTGCTGTTGTACACTTGACTGTCCACGTTTTACCTCTGGAAGAATATTATTTTCTATTGCATTTCAAACCAGGAATATCCATCCTATCCCTTGGAGAAGATTTGCTAACACAATATATTATGTGTTTGTAAAACTTCTTCTGAGTTTAAATCAACATTTTGTGAAACAATTTCTGGCTTCACAGCAATGAAAAGAGCTGTACGCATGCGTACAATGAATGTACATGTTTAAACAGTTTTGTGAACAGAGCCAATCATGAATAGTGTGATGGAGTTCATGAGGGGTCCGATGTAGATCACAAAGGGCCTGATCTGTACCATATTTTCAGGATAAACACTGACAATGTGACCAGAGCTTTAGTCCAGTGGTTTTCAACCTGTGGTCCGGGGACCCCAGTGGGCCCCCAAAGTCTTCTCAAGGGGTCAGCAACTGCTTAGAAATTTTTAAAATATTAACAGAATCGGTCCCGATCTTTCAGTAATGACTCAGTGGGGGGGATCCCCTGATTCCGTTACTGATTCAGTGGAGGTCCCTGGGGTCCAGTAATGATAAAGTGGGGGTCCACAGAAGTAAAAAGATTGAGAATAACTGCTTTAGTCAATAGCTTAAAATTCTGGCACTGATACGTCACTCTTTGACCTTGAAGTAGATGATACAGTGTGAGCAACAAATTATTACTCAAAATTATTGAAATTCGTCAAATATTTAAAAGGTGTATAAACTAAACTCACTCTGCATATTATAATTTGTTTTGTCTGTAACATGTCTTTTCATTGTTGTTTAAATCATTAACAGAGCAGTGGCATAACATAAACCGATAAGGCCCAATTCAGAATTTGAAAAGGGGCCCCTGAGTTTTTCATAAGTCACAAATATTAATTTTCCTTAGGTGAATGTTTTGGGGGTCCTGACATGCCCCTGTGACAGAGTATACCTAAACTTTCCTAAACATAGAGATGAGCGAAGAAGTATGAAGAACTGACCATTGTATTACATCGCCTAATTGCATTTGCAAATGCTTCAAACAGTAAATTAGAAATTAACTCAAGCAGCCTTACACAGCTGCAGTAGGGATGATTGGCATTGTTTCTTGCATTTTCATCCACAGAATGACGTTTCTTCATAATGGAGAGACGACGTCACTCTTTGACGGGGCTCAAATGATATAATGTGGGTGCATGCTAACATTTCAATTCCTTGTGAGACCATCTAATGCCATAACGTTCCTGTTTGATCAGTTGTCACTACTGCTCGTTGTGTGGGAACAAACATCTTTAATTAACTGTATGACCAAGGCAGCTGTTGCCTCAAATAAAGCCCCAAACTCTGATGCCTGGCTTATTCTGCTGGATATCTGAATGTGCCAGTGGCATGAGACTGATGCCACTTTTATGCAAAGTAGCACAGCATGGCTTCCTTTTCAATTCAAAATCTCTTGTTAATTCCTTCATGGATCACACTAATGATGGATCTCAAATTCTCTGTTAATATATTGCTACCAAACACGTATCTGCTTTTACTTTGTACACATTATACTCTCCTCAAATGCTCTTTTGTTCCCTGTTTCTTTCTTCCTACTCCAGCATTTATTTTGGACAACGCTCGCTGATATTCTTCTCACTGTATAACATAGTGTCCCACTCTATTTTGCAAAGTTAGAGTGCCGTATAGTGTCTTAACCTACACATTTATTTAGTCTGAATCATGGTTAACAAGGACTAATTCCTCTCCAAACTGACTAGACAAAAAGACAGGTAAAACATTTATTTGTAGACTTTGACTGGAGTGAGATTTGAAACAGAACATCGGGTAAATGGAGTAAATTGCTACGTTTGCAGATTACTATCAGGGAAAAAGATGAAAGAGGAGCGTTATCCATCGCTTTTCAAAATCTGAAAAAAACTGTTGGATGCAGGCCATTAAGAATCAAGGAGTTGTTGGTCTTTCAACTTTACTTGGAGCTCAAAGCATAACATTCTTACTTGGTCTTGCAGTTTTTGTAGGGGTATATTTCGTTATAGACAGTATTACAATTAAGTATGTTAATCTTTGTGTTCTAACTTAATCGCTGCTAGTAATGGAGAAAGGCAAGCATGCTACAAATATTATTCATCGTGATCAAATTGGCGAATGCATACGAATAGTTAGAAAAAGTTCCCACCAAATAGGCTTAGCCCTTTCCTAGTGATATAACAATGAATGTATCAGTCGCCTATGCCAGCAGTTGCTGTCGCCTTCCTCAGCACAAATTTTGACATCACACACTCAGAGCTTTCCCACCTTTGTAGACGACTGCATTGGGACCTCTCTCTTCAGCAATTTGCTGTCCTCGAGCACTGGCACAGGCATAATGTGGTTCAAGGGGTTACAAAGTCTCAAACTGCATGTGTAGCGCCAGTTTGTAAACATGACACAGTGATTTGGTGTTGGTGGGCCACATTAGCGTCAAACAAAATGACACTAATGTGGTGCAAGGAGGCACCAGGCCTTCTTACATTTGGGCTTCAGGGTCAAATATAGACAACACCACACATATTCTGCATGGGTGAACTGTCAGACCAGAAGTTAATACCAGTCACTAGGTCCCTGAGGCACAGCACATGATTGGAAAGTGCACCATCATACACAAAAACAACCATCCATTTAAACAGGAACACACACAATACCATATGGAAGTTTGAATCGCCCACTCCACTCACAACAAATATGCGCCATGGCACATAGTAAATAACAAATATCCATGTCTGTCACCTTTACTCACATTCATTTGCAGCGTACCAAGGTTACAGCATCCAGCCATGGGTCATGACCCCTTTTGCAAATCCAACAACTGGTGCTGAGCGGACTTAAAATGAAGTCCACAGAAGGACCAGGAATGTGGTGGAGATGACATTTGGCCTCCTTAAATCCAGGTTCAGGTGCCTGGCTCTAACAGAAGTAAGCCTGTTATATGCACCAGTCCTTATATGTAAAATGATACTTGTGTGTGCTATTTTACACAACATCAGTGTACGCATCATTGTCCCCTGGGACGAACATGTAGATGTCCCTAATGAGGAGGATGAGGACAAAAATGCACAACAGGAGGATGGGGAACAACCAAACGCTGCTGCTGGAACACATAGAAGAAATCAAATTGTGCACAACTTTTTCTCTTAGAGACTGTACTCCAGGATTCAATCATTTAAATAGTGCAAAAAAATCACTTAATCTACGATTTGTGATGGCAAACTCGTTATCACCATCACGTCACATTTTGCACATATCTCAGATAGCATGACTACACCACAACAGTTGCAAATAACTTTGGAACATAGTCTGGAACTAAAAACAAATGAAAAGGATGTACTACCACATGAATGTGTGGGTGGAATGTAGGCATAGTCTGTAGCAATTACAATTTACATTTTTCACACATATCACACAAGTATGTTGACTTGACATATGCCTGCAACAATCCTAGAAATACATATGAAGACTGCTGTACAGATGTATGGCCTAGGTAGTAAAAGGTAAGCAATTACCTTCAATGACAGGTTTGTGTCTGCTAGGTAACCAAGCAAAGTCTGAATAACACTGTCACATGTGATAACTGAAAACATACTCCTCAGTGGCACTCACATGTTTAACCAAGAGAAAGTGACATACATGGACCAAAACACCTAAATGCCTAGGTCTCGCAAACTCAATCCAGTTTGAAATGTGCATGTAAGTCCAAACACGTCACAGACCCTTGCCAAATTGTATGTGTGATGAAGGAGACATACGGGTTGAATGTCACATCTTCTCTACTCATAGCTGTCATGAGTACTCACACATACAAAATACACTCATGGTCAATGTGACATAGGCTGTGGAATGCAGATGTGAGTGAGTGCATATGTTGAATAAATGATGTGGAAGGACAACTGAGAGACTCCCTTACGTCACTTTGAGATCCAATATGAGGAGGTCACTCAGACACTACACAAGTGCTGTGGCAGGTGTCCTGTAATGTATGAGGGTCAGTCATGAGATCTAGCAAAGCCTGGAAATGCGGGGGATAATATTGATTAGCCTGTAGAAGAAGCTGTGTCCATCTACAAAGTACACAAGTCTGACTTAGTATGCTGTGCATGAATGAAGGGACAATGTTGATGATGAAAATGGGTCTTATGGATAATCAGCAGACATAGGTCCTCATTACAACCCTGGCGGTCGGTGATAAAACTACTCCTGGAGGGGGCTACTTGCCCTCTGCGATGTCCTGGGGAGTGTAAAGCCACAGTCTCTCTAGTGGGTTGTTTGCCCACTGCTTGGTCCTGGGGAGTGCAAAGCCACAGTCTCTCAAGTTGGTGGTTTATCCTCTGCTTGGGACTGGGGGGTGAAAGCCACAGTCTCTCAAGTGGGTGGTTTGCCCACTGCTTGGTCCTGGGGAGTGCAAAGCCACAGTCTCTCAAGTGGATGCCTTATTCCACTGGTTCTGGAGGGTGCCTTGTGCCCAGTGTGCTTCATCCTGACAAGGAGGGGGTGAGTGGATGCCTTCTTCTGGAGGGGGCCTTGTGCCCAGTGTGCTTCATCCTGGCAAGGAGAGGGTGAGTGGATGCCTTCTTTCACTGGTTCTGGAGGGGGCCTTGTGCCCAGTGTGCTTCATCCGGGAGAGAAAGGGGTGAGTGGATGCCTTCTTCAATTGGTTCTGGAGGGGGCTGTGTGCCGTGAGAGGCAGATCCTGGATGGTGCAAGGTCACAGTCTCTCACCTGGGTGTCACACCTACAGTTGTTGCAGGGGCCAGGACGCAGGTCCTGTCAGTGCTCCATTTCTTGGCAAGTGGGTCCTTTCAAGCGACAGTGCCCATGGCAGTAGGGATGTCACAGCCTATGTTCTCAAATGTGCTGACCAGAGTGTTGTCTGCCCTGATGAAACACATGCGCAGTTACATTGTATTCCCCCAGGGGAAAAATGAACAGGTGTTCAGATATCGAAAGAGCTTTCACTCTCTGAATGTGCAGATAGTGTGCCTGGCGGGCCAGTACATCTCCCATGTCAATCGAAAGTATCCAGGGTCTGTGTATGATGCCTTTATTTTGAGGAATAGCAGCATTCCATATGTGATGTCTCAACTCCAGAGTCACAGGGTGTGGCTAATTGGTGAGCCCATGGTCCCCACCCAGTGTCTGTTGGTATATGGGTGTGGGTTTGGCCCTAAGGGTGAGTGTCTGGCTAACAGGTATCCATTGATATTGGCAGGTGACTCTGGAATGCCAGGACAAGGACAGAGGAACGTTACAATGAGGCACATGGCGAACAAGGAGGATCATTGAGTGCACCTTTGGCCTCCTGAAGGCCAGATTCCGGTGCCTCCATCTGACAGGTGGATCCCTGTTCTACTCACCCAAGAAAGTCTGCCAGATCATCGTTGCATGTTGCACAACCTGGTCTTGAGACGGCAGGTGCCTTTTCTGCAGGAGGATGAGGCTGGAGATGGTCGTGTGGCAGTGGTGGAGCCTGTGGACAGTGACGAAGAGGAGGCAGAGGAAGAGGATGTGGACAACAGAACAAATATAATTCAACAGTACTTCCAGTGACACACAGGTAAGACACTGTAACTTCACCTTCTATTGCAGTTTTGTGTTGGACATTGTACATGGTAGCCTGATTTTCCAAATTCTATGGCCACTTACTGTACCCTTTGGTATCTCTATTTTCAGATATCTGTGCCCCACTCTGGCTCCTGGTGTGTTTACTGCTGCCCACTACAGGTCATTTGTATATATAACTGTACATTTTAATTGCAATGTTACAGCTTGTTAAACTAATACATATTTCAATCAATTGACACGCTCCATATTTGTATTAGTTCCAAGGGTGTTTATTTATGTGATAATAAGTGTAAGGGGTATTGCAATGGGCTGGGTTGATGATGGAGGAAAATCCAGGATAGAGTCCAGTCTTTTGGTAATACAGGTGCATTGTCCAAGGGTGCATAGGGAGTGGGGCAATGGCAGTTCAAGGTGGGCAGGGAGACAGAGTGGGACACAAGGGTGACATTCAGGGGAGTCTTATTTCCTGGCAGGGTTCTTGCCAATGTTCTTTGGCTTCTGCCTGGATCGCATCGACCTTTTGCGTGGCGGTTCTCCTTCTGCAGGGGGAGGGGAGCTGGTGGCCTGTTGTTCCTGTGGCGGGGCCTCCTGTCCACTAGCGGCAGCGGAGGTGGAGGGCTGTTCATCGGTGTGGCTAGTGTCAGGGGCCCAATGGTGTGCCACTGCCTCCCTCATTGCGTTGGCCAAATCTGCCAGCACCTCTTCAATGGTGACCAGGGTGTTGTGGATATCCCTCAGGTCCTCCCTGGTCCCCAGGTACCGTCCCTCCTGCAGCCGCTGGGTCTCCTGCAACTTTGTACAGTATCTGGCCCATCGTCTCCTGGGAATGGTGGTATTCTCCCATGATGTTGGTTAGTGCCTCGTGGACAGTCGGTTCCCTGGGCCTGTCCTCCCCCTGTCACACAGCAGTCCTCCCAGTTTCCCTGTTGTCCTGAGCCTCTGTCCCCTGAACCGTGTGCCCACTACCACTGACCCAGGTCCCTGATCGTCCTGTGTTTGTGGGGTTGCCTGGAGTCCATGTAGTGGTGGACACACTGCTGATTGATTGACATGTCCTGGGGACAGAGGGATGGGCCCGCTGGGTGGGTGCTGTGCTGGGGGGAGGGTCTGTGGTGGTATGGGACTGTGCCTTGGTCACCGACTGTCCAGAGGTCCATGATGGGCCAGGTTGGTCATCCTGATCCAGCCGTGCAGAGCTGCTGTCATCACTGTGGGCCTCTTCGGGGGGGACTGGATGTTGCTGGCACCACCTCTCTGGTGGCGTTGTGTGGGGGTCCTGTGGGGATGTAAATGCAGTGTTATTGTTACTGCGTGTGACATCATGTGCATGGGTATGTTTCCCCCTATGGTGTTATTACCAAGGCAGCTTTGGCTTGTGTGAGTTGTGATTTGGTTGACTACGTGATTGTCACTAGTGTGTATGCTGTGGTGATGGGTGTCCATGCAGGACTCTGAGTGGTGTCCATGCATTGGTGGTGCATGCAGTGCTGATTACTGAGATGGGTGGGTTGTGATGGTGGGGTGTATGTGAGATGGTCCTTAACAGAGTCCAGTTCTCCTTCTACTCCTGCCAGGCCCCCAGGATGCATGGTCTTCAAGACTTGCTCCTCCCATGCTGTTGGTTGTTGGGGAGGAGGTGGGGGTCCACCGCCAGTCCTCTATACAGCTATCTGGTGTCTTGCAACCACGGAACGTACCTTCCCCCATAGGTCGTTCCACCTCTTCCTGATGTCATCCCTGGTTCTTGGGTGCTGTCCCATGGCGTTGACCCTGTCCACGACTCTCCGCCATAGTTCCATCTTCCTAGCAATGGATGTCTGCTGCAGCTGTGATCCGAATAGCTGTGGCTCTACCTGGATTATTTCCTCCACCATGACCCTTACCTCCTCCTCTAAGAACCTGGGGTGTCTTTGTGGTGCCATGGGTGTAGTGTGAGTGGTGTATGTGAGTGTGTGTGGGGTGATGTGTTGGGGTGTGTGCTGTGAGGTGCGTGGATGGTGTATGGGTGATGATGTTCTGTGGTTCTGGTTCTGTGGGTGCTCCTGGTGTGTGTCTCTCGCTCAGTTGTAAATTGTTTGTAGTGGTAAAGGGTTGTGGGTAATGTGTGTGTTGTATAGTGATGTGGGTGTGTGTGTATGTGTGTCAGGTGTGTGTAGTTTGAATTGTCCAATGTGGTGTTGTTTTGTTAGTGTGTGTGTATTTTGAGCGGAGCGGTATGTACCACCAATGGTTTACCTCGTTTGAATGTCCGCTGCAGCGATTCGTGGGTCATAATGCTGTGGGTGTAGTTCTGTTGGCGTAACAGTGTGGGTTTTGGTACCGCCAGTTCATCACTGACCATTGGTGTGGCAGACTTGTGTGTGTATCTGTATAGGGGCGGATTTCTATG
This sequence comes from Pleurodeles waltl, assembly GCF_031143425.1. Lineage (NCBI taxonomy): Eukaryota > Metazoa > Chordata > Amphibia > Caudata > Salamandridae > Pleurodeles > Pleurodeles waltl. The sequence goes on from NC_090440.1 coordinate 1,516,272,479, forward strand.
TGTGGGTCATAATACGCAAATAGGTATACTGTTGAGGTATGTTGGCGGCGGTCAGCATGGCGGTAAGCGACACTTACTGCCAATGTCATATTGAGGGCCATAATGTCAGCAATGTTGACCTAGAACCATACCTGACAAAATATGTCATAAATGTGTGTGAAGGAACACACATGGGCTAATACTCATTGTACAACACAACAATGTTTCAATGTAACAACAGACACAGATTCACAAAGAATGTGTAGGCCAGTCACATTGCCAATGACTACAACTATGTGCTTGGCCAGCACAAACAAGTTTGACAGGAGCAAGTGACAAATAACAGTATCTGTACCATAGGTCTGAAGATATGACCCAGTTCCACAATCTATCAATGACCTATCCAAGCATCATAGGAATAATCTCACTTATGTATGTCAAGTCATGTCAGACTTTACCAAATGATGAGATGTCCAACATAAGCAAAGTGCACGTCCCCAGTGTATAATAGGGCAAACCTGACATCAACTACCTCAAAGTTAACAAAACATACTTGGTCATGGACCACAAATGAGCAGGTGTATGTCTGCAGGTGACTGTGCATCACAGTGCTGATGATCGATCTTGAGGATGGCAGACCACCACTCAACCCCCCCCCAATCACCAGAGGAGGCTACATTGACTCTTGACATAGTCAGAGGCCTGTTGCCTGTGCGCCGTGAACTGAGCTCAGTTTACCACAGTCAACCTGTGTCAAAACATGCAATAATGGCCCTGTGTGGGCATACAAAGTGCCACTGGAGCACTGATGACTAGGGTGCCATCACTGACTCAGAGCAGCCCGGCCATACAGATTGTATGCTATTAGGTAAATCTGGCAATACAAAAAAGGGTAAGTCATTGTATATTCCAAGTGTATGTGCTAAACCTTTAAGGGCCAGATGTACAAAGCCTTTTTGCATTCCTTAACAGTCCAAATCAGTATTCCAGGCCATTAAGAAATACAAAACTGCCTCTTCTTATGTTCAAAGGCCCTTAAGAAATCATAAATTGTGATTTCTACCTTGTAGAAATTGCAATTTGTGATTCCCAGTATAGGAAATCGCAAATAAGGATTCCCTATTTGCGATTCCTCTTCTGTTGTACAAAGCATTTCCTAAATGTGACTTGCAAATTTCATAGATGCGATTACCACTGACTTGAAGTCAGTGGTAACAAAGTGCAATTTAAAAAACAGCATCCCAAAGTGCATGTTTTAAATTGCAATAGAGCACACACCTGCTCCTTAGGCTTGTGTGTGCTCTACAGGTGCACTCCTCTTTTTGGGGTGCACAAAGGGGGGGCCTTTTGCCCTTTGCCATCCCTGATTTTGCATTTCCTAAACAGTGATTACTTAATAAAAAAAATCACTATTTAGGAAATGCAAACCGGCCCATTGACTAAAATGCAAAGGGATTTCTTAATACCGATTTTCTAATAGCGATTCTACTTTGTAGGAACCACTATTAGGAAATCAGTATCTCTGTACTTAGCATTTTGCATTTCTAAAATAGTGATTTGTATGAAGTCGCTATTTAAGAAATGCATAATTGCATTTTTGTACATCTGGCCCATAATCCCTCAATTTTAGCATACATGTCCCATCTTTAGAGGACCAGGCTTGGTGCCGTCTATTTGCGTATGGAAAAAAGGGAACAACTCACATTTATAATTGTGTTTGTGTCACATGTTTACTTACAAACCTATATGAACAACACATATGTTCCTGCATAGGGAAACATAGTTAATACAGATATAAGTACCCACCCTTGAGACAATGGCCTACATATATCCTCGCTGGAATGAGAATTGGTATTTGTCAAATCCCTAAACACACCACTGTAGTGTGGATCACTTATAATACATGAAACATAACTTTACGTAACCACGTTACATACATACCAACAATGACAGATGTCAGCACACCATCTCCAACAATTAGCATGCATGGGGAACTATATGTTATATGTGTTGCTTTGCTTCATTAAGTCTGGTCCTGAGAACACACAAGAGTGTGGACATACTAGCACTCACATTGTCATGGGTCACCAGATCTGAACCCAGCCTTAGTCAACAGCATCCTTTGCTAAAGATTTTTCAAGGCTATCATATGCATGAACATGTTTTGCACATGGCCCATTCTATCTTATGCTGTGTTGTGAAATGTACGGTGGGAATGACAAGGTGGTAGACCAACAATATGAGTTCCATCACATATTTACACTCACAGTACACACAGTGTACACATGTGGAAACCTGTATGTGTAAAAGAGTCCTCATACTTATGCATATTTGCAAACAGTATCAGTCTCCCATTCATCACACACACCTACAAAAATATGGAAACACATTCCTATGTAACCGGTACACAGTGAAATACACATGAATACATATGTTGCCTTACCATGCAAACAACAAAGATCCATTGCCCCTTTAACTAGGAATGTTAATCTGAGTGCCCTGTCAGCCTTTCCTCCAAAAAATCCATGCATGTCCATCATGCATAAAAAATTACACATACAGTAGTTCACCATACATTGCAAATCACTAAAATGATGCCTCGTACCATGTGCGTCTAATCTAAGTTGTCATGCCTTGTCAACCTTCATAGAGAAACTCACACGTGGCCTCATGCATCAAAAAAGATGCATATGGTAGTCCTTTAAACATTGCAGTTACCAAAAATAACACCTCACCCCTGTGTGTTGAATCTAAGTCATCATGTCTTGTCAGCCTTCATTGAAAAATCTACGCATGGCCATCATGCATCAATAACAACTATGCATATCAGAAAAGATGACACATATGCCCATGAATTGATTTAATAGGTATTTCTTGTTGCACACATGGAAAAGTAAACTTATTTACACTTTTACTTTACAACCTTGTAGTCTGTGCTTGAGAGAGGTTGTGTGGTGCTTGTGCTGGAGTGAGGATTGTTGGATTTTGAGTCTTTTGGGCTGTGTCCTGCTGTGTCTTGTGCATATTGTCAATTTTGACATTTTATTGTACATTTGTGTTCTGTTATCATGTAAGTATTTTCGAGTGTCTGTGTTGGGGTAGTTACATTTGTTGGGGTAGTTGGGGTTAGCTGGGGAATAGTTTTCTAATTTTTAGGGGGTATTTAGGTTGCAGTGGAGGGAAACTGCAACATGCCAGGTAAGTGAAGGGTAAAGAGGATGAGTGGGAAAGAACTGGGAGGGTTCATATGGGTATTGTGCCACCACTACCACCAACATGGTGGCTATGGGTGGCTGTGTTATCATGGGCTACCAAACAGAGGCACAGAAGCTGCGGGAGGCAAGGTGTTCTACCAGCTTTGATGCATTTTCTTGACGGAGTGCATGGACCACCAGTTGAAGCACCAGCGGGCAGTCCATATCTGTGAAAGGTATCTCCTGGATCACCTGGTCATTCCGGTCAGTGGCACTGTCAGTAAGTACCCCTTTTACATTGCAACATCCCTATTTGCAATGGCATGACAGTAGGACAAAAGGATTACTTCAGCATGTCATGACAAAGATGAGGACAGCCAGTTTTGTCTCAGCAACATGCATTCCTGAGAAGTGAGCAATGCACAGTTGTAGACAATTTGCACATTCCTCTTCTTGTACCTTGTGTATTGCATATACATATTTAAGTTAAAAAAAAACACACACATATGCAATGGTGCAAGGGTAAATGCTTCCCAGGCACAAATGTTCGTGTCCATCATGGGCTTGACAACTGTGGGAATTTACAAAGTAATGTTTAAGTGATGGCAAACATGATGCTGGAGTTTGGGTAGTCATCAGTGTGTGTGTTCCTTGAGTCACGTATGTGCAGAGTGACACAGCAAGCACACAAATGTAAGAGGACTTGCAGGCCCCTACTGTAACATCAATGTCATAGATTTTGGAGGTAATGCTGCTGATGGAGGCAAATATTGCCACACCATACGTCAGAAGTTATGCAATGCAAGCATTTTGGCAGATATAAACCCTGGTGCCACATGATGCCTGTGCCAGGCATGATGAATGCAAGGTGTGTATTCCTGCGGTAGGAGGCACACATAAAATGAACATTTAAATCCACTAGGTTCCACTGTGCCATTATTGGAGTTAACTTGAATGTGTGCATAAAGCAGGTTGGGTAAATTACAATACCATTGTTTTCAATATTCCTCATGTCACTTAGCAGGATTGGCACCTACATCTATGGTGCAAAGCATGCTAAGTACCTCCATAATGTTATAGTTCACAGGGTTAGTATTCTAACATGCTCCATGGTGTGCCATATGTCAAATATGGCACATACATGGTGGAGTTATTTGGTGGTAGTAGGGGGTTGAAAAGTCGAGCATCTGAGTTGTTGCACCATTTCACATAGATTTACTACAAAGTACTAGGCTTCTGTCAATTGACAGTATGCTGTCCTCAAGAAATTATAACATATGTATTTGAGACATGTATGTATGGGTGAATCCCATATCTGTTCATGTTTTTGTGGGCTAACAATGTCTATCTGAATGACATGTTAAAGATGCCAGTTGGTCAGTCCTAAAACTAAGTTGACTAGGTATCTCAGCTAAACAAGTGGAATGTGTAACAGTTGTCCATGCTTTTCTTTGTTCGGAAAGCACAAAACTATGTTTTCCTATCATGTCTTGTAGATGGACCTCCACCCGACACCATTAGCAAGATTTCCTGTTTTGAGGAGCCTGATGCAGCCATTGTTACCTTGTATGTCAAATGTGTAGATCGAGGGTTGTGTGTGAGAGAGTATGTTGTGTGGAATGCCATGTTAAAATGGCATGCGTGTCAATTAATACACCATCATCTGTACTTGGGTAATAACATCATGTCGATGGAATGTTGAGGATGTGGAATGAGTTAAATGATGCACAGGTGCAAACGAATGCTGCAATGGATTTGTGAGTCTTTGGAAAAGGTACTTATGCACACAAACACAGTGAAGTCAGTCAAAATATGTGTCAGTTTTGCTGGCTTTCAGAAATGTATGGATGCTGGCAACTTATTTGTCACAGCACATGTTACTGTACTGTGTGCCACACATTGAACAAATTTACTCTGGACATGGTACAATTTTTTACACGTGTCAAGATCTCCAAGGGGCTTATCATACAGACACTTCCAATACTATTGCTTCACTACTCTTCAGAAATTAGGAGAGGCACTGGCCATGCAAGGACCTTTTTTAGAAGGCAAACAGTCAGTTAATTACACATAGAAATTCCAGCTGTTCTCCAGATGATTGTGGGACAAGTCTACAGATTTTAGCAAACAAGATGTGTGCAGGTGAACCTACATGATCTACCTAGCATGATGAGAGTGAGCAAGCATGGTCATATCACGTGTGTATAAGATGTGCATGCTGAGTGTTTACCTGGCACTTAAGAGATGTTTCAAGCTTGTGCACAGATAGTGTACAGCATTGGATAGCTGTTATACCTCCAACTTGAACAATATATTGTAGATGCATTGGAGGCAGATTGGTATAGACTTGGGCCCTCATTATGACCCTGGCGGTGTTGCACCGCCAGGGCCAACGGGGGCGGGAGCACCGCCGACAGGCCGGCGGTGCTCCCTTGGGCATTCTGACCGCGGCGCTTTGGCCGCGGTCAGAAATGGAAAACCGCCAGTCTCCCGCCGGTTTTCCGTTGCCCATTTGAATCCCCCATGGCGGCGCAGCTCGCTGCGCCGCCATGGGGGATTCTGACACCCCCTACCGCCACCCTGTTCCTGGCGGTTCGCCCGCCAGGAACAGGATGGCGGTAGGGGGTGTCGCAGGGCCCCTGGGGGCCCCTGCAGTGCCCATGCCAATGGCATGGGCACTGCAGGGGCCCCCGTAAGAGGGCCCCGCTAGTATTTCACTGTCTGCATAGCAGACAGTGAAATATGCGACGGGTGCAGTAGCACCCGTCGCACCTTCCCACTCCGCCGGCTCGATTACGAGCCGGCTTCATGGTGGGAAGGTCGTTTTCCCCTGGGCTGGCGGGCGGCCTTTCGGCGGCCGCCCGCCAGCCCAGGGGAAAAGTCAAAATACCCGCTGCGGTCTTGCGTCCGCGGTACGGTATTTTGACGGCGGGACTTGAATGAGGGCCTTGGTGCTTGATGTTTTTTAGGATGTCTGGTGAACAACATGTGCCATATGAAGATACTGTTTTCATTGCATGCTTGTTCTACCTCCACTCTATGCAGTTTTTGAAGACATGTTCACCTCATATTTAAGCAGCCACAATGACTCCAGCACAGTAGCGTGCCTTTGAAAGGAGGGCTGAGAGGTACAGGCACTTCTGTGATGGGCCAATGCTCATTGTGTGGCGTTACATGTATAAGATAAGTTTAGATTAAGATAGTTAGCTGTAGATTAAGTTTAGATGAGTTACAATAGGTTAGGTTAGTTGAGGTTAGTGTGTAGTTTAGGTTTTAGATAGATAGGGTTTTTCAGTTTTAATACATCTTGATAGTTTTCTATAATATACTGTCCATGATTATTGACTGTCTGGGTGTTAACATGTCTGCACTGGCCACATTAGACAAATGCCTTTTTGTTGTGCATTCAATATTGATTCACATGTCTGACTCTGTATCCCCTATGACCTGTCTTTTTGGCAGCGGTATGACATCAGCTACTCAACACACTTTTCTGCGCAGTTTCTGACACTCTGATTGTGTATTGATAGAAATTCTAAGAAAGGTGATCATGCAACATTTACTGTATGTGCTAAGTTCTGTAACATTCATTCTTGGAAAGGTTAGCACATTGCAACCCACCTCATTTGGGGAATGGATACTTGCACATAAACGGCCCACTCCTCACAGTTCTACATATGCCTATTTTGTTGGTCACATCAGTGTTGTATTGGTACAATCATCAGGGATATTTCCAGACACTAGTGTTCTGAACCACACATGCCTTATGTAAACTTGCATGGTACCTGTTTATCACATGGTTGGAAGACACTGTTTTTTTTCAAAGTCCACAATGCTATCAGTCACCTTACTCATGTTTGGGTCTATGTGTGGCTTTGTGTTTGACAGAAAGCCACCCATGTCCTTTTGTTATGCAGTCATTTTCCTAGCTTCACACAATGCATACATTTGAAACAGTTGATAGATCACTGAAAAAAAACAGTACATACGTGATGTTGATAATTTATTTACATGTTCAAGTTTTATATCAGATGATGTACAATGTACAGTTCACTGACCCGATGAGATATATCAAACAATTGAATGTCCAGTCAGAGTCCAAGGGTTAGGGACATCATGAGACTTGTGTAGGAGAGGTGAGCATCAGTGAGGAGATGCCCAGATGGACAACAGATAGGAATTGAGACTATGGCACTCCAGGCATGATGAGTTAGCTGTCATAGAGTGAAGATGGCATATTGGCAGCTGCCACTACACTGGCATGATCTTAAGCACAGAACTAAAAAGAGATACTGTACCTGTGGCACAGACTGTAGCTACCGGATGTTTTTTCTAGTGAATGTTGTTCCTTCCATGTCTTCATTCTCTGATGTGTGTGGTGCCTCTTGTGCCCTGGGTGGTGTTGTTGTGAAGTTGAGTGGGCACACACACTTCAGGGGATAGAGAGTTGTAAAAGCAAAGGTCCCGGCAGCTGCCATTTGTGGGAAAGTGAAAGGCAACACTGCAGCAAGGAGGAACTGCTGGTTTCGCAACTACAACAGATACATTGCAGTGCTAGGCAGCCATGTTTTCAATGATGGAGGCCAGATCCCGCTGCATGGACTCCAGGACATTTCAGAGGGCCCACAACCTGTTGTGAATCATGCTTCTGCCTCAGGACAGTAGCTATATCGGCCAGGGAGTGCCTCTATGGAGTCACCATTGGCACAATCTGCCAGACCACATTTCCCAGTATGTTACTCCCACCTTGATTTCCTTATCATGGGCTTCTGCATATGTAGCACTTTCATTGATTTGACTGTGATAGATATGCATGCCATGGGCATTGTTAGGGATTTGTACATACACCACAAATGGAGATGTACAGATTAATTTGCATTTGGTTTTAGTGATACTTGAGTAAGTCGCTGACTCCTCTGCCACCCTATGTGCGTGGTTGGAGTGATGGAAGGGTCTGAGTTGTCAACGTGCATCATCCTAGCCACTTTGAGTCATGTGCCCAGCATCCTGCACTCCCCATTGTGAGATTCAGCCACCTCGTGTGCATGTGTGCAAACAGGAAGTTCTCCCTTTTTGCAGAACAACATTCATTCATGCATTGAATGTTTCCTTGATGCAGAGCTGCAAGGATGCCTGCATCTCTGAAATGAGTGTTGATTTGATAGAAGATAGACCTTCCTGTTACACTCATACACACATGGGTGTCAATGCAGGATGCTGAACACATGACTCAAAGTGGCTAAGGAGATGCATGTGGAAAGCCCACCCACTTCCATACCTCTAACAACACACATGAGGTGGCATGAGGATTTTACATATTTTGAGGCTTCTTGATGTGTGAATGCATCATGTTGGGACACCACAATAGGGGTGGCCTTGTAGTCGTAGTACTCGTGATTGACATTGTTGTAATTCTATTCTGGACTACTTCCAATGTGTGTTGAAATCATCATCAATCATTGTAAGTGGCAGACAGCATTCCTGTTAGTTGAATTTGCAGGATGTGTACCTTCCTGCACATATGCATTAGGAATGGCAAGAGGGACACCCCTACACCATGCAGTTTGTGTGGCAAAGTTGGTATTGTCCATCGTATGTGTTGACATGAAAAAGTTAGTAGAGGGATGCACTGCCTATCTGTGACAACTACACATCCCTGCACATTTGAAATGATTCAGCTCAGCACAGCAAGCTGAGCTGTAGCACTGTGTCTTTCTTAATAAATTGATACATATGTGCCACAATATCTGGACACAGACATCATAGTGCTCTACTAATGCATATTTATATACCTTAAATTGGTGGATAGTAGTAGCTCATAGTAACCATGCCAAGGTAAAGCACCTTGCATACCTTATCCTGTCCTATACCTCATGCCCCCCCACCACTGACACTGCATGTGTATATTTGGGATGTTCCCACGCAAGACTTGTGTGACCCACCCAGCTTCTGATGCCTTTAAAATACTGCACATCTGTATTTGGTTCAGTGTAGTCCAGGAACTCAAGGGCGGTGTGGAAGTGAAAAGTGGGTGTGTGATAAGTTTGTATTTCCAAATATTGTAGTTGTTCAATGTGTGTTGCATTGTGCATCACACATAGCGCAATCTAGGTCCTCCTGGGGTGTGGGACTTCCACATCCAGTCTGCAGTCCTGCCTTTCAGTTACTGGCCAATTTCTCTTTAGTTCTATGCTTGAAATTGTGCCAGCGCTTCTTACAATAGATGACAGTCCTCTTCACCTCTGTCACACTGCTGACTTTGTTGACAATTGACTGCTATATTGCCTCCTTCCTACCTATTGGCAAGTTGGAGGTGACAAAGAGCTGGTGTTGGTGCTCTGTTACCTCTCTGACCAAAATGTAATTATCCTCCTCACTAAAGCGACACTTCACATTCCTTTTTTCCTTCTCCTGAGATTTTGCAGGTCCATCCTGGCTTGTACTGGGCAGATTAGGGTCTCTCTTGGGTCTCTCCTATCCTGCATTCTCCATCTTGGGTCCTTGTTTTTTTTTTACTTGTTCACTGGCTTTTTTTTACACTAATGCTGCAAAATATGGCGCTATCATGATTAACATCAAAAAGACATGCCACTAATCAAGCTAACACCACTTTTGCAGCATTAGCGTTGTTTTTCCTTACGACATGTCGCAAAGGTTAGCATCATTTTCTTTTTACACTCACCTTTCCTTAGCATCATGGGGAGCCGTTTTCTAAATACAATTCATGGATGGCGCAAGGAAATGTCGTTAGACGGGGTTAATTTGTTTGACTCACAACTGGTAGGTAGGTACATGGTAGGGCTTAGTCATGCCACAATCATCCAATATTGCATTCAGATAGGCTGGCATAAAGTTAGTGCCCCTGTCTGATAGGTCCTCTGTTAGACCTGGCATTATTGGTGTTGTTTCCCCACCCTTTTTACCCACTGACCTCTCATTTGTTTTCACTCATTTTTGCTGTCATTTAGGATTCTGGGCACTTTACCACTGCTGACTAATGCTAAAGTGCAGGTGCTCTATACTCTTAACATGATAACATTGGCTTCTCCACAATTGGCATATCTAATATGCTTGTAAGTCCATAGTAAAATGCACTATATGTCCCCAGGGCTTGTAAATTAAATGCTACTAGTGGGCCTGCAGCACTGATTGTGCCTTCCACTACAGTAGCCTTTCAAACACATCTCAAGCCTGCCACTGCAGAGCGTGAGTGTGCAGTTTTAAACTGCCATTTTGACCTGTCAAGTGTACACACTTGCCAGACTCAAACCTTTTAATTTATTACCTTTAAGTCACCCCTAAGGTAGGCCCAAGTTGACCCCAAGGGCAGGGTGTAGTGTATTTGAAACATTGGACATGTACTTTTAGGTTTAACATGTCTAAGGAGTTAAAAACGTTCAAATTTGTTTTTCACTATTGCAAAGCCTATTTCCCCCAAAGGATAACACTGAGATTACCTTAAAACATATTTTAAGTGTAATTTTTAATTGGGAAAAGATAGAAATGTGGAGTTTGGTGTCTCTGGACTGAAAATTTAAAATCACAACTTATGATGGTGAAGTTTGATTTTAAATTGTAAGTCTGAAAATGCCACTTTTAGAAAGCTGGTATTTTCTTACTTTAACCATTCTGTGCCTCTGCTTCTCTCTTAATATCCATCTGGGATAAAAGACAAATGGAATTTGTTCTAGACAGTCACACAGAAAGGGGAGGTTGGCTGTGACATTTGCAGCCTCATGGCCAGTCACACACAAAGAGCGGTTGGCTGTGACATATGCAGCCTCATGGCCCATCACCAGGCAGATGAGTCATCCTGTTCCCTCTAGACAGTCACACACAAAGGGAGCTTGGTTGTGACATTTACATCCTAATGGCCCATCACCAGGAGCTGAAATGTACACCTGTATAGGGCTCTGCCTCCCCTTATACAAAGGGCTGCATACCCCCTTGGAGACTGTCTGGAGCTAAAGAAGAAAGGGCAGTGACCTTGTGCTTTTCAGAGGCCATTTGAAAGCCTCTCTCACTTCAAAGGCACATTTTGTTATACGTACTGGACCCAAAACCCCACCAAATCAGCACTTTACTGGAGCCAAGGACATTCAGTCAGGAAGACGGACTGCTATGCTGCAGGAGGGACTGCCACTCAGCAACTGCATTGCTGTGTTGGCCTACTGCTTGCTGTGGGTTGTGCTGTAGGAAGGACTGCCAATTTGCTACTTGCTTTGCTGTGTTGTCCTGCTATCTGCTACTTCATGCCTGCAGTGAGATGGACAGGACTTGTTATCTACATCCTTGAACCCAAGATTCCCCAAGGGCTTGTTGGCATGCCCCCTGTTCTCCTACAGACTCAGAGACATCAAAGACTGCCTGCAACTCTCCTGGTTCTGCTGGACTCTGCCATCTGTGAGTCCTACCCTTGCCTGAGGTGCCCCTCTATTCTGGGCCTCAGAAGTGGGTTTTAGCAGCCTTTTCTCTTTTGGCATTGATGCTTTGGGGATATTACGCCAATCGGAACTGACGCATCACCCCTTCAATGGTGATGCAGCAGCTATTTATCGACATTGCCTTGACATCGAGTGCAGCCCGACACCAATGAATATCGTATGTACAATCTACTCAATTCGAAGACTATACTTGCCACAGTTTGATGATGATTGTTAGACCTGACAGCCTTAGGGTGGTCACCCCTAACTTTTTGCCTGCCTCCCTCCACTTTTTGGACACTGTTTTTGCTGGCTTTTAGACTCTGCACACTTTACCACTGCTAACCAGTGCTAAAGTGCCTATGCTCTCTCCCTTAAAACATGGTAACCTTGAATCATACCTGATTGGACTATTAATTTACTTATAAGTCCCTAGTAATGTGCACTCTATTTGCATAGGGCCGGTAGATTAAATGCTACTAGTGGGCCTGCAGCACTGGTTGTGCCACCCACTTAAGTAGCCCCTTTCCCTTGTCTCAGGCCTGCCAGGCCTCATACAGTATTGAAGTGGTAGCTGCTGATCTGAAAGGAGTAAGAAGGTCATATTTAGTATGGCCAGAATGGTAATATGAAATCCTGCTGACTGGTGAAGTTGGATTTAATATTACTATTCTAGAAAAGCCACTTTTAGAAAGTGAGCATTTCTTTGCACATAAATCTTTCTGTGCCTTACAATCCACGTCTGGCTGGGCTTAGTTGACAGCTCCTTGTGCATTCACTCAGACACACCCCAAACACAGGGTACTCAGCCTCACTTGCATACATCTGCATTTTGAATGGGTCTTCCTGGGCTGGGAGGGTGGAGGGCCTGCTCTCACAGAAAGGACTGCCACACCCCCTACTGGGACCCTGGCAGACAGGATTGAACTGAAAGGGGACCTGGTGCACTTCTTAGCCACTCTTTGAAGTCTCCCCCACTTCAAAGGCACATTTGGGTATAAAACAGGGCCTCTGCCCTACCTCATCAGACACTTGCTGGAGAAGAAACCTGGACCAGAAACTACATCCTGCCAAGAAGAACTGCCTGGCTGCTCAAAGGACTCACCTGTCTGCTTTCTACAGAGGACTGCTGCCTTGCTGTTGGCCTGCTGCCTTGCTGAACTCTTGTGTGGCTGTGAAAGTGCTCTCCAAGGGCTTGGATAGAGCTTGCCTCCTGTTCCCTGAAGTCTCAGGACCAAAAAGACTTCTCTTTTTCACTTGGACGCCCCGTGCGCTGAAATTTTCGACGCACAGCTTGTTCCGCGGTGAGAAAAACGCTGCACACCGACGCTGATCGATGCGACGCCTTCGGGACGACCGGAACTTCGACGCACGGCTTCGCAAGGAAAACGCCACACGACCTCCAGAGGAGAAATCGACGCGACGCCTGCCGTGAGATCGAAATTTCAACGCGCAGCCCTGCAGAACGACGCGCAGCCGGACAACAAGCAGGAAAATCCACGCACAGACCCGGGACATCTGGTAATCCCCGCGATCCACAGAAAGAGACTGTCCGCGTGCCGGAAAACGACGCACGACTTCCCCGCGCGAAAAATAACGACGCAAGTCCGAGTGTGCTGGGGAGAAATCGAAGCACACGCCCTTTTTCCACGTATCTCTTCTTCTGTGGCCCTCTGAGGAGATTTTCCACTCCAAACCAGGTACTTTGTGCATGAAAGAGACTTTGGTGGTCATTATGACCCTGGCGGTATTACAACCGCAGGGCCAAAACGACGGGAGCACCGCCAACAGGCTGGCAGTGCCTCCTGGCATATTTTGACCGCGGCGGTAGCGCCGCGGTCGCACCGCCGGGGCAGGCGGGTTACCGCCACAATGGCCTCGGCGGATGTAATACGCCAGGGCAGCGCTGCTTACAGCGCTGCCCTGGAGGTTACGACCCCCCTACTGCCAGCCTGTTTCTGGCGGGTCCAGGAAGAGGCTGGCAGTAAGGGATCTCCTGGGGCCCCTGGGGGCCCCTGCACTACCCATGCCACAGGCATGGTCAGTGCAGGGGCCCCCTAACAGGGCCCCGGCCAGCTTTTCAATGTCTGCATATCAGACAGTGAAAAGTGCAACGGGTGCAACTGCACCCGTCGCACAGCCGCCGGCCCAGAGGGAATGTCATAATGGGGGCCGCGTGAGTGCGGCCTCATTGGCGGCTGCACGGCGGTTACCGCCTGGCGGGCGGCGGTAGCCGTCCGCCAAGGTCATAATGACCCCCTTTGTTTGCTTTTTAAAGACTTAAGACACTTTGGGCCTGATTCTGACTATGGCGGACGGCGGAGGCCGTCCGCCATAGTCCCGCCGCCAAATGACCGCACCGCGGTCAAAAGACCGCGGCGGCCATTCACACATTTCCTCTGGGCGGCGGGCGCTCTCCAAAAGAGCGCACGCCGGCCCAGAGGAAATGCCCCTGCAACGAGGACGCCGGCTCAGAATTGAGCCGGCGTAGTTGCAGGGGTGCGACGGGTGCAGTTGCACCCGTTGCGTATTTCAGTGTCTGCAAAGCAGACACTGAAATACTTTGCTGGGCCCTCTTACGGGGGCCCCTGCAGTGCCCATGCCATTGGCATGGGCACTGCAGGGGCCCCCAGGGGCCCCCAGCTGCACCCCCTACCGCCATCCTGTTCATGGCGGGTTTCCCGCCATGAACAGGATGGCGGTAGGGGGTGTCTGAATCCTCATGGCGGCGGAGCGCGCTCCGCCGCCATGGAGGATTCCCCCGAGCAGCGGAAAGTCGGCGGGAGACCGCCGACTTTCCGCTTCTGACCACGGCTGAACCGCCGCGGTCAGAATGCTCGTGGGAGCACCGCCAGCCTGTTGGTGGTGCTCCCGTGGTCGGTGGCCGCCAGGGTCAGAATGACCCCCTTTATATCACTTTTCAGTGATATCTCTACAAATTCACATTGCAACTTTATTTGTTTTGTCCTACAATTATCCTGATAAATATTATATATTTTTCTAAACACTGTGTGGTGTATTTTTGTGGTACTATATGGTGGTATTGTATGATTTATTGCAAAAATACTTCACACATTGCCTTCTAAGTTAAGCCTGACTGCTCGTGCCAAGCTACCAGAGGGTGGGCACAGGATAATCTTGGATTGTGTGTGACTTACCCTGACTAGAGTGAGGGCTTTTGCTTGGACAGGGGGTAAGCTGACTGCCAACCAAAAACCCCATTTCTAACAATGATGAATTTCCACTCTCTTCAACGGAGTTCGACGATGACACAGGATCGCCTTTTCGCAGTTCAAAGGCAATGCAGTGGATTATCAAGGCTCCATCAAAAGCACTGTTTCATATTTAGGGGGTCATTACAACATTGGCGGTAAAAGCCACTTACCGCCATGCAGAAGACCGCAAACACACCGCTGCGGCCGTGGAATTCCGCCACAGCTATTAAGACCCACATCCCGAAATTCAACAAAATTCAGACACCCACACAAGTCCACCACACCAAAGGTCAGTGATAAACTGGCGAAAACAAAACCTCCACTGTCACGCCAACAGGAATACGCCCATGTTATCACGACCCACGAATCCACGTGGCGGTCTTTCAACCGCAGTATTCCATTGGCCGTACACACCGCCACGCTCAAAATACACACACTCTTACAAAACACAGCCACATTGGACAATTCAAAATACACACACCTGATACACATACACACACCACTCCCACACACACAATACAATATAAAACACACACCCACATCACCCACAAACCCCTACGACCAAAAATTCAGAAAGAAGGCCAGAGAGAGACACCACCATCCACAAACTAGCAGCCACAGGCACACAACACCATCACCCACACTACTTCCCCGCACAAAACACCACACACCACTACATATCACCACACTTATCACCACATACACCACCCCACACATCACCTACACCACCCCATGGCACAGCAAAGACACCCCAGGTTCTCTGAGGAGGAGCTCAGGGTCATGGTGGAGGAAATCGTCCGGGTAGAGCCACAGCTATTTGGATCACAGGTGCAGCACACCTCCACAGCTAGGAAGATGGAGCTATGGCGAAGAAATGTCGACAGGGTCAACGCAGTGGGACAGCACCCAAGAAATCGGGACGACATCAGGAAGAGGTGGAACGACCTACGGGGGAAGGTGCGTTTAGTGGTCTCAAGACACAACATCGTGGTACAGCGGACTGGCGGCGGACCCCCACCTCCTCCCCCACAACTAACAACATGGGAGGAGCAGGTCTTGACTATTCTGCATCCTGAGGGCCTCGCAGGAGTCGGTGGAGGAATGGACTCTGGTAAGTCAAATCTTAACTATCATATCCCCCACCCTACTTCTATGCTATCACAGACCCCCACCCTCGCCCCCTCCCCTATCACTCCAACTCCTCACAAATGTACTAATAACACAAACCACCCATCCCAAAACCTTGCATGACACAACAAAGCATGGACACTCATCACTAAAGCATGCCCACTGCACATACCCATAACACCCCCCTCAACCATCATCACACAAGCCCCCACACAGCAATGCTAGCACTGGGGTACACGCTCACCCACCCATTGCCCACCATGACACACACAGATGCAATAATCATGCTTGTATACCCCTGCAGGACCACTACCCAACGTCACCAGACAGGAGGGTCCAGACATCTCCACCCCACCCACAGAAGAGGCCCACAGTGATGACAGCAGCTCTGTCCAACTGGATCCAGATGACCAGCCCGGACCATCGTGGACTTCGGGACAGTCCGTTCCCCACACCCAGTCACAGGCCACCACAGACCTTCACCCTCTGGTAACATCAGCACAGCACCCACCCAGCGGGCCCATACCTCCGTCCCCAGGACACGTCAATCAGCTGTGTGTCCACCACTACAGGGAACCCAGGATAACCCACCACCCCAACAACAACAGGGACCTGGGGGCAGTGGTAGTGGGCACACGGTCCAGTGGACTGAGGCACAGGAACACAGGGGAACTGGGAGGGCTGCCGTGCGACATGGGGCGGACAGGCCTAGGGAACCCACTCTCCACGAGGCCCTCTCCTCCATCATCGGAGCATACCACCACTCCCAGGAGACGATGGCAACGGTACTGGACAAGTTTCAGGAGACCCAGCGGCTGGAGGAGGAACAGTATTTGGGCTTCAGGGAGGAACTCAGAACCATCAGCTCCGCCCTGGGCACCATCGTAGGGGTGCTGAAGGAGATACTTAACACCAGGAGGGACACTGTGGCACTACAGGGGTCCCTGACACTAGCATGGACGATGAACTGCCCACCACCTCCGCCGGCGCTAGTGGACAGGACGCCCCGCCACAGGACCACCACACCAGCACCCCACCCCCTGCAGACGGAGAACCACCCCGCAAACGGTCCCTAAGATCCAGGAACAAGGCAGAGCACGATGCCAAGAACCTCACCAAGAAATGAGACCACCCTGATTGTCATCATACTGTCCCACTTTGTAACCCTTTCTATATTGGAACTGCCCCAGCTCCACTTCCTATGCCCCTATGGGCAATGCACCTGTGAGACTGATAGACTGGACTCTGCCATGGACATTCCTCCACCATCACCCCTCACCATTTTACAACCCCCCTCCAATATTGAGCACTTCAATAAACACCCTTGAACCACAAAAAAAATGGAGTCAGTCTGTGATTTCGAAAATGTGTATTAGCAATGACAGTGACAAAATGCGTTTTCAAATGTAATGTCAACATACCTATGTCATACATCTCAAGTCCATGAGGAATCTAAGCAGATGACACACGTTGTAAACACACCTGTGAAACCGTAAGGGAAATGTACAACTCAGTTACCATATACTGGGTGAGATCGACGGACAGGATAGAGGTAGAAATGTGAAAGTACTTGTAGTAGGCAGGAATGTGTTCTCACCTGTGTGTCACTGGAAATATTGCTGGATAACTGAGTCCCTGTTGTCAATGTCTTCTTCCTCTGCTTCCTCCTCATCACTGTCCACAGGCTCCACAGCTGCCACAACACCATCATCTGGACCATCCTCCTGCAGAAAAGGCACCTGTCGTTGCAAAGCCAAGTTGTGAAGCATACAGAAGACCACGATGATCTGGCACACCTTCCTTGGTGAGTAGAATAGGGAACCACCTGTCATATGGAGGCACCTGGACCCGGCCTTCAGGAGGCCGACGGTGCGTTCGATCACCCTCCTAGTCCGGCCATGGGCCTCATTGTATCGTTCCTCTGCCCTGGTCCTAGGATTCCTCTCTGGGGTCAGTAGCCATGACAGGTTGGGGTAACCAGAGTCCCCTAATAGCCACACCCGGTGCCTCTGGAGTTGACCCATCACATAAGGGATGCTGCTATTCCGCAGGATGTAGGCGTCATGCACAGAGTCAGGGAACATCGCATTTACCTGGGAGATGTACTGGTCTGCCAATCATACCATCTGTACATTCATCGAATGATAACTCTTCCGGTTCCTGTACACCTGTTCACTCCTGTGGGGGGGGCAGAGCTACATGGGTCCCATCAATGGCACCTATGATGTTGGGGATATGTCCAAGGGCATAGAAGTCACCTTTAACTGTAGACAAATCCTCCACCTGAGGGAAAATGATGTAGCTCCGCATGTGTTTCAGCAGGGCAGACAACACTCTGGACAACACGTTGGAAAACATAGGCTGGGACATCACTAATGCCATGGCCACTGTTGTTTGAAATGACCCACTTGCAAGGAAATGGAGCACTGATAGCACCTGCACTTGAGGGGGGATCCCTGTGGGATGGCGGATTGCTGACATCAGGTCTGGCTCCAACTGGGCACACAGTTCCTGGATTGTGGCACGGTCAAACCTGTAGGTGATGATCAAATGTCTTTCCTCCATTGTCGTCAGGTCCACCAGCGGTCGGTACACCGGAGGATTCCGCCATCTCCTCACATGTCCCAGCGGACGGTGCCTAGGAATGACAACAGCGACCACAGAGTCAAACAACTCAGAGGTATGTACCCACAGTCTACACAGAACACCATTCATACACAAAATCTGGCCTATGTTTGTGTTGCACAACAAGGCCTAGGTCTGTGTGACGCAGTTGGTAATGAGGCCATGTGGGCCCCTAAAATGGCGGCTGCCTGACCTCTAAAGTGGGACAATGGGATGTGAGGTAACTGCGCTGGCATTCTACACCGTCGCGGTAGGCGGTTGAAGAACGCAGTGCAATGCTGCATTGGTTAACATTGGACCCTATGGGTCCCAGGAGCCAATGGCGATGTACGCCGGTGGTGATGGTACGCACCGCCGCGAATGTGACCGCCGCGGACGTGACCGCCATTTTCTATCTGTTCAATCACTCGATACCTGATCTTAGACAGGAGAGGACCTACACTGCAAGTGCTGCTGTGACCTCGGTCAGGAAGAGACAATGGCTTGTGCGTCTGGGGAAAGGGCCCCTGCCTTCACTGCAGAGGAGTTGGAGAAGCTCGTGGAGGGGTCCTCCCCCAGTACACGCTACTCTACGGTCCTCCAGACCAACAGGTAAGTACACAGGGAGCACGTTGTATGGGCTATGCCTGTGTGGAGAGGGCTGGTTGTAAGGATGAAGGGGGCACAGTTCTGCGTGCATGAAGGACTGTGAATGCATGTGCCATATGGCAAGGGTAGGGATGTGGGCCACTCACTTCGACGGTGCAGTTGGTAATGACTTCTCTTCTTCCCCTGTACATGTCATGTAGGTCAGCACCCTCCAGAAGAAGGATATTTGGCGTGCCATCGCCCAGGACGTCTGACCCTGGGGGTCCACCACAGACGGAGCATCCACTGCCGTAAAAGATGGGAGGGCATTCGCCGCTGGAGAAAGAAGACGGTGGAGGCTCAGCTGGGGATGGCCTCCCAACGTGGGAGGGGTGCCCGTCCAACCATGACCCCCCTGATGTTCCAGATCCTGGCGGTGGCCTACCCTGAGTTGGATGGGCGCTTGAGGGCATCACAGTAGACACAAGGGGGTGAGTACAACATCATTCAGCGGACTTTGCGCACAGTGAAGGTGTCTGGGTGGGGGAGGAGGGCTGTGGGTTTCCTTAGGCCAGGGCGAGTTCCGTAAGCTAGGCCCCTCTGTAATGCAGGCCATGTGGCACCCCACCCCACCTCTCTAGAGTGCCAAGTACAGTTATACATGCCCCTGTGTCATCTATGTGTGCAGATGTCGACCATAGCCATGTTGGACATATCCTAGGAATTGCATCTGTAGAGCCCAACAGCGCGACATAGTGTAGGAGGCTGCTGTGTCTGTATTGTCCGCCAACGGTAGCGGTAAGCCATGCACTCAAACTGTCTTTCTTCTGTCGCTCCCCCCCTTTTTGTGGTCTCCCTGTTCTTGTGTGCATCAGCAGGCGGAGGTACAGTGGCACCGGAGCACGAGGGAGCTGCATCCCACATGGCCATGGAGGGCCACACCACGGACTCGGAATACACCAGTGGGACGGAGAGCGAGGGGAGCTTCATGGCGGGGACAGGATCAGCAACCAATGACATGGACTCGTCCTCCGATGGGAGCTCCCTTGTGGTGGCGGCAAAATCTGTGCACCCCACTTCTACAGGTACAGCCGCCACCCCCTACCAGCACCGCCCTCCCAGCAGCCCCTCAGCCTTCGCCCCGTACCCGCTCACCCAGGAGGGTGGGCATCACCTTCGCCCCATGCACCTCAGCCCCTGCCCCTGTCACCTCTGCTGCCCTCAGTGAGGAGGCCATTGACCTCCTCAGGTCCATCACTGTTGGTCAGTCTACCATTTTGAATGCCATCCAGTGTGTTGAAAGGGAATTGCAACACACAAATGCATTCCTGGAGGGCATTCATTCTGGTCAGGCTGCCCTTCATCGAACCCTGCAAACTCTGGCCTCAGCACTGATGGCAGCCATTGTTCCTGTGTCTAGCCTCCCCCCTCCAACTTACTCCACCCAGACCCAATCCCCTGTACTCCAGCCTATCCCAAGCACACCATTAGAACAGCCTGCACACACCTCACCACACAAGGGAAGCTCAGGCAAACATAAGCACCACACATCCCACAGGCACTCATGCAAGCATCACACACATACAGACACACCAACATCCCCTGCCTCACTGTGTCCCCCTCCTCGTTGTCTCCCTCCTCCCTCCCAGTCTCGTCTACACTCTCACATGCATGCACTACCACTACATCCACTACATACCGCACCAGCACACCCACCACCCATTTACACGTCCCCTGTGTCCTCTCCCAGTGTGTCTGTGACGCCCCCTCAAAAGATACACAAACGCAGGCACACACCCACCCAACAGCCATCCACCTCACGACAGCCTCCAGCGCATGCACCTTCACCCAAAGTCACCAAACGTACACCTCCTGCAACCACTACCTCTTCCTCCACTCCCAAACCCCCTCCAGCTACCCGTCCCAGTGTTCCTAAGAAACTTTTCCTGGCCAACCTTGACCTCTTTCCCACCCCCCCTCCAACTCAAAGGTCCCGTACTAGCACCTCAGCCAAAAAATCGCCGGGACCAGTGGTGCCTGTTACAGGTATGTGGAGTGC
Source organism: Pleurodeles waltl (assembly GCF_031143425.1). NCBI lineage: Eukaryota > Metazoa > Chordata > Amphibia > Caudata > Salamandridae > Pleurodeles > Pleurodeles waltl. The sequence continues at coordinate 1,516,293,669 of NC_090440.1, forward strand.
ACCGGCCACCAGGCCAACCGGTGTGGCACGGAGCCACAGCACAGCCAGTCCCACCCCTGTGAAGCACCAGAAGTTGGACAGTGCCCGGCAGGAGAGGGGGAAGACTCCAGCCAACAAAGCCACTCACAAGGGTCCCGGGGGTAGTGTCGACTCAGCTGTGACTCCTCCCAAGGTGGGGAAGGGGCAGAAGAAATCTCCAAAGTCTGGGAGGAGCAGCACGGCGGAGAAGACCGCCATCATCCCCACTGCCCAGGAGGCCACCGCCAGCCCAATCATCACTGGCCAGGAGGCCACCGCCAGAGTCACTGACCAGGAGGCCACCGCCAGCCCATTCGTCACTGGCCAGGAGGCCACCTCCAGAGTCACTGCCCAGGAGGCCACCGCCAGCCTAATCGTCACTGGCCAGGAGGCCACCGCCAGCCCAATCGTCACTGGCCAGGAGGCCACCGCCGGAGTCACTGCCCAGGAGGCCACCGCCAGCCCAATTGTCACTGTCCAGGAGGCCACTGCCGGAGTCACTGCCCAGGAGGCCAGCCCAATCGTCACTGGCCAGGAGGCCACTGCCAGAGTCACTGCCCGGAGGCCAGCCCAATCGTCACTGGCCAGGAGGCCACCGCCAAAGTCACTACCCAGGAGGCCAGCCCAATCGTCACTGGGCAGGAGGCCACCACCACAGTCACTGCCCAGGAGGCCAGACCAATTGTCACTGGCCAGGAGGGCCCTGCAAGCCACAGCCCAGCTGACCCATGAAGGACCACCAGCCACAGGCCTGCTGGGCAATGAAGGACAGCCTTGGCAAGCACCGCTGAACAGGCCAGGGTCCGCTGAACAAGGCAAAGGCCGCCATGGCAAGCACCGCTGAACAGGGCAAGCACCGCTGAACAAGGCAAAGACCGCCATGGCAAGCACCGCTGAACAGGGCAAGAACCACTGAACAGGTCAGAAACTGCCAAGTCAAGCACCGCTGAACAGGGCAAAGACCGCAATGGAATGCACTGCTGAACAGGGCAAGCACCGCTGAACAGGTCAGAAACTGCCAAGTCAAGCACCACTGAACAGGGCAAAGACCGCCATGGAATGCACCGCTGAACAGGGCAAGCACCGCTGAACAGGTCAGAAACTGCCAAGTCAAGCACCACTGAACAGGGCAAAGAGCGTCATGGAATGCACCGCTGAACAGGGCAAGCACCGCTGAACAGGTCAGAAACTGCCAACTCAAGCACCACCGAACAGGGCAAAGACCGCCAAGGCGAGGACCGCTAGCCCATTAGCGGCAGGGGCAGTGACGCAACTGGGACCGTCACGGGGTGAGTGCTGCACTCTGGGCACCAGTCCCCCTCCAGAACCAGTGGAGACATGCATCCACTCCGTCTGTCCTGCACAGGATGAAGCACTCTGGGCACCAGTCCCCCTCCAGAACCAATGGAGACTGTTATCCAATTGAGAGACTGTGGCTTTGCACTCCCCAGGATGGTACAGTGGGCAACCCACCCACTGCAGAGACTCGAGAGACTGTGGCTTTGCACTCCCCAGGATGGTACAGTGGGCAAACCACCCACTGTAGAGACTTGAGAGACTGTGGATTTGCACTCCCCAGGATACATCAATGGGCATGGAGCCCCCTCGTGGATCTGGCGTGGTGCACTCATCCGGATGAGGTGCCCCCCCTTCCCTTCCCCCTGAGGTGCCTGTTGTATTTCTAGCTGATGCCCCTGCAGTGTTCTCTCCATTTTGATCAGGTATCTAGTGTGGGCCTCACCCATGCATTTTGGGCCGAGTGGTCCACAGACAATGAATGGTGCATTACTAATCGTGGTGTATATTTTGTTTAATGTTTATATATTTATGTATATATTTGGTTACTGTATTTTGATATATTACAATGGTTCAACTCATTTCCTTTTGTCTTTGAATTCTTCCGGGGGGGTTGGGGGTTGTTACTGTAATGTTTGGATATGCATTGGTGTGTGTGTTTTAATGGGTGAGGGTCGGGGTGAGGGTTGTGATGTTGGTTGTGTGTGTCCCTGTGTTTTTCCCTCCCCCTCCCCGATGTCGTAGGTGCAGTACTCACCGTGGTCTTTGCCGCTAGCGTTGTTGATCCTCGTATAGGAGCAGGAAGACTATCGCAGGGAGAATATGGAGTTCCGGCTCCATGGTGTCGTCGTTCCTCGTGGGGTGTGTAGAGGTGAGCGTTTTCCCTTTGAAATGGCTGTTTCGCCGTGTTTTTATCCGTGGTGAATCCACCCCGGAAAAGGTGGCGGATTGGCCTGTTGTGATACTGTGGGCGGTACATTGTCCTCCGCCTGTCTGTTGGTGGTGACCGCCGCGCTGTTTGTCTGTACCGCCGTGGCGGTCGGAGTGTTAAAGTGGCTGTCTTTGTTGGCGGTTTCCGCCACGGTCATAATTTATTTTTATTTTTTACTGTCGGCCTATTGGCGGTTTTACCGCCGCTTTAACACCGACCGCCAGGGTTGTAATGACCACCTTAATCTTTAAAAATTCATATATTGACTTAAATTTATTGATTTTTGGCTTTGTTATACTAAAATAAATATTACCTATTTTTCAATTGTGGTGTGGAGCCTTTTGTGGTGTCTTTCACTGTGTTACTGTAAATAATTGTTGCACAGATACCATACACACTGCCTCTTAACTGCTCTGTGCCAAACCACCAGAGGCTGAACACAGGTTAATTCGGTCTTGTATCTGTCTTACCCTGACTAGGATTGTGGCCCCTACTTTGACAGGATGCATACCCCTGCAACTAGAGACCCAGTTTCTAACATTGGTAATCAGTGGTGAGGATAGGACTTGTGTTTCTGCAGTACCCAACAGTAATTTAATGTGCACTACTACTCACACCTAGAACAATTAGAATCAATTGTCTCTAATCCCTTTTGGCATCTTTTCCTACTATATTCAATTGTTATTTTTCATTATTCAATTGTCCTTAATTGGTGTGTTTTGCTTTTTACTGTGAATTGAGCCTCTTGTTGGTGGTTCTGCATCTGCACCTGTAAGAATGGAGTTTGAGCTGGGCAAGTTTGAGGATTACACTGTGGTCTAGCTCAAAGATTTCTGTATGGATTTTGGGCCTCCTGCAAGAAGCAAGAAGGCATGATAACTTATTCAGAAGCCCATGCTGCAGCAAATGAGACCTCAGAGGAGACTGAGGAAAAGATGCATGTGGAAGATTATTTGGACTAGTGTTTGAGAGGAGGCCTTGGGCTGCTGTCTATAGGGGAGGTGAGCAACTTACTTCCAGGAATGAGGGCTCCTTCCAGAGCAGGAGACAGCATGACATCCAAGGGCCTGTCCCTAGAAGAGCTGAAGGACAGACCGGAGGAGATAAAGTTAAAGTTAGGGTTGGATAAGCTCCAATTAGAGAAGGAGAAGGCATTGGAGTACAAAAAATTGGCCATAAAGATAGAGGCATGTTAAAAGAGATTGGCTATGGAAGAGTGAAAGATGATGAAACAGGCATTGGAGGAGAAAACATTGGCCATGAAGATAGAGGCACGCCAAAAGAGATTGGCTATGGAGGAGTGAAAGATGATGTTGGCTCAAGAGTTGAGGGTGAAATAGCTGGACAACAGAACCAGACCAGTGGAGTTCAACAGTGATAGTGGCAGCAATTCTTCTGTACTCTCTCAGAGGAGGGTTCAAATGCACAAGGGTCTAGGTTGTTATTTTGTGGTGAGAGATGACATAGACAGATGGTTTGAGGTGTACAATATTGCTCTGCAAATACACAAGGTCCCTGAAGCAGATTGGGGAGCTAGCTTGTGGAGCCATATCCAAAGTGAGGGGAGAGATGGCCTATTTCCCCTAGTAGGGAGTGGCAAGACAAGATATCCTCCCATGAAGGAGGCCCTAATCAGGAAGTTTGGTCTGACCCCAGAGAAATATAGGCGGACAATCAAGGATAGTTTAAAGATTTCTCAACAGACCTGGGTGGATAGTGTAGATTTGTTTTGCAAGGCATTGTATGGTTGGGTGAGGGGCAGTGAGGTAAAATTGTATCAGGGGTTGTACAATTTGTTTTCAATAGAGCACCTGTTCAGCATTTGTTTTTGAGATCTGCGCCATCACCTTGTTGACTGCGAGTTCACTGATTCCAAAGAGCCTGTCAAGAAGCCGGACCGCTGGGTTAGCACCAAGGTCCCTGATAAGGGACCTGGGGGAATAATGTCAAGAGTGGGCAGGGTCCTCACCAGAAGAAGGACAGGGGACAAAAAGAGTGAGGAGTTCTCCAAAGAGCCCCCAACTAGTTCTGCGGGACAGGGTTCCCTTTCCTCCTTTGAGGAAAAGAGGAAATGGTTCTCTGAGAACAAGTCTGCAGGGAAGGCTCCAGTGAGGTACATTGAATATCAGCAGGAAAGGCACAACAAGGGAGATGCCAAGTGTCCCAAGCGGGCACAGACCCCCATTAGCAGGCAGTCACTAGGGTTGGCTCATGTAGCGCTTGGGGAGGAGATGGCCCTAGACAATGCTGGGGAGGAAGTACAGTTAATCCTAGTATCCCGGGGTTATGAAGAGATGGTGGAGAGAACCCACATGCCTGACAATACTAAAATATATAGTCAGTGGGTGTCCATCAATGGACAGAGTGTGGAGACACATGAGTCAGCATGACAACCATCAGGTGTCATCTGGTGTCTTCAGAACAGGTAGTCCCTAGCATGTTCCACCAAGTTGTTGCTGCTGACAACTGCAAGAGCCACTGTCTAGTGGCTCCTGTTAGCCGAGGGGGGGGGTCTCAGGTTCCTTGATTGAAGGTGTGAGTCTGTTGATGCTTGTGGTTTCCCAGCTGGGTATTGACATGGAGCACACCATCTGGAAAGAGGTGGCGCCAAGGTCACACTTTGAAATGAGTGGGTTACCCGAGTGGGTAGTAGGAAGGACCTGGCTCCTGGAACAATAGACCTACCTACCCGGTGAGTAGGAATTTAGGGAGGAAGTGCAAGGCCCTACAACATTCACTTGTCAATGGCACCCCTTTTGAACAGGTTGGCATCGACATTGTGGAGCCTCTGGATCCCAATACAGCCATGGGCAACAAATTTGTTCTGGCCTGGGTGGACCACCCCACCCTGTACCCTGAAGCTATCTCTCTGAAAACAGTGACTGCGCTCATCATGGCCAGAGCACCGATGGGGTCATAACCCATTTGGGTTTCCACAAGGAGATGGCATCTGACCAGGGTACCAAATTCATGTCACATTACAGGAAGGCCATGTGGAAGGAGTGTGGGGTAACTTATAAGTTCACCACTCCTTAATACCACCAAACTAATGGGTTGTTTGAAAAGTTTAATCATTTAATAAAATCCAAAAGGCATAATTTTGGGTCTCTCTGAACCCATGAGGCATAAATAGTAAATCATCCTGCCACGCCTGGGGTTCGCATACAGGGAGGTACTACAGAAAGGGGTTGGCTACAGCCACTTTGAACTTCTGAATGGGTACCCTGCGAGAGGGCCTTTTACTCTGGTGAAGGAGGGCTGAGAGCAAGCTCCCAGGAGAGCGCCCAGGATGTGGTCAGCTACATGCTGGCCCTCCACAACCAGACAGTGCACTTCTGTAAGCTCACGCAAAAGAACCTAGATGCCAGCCAGGAGGACATGAAGTGCTGGTGTGACCAGAATGTCACCTGGCCAAAAAGTTTGGGTCATGAAGGCCATGGAGACCTGTGCTCTGCAAGACCACTGGTCAGGCCTTATGAGTTAAAGAACCTGAAGAGCAATGTCACCTATCTGATGGACCTCAGAACTCCCAGAAACCCCTTGAAGGTTTTACATGTGAACCGCCTCAAGTCTCATTTCGAGAGGTCTGAAGTCACCATGCACTTAGATACTGATGAACAGGTGGAAAAGGAGAGTGAACCTCTCCCCAAACTCTTATCTTCCAAAGAGCAGGATGGAGCAGTGGAGGGTGTCGGCCTTTCCCTTTCACTGACTCTAGATCATCAGATAGCCTGTCGCCAATTGTCGGGCAGTTTGCCTCTTTATTCTCCCTTACCCCAGTCTCTCTACATGGTGCACCCATAATACTGACACTGCAGACAATCAATGGTGCTGGTCACAAGGCTGCACTGTCAGTTTGGTGTGGACTACTGTGGGCTCACTGCTGTCACCAGGACTGATGCACATCCCATCCCCACAGTTAATGAGCTCATGGATCGTCTTGGAGCTGCTAAGCTCCTCAGCATGTTTTTCCTAACATATGGATAATAGCAGATTGCCATGACTGATGGGACCAGAGACAGGTCTTTGTTTTCTACACCGGAAGGGCACTCTCAGTTATGCAGTTCCAGGTCATGGGCTTCAAGTTAAAGAATGCCCCTGCCACATTCTAGAGGTTGGCGAATCAAATCTTAGCTGGACTGAAGAACATCAGCGCTGCCTATCCGGACAACATTGCGTTCCTCAATTTTAGCTGGGAGGACCACCTGTGCCACCTGACAGAAGTGTTTTAGGTTCCACAAAGGGCAGGCCTTACAATCAAGGCCAGTAACTGCCAGATAGGGAGGGCTCTGTGGTCTACTTAGGACGCCAAGTAGGGGGTGGCAAGGTGCAGCCCTTGAAACACAAGATTGACACCTTTCTGATTTGAAAACCTCCCCAGACCCAGACTGAAGTGCGAGCCTTCCTAGGACCCACGTTATTTTATAGGAGATGACACCATTGTTGCCCCTTGACAAAGCTGACTCCCAAGAAGCAGCCTTGTGGTTAGAGGCGCAGCAGAACATTTTTGACACCCTAAAGGAAGCCATGTGCACAGCACTAGTGGTCAAGGCCCCAGATTTCTCCAAAGAATTTGTTATTCAGATGGACGAGTCAGAGCATAGCATAGGTGATGTGTTCTAATAGCTAAATGAAGAGGACCTGTATCAACCCATAGCTTTCACCAATAGAAAGCTACTTATGCATTGTTGGCACAATTGTTTTTGTGCAGGAAGGTATCCCTTCCTGCACAAAAACAATCAATGGAGGTGTTTTACCTCTTTTTCTGTGTGCTGCAAAATGAAGCACACATAGAAAGAGGAAAACACAGGGAGAAATAAAGTTATTTCACCTTGTTACGCCTCCCATGGGGAGACACACAGTTTTGATGCATTCTTGTAAATCTGGGAGTGTGTCAAAACCTATGGGTGTTGTGGGAAAACTCACACAACACTTATGGAACTCCTACTTGACATAGAGTAAGGCAATGTTGTGCTGCCTTGCCTTACTCCCTATCTATGAGGCCATGCAAAGCCACACAGGGTGGCTTTGTGTCACCTCATAGATATGATTTGGAGGTCTGTTCTGCTATAGATTCATAAAAAGTGACAGGACCCTTGTAAATGGGATCCAATGGATTTAACCCAGATCTGAAACAATAAACTCTGGGGGTTGCATGAATCTGGTCTACTCACTATTGATGAATACAAATATCTTGCTGTAAAAAACCCCAGGTATCCACGCATTTATATTCTCCCAAAACTACACAAAGGGGGGAATTTCCTACCAGGGAGGCCCATTATATCTGGCATTGACTGTCCCACTGAAAAACTGAATATGTCCACTCTTGTTTACAAAAATTTGTATGCAATTTGCCTTTCTTTATTCAAGACATAAGGATATTCTCAACAAATTTGAGGATTTTCCCTGGTCAAATGATCTTCTATTTGTCACCATGGACGTGAATACTCTATATACTTGCATTCAACAACAATTTGGAACTCAAGCAATCACTTCTTATCTGAATACAAGAACAGCTGATCATTACGACCACAGTCTCATGCTTTTGGAAATGATTGACATTATTCTATCAAAAAACTATTTTCTGCACAACACTGATTGGTTTCAACAAGTGCAAGGGACCGCAATGGGTTAAAAATTAGCCCCATCGTACGCATGCCTGTTTATGAGAAAATACATGCATGAGGCAAACATGCCTCCCCCTGGACAGAATTTATTGTGTTCTGGGGGAGATATATAGATGATATCATTCTGCTATGGAATGGACGATTGAACAGTTCAATATGTACCATGCGTTTCTTAACGAAAACCCATACAATGTTAAACTCAGCATACACTACAGTAAGGACACAATTGATTTTCTGGATATTAGATTTTTTGTAACACATAACTGCACACAGAGTGATTTATATAGAAAATCTACATCTTGTAATAGCATTCTACATGCAACAAGTGCCCACCCCAAATCAGTAATTCACAATATCCCATTTGGTGAGATGGTGTGTTGGACTTTTTGCCTTACGCAGGGTCATCCCCAGTCTTTTTGCCTCCTTCCTCCTGGTTTTTCTGAACTCTCGCTGTTGGCTCTAGGACTCTGAGACCTTTATCACTGCTGACCAGTGCTAAAGTGCAGGTGCTCTCCCATCTAAAGTTGGTATGATTGGCTTATGCCTAATTGGCATATTTAATTTACCTATAAGTCCCTTGTACAGAGGTATCTCTATACCAAGGGCCTGTAAATTAAATACTACTAGTGGGCCTGCAGCGCTGCTTGCACCACCCACTGAAGTAGACCTTCAAACCTGTCTCAGGCCTGCTAGCGCAGGGCCTGTGTGTGCAGTTTTCTGCCACAGGGACCTGGCATCTAAATTTACTTGCCAGGCCCAGAACTCCCCTTTTACTACATGTAAGCCACCCCTAAGGTAAGCCGTAGCTAGCCCTATGGGCAGGGTGCCAAGTATGTAGAAAGGCAGGACATGTGCCATATTGCATGGCCTGTCCTAGTGGTGACAAACAGCCTAACTTGGTGTCTCACTGCTGTGAGTGCTGTCTTCTCATAGGATTGCATTAGAAATGCCCTGCCTTATGTGTAAGGGGTATTGTCTGATTTATGAGGGGTAGCGTAGGCGTGTTTGGTATGGTTGTGATGGTGATAATAAATGCTGCTTACTGGTGTGGGTGTATTTTTTATTACTATCACAGAAATGCCACTTCTAGAAAGTGCACATTTATCTGTGCTTATGACTCTGGTGTTTTGCGGCTTGACTCCAATCCACGTCTGGGCAGAGTGACAGTTGGGGCTTTGTGCATACTTTTCAGACAGCCTGTACACATGGAGGGTGGAGGTGTCACAGAGGTGCATCTGCATACTGAATAGTCTTCCTGGGCTGAGAGAAAGGAAAGGTGGGGCACACCTGCAATTGTAAAGACTGTGCCCTGGCCTTACACAATAGGGTCGTTAACCCCCCACTGATGTTTGGAGCCTGTGCTGAAAGGAGAGAGGAGGCACTCCCAGAACCAGTTGTAACTGGCTGGAACCTCCTCTCCCTACCATTGTAAAACACTGTAAGAACTGACTATAAGTACAGGGGAATTTTCCTCACAATTTGGAGACTCTTAGAATCATCTTGGAACTGGACACCAAAGGCTGAAAGGACTCACCAGGAACCGCCATGGACTGCTGCTGCTGTGCTGACCTGTGACCTGCCTGGTCACTGTGAAGGACTTGCCACTTGCTGCCTTTCCCTTGTGCTGGCCTGTAGCTGGGCCCTCCACCTGAGGACCTTGTCTTAAGATTCTGCTCCCCAGGGACAGGGTTCTGTTGCCCCTGACCCATGCATCCATTTCTTCATGAGGGGTGCTTCTCCGTAGTTGCGGCTGCCATAGCGCTGATTGCAGCGCGCTTATGGAGCCTTGGGAGCTCGTAGACTCCTTGCTCCATTGTGCCCCTTTAAATAAGATCACCTCAGCGGCCCGGGAAGCTGGAAGAACACTCACGCACCACATCGGGTGCAGGCGAGTGTCTGCTCGGGCCCCAGGAGGGGTCCGATCTTCTTGTGGCTTCACAGCAGGACCAGGGGAAGGCGCGGGGATTGCCCCCTTCCCCCTGGCCTCTGCGTTAGGAGCAGGGCGCTCCTTTTCTGCTGTTAGGTAAAACGGGCATTATTGTGGGCCCCACCCTTGGTGGCAGGGCCAGTGGAGGCCCGGGGACCCCCCAGAGATTGCAGGTCCGGGGAGGGGCCTGTCATTAAACCGGAGGGGGTGCGTGGTGCCCCCCTCCTGCCCTAAGTTGTTTTTGCTGGCCTTGGCCCCCCAGTGAGGGCCGGTTGAGGCCCTTTGGGGCCCCCAGTAATCACGGTCCCCAGGGGGGCCTGTCTATAAAAGAGAGGAGGTGCATGTCGCCCTCCTCTAACCCCAGAGTATATGGGGGGGGCGTTTTGCGCATAGGAGCGCCGGGGGCCCCATTGCTCGCCTTCTAGGCACTGGAGGTGCCTTCATCCAACCAGGTACTGTTTAAAGGGCCAATATAGTTGCAATCCAAAGTTCTTTCTACAGACTTTTGTTTGATTCATATATTACCTACCTGCGTTTGATGTTTTTACATATGTGTATGCAAATGTTCCTTTTATGGGCATGACTTGCTAATGTGTTTCCCTAACTTGCCATATGTTTTCTAATGTTCCTACTATGGGCGTTTTATGTTATTCTTATGACAAATGTTCTAATGTGATAACGTGATTCCTGACTACTGCTTATGTTGCAGAATACTGAGTAACCTGTGCGTTATGTGTGACTACTGCTAATTTGCAGAGTAACTAATGTGTAACGTTCTGACAACTGCTAAGGTAGCAGGATAGTACTGATATATGATGTTTGGTCTGATAATTGCGTTGTGTACAATACAGTATATTTTCATATAATCTGGTGTTGTGTTTCCTTTGTGGTGGGGATATTGCGTCACATGTGTTGTGTATGTTGTGCAAATGCTTTACACATTGCCTCCGGGTTAAGCCTAACTGCTCGTGCCAAGCTACCAAGGGGGTGAGCAGGGGTTATCTTGGACGTGTAACTCCCTTGCCCTGACTAGAGTGGGTAAGTTCTGCCTGCCTGAGGTGCATACCCTAGCCAACCAGAAACCCCATTTCTAACATGGTGCATGTGAGACGCAACTCTAGTACCAATGACACATTTCTCACACAAATTCAACATGTTAAACAGAGATTCATTAAGAGAGGGTACGATGATAAGACCTTATCTGATGTGGAAAAACAGATCATGAGAATTTCTAGGAAGGAAACGTTGTTTGTAAAGTCTTGCAAAGATAAAAGAAAATGTTCTGACCAGTTGTCTTTTGTGACCCAATATTCAGTCCACAGCCAGGACATTTTTAGGATCTTAAAACGTCACTGGCATTTGCTTATGGACATACCGGGATTGAAAGGGCATATATCCAAGACACCAAAAATTACTTATCGTAGAGGTATGACACTCAGGGACCAACTATGCCCTAGCTATGTTGCAGTTTCAAACAAAGTCACATGGCTCTCTACGAAACAGAAGGGTTTCTTTACATGTCACAAGTGCAATATCTGCGCCTTGGGTTTATACAAGTCCAAAGATTTTTGTTATAACACTACTAGAACATATACTATCAAGCGATTTATCAATTGCAATACAAAATATGTGATCTACATTTTGGGCTGTACATGCAACAAGATCTATGTGGGAAGTACTGTGTTGTCTCTTAAATTAGGACTACAGGAACACATACGAGCTATTAGAAATAAGGACACTAGATATCCACTAACATCTAATATAACGTTGTCCAATCCAGATGATGCACATATCTGGTTTCAAGAGATAGATCACATCCCCCCCCCACCCAAGAGGAGGAAACAGAGAACTCATTTTCCGCCAAAAGGAGGCAGCATGGATCTGCCGCCTATGGGCGGTTGAGTTGGGTCACAATACAGATCATGAATTTCACTACTATCTATAACAATGTTTTATATTTGTATATACCAAATGTAATGTCTAAATTCATGTTTAAGTACTGTTTGAAGTGGATAGATGGATGTAGCACAACATTTTGCACTTCAATTTGTTATGAGATTACATGAATATTTAGTTCCACTATTCTCTGTAACCATGTATTACCAACTTGATAATTGATGAGGGGTATGCTTAGGCCCTGCACTTTTTTCTGATATATTGATTATGACTATTTTGGAACTATATTTGTCCTTTTGATTATGATGTCAAATTGTTATTAGTGGCTACTACCACTATTTATATATTTTCTTGTGTATACCTCAGAAACTGTACATACTTTAGTATTTCTGTGCTATCAGTATGATCAATTTGTTAAATGACGACATGTATAAATAGGTCTTGCTTCATTTTCAGATATACTAATTATCTGATGGTATCAAATAGCATTGAATAGTGATACATCTTGTTAATTTTAAACATGACTGTCACATTTGATTTATAATTTTCCTTTTCTGGGCCAAAACATAGAATGATTATCCTGTCACAGTATCATGCATCTAATCTCGAACAAGATGGCCGCCCACTTTCTTCACATCTATGTCGCTTGTTATTCTTGTCATACCAAGGTGTGTTTTTTTCCCACCATTTACTGACGCGTTGTTACATATTACCAAGATGGCCACCATTTCTAACCTTATGGTCCACCTTTTATTTCTATTCCTCGGCCCCGGACTTCTGGGATCAGAAGAATCACAAAAGAAACGCCCGTAGTTAAGAACGCATATAATCTCGAACAAAATGGCTGCCCCCCTTTTCCACATTTATTTGTTTGTTATTCTTGTTGAGCTCAGAACGCGGTGTTACATAGTACTAAGATGGCCACTACCTCCAACCTTATGGTCCACCTTTTATTTCTATTCCTCGGCCCCGGACTTCCGGGATCAGAGGAATCACAAAAGAAGCGTATGTACTTTGGAATGCTGACGGCAGCGGTAAAGTGGAAACCGCACCGACGAATCGCTGCTGGACTTCTCTGGCTCCGAACGGCTCTCTAATCACAATAAGGGCCATGGCTAATTTCCACTCTACATCATGAATTCCTCTTTAATATTCGGGTAAGATATTTTACCTTCCATTTGCACGTCTGTACTGACGGAGGATTCAGTTTTAAAAACATTGATCGGTTTATACAACCCACCGCTTGACAATGACCATCGGTGGATGGTCTATATAATGTAAGGGTTTCCTTGCTTATTGTTACTTTATGAGTAACACAAGTTGTTCCCCTTGACAAACATTCGAATGACATAACGGGGGGCCAGGCTGGATATAATTATCTCGATTTGTTGGCACTCATTGCCTATGGCTCCTTCTGATTTGGTTATACAATGGTCTGGTTCTTCTTTTGTCCCTCATTTTACTAGATCCACTAGGAATATGTATGTGAAGAAATGCTTAAACCGTGACCAACTAGAAACTGAATAGGTATGTTTAGACTCACAGCTGTGTATATACTTATATATGTACACATCTATTTTCAATTTCTTCTACATTTGTATTTACACTCACCTTTATGTCTTGTCTCATCATTATGTTTTGTTTTTACCATGTGTTTAAGTGTTGTTTGTGTGTTAATTTTTTATTACACATTTTGTTACAGCCCTGAAGAAGCCCTATGTTAAAGGGCGAAACGCATTGGCTGTTGCTACTATGCACATTATGTTCTACCAAGAACATTATGGAGGGAAATCACTGAATGGAAGAAAATAAAGAGAAGATTTGATGTATCCATCTCACAAGAGAATTGGACTTTCTTTATATGTGAATTGATAATTGCTAACAAGTGGTGCACCACCATTATAATTTTCATTATTGGTATCTTTCAACCTTCCGAGCATCTTTGCAGCAGGTGCTTTGGTGGAGTTGCACACTAAGGACTGTTACCCCCTTCAGTTGAGGTGGGCGCATAACCATGCCCAGACTGGTTGGTAGCCACCACCACACTATTTTTAGTTTTTTAGTAATTCCCTGGCATCTAGTAGACTTTCTGCCCCCCAGGGTGTGGATCGGAGGTAATTGCCCTGGTGGGCAGAACAACTTTGGCCCCATTTATTTGAGGTGGGGATATGGCCATACCCCCACTTTCTTATTTTGAAAAAAAAATCTTGCTCTCTGGTGGGCTTTCTGCAGCCGGAATGCTCAGAGAGACATTAAAGGAAAGGTCAAGCCTTTCCTTCACTTTTCATGTCTCTCTGCCTCCCCTGACACCCCCCTGTCAAGGAGAAACAAATCTGTTTCTCCTCGGTTACACTGGAAGCATGGCTTCCAGAGCGACTGGAGTTGACCACTGATGAGGTCAGCACGTGATCACGCATTGACGTCAGCAAACATCACTGGGAGGCGGGGAAGCCGGGGGTAGAAGGGGAAGCGAGGGCCAGTCCCAGGACGTAATGTGTCCGTCCATGGCGCCTGGTACTTTTAGGTAGTGACCACAACCATTTGATTTAAATTGTCACACTGTTAAGCTTGAATTTCATGGAGTCAAAATTGCTAGTTTTTGTTTTTCTTTTGGTTGTTCCCACACTATTGTTGGTTATATGTGCATAATAAAGATTCATGTAGTGTCCATTGGAGAGAAATCATAGGTTTGATTGTATTCCTATATATATGTTTATGTTTTCACATTACGCATGAGGGACCCTTCTTCCTATATAAATACTTTTAGAAAGTTTGCTTTTTTTTTTTACTTTAACCACTCTATGTCTATGTCTGTCTCTAAATACACATCTGGGGTAGATGAGCCTTGTGCATTCCCTCTAGAAAGCCATACATAAAGGGAGCTTGGGTGTGACATGTGCATCCTGATGGCTCATCACTAGGATGATGGGTCTTCCCAGGCTAGATGAGCATAAGAGCTGACACTTACACCTGAATAGGGATGTGCCTCTCCCCATAAAAAGGGTTGCATTCCCCCTTAAGGTAGTGTCTTGACGCAAGGAATGAGGGTCAGGTACAATGCGATCTTCCGAGGCCTCTTTGAAGTCTCCCCCACTTCAAAGGCTTAATCAGGTATAAGCACTAGACCCTAAACCTCAACAAATTAGAACTCTACTCAACCAAGGATTTTCTGCTAGAAAGCTGGACTGATCTGCTGCCAGGTGGGAAAGCCACTCTGCAACTGCATTGTGGTGTTGGCCTACTGCTTGCAGAGTGCTGTAGGAGGGACTTGCTACTTGCTTTGCTGTTTTGGCCTGCTGTCTGCTCCTACTTGCCTGCAGGGAGAAGGATGGGCTATATCCTTAATCACAAGATTTCCAAGGGCTCGATTGCTTGCCCCCTGTTCTCCTGCATTCTAAGGGACATCATAGACTGCCTGCAACTCTCCTTGTGCTGCTGGACAAAGCCATCTGTGAGTCCTACCTTTGCCTGAGGTGCCCCCCTGTAGTCCTGGGCTTCAGTAGTGGGTTTTAGTAGACTTTTCCCTCTCGGGATCAATGCATCAGGACTTTGTGGCTATCAGAACCAACGTATCTCTCCTTGGATGACAACGCAGAGGCTGCTTGATGACATCACCTTGATCATCGACAGACATCGGATCCACGATCTACTCAGCTCGGTGACGATGCTTGGTGTGGTTCAACTTATTTCCATTTCCTTCAAAGGAGTTCAACGACGATGACAGACCACCTCTGCGTGCCATGACGGCAATGCAATCGATTCTCAACATCGACAAAGGCTCCTTCGAAGATACTGTTTCAGCCGACCCTGTCTGAGTCCCGTAGGTGGCCTACCCTCCATCACGGTTGGCCTGGATTTTGGATTTGCACCGGTCCCTCGCAACCTCAAGTTACCTTTTTAGCGCTATTGACTTCTGAGCACTGTTTTCACTTTTAAGACCTGATTAGGAGTTTGGGAGCCTGACCGTCAGCCCACCAGACCCGTGGGGAGGAGACTGCTGTGGAGTTGGAGGTCCCCCCTCCACGGCCCAATTACAATGTTTCCACTAGGCTGACTGGTGGAAACCTTGGTACTAGGATTCTGTCAGTCAGCCCAGTGGAAATAGTGTGGCGCCATTGGTCTAGACTCCTTAGGGAGCCAAAGCCAATGCCGTCACACAGAGGGTACCCCAAGCACCCACAAACTGTGCAATATCTGCCAAAGTAGTCATAGTCATGGGAAGTACAGGGACCGCCCTATGTGGCTCCCAGATCTCCCTTTCAGCCAGCCTTTTCATGGCAGGGACCCCACCATGAAAAGGCTGGCGCAAACTGAAGTTGTGATCAGCACCGTGGTACTGAACACAGCAAGCTGTGGCTGACCCTGTGGCTCAACCCGTCAGAATCCCTGATCTTGTGGTGGTGGCAGTCTACCAGAGGGTGAGCACAGGTTAATTTAGGATGTGTATCTGACTCACCCTGACTAGGGTTGTAGTTCCTGATTGGACAGGGTGCATACCTCTGCCAACTAGAGACCCAGGGAAATATTTAATAACCTTCAGAAATTCTCCATATTTACAATTATATGGGGCATTTCTTCTCTCTCCTTTTGCTGGCACACTTCAGGTACCCTAGTGCCAATGCCACCATGGTGCAAGGCTGCCTGTATTGCAAGGATAGTTGTTTTGCGCAGTAACAATTTCCCAAGACATTTTCCTCTTTCTATGTGTGCTGCAAACTGCAGCACACATAGAAGAAGGATATAAAAAGGAGAAAAAAATAATTTTTTCTTTGTTCAGCCATCCTCTGGGAGGGGTATCGATTTCGAGCAATCCCAGGTTTACAAACATTTGTAAATCAGGAATTGGGTAAAATCATGGTAAAGCATCCCAGAATTAAATGTAATGCAACGCAATGCATCCACTGCATTGTATTACATTTTCTTTGCAAAGGCATGCAAGGTGGTGCAAATAGCCCCTTGCATGGCATTGTAAATATTTACTATCATTTTGTGTATGGGATGCACCACAAATGTGGTGCAACTATGGCACAAAATGTTAATAAATATGGCCTCCAATTTCTGGCAACCTTCTTAGAGAACCCAACCCTGGTGAAGATTTCAAAGAGGATCTGGCCATTGCAGGATCAGTGACTTTCCTATGAAGGATAGCTCTGGATACCTAGTAGCATGGTCTACTACAGCCTGTAAGAACCTGTTTCCAAATACTGTTTGTGGATCCAGGGGACCAACAATGTCAATCTCCACCATCTCAAAGGGAGTCCCCACCACATGTAGTGGTATGAGGGGAACCTTTGGCTTGCCCCGGTCGTGCCACTGGCTTGACAGGTGACACAGGATGACAGAAATCCTTCACCTTTCCAGACATCTGAGGCCAAAGAAACAGTTGACAAATCTTTACCAATATCTTGGTCTGTCCCAGATGTCCAGTAAGGAGATGTCATAGGCCAGGTTAAGGAGGAGCTCTCAGTAATGTTGGGGGACCACTAGTCTCCTGGATGCTTCTGGTTTTGGATCCCTTATCTCACGATACCTTTTGGGTACCACTAGCATCACTTTGTTCTTGCCTGATAGCTAACTGCCTAACCAGAGTGGGATGAGTCTTTTGCCATTGGCTCACGTCTTCTCTGGAGGGACCTCCTCCTCCTTTGAGTTCTGCAAACTCTGGCAAGTTTCCTAAGGAAGCAGCATCCCATGAAGACACCACACCTTCCCCCTAGGGTTAGGCTTCTTCTGGGACTTAGGATCTTTGGTAGTTGGTTCAGAAAACCTCCTTAACCATGCATCATTAACAATGCGGACAATTCCCAAGCAAGCGTAACCACACTTGCTAGAACAATGCATGGCTTCTTCAGTGCCTTAACACACATGTGTTAAACTACACATGTGCATAGTTTAGGCACAGAAAAAGCCATGCTTTGTTCGGAAGAGGACACAGAGTATGCAGTGAGGTAAATGGGGGTGGGGCAGGGGTAGGGGTTGGATTAAGGGATTCCGAGTGTGCTATTTTTTTAAAAGTGTGAGAGGTTTGGGTATTTTTTTTAGGGCTTAGGGTGGGTCGTTGGGCTATTTTTTTTTCAGGGGCAGGAGTGGGGGTGTTGGGGTATTTGTTTTATTTAGGGCTTAGGGTGGAGGGTGGTTTATTTTTAAAGGAGTGGGAGAAGGTTTAAGTAAGGGTGGGAGGAGGGAGAAGAGAAGAGGAGGATCAGGAGAGGACCTGGTGAGGTATGTGGTGTTTGGCTGTTTTGCATGCCATTTCCACACATGCCTTTACTAGGCATGTTTTTACAACAACATTTGTTGTAAAGGTATGCGTGGTAAAGGCATGTGCAGAAACAATGTGGTTGTGGTTCTGACCGCGTTGTTAAGGCATGCGTTGTTCTGGCATGCATGGTTCCATCACACAACCAGTTGGTTTATCATCCTTCCTGAGCTTTTCCTTGATACTAGGGCTCTGGGTCATTTGTTCAGCCTCCAGGATCCCTGACTTTTCCTCAAGGCCTTTTGTGCTCATGTGGATACACACACATTCAGGAAGACCCAGTATGTTGGCATTAATCCCTCTTTCCAACTCTATCCAGGTAGAGGTTTCTAGGTTATTTCCAAGCGAGCTTGCCACTGGGATGGCAGAAGACACAGCTACCTTATTTGAGCCAGAATCCCCTCCCCACTCCAAGCCTCGCACAGCTGAGGGTTGTCACTTTGTAACATTGTCAGAGTTGACCATCAAGGCTAACTTGGTCTGTGGAAACCAGCTTAACTATGTCCATGGTTATGCTGGTACTTGTATCCTTTAGAGCCTCTACTTCAATTCCATTGGTTCTTGGACACAACCTGTATTTCTCCATACTTGGAGACCAGTGGGCCAAAGGTTCAGACTCCTCCCTTTCCAGGGTAACTCAGGCCACGTCGATGTATCATTTATAATTCCCAGGGATACAACTTCCATCCATCCCCATACTAGCAATGCATTTGGTATGGTCTCCAGTAGGTGATATTTTGGAGCACGCTGCATTTCCTTTCTTGTGCCCTGGTTGCTTACAATGACAGTATACCCCAGCCTTTGAAGGGTCAAAATTCCCTACCAAGTCTTCCCATCCCTTGGAATGGGATGTGGAGCTGGGATACCCATATTGTGCATTTGGGGGGGGGGGGGTCTTTGTTTATATCTGTGCCCCCTTCATTCCCCTGAATGGGGTGCTTGTCCCCCTTTCTTATGATTATTTCCATGGGATATTTTGGGCACCCTAGTGCACTCATCAGCCATCTTACCTATCCCTGTTGAATCTCCAGATGCTGGTGTAACTTCTCTGAGGAACAGTTAGTGAGTATTTGCTCTTTGACCATTAAGTTATAGAGCCCAGCATAACTGTTCACTCTGTAACTCTTTATCCAGCCCTCCAGTGACTTCGTGACTTCACAGAAGCAACCACAAAGTCCAACCATGTTTGTATTGCCCCTTGTGATTGTTCCTAAAGTACTGCTTTTATTCCTCTGGAATAAGACCAGACAGCTCAATGGGAGTCTCTTTTATGTCTGGACTCCGCCACCTGATCCTAATGTGTCAGAAACGTATCCCTCCACATAGTTGGAGTTAGCTACTACAACAAGGACCCCCATAGTCCTCTCATAGGATGATAACCATTTGTCAATGTCATCATGCTCAACAAACTCAGGAACAATGACTTAGAGGAACCTGGCATCATAGGTACCCCTTTTAATTAATCACCTTGTGTTAATTGCTGCCACCATCTTCTTTGGGATTGAAGCCCAACTGGGGCCTTTTTTCCTCTTGGGACAACTTTCCTCCAAAACTAGTCTCATGGCTTTGAGCTCTAGGAGACTCTCTTGAGTGGAGTTCTGCTCACTACCAGACGTGGACAGGCTCCTGGAGGTCAGGCTGTTATTGTTCCCCTCATCCACGTCTTTGAGACTTCTCTGTTATCATCATCATCTCCACTGTCATGGTGATCTCACTTCAACTCTATTGGCTTCTTTCCAAACCCTCAAGGTCTTTTCCAGGTCCTCCTTTTTGGCAGAGATGGCCAAGTTAATCTTTCTCTCCTCTCACACCCAAGAAAACCATCCTGAGGATGAGGTAATTGATCCTCAGGATAAGTAAGGTGACCAAGTCGATAACCATGTTCTTCAAAGTTTTGTGTAACTTTACTAACTTTTAATAAAATATTTCAAACTTTTCTAAAAGTTGGTAAACTCCAGGAAAAGAGTGCCTTGGATAATCAGAATTTGACAAAACTTTTAAAACTTTTTTATATGTGACAGTGGAGTTTGAGTGGTTACTGACTTATTAGGTGTATGGATTACACTGCTAGGCACCAATGTGAGGAAAGTAGTGGATTATATTCTGTGAAATACACTCCTGTTACCAACTTGGTACCAGTCAGGCTTGTTTGTTAAACCTTAGTTCAACCTTGGGTAGCTGTGGGTTCACGCAGTCAGGCTTAAACAAAAGAACAAGCCAAAGAAGTACCAAAGCAATGAAAAAAGAAAGTCACATAATGCAAAATAAATTCAACAACAATTTATGTAAATAGATCCTTTTTATGATTTTTTTAGACAACAAAATGAACAAGGTCCACTGCAGGGTTCTGGAGATATGAATCTTTAAGTAAACCATCAATTACACCTTTTCACTCAAAAACATGAACAAGCATTGGTAACCGCTAAGTTTGAAAACTGAAAAACTTTTAAAGAATTGTGTTTGGCTATTCTGGCCCACTTTAGGGAGCCACTTTGTACAGGGTGAAGGTCAGGGGGCTAATGAGGAGTAGCAGGACATTTACCTTGCCACAAAAGCAGTATCAAGTCCAGTTCCAGGTGCTATGGGTGAACCTCCACAGGCTTTAATGGAGTGGTCCTCATGCAATGGATACAGAATGCTGAAAATGCTGTAAGATGCTAAGGATGCTGTGTGGTTGATGGGGGTCTTCCTAGGGCTACTCTGGTTCATAAGGGGTGGCTTTAGCCACTCGGGTCGATGTCCCATGAAGTCCTCTTTGATCCAGCAAAAATTCAGTTCCAACTGTGCTACTGGTCTCTGGTCATAGTGAATCCAGTGATTTCCTTTGATGAAGACAAGAGCCCATTTTGGGTGACCAGGATGACTCTCCCAGGTCTAGCAGCCTATGCTGCAACTTTTGAGCAGCGGTAATTGGTCACCCAGGGTGCATTTCTTCAGTTAGGGGCGATGAGACAATAGGGGAAATTAACTGGCCAGAACAAGCTTCTTCAGCTTTTGTAGCTCTGGTGCTGTAACAGGAAGTTAGTGGACTGACTCTTGGAGTTCATCTATTCTGTCTGTGGCTCAGGAGTGACTTTTCTATGAGCCGTGTGCAACAGGCATAGTCCTCTCTTTGCTAGCTTAAGTATCAGCACGTGCAGTTGAGTGGTTGGTGCAATCTCTATTGCAAGGCCCAGGGAACAGCACAGCAGTCCTTCATTGGTCTTTCCAGTCCAGGTGTAATCTGAGCTCTGGGTGCCACAGGTGTCATATTTATGCTCAGAAAGTGTCTTTGGGGGCTGGAGTAGTTACTACTCAATGAGCTACTAGAATCCTCTCCGCCTGGTGATTATTGCTCGCTATGTGTGGCATCAAGCTGTCCCTGAGTGCACTATTCTGCCCACTCCATAGATGGCAGAACCTCTCTATCAGTTTGTGGACCTTGGAGACCACATTAGAGGTGTGGCTACCTTAGGGCTACACAGTTTGACAACTGTCCTGACCTCTCTGTCCTTGACACCTACCCAAGCACCTCAACAAATGAACAGCCTCTCTTGTGTGTGCCCATCATTTGCCATTCAAAGGTGGCTTCCTCTTTAAAGTACATATTTTGGGCTCCCAGCCTGTGTGGCTTCCTGCCAGGGAGAGTTGACACCTCTACCAACAAAAGGCCTTTATTGTTTGTACTGCTGGTAGTAGATCACACTTCTCCCCAGGAGGGCAGAAGGCTGTCTTGTGCCTCGCACATGTGAGTGGCCACAGGAAGACCTGGGCAACAGCAAAGCAACTTTCTAGAACAGTTACATTATTTTTTTCTTCAGCATCAAATCGGGTTTAATGTAATGATTATTTTGATACCTTGAATTCTCAATTTTAGTAGTTCTTTCTGAAGTCAGCACAGCTGAACTTTCAGTGTGTAACTTGATACTGGCCTATGAGGCTACTAATGTGTCCACAGTAAAAATGACAATTTGGAGTTCTTACTGTTAGAAATGTAAAAATAGATGTCCTCCTCTTTGATATACAGCTCCGTTCCTTAGGACTCATTAGGCTTGTGGCAGGGGTCACACATGTGTATTAAAAAGGGAAGTTTGGGCTTTGCCATTAGTTTAAACAGCAAAGTTGAGTTAGCAGTTTAAAACTGGTCAGCCAGTCTGCAGGCGCAGGCTGGGAGACATGTTTTCCGATGTAATTTCCAGACCGTTGGTCCCACTGGTACCACATACTAGAAACCTATAAGTAAGTAAGGCTATACCAATTGGGTGTAAGCCAATCAAATATATTTTTTATATTGTCAGAGCACCGGCACTGAGATCTGGGTTGTAGTCCTCAGCACACTGTTAGAATAAAAAAAAGAAACAGCAGCATCAGTCCAAAACTTTGGGAGTGATCATTAAAAAAAAGGCATTTCTTTACAGAGTTCACATGAAATTCAGGGTAATTGAATGACACCTGGTGGGTCTTTTATAGAACAGTGTCAAACGTATTGGAGGGAGGAAGTCATTGAAAACTCCTGATAGGTAAATGTGTGCTGACGATAAGCTGTACGCAATTAAATCCTCACAACGTGTCTTTAGAGTTCCCACTGCCCCATTCCCTGCATTGGCAGTACCAGCAATTGACCCAGTGTTTGCTAAAGCTTCTACATTTAGTTGTTAGGTGATTATAAAATTCAAAGCAGGAACATGCAGAAATTGAGTGCTTCAAACAGACAGTTTCATGCCTTTGTGGTATCCCTATTGATCACCTTTTGTCTGCAGGAAACAGCCCATGATCTTGGACTGTGGTGGAACCACCATATTATTTCATATTTCACTGATGAAGATGGGGACAATTTCCTTATACGCCATAAAAGGGAGCTGAGAGAAGCATGCCTGAAACACAATTATTTGAAATTACTACACACAATGCATTGGTTATATACCACCCTACAAGCAGCTCAACTGAGCCCCAACTCTGTACTGGAGAAGTGAAATAATGCACATTACTTGCGAATGTCAAACTTCAACTCACTACATGTCAAAAATACGAAATGACAGGGTTACTGAGTCTCTTACTTTCAGACTCCAATGTTGTACAGAACAGGTCATTTCAGCAATATTTTTTCACCACACCGGATGTTGATTTCTGTGTACATTTCATGTACATTGCAGCATGTAAGATAGGTATTCTATGGTACTGGAAACTCCTAGATATACCCAAGTATCAAATAGGGTTGCATGACATTTGATAACCCTGCACATAAGGGAATCATCCATAAACTAAAGTGCTTAGTAATCAAGTATGGTAAAATTGCTAAACGAACCATGAGGGTCCACTATATGTTTATTTGTTTCTTTCCTAGAGAAAGTGGCTCACATGGTTTTACTTGTTTGACAAAATCCCAATATAGAGAACAGCCTAAAGAAACCAGGCTGACAAAACTCCATTTTGTTGAAGGACCACAGCAAGCAATACACATTTCCATTAAAACAGGAAGTACTTTCTCTTACTATAAACAGAAGATATGTAAGCTATATGTTTTTAAAATCTGTACTGGATTTTGTGGCTTTTATGTTGCATGTTGACCCAGTTGCTATTTTACATAAATTATTGAGTCAGTTCCCACGGGATGCAGAGGACAAGCAACAAAGGGAACTAAGAAAAGAAAAAGGTAATTCAAGTCCAATTAATAATTACTTTTGTGTTAATGAAGATGCACAGGTTGCAGGTTCTCTGAGTGAAAAAGTGATCTTCCACAATATAAAGGAAGAGCAGTACAACAGATAGAAAAGAATCATATGGGGAAAACAATACCTGGAGATCCTTGTTGCCTTATGTAAATACAAAAAATCAGAAATCTATTTACAGCCTCCTAGCAAGAAGGAAAAACACTATTGAGAACATCAGTGGAGAACCTAATCTAGAAATAATAAGTGTTCAGTAAAAAATAATGATGCAGCTAGTACCCTTTGGTCAAATAAACTGTAACTTCAGTACCATGAAAATGAATGGCCATGCAAATATCATTAAATCTGCCATATGGTGGGCAAGTCTCTAAGATTACACAATTAATTGATTTAATAGAATTGTTCTGGGAAACTAATTTCACCTGAGCCCTTTCCTTAGTTCATGTGATCTATGCATTGCACAAATGTATCTTAAGTGATTTACCGTTCTAATATACCATATCTTTCTCTGACAAAATGGGAAGACTGATATCTGACAAGTATAATTTTCTTCCTCTAATACGGATATGTGGGGCGGAACTACAGAGAGCCCTTCTCTGGAATGTTGTTAATAATTTGGAAGATGTGTGTCCCTATGAATTAAAAAATGCCACTCTTATTTGGTCAAAACACAGTTCCGAGCAAACCTCTGCTTAACCATTGAGAGCTAGGGCACAAGCAGCAGGCAATGTCCAGAGAAGTATTGTTGGACTTGCGACTCTCAGCATGGTCATCCCCAAACTTTCTGTCTTCACCCTCCTGAACCTGCTTCTGTTTGCTTTTAGGACTCTGCACACTTTACCACAACTAACCAGTGCTAACGTGCTTGTGCTCTCTCCCTTAAACATGGAAAAATAGGATTACACCAAATTGGACAATTTAATTCACTTGTAAATCCCTAGTAAAATGGTACTACATGTGGCCAGGGCCTGTAAATTAAATGCCAGTGGGCCTGAATTACTGATTGTGCCACCCATAACAGTAGCCCTTTAAACCTGTCTCAGGCCTCCAATTGCAGCATGTGTGTGCATTTCTAAACTTCCAATTCGATATAACAAAATACACTTTTTGTCAGACCTTATTCTTCCTCTTTAATGCATATGTCATCCCCTAGGTAGGCCCTATACTGCCCATAGGGCACGGTGCAATGTATTTAAAAAGTTGGACATGAATTTTTAAGTTTTACATGTCTTGGTGGTGAACATGTCTCAAACATGTTTTAACTACTGCAAGATCTTCCTCTCTCATAGAATAAGATTGGGTTACCTCATTACTTTTAATAAGTGATAACTTTCTTTTGGGAGTAGGTAGGCATATCAAACTTGGTGCCAAAGAATTATAATTTAAAACACTCCTTAATGGTAATGTTGTATTTTAGGTCACAATTATAAAAATGTCACTTTTAGAAAGTTAGCATTTTCTTGTCCCAGCCATATGGTGCTTGTGGCCTGTATCCTGAGTCATATGACTGTTTGTGGCAGGGACTTGGTCCTTGTGTACTGCTCCCACACAGTGCAACAAAGGGGGAGTAGGTGTTGGCAGGATGGGCCATCTCTGACTTGATGGGTGGCAGAGCTGTCACCTACCACACTCGCACATTACAAAGGTCCTGCATCACGACACTCACAAAGTGTTTCACACTAATCTTTTAGGCTCCCAGACAAGCTGGGGTGAGAGCAGGGAGGCAGGAAATGCCAAACACCTCTGGGGATGGAAACCTCCAGAACCTTTCCCTACCTCAAAGCTGGCACCAGGTATAAATAGTGGACCCTCAGGCCCAACTTTCAAGTACACTTTTGGACTTGTGGAAGACCAGAAGAACTGCTTTGCTGATCTGCTCCAAGACGGAATGCTACTCTACTGCCCTACTACTCTGCTGCCCTTCTGCCTGAGTGAGAAGGACAGGACCTACATCTTGAACCCAGGACCACCAGAGTGACCCCAAGGGATAGGAGGCATACCTCCTGATCAGAGACAGGCTCGAACTACTGTGAACCCTGCACCTGGACTCTGCCTACTGTGAGTCATGCTCCCTAAGTGGTACCACCCATATCCGGGACCCTTGAAGGTGGGCATGAAGGTGCTCTGTCAGCCCAACTGTGGTCCATTGGCAGAACTGATGCAGCACATGCAAAAAGAACAAGTGATGGACGGAATGCTGAACAATGTCAAACATTTACCCCAGTACAGAGATCTGGGCCTAAATCCATTGTTTTTTTGCTACCCATGCCGTTCCAGTTCGCACCCAGCCATATGCAAATCAGTCTTGATCCTGTTCCTCATGGGAACAGTCCAGCCCGAACTGCCAAGAAATAAAGCAGCAGGACACATCTCCTTGCAGCTCCTCATCAGAACCACAGCTGTGTTTTGCATACCAGACGCAAGACCTCATATATAAATATGTTTACTCGCTTCCTTTCTTCCTGTTTCTTATTTTTCTCTGGTTCACAATAGGCCTTTCCTTGTTTTCTGCTTTTTTATTAGTAATAATCACACAACTAGCCATAGTGATGGTACAGAAGCAGGACACCAAGGGTATTACATCTGCTACTGCAGAACACATAACACTTCATGTGGAAGCTGTCCTGTTGCGTGTATTTTATACCATTCTGACTAAAATATTGGGCATGGAAAACTACCATCATAAATCAAGTGAGATAAATATTTATAATAATTCACATGTCATGCTGCTGTACTCAACTTTTTATGTGTGCTGCATAGTTCCTATCCTTTTAGAATTTAGAACCTACTGCTCAGAGAAGGCGGTAAAAGGAGGCACACCATTGTTTGTAATGGGCCTCAATGGGCTTTGTAAAATTAGCGTACTTTGTTTTTACTGCTGCAACTCTTTGAACTAGTGTCAAAAATGATGACGCTAGTTCCCTAACTACTGCCACAGAATGCCATATCTTAGATATGGTGCAAAAATTGTGGTTTCAGAGGGGCTCTAAGGGGTGCAAGAAAAGTGGCACTGCACTAGGTGTAGCACCACTTTTCTTAAATCAAGGGAAACAGGCTAGAGCATTGCCTCTGGCTCGTAATCGAGCCGGCAGCAATGCTGTCGTCTGCAGGGTGCTCCAGCACCCTCGCAATGCTCACTGCCTGCAAAGCAAACAGTGAATATTGCAATGCTGCTGGCCAAGGGGGGCCCTGCACTGCCCATGCCAAGTGCAGTGGCAGGTCTGGCCCCCCATGTCCCGCTGTGTCTCCCTGCACCTGTTCTCTGCCAGTCTTTTCATGGAGGTACTACCACCAGGAAACCGCTGAAGGAGAACAATTTCGTAATCCGTAGGACAGTGCTGCTTGCAGCGCTGCCCTGGCAGAATAGGATCTCCACTACCGCCAGCTCACCATGATCCAAGATTCTGGTGGAGCTTCCGGTGTCCTGGCCGTCTGAATGCCAGGGTTGTAATGTGGCAGTCAGACTGCCACATTGGCGGCAGTCCAGACTGCCACCACAAGTGTGGCAGTCCATAGACTGTCAGACTCGTAATGAGGCTCTAATTGTTATATGTCTATGGGTCATTTTGTATCCTTTGAACTGCATAAATGATAAACCTACTTGAAAAGTTTTCAAAGAATTACAAAACACATGAAAACTGGACCAGACAGGATTGATTTCTGTTGCAAATTTCAGAGATGATTTTTCTACAGCCCCTAAATATGATATTGTGTTATCATACAAATCTTTGGGAAATTATCTCACTGGGTCTTAATTCCACTTCAGTCCAATTTTCATCTTTACTCTTCAAGAAATACTTGTATGGCAGGATATCTCAATATCGAAGATTACCAGGTTTGTGCTTGAGAATCTAAAATTATGTTGGGAATGACCTTTACAGTAGACTTCAGGATGTTATCAATCTTTGGGACAAATGTATTAAGCTATTTAGCGCTTGTTAAGTCTGTGATTTTCTAAATCAGAGGGTTTGCGACCACTAAATGGTTTGCTCAAATGTAAAACCATTTAGGGCCATATGTACAAACACTTGTTCCCATAGACACAGAATGGGTAAAAACCTTTGATACATCTGGCCCTTAGTGATTTGGTAACATGTTAAGACATTTGCAAATGGGAAGGAGTTGTGCTCTGCGAATGTTAGAAAATATATATTTTAAAGGTAGGCAGAAGTCCCAGGCACTTTTGCCTACGCCTAAAAAATGAAAGCTACACTTTCCTTTTTTATTAACATTTTCTTTAAAAACAAGAAGTTGCATTAAAAAAAATGTTTTATTTTAAACCAATCACAGACTTGGTGGTCTGCCTTCTTCAGAAGGCTTCCATCCATGGGATAGCTGTCATTCCTAATGGGTTGCAAATTGTGACCTACTTCATTATTATTCATGAAGTAGGTCGATTGTGACCCACTAGGAATCACTAATTAAAAATTGAAAGTTTCATACAACATGATTTGGAAAAATCATACTTTGGAATTCGCAATTCTAAATGTTCATACAACTCGCCCTATGACATTAACCGCTTAGGTGCGGGCGTCGGCCACTGGCCGACGCCCACACACCCTCCCTGGTGCGGGTCACGACCAGTGGCCGACACCAGGAAGGGTATCAATAAATCCTCGGGTGCGTCGCAGCCGAGGATTTTTTTTTTTTTTTAAACCCCCCCCGGGAGACACGGAAGCTTCCGTGTCTCCCCCCGCCCCCCCACCCGCCCCTTTGTGACGTCAGCGCGCCTCGCGGCGCGCTGACGTTGCAAAGGTGTTTTCCCCATCAAAGCAGGAAGCAGCCTTGCGGCCGCTTCCTACTTTGATGGGGAAAACGGCCTTTCTCACGTTCGGGAAAACCTCGTAAGAAAGGGGAGTGTCTCCCCTTTCTTACAAGGCCTTCCTGAAAGTGTTTCCTGGCCCCCGATCGCAGCTGCGATCGGGGGGCCAGGAAACACTTTGAAAAGGCCTCGTAAGAAAGGGGAGACTCTCCCTTTCTTACGAGGCCTTCTCAAACTGTTACTGGCCCCCGATCGCAGCTGCGATCGGGGGCCAGTAACAGTTTGAGAAGGCCTCGTAAGAAAGGGGAGAGTCTCCCCTTTCTTACGAGGCCTTCTCAAAGTGTTTCCTGGCCCCCGATCGCAGCACAGCTGCGATCGGGGGCCAGGAAACACCACTAGACGCCAGGGATTTCACTTTGGGGGGGCGGCCCCCTCGGAAAACGGGCCGCCCCCCCCCCGGGGGCATAATTAATAAAAAAAAAAAAGGTAGGTGCCCCCTGGGGGGGGGGGGGGGGCGCGATTGCGCCCCCCCCCAGGGGATTGTTTTTTTTAAAAAAATAAAAAAATAAAAAAATGACAGGGGGTCGCCCGTGGGCAGGGTGACCCCCTGTGGGGGCAATTTTTTTTTTAGATGTTGTAGGGTTTCCCTGGGGGCCATTTTGGCCCCCAAGGAAACCATACAACAACTAAAAAAAATAGATCTATATATAGATCTATATTTATATATCTATGTAGATAGATATATCTATGTACATGGATATATCTATAGATATATCTATGTACATAGATATATATATATATATAGAGGTAGATCTATATATACCAAAGAGATTTATAAAGTGTGCTACTCACCTGTGAGGGTCTCAAGGCGCTTGGGGGGGGCGGGGGGAGGGAAAGGGGCTGGGAGGTTCACTGTTCGAAAAGCCAGGTTTTGAGGCCCTTCCTGAAAAGAAGTAGGTTTTGGGTCTTGCGAAGGTGGGTTGTGAGGGCTTTCCAGGTTTTGGGTGCAGGTAGGAGAAGGATCTGCCCCCGGTGGTGGTGTGTTTGATGCGGGGGACAGAGGCGAGAGAGAGGTCAGCTGAGCGGACGTTTTGTGTGGGGGTGTGGAAGGTGACTCTCGTTGAGGTAGGCAGGGCCTGTGTTGTGGAGTGATTTGTGTGCGAGGATGAGGATCTTGAAGGTGATCCTTTTGTCAATGGGGAGCCAGTGGAGGGATTTGAGGTGTGGAGAGATGTGTTCGTGTCGGCGGAGGTCGAGGATGAGTCGTGCTGCTGAGTTCTAGATGCGTGTAGTTTGCGCTTGAGTTTTAGAGTGGTGCCGGCGTAGAGGGCGTTTCCGTAATCAAGCCTGCTGCTGATGTGTGCGTGAGTGACAGTTTTTCTGGTCTCTGTGGGGATCCATTTGAATGTTTTTCAGTATACGGAGTGTGTTGAAGCATGAGGAGGTGAGAGCGTTGATTTGTTGGGTCATCGAGAGGGAGGAGTCTAGGATGATGCTGAAGTTGCGTGCGTGGTTGGCGGGGGTGGGTGCAGGGCCTAGCGTGGTAGGCCACCATGAGGGGTCCCAGGTGTTTTTGTGTGGGCCAAAGAGGATTATTTCGGTTTTGCTTGAGTTGAGTTTCAGGTGATTGGCTGTCATATATATATATCACTTTTGTCAATATGTGTGTGGTTTCCCTGGGGGGAAAAGGGTCCGACTTGTCTAGTGGCAGTTTTAGTGCCATAAAGAAGCGCAGAAGGGTTATATGCCTACTGCAAAGAGCAAATCTGTATTTTATGTAAATAGCTGAGTACATTAGCAAAGTCTATGGAGAGATGAAGGGCACTTTTGCTGGGTGGTAATGAGGGAATCCGAGGAGGAGGGAGTGGGAGCACCAATAATGATTGTTGGACTGGGCGCAGGAGATGCTAAAGACTGTGACGAATGGTATGTGACAAGGTGTTTTTTGAGTGTCTTGAAAGTACGTGCTGATTGAGGGAAGAAGCGCAGGTAAGGTGGCCTCTACTGTTGCACGTATCTCACACACCATCGATTTTGTGACTGTCTACGTAGGCTAGTGTTTTAGAGCAACAGTTTAGCCAATAGCAGAGATGGCATCTTGATGGATGACTGCTGCCTACACTCGGGTTATAGAGGACCGCTCTGACATAGGATCAGAGACTGAGACATCAGATACTGAGACAGCATCTGAGGGATAGGACAATGGCGCAGACTCTGGGAGTGATTTTTCAGTCAGAGGAGTCCCATTCGATAACTCCTCTTCCAGTACATTATGAGGGAGGTGATGAGGACAGTCCTGCTGTCCCTTCGCAAGCTGTTTGTGCAACTGGGTAATAGTGGGTTAGGCCAACCCAGAGAGCAGGTGAATGCGGCGGCAAGCAGAGAGAGAGTGCTCTCTTGGGAGCTCCCCAATTTAGTTCAGCCCCAAATTCCACCACCCAAATCATATTGTGGAGACATCAAAATTATCCATGGCAAAACAAACTGGTTTTGTAAGGCAGGCACCTGTGTTTTTGGTCCTGGATTCGGCGGCCATATAGAGAAACACACTAAACCCAAACATTTCTGGAAACTAGACATTCGGGGGAGTCCACAGAGGTGTGACTTGTGTGGCTTCCCCAAAGTTTTCTTACCCAGAATACCCTGCAAAGCTGAAATGTTGAAAAAAAACTCAATTTTTCTCGCATTTCTGTCACACAAACTACAGGAATATGCTGGGATCCACAATATTCCTACCACCCAGTGACTCCTCACCTGTCCTGATAAAAACACTACCCCACTTGAGTGCCTACACCTAGTGTCTGTGTCAGGAATGGATCACCCCAGGGTCAACAGCTGCCTCACGTAAGGACCAACATTGACCGTTGTGTGATCTATTCCTGTCGCAGGCACCAGGCCTAACCACACAAGTGAGGTATCATTTTTATCGGGAGGCTTGGGGGAACGCTGGGTGGAAGGAAATTTGTGGCTCCTCTCAGATTCCAGAACTTTCTGTCACCGAAATGTGAGGAAAACTTGTTTTTTAGCCACTTTTTGAGGTTTGCAAAGGATTCTGGGTAACAGAACCTGGTCAGAGCCCCGCGAGTCACCCCATCTTGGATTCCCCTAGGTCTCTAGTTTTCAAAAATGTACAGGTTTGGTAGGTTTCCCTAGGTGCCGGCTGAGCTAGAGGCCAAAATCTACAGGTAGGCACTTTGCAAAAAACAGCTCTGTTTTCTGTCATGTGTCCACATTGTGTTTTGGGGCATTTCCTGTCGCGGGCGCTAGGCCTACCCACACAAGTGAGGTATCATTTTTATCGGGAGACTTGGGGGGATGCTGGGTGGAAGGAAATTTGAGGCTCCTCTCCGATTCCAGAACTTTCTGTCACCGAAATGTGAGGAAAACTTGTTTTTTTAGCCACTTTTTGAGGTTTGCAAAGGATTCTGGGTAACAGAACCTGGTCAGAGCCCCGCGAGTCACCCCATCTTGGATTCCCCTAGGTCTCTAGTTTTAAAAAATGTACAGGTTTGGTAGGTTTCCCTAGGTGCCGGCTGAGCTAGAGGCCAAAATCTACAGGTAGGCACTTTGCAAAAAACAGCTCTGTTTTCTGTGATGTGTCCACGTTGTGTTTTGGGGCATTTCCTGTCGCGGGCGCTAGGCCTACCCACACAAGTGAGGTATCATTTTTATCGAGAGACTTGGGGGGACGCTGGGTGGAAGGAAATTTGAGGCTCCTCTCAGATTCCAGAACTTTCTGTCACTGAAATGTGAGGAAAACTTGTTTTTTTAGCCACTTTTTGAGGTTTGCAAAGGATTCTGGGTAACAGAACCTGGTCAGAGCCCCGCGACTCACCCCATCTTGGATTCCCCTAGGTCTCTAGTTTTAAAAAATGTACAGGTTTGGTAGGTTTCCCTAGGTGCCGGCTGAGCTAGAGGCCAAAATCTACAGGTAGGCACTTTGCAAAAAACAGCTCTGTTTTCTGTGATGTGTCCACGTTGTGTTTTGGGGCATTTCCTGTCGCGGGCGCTAGGCCTACCCACACAAGTGAGGTATCATTTTTATCGGGAGACTTGGGGGGACGCTGGGTGGAAGGAAATTTGAGGCTCCTCTCAGATTCCAGAACTTTCTGTCACCGAAATGTGTGGAAAACTTGTTTTTTTAGCCACTTTTTGAGGTTTGCAAAGGATTCTGGGTAACAGAACCTGGTCAGAGCCCCGCGAGTCACCCCATCTTGGATTCCCCTAGGTCTCTAGTTTTCAAAAATGTACAGGTTTGGTAGGTTTCCCTATGTGCCGGCTGAGCTAGAGGCCATAATCTACAGGTAGGCACTTTGCAAAAAAACAGCTCTGTATTTTGTGAAAAAATGGGATGTGTCCACGTTGTGTTTTGGGGCATTTCCTGTCGCGGGCGCTAGGCCTACCCACACAAGTGAGGTATCATTTTTATCGGGAGACTTGGGGGAACATAGACTAGCAAAACAAGTGTTATTGCCCCTTATCTTTCTCTACATTTTTTCCTTCCAAATATAAGAGAGTGTGTAAAAAAGAGGTCTATTTGAGAAATGCCCTGCAATTCACATGCTAGTATGGGCACCTCGGAATTCAAAGATGTGCAAATAACCACTGCTCCTCAAAACCTTATCTTGATCCCATTTTGGAAATGCAAAGGTTTTCTTGATACCTCTTTTTCACTCCTCATATTTCAGCAAATGAATTGCTGTATACCCAGTATAGAATGAAAACCAACTGCAGGGTGCACCTCATTTATTGGCTCTGGGTACCTAGGGTTCTTGATGAACCTATAAGCCCTTTATATCCCCGCAACCAGAAGAGTCCAGCAGACAAAACGGTATATTGCTTTCAGAAATCTGACATCGCAGGAAAAAGTTACAGAGTAAAACATAAAGAAAAATGGCTGTTGTTTTCAGCTCAATTTCAATATTTTGTTATTTCAGCTGTTATTTTCTGTAGGAAAACCTTGTAGGATCTACACAAATGACCCCTTGCTGAATTCAGAATTTTGTCTAGTTTTCAGAAATGTTTAGCTTTCCGGGATCCAGCATTGGTTTCACACCCATTCCTGTCACTAACTGGAAGGAGGTTGAAAGCACCAAAAATAGTAAAAATGGGGTATGTCCCAGTAAAATGCCAAATTTGTGTTGGAAAATGTGGTTTTCTGATTCAAGTCTGCCCGTTCCTGAAAGGTGGGAAGATAGTGATTTCAGCACCAGAAACCCTTTGTTGATGGCATTTTCAGGGAAAAAACCACAAGCCTTCTTCGGCGGCCCTTTTTTCCCATTTTTTTTGAAAAAACTAACTTTTCACTGTATTTTGGCTATTTTCTTGGTCTCCTCCAGGGTAAACCACAAACTCTGGGTACCATTAGAATCCCTAGGATGTTGGAAAAAAAGGACGCAAATTTGGCGTGGTTAGCTTATGTGGACAAAAAGTTATGAAGCCCTAAGCGCGAACTACCCCAAATAGCCAAAAAAGGGCTCAGCACTGGGGGGGAAAAGGCCCAGCAGCTAAGGGGTTAAGGGCCAGATGTACCAAAGGATTTTACCCATTCTGTGTCTATGGGAAAAAGCTTTCGTACATATGGCCCTAAATGTGAGTGAATCAGAGATAATACGTTTATTAATTCCATTTAATAGAGCAGTTCTAGTTCAAAAGAGGTAGGATCATTGGGGTGTGAAATGCTTTGATACACTCGTTGATAAGTAGAGTATGCATTTAATACTCATCTGAATTTATGTTTGCCATTTACTCCATCTGAAATGCTTAAAATCGTTTAAAATGATTATAAAATGATTTATCTTGTGCATGTTTATCACTCTTATTTGTGTTTGAATCTTGATGAAACTTTTAAAAGCCAATGGAGTGTATGATCCGATCCGATGATTATTTCCAAGCGTATGTCTCAGCCTGGAAAATTCAACATTTTAGGAGGGTTCTATCTGAACCAGATGTCCTCTTAAGAAAATAAGAGAAAAGTAGGTGGAAGCCAAACACTAAACTCAGACCTCAGTCTAATTGCGTACCAAACAGGGAATACTAACAGATATTCCATCACAACTGGCAACCAATTTTTTTTTCCAAGTGGCAGAGATATGATTGCAATTGATGTAGTGCCTTTGTAAATCGCTGGGTTTTGAGCCTTCCAGAGAAATTGCGACAGATTCAAGTGTTAACCATATCCTTTATTGGCTCCTAAATGTCATCAATTGAAAGTAGCAGCTGCCAGTGACTGCAACGATTATAGGTCTACCCTCGTCAGCCTTTGCACTCTAGTCTGAGAAGTGGAGTTCAAGGGAATAACCTTTAGACGCCAATTTTTTATTGTACTGCATCAACACGGAAATGACATCGTTTTAATGCATCACATTTACCCTTTGCCCTAACTGTTGAATTGGAGGCTTATTAGTCGCGGAATGTAAATCAAAGGTTTGCCTCACATGAGTCCGTATAGGTAAATTAAACAGAGAATGCAAACGTTCACCCCTAAAGGAGTATCTCGGTGCTAAAACTACACCAAAGCAGAATTTAAAAAATGCTGAAGACATTACTGCCAAGGACAATCAATAGCAAAGTTTTGTAAACAAGCAGGTTTTAAGGCTTTCTTAAATTTACATAAGTAGGCAACCAACCTAAGATACCTAGGCAGAGTCACACTTCATAATAAAATCTACTGAAAAGGTACATTTCCAAAGGTTTTAAGGTGGAATCTAGGAACTGTCATACTGAGTTTGTCCATAGATCTCAAGAGGGGCTTTGGCTGTTAAAGACTAAAGTCAGAGGTATGAGGGGAGCCACTTGTGGAAAAAAGGTTTTGGCAAAATGTACGGCTGACTTTCAAAATATCAAAATCCTAAATATTGTGATACAAAAATATTGTGGCAAAAATATCAGTCACAAAAATATCGTTTTCCTATACATATAATGGTAAGTACAAAAATATCAGAAAACATATTGTTTTACACTGATACAGAAAAATGTACAAAAATGATGATTTTTTAAAAATCTTTATAGTTAAAAATAGTAAACATTAAATATTTTAACAAGTAACAGTAATATAATTTAAATTAAATATATTTATATAATATAACAAATCTATATTAATATTTATAACACATACGAATGCCTAAGTTATCTTGTTCCGTGCAATATCACTTTTGTAATGTGTTCTGGTGGTCTTGTCTTCTAAATACAATCAAAAACATTGAAAATTCAAAATGCTGAAACTTTAGACTATTTAGTATGATGGTATATTATTAGGACTTCAAGCATAAGCCATATTCCTTAAATAATGGAAAGAGCTGGGATAACAGAGACCCCTGGTTTCCACAAGATGAGATGCAAGTAGCAGGTATACAGATATCTATTTCTTTTTCCTACCATTTTTCTAAGAAGACGTCTTGCAAAGCCAACATTTTGCCATTTATCCATCCATCCACAGATGGCAACTTTTTATCCAACAAAACATTTGTCAACTACATTTTTACATTATTTTTTAAATGGATGGAACAAAAACTATAGGTCTAAAAGTGTATTTTTTAAATAATTGATTCTAATGGCATTTGTATTCCTTGGAAAGGATGCATTTATGACTGCAGTCACCATTATGATCAACCGTTTACCGGGATAGCCTTGTGTAAATGTGGGTTTTATTATTTGTACCTTAGCTAACATCTTTTCTAACAAGATGAATTTGAAGTTATATATGAAACTAGTATTAATTTCGGACTGATGCTTTACAGCTTTGTCCAGATACATTTTTTCCTATTCAGAAGATATTTATTAAAGATGAGATTCTCTGTTAAAACTAAACATGCTCTCACAGTCTTACACTGTTGGCATACAAATGGGAGATGACTAGATTATTGAATATTTCAGTGAAACAAGAAAGTCAGAGGCACAAGAGCAATACAAAAGGCAATATAAATATCACAGTATTATCATTTTTACAACATAATAATAATGTATTTTTATTATTATTACAAATGGTAATTAAATTAATAATAATAATAATAATAATAATAACAATAATAATAATAATAGCAGTAGTGGTAGTAGTACTAATAGTAGTGGTATTAGTAGTAGTACTTACTATTAATCTTATGCAAGATGTATATGTTTCTAAATTAGATGTTACTTCTAGGGCAACGTGTACATTGCAAAGCATTGTTGAATTCCTTGAATTGCAATATTCTATGAAATCACACAAAACCTTCAATCTATATCCTAATTAAGGGTCTGATTATGAGTTTCCAGCTTGTAATCGAGCCAATGGCAATGCTGTAGCCTGCAAGGTGCACCAGAACCCTCGCAATGTTACTGCCTACAAGGCAGAAAGTGAGCATTGCAACTGTGCTGGGCAGGAGGACCTCTGCAGTGTTCATGTCAAGTGTAAACACCATAAAAAGGCTGGCAAAGACTGCCAGTGCCACGCTACCGGGATCATGGATCCTGGCAGTGCTGGTGGAACCGCCAGGGTCTTTATGTGGATGTCAGACTGCCGCAGCAGCAGCATTCCTGACCGCCAGCCTCGTAATGAAACCCGAAGTTATAATGGTCTATGAAATTCCATGAATATTTTCACAATTATAGGCTCTCAGAAATAGCAATGTCTTGCAAAGGTTTCTGGTTGTAAAGTGGTTAGTAAGAGTGATAATGTGTAGTGGGGAACTGTTTTAAATAGAGGTTAAGTGGAGTAGACAGAACTAAAGGACATCACTTTCTAATTCAACGTAATTAAATTATAGTGTTAAGCAGGAAAGAATAAAAGAGAAAAAATATTGTGGATTAATGTTTGTATTTTTACCTGAGTAAAGCTTGGAAAATACTTGAAAACTATGATAGATTGTTCATAATTGCAGGACTGTCACATAAGGCGTACATTTACAGTGATTTTAATGCACTCTATTTTACTAAATAACACCCAAGACACTGAAGCAAAAGGACTTCTGCATTTTGTAGATGTTCATATGTTTTGACAGAAAAAGTGGTAAGTCCAGATAAATATAATTTTCAGGAAAAATTATGGAGATAACAAACGATAGAAGAGTATGTATCACATGCAGATTTTCTAGCAAGGAAAATCCATCAGAGTTTATTGGGATTTAAATAGGACAGTTTGAGTGACACTCATAAACTAGGAGATCATATTCTGAATTTTCAGTTTTCACACTAGCATGACTAAGATTGAACATGCATCTGTATGGCTCACGTTTATTTGTGCCTCATTTGGGTAAGCCCCTCTTTTTTACTTATCAGTGGGTAACTCTTTTACGATGTTACATCACTAGATTTATATTTGAACACAAACATTGTGTTGTTTTACCCATTGCAATAGCTAGCACCCTAGCACACCAAGAGGTCTGAACTGGCTATGGAAACATATATTAAAGGAAAGAAGGGAGGCAGCCTGTCTCTGCTGTACTCCTTGAAAAGCTGTAGAAAAAGAATACAAAGAAGAATGAAGTTTGGAAGTCATATTTTTTTCTTCTTTCTGATAAATAGGATTCAATCCAGCAATGCACTTCTTGGTAGACTCTAATTGTTTTAATCTTGGCAACTGAAAAGAGACTTAGGGCCACATGTACGAACTTCAGGTTTTGCGACTCGCAAAATTGCGAGTCATAGCGTCTCGCAATTTGAGGGTTGCAAAACCTGATGCACAACAGTGTCAATGACACTTTTTGAGATTCCCAGTGGGGTCACAAATTACCTACTTCATGAATACTCAGGAGGTAGGTCGCAATTAGCTACCCCATTTGGAATGGCCGCCCTCACAGAGATGGTGGCCTGCTGGAGACAGCAGACCACCATGTCTGTGACTGCTTTTAAATAAAGCATTTTTTTTTAATGCAGGCCGTTTTCCTTAAAGGGATAAATATTCCTTAAAAATATTTTTGCTGCCATTCACAAAGGGTATTTGCAAATGGGTTAGCACCAATTTGAAACTGTTGCTAACTCCGATTGTTTTGCGACTGCATTTGCGGTCACAAAACAATCATACATGGGACTGCAACTCGCAATTAGGAAGGGAACACCCCTTCCTAATTGCAACTCGCAAACCCTTTTTGCCATTCGATAAATAGATTACGAATCACAAAAATGGGTCTGTACATTCTAAATAGCATTTTCCACGCCGCAAATGGCCTGATTCGCCGTTTGTGACGTGGAAAATGCTTCGTACATGTGGCCCTAACTGCTTTAAAGCCACACAAACCTTGCTACTTCCTTAGATCCTCATGAGTTGATTGGCCATGATTCTTCCCTCTGCAAGACCTGGCATCTGAGCTGGACTGACTTAAAAATGTTCTTCAAAATAACAATGACCTTAATTTGGCTAACCAAGATCTATTACATACATTTTGGAATCATATTGGGCTTTGAAGGTTGGGATGTGCTTTATCATCTACTGGAGCCTCTGTTTTTTGTTTGCAAGCTGTGAAAAGGAAAGGAAGGATATTCATAATAGTGCCTGTAGTGTTACATATTCCTCTCAAAGCATGTTATAACATATAATCACAATGTATTTACATTTTTAAAGGCAGTATTTACATCCTATTCATGTAAATAACGATGAAGAAAATGGTAAAGTGCCAGATATGTAATCTAAATTGCATCTTTCTAGAGGGCTGCACTTCGTAAAATCATTAACCATTATTTATTCATGTAGTATTGGGTAATGGAAAATAAGTAGTAGATCTTTCAATTAGAGACTCAAGAAAGTGTATGCATTTTCTATGTAATGGCTGGGCGTTCCACTACTTACCTGATCAGAGCTGTCTTTGTACCAGATTCAATTCTGACCCTAGAACTTGCATTCATATTTCCTTTTATCATGGTCTCCCAAAATACAGGGTTGGAACAACACCTTGTGCAGGCTGAATAAATATTACCATCCATCTAATTCATATCTCTGGAGTGTAGTAGAGCCAGTAAAGAGAGAAGTTTTTTATATTTCCCAGGTATTCAGCAATCAGGATCTGATACATGTCCACGAGTGCATGGAGCCATAATTCAGATTCCAGCCTTCTACTCCCACTCATGGATTATGTGCTTACAATAGTGATTAAAATAAGAGTTTGAAACACTTGTAATTTTTTAGGGATAATCCCTTTTCTAAATTCTAGCCAAAATAACTTCTAAATTGTAAATGCAAAAACAGCCTCATGCTGGGATCCTGTAACATTTTTAGCAGCAAAAAAAAAAATTACACTCCCTATTTCGTGCATCTACCTAAATTCCAGAACCCCTCACTTGGCCCAGAACCCAAAACCAGAATCAGTTATTTCTTCAGGCATATTGAAAATTATCTTGAAAGGGAGCAGGCCGTTTCATTTAATTTTTTTTTCAAATTACATTGTCTGCCTACACTGGTATAAATCTAACAGAGACTTGCTAGCACGCACAACACAATCTGACCAAAAAACGTTGTGCTTAGAAATTAAAAGCACATGTTAATCAACGAATTAGATCTCCATCTCTGTGAGTGTTCAACTTCCCTTATCCAATGCTCTTATAAGCTTCCAACTTATTATATATCAAGATTTCATATCCCTCGTGAAGGCTACTATCATTTGATTGTATCTAGAAAATAAAAGTGAATTTAGGGCCAGATGTACAAAACTCCCAAATTGCGACTTGCAATTTGCGAGTCCCTGCGACTCGCAAATTGCAAGTCGCAATTTGGGATGCAGAAAGGTGTCTCAGACACCTTCTGCGAGTCGCTATGGGGTCGCAAAGACCCACCTCATTAATATTAATGAGGTGGGTCGCAATTTGCGACCCCATAGCGACTCAGGGCACTCACGGGGATGGAGGCCTGCTGGCAACAGCAGACCTCCATGTCCGTGACTGCTTTTAAATAAAGCAGTTTTTTTTTTCAAAGTGCAACCCGTTTTCCTTAAAGGAAAACGAGCTGCACTTTGAAAAATAAACCGAAACCTTTTGTTTCGGTATTTTTCAGGGCAGGTAGTGGTCCATTGGACCACTGCCTGCTCTGAAAAATTATTATTAGGTCCAGTCACAAAGGGGAAGGGGTCCCATGGGGACCCCTTCCCGTTTGCGAGTGGGTTACCATCCACTTCAAGTGGATGGTAACTTGCATACCACTGCGACTCGCAAATAGGAAGGGAACACCCCTTCCTATTTGCGACTCGGAAATGCATTTTGCGAGTCGGTTCCGACTCGCAAAATGCATTTCTACATACCAGATGGGGTTTAGCGACTCGCAAACAGCGTTTTTCGCCATTTGCGAGTCGCTAAACCTTTCCTACATCTGGCCCCAAGATTGATCCAGCCCACCAGAGAGATCAAACATCAGGCCACAACTCACATTTCTATTTTTCTCAAAAACAGTTTACAGCTTAATTTATATAAAACTTGCAGCGATTATTAACCATAATCTCTAAATATGGCGCTGACTTACGTTGCTATCTCCCCTGAAGATATTCTGGCAACATGTATTTGTTTGAGTTCAGAAGTATCACTTTTCTTTTTCATGCACGGATCCTATTGTTAACACCCTTGAGTATTGTTCAATGATAATGAACATCTATCTCACATTTGCAGTACCTGGGTACACATGAGGGCTACATGATCAGCATGAAAACACATTTTATAAGCGCCAACCAAATAAGTAGAACCGCAAACCTAGGGGTCTCCCTTAATCTTCTTGGCGAGAAGCTCTATGTAAAAAGTGAATAGTAAAGGGGTGGGCATCCCCGTCTCTTTCTAATGCTGCTACAGGATTCTCCTTCCAAAAACAAACTATAAGTAGCCCTGTCATTGAAAGTATCTGAATTAATAAGACTAATTGACTTTCACAATGTATGGCCTTTATCTGTTTAGAAACAAATCCTGCGTGCCCAGTCCTAAATGATGCTGGGAGTAAAAATTTGAATAGAATATTACTAGAAATTGTTGTGAGCTTGAGGGATAAGTTTGTCCCACAGTTACTTGATAACTCACTATTAGGACCCACCTCTTTCACACTTGACATGTATCTGACTTCATCCCAGCACCTCTTGGTCTTTTACTTCTTTCATCAGCTCTTTTGCCTTTGATTAACTAAACTCTCTCTGTCTATTCCTTTTCTGTCTCCATTATTCCAGTGTTGGGATTGACTATTTCCTTCATTTGGCACTAAGGGGGTCATTACGACCCTGGCGGTTGACGGAGAAGTGGCGGTTTTACTGCCAACAGGCTGGCGGTAATCATCCGCCACTTCTCCGATCAGACCGCCATGGCGGAGACGACCGCTGGGCTGGAGACTTGGGTCTCCAGCCCAGCGGTCGTCACAAGACAGCCGGCGGTATCATGGCCTGGCTTACCTCCATGGATTTCATGGGGTTTGGAACCGCCATGAAATCCATGGCGGTAAGCACTATCAGTGCCAGGAAATTCCTTCCCTGGCACTGATAGGGGTCTCCGCCACCCCCCAATCCCTCCCCCGAGTCCGTCCTCAACACCCCCACCCCCCTGCCACCCTCCAAAGGTGGCAGGACCCCCATCCCCACCCCTACCCCTGAAATCACAACACAGACACACACCCGACACGCATGCAGACACCACCAACACACATTCCCGCACACACACGAACAAACATGCCAACAGACACACACACAGTCATACACGCACACCCTCATTCAGACATACACGCACACATCCATACAGGCATACATACAGACAGAAACGCACACATTTCCATTCACACTACACCCCCCCATGCATACACGCACTCACACACCCCCTCTCCATACTCACACGCACACCCCCATGCACCCACACATCACACAACACCCCCCCACCTCCCTCCCCTAACGGACGATCAACTTACCTTGTCCGTTGATCTTCCGGGAGGGGACGGGATCCATAGGGGCTGCTCTGCCTCCAGCACACTGTCAACAGAACACCGCCACGCCGAATCACAGAACGTGATTCGGTGGGCGGTGTTCTGTTGACGTGGAGGTGGAGCAACATCCACTTCCCCGCCGCCCGCCAGTACGGCTGCTGGCGGCTCTCCGCCCGGAAAAGGACGGAGGGCTGCCAGCAGTCATAATATGCCGAGCGGAAAACCGCCACCACTGGCGGTCTTCAGTACGGCGGTCCCTCAGCGGTCTTGTGAAAAGACCGCCGAGGTCAAAATGACCCTCTATGCCTGTTTTTGCTATGTCTCCTGGCTGGGAGCTTTCAAACCTTGTAATTCTCCTCAAAACTCCTTGTAACACTGGATTATGTTAGATGGTGTCAAACATTTGTTGTCTTCATTTCATTTTGTTGTTGCTTATCTCATTGTGGTAAACTAGTCCCTTGTTGCAGTACTCCCAACTTTTGGCCCAGTTTCTGAAGGCAACTTAGACTTGAGTGCACTTGGTTCCTGCTAACCAGGTCACCAGTTCCAGTGTTCTTCCCCTAAAAATGGATAAAAATATTGCCACAATTGGCAAGTCCTTTAGCTGCCACTATACGTCCCTAGTAAATGGTACTTAGATATCCCGGGCATTGGGTACTAAGGGTACGCCCCTGAGGGCAGCAGCACAGATTGTGTCACCCTCCAGGGACTTTGCATCTAAGTGCACCCAGCACGGCCATTGCAGACTGATTGTCTTGGTGCAATCCTGAAGTGCAACCCTGACATGACACACAACCTGTGTGCTCTGTCCATTACACACTGCATACAATATAGATATGCCCCACCTATGGCAGGTCTTCTTGCCCTAAGGCAGGGTGAGCTATACTGCATGTGTGGCCATAGATGCATGAGCAATAAACCCCTACTGTGTCCCTGCCAAACATGGGTCATAGTAAGTGAACAGAGCAGCCATTTTACATGCATGTGCTGGACACTGGTCGCTACAAGTTTCACAGATACATGATAGCCCCTCTGCATCCGAACAATAAATCCAAATTAGTATTAGTATGGATTTATTGAGAAATGTGCCCAGGGTCCACTTTAGAGGTGTCCCCGGCAAAAGCTAACTACCCTTGCATGGTTCCTGGCCTGTCACAATCAGCCTGCCACCACCATACAGGATTTGGGAATTCTGCTGTGAGAGCCTGTGCTCTCTGGGTCCAGAGAACAAAGCCCTTTGTGGGAAGAGGTGTTACATCTCCTCCTCCAGGAATGTGCGCAGCCATGCCTATTAGCTTCAAAGGGCTTACCACCCTTAAACCTTGACCCGAGCTCTGCTGCTAGCAGCAGATGGCCATCCCCATTGCAAACCCCCACTTTTGGCGGGAGCAAAGCCGGGAAAACGCACGAAGGATAGGAGGAGTAGCCACCCCCAGCTTGCACAACCCCTAAGGTGTTGCATCGAGGGGAAATTTCATTTGCCTCCATCTTACATTGAAGGAAAATAGCATATCAGGGATAGGGAAGTGACCTCTGCCCACAGGAAGTGATTATTTAGTGGGAGTAACCACTTCAAGGTAGATGACCCATTGGTCACTGCTAGTTGCTCCCTTAAACATCCACTAAATGCAGTATTTAGTGGGCACTCTAGACCTTCAGTACAGATTCCAAAGACACAAGAAGAATAGCAAAAAAGAAGACCCGAGGCTTGAGAATTGCATTCCTGCTGCACAAAGAAAAAGGTACTAAACCCTGACTGCGACACCCAGAACTCGACAATCGCCACTGAGGTGTTGCTCGGACATCAGACAGACTCTTAGAGTCCCTTGAGGGCCTTCAGTCTTCTAAAAATCACTGAAGATCTCCCTCAAGACTGAAGGTGTCACTTTTTAGCAACTAAGACCCAAATACCAGTGAAGTCCAT
Source organism: Pleurodeles waltl (assembly GCF_031143425.1). NCBI lineage: Eukaryota > Metazoa > Chordata > Amphibia > Caudata > Salamandridae > Pleurodeles > Pleurodeles waltl. Next base: position 1,516,337,803 of record NC_090440.1, read on the forward strand.
TTCACTGACCTAACTGCTGTCCAAGGAACCACGTACAGCAGCCAGACCACAATTTACAAAACAGACCTCGGGGACAAACCCTGCAAGTGTGCCAAGTTTGATGGCAGTGTGCATGCCAGTGGCTGAATTGCGCAATAATCCAGGTTACTGGTCACTCGATGTCGGACGCCAGGAAGAAAGCTCCACACCATCTTCCAAAAGGACCAGGAGGAATCACCATTGAGGGACTTCAGAAACCACCAGAACCACCTACCAGATTGACTCTGAGGACCTGCAAGCAATCATCAAAATGACCAGCCACCTCATTCCAAGGCACCTTTGCACACAGCTCTTGACTCATTACCTGCTCTGCAGTCGGCCTTCCTGAGTTCTACACCGAAGAACCAGCTGTGCTCCAATGGTCCCCCACCCTTTGTGAACCCTACATTCCAGGGGGACCCACCTGACTCACCTTGAAGTCCACCTGTGCATTGCTTTTCCAAGCGGTCTCCCGATGTGGTCTTGCACCAGCTCCAATTGACTTTTCAGCAGCTCTTCCTGCCAAAACCGGGAAGGACTCAAACTCCTCCGGCTGACCCATAGGCCTTTTTGACGACCTCGACCTAAGAACAAAAGGAGACATTGGTAAACATATTGCCTGATTTTATATGCATTTTTTAAGTTTTATCCTATTGATTCCTATGTAGCATAATTACACACAAAAATACTATTTTTCCTAAACTTTGAAAAATCATAATCTAAAACCTACTTACCCAGTTTTGATGATCTCGGTCTTAAAAATTTATAAAAATCTGAAGTAAATTGGTCTTCAGTTATTCTTTTGAGTGTGTGTCTTGCTTTATTGATACTGTGAGTATGAAAAATGCTTTGGACTTCTCTGAGATTGTCCTAACTGCTTGACCAAGCAACCATAAAAATTAAAGCATTAAGTGGTCTAGTTTTAACCAACATGTGGTTGCTCAGACTCTCTGCACAGTGTGTCTGGTTTTGCACACTACATCAAGAGCCAGCCTTCTACATTTGTTGTCTCAGCGGTGGGATAAAGGCTTTGCATGTGGTGCTAGCACTATGTCAATTTGCGTGCACATGAATAACTCTCCAAATCGTCTTTAGCTTAATTGCATTGTTTTCAATTGGCTGAAAGTTTTGCACATTTTTAAACTAACCGCTAGGGCCCATGTTAGGTCCCTAAAACAATAGAGTTAAAAGTCCTTACTTTAGTTAGCCTTATCACAAAAGGGATAACAGGTTTATAAAAAGTCCCAGCTTTAGTAAAGTAAAAATGTTGGATTCAGAGAACTAGAGCCAGGAGCTTGGCCTGGACCCTTACATGGTGTATAAAGCTGACCAGCTTAGGTGCCTGATAGCTTAGCATAAAAAAGCCCACTCCACAGAGGAAGTAGATGGTGAAACCTCGGGTGGAGATGAAGATGCTTTGGACAATGGGGATGAGGGTAGCTCCTCTATCCTTAGCTTTAGTGGTGTGCACTAATGAAGATCTGCCTTCAGCCACACTGACCAAAAAACTGGCCTTAGAGACCCAGCTTTTGTAATTTGAAACAAAAAGAAAAGAGTTAGGCTTAGCACTCATGTCTGATGGAAAAATATCAATAAATAGGGAGAGAATTAGATCTTTCAACCTAAAACTCCAAAAAGGATGTGTTCCCCCTTACCAAGAAGGAGATGATACCATAAAGTGGTTCATTGCCTTTGAAAGAGCCTACATGGGGAGGGACATCCAAAGGAAGCACTGGGGCACTCTGTTATGGGAATTATTCTCATGCAAGTGCAGTGATAGGCTCCTGACACAGACTGAAACAGATATTAAATTGTATGACCTCATGAATAGTACCCTAATTAAGGGATTTAGCACTGAGGAATACAGCATAAAATTCAGGGGGACACAAAAATCCCAGAGGTAGTCCTGGATAAAACTTGTGGTCTTCTTAGTAAAAATGCTAGGTGGTTGGTTAGAGGGAAACAAGGTACATGATTATGAAGGGCTGTAAAATTTGATGATGAAAGAACACCTCTTGAGTAATTGTATCCATGAAAAGCTGTACCAGTACCTAGCAGATTTGGGACCAGTCTCCCCCCACGAGTTTGTGAGAAAGGCTGATCATTAGGTTAGAACTAGGGTGTCCAAAACTAAAACTGGCTGGTGTGACCACAAGAAAGATTCAGGGAAACCCCACAAGAGAAAAAGATGAACCACCCTAGAAATAAAGAAAAAGAGTCATTTGGGCCCCACAAATCTGTCCAGGAGGGTGGTCCCAAAGACACCTCACAAAACAAAAGTGGGTACCGGGGTAAAAACTGGATGCCACTAAGGCATCGTGCCATAACTGTAAACAGACAGGGCACCGGACCAAGGACACTTCTTGTCCCAAAAACCAACCCACTAGTAAGCCCTCAGGGATAGCTAGTGTAGTCTTAGGGAATTAACCCTCAGATGAGGAGGTCTTCTTGACCTTTAACTGGAAAGTGGGCCCCACATGTGAGATGGAAATTCCACAAGGGAGTAGACATTTCCACCACCTTCTGGTGAATGATATCTCAACCACTGCCCTGAGAGACATCTATGCCAGTCACACAATTGTGCATGACAGACTGGTGTTCCCAAACCAGTAATTTCCAAGAGAGGCTGCCAAGGTAAGGACTATCCCAGGAAAGGTCACTGATAGGCCTGTAGCCATAGTGCCCTTAAAAATAGGTGGATCCATTAGCTGGAGAAGGGTGGAAGTCAGTGGAGACCTTCCCCTTGAAGGGCTCCTTGGAAATGACCACACAGATGTTAGTAAGAGCCCAAATGAGGAACTGGTCTAGTGCCAGTCCTTTCCTAAGGAGTCCGGAGGTGATGCCCCTGCGAAGAAGAAACAGCAAAAGAGAAGGAAAGGTTGACAACCATAAACTAAGGCACCAGAAAGCCAAGGAGTTTCTGCTCCATCAGGGGAGAACTCCACCGTTGAAACCCAACTTGACCCCCAAGAAGTCTTGATTAGTCAGGCATCTGTTCAGCCTGCGTTGGTGGCTCCTTAGCTGGCAGAAGAGAGAGTCGAAGAATGGTGTTCTCTGCAGGATGTAGAGACCCCCAGTCCATAACAGCAGACAGGCAGCCTGAACCCAATGAAGCCTGTGACTTAGCCCTGTCCCCTATAGGTGAAGAGCTAAAGGTGTGGTTCTGGGCACTAACAGCAGTCGGTGGGGTCTGCTGGGTGTCAGCCTTTAAGGCAGCACTGTCCTTGGCATAGTGGTCCAACGCCATACCAAATACCCCCCCTTTACCCTGTTGGTAATGGGGGGGGGGTTTACTCAAGTTGTGGGTGACATCCTTGGGTAACATAGGGGCTGCCCTGGCTAAAATAGGGTTAGCAGGGATGAACACCTATGACCAAAAGACATAAGGGAAAAGTGAAGACAATAGTGGAGCAGGTGTAAGAAATTTCAGATTGGTTCTTGTGACTGTTGTGGTAGGTCAATTCCCCAGTGGGAATAACCTGAACAGTAGGATGTGAGGCAGCGTAGACCCTACAACAAACCAGCCTGTTTTCCCTACTCTTCCTCTCCTGACAGAGTAGGAAGAGTCTCCCAAATATTGGCTGAGTCTCCTGGCCTGTGGGCTGGGGGAGTTATGTGGTGATACTGGCCCCTTGTTGCAGTCCCCCCCACGCTTTTTGTCTGGTTTCTGAAAGCAATTTGGATTGGAATGCACTGGGTACCTTCTAACCAGGAGAAATCTCCTGGTGATGGACTTTATAAACCACCAGAACCACCCACCAGAGTGGCCCTGCTGATGTGCAAGCGACCCTCAAAGTGACCTGCTCCTGATTCCAAGAGTACTTTTGTGCACATCTCTTGGCTGACTTATTTGCTCTGCACCCGGCCTCCTTGAGTCCTGCACTGGAGAACCAGCTGTGCTCTAAGGTCCCTCACCCTTTGTGACCTCTACACTCCAAGGGGACACACCCAAATCACCTTAGAGTCCACATGTGCATTGCTTTTCCAAGTGGTCCCATGCAATGGTCCTGCACCAGCTCCAAGGACTTTTCTGCTGCTCTTCCTGTCAAAACTGGGAACCGCCTGAACTCCTCTGGCTGGCCCATAGGACTTCTTGACGACCTTGACCTAAAAACAAAAGGAGACATTGGAAAACGCATTGCCTGATTTGATGCATTTTTCATTTTTTCTCGTATTGATTCATACTGTGCGTAATTAAGCACAAAAAGACTATTTTTGCTAAGCTTTGAAAAATCATAACTTAAAAAGTACTTACCCGATTTCGATGAACTTGGTCTTACATTTTTTTTTCAAAATCATCTGACGTATTTTTGTTAATTGGTCTCGAGTTATTCCTTTGATTGTGTGTCTTGCTTTATTGATACACTGAGTACGACAAATGCTTTGCACTTCTCCAAGATTGGACTCACCGCTGAACCAAGCTACCATATAAAATAGAGGATTAGATGGTCTACTATTTACCTCAGTAAACCAATGTGTGGTTGCCCGGAGTCTCTGCACAGTGGGCCTGGTTTTACACTCTACGTAGATAGCCAGCCTCCTACACTAATGTGTGGTATATTCTCAGTGCAAGGATTAATGTCCAGCAATGTTTGGGCCTTTTTGACTTCACATTCTAGTCTATCAATACCATCACACTCTGTCTTAATCTTTTTTTAGCAACAAATTACTTGACAAGTACCCTCAAGATGGCTACCAATGTGTATTAAGTAAGTATACATTTATCAATATTCATCAAACAGGTGCCTTTGTTTACTTCTCCAAATACAAATAAATGTTCTTTCATTTGGTGAACTACAACATTATTGGCTAGCATTGCCTTGACCATTTGCCAAGAGGCTCTACTTATCCTTATTGGCTTCTTCTTCAAGTGAATTCACTTTCAAAATTTGAGAATGGGAAGATTACGTGGCAGGCAGAACTGTTAATTTTTATATCTCTTGAAATAATAAAATAATCAAATGTGGCTTGACTGTTATATTGCTAATTCACATAAGTGCATTGCCTTTGAGTAGGATGGGTTAGCTGCCACATATCTCTAAATAATGATCTTCAAGTAAGCCCTCTATAGTTACATAATATGTATCCTTCTCTGCTTGGTTTACCTGTACTGAAAAACTGGCACAATAAAATCACCTACTATTGTAATGGGATCTAGATTAATCACCACCCTAAAACAAACCTCATTATAACACTACGGTCATCATGACTTGGTCCATAGTAATTCAACAATAAGAAATATTAACCAGACTAAGTAATTATCAGCATTAACCAGTAACTACTGTTATCTCTTACTGTTTTTGTAACCCTCAACCCCTCGATTTTGTCTCCAATAATGATTGCTAAAACTCTGTGAGCAGTGCGAGTTCCCTGCAGGGAGAGAATCCATGCCTTCTTCCTCCTTAACCAGCTCATCACTAGATGGCGTTTACATCTTCTTCATAAACCATTCACACCCACTGAAATTATTTTAATGTTACCTCAGCCAACATTCTTGACTCTGAACCCTCAAGCTACTGTTAACAACCACACCTTAATTGCTTTACATTTTCTTTCAATTGTACTCCATTTTGCTTCCATTTTCTTTTATGAACAACGTGTATGCTATTTCCACCCTCCCCTCAAAGCCCCCTCTAGAGAGACTTTCCAGCCCATTAGACATTGTCCATTACTCTTCCCCATTTGCCTTGAGAAGGCACCGAGGTAGCTGAGGTCTTTGTAGAAGAGGTGGGAGGTTAGCAGTTGCCCCATATTTGCAGAAACAAACGTTCCCCTAAATATGGGTGTCTCGGTGCATTAATCCTCATCATTGTTCTTCCCCCCTTTTTTACTAAATAAATTGAATCTATTTTAGAGTCCAATTACTTTCTGCATGATTTTCCACAAGACATTTTCCTCATTTCTCCCAAATGACTGTGTCCTTTCCAACAGCTATTTTTGGGACCTACCGATACATTTCTATGAAAGGGTAAAAATCTTTAGGGACTTAGGGAGAAACTAATAAATGAAGTTAGTGATGTCAGTTATGGACTGATAAAATAAACATGACGAGAACGATTTCTGAAGAAAACAGGGTCAAAAATCACACGAGGAACAAAACCTTTGCTACTCTTCACTGCAACTCCAAACTCTTCTTCTGAGAGCTTTGAAAACGATTAAGCTGCACTAATGAGAAGTTGGAACGGGTGATGAAAAAATGCAGTACAATATTGTTTTAAAAAATAAATAGTGTGAGTTGCAAAAGGAAGCATGTCACACACGGTTTACAGTATACTAACTTTAGACTGAGTGACACAACTAATACAATGCTCATTAAGGATTCAGAAGGGGTCTCTCCAAGGTTTCACATATAAAGTCATCCTATGCTGAATGTAATTTTGCAATATACTTTGGTTACTGTATGTTGTAAGACAACAGATATTTGATATAACAATTGGATTATACATATGTCCCCATGTTGTTTCGAAAAATCTTGCCTTTTTGCTGTGTTCTGTTCAGGATTAAAACGCATGTTTACAGTATTGTGATAAAAAATTATGCAGCTTTTTGGGGTGTCCAAAATGTCATATCTTACACGGGTGCAGTCTTAAATCTTCTGGAGCTTAATTACTGTGTTGACTGATGTTCGAAAGTATGGGAGAAGAGGGAGTAGGCAAAATCCAGAAGGAGAAATTCAGGAATTAACTCTGAGACCAACTCAATTATTGCTACGAAATACTTCAATTGATTAGCCATTGCTACGAGTGAGGTTAAATAGTCTATAGTTAAGTCAAGACGTGATTTGAAGATGTTGTTTTCATCACGAATACTGTGAGAACACCCACTATTCTCCCCAGTATACAATGACTACATTAATGCAGTTATAGTCAATATTGTATATCTCCAACCTCACCATTTTCACATTTCAAGTATTTATAAATTAAATGCTTTGCTTTCTGCATTTTAGATAATCTTTCACGGATACATTTTTCTATGGGTTTGTCTAACTGATTTATTGAAAATACTTTTTGAAATCATCTCAAAATAAGTGGCTGTTCTGGAAAGAAACGTTCTGCTAGTGCAGGCAATAATTGTATATACCTTATACAGGCTATACTCCATACTGTCAGGTCACAATACACACATTCGTATGAGTCAATAATCTTAAACCTGTAACAGCCCACAAAATCTAAAGGGGGAACATGAAGTTTCTCAAGGCTCACCTTAAAAATAAGCAACTGTATCTGGCATGAAAATGAAAACAACAATGTCTTAGGCATCAGAATGAAAATGATGGCATCTTTGTGTATCAAAAAAACCTTTAGTATCAGTGTTATAAAACAAAAAGTATTTGTTACCGTTGCTGAGTGGATTAGCATGCAGTTACTTCACGTCTTATGTTTCTCACCCTGTGGTGTAACTGGACAGCAAACAATGCCAGTATCCAGTGGAAGTCATTACCAATTCTATTAAATGATGGCATTCATTTTAGGAAATGTTCAGTTTTTTCGATGACTGTCTATGATGCTATCAGTTTGTTAAGCCCAATAGGGACCAAATAGATACAAGGACCTATTCGGAAGAACTAAGGACCTTATTTAGAGTTTGGCAGAAAGGATACTACTTAGTGTTGAAATGTGACAGATACTGTGTCTGTTCTATTGCAAGCTCTACTTGCTATAATGTACTTGTTATACAGCGAACAGGACAACCACCAGCTTGTGACATGGAATTCTGGCTGCCAAATTCTAAATAGGACTACATTTTGTATTATGATTTTGTGGGCTTTCCGAGCACCCTTGCAACGCCAGAAATTGGTCAGAATGCATGTGCCACAGATTCATTTTTGAAGTGTTAAAACAAAGATATTATGGTGGCTTAGAAGGGGAAATGCCACTCAAAGGAAAAATATCAAAACGTGATGATTGGGTGGTTGCGTTGGAAAGTGTATGCAATAGGCACATTCTCTGTTCTTTTTTTGTGACAGCAGAGACACGAGTGAGTAGCTACTCCTCGCTTTCCTCCCAAAACGTCAGCTTCTAAAAGTAGAAAATAATTTTGTTATATAAAGGGCTCACTTCGAAGCTCATACAAGGCTAGTTAAAAACCCTGTATGCTAAGGTCTGCTAGATTTCTCGAAGAAGTCTTTAATGGAGAAGGTGGGAGACAGAAGGGCTTACTTCCTATTACTGAAATATATAATTGTTCACGTAATTGAGAATTGAGCAAAACATATTGTTTTTGATATACAGGAATATAAACTAGGCTGTTCGGTACTAAATATGATCATTGAAGTGCTGGCTTCTGCACATTGGGAGAACACAGTCTGTGACTGATGCATATAGTTGTTTTTCTCAAAGTGGGTTGATGGGAGATTAATGTTTCATTCTTCTTTACTTAACCATTTTCATGAAAACAAAGGTTGGCATCAGAGAATAACCCTCTAACTTTTAGGAACAAAATATCCCCAGCTAAATTTCTAATTATGGCAATGTCATAAATAAGGGCAGCCTCATGACACAGACAGCCAAAGTTGATGCTTATCGCATATTTCTCTTTGAAAGTGGCATACCACGAATGTAGATTTTGCCAGGTAATTTCTCTGTGCACTGTTATGCAAAAATACATTAATTGGGGACAGGACTGGATTTCCACCGACATGCGTTTGACGATGTTCCTTATCAAGCTTGAACGTGCAGTTTTGTTCCATCCGCATGCATTATCTCGGAAGCACAAATCATGACGTCAGCTTAATGTTTCTCATGCATGTTTCATATTAATGAAATATTGATGTAATTGGTCATTGACATAATTTCTGGTGTCATACCACGCATAAATATATGTTATGTGCTTTTACTCGTTTCACTGACTTAATATCACTCTCCCAAACTATAATCGACATGCACCATGTATTTAGGGGTTCACTAAATGTTTAATAGGAAAGTTTACTCCTTAAAACACTTTCAACTTAAATATAAATGCGCTATCACTTGCTATCCACAACTGAATACCCACACCAGACTTCATCATGTACGTAGCCTTTTTATAATAGTCTTGAAAATATATTGGAAAGTCGAGTGAAAAAAGAAAGACAAAGGAATTATAACATTTAATCAACAGAAAAATTAATTTTCAAAATGAATGCGATTGTATTTTTTAAATGTGCCTTATTCTCTCTACTTCGTAGATTTACACAATAAATTGAACTCGTGCTTTCATGTCACATGCTTGTCTACATTGGTAAATATTTATGTCTGCAGTCTGAACAAGAGTAGGTTTCAAATTATTGGAAACCTCAAAATACACACATTCACGCTGGAATGAGATTATGTGCTTGCTCTGATGTCCAAGTGCACCATGGACCATTAAACTTAACATCTTTCTGTGCATGAAAAAAGCAAAGCAAACAAGGACAATGACAAAACTGGGAAAGCTAAATGTTAGAAGAGCACTGAGGTACTGATTCATTAATGAGCCAGACACCTGTTACATGAAGTTTCCAAGGACTCATAAAACCTGTACTGAAAATCAAACCTATGTTATGTTTATGTATTTAAACTAGGCTAGCATTAGAAATGTGGACATTATCCTGTTTCTGTACATCACAAAAAAGCTGTATTCATGGCGTGTAGTATAAAACTTTGTTTCTAGAACAGAAAAATATACATTTTATTTCTTTTAAGTGGTGAAATCATCCAGGTTCATTTGTATAATACTTGGCTAGAAGTCTCTTTATCCACATAATTACCACTCTAACATCTGCCTATATTTTTCTTCAAAACAGTTAATCATAACAAATACTATTTTATGATAGCATTAACCAAACTTGCAGGCAATCACACCATCCAGCGTATCCCTCTTATCTTTTTGCAAAACAGAACCCTACAAATTTGTGATATCTTCACTGCTTACTGAAAAACTTTCAAATGAATGTTAGGAAGGAATTCAATTGGGAAATATCTATTTGCGAATTAGGGCCTGCATCCCCTCGCTGAATGCTGTTGTACATGTGCATAAAACACAATTTTAGATTTTGACACTTTATAGTAATGCAACCTTTTAATGGGCAACTCCTCTCAATTGGTCCTGGTAAATTTACAACAGATCTGCTGTACCTTTCTCTCAGTTGACTCATATTTATGTTTGATGCATTACTGTGTCTTGGCTGCAGTTAGATATTAATAATGAACATGTGCCAGTTCTGTAATTAGACATAATTATTATATGCAACTTCCTTCTTCATGTGCCTTGATTTTGTGAGACTGGATCATGAGTTAAATTTCTTAACCCTATCCTGCATCAATTTCTTTCTAGTGAAATGGAAACAAACTGCAGTACAGAAAAGTAAATATATGGGAGAGAGATGCGAAACAAGATACAAATCATTTTGTATAAATGTAGAGATTTTTCTGACTAAAAGCTTTCCATGCTAAACTCCAAGAATATTTACTTCTCTACATCTGCTAGGGAGGAGTTCCTCACAGGATGACAATCCTGAACAAAGGCTCATTTGCAGTATTCAAACATATATTCTGCCACAATGCTGTACCTCAGGTGAAATGCATATGGACACACATACACCCTTTCATTCTCAAAAGATTCCAGTGTGATTTCAATACTGCCCGCCCTTCTCTTGCAATTGTAGCACCAGGCGCGTTCACCAGACAACACACATTCCTTCAACACTCCATACGACACTCTTCCCTCTCTCTCTTCCAGCAGTTAATATACACCTCATTTTCACACCATGTTCAGAATCACTGAATTATTCATTTTGTGGAAGAACACATTTACTCTGCTGTGTTTACATGGGAGATTGGGTGCCAGGGAGTCTTTTACATTTTTTTGACTCAATTATTTTTTCTGGCAGGACACTCTTCAGCCGTAGGCATCCAAATACAGCCAGTGTCTGCCATGTCATTCTGGAGCTGCCAATTCTCTCACTGATGTGTTTCCCAAGTCTTCCCAATTGTCAATGCCGCAAGTGTTCACCACTGCTGTAGGGTATGCAGAATATTTTGCGATCCTCACGGTAGGCAATAACACATCTGTAACAATCAGCCCATCTGAGGTGCTTATGCACAGCTGTGTTCAGCCTGCCTGCCTCTTCACCGCAGTGGATGTCAAGCATCTTATGACGGAGAAATATCTGGTTTAGATCATTCTTCTCGGAAGAGACCAACATTTCATCCATACGGCTATGCATTAGCAGTGCTTCTATAACCCCCTACCACTGAGGGCCACTATCTTTTAATCCACAACTGTACAATATGCCTATATTCTGATTCCAAAATTGTCACACAGCTTAGTGCATTTCATAGACTGATGAAGGTATTCCACTGCATACCGTCCCATAGCTTGTTCATGGGAGCCTTCGCATCCTAGCCAATATGGATTACTACTGCCATTAACAATGGCAATTATTTTGTAAAGCAACTGGCAGTCATGATACTAAACTAATAAGATACCAGAGATGCTCTAACAACCAAAGACAGTTTTAATATTTCCACAAAACTATGTTTACAATAAATTCTGCAAATACTAAGGCTCAAGATTTTCCATTGTACAAACTATAACTAGTTCTATGAGAGCATGGCTTTTATTCAGCAAAATCTAACCTTGAGTCATAAAAGATGACATTAAGGTGTTAACTGGTTTTCTAAATCTAAATTCATTAGATGGGTAAATAGCATGCACATGATTCATTAGATGGGTAAATAGCATGCACATGGTGTGCTTATAGTGGCTTTAGCAAAATTCATGCCCAATTCAGCCTATTCTAAAATGCTAGATGGTTTGAACTTCATTTTAAGAGGACCTTATGCACAATGTCTTATCCTGTGGTGGCAAGAAACCATTTATTAGCATATGTTTTATTCAAAATACCAATAAAGCAGTATAACATAACAAAACAGGCCATAATATAAAATTAATCCCACGAACGGTCATTACACAAATGAATATCACTGAATATAAAGGGACCGTGTACTGAGGAGAAACAAGCAGTTCCCTTTACCTAGGCCTCCATCACTGGCAATCACCAACAATCAGTATTCTAGAACATTCAATTTTTTAATAATGTCTTTTGAGTTTTGAGACAGAGAAAAAATGCATAATTCACTGGAAGGCTCATTTAAAAACACTTGTTGCTCAGGAAAGTAAAGAAAGCAGTATATAATGGGATTACTTCTATTAACTCAACGTTTGTCTGACACCAACAATGTATCCGTAAAGTGTTTGACAATTTAGAAATATTAGTTGGCCTCAAATTATATACTAATGGTAAACTAATGATTTCAGCCTACATAGTAAATACAATACTTAATGGGAATCCACAGGGCGTAGAATGAAAATTGCTCTTCATTTCGACATAATTCAAGCTTTTCAAATCTTGCCTTGAAATTTTAGGAGGGTTTTCAATTTTTTGTTGCAGATTTATTTCTATAGTCACCACACGCTATTGCATGTAACCTCTAATCTACATTTCATGCACCGTTTCTGGTAGGCTTATTGTAGCATACCAAAATGGAGAAAAAGTCACACTTCAGCTTTCAGTAAGTTTCAGATGGATCCACAGATATCTATAGGATATAAACAAACATTCCTGTTAGTACCTTTAATTCGGTCTTTTTCAGTGCAACGTATGCGTGCGAATATGAACCTCCAAGCCTCTTTACTAGGGGTGGTCTGTACCAAAACATAGTATTCCCAAATGTGATACGCTTCTCGTCCACAGAATAATTGCACTTCGCTGCAAAGCTTTGAATTGTGAAATATAAAAGGACCACTCCTTCTGAGAGCTGAATGTATTCTCCTTCTTAACTAAAATAAACTAAGCATGCTGCAAATGTATTATTTGCAGCTACAACAACTTTTACGTAAATAACGGTCATTTAAACCACTATCATTTTCTCCGTGAGTACCTAATGTTGGTGAAATCAACTATGCCAAGACGAGGAACTTGAACTATTTCTGTCTACAAATGCAAGTTACATTTGCAAATGCCAGATGCCATGCATATAAAAATGTCATTATGTCTTTCATTCAAAAAACGCAAACAAATGTCCACTCAATTTACATAATTACTAATCCAGTATGGATTCTTAAGCCACATTGAGGCCACCAGCTGAAATATACTATTTATACTTGGTGATTTGCTATTCATTAAGGTTTTTGAGTGTGGAGAAAGGAAAAGACTCACGAGATGAGAGGCCTAGAACGGGGAATGATGCCTCTTTCCTATCTCAACAATAGTACAAAATTGAGTATTATGCTCTGTACATCTGCATAGTTGGAAAATTGCCATGGCATGTTTTCAGGTAGATTTATTTTAACAAAAGTTATTTAACCCAAACCGGGATTTAAATACCTTTAGTTTGGCAGGAAGGTAAACTCACACTGAAGAGTTTTTGTGACTAATAGGAGAGCAGTTGTCTTGGATGAAGAAATTGCTCCCTGCAGTCTATGAGGCAATAAACAGTGTTTACTCATGTCATTCATACGTACTGTGATCGTTTTTTCTGTATTACAGTTATAAGTGTGTAAATTCGCTTTTAATAATACATTTGCTCTGAATAACGTTATTGGGCCACAATTAGGGGCATATTTACAAGAAAGTGGCCCATCAGTTATGATGTCCCACTTTTCTATCATCGCCCTGCGCCCCCCTAAAGTCACCATGGTATTGCTGTATTTACTATACAGTGCACCGTGGCGCACATTAGCACAATAGTATCATAATTTACACGCTATTGTCTAACTTTGCTAGATTAGGGCAATAAATTATTACACTAATCCAGCAAAGCACAGGGAGGCCCAAAGGTTATTATGGGAGGGTTACTTTAATCACTGCCCTGAGCTAGCGTTAAAAATTAGGAAAAAAAAGGCACAGTAAAATCTTGTAAATTTTACTGCACCATTTTTTTGGGCCTCCCTGCGTGAGAATGCCCACCTTTCATACATTATACCAGGCACAGGTATAATGGGGCACAAGGGGTTCCAAAGTGGCGCAATGCACGCATTGAGCCACTTTGTAAATAGGGCGCATGGTGGGGGCCTCCTTAGCATAAAAAAATTGATGCTACGGCAGCGCAAGGAGGCTCAAGGGTTTTTTAAATATGCCCCTTTGTTTCACTGCTATGGCATAAATATGATTGTGTGTGTATTATATACAGTCTCTGAAATACATTAACAATTAGAACAATGACTGCTACATTTCTGAATCACATTTCATGGGCTCCTGCTTGACAAATCAGCACAAAACACAACACAAAGTGGATTTACTTTTTTTTAAAAGTGTTGTGCAGATTAGTGAAGCAGTGCTAAAGTTGTTAATAAAACAAAAAAAGCCTTTCCTATAGAAACTCTGACCTAATCATGACTACACTGTTGCTATCACCACCAATGCAATATGTGTGTATGCATGTGTGTGTGTCATATAAAGTCTAAAAAATACAGCAGATAACTAGATCAATGACTACTACATTCCTGATTTCACGAAGGTGCCTTGTTATTGTAAAAGGAAATTAATGGGAAAAGAAGTGACTGTTTTAGGTGAGTGCTGAGTTTTGGCTTATAATGTTTACCTTTCATTGAACTGGCACAGCACTCATGACTTCCAAATGTGATTGATTGAGGGAGACTTTGAGTTTTTTGAGTTTAGGAAGCACACCTTCTCAGTGCATTCAAGCCTTCAAGAAAATATCATAAAGGTTTTAGTGACAATAAAGATTTGACCCACCACCAGAGCTTCATTTAAGCCGGTGGTTGCATTTTAGAACTTAAGATCCCGATGACTGTAGTAGTGAGTGAAAGCTAAATCCACCGAAAATTGTATTAAGTTGGCGTCAGAGAGAGTAAATATGAAGCATATAACAAATTTAGTGCAAATGCCACCTACACTGACTTCCTATTTAAACAAATGGTTCATTTCAGGGCCTAACTACTTGTACACAAAGAAAATCAGAGAAAAGTACCTGCCTTGAAATTCAACTTGCCGACTAGACCTCTCCAGTCAGCCTAGAAAACCACACTCTTCCTTCATCTGTTCAAATATAAACGCAGGGCAGCATAAATCCTCAGGCTCAATACATTGTCCAATAGAACTCACTTCATTTAACTCTTCGAATTAAAGACAGTTTTCTGAGATTCAGAAAGCCTCTGAAGATACTCTTGTTTTGACAGACTTGAGGTTTGTAAAGCAGCCAGTGACCTGTGCTCCAGCTGTCCTCCTGTTAAGTGTTTTTTTTTAACAGGTAACTCTCCTTCATCACCGTATTCTCCCTTTTCATTAGACATCATTCTGAAGAGACCTTTAGTCGGCCCTAATATTATAAAAAATATGATAGAACAAATTAACATATTTAGATGTGTTCGCAATATTTACGAGCTTTCTGGTTAAATGGAATTTGTTTAAAGTTTTAAAAACAATCAATATTAAAGAAGGGACAATTTCAGTGGTTGCCTTAGGTACTATTGGCAGCACATTTTGTAAGAGCTGAAAGTCAAAGTTACAATCTTCCAAAGAGGAGTGGCTACAGGACACGTAAGTGACACAAACATGCGCAAAACCTTTTTTGTTTTTCAATTTACTTTCCAATCTATTTTCAAAGTAACATAGAGCATTATTCAACTCCAAGGGGGTGTTTCCTGGGTGGTGCTAGGGCGTTCCCATGAACCACCCATTGTTTTGATGCAAATCCTTTTCTAATAACATCAGCAAACAAGGGTTTGAACCACAAAAATAGCAACACTTTGAGGCAGGCGTTGAAAAGGAGAAATGTTTGTACTTGTACTAGCTTTTCCCAATTTGCTTGTGTGCTGCACTTTACAGCACACAACCCAAGTAGAAAACATTTTACAGTTTGTCTAAGCATACTATTTTGTACTAGAAGTGTATCCTTCAAGTACAAAACCTATTCTAGAACCACACAGATACCTTTGCACTGATGCGCCAAGGTGTGTGTGTGTGTGTGTGTGTAGCGATTTAGTGCTAAGAAAAGAGAAAACTAGTGCCTTTTTTAGTAGATATGGCACTTTTATTGCTCTCTCATGCAACACAGGGCAGCGTAGCAACTTTGGTTGCAGCTCAAAAGTTATGTGACATTTAGGTATATCTAGGTGAAAGGTGCTTACCTTTCATAGTGTTTAGACTGCTTACGGTTAATTAATTGCATTGTCACTATTGTAACACTTCTAACTGATTCCTTAACAATTAAAAGTTGTAAATAATTTCTAAATATTTCAATTTCTGTTTGCAAAATGTGCATCTTATAAAACCTACAGTGGACTTCCAGTTTATCTGCAACTAAACAAAGTTGCAATTTTGGTCTCCAAAAAATAGCACCACTTCGTCTACTAGAATAACACACAAATGACATTTTTGTTAAAATAAATTTCTGTATTATGTAAGCATGGATAAGATGTTATGAATTACATAATAATTTCATGTTCTAGAGTTCATTGCATCCATTTTCATAATGGAAAGAGTTGACTTACTCTTTGCCTTTTTAACATTAATTACACACTGCATACATGATGAATAAGATTTTGCCCAATAAGCCACTGTCTATTGTGGGTAAACTACTGTGCTGGATTCATTATACCCCATAAAATTGATTGGCATGAACACAGCAGTGTGATGTGGCACACTTCATGCCTTCTGACAGCGCGTGCGTGTACTTCTCTGAATTTATTAATAGAATTAAAAGGCACCTTTTCATATGTCTGGACACATGGTACTAATATGGGGACACCGATTTCAAATGAGCAAACTGTCTCCAGCAAACATTAGGTTGCTGCGAGGCAGATATGACGCCCTCCATATATTTGCCATACAATACTGCTCAGACTCAACAAAGGATAAAGGCATCATGAGACAATGTTTCAGTTCAAAAATATATACAACACTGGCGTAATATGAATAAATATTTGACCTTCGATGTTTTGTCATGAAACATTGCTGTCGCTTACATCTTTCTACTGGCTGTCCTTAAGCACATTGTCAAGTAACATATTTTTGCCTTGAAAATTTCAACAGGAAAGCTAGAAAACTGATCACGTGACCATACAAATTTTTTAGAGGATAAACAATCGGTGTTGGATGTCTATGTTACGCTCCTGGAGCAGATTAACTAAGATTTCACACAAGGGAAGGGCCGTATTGTTTTGCATGAAAGAATTTACAAAGATATTGCACATTTCAACTTTCTCCTTTATACTGCCTTGCGGCAATACAGGCACCCTTAAATGATGACACATACAGGGCCGGCTTTAGCGCTGGTGATGCCCTGTGTGGCAGTATTTTTTGGCATCCCCCACCCCAGGATCACCTCCTAGTATTCACTCACTACCACCCGGAAAATGTGCCCCTCATCTCTCCGCAGCCAAGTGTCGTAACAAAGGCCTCCACACCCCCCAAGTGTGAAGCGGACCCTAGCTCCAGACCCTCCCCTCAGCACAGTGCACAGTGCAGGGGCATTAGGCCCCTGACTGGGTCCAGGGAGCAGAGGGCCCCCTACAGGTATTATGCAGAGGGTCCTCTTCAGTTTCATTAGGCCACTGATATTGCCCCCTTTTCACATACATTTATCTGTTTCAAAGCACTTGTAAAGGCTGGATTTTACTAATCCACACAGCTATCCACATAAAATATAGCTCTGTTCTTTGCAGCAGGTATATTAACCCTCCTATTAACCCTCTGCACTACTTTATGGTGAGTCAAAACTACTACTAGACAAAACTCCCATCTCTCTCCCAAGCAGGAACATTAATCACAAGAGGTATCTTGGCATTTTGATTGTTTCTTGAAGGCTGGACGCACAAGGAACTTTTCAGCAGGTGCTTTTAATTCGCAACTTTTGTAAATTATTGCTAAACAGAGTGTCTGCCCCCCGAGGTCATCGCCCCCCAATCCAGGTCTGCACCTAGTGTGGCTGCACCACTCGCACCGCCCTAAAGGTGGCCCTGGGCACACGGGTGTGCCTGTGTTAAGGTAAGGTCAGGAAACTTCTTGTGCAGGAAGTTGTACTTTCCACCCCAAAGATATTCTTTAAGGATTATTCCTCTTTGCATATGTGCTGCAGAATGCAATAAACATTCAAAAAGAAGCAACAAGGCAAAATAAAGTTATTTCTTCTTGCCACCCCTGCCATGGATAGGCACACCATTTTTGCGTGTAAACACACGCCCCACTCATGTAAATCCTCCTGTAAGCTAACACAAGGCAGCGCTAAATAGATTTTGTGTCTGGACTGCTCCAAAAAAGTGACATAACCCTACAACAACATATTAGTAAATCTGAGTCCCGGTATTTAGCTATATGAGCTACTTTGGCACCAGAGTGGATAGTGACCACTTCACATTGACACCATTCATTTGTGTGGCTCAACCAGTGGCTGAGAATTTACATGCAGTTGGAAATAATGAAAGTGTGGGCAGATGAAACAAATACAGTTGTGGCAAATGTAATGGCAAAATTCAAAAAATGGAAAGCTGCACAGACCGAGCGCTGCACATTCAAATGAGAACGCCCACTCGAAAAGCATTGATGGTTGGTGGAGCTAGTAAGCAGAGTGTTCGGACAGATCCCAATTAAGTTGGGGCTACATGGATGAACTCAAGGTGAACTCGAGTTGTGATTTTGGTGAGTCAACCTCTGGGCTTCACTGCAAACCTTGACATTTGGAAGCCAGACACAAGTTTGAAGTGTTGTTCCAGATAACATGTTTCGTCGTAAGCAATCCCACTGGAATTAGGGTGTGGATTGAAATGTCTACATTAGAGTAGAGGTTATCCAGAATACCTAATACGTTTTCTGTGTTTTGTATATATGTATCATAGTTTATTGTTCACATCACTGCACATCTGAGTACTGCACTGTCTCCACTATTTAAACATATGAAGCACCTATTGGAGGAATAGACACTGAAATCACTGCTGATATCAAGGCTTGAGTGGATCCATGTTCCTCAACTTGATGGTAATTTATGAATGAGACTCACAAAACCATTGTGCTTTTACCAGATCATATACAACCACAAACTCACTGTGACCTTAACTACTCTTTTCAAACAAGATAATATTGCATCAAACCAAGTAAATCTAAAAATCGTCAGATTGTGTAGGTCTACGAAGGCACACATGAGGTATGTTTTGGACTCTTTTTTCAATATCTTGATGAACACAATCTGTTTGTGTCTCTCACCGAAATCATATGCCTTGAAATCATAAGTATTTTTTTTTTCTGGCAGCCATTGCGAAGGTTAGACATTCATGGACAACATGCAGTGGGGATAGCACAGGTACTTGCAGGTTTTATCAATATCACATCAATAATTCAAGCACCAGCCTTGATGTTGTCTGCAGCTAGTACACGAGCATTGGCTCTTTGTGTTTCTTTACATTTTGGCCACTGTCATTTGTTGATGATGGTTTTTAATAATTATCAAATTCTGTTACAAATGAACTGTACTCAGTACTGCATAGTACTATGACAGTAATACCCCACACTCCTCCCTGTTTCTCGTCCAGGGTTATGTCATGTTGGTCCTGAAACGTGACACATTTTCAGTCCTCCCTATTACATGTTTATTAGAATATTATATACTTATCATAAGGTGGACAGGATGACAGAACTGTCGAACTTGAAATAAAGCCCTTGGCCTTAAACTGACCACAGACACCATATTGTTTTGTATAGAGCACATACCGCATGCCATGCTGCTGTTAAAATTATTATTTGTAAACTTCAAAGGATATCTTGCTCTCACTTTGTACTTTAAACCGGATTCAGCTTGGCCATTGTTTGCACGTTACCAGTTTTTATCTGCTCACTCACAAATACGTTTTCTGTGTAATGTGTCATCAGCACATAGATTCCGTTTATGAACTGTAAATGTTTTAATCATATTGCTTCTGTGCACTATAAGTTGTGTAACCAAGTATGCACATCGAAGCTTGTATTGATGCAGATGTCATGTATTTTCCCTAATTTCTCTTTCATCCCCCAAATAGCTGATGCCTTTATTTCCAATATTATACAATGTTCTTTCATTCCAAAAGCATTTTTGTGTATTTAGATATTATGCTTAAAGTTTATATATTAAATTGGTCGTCTGAATAGATTGTGCTTAGGCGAAAGCAGAAGAGTTTTAGATTTCCACATGAGTGCGGGAGGCAATTCTCTCTTTATTTCTTTCACCGTACATCATGATCAGAAGATTTATTTTATGCAAAATAAACGTTCAGAATAATAAAATAAGGCCCATATTTAAATAAGGGTAGTGCTGCCTTTGTGGCATAATTTTTGACGCAAAAGCTGTGCTAATCTAGCACCATATTTATGTTTGTTGCTAGGCCAGTCTAGCGACAAAAATCTAGCCTTTGTGTCATTTTTTGGGACCGTCACCCAACCTTGTGCCGTTTAATGACAATGATATGAAAGGTAGGTGTTCCCTCCTAAAAAATGACGTTAGGTCGCTAGCAACATATTTATGAGCCAGTTGATAAAATACGAGTGCCTAGGAAAAATGGAGCTAACACTGGCTGGCGTCAAATATTAAATGTCTGGTCAGACCAGGTGTTAAAGTGATGTTAGACACAGTTTCATAGGGAAACACATTGCAAACACCTTGGAGTCCACCATGATGTCACTATTTTGGGTAGCGGGATGCCCACCCAAACCCCAGCAACACCACCACCCACACCACAGGACACTGCAAGCAGAGGGAGCCCATTCTCCATAAGTTCCATCCGTGACTGTAGTATGCCACCGGGGGCCTCATGTAGGTCCCCAGTATGGCACAGGTGCTGTTGGGGTTGTCCTGGGGAACATTGTAGTCATTGTACTGTCTCCTGTCTTTTCTTAGACAGTCATCATTTTTTGACTGCTTGTGCGACCGAAAAATGATGCTAGACTGACTAGCGGCACAATTTATGCTGCTAATCACTCTACTGTCATTTTTGGCCCACTTGCGCTATTTAGTGTATCGCTGTCCATCACGGGCTAGCATCATTTTTTATGATGCTAGCCTTTTCTCAGCACCATGGTGCATCATTTATTAAATATGGCGCAGCCATGCCACTGAGAAACAGCGTTATGCGGCGGTAATTGTTTTGACGCACAACTGTGCTAACGCAGTTGTGCGTCATTTTTCATAGATATGGGCCTAAATGTTCACAGCCCTCACATTTTTATGACATTTTAGCTTACATAGGCTATCTGAGACTGTTCCTCTGAAAACATTTTTACAGCAGAGGCATAACTTGTTTTACAGAGAACCTAGCAAACTGGATAAAAATATGATGTACAGGTGTGAATGTTTGTAAACTCAGTTGAAATACTGACCCTCGTTATGGCAATACTTTAAAGAATTATGATCGGGCACCTAGGAATTCTAAAAATGCACTGTAAATATTATGTTGCTGACTTTCATAATATTTAAATTTATCACGTATGCTGTCATTACTATTTTACTTGCTTCCTGCAATTATTTTGTTTTATTTAATCTGGACTAAAACTGCCTACATCTAACGTCTTTACACAAATAGCAGTGTGGAGGTTTTGTGGGCATGCAGATGTGAAAGATGCCACAATTCAAAATAACAACAATAAATACATATTTGACAGTATCTATCAATATTACGTGTTCCATGCACATTATCTTCAGGTAGGCTGAGGGAGATGAGTTGGTCACAATATCTGTTTTCCCTGTGCCCAATATTGGTTCATATATGCATTTGCAATAGAGTCACATCAGATCTACAGGGTAATACAAGTAACTACTTCCAGTCAATGACTTACTCTCCATTATCAAAACTCACAAAGTAAATAATCCATAACTTTCACTTTACCTTCTCATTTTATGTTATCTCTGTACAAGACACAGTTAAGATCACTGATGAGAAAAAAGTACTGGGTTTCCTGCAAGCACACACATCTACCTCACTATTTGTAAAAGAGTGCTACTCCTCATTGCTTTCTGACAACTCAAAGACCTAGGGGTCATATTACATAAAGGGTCTCTGCAGCCGTGTTAGACCTGGTATACTTGAGGTGGTCTTTTTTTGCCTCTGCTTCCCATGTTTTGACTGTGTTGGACTCTGTTTTTACTGATTTTGGTACTCTGGGCACTTTACCACTGCTGACCAGTGCTAAAGTGTAAGTTCTCATGTGTAAATTATATGCATCATTGGCTTTTCCATGACTGGCATATTTGATTCACTAGTAAGTCCCTAGTAAAGTGCACTAGAGGTGCCTAGGGCCTGTAAATCAAAAGCTACTAGTGCGCCTGGCGCACTGATTGTGCCACCCACATAAGTAGCCATGTAAACATGGCTCAGACCTGCCACTGTAGAGTCTGTGTGTGCAGTTTTAAACTGCCAATTCGACCTGGTGTACCCACTTGGTAGGCCCAAACCTTTCCTTTTTCATACATGTAGGGCACCCGAAGGTAGGCCCTAGGTAACCCCATGGCCTGGGTGCAGTGTATGTTAAAGGTGGGACCAGTACTGATGTGTTTTACATTTCCTAAAGTGAAATACTGCCATAGGTTAACATGGGGACTGCCTTTAAATAACTTTTAAACACAGTGTCCCTCCGGGACTTGACAGAAATATGGAGTTTTGTGTCTGAACTCACCATTTACAAATACATCTTTTGGAAAAGTTGGTTTTTGAATTGTCATTTTGAAAATGCCACTTTTAGAAAGTGGGCATTTTCTTGCTTAAACCATTCTGTGACTGTTTGTGAATACCCTGTCTGGGTCAGACTGACAGATGGGCTGTTTGTGAATCCCCTCTACACAGTGAGACAAAGAGAGCTGGGGTGTAGCCTGCATATCCTGATGGGCCATCTGAGCTAAAATGGAGGGAGGAGTGGTCACTCCCACCTGAATTTGGCTGTGCCTGTCCTAACAGAATGCAGTCTCCAACCCCCTGGTGTGTGTCTGGGGCCAGGCCTGGGCAAGGTAGGATCCTGTAAACTACAGAGACTTTCCTTTGAAGTTTGCCTACTTCAAAGGCAGAAAGGGGTATAAGTAGTGGACCCAAAACCCTAAATTTTTAGATTTCTTCTGGAATCAAGAGGAATCTCTGCCAAGAAGAAGAGCTGAAGAGCTGGAGGAGGAGTACTGCCCCTTTGCCTGTGACTGTGCTTTGCTGGGTTGGCCTGCAGTTGCTGCTTCTACCTAAAAGAGGACAAAGACTGGACTTTGTTGTGCATTCCTGATTGAGAAGAATCTCCAAGGCCTTGAACTGAGCTTGCCTCCTGTTTTGAAGTCTCAGGGCCATCAAAGAATTCCTCTTCCAGCACCTGGACTCTTTGCTGATTCTCCTGCCCTACCAAGTGGTGCTCTGTCCCGTCTCTGGGCCCTTGAGAGGTGAAGTTGGCAGAACAAGAACTGAAATCCATGCACAGAACACAGTTTTTCTTCTTTTTTTTTAATTTTTTTATTTTTATTTTTTTGTGAGGGGAAATTTTTGTCTCACCACCTGCAAAGTGCCTGAAAAACGATGCTCCACCTGCTTCGCAGCTGAAATCAATGCTCCACCTGTAACGCGGCTAGGAGATCGATGCATTGCGGCTGAAGAAATGACGCAACACCCGCTTGTGACTGCTAACGCAAACTCCACATAGTCAGGTTTTCCAACACAGTGCGACCAGATTTCACATGCACCACCGCCGGGCATCAAAGTCATCGTGAACCTGCGCGGACCCACGGTGCCCTGTCTGGAAAGTGATGTATCGCTCTCTCACGGGAGAATAAAACTACACATCACCAACCCAAGAAGAAAGCGGAGAAGAAACAATGAACTGCCTCACTTGTGAGTAAGGAATCAACATATCGCTGACTTTTCAGATGAACGCTCACCCATGCGGCTTTAGTTTTCATGTAAACCAGGTACTGTGTGTAAAATCAACATTTTCATTATTTTCTATGGAGTAAAACTCTTATTCTTTTGAAAATTCATATTTTGACTTGTGTACATTGGATTTTTGTAATTTTGGTCTTGTTTGATTTAGATAAATATTGCCTATTTTTCTAAACTGGTCTAGTGTCCATTTTGTAGTGTTTTCACTGTATTACTGTGTGTGTTGGTACAAATACTTTACACATTGCTTCTGGATGAAGCCATTTTGCTCGTGCCAAGCTACCAAGCGGGTGAGAGGGGGTTAACCAGGGGTGTTTCTCCTTTACCCTGACTAGAGTGAGGGTCCTTGCTTGGACAGAGGGTAACCTGACTGCCAACCAAAGTCCCCATTTCTAACACTGGTGATTAGCGATGAGGATAGAACTTGTATTTGTACTTGACAAAGGTTGTTAATATGACGCCAGCGGTCAGTGATTATGTGGCAGTAGTACCGCCAACAGGCTGGTGGTACATACCACCACATTATGACATTGGCGAGTTGGCTGCAGCCAACAGTCCAATTTACTATACCGACCGCCATGGCGGTATTAGCCGCTGGGCCAGAGATAAGAGTCTCCAGCCCAGCAGCCACTTTTGTACCACTGGCGGCATCATGTCCCTGCCTACCACCATGGTTTTAGTGGCGTTCACAATGCCACGAAAACCATGGCAGTAGGCCCTACCAGTGACAGGGAATTCCTTCCCAGTCACTAGTAGGAGGCACACCCACCCTCCCAAACACTCCCCAGATGCCACCTTCCATCCATGCCCCCTTCTGATATCCCACACCCCATACACTCACACTCGCAGACACGCACCACGCATACACACACACACTCACACTCACACTGGCATATATGCATTCATTCACGCATATATCCATTCATTCTTGCACACATCCCTACACACATTCATACTGACACGCACACACGCATTCACATTTCCATTCATACACGCATTCTCACACATGCATACACCCATGCAAACAACACTGCACACACATCGCATTCACACACACACAACACCCCCACTCCCCTCCCTTGTCAGAAACCCAACTTACCTGCATCCAGGGGATCTTCTGGCAGGGGACTGGACGGGGTGCTGCTACCTGCAGCAGCACCCGCCAGCAGAACACCACCAGGCCGTATTATTTGTCACACTGGCGTGGCGCTGCTTGAGGTAGCAGCACCACATTAACACCATCCACCAGTATAGCCACAGCCAGATTTCCGCCCTTATTCTGGCAGAAATCCGGCTGTGGTCATAATCTGGTGGGCAGATGTTAGCTGCGGCGACGGTCTTTTGGCGGCTGTTGCCCTGGTGGTAGGCGGCATTTACAGCCAATCTTATAATGAGTGCCATAGTGATTAAGTGTACACTACTGTTTTCAGTGCAGACCATTATGTGACCACAAACTACTTGTTTTTGCGTTTTCTCTTTTTGGACTTTTTTTTCCTGCTTCCTTATTTTTTGGTCATTTTTTTTTAAACGTCTCTTGGGAACTCTGTTCTTTTTTAAACTTTGCATCTGTAAGTGAACCATGCCAACATGTCTCCAACTGGGGATGCACCAGCTGTGTCTACGAAAGCTGTTTTTGAGTTGGAAAAACTGGAGGAGTACAGAGTTGCTCAACTGAAACAGTTTTGTAAGGATCTTGCCTGCCCCATCACGAGCTCCACTAGGAAGGAGGAGCTGCAAAAGGCATTGAGGGCCTGGTTGCAGCCAAGGAGGCTGGGGGGCACACAGAGGAGGCGGATGAAGGTGAAGAGGTGCAGAGTGTTCATAATGATGTAGTGGACGAACCTGTTACACCTGGGGGATGGTCTCCAGGATAGGTAGCTGGGTGTCTTCCAGAGGTCTGACTCCTGACGAGTTGTAGGACAGACAGGCAGAAAGGATGTCCCAGTTATAATTAGAGAAGCTTAAAATGGAGATGGAAGAGCAAAGTTTGACCATAAAGGAGAAAAAGATGCCATTGGCTCATGAGCTCAGTTTAAGGGAGCCAGATCAGAGGAGCTAGACTAGAAGTGATGGTGGCAGCAGTAGCTCAGTGCAGCCTGAGAGGAGGGTACACATTCTAAAGGACTTAGTAAAGGATTACAAGAGGGAGGATGACCTCTATCTGTGGTTTAAAGGCTATGAGTCAGCTCTCCACATGAACATGGTCCCTGAAGCACATTGCGGGTGGGTCTGTGGAAGCACTTTGAGGTAGAGGGGAGAGACACTCTGACATCCTTAGGGGATCCTCAGGGACTCACCTACTCTATCATGAAGGATGCCTTACTCACAAGATATGGTCTCACCCCTGAGCAGTACATGGAAAAGTTTAGGTCCTACAAAAAGAAGGAATCCCAAACCTGGTTTGAATGTGTTGACTCTTAGCAGGTCACTGGATGATTGGGTGAAGGGCCGCATGGTGACAACTTTTGAGGGGCTGTACAATTTGATTGTTTGGGAACATTTGTCCAGTCTTTGTTTTCCAGAGCTGCACCAGCACCTGATTATTAGCAAGCTGACTGACCACAGAAAGCTTGCACAGGAAGCCGACCAGTGGGAGAGCAACATTGTTTAGAAGAGGTATGGGGGAGACCATGCCAAGTGTTGGCAGGGTCCCCATCAAAAGAAGTGGGGAGTAAGAGTAAAGAGGGGGAGCTCTCTAAAGGGTCCCAACCTAGTTCCCAGGATGAGGATTCCCAGCCCCCAGCAGGAAAAAAAACATGTCTCTCTACAGGGACACCTGCAGAGAAGCGTCCTCACAAGTGCTTTGTATGTGATCAAGAGGGTCACATAAGGGGGGATCCCAAATGTCCTAGGGGGACACAGGCACCCATTGGTCACAGGGTTTGGCCAGTGTAGCTCTTGGGGAGGAGATGTTTCCAGGTGGGTGGGAGCCAGATGAGATGACTCTTGTCTCACTAGGAGACAGTGAGATGGTCCAGAAGACCCTCATGCCTGGGCACACTCAGAAATACAGGCAGTGGGTGCCCATCAATGGACAGAGGATGGAGGCTCTGAGAGACACAGGAGCAAGTGTGACTACTGTGAGAAGTCAACTGGTGTCTGAACAGCAGATAGATCCCCATGCACTTCACCAAGTAGTTGTGTTAGACAACTCAGAACACATGTGCAGAGTGGCCAGGTTCCCTTTAAATGAGGGGGGGGTCTAAGGTTCCTTGAGGGTAGCTGTGATTTCAACCATGCCTGTAGTTGTCTGCTTGGCAATGACCTTGAGGATTTGCCTTGGAAGGAGGAGGAAAACAGGTCTCACTTGGAGATGTTGGGTTTGCCTGGGTGTGTGTGTGTGTCCACCAAGTCAATGGCAGGCCGTGTTTTGCTTTACTGCTGACTGAGCCAAAATCCACACACTGAAAGGAGTCAAAAAGATTCTCTAGAATGCAATTCTTAATCTGATGAAGACATTTTTTATATATTTTTGCAAGGCTCGCGACGGAAGTCTTGTATAGCCAAAAGTGTACTTTTAAAATGTGCAACAATGAAGTAAGACCATATACAAAGAATCCTCAATCTATAAACAGCAAATACATACATGCAAGGATACAAACACTTATATTGATATATGTATATATATTTATACACAATGCAAAGCAAATAATTAATACAAATATATCACCGTAGGGCCTGTCTGGTGCTTCATCTTTCTCCTTCCAGCAAGCTGGACCCGGCTCGACTGCAACGAGAAAGAGAGAACTCTACCCTCATGTGAAATATATCAGGCATTCAACATCTAAAATCCTAATTGAGGTCTCTGAATCGCCCACTGTCGACCTGGGTCTCTTATATATTTTAAAATGAGGAAGGTGCTTTCTCCTGCTGCACAAGAAGTATTAAAAAATGCTGGCTATTTTAGGTAAGCTTTAAAAGAAACACGTCGGAACTTGGCCAAAATCCTGAGGTGTCTCTCCCAAAACCAAACCGTTCCCTGCTGTACCATAAACATCAGTCTAGTACATCCTTATTTCACTAACTGACTCCTCCACCTCATGTCCTAGCTCTTCGGTGAGAAAAAGAACACACAGAATAGAAAACACATTGCATAACATGTTTTGTACAGAAAACTACTCACACCTTTAACGTGGCAGTGAAGCTAAGGCTAAGCTGAATACAAAATGGAGTCTGTAACTGGTAACCACTAATGTGACAATGGACAGCTAAGCCATGTGCAAAGTGGTGCGACACGAAGTCAGTGGTCAAAATACAAATATCACTACAGCCCATGAGGGTGATCAGGAGACCCTGGAACCTAAAAGAGTGACCCAGGTGTCTGCCAGAAGGAGGAAGGGCAAGGGGCATGGGAAACCCCCTCCAGAAGTTACTACGGTCTGGGAGGAGGCTTAACCTGAGGGGGATGCCCCGGAGGCTACAGGGGAATAGGTGGCTGAGCTGGGGGAGGTCCCTAAGCTGACTCAGTGGCAGCAGGAAGGGGGACCCATCAGGGAAGCATTCTGTGAGGCAGAGAAGACATGTCCTGCTCTGGAGAGTTTGTGGTAGCAGGCTGCAGATCAGGTATCTGGCAAAGAGTCTGCGTCATGTCTGATTTATTAGGAGGATGGCTTCCTCTATAGTGAGCCTAAGGTTGCTGATCCTGGGGCAGCCCATGTGCTGGTGGTACCCCAGTGTTTCAGAGCTTTCCTACTGGGTTTGGCTCATAATGTGCCTTTGGCCGGACATTTGGGGAAGGACAAGACCTTTGAGAGGCTTGTTACCCACTTTTACTGGCCCCAAATGCACAAGCGCTCCAATGCATATTGTAGGTCTTGCCAAACTTGTCAGGCAAGTGGCAAGAGTGGGGGAAATGTAAGGCTCCCTCCAACCTTTTCCAGTTGTCAGCACTCCTTTTGAAAGGGTGGGTATTGACATTGTTGGACCTCTGGCTCCCAAGACAGCCATGGGTAACAGGTTTATCCTGCTCTTGTGGACCATGCCACCCAGTACCCAAAATCTATACCTCTGAGATTGATCTCAGTCCCGGTAGTGGGACGGGCATTGATGGGGGTTTTTACCCACATGGTGATCCCCAAAGAGGTGGTATCTGATAGGGGTAGCAACTTCATATCTACTTATATGAAGTCTCTGTGGAAGGAGTGTGGGTTGACATATAACTTCACCACTCCTTACCACCGCCAAGGAAATGATCTGGTTGAGAGATTCAACCGCACCTTGAATGGCGTAATCATGGGCCTGTCAGAGACAATGAGGCATAAGTAGGGCATCCTCTTGTCATGCTTTCTATTTGCTTACAGGGAGGAGCCACAAAAGGGTCTACGTTTTAGCCCCTTTGAATTGTTGTATGGACACCCTCAGAGAGGACCTCTGAGTATGGTTAGGGAAGGCTTGGAGGAGGCCTCCAGTAAGCCCCCCGGGATGTATTTAGCCACATGCTGGCTTTTAGGACCCAGACAGCCCGCTTCAGGAAGCTCGCTCAAAAGAACCTGGAAGCAAGCCAGGAAGACATGAAATGCTGGTTGAGTTTCAGCCTGGCCAGAATGTGTTGGTGATGGC
This sequence comes from Pleurodeles waltl, assembly GCF_031143425.1. Lineage (NCBI taxonomy): Eukaryota > Metazoa > Chordata > Amphibia > Caudata > Salamandridae > Pleurodeles > Pleurodeles waltl. Next base: position 1,516,367,230 of record NC_090440.1, read on the forward strand.
CCCAATGGAGCCTAGGGTGCTCCAGGATAAGTGGACTGGGCTATTTGAAGTAGTGGAGCACAAGAGCGATGTCACCTATCTGGTGAACTTGTGGACTCCCAGGAACCCTTTAAGGGTCCTGCATGTGAACCACCTCAAACCTTACTTTGGGAGGTTTGAGTTGACAATGCTTCTAGCAACAGACAATGGGGTGGAGGAAGAGGGTGAGCCTCTTCATGACCTCCTGTCTGCTAAGAGGAAAGATGGGTCTGTGAGGGTGTGAACCTCTCCCATCCCTGACCCCAGAGCAACAGAAGAACTGGTGTTGGGAGAGTTTGCCTCATTGTTTTCCTTGGTCCCAGGGGTCACTCATTTGTGTAACATGATGTGGACATTCGGTACAATCCACCTGTAAAAAACAAGATTTACAGGGAGACTGACAAGGTCAGGACTAACATCAAGGATGATGTGTCCAAGATGTTAGCAGTAGGGGTTATTGAGTTTTCCAGTAGCCCTTGGGCCAGCCCTGAGGTTTTGGTCCCAAAGGATGCTGCTCCAGGTGCCACTCCAGAACTCATGTTCTGTGTGGCTTGCCTTGGACTCAATGCGGTCACAAAGACTGACACGCACCCCACCCCCCGAGCTGCTGAGCTCATTGATCGGTTATGTGCTGCCAAATATCTCAGCATGTTTGACATTAACGTCTGGATATTGGCATGTTGGCATATTGGTCTGACTAAGGGGGTCAAGGAGAGGTCTGCATTCACTACCCCAGATGGCCACTACAAGTTTAGGGTGATGCCCTTTGGGATAAAGAAAGCCCCTGCCACCTTTCAGAGGTTGATTAATCAGGTTTTTGCTGGGCTGGAGGACTTCAGTGCCACCTACCTGGATGACATTGCTGTGTTCAGCTCGACTTGGGTGGAACACTTGCAGCACCTCTGTTAAATGTTGGAGGCTCTGCAGAAGGCAGGCCTCACTATTAAGGCAAGTAAGGGTCAAATAGGGCAAGGTTCTGCTGTGGTGGTCTTGGTACACCAGGTGGGGAGTGGTCAGGTGGCACCCCTACAACCAAAGATTGACACCATTCTGGCTTGGGAGCCTCCCAAGACTCAGACTGAGATGAAAGCCTTTTTAGGTCTCACAGGATACTACAGAAGGTTTGGCAAGGGTTGACTTCTCTAAAGAATTTGTCATGCAGACTGATACTTTAGAGCATGGTGTGGGGGCAGTGTTGTCACAGCTAAATGAAGAGGGTCTAGACCAGCCTGTAGCCTTTATTAGTAGGAGGTTGCTTTCCCAGGAACGTAGGTGGAGTGCAATTGAGGGTGAAGCATTTGCCGTGGTCTGGGAGCTGAAGAAGCTAAGACCCTACTTGTTTGGGACTCACTTCCGGGTTGATACAGACCACAGGCCCCTCAGATGGTTAATGCAGATGAGGGGCGACAATCCAAAACTGTTGAGGTGGTCTCTTTCCCTACAGGGAATGGACTTTACAGTGGAACACTGCTCTGGAACAGAACACGCCAATGCTGATGGTCTGTCCAAATTCTTCCGCCTCAGTGATGAGAACTCCCATGGGGTTGGATAGTTCTCCCCCACTTTGGGGGGGACACGTGTTAGACCTGGCATCCTTGGTGAGGTCTCCTATGTCTTTTTTGCCTCTGCTTCCATTGTTTTGACTGTGTGCTGGACTCTCTTTTTGCTGTTTTATGGTACTCAGGGCACTTTACCACTGCTGACCAGTACTAAAAGGCAAGTGCTCCTGTGTACATTATATGTATCGGTGGCTTTTCCATGACTGGCATATTCACTAGTAAGTCCCTAGTAAAGTGCACTAGATGTGCCTAGGGCCTGTAAATCAAATTCTCATGCAGGCCTGCAGCACTGATTGTGCCACCAATATAAGTAGCCATGTAATCATGTCTCAGACCTGCCACTGCAGTGTCTGTGTGTGCAGTTTTAAACTGCCAATTCTACCTGGCAAGTGTACACACTTGCCAGGCCCAAACCTTCCCTTTTTATAGATATACGGCACCCCTAAGGTAGGCCCTAGGTAGCCCCATGGGCAGGGAAGTGTATGTTAAAGGTGGGACATGTCCTGATGTCTTTTACATGTCCCTACAGTGAAATACTGCCAAAATTGTTTTTCTCTGTTGCAAGGCCTATCTCTCTTAAGATGGGGGCTGCCTTCAAATAACTTTTAAGTTCAATTTCCTTCTGAGAGCAGACAGAAATTTGGAGTTTGGTGTCTCTGAACTCACAATTTTAAAATAAATCTTTTGGTAGAGTTGGTTTTTGACTTGTCAGTGTGGAAATGCAACAGTTAGAAAATGGGCATTTTCTTGCTTCAACCATTCTGTGATTCTGCACCCGCCTGCAGGGGAATCTCTGTCCTCTGAAACTGCCGGCCGGGTGCCACCTGCACTGTGAAAGGTGGCCTGGGTGCTTTGGTCTGCCATTCTGCCTTTCACTAATGTGCTTCCCCAAGGGCAACATGAATTTACATCTTTTCTGAGGGGCAACATATTATCAATAACAGGGTGCACTGTTCCCGTTTGCACCCAGTACATCTAGTTAAAGAAGCAGCGTGGTACAAACTAGGAGCAGGCTGCTGATTAACTGTTGTGAATGCCACTTTTATAGTCTTGATGTGGAAGAGGCTCCCAACTGAAGTCACTGTGATATTTACACTTCTAGCAAAATCATTTCTTACTAGAAATGATAAATACATAATTGCACTGAACATCGATCTCTGACAAATGGAGGATGTTGGTTTGCCAAATGTCCATTCGGTGCACATGCAGGGGCTGCAATGAAGTGCTTGCTTTGTGATGACTATTAATGGGCTAATGAAGAGCTTAGCACATAAAAGCCAGGATGCAATTTATCAATGAAAAGCCTAAAATATTTAGGCCCATATTCAACAGAAAATGATGGAGCGCGACGCTGTGCCAAAATTGGCATCACTGAGCTCCATCATTTTCACAGCGCAGGGATGTGCCGTATTTAATTGAATACAGCACATTCCGTGTTGTCCCCTGCGCTAGTGTTAAATTGAGCTGCCTAGCACCAAAGCAGGCATCCTTGCACCATTGTGCAAGGATGTCTGCATTGAGGAGTTTAATTGTTTATGTGTGGGAAGGTTGTCATTACCTGCACATAAACAATCACTATTGGTGATTTGGTACTTCTGGGTGTGCTGTCATTTTGAAATGATTGTTTATAGGAAGGGACAACTTCCCACGTATTAACAATCATGACTGGCATTTTGCTCTTTCCATGCGTGCTGCAGAATGCAGCACGCATAGAAAAAGCAAAAAACAAAGGAAGAATAAAAGTATTCCTCCTCGTTGCACCTTGCTAATGCCACCCCTGGGGTGCTGTTAGATTTTGGCGCTGCCTCAAGTTTACGAAAGCTTGTAAATCTGAGTTAGCGTCAAAATGCAATGGGTGTTGCTGTGCCACTCCCACAGCAACACCCATTGCATGTCCCTTCCATGCGAAGGGCTGTGTGTGAAACAGCGGTATAATGCCACCTTGTAAATACAGCGCAGGGCATAGCGCCATGGAGCATCACTAAAAGTGACGCTCCAGTGGCGCTAGGGGCTCTTAAATATGCCTCATAGCTGCTCAAATTTTTTACTTTCACCTAAAAAGCAGCTGTAAAATGGTATTAAACACCAACGGGTTCCTTTCAAATGTCTAGTGTTGAAACTAATTCATTTGCATCTGATTAAAGCCATAATCACTTTCAAGCATCTGACAACATTCTACATAGTATTCTATAGTATTTCATTTTAGCAAATAAAGAAGAGACTAACTTTCACTTAACCATCTCGGTCCCTATTCCACAAAATTATGTTAATTCCTGGAGCCAACAGCCCACATTTCGGCCCAGCCAATGACACATTCTCGCATCTAACCTATCATCATGCTGTTTGATGGATATACACAGTGATCATAACTGTTTTAAGATAATCTGTCCCTTTTGGAAAAAAGAACTCCATTTTGACATGCTTTTACCATGCTTTTAGCATAAATATTAGGGGCTTATTTGTAAGCCCCTGGTGCCACCAGTGAATCAATTTTTTATGATGCCCACCCTGTGGTTCTGAGTGCAAACCCATGTCTACGAGGCCACATAAAGCCACTTTGCATGGCTTTTTGTGGCCTCATATAATGAGTGCCTTGGCGCTAGGCACCAAATTGTGTGCTGGTGCTGGCTGAAAGGACGGGAATGGACTCTATCTCATAAATAAGGGGCATTTCTGCTCTTTCAAACTGGCATAGGACTACAAAACAATAAGACTTGCAGTGCTGCCTTACACCAATTAATTGAAAATACACACCTGAGCGTCACCATACCACTGATAATTTTCTTTGCACGGATTTTAATTATTTTTGTTCCTATTTCATGAATGCTACAGTTTTTTTTATTTGAACAGATTTAAGGATTATCCATTATTTTTCGGAATTGCTTTGTTGAATGTTTCAATTTTCATAGGAAATGTAAGTTAAAAAGTAATTTACTTAACATTTTAATGACCAGTACCTTTGACGATGCTCCCAACATTGCAACAATATGCTGTCCTTTGACTGCTGGCGCTCAGAGATGAAAATGGGGGCAGGGGTTGGGAGTGAAGTTCAAAAGCCAGCTCCCAACAACAGGGCACAGTACAATCCTTGAGGCTAGGTTCCTTGCAGCAGAGAAGCAACAGTTATGGGGATCAAATTAGCACTGATGATTTCTGGCATTATTAGCACCTAATTAAATGTACATTTCATTGAGTTCTTAAAGACTGTACTAATAGGCAAATGTGAGAAGGGGCTAGACAAGGCATACTTCTGCTGCTCCTATTGGGACATAAATTGAGAGTTGGAGAGAAAGTTTATAAGCCAAAACGGCGGAATTACATGAAGTGAGGGAACTGGAGTGTATCCTCACAGTTTTATGTAGATGACAGCGGAAAGAAGGAAAGTGATGACCCTGAAAATGCTTTGTATCATAATTTCCCTACCTTAGACGTAATGCATCTTAACATCCAGATGTAGATGAGACATTCAGATATTATCTGGTACAGAAGCATTTCAAAATATAGGAAGAAGAAAGCTGAACAATGAGAAAAGAAAGTCCCTTTGACCTACTAGGAAAGGAAGTGCCACGTGTACACAGATTTACTGAAGCTGCATGACCAAATCCCTTCTAATAATACAAATCAGAAATGTTGGTTTGGAATTTCTAGCTACCATTTCACGGGCATATCCTACCTTTCAAAATACAGTTTTGTATATTTCCTGATTTACTGTCTCCATCAAAACAAAGTTACACAAAGTAAGTGTTTGAAAACATTCTGAGAGATGATAATGCTCCCCTTGTCAAATAAAGAAGACAGGACTGTCTGTATTGATAGTTAATGATCCCAAAATGTTGAATAGGTAACTAGGATTGTTTAAAAATATCAAGAAACAACTTTTATTTACAAACCAGATGCTTTTGTTGGACCTGGGAAAATAAAGCAGCTTCTTATTCAAGAGGCAATCCATTCTGATTGTCCTCACAGAAAATATTTAACATGAATAAACAGAGTGCAAAGAGTTTCAATAGCATGGACCGCCTTTGGTGCAAGGTGGGATAAGCCTCAGTAATATGATATGGTTACCATCTCTAAAGTACAATTGGAACATCGTAAGATTTCCTGTCCTTGATGAAATTTACAAATAAAGGCTAACCTGACCACTTAAGGTCCTCCGAAACTCTTTTAAGATTCCAGTTGAAAGACAGCTGATTTGTAGATTAACATAAGCATGTCTGCAGTCCATTCCAAAGAGAGGCTTTATCAAGAAGATAGCTTCCCTTTTTGTTGCAGTCAGATACTCGGTGCAGTGTTCGTACAGAGTCTCCTTTTGTTTTCAAATATTACTGGATTTTTCATTCATAGACCATAAGACCAAATACTTTACATTGAACTTGATCCACACACAATCGAAGGACAATGACAGTGAGTTATGTCAACCTCTATCGACTCAACTGAATTGCTGTCCGTCACCTATGTAGCCTTTGTCTGTCATAAGGGTACTGATTGCTTCTTGACCAGTTCTGTCTATAGTAAAAGTGCCACGCAACATAAAAGGAAACAATTGTGTTGATTGTAAGATTTTATATTGCACTTCATATCGCTAACGGTGTCATGAAGTTCTCTGAGTCACATTAGAAACCTGAGTGCTCATTTCAGAGTCAAGGTTCGAACTGACTGTTGGTTGTAGAATTTCCAGTATGTGAGGTATTTAATGAGCTGTGTGTGGTGTGGCGAAGTAATCTAAACATGGTGTGTTGATGTCACTGTGCTTTCATATGAGACACTGAAGAATAATGCAAGACTAGAATGCTTTGTACATTCTGATGATTATAAATTAATTGGATTAATCACACGTTAGTTCAGTTTGATTTTTGTATTAGTAAAACACAGCCTACACCCTAAGGTCTCTTGGCACAAAAATGTTAAAGACACCACAGACATTCAATTAGAGTTATAATGAAAAGAGAAAGATTTAAGATTCCTCCAGAAGAGAAATCAATAGGAAGTACATTTTAGACCTAGAAGCATGTGATTCCAAAGCCAATAGGCAATATAGAACAAGATTTCCATCAAAAGAAGATTTGTTAAAGCAGTGTTCAACCAGCAGATTCAATAAAGCTGAGCAAAGAACATGTATGGGAGTGTATCTAGTTATTGTAGATGTGAATGGCCATCCATACATCTGTTCAGTTTTTTTTTTAATGTGTTTTAATATGTTGTCATACCTGATAGAATAACAGTGCCAAATGTGCATTACATCTCAACAATGCTGTTCAGCATGATAAAAACAGAGAATCGACTGAATGTGATAATACAGCAATTGACATCTTGATAAGGCATTAATCAGTGTTGGCAAACTCACAAACAAGAAACCATAACTGGTGGAACCGTAGAGTCTGCATGAGGAAAGAATGTAGTGCATTGTGTAGCAAGGAAGAAGATAGGAAAAGCTGTCTCTATTGGGGGACGTCTATAGGAGTTAGTGTGAGTTACGGGGCACAAGAATACAAACAGTGAAGCCCCTTCATGGACAGTGGTAAAAGGCGACTGGGGGACGCATGGGTCAGGATCATTGTCGGTCCTTACAGGGAAGGCAATGTGGGCAGTGGAGCCTATACAGGGTATGTAACCTTTCATCACGCCACTGGTAAAAGGGGCCTTTGGCAACGATGTTGGTGTAGACATGCTTATTCCCCAAGGTGGCATGGCTCAGGGCGGATGTGCATTGTTTTTCACTTCCCCATGAAGTAAGTGGGTGTCCCAGCACATCCCAACCGTTTGTGAGCCCCCAAACATGCGGAGAACCCTAAGAGTGCTAGTGTCCGCCCCCATCTATATCAGTCGTATAGACAGCCAATCAGTGAAGTTCAGGGGGTGCAGACTCCATCCATGCCATTGCTATCAGCCTTTTATTTTGGAAAAATGCAAGATCAATACATTTGTGAAGGTGTTTGCCACCTTTCATTCAAGTTCAGATGCCTAATAGGCAGGAGACAGCTGTGGGTTCAAAAAGGTGTGGCGCCAGTTCAGCCATTGTCTCTGTGCCCGCTAACTATGTCGGGTGCAATACCGGGCAATATCATATCATGTGATAAATCCAGTGCCTGGCAGGTGACCCCGCCGGCACTCTGGGTTCAGGTTTGGGTACATGTGCTTAGTTCGCTGAGGGGAAAGATAAGCATGATGCACATGACTGAACTGTGTGACTTGGAATCAGGAATTGTGGGAGATGTCTTTTACCAACTGAACTGCTCGGGACTTGTGTTTGTCCGACAGGGGTTGCAGCAGCACAGCATCTCACTTTGCACACATGCATGCATAGTTTAGGGGCGTGCAATCAAGGGAGGTGTATAGAACAGTGTTAGCATTGCACTGGCCTGCATGAGTCAGAACTTCATGTGGCACAGCATTAATGGAAGGTTCCCTAGCACTAAAAAGTCCCATGTGATGAGTATTGCATGTTGCATGGTATGGTATGCCAAGAAATGTCCAATACCTATGCTGTACATATCTATGACGTCCCGATAGGCATGAGGGAGCCCTCATGGTAGAGGTGTCCCAATTGGTCCACTTCCACTTCCCTTCAAGTTTTGAGCTGCACATTGCATCTCAAATGCATGGCAGGTCCTCGAATGCTATTGCTGGCAAGTATAGGAGATGAGACCTCTTGCCATGCACAAACCTATGCCAACAGCTGCAAGCCACAGTCATCTGACATGTTTCAGGACGGGGTGAATATTTGAGACAGATAGCCATGTGTAAATATGAATGTTGCCTAATGCTGCATGAACTAATGTCCCTTCAGAGCCTGGGGGGTGTATGGAGCCAGGCATTAGGCCACTGCAGCTGCGCTGCTGTGTAATATAACTCGAAATTGGGTACAGCCATACCACCCTCTGTCAGCGGCTGCTGCAGGGTGGCGAACGCAACCCGACAATGCTCCTTGCTCCAAATCACTTCCAACAGTAAGTCGTGCCACTCACAAAAGAAGCTCCTAGGGAGCACCAGGGGGAGTGGGGCAAAAAAGTACAGTAGCAGGGAGCACCAGCATCTTAGAGTTTGCCACTCAGTCTAACAGTGAGGGAGGAAATGACAGATCGCACTCATGCTCTATCCAGGTTGCCCTCCTTAGTATCCCTTTCTGAGTGAAAATTTGGACTTCTAAGTATTTAAAAGTGTCACAGTACCACTGAAGATTCATTCCCTGGAGACCAGACCTATGCAGAGCTGGACGCAGTGCCAGTGGGAACCGACAGAATTTAGGCTAGTTCACGTGCAATCTCGAAATGTCACTGAAGTCATCCAGCAAGCGCATGAGGCCCGAAAGGGTGACTTCTGCATTGCACAGATCTACCAGTGCATCATCCACATAAAGTGAAATCAGATGGTGCACATCCAGCTCTGGCATACCCCTGTTGCATGCGTGCAGGTGAAGGTGGTAGGCAGTGGCACAATGGCCAGAACAAGCAGGGGAGGCAGACATCTTTGTCATGTGCTCCTCTCTTATGTTAAAACTGTCAGATATCAACTGGCCAGCTTTAACCCTCGCCGACAGGTTATTGTTTAGGGTTTGGATTTAACCCAAGAAGCCAAGATTGAATCCCATGATTTCAAGTTTGAGAAGAAGAAAATCCCATCTCAGGGTGTCAAACTCCTTATCGATGTCCAAGTACACATGGTCGAAGGCCACATGCTCAAAGGCATCCAGGAGGGTGCCATGCATTTAATGCAGCAATCAGTGAATATTTATAAAAGTACTATGTCCCGGTGTAAATCCTGATTCGTCCGAGTGTACCAGAGTACTGATTATAATGAAAAGGTGGTTTGCTAATATCCTGCTCAAGATCTTACAGTTGAGGTTTAAGAGTGATAAAGATTGGTACAAGCAACCAACCAGTGAGTCCCTGCCCAGTTTGGGGAGGACCACAATCAGGGCCTCTTGGAGCAAGGGCTGGGAGGTGCCTCAGTTTCCTGCCCTCAGTGTACTTGTCCAACAGATGTTAAGTAGTCAGTCCCATGGGTCTTATTTTGGGCAATTTGCAAAATAGCCAGCCATTTTCCACCTAGTTGCAGGGATCTGTCCAGCTCATGCCATTGTAGTGGAGTCAGTCTGGCCAACGGTAATGCATACATTCTGGGTTTGGGGGAACGTGGGCAGAGTATAAGCCCTGGGTGTGCTCATGATAGTCATCATTTATGGCCAACTTTGATGTGATAATGGTGCCATCCTCCTGGCAGAGCACAGGAGTCGGGGCACATTAACGATATTCCTTCACAAGCTATACCAACAACTTTGCTGAACGATCGCCTTCTGCATGAAGCTGAGTCATGAGATGTCTATAATCATGTTTGCCCAATGTCATTTCAGCTTCAGCCCGCTGCTTGTACAGCTGTCAAAGTTGTTCAGCCGATGCAGCACGAGCAGCTACTCTAACCTCTGGAGGCCGCAGGGCATGTTCAATGGCCTGGAGGTCCCCTAGCAAGCACCGGTGCAACCCCCCAGGTGGCTGTGTACAAACACTTTGTGTGCATCCGACCCCAGAGGCTGGGATGAGGCAGAGTCTTTATTGAGTTCAAAGTTTCGAGTTATACACTGCGTTAACAGAGCTGAGGGTCAGAGACAGCCTATGTCTGGAGCAACCAGGTGGGTATTGTGTGAGGTTGTCTGCCCCAGTGCAGGGTAGCTATTAGTGGACAATTGTCGGAATAGGTGCATGCTAGGTATTCCGATTGGGTTACCAAGGGGCCTATGTGCTCCATGCACCAGACAGGGTCACCAGTAGTGGATAATAGTCTGAATGGGTGTGCTAAGTATTCCAATTGTGTTACCGAAGGGACTAGGTGCTCCATGCAGAGAAAGAGGTCAATCCTGTTGTGCACATCATGTATGGGAGAATAAAAGAAAAATAAATATTACTGGTGTACCTGGTGTCCAAGGCGCAAGGCATCATATAGCTGGTGGTGTGCGGTCCAGCTATGAAAGTGTTGCAGTATGCAAGAGAGGGGATGAACAATGTAGATCCGCATCCAGTATGCAATTAAAATCACCCACCCTAGAATCCTGGGTGTTGGGGTTCCAGAGGAGTTCCGGGGTGACTGTGTCCAGGAATACGGATAGATCAGCATTGCGAGCATATATTGCTACCAGTGTAAGGAGTGCCCCATCAATTTGTCCCTCTGCAAAGTACCTTCCATGTCCACCCTGTGAGTGTCAACCACAAAAGGGGCTTCTGGGATGATCCAGATGAGCACCCCTGGCGTAAGCTGAAAAGGTGTGCCATACACTTGACTCCTCCATCTCGCATGAACCTTTTGTAGCTCCATTGACGTGAGATGGGTTTTGGGGAGAATGGCAATGTGAGCGTGCCAATGTTTGAGATACGCATAGATGCAGTACCTCTTCGTGGGGGTGGCCATGCCATGCACAATCTATATCATTATGTGATAACGTGGGATGTGTGTGCCAAGCATGGGCCTCAGCCAGGAAATGGCTGGTGAAACATGCGGTGATATATGTGACCCCCACCCCTCATCATGACTCCATATAAAGGCAATCCACAAAGGAGCTCCGTGGCATCCCAACAGCAGTTTCTGTATGTTAGACCTGACAGCCTTAGGGTGGTCATCCCCCAACCTTTTGCCTGCCTCCCTCCACTTTTCTGACACTATTTCTGCTGGTTTTGGGACTCTGTGCAGTGTACCACTGCTAAACAGTGCTAAAGTACATATGCTGTCTCCCTCAAACATGGTAACATTGGTTCATTACCAATTGGCATATTTGATTTACTCATAAGTCCCTAATAAAGTGCAATACATGTGCCCAGGGCCTGTAAATTGAATGCTACTAGTGGGCCTGCATTACTGGTTGTGCCACTAACATAAGTAGTCCCTTAGCCATGTTTCAGGCCTGCAATTGCAAGGCCTGTGTGTGCAGTTTCACTGCCATTCGACTTGGCATATAAAATTGCTTGCCAAGCCTTTAGCTCTCCTTTTTATACACAAAAGTCACCCCTAAGGTAAGTCCTAGGTAACCCATGGGGCAGGGTGCTATGTTGGTAAAAGACAAGACATGTACATGTGCGTTTTATATGTCCTGGCGTGGAAAACTCCTAAATTAGTTTCCCACTACTGTGAGGCCTGCTCCTTTCATAGGATAGCATTAGGGCTAACCTCATGTACTGTTGGGGTGGTAGATTCTGATCAGAAAGGGGTAACCAGGTCATAATTAGTTTGGCCAGAATGGTAATAGAGAATCCTGCATACTGGTGAGGTTGGATTTTATATTACAATTTTAGAAATGCCACTTTTAGAAAGTGAGCATTTCTCTGCGCTTAAAATCCATCTGTGCTTTGCAGCCTGTCTCCAATCACCGTCTGGGCTGGCTGGTTCACAGCCTTCTTGTGCATTCCACCCAGACAACCACAAACACAGGACAATCAGTCACCTGAACTCATATGCATACTGAGTGGATCTTCCTGGGCTGGAAGGGTGAAGGGCCTGACACTTACAGTTCAAAGGCTACTGGCCTGCCCTTACACAATGGACTTCTAAACCCCCTACTAGGACCCTGGCAGACAGACCTGTACTGAAAGGGGAACTTGTGCACTTCAAAACCACTCTTTGAAGTCTCTCCCACTTCAAAGGCATTTTTGGGTATGTAAACTGGGTCTCTGACCCCACGAAATCAGACACTTCTGGACCTGAGCCTGCAACCTGTCAAGAGGAACTGCCTGGCTGCCCAAAGGACCCATCTGGACTGCTTTGCTGAGAAGGACTGCTGCCCTGCTGTTTTCCTGCTGCTCATCTAACCTCTGATTGTGCTGATGTTGGAAAGTCCTCCTTTTTGCCCTGGTCACCCCACACTTTTTGGACAGGTGCTGGTGGTTACTGACTCTTGGCTGTGCCCTTCCCTGGGCTTACCTGGCTTACCAGTCCCAGGGCCAGTGCTCTGTGTAAAGTGGATATGCAAATTAGGCTAATTATAATTGGCAAAGTTAACCTACCTATAAGTCCCTAGTATATGGTAGGGCATGGAGGTTTAGGTACCCCAGCATAGGTAGTGCCCCCATAGGTGCACTGTGGAGGTGTCAAGGGTCATTTTCAAGGCAGGCCTCCCTTGCTGGCTGCTTTTAAATTAAAGTTACATGCAAATTCGACTTTGGAATTAAAAGTAGTTCCAAAGTCTTAAACTACCTTATTTTTACATATAAGTCACCCCTAAGGTGTGCCATATGTGCCCCTAGGGCTGGGTGCCATGTAACTATAAGCAGGGACCTTATAAACATAGTTTTATAAGCCCTGGTGAGGTAAAACAGCCAAATTAGTTTTTCCTTCATTGTAGTGGATGGCCTCAATAGGTTAGAATGGGGAGACTTTATTTTAATTGTATAAAGTCCCCTTAAGTAACAGATACAAAGAGTTTGGTATCAAATTAATTGTTATAATAAATCCCAAAACTTCCAGTTGTTGGATTTAACATAACTTGTTCAGGTAAAGAGTTTTAAACTTTACCTGAAAAGTTGCCAACTTCAGCCCTGCAGTGCTTTTGCTGCTGTGCTCTGATTGGCCAGCCTCTGGCAGCCTGGCCAGGCTGCCTTGATGAAGTGTGAAGTGGCCTGGTTTCACACAAAGAGATATGCCTGTGGGAGGAGATCTCCCCTCAGCAGATGGTGAGGCAGAAAGGGGGTGGGCTGCCAAACTGGTCTTCAAAGGCAGAGAAGGACATTTGGAGCAACCCAGCAATACCCCCACATCCTACAAACCCAGACAATTAGGTGCCCCCTTGATTAGATTAGGAGAGGGCAGGAGAGGGGTGTGTTTAGGATTTTTAGCCACACCAGTGGGTGGGCTCAGCCAGATGTAACCTCCAACAATCACATTCAGCCATGATGGATTTTTGAGGAATGTTGCTCCTTAGGACTAATTTTTGCCACACTTCCCATGAAGTGGTCATCACAGGGGGAAGGACACTGCACCTGATTGGAGTACCAGGATCCCCTTGTTTTTCAGACAGGAGCAGGGATAAAACTGGCAGACCTCAGATCCCCATCAGATTCCAACAAGGAAGAACTACAGGAGAAGAAGGACTTCCCTGCTGGATCCCTGGCCTGCACCTGGACCCTGCACTCTGAAGGACTGCACCAGCTGTACACTTGGGCTTCCCAACAAGAAGAACTTTGCCTGGCTTCAACTGGTTCAAGGAGGGACTCCCTGTTTGCTACAGGTGAAAGATTGCTAAGCAGAGTCCCCTGCACCAACTCCTGAAGAAACCAACCAGCTGACCACTGTCCAGTGGCCAAAAAGGAGTTTGCGCCAGGTTCATTCTGGGATTTGTAGTCCACACCCCCAAGGATCATCTCAGAGCCTCTGGAACATTGGGGTGAGCTGTGGACCCCGAAAGAACCTTAAAGGAACATCTGGGAGAAAATCCAGAAGTTTGGAGAAGTTTGGACAACTTTTGAAAAAAAGCTCCATAGATGGAGCGACCCGCCGTGGCAACTCTAGCTGGCTTGCCTCAACCGTGACCCGGTCTGACTTGCAGGTTTGTCCCGGTGAAGAAAATCTCCAAAAAAGAGACTAAGGGGGTCATTCTGACCTCGGCGGTAAAAGGCGCTTACCGCCAGTCAGAAGACCGCCATAACACCGCCGCGGCCGCGGAAAGCCGCCACGGTCATTCTGACCCACAACGGCCAAACCTCCAAAAATCCGAACTCCACTGCAGGCCGCCACATCAGCTGGCAGCGATAAACTGGAGATGACCAAACCTCCACCGTCACGCCAACAGAAAAACGCCCATGCCATTACGACCCACGAATCAACGCGGCGGGCTTTCCAACGCGGTATTCCATTGGCGGTACACACCGCCGCGGTCAAAATACACACACAGCACCAAAACACAGGCACATTGGACAATTACAAATACACACACCTGATACACATACACAACCCACTCCCACACAATCAATCAACTATAAAACACACCCCCACATCACCCACAAACCCCTACGACCACAATTACTGAGAGAAGGAGAGAGAGACACAGCAGACAATCCATAGCAATACACACTGAGGCACACTACACCATCACACACACCACATAGTAGCACAAAGCACCACACACCAACATACTCATCATCACATACACCACCCCACACCTCACCCACACCACCCCATGGCACCCCAAAGGCACCCACGCTTTTCGGACCAAGGACTCCGGGTCATGGTGGAGGAAATCCTAAGAGTGGAACCCCAGCTCTTCGGCTCACAGGTGCAGCACACCAGTATAGCTAGGAAGGCGGAGCTATGGCAGCGGATCGTGGACAGGGTCAACGCGGTGGGACAGCATCCCAGGAATAGGGAGGACATCCGCAAACGATGGAACGACCTACGGGGGAAGGTCCGATCGATGGTCTCCAGGCACAACATCGCGGTCCAGAAGACTGGCGGCGGACCCCCACCCAACCCTCCCGAATTTACATCATGGGAGCAAGAGGTCTTCAACATCCTGCATCCTCAGGGCCTCGCAGGAGTAGCCGGAGGAATGGACTATGGTAAGTCCAATCTCAACTACTAGATCCCCCCCACCCCACCAGCATGCCAACCCACACCCCCACCCTCACCCCCAACCCCCCAGCACACATCCTCCCTGACAATGTCTCACCAGCACAACCCACCCATCCCAACACCAACTCCTGCATGCCAACACAATCCATGGACACCCATCACCCAAGCATGACCACCGCACTTACCCCCCCCCCACTAACTACCCTCACAACACCTCCCTCAAGGGAATGCCTGCACTGGGGGACGAGGGCACCCATAACACGCACGCTATTGCACACACAGAAACAATAACCAAACTCTCTTACCCCATGCAGGACCCGAACGCCAAAACACCAGCCAGGAGGGTCCAGAAATGTCCATCCCACCCCTGGAACAGGCCCACAGTGAGGACAGCAGCTCTGTCGACACTGAACCTGATGACCAGCCCGGACCATCGGGGACCTCTGGGCAGTCGGTTCCCCTCACCCAGACACAGGCCACACCAGACCCGACCCCCTCTGCCAACACCAGCACAGCTCCCACCCAGCGGGCCCATGCCTCTGTCTCTAGGACACGTCAATCAGCGGTGTGTCTGCCACTACAGGGCACCCAGGCTAACCCAACACCCCAACAACAACAGGGACCTGGGGGCAGTGGGAGCGGGCACACCGTCCAGGAGACAGAGGCCGGGGGAAACCGGGCAGCTCGGAGGGCTGCTGTGCGACAGGGGGGGGAGGAGAGGCCCAGGGAACCCACTCTCCAAGAGGCCCTCACCACCATCATGGGGGCCTACCACCACTCCCAAGAGACGATGGCGACGGTACTGGCCAGGTTCACGGAGATCCAGGCACAGCAGGAGGAACGCTACATGGGGTTCAGGGAGGAGCTGAGAATCATCGGGACCGCAATGGGGACCATCGTCCTGGCCCTCAACAGGATAGAAGACACGTTGCGGGACCATGTGGCACCACACAGGGCCCCTGTCACTAGCCCGGACCAGGAACAGCCTACCACCTCCGCCGGCGCTAGTGGACAGGAGGCCCCAACACCACGGCAGGCCACCAGAACCCCACCTCCTGCTGAAGAACAACCACCCCGTAAGAGGAGCCTGAGATCCAAAAAAAAGACAGAGTAGGATGTCAAGACCTCCGCCAGCAGGACATACCTCCTGAACTCTTCCCACTGTCCCACATTGCCACCCTGTCCAACCATGAACTGCCTCTGCTCCATCCTTCCACAGGCAAAAGGACAATGCACCTGTGAGACTGAGAACTGGACTCTGCCATGGACATTACTCCACCCCCACCCATCACCCTTATAATCACATGTACCAATATCTAGCCCTGTAAATAAATCACATATTGCACACAAATCAGTTTGGAGTCATGCTGTATTATTAGCAAATGTATTACATATTACTGTTCAATATCTGTTCTGTCAATTAGTGATGACAACATACCAATGTCAATACGCTGTAGTTCATGGGCAAACCAAGCAGAAGTCAGGCACTGCGTCATACAGCACTGAGAAGGGAAGGGAAAATCAAAAATTACCCAAAAAGATCTGGTGGGAACTACAGAAAGTACAGATGCAGGAGGCTAGAAGCAATTGTGAAATGGCGTGGGTGATTCTTACCTGGGTGTTACTGGAAATACTGTTGTATCACTCTGTCCCTATTGTCTGTGTCGTCCTCTGAGTCTTCCTCCTCTTCACTCTCCACAGGCTCCACGGCTTCTACAACACCACCATCTGGACCATCCTCCTGCAGGAAAGGCACCTGGTGTCGCAAAGCCAGGTTGTGAAGCATACAGCACGCCACGATGATATGGCACACCTTCTTTGGTGAGTACATTAGGGATCCACCTGTCATATGCAGGCACCTAAACCTGGCCTTCAGGAGGCCAAAGGTTCGCTCAATCACCCTCCTAGTACGCCCATGGGCCTCATTGTAGCGTTCCTCTGCCCTTGTCCGGGGATTCCTCACTGGGGTCAGTAGCCACGGCAGGTTGGGGTAACCAGAGTCACCTATTAGCCACACACGTTGTCTCTGTAGCTGCTCCATCACATAGGGGATGCTGCTATTTCGCATCACATACGCGTCATGCACTGACCCTGGGAACTTGGCATTTACATGGGAGATGTACTGGTCAGCCAAACAGACCACCTGGACATTCATCGAATGATAATTTTTTCTGTTTCGGTACACCTGCTCATCGTCTTTTGGGGGTACCAAAGCCACATGGGTCCCATCAATGGCACCAATGATGTTGGGGATATGTCCAAGGGCATAGAAATCACCCTTCACTGTAGGCAAGTCACCCTCCTCTGGGAAAATGATGTAGCTCCGCATGAGTTTCATCAGGGCAGACAACACTCTGCTCAAAATCTTAGAAAACATAGGCTGAGACATTCCAGATGACATGGCCACTGTGGTCTGGAATGACCCACTGGCCAAAAAATGGAGGACTGACAAAACCTGCACCAGAGGGGGAATCCCTGTGGGTTGGCGGATGGGGAACATCAGGGCTGGCTCCAGCTGGGCACACAGTTCATGGATAGTGGCACGGTCAAGTCTGTATCGAAGTATTATATGGCGTTCTTCCATTGTCGACAGGTCCACCAGCGGTCGGTACACGCGAGGATTCCTCCTTCTCATCGCAAGTCCCAGCGGACGGTGCCTAGGAAGGACAACATGGAGCACAGAGTCAGCCAAACCACAGGTACGTACAGACAGCTTGCACAGTTAAAGAATGGCAATGGGTTGAAAGGCGTGTATGTGTGGCAATGCAAGGCCTAGGCCTGTGTGTCGCAGTCAAAATTAAGCCATGTAGGCCCTTGAAATGGCGGCTGCCTGACCTGTGAAGTGGGACAATGGGATGTGAGGTCAATGCGCTGGCGGGGCACACCGTGGCGGTAGGCGGTCGAAGACCGCGGCGCAAAGCCGCATTGGTTAACATTGAAGCCTATGGGTTTCAGGAGCCAATGACGAAGTGCGCCGGTGGTCGCGGTACGCACCGCCGCGGTACGCACCGCCGCGGGCGTGACCGCCATTTTCTATCTGCTTAATCACTCGAGACCTGATCATCCACAGGAGAGGACCTATACTGCAAGTGCTGCTGTGACCTCGGTCTGGAAGATACAATGGCTGCTGCGACTGGGGAAAGGGCCCCTGCCTTCACGTCTGAAGAGTTGGAGAAGCTCGTGGATGGGGTCCTCCCCCAGTATGCGCTACTCTACGGTCCTCCAGACCAACAAGTGAGTACACCGGGTGCACATGGAATGGGCTATGCCTGTGTGGATTGGGGTGGATGTAAGTTGGTGGGGTGGGGGGCGAATGAGGAGTGCAACGCCCGACAGATGAGAGCATGTGCCATATGGCAAAGTTGGTGGGGGGGGCCAATCACATCTAACATGCAGGTCATTCATGATTTCCTCCTTTCCACCCTGTACATGTCAAATAGGTCAGCGCCCATCAGAAGATCGAGATTTGGCGTGCCATCGCCAAGGAAGTCCGGAACTTGGGGGTCCACAACAGACGGGGCACCCACTGCCGCAAGAGGTGGGAGGACATCCGCCGCGGAACAAGGAAGACCGCAGAAACACTGCTGGGGATGGCCTCCCAACCTAGGAGGGGTGCCAGTCGCACCATGACCCCCCTGATGTCCCGGATCCTGGCAGTGGCCTACCCTGAATTGGATGGGCGCTTTAAGACATCACAGCAGACACAAGGGGGTGAGTATCAGCACATTCTCCTATCTTTCTGCGCAGTGGAGGCGTCTGGGTGGGGGAGGAGGGCTGTGGGTGACATTAGGCCAGGGCGCTTTCTGTAGTGTAGTCCTCTCCCTTAGGCATGGCCCTGTGCCCCCGGCCCCCACCTCGGTAGGGTGACAAGTACAGCCATTGAAGGTCCAGCATCTCCCATGTGCGCGTTTGACGTCTCTTGGCCTGTTGTCTTAGTCAGTAGTACTGAGTAGTGTACCCCGAATGCGCGGCTTAGTGCATTAGGGACCTGTGTCTGTCCTCTCCGCCAACGGTGTTGACATTGCATGCACTCAACCTGGTCTTCTTTTTTCTCCCCCCACCCTTTCTCTTCATCTTCTTGTGCATGTGTGCATTAGCATCATCAGGCGGAGGAGATTTGGCATCGGAGCACGAGGGAGCTGCAGGACACAAGGCCCCGGTGGGCCCAGGAACAGACACCGAGGGCACCAGTGATCCGGAGGGCGAGGGGAGCACCACGACGGGGACCGCTGGTGAGAGCAGCGAAAGCGACACGTCCTTGGATGGGAGCTCCCTAGGGGTGGCGGCAACATCCGTGCCCCCCGCCTCTACAGGTACAGCCGCCACCCAGCGCACCAGCCCCGCCCTCCCAGCAGCCCCTCAGTCTTCGCTCCGTGCCGGTTCGCCCAGGAAGGCGCGCGTCTCCTTCGCCCCAGGCACCTCAGCCCCTGCCCCTGTTGCCCCTGCTGCCCTCAGTGCGGAGCTCATTGACCTGGTAAGGACGCTCATTGTTGGGCAGACGACCCTTTTGAATGCCATCCAGGGTGTGCAAAGGGAGGTGCAACAGAGCAATGCGTACCTGGAGGGCATTCATTCGGGTCAGGCTGCCCATCAACGAGCGTTCACTGCTCTGGCCTCAGCACTGACGGCAGCCATTGTCCCTGTTTCCAGCCTCCCTCTCCTTACTGCCTCCAGCCTTTCTCTGTCTCCTGTTCCTCAGCCTATCCCATCCACACCATCAGACCAGCCTGCACACACCTCAACACCCAAGAGCAGCTCATCCAAGCACAAGCACCACAGATCCCACAAACACTCACCCAAGCAACACCCAGATGCAGACATGCCAACAGCCACTGCCACCCCTGTGTCCCCCTCCTCCTCATCTCCCTCCTCCCTCCCTGTGACGTCTACACTCACACCTGCATGCACCCCAACATCAGCCAGTGCTTCCATCACCACCTCACCCTCCAGTACAGTCCACACTCGTGCAGTCACCACCCCCACTGCCATTTACACGTCCCCTGTGTCCTCTCCCACTGTGTCTGTCACCCCCTCTTCCAAGACACACAAACGCAGGCAGACACCCACCCAACAGCCATCCACCTCACGACAGCCTACAGCACCAGCACCTTCACCCAATGACAGCACACCTGACTCTCCTACAACCACCTCCTCTACCTCCACTTCCATCTCCACTTCTCCTACCCTTTACCTTGGCCCTAAAAAACTTTTCCTGGCTAACCTTAACCTCTTTCCCCCCGATGAGCTCCCCCATCCATCTTCAAAGAGTCCCAAGAGCACCGCAGCCACCACCAGCCCAGCTTCGGGTGTCACTGTTGTGCCTGGGTTCTGGAGCCCACCCTTTGCCAGCAGTGACACATCGATCAGCAGCAAGGACACGTCCAGCCCCCCCCCCCGGCAAGAGGACCCGCAAAAACAAGGGCCGCCGTGCGAGGACCGACAGGGCTGCCCCCAAGGAGCAATGTGCGGCCACTTCACCACCCACACCATCTAGGGGAGGCAAGGGCCCGAGAGCCCCATCAAAGGAGCGGAAGGGCAGCAGGAGCGCGGAGAAGGTGGAGCCCACATGCCACATCCCAGCTGGGAAGGAGGACACTAAGGAGGCCAGGAGTCCGTCCCCGAAGGGTCCAGAAACGTCACGGTCCGAGGGCGACTGAGCAGGGAGTCCAGGCCAGGTCTGGCTCCCTTGACCTGCTGGATGAGCACCGCTGAACAGGGCCCGTGGTGCAGAAGAGCACCACTGAACAGGGCCCCGCCGTGGAGATAGGCACCGCTGAACAGGGCCCGCAGTGCAGAAGAGCACCGCTGAACAGGGCACGCGGTGCAGAAGAGCACCGCTGAACAGGGCCCGCCGTGGAGATAGGCACCGCTGAACAGGGCCCGCCGTGGAGTAGAGCACCGCTGAACAGGGCCCGCGGTGCAGAAGAGCACCGCTGAACAGGGCCCGCCGTGGAGATAGGCACCGCTGAACAGGGCCCGCCGTGGAGTAGAGCACCGCTGAACAGGGCCCGCGGTGCAGAAGAGCACCGCTGAACAGGGCCCGCCGTGGAGATAGGCACCGCTGAACAGGGCCCGCGATGCAGAAGAGCACCGCTGAACAGGGCCCGCCGTGGAGAAGAGCACCGCTGAACAGGGCCCCGCCGTGGAGAAGAGCACCGCTGAACAGGGCCCCGCCATCTCATGCACCACTCCGCTGGGCCCTTCCTCTCAAGCACCGCTCCGCTGGGCCCTTCATCTCAAGCACCGCTACGCTGGGCACCGCCGTCTCAAGCACCGCTCCGCTGGGCACCGCCGTCTCAAGCACTGCTCCGCTGGGCCCTTCCTCTCAAGCACCGCTACGCTGGGCACCGCCGTCTCAAGCACCGCTCCGCTGGGCACCGCCGTCTCAAGCACCGCTCTGCTGGGCCCTTCCTCTCAAGCACCGCTACGCTGGGCACCGCCGTCTCAAGCACCGCTCCGCTGGGCCCTTCCTCTCAAGCACCGCTACGCTGGGCACCGCCGTCTCAAGCACCGCTCCGCTGGGCCCTTCCTCTCAAGCACCGCTCCGCTGGGCCCTTCCTCTCAAGCACCACTCCGCTGGGCCCTTCCTCTCAAGCACCGCTCCGCTGGGCCCTTCATCTCAAGCACCGCTACGCTGGGCACCGCCGTCTCAAGCACCGCTCCGCTGGGCCCTTCCTCTAAAGCACCGCTCCGCTGGGCCCTTCATCTCAAGCACCGCTACGCTGGGCACCGCCGTCTCAAGCACCGCTCCGCTGGGCACCGCCGTCTCAAGCACCTCTCCGCTGGGCCCTTCATCTCAAGCACCGCTCCGCTGGGCCCTTCCTCTCAAGCACCGCTCCGCTGGGCCCTTCCTCTCAAGCACCGCTCCGCTGGGCACCGCCGTCTCAAGCACCGCTCCGCTGGGCCCTTCCTCTCAAGCACCGCTCCGCTGGGCCCTTCCTCTCAAGCACCGCTCCGCTGGGCACCGCCATCTCAAGCACCGCTCCGCTGGGCACCGCCGTCTCAAGCACCGTTTATGGTTCACTGTGCCCACCATGCCTCCTCCTTGACCAGTGGAGACTGTCATCCTCCTGATGGACTGTGGCTTTGCACTCCCCAGGATGGTCCAGTGGGCAGCCCACCCACTGTAGAGACATTGAGAGACTGTGGCTTTGCACTCCCCAGGATGGTCCAGTGGGCAGCCCACCCACTGTAGGGACATTGAGAGACTGTGGCTTTGCATTCCCCAGGATGGTCCAGTGGGCAGCCCACCCACTGTAGAGACATTGAGAGACTGTGGCTTTGCACTCCCCAGGATGGTCCAGTGGGCATGGTGGCTCCTCGTGGATCTGGCGTCGTGGACTCATGTGGCTGTGGTGCCCCCCCCTTCCCTTCCCCCTGAGGTGCCTGTAGTTTTTACATCTGATGCCCCTGCAGTGTTCTCTCCAAAGGACTCAGGTCTCCTGTGTGGGCTTTGCCCTTATTTCTCAAGACTTTGGCCCACGGACATGCTGAATTCGTAGGATGTGCAGGACTTGGTACTTCAGTTATACACTGATGTGTATGTCATTAGTTTTGTTGTGAATATCTTTCATGGTTGTACGATAATTTTCTGGAGCTTTTTGGTACATAAATATTTATTCCAAATATGATTATGTCCTAGCATTTTTCAGGGGTGTTTGGGTGGTGTCACTGTGACTTGGTGCTCTGCATTGGTGAGTACAGAGTTGGGGGCGGGGGGGTCACATATGTGTGTGCCCGTAACCTTTCGTCCTCCCCCTCCCGTGTGTTGTAGGTGCAGTACTCACCGTTGTCGTCTGCGCCGGACTTCGTACTCGTGGTAGATGAGAAGGTAGACGAGAGCAGGTAGGATGTTTAATTTGGGTTCCATGCTGTCCTCCTTCCTCCTGGAGTGCGTAGTGGTGAGCGTTTTCCCGTCCGTAGTCTGTTTCTGCCGTGTTTTTATCGGCGGTGCTCCCGCCCCGGAAAAGGTGGCGTATTGGTGAGTTGGAATAGTGTGGGCGGTACATTGTCTGCCGCCTGTCTGTTGGCGGTGACCGCCGCGCTGTTTGTTTGTACCGCCGTGGCGGTCGGAGTGTTAAGGTGGCTGTCTGTGTTGGCGGTTCCCGCCAGGCTCAGAATCCCATTTTTTTTACCGCCAGCCTGTTGGCGGGTTGGCCGCCGCTTTAACACCGACCGCCAGGGTTAGAATCACCCCCTAAGTCCGAAAGTAGGAAGTTGACCGGGACCTCCCAGCCAGCGTAACCGAGGAGGGCTCCAAGGACGTCGGATCAAGATCCAGGTTTACCCCGGTCGAAAGATTTTCACCTCGAAAAAATGACTGAGTCCGAAGGTAAAAATCTCCACCGAGGGCTCCCGTGACGAGTATCCGGAGAAGAGTTCCAGGAGGTCAGATTGGACTGGCAGGTTCGCCCCGCTGAAGAAAATCTTCAGAAAAACGACTAAGTCCGAAGGTAAACTTTTGACCGGGGCCTCCCGCAGGCTGTAGCCGAGCCGGACTCCATCGCAGTCGGCCTTAAACTTTGACTTTGCCCCGGTCGTGGTGCGACCAGATGACCAGATTGGCGCTTTTTGTTTCTAGGCGCTAGAAAACAATAATTCTTTAAAAATTCATATCTCCGGTTCCCCTTATCCGATTTTATTCGTTTTTGTGCCATTTTAAAGATAAAAATATAATCTATTTTGATAAGTTGGTTTTTGATTTTTAAACTGTTTCCTGTGTTTTATTTAATAACTGTTTTGTTATATTTGAATGCTTACACTCTGTCTCCTAATTTAAGCCTTGTCGCTCGTTGCCAAGCTACCAAGGGTTGAGCTGGATTTAATTTACTGAGACCTAACTGGACCTAGGTGGGGGTTAGTAGCCTATTGCTAAGTGTAGGTACTTACCTGCCCTTACCAATAACCCATTCTCCAACATTTTTGGTGTGCAGTGGTGGGATCCTTTACTTGTGTTCAGTATCGTATTACAGTTTTCATTAAAACAAATTAAAAATCCTTGAAATTGTCCTAGTGCAAAAATTGCTTTTAATTTGTAATTTGGATTAATTTAAAGTATTGAATTTTTGTGATTTTTCTAAATTTGTGTTTCCAATTTTTGCAAAAAGTTTTTGTTGACACAAAACTAGGGAACCATGGAACTTGATCTGGCTAGCCTACCCACACTGACAGTAGTCCAGCTTACGGGGTTGTGTACTGCAAGGGGGTTGCCTGCAACCACTGACCTCAGGAAGCATGTCCTGATTAAATCCCTGACAGCATGGGCTGAGGCCCAAGAAGTAGGCCCAGAGGTAGCTCCAGAGGAGGAAGAAGCAGGGGAGGATGCTAGCTCCAACCACTCAGGGGAGGGAGGGCATCTGAGCCAAAGTGAGGAGGAGGAAGCCCAGTCCTCACTACACACAGTCACTAGGGTCATACCCAAAGCTAGTTGGGGGGAGGGGGTCCCTTCAGGAGGAGAGAACCTGTCCCTCAGGGAAAGAGAACTGGAGGCCCAGCTAGCATTTATAGCTTTGGAGGCAGAGAAGCTGGCCCTAGAAAAGAAAAAGTGGGCATGGGAAGAGAAAAGAGATGGTGGCAGCGACAGAGAAGCTGAGGTGTCCATGTGTGGAGGGATTTGCCCCAGATTACCCAAGGGGGTGGTTCCTGCATACATAGAGGAGGAGGACATAGATAAGTGGCTGGGGGCCTTTTAGAGGGCCCTCCGGATGAGGAGTGTTAAGCCTCAGTACTGGGGTTCACTTCTTTGGGAGTTGGTCCACAACTTTTGGAGGGATAGGCTCCTAACCTTGAGGGGGGAGGATGCAGATTCATACCCCAGTATGAAGAGATGCTTGATTAAAAAGTTTGGTCTGATCCCAGAGCAGTATAGGCTTAATTTTAGGGACACCCAAAAGACAAGCACCCAGTCCTGGGTGGACTTTGTGGACATCTCAGTTAAAGCACTAGAGGGCTGGATACAGGGCAACAAGGTAAGTACCTTTGAGGGACAGTACAATTTGATTATGAGGGAGCACCTTCTAACCGATTGTGTCCAAGAGAAGCTCCGCCAGTATCTAGTTGATTCTAAGTTGACCAACCTCAGAGAGCTGGAGGAGGCAGCAGATGACTGGTTAAGAACTTGGGTTAACCAGAAACCCCCAGGGGGTGATCAGAAAAAGGGAGGACATGGTTCTTCTCAGGAGAAGAACCAAAGGAAAGTTGATAAAAAGCCCAAGGAGTCCTCACAAGAGTCTCCAAAATCTTCTCAGGGTGGGGGAGCCCCAAGCCATTCCACTTCTAAGGGGAAAGGGTATCAGGGGAAGCATTATGATCCTGGTAAAGCAGGAAATTTTCAGGAGCTTGCTAAGGCCAGCAAGTGCTTTGAGTGTCATCAACCTAGACACAAAAGAGGAGATGCTATCTGCTCCAAGAAGTCCCCCACTGGTGGGCAATCCCAGGGGAATGCTAGTGTAGGGATGGGGGTGGAAGTTGGCCCAGGACTGGGATCAGTGTACACAGAGGTCACTTTAGTATCCGTGGGTGGGGTGGACATTGCAACTATGGCCACCTTACCTCCCAGCATGGAGAGGTATAGGCAGAGGCCTAAAGTCAATGGGACTGAGGTGGAAGCTCTGAGAGATACAGGAGCCAGTGTGACAATGGTCACAGAGAAGCTGGTTTCCCCAGAACAGGTCTTACCTGGTGTCTTCCACCAAGTGACTTATGCAGATAGCAGAACCAAACTCCATCCCATGCCCATGGTGAGCCTGGAATGGGGAGGTGTGACTGGCCCTAGGAAGGTAGCTGTAGCTCCTACCCTCCCAGTAGAGTGTCTGCTGGGAAATTATCTTGAAGCATCTGAATGGTCAGAGGTGGAGAGAAGGGTCCATACACAGATGCTGGACCTCCCTGAATGGGTGTGTGCTGTGACCAGGTCACAGGCAGCACAACAGGGAAGTGCTGAACCTTTGGACTCTGGAACAATGGGCCAAGCCTCCAAGAAGAAGAAAAAGGGCACTGGGTCTGGCTTGCCAGCCCCCACAACTACAGAGGATCAGGAGGAATCCAAACCTGTGGGGGAGGATCTGACCTCTGAAGGAGGGCCACTTCCCCTGCAAGCTCTGCCTGACTTGGCAGAACTGCAGGGGGCAGGTGGGCCCACCAGAGAAGAGTTGTGCCAGGGACAAAGAGAGTGTCCCACTCTTGAGGGCCTAAGGCAGACTGCTGCCAGGCAAGAACAAGGGGATACTAGTGGTACCCACAAGGTTTACTGGGAAGATGGAGTTCTCTACACCGAGGCAAGGGACCCCAAACCAGGGGCAACCAGGAGAGTGGTGGTCCCCCAGAAGTATAGAGAATTCCTCCTCACTTTAAGTCATTATATTCCCTTAGCTGGACAGTTGGGAAAGACCAAGACCTGGAACAGGCTGGTCAACCATTTTTATTGGCCCCAAATGTCAGAAAAGGTCAAGGAGTTTTGCAGCTCCTGTGTTACCTGCCAAGCCAGTGGCAAGGCAGGGGGCAAGCCAAAGGCTCCCTTGATACCACTGCCAGTGGTTGAGACTCCCTTTGAGAGGGTGGGGATTGACATTGTTGGTCCCCTAGACCCACCAACTGCCTCAGGCAACAGGTACATTTTGTTGGTTGTGGACCATGCCACCAGGTACCCTGAGGCAATACCCCTCTGGACAGTCACTGCTTCACAGTGGCTAGGGCCCTACTTGGTGTGTTCACCAGAGTAGGATTCCCAAAGGAGGTGGTCTCAGATAGGGGCACAAATTTTATGTCTGCCTATCTGAAAGCCATGTGGGATGAGTGTGGTGTTACTTATAAGTTCACCACCCCCTATCATCCACAGACCAATGGTCTGATGGAAAGATTTAATAAGACCCTGAAGGGCATGATCATGGGATTGTCTGACAAACTCAGGAGAAGATGGGATGTTTTACTCCCATGCCTGCTGTTTGCCTAAAAGGAGGTGCCACAGAAGGGGGTTGGATTCAGCCCCTTTGAATTAATGTTTGGGCACCCTGTAAGAGGCCCATTGTGCTTGGTGACAGAGTCTTGGGAGAAGCCTCTCAAAGAGTCCAAGGAGAATGTGCTGGATTATATGCTGGGCCTGTCGTCACGCATGGCTGAGTACACGAAGAAGGCAAGCAGAAACCTGGAGGCCAGCCAAGAGCTCATGAAGCTCTGGCATGACCAGAAGGCTACCATGCCTCAGTATCACCTGGACAGCTGGTGTGGGTTTTGGAGCCCATGGCTCCTAGGGCACTTCAGGCCAAATGGACTGGGCCCTATCCAATTGTAGAGAAAAAGGGTGAGGTCACCTACATGGTGGACCTTGGCACCCCGAGGAATCCTCATAGGATCCTGCATGTCAACAGATTGAAACCCCACCAGGACAGGGCAGACATGACCATGCTTATGGTCACTGATGAAGGGAAGGAGGAGGAGAGTGAGCCTCTGCCAGACCTCCTGTCCTCAAAGGAACTAGATGGGTCAGTGGAGGGAGTGGCACTCTCTCCCAAGTTGACAAACCAGCAACAAAAAGACTGCAGAAAAGTTTTGACTAGCAACAAAAAGACTGCAGAAAAGTTTTGGAGCAGTTTGCTAGTCTTTGCTCCCTGACCCCTGAAATCACCAATTGGTGTGTCCATGAAGTTGACACTGGTGACACTTACCTGTCACAAAACAAGCTATACAGGCTGTTTGACCAGGTCAAGGCCAACATCACAGCTGAATTGGCTAAGATGTTGGAGCTCAAGGTAATTGAGCCCTCTGACAGTCCTTGGTCCAGTCCAGTGGTACTGGTGCCCAAACCTAATCCCCAAGGTGGGAAGAAGGAATTGAGATTCTGTGTGGACTACAGAGGTCTAAATGCAGTCACCAGGACTGATGCTCACCCCATACCTAGAGCTGATGAGCTCATTGATAGGTTGAGGACTGCCAATTTCCTGAGCACATTTGATCTGACCTCAGGATACTGGCAAATTGCCTTAAATCTAGGACCTAAGGAGAGGTCAGCATTTTACACACCAGAGGGCCACTTTCAGTTCAAGGTGATACACTTTGGCCTGAAAAATGCTACTGCCACCTTCCAACAGTTTGTGAATAGAGTCCTGTCTGGGTTGGAATCTTTCAGTGCAGCTTATCTGGATGATATAGCTGTATTTAGTTCCACCTGGGAGGACCACCAGGTCCACCTGAAGGAAGTGCTTCAGGGCCTGCTTCAAGCAGGCATGACTATCAAGTCAAGCAAGTGCCAGACAGGGCAAAGCTCAGTTGTGTACCTGGGCCACCTTGTTGGTGGAGGCCATGTACAATCTCTCCAGCCCAAGATCCAGACTATCCTGGATTGGGAGGCTCCTAAAACCCAGACTCAGGTCAGGGCCTTTCTTGGCCTGACTGGGTACTACAGGAGGTTTGTTCAGAATTATGGGACCAAAGTGGCCCCTCCGACTGAGCTGAAACAGCCCAAGAAGGTCATTTGGAACCCAGAGTGTCAGATAGCTTTTGACACCCTAAAACAGGCTATGTGTTCAGCACCAGTGTTACTGGCCCCTGACTATAGCAAGGAGTTTATAGTGCAAACAGATGCTTCAGAGGAAGGGATTGGGGCAGTGTTAGCACAAGTTAATGAAGAGGGCCAAGATCAACCAGTTGCCTTCATCAGCAGGCGACAACTCCCCAGTGAGAAAAGATGGAGTGCCATTGAGAGGGAGGCCTTTGCTGTGGTCTGGTCCCTGAAGAAGTTGAGGCCATACTTGTTTGGCACTCACTTCCGTGTACAAACTGACCACAGACCTCTCAGATGGTTGATGCAAATGAGGGGGGAGAACCCAAAACTGTTCAGGTGGTCCATTTCCCTACAGGGGATGGACTTCACAGCGGAGCACAGACCTGGGACTGCCCATGCCAATGCAGATGGCCTTTCCTGGTTTTTCCACTTAGCTGATGAGGACTACCAGGGTGTAGGTTAGTACCCATCACCTTTCATCTGGGGGGGGACAGTGTAGGACAGTCCTCCTTTGTGCCCTGGTCACCCCCACACGTTTTGGACAGGTACTGGTGGTTACTGACTCTTGGCTGTGCCCTGGGTACTGCTTACCAGTCCCAGGGCCACTGCTCTGTGTAAAGTGGATATGCAAATTAGGCTAATTATAATTGGCAAAGTTAACCTACCTATAAGTCCCTAGTATATGGTAGGGCATTGAGGTTTAGGGACCCCAACATAGGTAGTGCCCCCACAGGTGCACTGCTGAGGTGTCCGGTGTAATTTTAAAGGCAGGCCTGCCTTGCTGGCTGCTTTTAAATTAAAGTTACATGCAAATTCGACTTTGGAATTAAAAGTAGTTCCATAGTCTTAAACTACCTTATTTTTACATATAAGTCATCCCTAAGGTGTGCCCTATATGCCCCTAGGGCTGGGTGTCATGTCACTATAAGCAGGGACCTTATAAAATAGTTTTATAAGCCCTGGTGAGGTAAAACATCCAAATTTGTGTTTCCCTCATTGTAGTGGATGGCCTCTATAGGCTAGAATGGGGAGACTTTATTTTAATTTTAAAAGTCCCCTTAAGTAACAGATACAAAGAGTTTGTTATAAAATTATTTTTTATAATAAATCCCACAACTTCCAGTGGTTGGATTTAATATAACTTGTTCAGGTAAAGAGTTTTAAACTTTACCTGAAAAGTTGCCAACTTCAACCCTGCAGTGTTTTTGCTGCTGTGCTCTGATTGGCCAGCCTCTGGCAGCCTGGGGGGAGGAGAAGGGTCTCATCCAAAGAGCCACATCTTCAGGTTCTTCCTGAAGATGGAGAGCGACTGTCGAGACGGGGCCACTCACCTGAAACGCAGGATGTCTGCAGGGGCGATGGTATGCTCCGACCTCCTGGAACACCTCTTGGCGCTTCCTGGTGGACACAGAATCTCCAGCAGGTGTCCCAAAAGGAAAGGGGGAGTGGAAAAGAAAGAGGCAAAACACTGCCACGTCTTGCCGGTCCAGCCAGGCACCCTGTATCTTCGGGGGGTCAGGTCGTTGAAGACAGAGTGATAGTAGAGTTAGTGCACTCAACTTCCTTGAAACTGAATCTCTCTTTCTGATATGGGCATGGGAGCGGTAGAAGAACACCGGGATGCTCCAGCACTTTTCTTGGATAATAATAACTGTTGGCACAATTACTAACACTGCATTACCAAAAACCCAAACTGAGTACCATAACAATAAGTACTGCAACACTAGGGCTGGCTTCACAGAGATTCTCTGTTGCACACTACAATTAGAACTGTGGTTGCACTTATTATGCACAAGAAAGACAAACAAGGGCATTAATTATATCATGTACAACTTTCCTGCATGCCTAGGGTTAAACTAAAAGGAACACAAATAATCCAAGAAATACAAATGTCCACTCTGGGTTTAAACAGTTAGGGTGGCACAGTTTGATTTGGTTTCACTGTGTGTGTGAAAAACCCTTCAAAAGCAAATTCCTCAAACCTGAAACACAGGCATGAATGACACAATTTAAATCCAAGAGTTTTGCTATTAAAGAAAGAAAAGCCACATACATGCTCTTTTAAAATTGCACTGTCACTTTTTGTAGTACTTGAGCTCAAGCAGATTTCATGAAGCACATTTAGGCAAGTAACTACAATAATAATGTAGAATGTTCAGAAATGCATTTGTCTCTTCAAGATAAGCACTCTGCCAAAATGCGAGGTCTGAAATACACCAGCCGTTCTAGGAAAGTGCAGCGCTCAAAGAACAAACTCCCTGGAGAATACTAGACACTTAGCTGCAGTCTTTTCCGGAGTGCTGGAGGAATGCCTGGTGTCAGCTGGTACAGGAACAAAGAAAAGAATTGCCTCAAAAGTCCTAAATACGAGGATGACAGCTGGGGCTGGAATACCAAATAAGATGCTGAGATCAGGAAGCAAAACAAATCCAAGCAGCTTCACTCTGCTATTTATAGCCAACCAGGAATGCAGTTGATTTTCCACATGTGAATGAGTCACCACACCCAATTCGAAGCACATGTCTACACCTGCTCACATTAGCAAACAAGCATTGGTAAAACAAGCAATGAGAAAACCAATTGTGTAACACAGCACATTATGTTTACTTAGAAACATGAATGTTTAACCAAGAACAGAGATATGATTTAACCCTAATCCCTGGGGATGCTGACAGATAACACAGGAGGCACCTTGGGGATTCCTGACAGCGACGGGCTTTGTCTGAAGTGCAGGGGGAGGATGTTCCAGCTCTTTGCTGCAGTGTAGGTGAAAGATCGTCCTCCGGCGGTGGTTTTGTCGATGCGAGAGACGGTGGCCAGGGCCTTCTGGGCAGAGCAGAGGGATCTGGTAGGGGTGTGGAAGGAGATGCGGTGGTTCAGGTAGGTAGGTAATGCATTGTGTCTGGCCTTGCACGTGTGGGTGTGAAGCTTGAAGGTGATTTGCTTCTAGACCGGTAGCCTGTGGAGGGTCCTCAGGTGCTGGGAGATCTGTTCTCGGTGAGGGAGGTCCACAATCAGTCTGGCGGTGGCGATCTGCATGAGTTGAAGTTTTTTGATGTTCCTAGTTGAGGTGCCAGTGTAGAGGGCGTTGCGATAGGCGAGCTTGCTAGTGACTAAAGCGTGGATGACTGTCCTGCGACAGTCTGCTGGGACCCATCTCAAAAATCTTCCAAAGTTTGCAGAGTGTGTGCCAGCAGGAGGCTAGTGTAGCACCAGGGTAGAAGGTAGAACCAGTCAGCTTTGGAGAATAGACAGAGGTAACACTAGTGTCCCTGGGAGATGCTGAGATGTTCCCAAAAGCCCACATGCCTGTAAATACTTCCAAGCATAGGCAGTAGGTCACCATCAATGAGCAACAGGTGGAGGCTCTGCGGAACACAGAAGCCAGCATGACTACTGTCAGGGGTCAGCTGGTGTCAGCAGAGAAGGTCCTCCCGAACACATTCCACCAAGTCATAGTCGCTAACAATCGCGAGAACCACCTACCAGTAGCTCTGGTTTCCTTAGAGTGGGGGAGGTCACTGGTACTCTAAAAGTAGCTGTGAGTCCTGCCATGCCTGTAGATTGT
Source organism: Pleurodeles waltl (assembly GCF_031143425.1). NCBI lineage: Eukaryota > Metazoa > Chordata > Amphibia > Caudata > Salamandridae > Pleurodeles > Pleurodeles waltl. The sequence continues at coordinate 1,516,399,418 of NC_090440.1, forward strand.
CTGTTAGGCAGTGACCTGGAGCACACTACCTGGAAGGAGGTAGAGCTAAGGTCACACTTGGAAATGTTGGGATTTGGCTGAGTGGGTCTCCATGACCACAAGGTTGATGGCTGCCCGGGAGGAGAGTCAAGGGCGTCTGGAGCCTGGAAGAATGGCCACGACAGCGGCCTAGGAGAGCGGCAAGAGGTGCAGGAAACTGGTCTCTGAAGTTCCCGCAGTGATTGATGGGGTCCCTGAGGAGGAGGCACCTGAACCAACTGGGGAGGACATTGCTGCCCTAGGTCACCTGCCTGAGTTTGCTGGCTGGCAAGTTGAGGGTGGGCCCACCAGGTAAGAATTCTGCAAGGTACAGAAAGAGTGCCCCACTTTTGACGGTTTGAGGCAACAGGCCTCAGCTCAAGCAGCAGGTGAAGCCTCTGGTGATCACCTTATATATTGGGAGAATGATCTCTTTTATAGTGAGCCTACGGTAGTGGAGGCTGGGGCAGCACATGTGCTGGTGCTCCCCCAGTGTTACCGGGCCTTCTCACAGGGGCTGGATCACAGCATTCCCTTGGCATGATATTTAGGGCAAGACAAGACCTTTGCCAGGCTTGTCATCCACTGTTATTGGCCCTGAATGCGGATGTCCTCAGACGCATTCTGTAGGTCCTGTTCCACCTGCCAGGCCAGTGGGAAGATAGTGAAAAGGCTCAATGCCCCACTGATTCCACTCCCCGTCATTGGCACCCCCTTTGAAAGGGTGGGCATCGATGTTACTGGTCCATTGGACCCCAAAACTGCCCTAAGCAACAGGTTTATCCTGTTTTTGGTGGACCATACCACCCGCTACCCAGACGCAATCCCTCTGGTGGCGGTGACTGCACCAGTGGTGACCAGAACTCTGATGGGGATATTTACCCGTGTGGGATTCCCAAAGGAGATTGTGTCTGACAGAGATACAAACTTCATGTCTGCATACATTGAGTCCATGTGGGATGCGTGTGGGATGACTTTTAAGTTCACCACACTCTATCATCCTCAAGCCAATGGTCTTGTGGAGAGATTCAAGAAGACCTTGAAAGGCATGATCACAGGCCTCCCTAAGGCCATGAGGCGTAAGTGGGATGTCCTCTTGCCATGCCTTCTCTTTGCTTACAGAGAGGTACCTCAGAAGGGGGTAGGGTTCAGTCCCCTTGAGCTTCTCTATGGGTACCTTGTCAGGGACCCTTAAGCATTGTAAAAGATGGGTGGGAGAAAGCTCCCAAGGTACCCCCTCAGTATGTGGTCAGCTACATGCTAGCCCTCCGCAACCAGATGCAACGCTTCAGGCAGAAGGTCAAGAGCAACCTTGAGGCCAGTCAAGAGGTCATGAAATGATGGTATGACCAGAAGACCACTCTGGTGGAGTTTCAGCCTGGTGACATAGTTTGGGTGATAGGGCCAGTAGAGCCTGGGGCTCTCCAGGACCACTGGCCTGGCCCATTTGAGATCAAGGAGATTAAAGGGGAGGACACATACTTAGTGAACCTCCAGTCCCCTAGGAACCCCCTAAGGGTGCTCCACATAAACCGACTGAAACCCTATTTTGAGAGGACTGAGTTCAACATGTCTCTGGTGACGGATGAGGGTGTGGAGGATGAGGAGAGTGAACTTCTCCTGACCTCCTCTCTGCCAAGGAAAGTGATGAGTTAGTGGAGGGTATCAATCTCTCTGACTCCCTGACCCTGGACCAGCGAGGGGACTGCTACCAGTTACTGAAGCAGTACTCCTCCTCCCTGTTTTCCCTCAACCCTGAACTCACACACTTGTGTGTACATGACATTGACACAGGAGACAGTCCCCCGAAAGGAACAAAAGAAAAGAACAAAATTTACAGGTTCTCAGACATGGTGAAGGCCAGCATCAAGGAGGAAGTTGCCCTGTGGTGCTGCTACCCAAGGCTGCTGCACCTGGTGCTAAGCCAGAACTTAGGTTCTGCGTGGAATATTGGGTCTCAATTCTGTTACAAAGACAGACGCTCACCCCATCCCCCAAGCTGATGAGCTCATAGACAGGCTAGGTGCTGCCAAATTCCACAGTACCTTTGACCTCACATCAGGGTACCGGCAGATCGCCTTGACTGAGGGGGCTAAACAGAGATCCGCTTTTTCTACTATTAAGGGACATTACCGGTTCAGTGTGATACCCCCTCTATCTTCCAACGGTTGGTTAAGGGGGTTCTAGTTGGTAAGCATGTGTTCTGCGCTGTCTACTTAGAGTTCCAGCTGGGAGGAACACCTGCTCCACCTCCAAGAGGTGCTCCAGGCCCTGCAGCAGGGAGGCCTGACAATCAAGGCCAGTAAGTGCCAGATTGGGCAAGGTTCAGTGGTGTACTTGGGACACCTAGTAGGTGGTGGCAAGGTGCAGCCTCTCCAGTCTAAGACTGAGACAATCACGGCTTGGCAACCACCTAGAAACCAAACAGAAGGGACAGCTTTTTTTAGGCCTCAATGGATAGTATCGTAGCTTTGGCACATTAATGCCCCCTTAACAGAACTTAATTCCAAAAAGCAACCTAGGTTAGTGAATTGGACAGAGTCTTGTCAGAAAACCTTTTACTCTCTAAAGGAAGCCATGTGCTTGGCACCCGTGCTCAAGGCCCCTGACTGCTCCAAGGAGTTCATCATGCAGACAGATGCTTCAGAGCATGGCATAGGGGCGGTTGTAGCACAGCTGAATGAGGAGGGCCTAGACCAACCAGTAGCCTATAATAGCAGAAGGCTATTACCACGGGAAAATAGGGGGAAAGCCATAGAAAGAGAAGCATTTGCTGTGGTCTGGGCACTGAAGAAGCTGAGACCCTACCTGTTTGGGACTCACTTCCGGGTTGCGACAGGCCACAGGCCTCTCAGATGGCTCATTCAGATGAGGGGTGAAAATCCTAAACTCTTGAGGTAGTCCGTTTCCCTACAGTGTATCCTTTGTCTCTTCCCCGTTTTCTTTTGTGATCCTGTACTTATTTTCATTAGCATCATCTGGCGGAGGAGCAGAGGCACCAGTGACGGGGGAGCTGTATCCCACAGGACCCAGGAGGCAGAGTCCACCGACGGTGAGGGCACCAGTGGGACGGAGGGTGAGGGGACAGAGGGTGAGGGGAGCACCACGGCGGAGACTGGAGGGGACAGTTCAGACTCTGATACCTCCTCTGATGGAAGCTCCCTGGTGGTGGCAGACATCTCTGTGACCACCCCAGCTACAGGTACACCCGCCACTTCCATAACAGCTCGCTCTCCCAGCAGCCCCTCTTCGAGTTTCCCGTGTGGGGACTGACAATGCCAGTGCTGATGGTCTCTCATATACTTCTGCCTTAACGATGAGAGCTCCCAAGGGTGTGGGTAGCTCTCCTCACTTTCAGTTGGGGGGGGTCACATGGTAGACCTGACAGCCTTATAGTGGTCATCCCCTATCTTTTTGGCTGCCTCCCTCCACTTTTCTGACACTGTTTCTGCTAGTTTTAGGACTCAGTGCACTTTACCACTGCTAACCAGCAAGGAGCAATCCCCAGCTGCTGCCAGGAAGGGCAAGCAGCCATCCCCAGCTGCTGCCAGGAAAGGCAAGGAGCCAGCCACAGCTGCTGCCAGGAACGGCAAGGAGCTATCCTCAGCTGCTGCCTAGAAGGCCAAGGTGCCTGCCCCAGCTGCTGCCAGGAAAGACAAGGAGCCAGCCCCAGCAGGCATGAAGGACAAGGAGTCTGGTGCAGGGACTCAGACAAAGCACCCACCACCAACCATGGTTGTGCAGCCATCCGAGGCTGCAGGGGATGGGCTGAAGCTTTTTCTCCCCACCAACAGCTGCACCACCACCACCAGTGGGCAGCCTTCCAATGCTGTGGGGGATGGGCTGGAGCTTCCCCCCCCACAACCACCAGCAGCAGCAGCACCACCACCACCAGTGGGCAGCCGTCCGGAGCTGCAGGGGATGGGCTGGAGCTTCCCCCCACAACCACTACAAGCAGCAGCAGCACCACCACTCCCAGTGGACAGCCATTTGAGGCTTCAGGGGATGGGCTGGAGTTTCCTCCCACCACCAGCAGAAGCAGCAGCACCACCACCACTGAACAGCCATCACCGCCAGTGGACGGCATGTAGTGCTGCCTCCATGGGCTGCTGTGCGGCCTGCCCCCTGCAAATCCTGTGGGTATGGCATCCATCTGAGAGACTGTGACCTTGCACTCCCCAGTATCAAGAGCACAGGGCATGTTGGCCCCTCCAGAACCAGTGGGCAAGTCACCCACCAACTTCAGCCTCCCCAGGATCAGAAGCACAGGGCACGATGCCCCCTCCCGAACCAGTGGGTAAGTCACTTACCAACCCCAGGCTCCCCAGGATCAGAAGCACAGGGCACAATGCCCCCTCCAGAACCAGTGGGCAAGTCACCCACCAACCCCAGCCTCCCCAAGATCAGAAGCACAGGGCACGATGCCCCCTCCAGAACCAGTGGTCAATTCACCCACCAACCCCAGCCTCCCCAGGATCAGAAGCACAGGGCACGATGCCCCCTTCAGAACCAGTGGGCAAGTCACCCACCTGAGAGACTGTGGCCTTGCACTCCCAAGGACCAAGCACAGGGCATGTTGCCCCCTCCAGAGCATGTGGGCAAGTCACCCACTTGAGAGACTGTGGCTTTGCACTCTCCAGGACCAAGCACAGGGCATGTTGCCCCCCCAGAACCAGTGGGCAAGTCACCCACCTGTAAGACTGTGGCCTTGCATTCCCCAGGACCAAGCACAGGGCATGTTGCCCCCTCCAGAACCAGTGGTATTGTTTCATCTGCCAGCTGAGGTGCCCCCCATTCCCCGTCCCCCTGAGGTGCCTGCCTAATTACCAACTGATGCCCCTGCAGTGTTTTCTCCATGTTGATGCAGGTGACAAGTGGGGCCTTGGACATTAGCCTGTGGCCCTGTAGAACACGCACACTATGGACTGGGCAGTGTCTCTTGAACTGTACATATGTATATACCCTTACATTGCATTTTCTTATTACACTTACTTTTGCACAATCCTGTAGTCTTGCATAATTCCTCAGGGGTATGGGGTAAATATGTTTTATTACTGCAGATTGTGTGTATGGTGTTGGGGGTGGGAGTGTGCGTTTTGCGTGTGTGTGTCACTCTCTTTTTTCTCCCTCCCTCCCCTGTGTGCTAGGGGGCTGTAAAAACATGGTCATCTTCGCCGTCATTGGTGTTCATGGTGGAGCAGGACGTAGAAAATCATCGGGAATGTATGAAGTTCAGGCTCCATGGCAGTGTTGTTCTTCCCTGTGTCTCCAATGGTGAGTCCTTTCCCTTCTGTGCAGTGTTTCTGCCAGGCTTTTGATGGCATTGGTACCACCCCGGAAAAGGTGGTGGTTTCCGGGGTCTTAATATGGTGGGCGGAACATTGACTTCCCCCTGGATGTAGGTGGCTACCGCTGTGGTGGCTGTTGTTTTCGCACTGGCGGTCGGTGTGGTAAAGTGGCTGTCTATCTGAGTTCCCACCTCCATGGTCATAATTTGGCAGTAATTACCGCCGGCCTGTTGGCGGCATTACTGCCACTTTATCACTGACCACCAGGGTTGTAATGAGGGCCTTTGTCTTTCATGGTGCGTAACTGGATTTGGGAGTGACATACAGTGGAGCCCGTGGAGGACAAAGCAGTTTCTGTTTCATCCACGTAGTCTACAGGTTTATGGTGGTCCACCTTTAGCAGGCTCACATCTACGGATACAGCACTGATTTTCATTTTCAGTGTTGTTTTAGTGTCCATAATGGCCTGGAGGAATCTTTTTAGAATTGCGACAAGTGTTTGTCAAGGGTTGACCCCAGGTGCAAAGTTCTCATGGTTTGTGCATCGGTTGACAGGGACCGCCCCTTAACAATGAGATCGAGGGGCTGGGATTTTACAGTCCTGGTCTTCCCCATCATGGAGCTATGGTGGTGGAAAGGGGTGCACAGATTACAACAGGTGTATGCAGACAAGGGCCCTGCTGGCTCCTGAGGTCTCCAGCCACAAACCCCAATGACAGAATGATGGAGCTCCAGTAGCAGGCAGTCACATACCTCTGCTCATCTGCAGGTTGGCAAGGACCCCCAGGGTCTCCGGACCTCCTCAGAGAGTGGGTTGCTCTAGTCCAGTAAAAGAGACACTGCCACCAGCTGGTGAGGAGACAGCTTTCAGTTGGGGAACACTGAATCAGAACAGGGCAGCCACAGATTGAATAGAGGTGGAGGTAGTGTAGAGCCTGACAACTCCGGAAGCATAAGAGAGGGGGTTGGTCATGTGGCGAATCAACCAGAAATAATGTGGGATGCGGAAACTTAGGGCCTTATGTTACATGTCATGTGACCCATGTATTGTGGGGACAATAAAGCACAGGCAGGTCATAGCAGAGAAGGGCGACTAATCCTTAATAGGGCATTAAACAGTGGGGCATGAGAAGGTACAGTCACTCAGCAGTGCCAGCATACAGTTTAGTTCCTGGAGAGTGCCCCCATTGCCAGCTCCGCAGGCAGGGTACTGGTAGTGTGGCGCTTCAGTTCTGCGAGCCCCCCGAGGTCCGTCTGCAAGATGGTGACAGATCAAGCAGAAACCTCAGTGAGTATCCACACCGAATGTACATAGTGCTCACCTCTGGGTGTGATGAATCTCGAAGCTCTTACAGGGGGACACATACCATCCTGAATCCCCTGGATTCACCCATTTGGCTCAATAACACTCCCATTGCTTCACAGCATGGCTGATGTCCAAAGAATTGGTGAAAGCCACAAGGGCCACTGACAGTTCAAAAGCCAAAGCACTCGTTGTGGAGGGGGCTCCTCTACTTGCACCTCCGTGAGTACTTGTATGACAGCCAGAGGCAATGAGGTGCTCAGCTCACAGCATTACTTGCAGGGGCCTTGCATGCATTTATCTTGGCTGCACGATGCCTCTCCAGCTCCCTGAGCACTGCACACTGCACAATTGGCACTCAGGCCATGCCACCGCGTGAATGCGCCTTGGTCAGAGTAATGTGCAGACCCTGTGGGGAAGCATTGGGGAGAGGACACAGTCGCCGTACAAGCCGCTGGAGGCCCGGTTGGCTGTCAGGACCACCCTCTCCAAGTGGAAATGCCTCCTCAGAAGCACCTCCTGGAGACACCTAGTGAGGCTTGTTAGGTCCATTAACACCTGCGAGAATTGCCATGATGACTCACAGCGATGAGTACCTGGTACCTCCACCACCCCCCAAGACCTGCACAGGCCCTGTGCCACACCAAGTTCCTTGTGGTTCGGGAGCACGGTGGGATCATTCCATCCAGCTCACAGGAGTGTGGTGCGGAGTTGTGTTTCAGTGCCTTTCAGAAGCCACCCACATTGGGGGCAGCATCAGCAAACAACTAGAAGCCAGTGGGGGCAACGGCAGGTGGGATGCAGCAGATTATGCAGGATGGTGATTGGACCCTATGCATAGCTCTTTTAAGTAGAGTCTTATACAGTCACCATCTTGGCCATACCCCTCTCCATACATCTATTCCCTTCACATCTGATTTCATTATTATTTCTCTTGTGAGTGGGTAACCAATAGAGTTCCTTGACAATAGGTTTATGTGGTGAAGTGACAAGCGGAGATCTCTTTGGTGTGCAATCACAAAGATGGTCATCTACTGTCTCTTGCAGTTCACCATCCCTGCTATTGTCTACAGTCATGAGGGGGTCACCATTTGTGACCTGCTTAATAAATATTAAGTAGGCAGGTAGTCATGTGAACCCTCCATGATTACTTATTTTGTTAACCAACCTCTTAATAATTATTTTGGTTTGCAAAGTAAAATGTTGGTCATAAAAAGTTGGTGTACCACTTTTTGTAACCAGTTTGTACGTAATCAGGCCAATAGTTATTACCTGTGGGACATTTTAGAGTATATGCATTCTGGTATCAGGAAGTTATTTTATCAATTTCCTTGGTTATACATGTGGCTTTATATAACTGGTAGAAGTAATGAAGATCTTTTGCCTTCCTGACTGCAGTTTTGTTGATCTTGAATGGTGTTGCAGCATCAGATTGTCCTTGGTATTTTTTTTATTTCCCAAATTTTTCTGGCAGAGGAGGCCATGGTGGGCCAGCAGGCCACATTCAGTCTAAATTATCACATATCTGTGGTAGGTCTGTGGATGGTTTTTATTAAACAATTGCAGTTTCACTTACAACTCCCTGTAGAATTGTTTACCTATAGTTCAGAGAGTTTTTCCATTAACTGAGCTTACTCAGGCTGGTCTTTGTGTGACCCTAATCCAGAGCATGTATTTGTTACAGAAAAGAGCTGAGATACTTGCTTCTGCATTGTAATGTTTTTGGGCTAGTTTTGGATTTTAAGTACTCAATGGCATCTTGTTTGTCATAAATAGAAAAAACTACTTTGCCTCCAAAAATGTTACTAACTACAGATTATTATGTTAGGGCACAATTTACGCATAATGCACATAATTTTTGCAGTTCTTAGTTGAGCTAAGTGTTCTCTGTGTAGTATAAGACTACACAACTTCGCACAGCACTATTGTATTTTGTGTATATCTAAAACATTCCAGCCTCATTGCTCAGATCCTTCACATTAGGAGACAACAGGTAACAATGAAAGGGAGACAGTGTGATGGAAACTCACCTCGTTCATTATTGAATTCATCCACGTCATGAGATGGAGAATAAAGGTTGCCAAGTTTCAACTAGACTTTATGTGAGGGAGCAGAAAAGAGCAGTAAGAAGAGTTTGAAGAGGCAGTTAACATTATCTCATGCCTCCCAGCACAGATTTCTAGAAGATGAAATTAGGTATAAACTTTGCCTCATTCTGGAGTCAGAAGGAAATTGAGCAGGAATTGTATCTATATCTCTCATTACTCTACCAGAAAATAAATAATAATGGCTGAAGTTCCTGGGTGCTGATGCCCCTTCCTGTCACTCAGAACCCCAAGTACGAATCTTCAAAATACAAGGAAAATATGTTTTTCCCATTAAAGTATGTATTACACAGCTACACTAATATAGTCAGAGCATTTCATACAACAGAACATACATCCTCTATGCTTGATGGGGCACCATGTATTGCACCTATTTATTAATGCAGTTTTAAATAATATGGATATTGCCCAAAGGTGAAGGTAGTATAGCACTTTAAAGAAATGGATATTACATATGAAAACATAACAATAGTCATAAATTGAAAGTAAATGGGTGTAAACAGGTTTAAGAAAGTAATATACAATAGTAAGGAATAGAGGTAAGCTTCAAGGCAAGAGGTAGTACTAAATCTGAGTACAACATCTAAGACTACTACTGTAGGCACAAGTGAAATTGACTAAAATGTCATTTGAACAGAAGGGCATTCAGTTCAGAATTAAAGATTATCAGTGAAGTAGTGATGTATAAATTCAGAGGGAAAAGGTTACAGCTACTTCTTGCACTACCTGAGAGTGTCTGAGGCATACATAATTCCCTTTTAGAAGTATGGGGTTCCAAAAGCAGAAATTCAGCATTTCATTATGGTCCAACCCACCAGATAACTTTAGCCTGGCAGCCAGCAAATGTGGTTTGGGTGCCAAGTGAGACATGTAGGCCATTTTATAATTATCTCAGGCTTCAGTGAAAGGGAGAAAAAAGTGAACAATTCTGATGAGATGTGATAATTGCTTTGAGCCCAGAAATGAATTGTACTGCCACATATAAAACTCTTTTTAGTGGAGCAAGATATATTTTGGGGAGAGAGTTGGAGAAGTAAATTCTTGACACCTTGAATTCTCAGTGTTTTAATATCTTGCTCTCTGGTGAAGTGATGCATTTCCTGGAGCAAACACAATTGAAAGTGTGCATTATTGGCCATGGTGTTAACTTGTGACTGTTGCTTGAGTCTTTGGAACTGTCAACAATGGTATGGTTGCAGCTAAGGACATTCACTAAATCTATTCAGGGATCATTTGCAGTGATGAATAGGATGATGAGGAAAATTATGTTTTAGTTGGATTCAGTTTTAAGTGGTGGGTAAATGGTGGGTTTAGAGTGTTGGCAATATTGGGTAATTACCTTAGAGAGGAAATGTTTTGATACAATTGAGTCTCATCAGCATATTGATAATCAAATATCTGTGAATTCAATAGTAAGACTCTAAGGGATTTGATGTACAAATTAAATATTGTTGAGGCTAGGATGATTCCCTGAGGGGCCTCTTGTATATGAAAAGAAAGTAGCTAAACAGTTAAATGTCACATTTCAAACAAATATCAGAACAAGTTGATAGAATTATTTGTTATTTCAAGTAAATTTTATTGACTTGATGAAGAAATTTGTAGGTATGTTTAAAAAAAGACATGCGTTTGATGCAGTGTTATTTACACTTTTCTAAAGTATTCCAAAAAAGTGTTTCTGAATAAACACCTTTGCTATGCAATATCTTATCAGTGCACATTATAAGGTCTTGGGACCCTTTGTACAAAGGAAGAGAGTTCCCTAAAACAGGAAATGTTTAATTTACGCCTTGAAACAAAGCGTTTGACAGAGATTAAGTTGAAAGTTAACACATGCATCTGGCTACAATTTCAGAAAATCTTTACCACCCTTATTGACCAATAGTTAGGAGTATTTTACACATATATATATATTCATGAAATCCTGCCATTAGATATAATGCGCTTGTAATAACAGTGGATGGAATATCCGTCACACTTGTGATGGAGTAACCCGTCCATCAAACTCTAAATCAAGCAGAACATTTTTTTATGATTTCTTGTAAAGACTTTCCAGAACACAGAAAACACATATAATAGTCATGTAAATAGAATACAACAACTGGTCTGTGAATGGACTTCAATAAATACAGTTTTTCACTCAAAATGTAAAGAGCATGAAATGAGTATTTAATGACTTGACTTCAGTAATTAAAAAAATTATATGTGGATATGAATAGAGGGAATGACAGTGTTACATCTGTGTCAGACAAAATCATCAATACTCCATGGTAAATGTAAAAATGTGTAAACTGTAAACGTGTAAATAGTTCTGTGGTTTATTGCCTGGTTTGGTTGGAATCCAGATGGCCAGCTTCTGTGAACATTTAAAGTCTTCACACACTCTGTTTAATGAGATGCCATTTCTACATGAGCAGATTAAGACTAACATTAAGAGAACACTATATACACTCATTTAAGGATTTGAAAGAATAAACTCAGGTATAAACACAGTTATAAACCTTTCCTCTTTTGATGCGTAGACATTTTTTAAGACATGTTGGTCTTTCCGAAAAAGGGTCCTAAGTGATCTCTCTTTTACTGAATACACAAGAAAATTCTTTGTTAATGGACGAAACACTCCAGCCACCGCACCCACCCTAAAGTGGGATGTTTCATCATAGGGTCTCCCCTCATGCTACTTGCAGAAGCTTGTGGTGTGGGCTACAACTGTCCAAGGGGTAGAGGTGGCACAACCAATGCATGTATAGAAGTCGCTGTCTTCTGTTCCACATTTCTGCAGGGGGCATATGGGAGCTACTTTCTGAAGCAGCTGGCATGCAGTATCAGTAACACACTCATTGTCTTTGTACCCAGAAAGATCAGGTACGAAGTTTTAGAAAAAAAAAGTGATTTACTTTGACATAACTGGTTAATTAAAATGTTACATTAGCCAGGCACACAATTTTTGAGTAGGAAACAAATGGACGTTTTAACTAAGCAATTTTCTATACTGTGGTGAAAATAGGCCTATTGGAGAAGGTGGTTTTATGGAGAAAAGATAGACCTGTGTAGACAATTACAGTTCTCAGATTTCCCTAAATGAATACAGCTAAATGACAAAACAGTATGCAAAAACTGTGTTTACAAGGAGCTAGTACAACTAAAACACAATTTAGACAAACCTGAGGTCAAACACTTTAGTGGCTGATAGCTGATACTCTTCATCCAACTCAAATATGTCTACATTAGTTGAATGAGGGTAAATTGAAAAATGTTATTGTTTTCAGGCTTTTCAGATATATAGTTGAATTAATCCATAAAAATATATTTTCCCCTAAATCAAGCAATATAATTTTGAGGTCCAGGAACCATAATCCATGTTTTCAGCTTGTTCATGTCACTACAAGGATCCTGGTCAATTGTTACCCTTCTTGAAGAGCAGCTGCTGTGAAAAAAGTTTTTTAGACAAGTATAGATGAAGGCAGCTTGAGTATCCATAATGTAGCTGCATCATGAAACCTGAGAGCAAAGGATAAGCCATAGGGACAAGATAACAAGAAGGATTATTATCAAATATGTATGAATGCATGTCTAAATAATGGAGCTTTTATAATTGTTCTCAATGCAGCTGACAGTTCTGAATCAAGAGAATCCCTCCCCACTTAAAGTTGGGTAACAAAAGGTGTCATGGCTGATGTACAAGGATGATTTAGTTATAGTAAATCGAACAGGAGGAATGTTGCAAAAGCAAACTACCACGGTTGCAAGAATATAGAGCCAGGAACAACTCAGGAGCCTATTCACAAAGATAACTATACATGTGTACATTTACTTATGTGTATATTTACTTCTACACCAAGGAGCAACTCTATACTTTTTTGTTATTCAACATTCTATGTGGATTTACACCTACATTTAGACTTTCATGTATCCTCCTCCTCAAACTAGGGGGTGGAGCTACCTACAAAAGGACTTTCAAGTTTTATGATAGTAACTTTGCACATATGAGATTTCTCTCAGGAAAGAATAGGAAAATATAAAAATTACATGGTTATAGGGCCAACTGGACTTTGGCTACGCCTTGCAGATGGAATCTGTGATGGAGGGAGTCCTGGCTCCTCAGTGCTGTTGTTAGTGTCCTCGAAGGCTTAGAGGTGACACAGAGGAGCTGCTTCAAAAACCCTGAAATGTTGGGTCTTGCAACATTTTTGGTTTTCCCGGGTGTTTGATTTTCATGCACCTTCCTTGGACATCGCTTCAGGTTTGCCCCTTTGGAAGATTCTGAGCCCATAAGCCGACTAAGTCAGAAGGTAAAATCCTTGACTGGACCAAACCCACTTCTAGTATTTGACCCGTGCTCCATTGCAGCCAGCCTGAAATCGCACCTAGGTCCTTGTCTACTGCTTCCATGGATGATCATTGGTGCATAGTGCTTTTTGGCACTATTTTTATTTAAAAAATTTAAATGTTTATTTCTCCATTTCCCCCTTATTTAGATTTTGTTGTTTTGGTGTTATTTTGTTTCCCAAATTGTACTGTCATATTCTAATTCGTTTTTTGATTTTTACTGTTTGGTGTTTGACTTTATTACTGTTTTGGTACTCCATAGATGCTTTACAGTTTGCTCTGAGTTAAGGCTTTCTGTTTTGTGCCATAGCTACCAGGGCACTGAACTATAGAACCACTAGTGGCATACTTTTAATTGATTGATTATTAACCTCATGATATGGAAATGGGTTTCAAGGTGTTCCTTTCAAATTGCCCCTAACCCAAAATGTCTGTCATGAGTGACCCTATGTGACAAGCATGAACCTCATTTAGTGGTTGCTATGACCCCTAGTTTACATCCCCCTGACACCGTTTCTGTGAGCCCTGGCCTCAGAGGTGAAGAATCAGAACAGAATATACATAGTTTTCTTTCTACAGCCCTGTTTACTTTCTACTTTTTTTATAGGGTCATTACACTTTCTGTGCGATAAAATAAATGTCTTGAGTGGTGCAGGATTCTTTATAATACATCATAAAATGAAACGTTTAAAAAAGCTTGTACCAATGCTTCATTACTGTGAATACATTAAAAAGCTTGGAGCCATGCTTCATTATTGAGAATACATAAAAAACATGAATTGGCAAAGCCAATGGGGTAAAGCTGGTGAGATTTTGTTTATTATTGTAAGAATATGCCAAAAAAAGGAAAGAGAATGTCACTTAAACATGGCATACAGGCTTGCAATAACAATTTGAATTAAAGATACGTACAGTTGCATACAGTTTTAATAGATCAGTACTGGTCTTTCCTAACAAGCAAGTCTACTTAGAGAAGGTATAAAAAGCTGTTTAATTTTTAATGCATGTCACAGGGAAATATGATTTTCCTTGACACAAGGAAACATTAGCTTTGAAGCACTGTAACCTGAAGACATAGTTTAAACAATAGGGCCTGATTCACAAAGGTAAACTTACACTTTTGTGTAAGTTTAAAAAAAATTGTGTTCACAAACTATGAGTTAATAATATTAGGATTACAACTGTGGAGACTCCACAGTTTGGTGGAGAACTCCACACATATAAAGGACAGGCATATTTTTTTATGCTTGTAGCTTTCTGCTCTGACTGCAGAGGCTCTGCAGTCATAATTTCACTATTAACCCTTAGTTTATGAATCCAAAAACAAATAATAAGCTTGCACAAAAGTGTAAATTTACCTTTGAGAATCGAGCCCACAATGACTAAACAATTAACATAAGGGAATATGAAGGAAAAGGCATTGGAAAAGTATTAATCCACCATCCTTTCCAAGATAAGTGTACTGATATTTAGGCAGAGGTATGTTGTACTCAGGCAAAATAGCATTTTGCCTGAGTACGTATGCATCTCCACTCACAGCAGCCAATGGATGAAATGGGCTAATCCATTGTCCTGCAAGGTGCGGAAGCAAAAAGTGGATGAAAAGAGCTGAGCCAAAGCACCTCTATAAATATGTTGTTTCATATTTTTTGATTTCTGATTTTTTTCTCATTACACGAGGGTGGTGAAACAGCTAAAGCTGTCTTTAGGGAACGCCTAATGATATGTTTGAGCAAAACAGTCATTTCTATGCTTCACAATCATCACAGTTTCTTTCAAGTAATCGTTCGTTAAACTTTATTTCGGCAAATATTGCCATAAAAGTCAAGACAAGAGATAGATACAACATACATATATACATTTCACAATTAAATATAAGATACAATACATACAGTTGGCAAGAAATATATAGATGTCTCCATGATTAAGCAGTACCGCATATAAAAATATAAATAACAACTTATAAATTAATTAAAAGCCAGAACTAAAAAAATTAATTAACTTGGATCGAAGAAATAGTGCATCATATACCTATACAAGGAAGGGAAAGAGCGGGCCACCTAACAAAATATTACAGTTTGTGACCAAGTCGTTTTCTGATAAGGTACACATTAAATAAAAATCTACTCGTGCCAAACACCACTAATTGTGAAGTATTAGACTGAAATATGCGCTCTGCTTCTTTGTAGGATCTAACCCCCACATATTTACAAACGGGTTTGATCCAACAATCCCTTAGTTTCTTGTATACTGGGCAAAAGAAGAGTAGATGAACAACATCTTCTTTAGCCCCTAAAGTACAGAGAGTGCACAATTCACAACCTTTTACCCCTCCCCAATTGCATGTGTATGCATTAATCTGTAAGACCCCGTACCTAAACTGTAGATATAGTACTTTTGCCAGTGGAGGACCGATCTCATCCAAAAATTGTTCGAAATTAGGTGTATCTTTTATGTTCAAAAAGTTCAAAGTCAGAATACCAATCGATGAACTATGCAATAGCTCTCCGTTGACATAAGACCAGAAGGTGTCCTTTACATATTTCCTGGTACATGTTGTCATATTCTGAGGAACTTCCCATAGGTGTGATAAACCTAATCTCTCATACCATTTAGATACATATTTTAACCAAGGGGTATTCATATGACCATCTATCTGAGTTAATTCAGTCAATCCACTCTTGTAATCACTCAACTCCGGGGTTACCCATAACCTAACCCAATACAGCAGTGGTCTTAATAATGCTTGATAGTCTGCTCTTTTAAGGTTAATATCAAGGAAAACAGGGACTAGAGGAGTTCTTGTCGGTATTTTAAGTAGCCTTCGTACAAAGTGGTTTTCCGTTTTTCCAAAATGATTGTTACAATAGTAGCCCCAGAGTTCAGCACCATAAAGGGCGGTCGATTGGGCCTTCGCTTTATATACTTCAAGTGCTGGTGAGATTGCTTTAGAATAACTAGCTCCGTGTACTTTTAAAATAGGCATTGAGTTTTGTTTAAGGGATAAGATGCTTTTATCCATCTGTCCTTTCCAGGACAGATTACTATCCAGCATTAACCCCAAATAATTAAAACTCCCTACCTGTTCCAGTTTTTGATTCTCCAAGGACAGATTATTCCTGAGGGATTTCTTGGGGTTTATGGACATGTACTTAGTTTTGGTGGGATTTATTTCTAGCCCCTTCCCCACACAATACTTCTGGAAAGAATCCACTAAGTTTTGCAAACCTCTCGGAGTTTGAGAAATAAGGATGGTATCATCGGCAAATAATAATGCCGTAACCGGCTCACCACCTAGCTTCGGGGAGTCATGTACACAATTCCTTAAGTAGCTTGGAATATCATTAACATATAATGAGAAGAGTGTAGGTGCTAACACGCAACCTTGGCGCACACCACGGGCTACAGGTATGGCCCTTGAGGTTTCACCATCTTTTCCCCATCTTATTTTTGCATAGTTCCCTGTGTGAAGCTTAATAAGTTCTTTAAGGAGTTCCCCAGGGACCGCCATGTTCCTTAATGTAATCCACAACAGATTGCGCGGAACAAGATCAAAGGCGGCCCTTAGATCCACGAATGCCACATAGAGACTACCCTTCCTTATGTTTATATACTTCCAACAGATGCACATAAACCTAAACACCTGGTCAACCGTACAGATTTTTATTCTAAAACCCGCCTGATATTTGGTTAGTATTTTAGTCTCTTCAATCCAATCTAAAAGCCTATTTAAAATATGTCTGGCATATATCTTTTGAAAAGTGTCTATTAAACTTATTGGGCGGTAATTGCTTGGATCATAGCGATCACCTTTTTTTAAAATTGTTATGATTTCTGCCCCTTTCCATGAATCGGGGATTGGTGTGCCTGCCACAATGGAATTACTCAGGTAATTTATATAAGGCCCCCACACATCCACATCATATTTTAGTAGATCGCCGGGAATTTTATCAGGGCCTGGGGCTTTGCCCATTTTCACAGCTAATAAAGCCTTATTAGTTTCTTCTAAACTAAAAGTTAATGGAGCAATACTCATTTCTAAAATTGGCTCATAGTCCCCGAAGGGCAAGCTCTCCTTTTTGTTAGCATAGAGCTTAGTGAAGTGATCACACCAAGGGGGTCATTCTGACCCCGGCGGTCTAAGACCGCCGGGGCCAGGGTCGGCGGGAGCACAGCCGACAGGCCGGCGGTGCTCCGAAGGGCATTCCGACCGCGGCGGTAAAGCCGCGGTCGGACCGGCAACACTGGCGGTCTCCCGCCAGTGTACCACCGCCCTTTGGAATCCTCCAAGGCGGCGCAGCTAGCTGCGCCGCCTAGGGGATTCCGACCCCCCCTACCACCATCCAGTTCCCGGCGGTCCGCCCGCCGGGAACCGGATGGCGGTAGGGGGGTCGCGGGGCCCCTGGGGGCCCCTGCAGTGCCCATGCCACTGGCATGGGCACTGCAGGGGCCCCCGTAAGAGGGCCCCGACAAGTATTTCACTGTCTGCTTGGCAGACAGTGAAATACGCGACGGGTGCAACAGCACCCGTCGCACCTTCCCACTCCGCCGGCTCGATTACGAGCCGGCATCCTCGTGGGAAGGGAGTTTTTCCCTGGGCTGGCGGGCGGTCTTTTGGCGACCACCCGCCAGCCCAGGGAAAAACTTAGAATACCCTCCGCGGTCTACTGACCGCGGTGCGGTATTTCGGAGGGGGGAACTCTGGCGGGCGGCCTCCGCCGCCCGCCAGAGTTAGAATGACCCCCCAAGTGTTTTCATCTAGGAAAATATCCTTTGTTGATCTACCCTGCTTATTTCCCTTAGTGATTAAATTCCAGAACATGCTCTGATCCCGTAACTTAGCTGCATTCAAGAGATCCTCCCAAAAATTTTCACCCCATACTTTTTCAGCTTGGGCCATAGTGTTTTTGTAGGTTAATCTACCGCTTTTTATATCCAAACAGTTCCCGGATTTTACTGCCTGGATCAGTCTTGATTTTGCTATTCGACAATCTTTATTATACCATGGGTTCGCTGTCTCAAGATGGTTCCTTATCCTATTACCATCTTTTTTATAAATTTTACTCAGTAGTGGAGTTAGTGCATCTACTAGCTTAAGATGTAAATCTAGAACATCTTGTGTTCCCACTAATGCTGGCTGTAAGTCTCCTACCGTTTCAGTAAATACATTGTAAATATTTTCCAGCGTCTTTTCTGATCCCAAGATATATGGCCATCTTAGAGCACGCCTGTTATTGGTTACCTCTAGCTCCGCGACCGTGGTATTTAATAGGGTCTCTTCTACGGATCTAATAATAAATGATTGAGAGTCTAGCCATAGTTGGAGAGGGAAATGATCACTCTCCGTCCTATGGTCTATCTTGAAATCAGTTATTTGGTCCCATATATTCCGGGTAGCCATTACAAAATCTATATGTGACCTGGAATTTCCCCTAAAATAGGTTGGAGCTGCTGGCCTGTCTGATCGGAATCGACCATTACAAGCCCTTAGATCATGTACCACAGTCAATTGTAAAATCTGTAAGGCGGCTTTTGTGCTTTTAGCTGAGCTTTCAGATTCTAAGGGCAAAATATCATTGGCAGCATCTTGTTCATCAAATAGTTTTTCCAACCCCAAGACAGGCTCATATTTACAGTTAAAATCCCCACCAACTAACACCTTTACATTATCTCCTAATGAATCTAAAAAGGAATCCAAGAGCTCTACCACCTCTGATTCCTTGTTAGATGGGGACGGTCTATTATATATATTTATTAAATGTATAGTTTCTTTCCCTCTTGTATCAATTTTAAGGCCTAGTAGGTCCGGAGAGGGGATGGATAACTGGGTGACATCTATTTCTAGAGTCACTTTAACCCAGATAACCAGCCCCCCTGAGGCTCTACCTCTAGTTGATGGAATAGCATGAGAACAGTATGTTTTATACCCCAACCTATGGGGGGTTTCTACCATCCAAGTTTCCTGTAGGAATATGATATCGTAATTCTCAATATAGGAACACCATACCACATCCTCAAGGTTCCTGGCTAAGCCAGCTATATTCCAAGATATCAGTCTAATATTTGTTTCCCCTTTTACACAGGGTGAATCTAATACTATAGGTAAGTTGTCTTTACCTGTAACATCTTCTAGTTCAACTAAAGGATTTAACTCTTTGTCTTGATTATAGTCTTTACTAACGTCATTAACCTCCATAGTCACTGTGAGGCACTTATCAGGTACGCCCAAACCGATTACCTTACTCAAAATAGAATAAGGGGATTTAACGCTATTTGCCAATTTAACTGTCCATGAATTTCTGGGGCTCGGAGGTACTATAAGTTTCGGTTCTAAATATTCTATACTCTGTTTTTGATCCCACGTCTGGGTATATACTAACATTTCTGTGATAGAATCCCCTGCTCGTGGGAGTCAATCGTTTTCATCCAAAGTACTCAGTACCGAAAATCTATTTTCAATTGTAATATACAAATTTGTGTTTCTTCTATTAGTCAAGAGTCTGTGTTTTTTAGAAAGTTCTGATGTACTGGCTAAATGTCTATAAAAATAACCCAGAGGGTGCACACCCACGTCAGACTCTTCTACATTCAAAGAAGCTGCTTTAAGAAGAACAGTCGCAACATGTGAGGGTGCCTAAAATTAACAATTACACAATCCCCCTTACATTTTTTCCTCGCGTTTCCGATCCATGGTACCCGTCTGGTAGACAGTATATGATCGGATAGGTGTGGGGGGAAGCCACAATTTTTGTTTAACCAAGCAACTAATTTCCGTTTGAGAGAATCATGTGATTCCTCACGGAAATTCATTGCTGTTGGGTCTAAGGGAGGGACATTCGAGAGGACTATGACATATGGTTCACAATCAGGTGGGAGATCAATATGATTTGGTCTGATCACGGGAGTAGTGTACCTCACGATATTAGATGCAACTGCTTTCGTATGAGAGGTACTATCCACCATACATGGTTGCTCCCTAGATTCTGGTAAACATGACCTCTGTGCTACAGCCAATTGTGCAGAGTTACCGGATTGGACGGGTAGCTCAGACTGTTTCATAGTCTGTTCCTTACACATCTTATCTAGAAGACCACCCAACCTAGATACCTCCGTAGATAACAATTCAATTTTCTCTATAAGAGGTTTAGTCATTGGTCTAGTTTTTCCTCGAATAGCTTAGCGATGTGACCCAAGAGATCACAATTCACATCATCCTTATTAATTATAATCTCGTTATTAGCTACATTACTTCTATGACCATATTCTATCGTTGGTTTAGGATGTATGTTCCCCCGCTTAATTTGCGTTTTTCTGCATTTTCTAACAGCTCTCTTAGGAGGAGAGTGAGACAATGCAGGCTCACTCGGGGGCTCCAATGGGTCTTGAGTTAGTGGTTCTAAAGCTAAGGGTAAAATGGCTGAGTTTCCCAAAGGCAAAGCTTCAATATTAGGGGGATCCACCATATTAGAACCGCTACCATCGTCTACAGAGGAAAAGATTTCTGAGGTGGACTCCTTCCCTAAGGATTTCCTTCTATCAATGTTTATCTTGCTCACCATTTTAACCAAGTAATTATCCAGGGTGGAAATATTTTTAGCCATTCTACACCACCCTCACGTATATAACAACCACTACTAGTATTGATAAAATACTTGATGGACTGTCTAGTATTTAGTATTTATAGCCCTCCCCTACACAGAGCTTTTATATATCGTAACAGAGTAAAGGGCACCTACATATATCAGCAGTAACACAGAACAACAAGTATATATTTCCCAGAAGGTACGATAACTCAAATAAATGGAGCCCAAGTATACAGCTTACTAGAGCGTTATCAGAATAAATAAAGGATTAAAAGTCCACTAGCAACACAATAGAGACACCAAAAAAATGTATCAGGTAGATGAAAAGAATTTGGGCAGTCACTCCTTACTATAAGCGAAAGAGGGGTGGCCCAGCCCAGCCTCTTTCGGACGATGACGGGCGCAGGACGGGCCCGCCCTTGGCCCGGGCTTCGCCCGGGCGCCGCCCGCGTGCTCCCGCTGCGAGGAAAGTTTAAAGGGCTCCTGCCCTAGCACGATTGGCTGCCGCCTCCTGCCGCCTCCACAAACGCGCGTCCCGAGCAGCGGGAGCAACGGGGAAAGTTTAAAGGGCTCCTGCCCTAGCACGATTGGCTGCGGCCTCCTGCCACAAACGCGCGTCCCGAGCAGCGGGAGCGCCGAGGAAAGTTTAAAGGGCTCCTGCCCTAGCACGATTGGCTGCCGCCTCCTGCCGCCTCCACAAACGCGCGTCCCGAGCAGCGGGAGCACCGAGGAAAGTTTAAAGGGCTCCTGCCCTAGCACGATTGGATGCCGCCTCCTGCCACAAACGCGCGTCCCGAGCAGCGGGAGCGCCGAGGAAAGTTTAAAGGGCTCCTGCCCTAGCACAATTGGCTGCCGCCTCTTGCCGCCTCCACAAACGCTGGTCCCGAGCAGCGGGAGCATCGGGGAAAGTTTAAAGGGCTCCTGCCCTAGCACGATTGGCTGCCGCCTCCTGCCACAAACGCGCGTCCCGAGCAGCGGGAGCGCCGAGGAAAGTTTAAAGGGCTCCTGCCCTAGCACGATTGGCTGCCGCCTCCTGCCGCCTCCACAAACGCGCGTCCCGAGCAGCGGGAGCACCGAGGAAAGTTTAAAGGGCTCCTGCCCTAGCACGATTGGCTGCCGCCTCCTGCCACAAACGCGCGTCCCGAGCAGCGGGAGCGCCGAGGAAAGTTTAAAGGGCTCCTGCCCTAGCACGATTGGCTGCCGCCTCCTGCCACAAACGCGCGTCCCGAGCAGCGGGAGCGCCGAGGAAAGTTTAAAGGGCTCCTGCCCTAGCACGATTGGCTGCCGCCTCCTGCCGCCTCCACAAACGCGCGTCAAGTAATCACAAAACATATTAATAATGATAAGTAGTAAATTAGATATTCACATAGTTCATACTTAATATATGGTCCAAAAGGAATAATAACGATGAGTGTGACCACCACTGTTGTTTTAAATCTCTTTTTTGTGAATTTCTCTGTGACTGATGAATACATTTTCTCTTCAGTGACATCACATTTTGTAGTATCACCAGGCTCATGGTCATGTGTCATCACTTCCTAGGATTTGGGGGTCAAAGATCATATAAAGTTACTTTTTGTGATATCATTAAAGTCAAACGGTGTGTGATGTCACTTCCTCTACCTCTGCCATTTTGGTGAATCGACATCTATGGGGACAAGTCGGAAAGCAGGCAAACTAACTTCACATCTGTATTGCAAGCATTGTGCCGGATGTTCACATAACCAGAGTTATGAAACATAAAATGTCTGCCATATTTGACTGTCAAGCTGTAATGAGATTATTCGTAAAAAAGAAAGGCGTTCCTTTTCAGACCCCTGGTGGTAAAAACCTTGTGACTTTCGGCAATCAAACAAATCTAATAATATTGCTAAAAATGTTTACAGAGCAACTCACTTTGTTAAAAGAAATAATGCGAATATTATTATACTTGTATATAAAGAATGTAAGAGTCTCAACATGGACGTTAACGCGTTTCTTTACTCTATTTCAAATGTATACTCCCATTATCACATTGAAAATCTGATTTCCTAGCATTGTGTTCTAAAAATTTTAAAGTGCTTGAGTAGAACCCCTGGCAGGGAACGTAACATCCCCAAACTTAGTGGGAGGGAAGGGTAAGGGAATTTATCACACAAAGGAGGTCACAAAGTCCTTATACAGAAAAACAAGAGAGAAGATGTGGTTGTGACCGTTGTTTCTCCCAATGCAGAAAAGTACTGCTCAAACTATTCTGATGCAAAAGAGGGAAAATGCTAACACCTTAAAAAGAATAATAATAATAATAATAATAATAATAATAATAATAATAATAGATGTGTCACTTTGCTGAAAATGGCACTGCCATTCTATGATGAGATAAGTTAAAATACCAGAGTAGTTCCTGTCTGGTGTCTTGTGATAAAGGAGCAAATCTGTAAGATCTGTTTATTAAATGATGTACGGGTATCCTTTGGAGGGTCCTCAAATGTGCAGATGTGAAAAAATATATCCTGGTACGAGAACCTGCCATTTGAGCTATTCCTTGAAAGAAATGGTGGCTGAGGGAAGGTTCTCTGAATCTTTAATATGATCGTTTTTGTTTCAGATTTGAAACACAAAAAAGTAACACTTTGGGAAAATGGGGAAACAATCATAAATCCCTGGAAAGTTACATCTTCCACTGAAGAAAACTTGATTTCTCCACGATTATCACAAAACCCACATATTAATGGAGGTAACCCATGAATTAGGTTGTTGCTCGAGCAGAAATTTTACCTGGTATTAGAAGAAAATCTAAGAAATAAATAGCTCTCTTTATATAGTGCAACACAATGAATAGATTACAGTTAAGCATACATTTTTTTACTATTCATTAAAACAAACTTTCATTTAAACCAGTTAAAACTAGTAATACACAAGGTACAGCAGCAAACGTTAATTTAAATCAGAGCACAGCACTTTTAATTTCGAAATTTTTAAACAGATTCATAACTCACAAATAATAACGGTCTCACCAACCATTAACACTAGATCAACAGTGCAGTGTAACTGTGCAAAATACATGTTTTTCATAATCCGAGAAAGAGAAATATAGGGTCATATTTATACTTTTTGATGCAAAACTGCACCAACGCAGTTTCACGTCAAAAAGTTTAACGCTGGCTAACGGCATTTCTTTGCGCCATGCGGGCGTCAAATTTATACTTTGACGCTCCGTGGCGCAAACCACGGGCTAGAGTCATTTTTTTTTACTCTGACCATTGTGCCACGTCGTAAAAAAAAATTATGTTAACGTGGCATAAATGACTATAATCCGGTTTAAGACGTCGCAAACTGGATCCGCGCCATTATTCCCCGCAATAGCGTCAAAAAGCCATGCAAACACAGCAAAATGTGCTAAGGAGCCCCAACATGGATCCCAGAAGCCATGGGAGACCCCAGGAAGACTCCAACTGACCAGTAGCCAGCCAGGAGGACCCAGACAAGACCCAGGAGAGGGAGAGGAAGAAAAGTAAGTGTCAGTTCAGTGCAGAGGAGCAGGAAATACTGGTGAAAGAGGTGACGGAACACCAGCAACAACTTTTTGTCACCTCAAAATTGCCAACTGGGAGGAGAGAGGCAATTTGCCAACAAATTGTGGACAAGATAAACAGTGTGACAGAAGAACGAAGAACAGTCACTGAGTGCAAGAAACGCTGGCAAGGCTGCAAGTGCAGGACCAAGGAAAATATGGCAAGGAACAGGAAGGAAGCACTGCAGACTGGAGGTGGGAGTCCAGCACCGCAGGGGGCCCTGTACTAGATGGAGGGGATGGTGGCAACCGTCATCCCAGAGGAGATCATCACAGGGATTCAAGGACGGGACAGCGCAGACTACCAGGAAACCACAGAGATGCAGGGTAAGTTGAATGGCGGACAAAACTGCCTAAATGTTAACTGTAAACGGGGGGGACATACCTACTACACATTGCTTGTCAGCCATGAAAATCAGGTAGTGGAAAGGGCAAAGGGACAAGGCACGGGTGCATGGGCTGTGCAGGGGAAATGATGGGCACAGCACAACACTACACCAACAACCTTTGCATGGGGGTACTCTGCCATGCCAAGGACGTTGGAAAGGCAAAGCCAGTCCCGGAGAGTATGGTACAACATAAAACTGGCCTGCTGTAACACAACAGCTGATATTGTCGCTACATGAACTAGGGCTCAATTTCCAGTCCCAGGCCATATCCACAAGTGGGATTTACCATTGACAACAGTTGCCACTACCACCTGTGCTGTGTGTGCAGGTCAAGTAGCTAATGGCAGTTACGTGCCCAAGGACTAAACACACCCAAAATAGAGGGTTCAGGATGACAACGTTATCAATCCCCTGTAATTCCTAACAAGTGCATACCCTGTCAAATGCTCATGTCTATAGGGGCAATAAACATGAGGTATTGTTACTTACACTACGAAGTACACAGCAGTAATGTCATACCCATGCTGCACATTTCAGGGCCTACCCCGTGTCTGTGTTACAATAGCTGCAATACCACCTTGCAACATCCCAACTGTCATACTGCTAAGACAACAGCATTGAGGGGGAGGACATATGTGTCTAGCTAGTTAAACACACCTGCACCGTCATAAGAGGAAATGGAACACTGCCAGGCCCATCAGTGCAATCCAATGTAGCACACATTCCCCAACATCAACATTACACACTACCAATGCTGACACCTGCATGGTGGCATGCCAATGCTATACATAGTATGTGCTAAGTCTCAGCAACATATAGGTGTATGTGAAATATCCAATACTGGGTCAGTTCCATACTGTTAAGTGTGGTGCAAGTGGCATCAGAACACCCACAGCCATTGCAAGGCCTCACCATGCTAATAGAAGTAGAGGGTTGAGTAGGACAAGAAGGTGGCAACATACAATTTGGACAGAACCTACATGTAGAGGATGAGACACAGACAATTCCCCAAACAGTCCACACTACATGTGACATGCAGGTGGGGCATAGGCCTGGGAGAATGCTAATATTAATGACAGGAACAATGAACAGGAACAAAGATTAAACTGTTCCATTAATAGGAAGTCAGTAACGTCACATTACAACTGCCACAACACAGACACACTAAGGCCCACATTTATACTTTTTTAGCGCCGCATTTGTGTCATTTTTTTACGCAAAGCGGCGCAAACTTACAAAATACATTTATACTGTTTTAGCGCCACATTTGCATCATTTGTTTTATGCAAAGCGGCGCAAACTTTCAAAATACAATTGTATTTTGTAAGTTTGTGCCGATTTGCGTCACAAAATGACGCAAATGCGGCACTAAAAAAGTATAAATGTGGGCCTAATTGTACAGTATCTCATTGCAGAGGACGATGGCTCTCCTGGGGATATGCTTGTTCTGGACTTCCCTGATGACATGGATGACGAGCTGACAACCATTAGCCATCAGTTCCTCCAAGATGTCATTGAAACCCTCCAGACCCCACCTTCAGTCGCAAGGAGTAGTAGAGATAAATTAGCCATCACAGAGGATCCACCCACCACCCCAATAGTACGACCTGCCAGCTCCAACCCAGCTGAGGACACTGGTACCACCTTTAAGAGGACAGTAGTGGAAGTACAGCAGGAGCTGGCCAAGGAGGTCCGGTTGAGGATGCTAAATATGGCAGCCAGCCTTGAGGGGATGCGCACGTGCATGATGTCATCTGAAGAACAGACAGCAGCCATGCAAGCACTACCATCCCTCCTGCAAGGACTACAACAATGTGTAAGGGAATTCACCACAGGAATTAGGGAGTTGCCACAAAACCTGGCATCCCAAATCTTTCACTGCGTTCACTAATGCAATCATGACCCCCTCAGGGCTGACCTGGCTGCCTACCACAGTGATGTAGCTGCTATACTCAAGAACCAGCAGCTCCTCCTTGCTGCAGTAATGCCCTTAATAGCCCCAGTTGGCAGCTACCTGGAGTTCTGACTCCACTTCTTCAAACACTGAAGTGTGTGTTGCCCCTTCAAACCTACCACCACCAAGGGCAGAGGAGACAACACACACATCAGAAGATGAAGACGTGGAACAGATCACCTTCACCCATAGGAGTACCCGGTAGCACTAGTCCATGCCACATGGGCACTGATATCCTAGGTCTGTGCGTGTTAACATGCCAGTCTTGCTACAGTTGCTCACATGCATTGTTCTCCAGCACACTGTTTACCTTGACACTATGCTCTGTAATTGTCTCTCACTACCTCATTGGCAATTCATGTTCCTCTGCACTGTATGACACTTCACCCCAGCATGTCCAATGACAAGTCCCATTTCACTTGTGTTGCATCACAATAGAAGGCGTCACACTAATGGACTCACAATCCTGGACTATGTAAATATTGTGCTACAGCACTTTAAAATAAATAGAACTTACACAACCACTTTGTCTCTGTGTAATGTGACACATCAACTGTGTAGGAGATTAGTGATGTATGGCACATGTCAATGGCCATAGAATGTCAATACAACATGGTTGAAAGAATGTGGGCTGATAACTATGCACTGGGGTCTGGATTTTATCATCATCTGTGCTTCCTTAGGCTTATTTCTGAAGTGGAATGAAAACAAACAGTATATTACTGTGTAGGACAGAAAAAGTCAGCTTCAGGTATGTATAGGCTGAAAGTCAATGTGGCCAACATTCCCTTCAAGACAATCTTTATGTATGGGACATCTGACTATAAACTTTCATCACACACACACACACCATACAGCAGGAATGGATGTGCATGAGTGTATGGACAAATATGCAACCTGGGAGTACAATGTAAGAAATGATAGGTGTGATTTATGTATACAGAACTACATAAGATTATAACATCACTCAGCTTATCAGGGTTCACATGAACATCAGGCTCCAGGCAGACGTCCCACAGTGCCCAAGATTCCAATTCAGGACTCAAACAATGACAGACTTAAAAACACATCCAACCTTCCCAACACATTGGGAACCATAGTAACCTTGAGTGGTGGGTGCAAAGGCTGTCAGATGCATAGAGAAGTAGCTTTGGTGTAGCTGCCAATGTGACAGTTCATTTGGAATTGGGAATAACCATGTCAATAATGGGATTCTGACGCAGGATGTAACAGAAATGCAAATACTAAATTGACACTGTACACCCATCCCAAGAACCTTATCCCCAAGCATATGACACATACTGTAAAGGAGTACCTAAAACTTTATTTCAGAGTAATAAAGGAAACTTAAACTAGGGAAAACACCTTAACTAACTTAACCTATCCTAAATACACATTACCCACAACTGGCCCTAACTACCCTAAGCTAAACTTACTTATCACATTTAACTAAACACTCTAAACATCAATCCCCCACCCCCCTTATATGACGGGACACATGTAGGACAACGTATACTAACCTAAACACATACTAACTTATCCTAAACAAATTTATATTTTTTGGTATTTTTTAAAATCATTTTTTAAAATTGTTTTTGCATTTTTTTATATACACATAATCCCCAACATCATCCCCCACACACCCACAAAAAAACATGTAATAATATAACCCCCTCCACCCCAACCCACTTATACTAACTAAACTAACAGCCTACTCTAACCTAACACTAAGCCCCCTAAACCCACTAAAGATAAGAACGAGGAAAGAGGAGGGAGGGAATCATGGGTGAGGATCCATTAATTACAAATTGGCCCACCGCAGGATTTTTTTGATACCCCGAGGTCTCCTGCTATTGCGGGACACCTCCTGCTGCAGCCTGTCCATCCTGCGCTACATTCTTTGCATGTCACATTTCAGTGTCTGTATGTCCTGATTGTCTATCACAGCAGCTGGGGTTGTTTGTGTTCCACTTGTCGATGCCATTGCTGGTGCCGGTGCCATGGTTGGAGGGGGAGGTTCAGGAGGTGCTGGTTGTGGGCCTGGGTCTTGACATAGAGTGACCTGACACGTTATCCTGAAGAAGATACGACCTGTACGGAGATTGAACTAAATGAATGATAGAGGCGTCGCATACGGGAAATATTTGGAATACATTAACCCTTGAGTAAACAAATAGATTCAGTCGGTTGGCAAGTTTAAATTCTGGGAAGAAAAAGTTGTCCATAAGATTTTAGAAGATAGGAGACTCCCATCAGTCAGTCCTGGAGAAGACCCGTTGTGGAGCAGTGAATTAGCCCGGGATAGAAAGGGGTCGAAACGTCGACGTGAATATTTCAGCCTGGATTGGTTTTTGCTTAGGATATCAAGGAAGGACTCAATAAGTAGATTTATACCTCCAAAAATTAGAGATTGATTTAATGCAGTGAAAGAGGAACCAACCGGCTGCCTTTTTATCTTTATATAGTTTGTGGATCATTGGGATATTGATTATTATTTTTCTTTATTGTTACACACAAGCACTTTTTATTTATTTTTTGCACTGGTTTGTCCTTCCATTTTTGGTTTTATGTTGGGTTGTTCCTACTGAACAATTATATAAATAGGATTTTAATGTTTATATGTGAACAAATAAAAGATTACTCTTAACGCATCTTGCACCTATGCTGCTTATAATATTTGTAAATAATTGTTGTTCTCCTTTGGGGGCATTGTAGTCTTTGATATTCAGTTTCCACCCAGCCCCTTTGGGTTTATGGGTAACCCTCTGTGGTTTAAAAGTGTGCTTGTGGGCCTGGAGCAGATGAGGTTGAGCGACATGCTACAGTTGCTGTCATCCTTTGGGCGACAGTCGTCTGTGCTGTAGTGGTGGTGGTGGCTGTTGTGGGCAAGGCTGGCCCCCCTTGGGCAAATGCCCTCCAGACCCCTGTGGCTCTCTCATGGCAATGACGGTGTGCCATATTGCGGAACCCAGCCTCCACATCTATATGTGGCGGTAACACATTGCCCGCCTCTGGAATTCCTTGATCTCATGGGTATTCATGTTGGCAGCTGTAAAAATAGAGAAAGCCAAATTAGTGACATAATTGTGTGATACATCTACAGATGATATTCTAACTCTTCCTCAAAAATAGCACATACAGTCCAAATCACAGTACAGATTATAGAATGTCCCTGAGGAATGACATGCCAATGCAGCCTACACACCTACTATCTAACAGCACAGCAATGCACAACACGGTGTGTACCTAATTAAATGATCTTTGCATCTTTGTACTGCTATTAGTATGCTGCAAGTACTTCACATGTGTCAGGCCAACTATTGACTATCTTCTGGATGACAATCAAGGCCCACAAGACCTGTGATTTGTAAATGGAACTGCATGGACGGTATGCAGTTGCTAATCATGAGGGGACATCATAGGTTGGAACACATGAATGTTTGAATTACATGCCTGTCTTCTACACTGGGATCCTCACACGTAGGTACACATATTTTCTAACCCTAACCCTGTGCCTCAGGGGGGAATGGACATGCAACACATACTTTCAAACATCAAGGACAGCCAGGAAGCTTTGGACAGCTGTCCATGGGTTTAGTCAGTCCACCACAGGTAAGGAGGGCTGCCAACTAGGATTGACTCAAATACTGGACAGTCACATCCTCATTTATTTTTCCAAAAACAAGCACATTGATGCAAGCACCCATCTGGCCTTGACCTGCATGCACGCCTATGACATTTCACTCAAGTGCCACATAAACGGAACACAACAGGTGGAGCTAGATGCTGCTAGGAAGTAAAACATACAGTCCTACATGTTCATTACTTAACAGGGATGCTCAAGTCTGTGGGTAAGACTTCGGCATCACTGGTCTGTGTGAATCAGGGTATTACTTGCTGACTAAATCATGAAACTGGCCACCTCCAAATTAATCATTGGCATACATGTAGCAAAAAATCACCATGTTCACCTGCCCATGCTTATAGCGCAGCACTCGACTCCCAATATATCACTCTCCGCCACAGAATGTCCTGCTCAAACATGGAACAAAATGTCAACCTCCAGTCAAGTCACATATCAGATCATGTGCCAGCACATCATACCTTGCAATGAGTCCAGCACACAGGAGCCAATCACACAACAGCTGCAAACACAACACAACATATTAACACTTACTGGATATGTCTGGGTCTGCAAATCGATCCACTTCACCAACTGTATATGGGGCGGTCCACCTGTAAAACATGGAAGGGTGAAATGTGCTCAATGTCTGCTCCCTGTACAAAACTTGGATCAACAAATTACTGTGTGTGACATTTTATATGATAGAGCAGCACATTAGGCATATAGACACCCCAACAGACATACTACTGCAAACATACATTGACACTGTCCCTCCAGTGAGTGATAGACACACATATGCACACATGCACTGGCCCTAACAATCATGTGGTGCCAAACATGATTAATCAATGTTGTGCTTAATTATTTCTAGAGGGTACTCCATTTCATCATTTGTTATTAGGAGAGACATGCAAAGTCACATTACTGGTGCACTGCAATACCAGTGACTCAGGTATTGTGGCTTGGGCATCAAGAGACAATGTGTGATGCTCATGTGGGTTGAGTTTTGTTCAGGAATTATTGTGCTTTCAATGATCCATTATATGTGTAGCTGTGTCATATGTAGGTTACATATGGCACATTGGCAGTGTACCCAGAGCCGTATATGCCCCCTATGACACCATGATGGCGGGGATCCTGTGTGTTACTTGATGACAATGTTAGCTAAACATGGATTTCCCATTTATCTAAATGAAAACAACAAAAACATATATGCTGACAGTGTGTAATTTGATCATCCGTGACAGAATGCATTGGCACAGGTGTAGTCATTGCACCTGAAATGTGTTCCCAGGGGCCCTGTGTACCTATATCAGGTATTGTAGAACACAGTTTGCCACATTCATTATCTTACAATTGCCAAGCTGGGTGATCTGTGGTTATACAACTGAACTGACACTGCCCGCTTATTAAAACATGGTTTAGCAAATTTCCTACTTCTGCAATCTTGATGAGGTTGGTCTCTATTTGTAAGCACCTTGGGCATGGCGGCACTCACAGGAATGCTGGCCTGCTGATCTTAGCATACCACCATGTCTGTGATAGCCTTCATACTGAGAAGTTAACAATTGTACATATGCTGCACTAGATCAGCAGGGGTGTACCAAACGTAAACTAGCAAACTATTTTGTTACTTTAAATGTATGATGGGAGCTGTCAGTGGTCCCTTGCTCAACATCATGCAAATAAATAATTTGTGACCATCCATTCACAAAGTTTAGGAATCCCATGATGACCCATTAACTTTATAAAATTGTTTGGCTATAAAGTGACACAGATGGCAAATGCACCAGCTCTCTACCAGCAATTGTGCCCAAGGCAAAAATGTTGTTGGGCCATGCTACTCAATGATAGGATTTCTACGCCTACTCCGAGAAACCACAACTTTAGTGCTAATGCAATCTGGTAGAATCCCGGCACAGTTATGTTTGGCCATGTGAAAGATTATCTGTCCAGATGTGATCACACAGAAGCAATGAACTTAGGGCCAGATGTTCATTTTTTTATCTGTAGCATTTGCTTCATTTGTTTACGCTACAGCTATGGAAAGTAGCACAAAATATTTAGATATTATCAAGTGTGCATTACTTTGGCATCCATAATTAATTTAAATGCTGCACAAACCAAGTCGAAATATCAGCCATGAATACTGTTCAGACATGTATTAAAACATTTGGGGACTACATTGGTTCCTTGCATTAGCATGTGAAATACATCTCATTCCTGGTACACTCACAGGCCCTGAATAATAATGTTTGTGCCGCATTTCCATCATCTATTGACATCAAAGCAGCACTAATTTACAAGATAAAGTTGTCTTCTGTAGGTTTGTGCAGCCTTTGCGCCAACAAATGACAGTAATGTGTAGCAAAAATTGTATAAATCAGGGTCACTGTTTGTTCAACTTCCATTCCACATGTCCACAAACATTGCATGCAGCATGTCGCAAAATCTGCTACTTTTACTACAGAGAATTTTACTGTACACATTAGTTTAACTTGTACTCACCAACAGGGCCACCAATCACCATACCCAGGTGGTCCAGCAGGTCCTGCTCTCGGGCCACCAGGTCAGCCCAGCGATGTTTCAGTTGGTGGTCATTGCACTGGCTGTTGAACAGTCTTCTTAGGTGGAACAGCACCTTTGCCCACCTGAGCCTCCTAACCTCCGTGTGTTACCCCTGTATCACCCTGCCACCAGCCTCCAACATCAGGGGGGAGGAAGTGGCACACTAGCCACACAAAGGCCCCCAGTTCCTCCTCACACATTCTCCCCAGACATGGCCTTGCCAACATCTCAGCAATAATAAGGATAGGAAAGAGTAAAGAGGGAAAAACAGGGAAAGGAAGTATGGAAAGGAAACTTAAAGAACCCAAAAAACGCCCAATAATACCCCAACTAACAATAACCACTAACACACTCCCAAGAGCACACAGACAAATCTAATCTAAAAAAATGACAAAAACACACTTACACTGATTTACACAGACACTTACAAAAACAACAGATGACAATGGCAATAGTACGCAGGAGGCAAAAACACAATATTCACAGACACAACTCTATACACAGCCACGCAGTCTAGAAGAATCACAGACTGGAAAAGTAAAGTACACCCACTGTACCATTCCTGTAAACAGGATATCCTATTACATCACTTCCTGTCTCAAATGTGTTGCGTTTTTATTATAATGCGTAAATTTTTATGACGCTTACGGGCTTTGCGTCCATATTTTTTTACGCATATGCTTAAAAATTCCCCGCATTCAAGGATCAATACAATTTGAATGGATAACCGATTTCATGGGATTCAGTGTTGGAATTAACGCTAGGGACCAATCGATGTATTATGGGTGTAAGCATCATTTTTGAACACATATGTGTCATATTTTGATGCATATGTGTCTTTTTTATGCTTTTGTGTCAAAAAATCTGTCTATAACTGTGTTTGTGTCATTTTTCTTTTTTTTTAACATACATGAAGGCTAAAACTATACAAAGATCCGATGGTATGACCTGCTGTATGTGTTCTAGTGTTTGGGCACATGTGGCAGACCACACTACTGTGGACCATAATACTCATGTTGTTGTGCCAGATTAGCTCTCATAACTGACGCAACAGCAACACAAACCCTTTAGAATCAATTTGGTATTTCATAGTTTGAGCAGGTGTTGCATCAATAGAGGATAGCAAGGCTACGCAACTAAACAAATGGACTCATGGCCTGTGTGTATATGTCTGTGAATTCGGTATTTCAATTGTTGATGTGCCTCTGTGTGAAGTCACAAGACGTGTTTTGCATAATGTGCATGTAAGAATGTGTTGTAATTGTGTATAACCTTCAGATGCCATTCATTGAGGTACATCAATATGATATGTGTTTGTTTTATCTGTTGCATCTCATGCTGTGTGAATTTCCCTGACTATGGGGACAATACATCTCCCATGACAAACTATACACAGGATAGATAGAGGACAGTTTATAATGGCAATGTCAGAAATGGAACCCATCACATTTAATGAAATGTTGGATACCACTTCATGGTCACTTGTGTGTATACTACCCAAGAGTCACGCATTTGAAAATGCTAGGTATGTACAGTGTTTGTGACACAGAGTCTCAAATCCAATGCAACTTTTTTTTTGTACACACAAAATTTTGAGTCAGGTACATGACCTATGTTTCTCCTGTGGCTGTGGAGGACCAGCAGACCATGCTGCATGTGTTCACATATTTCCAGTGGTTCATTGCACAAAGGTGCCCAGTTCAAGTGTGTGGCCAGGTGTACCCTGTGTAAGTATTGGCCTACATGTTGTCATAGTTACGTGCAGGTCAAGTCATGAGTTGGGGGGACATTCCCTCAATTAACAGAGTATCCTTCAAAGCAGATTTGACCTAAAGCCAAAGATCAACTAACGACACACATGCTGATAGTCCAGCTATGGCACTGCAAAACTTTGATGAGACTGACTACAGGGCAACCTTGGTTTGCTCAAAAACTTTATGGATGAGTAATAGGTAACAGGCAGCTTTCATCACAACATGTGTACACAGGGTGGTCTTGAAAATTCCCACTGCAACAGGGAACATCTGTGCCTCTGTGCTAATTAATCTCACAGCTAGTCACCACACAAGCACCATCAAAAGGTGGCGGCAGAAGTGTATCTGTGTCTGGACCGTCAGGGCACAAACATGTTTTGTCCTCACTTACACATTGGCAAGCCTTGTTTGTTGTGCTGGGGGCACCGCACCAAATCCATGCATACAGCCATAGCACACTTTCACTTTTTGGCAATAATGAATACATGCCATTTGAATACATGTCCCAGAACTGATTACGATGAGTAAAATGATTAAACTATACTATCTATTTGAGGATTCATTTTAGATCTACCAGACACAATACCCCATGAGGAAAGAGAGGGCAAGCAACTATGAGACAAATGTAGCCACAGGGAACCTCTATGGTTCACGCAAGGACAGGAACCAGTCTGGCTGACAGGATGCAGGCTCTGTCAGGAACAAACATGAACAAGGCAAATACACAGTGAGCAGACTCTGACTGGGAAAAGCTGGTACAACACTGTGGGAACTTAGAACAGTTTGTGCTGTGGTCTGCAACGTTACACAATCTCCTAAGGGCTCTGGTACACAAGTGATTTGTACGCCAATGCACAACAAGGAAATTCAGAAAATAGCAATTTCTATGCAGTTCCAGGCAGCAGCAAGGGCAGGGCAAGTTCAAATGGCTGGTCTGTATGGTAGTGCTCACACGTGAGTGCAGCTTCAGTCTCTCACAAGTCCTGGAGTTGAGAATCAAGTTCAAAGGGCCAAGTGGACCTTTCACATGGCAAGCAATGGACAGGTGATTACAGGTCTAACCGACTACCAGGCAGTGCATTATTTGACCTGAAGTCCATGCAGACTGATGAACTATGACTATGGCATGCCATACTGAAGTGGGAAGCCCACAGGAGTCAGAATGGGAGTCTGGGTGTGTGTAGCTGAAGATTCTCAGGGTACAGATAGTCCATTTACAGGGCCCCCTAGAGAAGGGTGGGGAGAGACTTAAAACATGGCAGTGGCAGGACTTATTACCTGGGATGGACTGTGCAGGGCATGTCTTGTGAGCAATGCTTGTCATACCTGGGGCACTCGTGCTATCCGTTTTCAACTTAGATGGACTTCTTGTCACACATGCTCCTTGCAGAGATAGCTGATGTCACACTTACTGCTGTCAAGAGTCTGGTCATACATTCCTGTTACCAATGCAATAGTGCGTCCAGTTCCTCACATATGAGACACTTCTTTCACTTATGATTGATCGTGTCTTAGTTGTGTGTCATTTGCTGCAATTGACCACGTTGGCAACATGGATGTGTCTCATAGCTGTGGTCCTTTGATATTGTCCTTCACATGTGAAATAGACAGGATATATGTCATTTACACTGTGTGTGATGTTGGCTGTACATTCATACCCATCAAATGTGATGTGGCGTTTTCAGTATCCTAATCTGTATTTCTGCAATGCTCCATGAGCCTAAACTCTGATTCTGATTCCTAGGGATCATGTGATACATAAAAAATTACCCATAGCATGATTGAGTGATGAAGTTAGGTGTTTAATGACATGTGATAACAAAGTGGTGATGGTGACAATAGTTTGAAGAAGTTTAGTATGATGTGTTGTCTGCGACGCAATCCTGCAGCAGTGTTTGGATGTTCCCCCTCATTTTCACGGACAGCATCCTCCTCTTCCTCCTCTTCAGGCATTTGTGTTGTGCAGGATGGCACAGGTCGCTAACTGGATGACAGCAAGCCACCTCAAACTGAACTCCGAAAAAAACGAGATCATCATCTTCGGCCCCAACAAGACAGCATGGAACGACTCTTGGTGGCCCACCACCCTTGGACCACCCCCAACACCCACCACCCAAGCACGCAATCTCGGCATCATACTTGCCTCATCTTTCTCCATGACTCAGCAAATCAACGCCATATCATCCTCCTGCTTCAACACCCTTTGCATGCTACGCAAGACTTTCAAATGGATTCCTTTAAAAACAAGAAGAACGGTCACCCACGCCCTCATAAGCAGCAAACTGGACTACAGCAATGCCCTCTAAGCAGGGACCACAGCCAAGCTTCAGAAAAAACTCCAGTGCATCCAGAACGCAGCCGCACCTCTCATCCTCAACCTCCCTTGCTACAAACACATCTCTGCCCACCTCAGATCCCTACACTGGCTGCCCATCAACAAAAGGATAATTTTCAAAATCCATGTCCACGCTAACAAAGCCCTCCATGACACCGGACTAGCCTACCTCAACGAACGAATCAACTTCCACAAACCAACTCGACAGCTCCGCTCCGCCGACCTCGCCCTTGCTACAGTCCCCGCATCCAACGCACCACCTCCAGCGGCAGATCCTTCTCCCACCTCACTGCCAAAACCTAGAACTCCCTCCCCACCAACCTATGCAAGACCCAGGACCTCCTAACCATCAGAAAGCACCTCAAAACATGGCTTTTCAAGCAGAACCCACCCTCCCAGAGCCTTGAGACCCTACCGGGTGAGTAGTGCGCTTAAGAAATATGTTTGATTGATTGATTGATTGACAGGTCATGCCGACCATTTCAGGTGAATATAGGAGGCTGCCTCCGGGGATGACCAGAATCTGGACTTCAGGATGCCAAAGTCCTCTCAAATATGGTGTGTGTCCTACGATGTGCCTCATTATATGCACGCTCTGCTGCTGTGCTTGGATTGGCAAATTGGGTCATGATCCATGGCTGGATCCTGTAACCCTGATCAGCTGAAAGAGAAAATGAGGGTAAATATTTGGTTGTTGTTTGCACCTTGATTATCACTTTGCATGGCAGTTGTTATCTTGTGTTGTCTGTGACTCATCTGTGTTTGTGATATTGTGTGGGATCCTAGGTTTCTGTGATGTTCTTTCTGCATTGGGTTGTTTAACTATCAAAACTGGTGTTTGGCTGATTGACCTGATATCAGTGGTATATTTCAAAACTTGCTGTTCCATGTGTATCTCTCATGCATTATGTAATGTGAAAGAAGTGTCCATGTGCCTTCACTGGAGGTGACATAATACTTCCACACACACAATCGATTCCACTGTGGTGGTAACACAGCTGCACTATATGAGCTGAACATCCCATCCAATTAGACATAAGTAATGCAACAGTGAGGCGCTATGATTTGGCTACGTGACAATGTACAACACATCTCCATAAGTTGGCAGCACTGAAGTGTTCACAATTGACAATACACAATTATCCCATGTGTGACAAGTTCTAGGCAAACCTATTTTTGTGCCTTCACCGAGTTGGCTCATGTGCAAACATGTACCTACACTACTGAACTTTCTCCAGGTAAGCTGGCTAACTTGGTTGTGGGGTGAAAGTTTTAGTGTCAGAAGGTGCATGTGCCTGTACATCTGTTATGTATATGGGGAATTGTCTCAATCCGTATGTGTAGCAGTGTTCACTTTGCATTAGTGTCACATCCACATGTTTTCATAGCACAGTCCACTTCCTTATTGCTAGCGGGCAATGTCACCCCAGGAGTGATATGAGATGTTGGTACTGCCTCGATGATTCCATGTCACCATCATTATGCTATGTGTCTCATGGTGTTTGACCTGCAACAAAACACATTACACACCCCTTACACAAGACGTATTGCTTGGAAGGGTGTGTGATTGAGTGTTATTGATGTGATATTGGAAGATTCATCTTCCAAGTTGTACTGCCAGTTAAGACCATGTCATTGTCACTGTGTGGTTTTAAATTGTGGCCCTGGAGTGCCATCTCTTGTTATGTGCATCTGTCATTTGTCCATAGGTGTGTATCTCATTGGGTCAGGATATCAAACATGACTACCAGTGTCAAAACCTCAGTGTCTTCCTGGCCACGTGTCAATGTAGTGGTGTATGTGTTGTGTGCCCTACAGGGTTGCTGTGCTGTGTGTAAATTCCTAGGTTTCTGTACTTACCGACAAGTAGGCCATTGCCATATCGTCCATCCTGGAAGTGCTGGTTGATGGTGCTGTGGCAGAAGATGAATGAATCATGTACACTCCCAGGATACTTTGCCACGATGTTGGTGATCAAGCCATGGTGAGTCCGCCGTTGCTCGCACCACACATTGTTGTGCTGCACAGTGCATCCGGAATGATGTATACTGACCCGTGACCCGACCCGGACATCGGCGGCTGCCGGGGTAGTGGTACCTCAGCAGTCTACACTTAAGTGCAGTCCAGCAGCCATGATGATGAATTCTGGGGCATTAGTCATTGAGTTCTGGATCGGTCTGTAGGCCTACTACAGCCTTTGCCCGGGGGAGTCGTCTGTGACAGTGGGCTGGCATGTACGACACAGATTAGTAAGTGTTACTACTGGTATCTTCTCCTTCCTAATTTCATTTACGTTATGAGTTTTTCATCATGAGCCAATGTAAAGTTACAGTTGAAGCCTCAGAGCCTGCAGCTCCTCTGTAACTGGCTGCTGAGTGCTTGACACAGGCTGCAGCTGGTGTTGTGGCTGCAGGGCTGAGCAGCGACCCGCTCCGGGGTGGAACGCTCAGCTCAGTAAATTGATTTATAACTTTTAGAGAGCTAGCAGATGAGTAAAGGTCTTTTGAAAAATTGACAGCCTGATCCTCAACCTCTCACTTTCCTGAGTCTTGTCCAGTGCTTCATGTCCATGATTCAGCTGCCTATAGGGACTTAGAGTAATTACAATAATTTATTAGCAGGCAGCTGAGATAATCCGCTCTGGGGCCTCTCCCATCCTGTTTGATACAGTCAGGTCCTACAGTGCCCTTCCATTGCTAGTGCATTGCAGCAGTTTTAAGATCTTCTTACAGTTTCTCACTGCTCAATTGGGTGTAATTTCTGCAGAAAATGCACTTTTGAGTCTGCAGGTTTTCAGCAATAGAAACAAAACTTTGCATGTAACTGTGAAAGTTGCCAAGGACAAAATGCCCTATCTACACTTTAAGACCAATAGTTTAGAGGATAGTTCTCCAAAGAGTAGCTCAAGAGCTATGGATAGCTGTCCATCTACCTAAAAGTAGCTCTTCTGTGTGCAGCCCAGCCTAATAAATCAAAACCTTTTGCTTTGTTTAATTAATATAGGTATAACACAATTGTGTGTATTTGAAACAAACAAGTGCATATTTTTGGAACCCATAAGCTGAAGTTTGGAGAAAAATGTTGGAATGTCCAAAACAGAATTAAAATTGATATTTGAGTAAGAAATCATGTAGCGTTGGGGAGATGTAGTACTAAAAATACCTTTGAACCAAGGGCATCAGAGCTATGGCTGTTGTAGAGGCATTCCAAATTGACAAAACTTATTTTAAATTACTGCTGAGAGCCCTAACTGATACACTGAGGTGATCACAGCTTGTAATATTGTATAAGTGGGCTACTTACGTAATCTTGTCTGGTGGAGTCACTATTATTACAATAATAATAATATGAGTAGCTCAGGATAATTTGTTAGCAGTTATTATCGAAAACTGGTTACTGGATCAGTTTGTTGTTCCCATAATAATAATAAACTTTTATAACAACCCAAATGCGGCACACAAACAGCATCTATTAGATGCAATAGAAAATGAACTGCTAGCTTAAAGAGCTTAATACGAGAATACCTCCTGGATCATTACAAGGAATTTTAACAAAGATGGCCAACAGCGGAAACAAAGTAGCAGAAAAGACGCTTTGGATCAGAGCCTGGGAATACTGCAACAAGTATCGTCCTTTAGGGACATGGACAAATGTGATCACCCTCTTGTAAGAATCCTTGAGGCATTAGGGTTGAGGGTCCTAAACAGTCAATTTCCTAAAGACTGACCAAGGAATCCAACTCATAAGTCAAGGAAATCTGCATCTACCCTATATTACACATTTACCCCAATAGCCTTCTTTAAGTGTTTCCATGACTTCAGTATAGAGGTGAGATGTAAAAGTGACCACCACCCACAAATTATGGAAATAGCAAACAACAATCATTATGTGACGCTGCTGCAGAAGATAGAACAGGACCCAGGAAGTCATCTACATTGCATAAGAGGGTCCAATCTGTGTTTTGAAAAATACAGGGCATGGAAAGGCAACATACTTTCCAACCAAGTGATTCAGGTGAATAAAATCACCATGTTGGAGGCAAGGTTGTCAGCATTAAGGAATTGTCTAGAACCAAATTACTGGCCCAGGGACGGCCCTCCACCAAGCAAAAAACAATGGTTCACGCTGGCCTTAAGGCAACAATGATGTCAGCTCAACAAATCAGCCAGACTCCTACAGAGACAGCCGTTGGACAACAGCCTCCTATGTGCCTTTTGTGAGCTTAGGAAAAAATATAAGAAGGTAGTATGGGAAGTAAAGCATGCCCACATTGACCCGGAATGGATCAAAATTGTTGAGGCAACAAAATAGAAGAACAGTCACCCATTGTGGTCAACTGTAAATCAACTGGAGCGCGGGTCCAACAGGCTCCATAGCAATGCAATGCAGGAGGAGAAGTGAATCGAGCACATCTTGATGCTCTACAGCAGTAAGGAAGCAGATGAAATAATTTCCATCACTAGTTGTGAGCTGAACCCATTGTCCACTGAAATACAAAGGTTTGGGGGACAAATTCAATGCTGCCAATTTAGTGGAGCTCCAGGTCCAAATGACCCCCCCCTACAGAGTTCTAAAACATGACCCTGTCTTCTGGTCTGGCTTGCTCTGCAATATTTGTAATGCCTGTGTCAAGAAAAACAAAATTCCGGAATCCTAGAAAGGGGCAATTTTTCAACCAATCTTCAAGAATGGTACCTACGGGAACCCAGACAGCTATTGATCGCTCTCCTTGACATTGAAGCAAAAAAATGTGCGGGTCTCCTGCTAGAAGAACTGAAACTATGGACAGCCAAGCTAAATCTGATAACCCTGAACGAAACTGGCTCCCGACCCTCATCGAGTACCTCAGACAATCTGACAGCATTAGCCATGTCTGCGGAAAAATACACAAATAAGAAATTTAACTTCTACACCGCTTTGTTGACGTATCCAAAGAGTTTAATTCAGTAGAACGGCACAGGTAATGAAGGAAACTAGTGAACCTCAATATTCCTCCAGACCTGTTAAAAGCAATACAGCTGTTATACTCTGACAATTAAGCAAGTGTAAGATAGGCTGCGATAGAAGAGTGACTACTAAAATCTAGATAAAAAGAGGAGTCAAGTAAGGCTGCGTACTGGCTCCAATGCTTTTCAATCTATACTTGACAGACCTGT
Organism: Pleurodeles waltl; assembly: GCF_031143425.1. NCBI lineage: Eukaryota > Metazoa > Chordata > Amphibia > Caudata > Salamandridae > Pleurodeles > Pleurodeles waltl. The sequence goes on from NC_090440.1 coordinate 1,516,441,378, forward strand.
GAACTCAACTGAACGCTGCTAGGTCCCATCCTCCCTGTTGGACCTGGCCTTTTTTGCGGGTTCATCCCCAGAATTTTTTCCTCCTTCCTCCTATATTTTCTGACCTCTCCCTTTTGGCTCTAGGACTCTGAGCACTTTATCACTGCTAATCAGTGCTAAAGTGCAGGTGCTCTCCCTACTAAAGTTGGTATGATTGGCTTATATCTAATTGTCATATTTAATTTACCTGTGAGTCCCTTCTACAGTGGTATCTCTATACCCAGGGCCTGTAAATTAAATGCTACTAGTGGGCCAGCAGCGCTGCTTGTGCCGCCCACTGAAATAGCCTTTTAAACCTGTCTCAGGCCTACTAGTGCAGGGCCTGCATGCACAGTTTGCTGCCACAGGGGCCTGGCATCTAAATTTACTTGCCAGACCCAGAATTCCCCTTTTACTACATGTAAGTCACCCCAAGGTAGGCCCTAGCTAGCCCTTTGGGTAGAGTGCTAGGTATGTAGAAGGCTGGACATGTGCCTGGTTGCGTGGCCTGTCCTGGTAGTGACAAACAGCCTTTTTGGTTTCTCACTGCTGTGAGTGCTGCCTTCTCATAGGATTGCATTGGAAATGCCCTGCCTTATGTCTAGGGGCTGTTGTCTGATTTATGAGGGGTAGCGTAGGCATGTATGGCATGGTTCTAATGGTAGTAAGACATGCTGCTTACTAGTGTAGGTGGATTTTTTTATCATCACAGAAATGCTACTTCTAGAAAGTGAGCATTTTCTTGTGCTTATGACTCTGGTGTATTGCAGCTTGACTCCAATCCACGTCTGGGCAGAGTGACAGTTGGGCTTTGTGCATACTTTTCAGACAACCTGTACACAGGGAGGGTGGAGGTGTAACAGAGGTGCATCTGCATTTTGAATGGCCTTCCTGGGCTAAGAGAAAGGGGAGATGGGGCACATATGCATCTGTAAAGGCTGTGCGCTGACCCCATACAAAAGGGCCATTTACCCCAAACTGATTATTTGGAGCGTGTGCTAGAGGAGAGAGGGGCACTCCCAGAACCAGTTGTAACTGGTTGGAACCTCCTCTCCCCTCCTTTGTTAAACCATTGCAAAACTGATTATAAGTACAGGGGCTTTCACACCACAATTTGGGAACCCTATGGAACTGAAACATACTTGTAACTGGATACAGAATGCTGCTGGAGGGACAAACCAGGAACCACCTTGGACTGCTGCTGCTGTGCTGACCCGTGACCTGCTGGGTCACTAGGAGGAACTGCAAACTGCCTGCATCCATCTTGTGCTGGCCTGCTGCTGGGCCCTGCTACCCTGTGCTCCATCTTTTTATGTCCCCCAGGGGCTGGGTGCTGTGTCCCCTGGCCCCTGCAACTGCTCATTTGCAGTGCATGAGGAGCGCTGCCTTCACCTTGCTTATGGGGTGGTTACATCACCTGGGGAGCCCTTTATTTGCTGTTTGTGAAGCACCCTGAGAACTCCTTGTCTTTTAAATCAATAGTACCTCGAGGAGCACTTTTATTGTTGCCCCCCAGCACTTCATAAGCATGTTGTTATGCTGGAACTCACTGCTGCGACCAGGGGATCTAATAGTATGAGCGCGTCAGACACACGCTGGCCCCGGTGAACCACAGAGTGACATTAGGTGTGAGCGCACTCTTAGTGTGCCCCCGGGACAAAGCACACTCTGAAAAGGGCCCCTGGGGCAAAGGCAGGCATTCACTTTGGTGCCTGTTCACCGATGCGGCCCAGACGGGCGGCAGCTGACTCACGCACCAGGTGGGGGTGCAGGCGAGTTATACCTTTGTGGAGAACGACGGGGAGGAGACCTCATCCGAGGCTCCCTGCCCCACCGGGCCCTCATTTCTGCTCCCCAGGACGGACGGGGAAGGAAGCCTCATCGGAAGCTCCTCTCCCCACCGGGCCCCTATAGCTGTCGCCAAAGGTCGCAGGCGGGAGGAAGCCTTCTTGGAAGCCCCTTGTGCCTCTCAACCCCTTGTTGCTGGGTGGTGCTCACCCCCCCCCCCCTCAGGAAGGCCAGAAGTGGCCCAGGGGAGAGCCACAGAATCTACAGGTGCCCAGATTTGAGCGTGGGCCTCAGAAGGGGCCCCCATATAAAAACCAGGGTGGTGGGTGCCACATCCCTATCATAAAACCGGCCCCCGTTTAGCACAGAGGACCCGCAGTTACTTCATGGCACTGGAAGTGCCCTCATCATTACAAACAGGTACTCTTCCTGGACACATTCTTTTCGAATGTTCCTTGTAGGGGCATGCTGGGACTTGTATGCTAACCTGTTTTCTCTTATGATGTGCCATATATTTGCTAATGCTCCTATTATGGGTATTTATGCCAATATATTTTTGGGACTTGCCATATGCTTGCTGATGTTCCTGGTATGGGCATCTATTATACTTCCATGACACATGTATTGTGTAGTAATGTTTCCTGACTACTGCTTGTGTTGCAGAATAATAAGTAACATGTTTTATATGTGACTACTGCTGGTTTCTTCTGTGTAACAGTATTGTGTAAAGTTCTGACAACTGCTTGGGTAGCAGGGTATTACAGACAGGTTGTGTTTGCTCTAATCATGTTGTGTACAATACAGTTTATTGTTATATAACTTGGAGTTGTGTTTTCTTTGTGGTGGAGATAGTGCATCCCGTGTGTTATGTGTGTTGTGCAAGTGCTTTACATATTGCTTCTGGGATAGGCTTGACTGCTCATGCCAAACTATCAAGGGGGTGAGCAGGTGTTAGGTGTGTAACTCCCTTGCCCTGACTGAGTGGGTGAGTTCTGCCTGGCTAAGGTGCACACCCTTGCCAACCAGAAACCCCATTTCAAACACTCCCAAATTGGGGAATCAGCCCTTAACATCATTATTATGTGCAGGCAATAACGTCCTATTGAATCTTTCAGGCACAGGCCTGCAAAAAGTACTAAACAGCTTTGATGAGTACTGCAAGACAAACAAGCTGTTGGGAATCTGGAAAAAAACAAGGTAGTCATCTTTGGCAAGTAGGTAATCAAGAAAAATCAATAGCTCTGTGGGAACCAGCCACTAGGCAGAAGTAGCAGCTATAAATACCTCTGAGTCTGGCTACAGGAGAGCTGGTCACATTACCTGCACCTAAACACCTTGAAAGCAAGAATGGCATCCCAAATTGCATCCATACAATCCCTGTTGATGAAGTCCGACCTGGAATCCACTCCTCACGGTAATCAAGGCTAAGGTTTTGCTTTCCCTGGAATATGGTCTGGAAATATTTGCTAGCAAGTTTCACTTTATGAACATTGGTCACAGTAAACTGTTTCACCTTCTCTTCTGACTTCCACACAGCACCTCACCAGAGCAAATCAGACTGAAATTCGGACTACAAGACCAAGCATTAGTACAGGATGGGCACTCCTCAAATATGCCTCTATGCTGAGACAGGTGCAACTAAATACGCTAAAAACACTGATGTGGGAAAAAATAGGAATATACTTGCCAGAAGTTGCAAATCCATGGGCTAAAAGAATGCCCTCGGCAGTAAAGCATTTTCAGGCAGAGGACCAATAGCAAAACTCCCTACCCCACAAACTCTTCACGCAATTATTGAATAAGCAAATCAAGCGGCTTTTGTGGAGCAATGTTAAAGATACATTTCAAACATGATCGCATACATAGATGACAATTAACACTAACAAGGCCCCGATAGCGCAGCAATACATGCCAGTAATATGGAAAAATATGCTAAAAATAAAGGTGCTCAAAGTCAGACTCAGACTACTCCCCTTTTTGGATGCAGCTCCAAAATGACTCACACTCCCAAACAGCGGGAGATACAGGTTTTGCGCGTACCACCAGGAAGACCTTCTACACATTCTTTGTATATGTCCTGCACTTTAACCTTGGCGGAAGCTGAATCTCAAAAATATCTTCAGCTCTAATGGTATTAGATCATGCCAGCAGGCAATTCTATTTTGTCTCGAAGGATTGATACCAATATATGACATGCTTGGCCAAATTCATCTTTAAAGCGGAGCCTCTCGTACATCAGGTGCCAAACAACCAAGAAAGTTGACCGAGCTATCAGCCTGTGTCCTAATTAAACACTGTCAGCCCCATCGCTGACAGAGACCTTTTCCCTTAACTGTAATACTTCACCCTGACTCCACACTGGCAAAACTATATTTTAACCCTTTGGATGCCTGGGGCGTAATGGTTACATCCTGGGCAGCACCGCTCGGGTGCCCAGGATGTAACTGTTACGTCCTGCACCCGGCCCTTGGGGGAAGCACTAGCGCTCCCCCTGAGAGCCACCCACCCCCCTCCCATGGGTAGGGCTGGAAGGGGAATTGCTTTCCCTTCAACCCCCTTCTGCTCCCCACCCCCTCAGTGCCGTCTGATGACCTCATCATGGGTTACCTCCCATTACGCTAAAAGCATGCTTCCAGCATGACCTGAGAAGAAACAGATTAGTTTCTCCTCGGTACAGGGCAAGGGAGGTCACGGAGGCATGAAAAGGGAAGGAAAGGCTTTTCCTTCCCCTTTCATGTCTCTCTCAGCATTCCCGCAGCACGATGGCATAGTGATCATGCTACAGGAATGTCACTAGACACCAGGGATTTTATTTTTGTTTGTTTACTGTTATAAGGGGAGGGACCACTTAGGCAAGGGTCACTCCCCGGGGCCAATTTTTTAATTAAGCCTTTTGTGCCCCCGGGGGCAGATTGGTCTAAATTAAGTAGACCGATCTGCCCCCAGAGGGAGGCAGAAGGCACTAGACACCAGGGATTTTTTTTTTGTTTACATTCAGAAGAAAGCGACCTCTTAGGCAAGGGTCACTCCCCGGGGGGGCAATTATTTTATTAGGCCTTTTCTGCGATCGGCCTATATTAATTAGGCCGATCTGCCCCCATTGGGGCCGAAGCCACTAGACAACAGGGACTTTTTTTGTTTACATTTAAAAGGGGAGCAACCCCTTAGGCAGGGTCACTCCCCAGGGGGCAATTTCTTTATGAAGCCTTTTCTGCCCCCTTGGGGGCAGATCTGCTTATAATAATCAGGCCGATCGTGGGGGAAGAAGCAACTAGACACCACGGATTTTTGTTTTGTTTATAATTGGGGAAGGGTCGCTCCCCTGGGGGGGATTGTTTTCAGGCCATTTCTGCCCCCCCTATTTTTAGTAGGCCAGTCTGCCCCAAGGGAGGCAGAAACCACTACACACCAGGGATTTTTTTCTGACAATTTCAAAAAAGGTGAGCAACCCCTTTGGCAAGGGTTGCTCCCCTTGGAGGCAAATTTATTTTAGGCCATTTCTGCCCTCCTCAAGGCAGAGCAGCCTACTTTAATTAGGGTGATCTGACCCCAAGGGGGGCAGAAACCACTAGGCACCAGGGATTATTTTTTTTAATTCATTTTTACACCTGGGGAGCGACCCCTTAGGCAATTTTATTTTAGGCCATTTCTGCCATCTTGGGGCAGACAGGCCTATTTTTCTTAGGCCAATCTGCCACCAAAGGGGGCAGAAACAACTAGACACAGGGATTTTCTTAGTGCCAAATTCACACAAGTGGAGCAACCCCTTAGAGAAGGGTTGCTCCCTTGGTGGACACATTTATTTTAGGCCATTTCTGCCCCCCCTTGGGGGCAGATTGCCTATTTTTGTAAGGCCGATCTGCCCACTAGGAGGGGCAGAAAGCCCACCAGACACCAGGGCCATACCACCACCCCAAATAAATGGGGACACAATTGTTCCACCCACCGGTGGGACAATTACCCTGACACACTCCCTGAGGGGGCAGAAAGACTACTAGATTCCAGGGAATTAAAAAAAAAATATATATAGTAGGGTGGTGGCTACCAACCAGTGTGGGAATGGTTATGCCCCCACCCCGACTGAAGTGGGTAACAGTCTTTCAGCTCTCTCCCACACATTAAAACATCTTATACCACGGCAAGCAAGAGGACATATGATTCTTTTGGGTTTTGGTTTTATATTTTGGCCATGAGAGCTTATCTAACTCTCAAAAATATCCCACTTGGAATGGTGTGAGCTGAACTTTTTGGACTTTGGGATGTTGCCATGTAGAAAAATCTAAGAGACCTAGACACATCTGAAAACTAACCATCTGGGTGAGTCTAGGGTGGTGTGCTTCACATGCACCCCACACCATTTTCTTACCCACATCGCCCTGCAGACCTCCAACTTTGCTAGAAATCACACATTTTTTCCACATTGTTGTGATGGACCCTTCCAGAATCTGAAGGAATCCACAAAATTCCTACCACCCAGCATTGTCACATCTATACTGATAAAAACTCTGCCACACTTGTCAGCCTAATTTGTTTTTTTCAAACTGCCCTTTTGGACCTGCATTGGTTTCCCCTCATTTTTGGCATATTTTTGGCTCTTCCCTGTCACAGCCACTTGGCCCACCTACACAATTGAGGTATCATTTTTACCAGGAGACTAAGGAGAACATTGGGTGGTAGGAAATGTGTGCCATTGTGGTGATCCCACACAAAAATGTGGTAAAAATTGATTTTTTAGCTAAATTTTAGGTTTGCTGAGGATTCTGGGTAAGAAAACACTGTGGGATCCATGCAAGTCACACCTCCCTGGACTCCCTCATGTGTCTAGTTTTCAGAAATGTTTGGGTTTGGTAGGATTCCCTATATGGCTGCTAATCACAGGACCAAAAACACAGGTGACCCCCCCACCCTGCAAAAACAGGTCGTTTTGTATTTGATAATTTTGATGTGTCCACATAGTGTTTTGGAGCATTTCCTTTCGCGGGGACTAGGCCTACCCACACAAGTGAGGTACCATTTTTATCAGGAGACCTGGGGGAACACTGGGCAGATGGAAGTTTGTGTCTCCCCTCAGATTCCAGAACTTTTCAGCACCGAAATATGAGGACTAAATAGGTTTTTTGCCGCATTTTGAGGTTTGCTAAGGATTCTGGGTAACAGAACCTGGTGAAAGCACCACAAGTTACCCCATCTTGGTTTCCACTAGATGTCTAGTTTTCAGAAATGTGCAGGTCAATTTTCTTTCCGAAAATGTGAAGTGTCCATGTTGTGTTTTGGGGCATTTCCTGTTGCGGGAACTAGGCCTACTCACACAAGGGAGGTACGATTTTTATAGGGAGACTTGGGGAAATGCAAAGTGGAAGGAAACTTGTGGATCTTCTCAGATTCCTGAACTTTCTATCATCGAAATGTGAGGGAAACATTTTTTTTGCCAAATTTTGAAGTTTGCTAAGGATTCTGGGTAACAGAACCTGGTGGGAGCCGCACAATTCACCCAATCTTGGATTCCCCTAGGTGTCTAGTTTAAAAAAATGCACAGGTTTGGTAGGTTTCCCTAGGTGCCAGCTGAGCTAGGGTCAAAGTCCACAGCTAGGCACTTTGCAAAAAACAAGTCTGTTTTCTTTGAGAAAATGGGATGTGTCCATGCTTGTGTTTTGGGCATTTCCTGTCACTGGCACTAGACCTACCCACACAAGTGAGGTACCATTTCTATCGGGAGACTTAGGGAAAAGCTAGGTGGAAGGAAATTTGTGGCTCCTCTCAGATTCCAGAACTTTCTGTCACCGAAATGTCTGGAAAAAGTGTTTTTTTTGCCACATTTTGAGGTTTGCAAAGGATTCTGGGTAACAGAACCTGGAGAGATCCCCACACGTCACCCCATCCTGGATTCCCCAAGGTGTCTACTTTTAAAAAATTCACAGGTTTGGTAGGTTTCCCTTGTTGCCGGTTGAGCTAGAGGCCAAAATCCACAGCAAGGCACTTTCCAAAAAACACGTCAGATTACAATGTAAAAATGGAATGTGTCCATGTTGCGTTTCCTGTCGTGGGCATTAGGCTTACCCATGCAAGTGAGGTACCATTTTTATTTGGAGACTTGGGGAAACACAGAATAGCAGAACAAGTGTTATTGCCCCTTGTCTTTCTCTACATTTTTTCATTTCAAATGTAAGACGGTGTGTAAAAAAGACTTCTATTTGAGAAATGCCCTGTAATTCACATGCTAGTACGGGCACCCCAGAATTCAGAGATGTGCAAATAACCACTGCTTCTGAACACCTTATCCTGTGCCTATTTTGTAAATACAAAGGTTTCCTTGATACCTATGTTTCACTCTTTAAATTTCACCAAATGAATTGCTGTATACCCTGCATACAATGAAAACCCATTGCAAGGTGCAGCTCCTTTATTGGCTCTCGGTACCTAGGATTCTTGAGGAACCTACAAGCCCTATGTATTCACGTAACCAGAAGAGTCCAGCAGACGTAATAGTATATTACTTTTGAAAATCTGACATCACAGGAAAAAGTTACAGAGTAAAATGTGGAGAAAAGTGGCTGTTTTGTTTCCTCAATTTCATTTTTTTTTTTTATTTCAGCTGTTATTTTCTGTAGGAAAACCTTGTAGGAAATACACAAATGACACTTTGATGAATTCACAATTTGCTCTACTTCTCAGAAATGTTTAGTTGTCTGGGATCCAACAAAGATTTCACACCCATTTCTCTCACTAACTTGAATGAGGCTAAAAGCACAAAAATAGTAAAAATGGGGTATGTCCCAGTAAAATGGCAAAATTGTGTTGAAAAATGTCGTTTTCTGATTCAAGTCTGCCTGTTGCTCAAAGCTGGGAAGATGGCGATTTTAGCCCCACAAACCGTTTGTTGATGCCATTTTCAGGGGGAAAAAAACACAAGCCTTCTGCAGCCCTTTTTTTCCCATTTAAAAACTAAAAAAAATTCACTGTATTTTGGCTAATTTCTTGGTCTCCTCCAGGGGAACCCACAAATTCTGGGTACCTATTGAATCCCTAGGATGTTGGATAAAAGGACACAAATTTGGCATGGGTAGCTTATGTGGACAAAAAGTTATGAGGGCCTAAGCGCGAAGTACCCCAAATAGCCAAAAAAAGGCCTGCCACCTGAGGGGGAAAAGGCCTGGCAGTGAAGGGGTTTATCAGCTCTTTATTCGAGAAAACTGACGCAGCACCTTGTTAGATATTGTCTGCCAATGTCCCCTGAGTTGGCACAAACGACACTGATATGACACAGCTTTTGGATTTCAGTGCTTCCATTCGTGGCCAAATATGTTATTACTGTTTTATTGGGTTTTTAGCAACTTGCGTGAAATAGGTTTTTTTATTCGGCTGTTTTATGGTGCCTTTGTAGGCAGCGGTCTTTTATATGGCAATTGCGATAATTTTTATTAATTATGCAAATAAAGTATTCATTGGTTCCTTGAACTGTGAAGAAGGCCCTATTACTGAAAAGCTGGAGACCACTGGTTTAGGGATTACAATCAAGGTGTGTTTAAAATTGTGGGAAGCATTTGTGACTTGAGAAAACCTTGAGTAGTGTCTAGTGTTTTACATCAGTCCAAAGATTCCCAGTAAATTTTTGTAATTGTAGCTAATAGGATAAGATCGTTCCATTAGTGAGGAAGACCAAGGTGGTCATTATGATTCTGGCGGTCTTCTGACCGCCAGGGTTAATGGGGCGGTATCCCCACCGAAAGGCTGGCGGTAATGACTGCCAAATTATGACCATGGCAGTGATCCATCTCATAGACAGCCAATGTACCACGTCAACTGCCAGCGCAATACGAACACTGAACCCAGCGGTAGCCACCTACTGGCAGGCAAAAGACAACGATCTGCCCACCATATTATGACATAGCACACTGCCAGGATTTCTGGGGCGGTAGCAACAACACCAAAGCCTGGAGGAAACACATCATATAAAAGGAGACACTCAGCTCCAGAGTCGGCGGCTGCCATGGAACCCAAACTGCAAGTCTTCCCAATGCTGTACCACGCCATGGCCATCCTGGAGCACCAGCGCCGATGAAGACGAGAATATTGTGATTCCTTGTATAAAATTTAATACACTAATATAAAGCAGTGAATAACTTAGCCAACTCAGCTGAAAATTGTGGGAAAAAATCTCTAGGGGGACTGCAAATTGTACAGTTCCATCTTGGCTTGATAGTGAGGTGCAATCTCTCATTTAAAAGCGTTAGCCAGGGGTTGTGGCAGATCAATGGAAACAACTGTTTATAACTAAGATTTCCAAGTCTGTACCTAAAACTGAATTAATAAAATTAATAGCTAAAAAAGTCTGATCATTCTTGCACAAATGTATAATTGTTAACAAGTTAATTTTCTACCTTAAACAATACATTGGGGCTGTAAGAGACGATACACATCTAGAGACTTGAGCCGAGGCTCCTGCTTGAGTGGGGGCTCCTGCTTTTTTGTGCATGAGGAGCCTCGCCAGCTCTCTGAAATTATGGTATGCATGCAACATTGTCCAAACAGGAAGTGCATCATTCCTGCCCATTCCCCACTTGCTCCTTTAAAGATGCTGGCTGGAAATGTTACTGTTCAGAGCTTATAGGCTTATACTCTTCGAGGTGCTTGCTAGCGAGAAGTCGCTTAGAGTTTACCCTAGAGTATTTCATAGAAAGAAGCTGAGAACAACTCTGTACTAAAGAAAGGCTTGAAGTCTGATCCAGCCAATTACTGACCTATCAGTCTCATTGACTCTAGCCCAAAAAAAACTTTTTTAAATTAATACTAAATCAGCTGATTTTTGGATAGAGGAAAATGAGATATTGACCCAATTTCAGGCTCGTTTTCGAACGGAAACTAGTAGAGTAGATGAAGTTTTCACGTTTCAACTACTTAGTTGGAAGGAGGTAGATCTCAAAAGAGCCAGCCTTTAAATCGCTTTTGTCGACTTTAATGTGGCATTCAATATGACTCCAAGAGGTAAGTTATGGTGTATTGTTAGAGATCTAGGAGTTCCAGGCCAATTTCTTGATGTTAATATTGAGCTCGACTGAGACACTTATGCCCATGTACGTTGGCGAGCAAATGGAGAAATTACTGAACCCTTCAGGGTTAACACAGGAGTAAGGCAAGGTTGTGTTCTAGACCCCCATTATTCTTGCTGTTTATTAATGGTTGCATAGGCTATCTCTTGGACTGTGACAATGATTTCTCGGTACTAGGGGGAACGAAAATGCCAGTTTCATTGTTTGCAGATGATGCCTTGCTAGTATCTAGAACTCCCAAAGGTCTTGAGATCCTTTTGAAAAGAACTTTCTGCTCTGACTATGGCCTTGTACTTAATGCAAACAAGACAAAGTTCATGGTCATTCATCCTCATAAAGGATTTAGAGGGACCATGACATTGGAAATTAGACGAGTTAGAGAGAGTGCTTGAATTCGACTATCTTGGCATTCATTTGTCCAGTGCCATCACCAGGGTAAATCAGGTCACAAAAAGCTACCCAATAGTAAACCATAGGACAGCCAATATCCTAAAAATTTGCAAACAAGACTTCCCATCATCCAATCACTCCCCTTTTTGAAACTTGGAGGGCCAAAGCTGTAGCAGCTGAGGACTATGGAGCTGAATTGTGGGGTCATGGCAATCTTAATACCCTTGACATAGCTGAGAACAACTTTTTGAGAGCGGCACTGAAACTCCAGCAGAGTTCTCTATTAGTTTTCAAGATAGATTTAGGCTTATGTCCCATAGCCCTTGTAGTTTGTCTGAAACTGATTTTGTACAGGCTATGAGTATGGACTACTCCTGAGCAGAAGTATTACAGGGAGGTCCTTAGTGATATTTTAAATAGGTCACAGGGAAGGGCGAAGTTACCCTGGCTAAAGTATGTTAAACAGTCACTTTTATTACTGGGATTGCAAAAGAACTGTCTAGAACTGCATAAAATCATATTACCTGCAATTAATAGGCTGAAGCAAGTCTTTTGGGAATAGGCAGAGGTTAAACTCCATAATCAACAAGACCTGGGGCACATGTCTGAGCGTTTTCTAGAGTTTCACTCTTTGAAGATTATATGGATGACAAAGACCCCCTATTTACTAAAGCCTTTTATCTAAAGTTTAAGGGCCTGATTCACAAAGGCAAACTTTGGGTTACAACTTTGGGAATTCACAAAGAGAATTTAAGCCTATTATCTTTATACCTGCACTTGGGGAGGATCTCCACCCTGTGGGTGGACTTAAAAACAGTGGGCAGAAATGCCCTCTGTGAATTACCAAAGTCATAAACTTAGACTTTTGGTCTAAGTTTAGACCGAACACCTACGTTTCCCTTTGTGAGTCGGGCCCCAACTGCAATGAAAGTGTTGGATCACTCCTCTATGTTGCCTTTTGGCCATTCACAAGTATAAGATGGTATTGAGATTATACAGAGTAGAAATGTCCCCAACCATTGTTTTTTCTATTGTGAAATATTTTGGAGTGTATTTCTATAAAATGAGTACCCTAATGGCTCCATACGCACCGATTAGTTTAGCCGGATCCCCTCCAATTTGAATTTTTACTACTGTAGCAAATGAATGTTTTAACTGATGTTATCGATTTTATTATATTCCTGTGACTACTATGTCAAATGTAAATAATATTTTCTGAGAATATTTATTTAGCAGGGAAATGTGATGTTTTTGTATTGTCTTGTTGATTGTTACTTTTTTGGTCAATGACCGAAATAAAGTATTCTAAACTTATAACTTGAATTCCCAATTCAGAGTCTTCAACTTGCTGCCACGTTGATGTAAGTGTTTGCACGTTAGAATTTAAGTCCCCAGTCAAGAACCATTGCACATTAGGATGAGACAAATGAATGGATTGTGAGACTTTAACAAGAGATTTTTGTTGGGCTTTTTTCTTAAATGGTTGTCAGGTTTATATACATTTCCAATGGTTGTTGTTGCAGGTATCAGAGCGTCAGTGACTGAGGAGTGTAGTTTAATGATAACTATATATATATATATATATATATATATATATATATATATATATATACACTCTTCCACATCCTTCAGCATCTTTCTTTCTTTTTCGAATAATTAGGCTTGGGCATAATATTTGCTCTGATTTTGCCACAGGAAGGATGATCATTGCCAAGTCTCTTGCAGGCATACTATTTCATTTGTTTGCAGTTCCTGTAGTAGATCAGATGTTTTAAGCAGATTATTCAAGCCTCTAATGTTTCTGGATACAATGGTCAACGTGTGATCTAAGCAATGATTTTGTTCTCAAATGTGCATACATGTTCTAGTGTTAGGGACAGCAATCATTTTTACATTCTGCAGACTTGGAGTTGCTGCTATACTATGAATTGATTACTTGTCTTGAGGTCACCACCCCTCCAAAAGCATTGCTGATTAATTTAGGGCCTTCATGATTCACCCTGCAAGGGACTGCAGCTGCTGCTTCACCTGGGCTTACACCCCAGTCAACCAACTACCCAATTTCTCACATTCACATCCTGAAAAAATTCAACGTAGTACCTTGGCTGAAAATGGTACATATTTTTAAAATGTTTAGGGGCATATTTATCATTAAGTTTTGTCATCCTTGCACCATGCAACAAGGATCAAGGGCTATGCAACTACTAAGCCAGATTTGTCAAGCCACGCAAGGCCACCTTGCATGGCCATGCATCACTTGATAAATCTAGAGTACTGTAATGCAGTGCAAATTGCTGCCTCAGGGAAGCCTTACCTGGGGGCATGTTGGTGTTCCCACGCATACGACCATGGATTTTGATTCATTCCTAGATTTACCAGCACTAGTAAATCTAGGAATGATTCAAAATGCTACGCCTTCCCATGGGAGTCATAACAATGAAAAATATCTTTATTTCTCCTCGTTGTTTTCTCTTTCTAAGTGTGTATAAAGAGGAAAATGCCTATTAGGATTGTTTTTGTGCAGGAAGGCCACCCTTCCTGCACAAACATAAATCTGCCTACAATTCAGACACCCTTGCACCACAGCACAAGGATGCCTATGTTAGCATAAGACAGCCAAAAGTGTGCCAGAGCAAGGAAAGGACAAGAATGTGCCATATAATGTTAAATACTGTGCATTCCTGCCCTTTCACGCAGTACAGCAAGGTGACTTACTGCACTGTGCCCCATGAAAGTTTGATAAATCTGCCCCAAAGTGTCACAGAAATGGCCAATTGTAAATTCTTATTTCAGGAAAATGATTTCTTCAGGGTCGGAGAAGCATCATTTTATAATTCTATTACATAATTTCAAACTTCAGAAATTCTTATCTGACATATAATCATGAAAATGATTCACCCAAAAATGAAAATTACCACCTAAACTTACACATGCTCTATATTTAATTGTTAATAGTGTAAAGCGGCCTGTCCGGAGATAACAGGCAATTCAATTCATAAAGGAAACACATATTCAATGAGTGCAAAACTACCTTTGGTAGATTGACCTGAGAGACAAGACAACCTTTATGGAATGTGCCACTACATCTTGTGTCCAAAAAACCGAAAACATATTAATAATAATCATTCAAAAATAAAAAGATAATGAAAAGCAAAACTACAGAAAAAACAAAAGGGGATCCAAAGTCATAGAAAGGCAAAATATCTCTAATATTGGGGTTTTGCCCAATTTGTTATCTGTTATAAAGGGGTTCAAATAAAACATGCTCATAAGCAAATTGCATTCACAAGGGAACAAGCAGAGTTTAGAGCTCTGAAAAATGTCTATGCAGTTAACATTTTAAAAGGCAGCCTGTCCTTCACCATCATTTTAAGAATCTTTAAGGGTAGGTTTCCAGTGATTCAGTCCTCTTGAGGAAACAATGCTATTTATTGAAAATCAAGTTTTAGATGCGCTCTGTCCCAGGAACCTGCCCCTTCAAAGTACTATAGGTCTAAGTAACCATTCCCCCAGCAGTGCCCACAATACTTTCATGGAGTTCCATCGCAACAGATTTTTTCAAAGTCCAACAGCTGCCTGTGAACTCAGCACACATTCTAAAGCAAACAGCTTGCAGGAGCTATCCCTCAGATAGACAAAGCAGACCTGACACTCTATGACACCTGAAGTAGAATCCTGTGGTTGACATGTAATAGCCCCAGGGTCAAATCCAGCAGAAGAATTTGAACTCATGCTTTGGGTAGGTGCCTGTGTATTGCCTCCACTGCTGGTGCAAGAACATGTTAATCTCTGCTTCTCAAGTGTTCACCTTCTTCAGCTGAGTAACAATATGTTTTTTCATTTTTACACTCCCAACATAAAAGTTCTATTTGAAGGCCCCTTTTTGAGAGTCAGAGGGACAGATGAGAGATGGTTTTGTTACCAAATTTAATTATATTAATTTATCACTCTTGGAAGGATGAAAGGCTGTGTGTACACTGAGCTTTTAAACTTTTGATGCACGACAAATACACATCTCTGCAGTGAATGTCTGAGCTACCAGACCCAGCACAATCAACTCTTCCCATGGTAGTCTGATGACTACGCCACTCCCAATGTGGCAAGCCGGCACTAAAATGCAATGAAGATGCAAAATATTTATTTTCTGAAAATATTGTATATAATGGCCCTCATTACAACCCTGGCAGTCGGTGTTAAAGCGGCGGTAATACCGGCAACAGGCCGGCGGAAAAAAAAAATGGGATCACGACCATGGCAAAAACCGCCAACATAGACAGCCACTTTAACACTCCGACTGCCACGGCGGTAGAAACAAACACCGCAGCGGTAACCGCCAACAGACAGGTGGAGGACAAAGTGCCACCCACTGTATTTCAAGGTGCCTATCTGCCACCTTTTCCGGGGCAGAACCAACGCGATCAAAAGCATGGCGGAAACAGTACACAGAAGGGAAAACACTCACCTCTCGACACCCAACGAGGAACCAGGACGCCATGGAGCCCGAGTTACAGGTCCTGCGCATGTGGGTGTATCTTCTCATCTACCAGGAGTACGTATGGCAGTGGCGACAACCACGGTGAGTACTGCACCTACAACAGAGGGGAGGGGGAAAAGAGAGTGACACACACACGCAACACGCAATACCCCCACCCCCACCCTCACCCACAACAACATACATACAAATACATGCAGCAACATTACATATACACCCCGTCACCCCCTGGAAGAACGCAAGGACAAAAGGAAACGAATGTAGCTAGTGTAATCATGAAAAATCAGATAGTCAAAATTCAAAATTCAGTATATACAAATATGTGCACCAACTACACAAGTCCGGATAGCGTAACAATCATTGTCCGTGGCCACTGGGCCCAAAATGCATTGGCGAAGCTCACACTAGATACCGGACTGGAAACGGAGAGAACACTGCTGGGGCATCAGATCAAAAATATACAGGCACCTCAGGGGGAGTGGGAGGGGGGACACCTCAGCCAGGTGAACGCACAACGCCACTGCTGCACGATGGGGCTCCATGCCCATTGCTGTATCCTGGGGAGTGCAAAGCCACAGTCTCTCAAGTCTCACCAGTGGGTGGTTTGCCCACTGCATTATCCTGAGGAGTGCAAAGCCACAGTCTCTCATATAGATGACGTGTAGAACTATTATTAGAATTATTCAATGTACTAATAAGATAATAATCAGTCCCTAATTATGGCGGTGGCCAAGGACGCGATTGATTGAATTTCTCGGAACACTATTTCAGCAGCTACTAAACGGACTGATTATTATCTTATTAGTACATTGAACACTGTTATAATCAGACCTTGAATTACATTTTATGCCTGGAGAAAGCCCTGGTGGACACATCCTAGAGGGCGAAACACATCTTGGCTGAGTACTCTTTATGTTCTATACGTCATCTATATATTGAACTATATGCTGAAATTAAAACATCCCTACAAACCACAAGCTCGACTAATGTCTCAGATATTTTCTTCATAAAATTAAGGAACATCGTATGCTTACAATAAAATGTACATTTAGGTACTTTCTATGGCAATCAGAAGCCTATAAATCTCTCCAAATAAGTGGAACTCACCTTTCACGAAATAGTTTACCTTTTTCACCTTGACAGGTGGCGGAATGTCCTTGCCCTCGCTACGGGGCACACTGGCAGCCCTGATGGGTGGCCCACTCAATGACCCCGCAGTTGCTGGCACCACTGTGCCTGGGGATTTGGTGGCTGAGGTGCTTGGCTGGGACCTGGAAAGCCTAGCCCTAGGGGAAGGACGGGGGGAGGTGTAGGGAAGCGGTTAATGTTAGCCAGGAAGAGTTTTTATACACACTGGGACGGGAAGATGGAGGGGGTATGGGAGTGGAGGAAGAGGTTGTGGTTGTAGGAGGTGTACGTTGGCTGAATTTGGGTGAAGGTGCATGGGCCGGAGGCTGTTGTGAGGTGGATGGCTGTTGGGTGGGTGTATGCCTGCGTTTGTGTACTTTGGGTGGAGGGCTCACAGACACACTGGGAGAGGACACAGGGATGTGTGAATGGTAGTAGGGGTGGTGATTGCACATGAGCAGAGTGTGGTGATGGGAGTGCTGGTGATGGAGGTAGTGGCTGAGAATGTAGTGCATGCAGGTGTGAGTGGAGACGAGACAGGGAGGGAGGAGAAGGACATGGAGGAGGGGGACACAGTGGAGGCAGTGGATGTTGGTGTGTCTTTTTGGGGATGGTGCTTGTGTGAGTGCCTGTGGGATGAGGGAGCTCCCATCAGAGGAGGAGTCGCTGTCACTGGTGTATGCTCCTGTCCCCGCTGGGAGCTCCCCTCGCCCTCCGTCCCACTGGTGGCTTCAGACTCCGTTGCTTCACCCTCCAGGGTCAAGTGGGTTGCTGCTCCTTCCTGCTCCGGTGCCAATGCTCCTCCGCCTGATGATGCTATTGCACACAAGAACAGGGAGACCACAAAAAGTGGGTGGAAAGACAGAAGAAAAACATGTTCAGTGCCTGCAACACCACTACCGTTGGCAGACCAACTGCTGCACACCTGGAAGTCACAGGAGCCTGACTAGGTGTAGATGGCTCTTACCACTAGTGGCGTTGGGGTGCCACATAGCCTGCCTCACAAGGGACCTGGCCTACCAAGTTCGCCCTGGCCTAGGGGAACCCACTAACCACCTCCCCCACCCAGACACCTCGTTATTCAGCTGAATGAGAATGTACTCACCCCCTTGTGGCTGCTGTGATGCCCTCAAGCGCCCATCCAACTCCGGATAAGCCACCGCCAGGATCCGGGAC
The DNA here is from genome assembly GCF_031143425.1 of Pleurodeles waltl. Lineage (NCBI taxonomy): Eukaryota > Metazoa > Chordata > Amphibia > Caudata > Salamandridae > Pleurodeles > Pleurodeles waltl. The sequence continues at coordinate 1,516,459,417 of NC_090440.1, forward strand.
ATCAGGGGGGTCATGGTGCGACAGGCATCCCTTCCACGTTGGGAGACCATCCCCAGCTGGGCCTCCGCCGTCTTCTTGCTCCAGGGGTTCAGGTCCTCCCATCTTTTCCGGCAGTGGGTGCTCTGTCTGTGGTAGACTCCGAGGGTCCGGACGTCCTTGGCGATGGCATGCCAAATACCCTTCTTCTGGTGGGTGCTGACCTAGAGGAATGGTACAGGGGGAAAATAAATTACTCACCCGTCCGGACCGTCATACTCATTGCCAACCAGTTCCAACCCATGCCCTGACGCACATACACTCACCATCCGCACATGCAGGCCTCAGTGCCCCTCCCATGTATCTTCCATCTCAAAGCAGGCATTGCCCAAGCAGCATGCTCACACTGTACTCACCTGTTTGTCTGAAGGACCATGCAGTTGCGTGTACTGGGGGACGACCCCATCCACTAGTTTCTCCAACTCCTCTGAAGTGAAGGCAGGGGCCCTTTCCCCAGACACTGTAGCCACTGCCACTTCCAGACACAGGTCACAGCAGCACTTGCAGTGTAGGTCCTCTCCTGTTGAAGCTCAGGTATCAAGTGAGTGAACAGACAGAAAATGGTGGTCACGTCCGCAGCGGTGCGTACCGTCATTGGGTCCTGGGACCCATAGGGCCCAATGTTAACCAATGCAGAATTGCGCTGCAGTCTTCTACCGCCCACCGCAATGGTGTACAACGCCAGCGCAGTTACCTCATATCCCCTTGTCCCACCTTACAGGTCACGCAGTCGCCATTTCAGGGGGCCACATGTGATGGATAATAACTGTGTTACACCTAGCTAGGCCGGGAATACAGACAGATACCGGCACATTGCGGATTAATAACGTTTCTGCAAATAACACATTTGATACCTCAGTGTTGGATGACTCTCTGCTCGCTGTTCTCCTTCATAGCGCATGTCTGCTGGGGCAGGTGATGAGATGGCGGCATCCTCCGGTGTACAGACCCCTGGTGGACCTGTCGACAATGGAAGAGAGACACATCCTAATCACTTACAGACTTGCAACAATCCTGGAACTGTGTGCCCAGTTGGAGCCAGACCTGATGTCAGCTATCCGCCATCCCACAGGGATACCCCCTCTAGTGCAGGTCCTGTCTGTACTCCATTTCCTGGCCAGTGGGTCTCTTCAAACAACAGTGGCCATGGCATCAGGGATGTCCCAGCCAATGTTCTCTAACGTGTTGTCCAGAGTGTTGTCTGCCCTGCTGAAACACATGCTCAGCTACATCGTTTTCCCTCAGGTGGAGGATTTGCCCACAGTGAAAGGTGACTTCTATGCCCTGGGACATATCCCCAACATCATTGGTGCCATTGATGGGACACATGTGGCATTTGTCCCCCCCGCAGGAATGAACAGGTGTACAGAAACCGGAAGAGCTACCATTCAATGAATGTGCAGATGGTGTGTTGGCAGACCAGTACACCTCCCATGTCAATGCCAAGTATCCTGGCTCTGTGCATGACGCTTACATTTTTAGAAATAGCAGCATCCCATATGTGATGGGGCAACTCCTGAGGCACCGTGTGTGGCTAATAGGTGAGGCCAAGATCCCAATACAGTTGGCATAGGTGTCTGGGTATGGGGCTGTCCCTAAAGGTTAGTGTGTGTCTAACAGTGGTCCCTCGACATTTGCAGGTGACTCCGGTTACCCCAACCTGTCATGGCTACAGACCCCAGTGAGGAATGCCAGGACAATGGCAGAGGAATACTACAATGAAGCACATGGGCGAACTAGGAGGATAATCGAACGCACCTTCAGCCTCCTGAAGGCCAGATTCCTGCGCTTCCATCTGACAGGTGGTTCCCTATACTACTCACCGAAGAAGGTGTGCCAGGTAATCGTGGCCTGCTGTATGCTGCACAACCTGGCTTTGCGATGCCAGGTGCCTTTTCTGCAGGAGGATAGGCAAGAGGGTGGTTCTCCATCTGCAGGGGGTGGGGTGCTGGTGTCCTGTTGTTCCTGTGGCGGTGCCTCCTGTCCACTAGCGCCGGCAGAGGTGGAGGGCTGTTCATCGTCCAGGCTAGTGTCAGGGGCCCGTTGGTGTGACACTGTGTCCCTCCTGGTGTTGACAAGGTCTGCCAGCACCCCTGCAATGGTGACCAGGGTGGTGTTGATGGACTTTAAGTTCTCCCTGATCCCCAGGTAGTGTTCCTCCTGCAGCCGCTGGTTCTCCTGAAACTTGGCCAGTACCGTGCCCATGGTCTCCTGGGAATGGTGGTAAGCTTCCATGATGTTGGAGAGTGCTTCGTGGATAGTGGGTTCCCTGGGCCTGTCCTCCCCCTGTCGCACAGCAGTCCTCCCAGCTTCCCTGTTATCCTGTGCCTCTGTCCCCTGAACCGTGTGCCCACTGTCACTGCCCCCAGGTCCCTGATCGTCCTGTGTTAGTGGGGTTGCCTGGGTTCCCTGTAGTGGTGAACACACTGCTGATTGACGTGTCCTGGGAACAGAGGGATGGGCCCGCTGGGTGGGTGCTGTGCTGGTGTTTCCTGAGGGGGGAGGCTCTATGGTGGTTTGTGACTGTGTCAGGGGAACCGACTGTCCCGAGGTCCCTGATGGGCCGGGCTGGTCATCTTGATCCAGGCATGCAGAACTGCTGTCATCACTGTGGGTCTCTTCTGTGGGGGGACTGGATATGTCTGGCACCTCCTGTCCGGTGACATTGGGTATGGGTCCTGTTGGGGTGTAAATGCATAGTTATTGTATCTGTGTGTGCCATCTTGTGCAATGGGTGAGTGACCCTTTACTCCTGTGCTTGCATTATTGGCTTGGTCCTTGTGTGATTGGTGATTTTGGGGCATGAGTGAGTCTCTGTACTGGACATGCTTTGGTGATGGGTGTCCATGCATTGGTGTTACATGCAGGGCTTGATTTTGGGATGTGTGGGTTGTGTTAGTGGGATATCTGTGGAATGTTGGGGTGATGGGTGTTAGGGTAAGGGTAAGGGTGGGGATATGTGATGGCACGCAGGTGGGGTGTGGGGGATAAAGTAGTAAAGATTTATCTTACCAGAGTCCAGTCCTCATGCTATTCCTGCAAGGCCCTCGGGATGCATAATTGCCAAGACTTGCTCCTCCCATGTTGTTAGTTGTGGGGGAGGAGGTGGGAGTCCACCGCCAGTCCTCTGTACAGCAATCTGGTGTCTGGATACCACGGAACGTACCTTCCCCCGTAGGTCGTTCCACCTCTTCCTGATGTCATCCCATGTTCTTTGATGCTGTCCCACTGCGATAACCCTGTCAACAATTGTGCACCATAGCTCGATCTTCCTTGCAATGGATGTCTGCTGCACCTGTGATCTGAATAGCTGTGGCTCTACCTGGACGATTTCCTCCACCACGACCCTGAACTCCTCCTCAGAGAACCTGGGGTGTCTTTGAGGTGCCATGATGTGGTGTCGGTGATGTATGAGGTGGTGTCTGTTGTGATGTGTGAGGGGATGTGTTGGTGTGTGTTGTTTGAGGTACGTGGGTGGGGTGTAAGTGATGGTGTTGTGTGTCTGTGGATGCTGGTGTTGTTTTAGGTAGTCTCTCTCTCTGGCCTTCTTTCTAAATTTTGGTTGTAAGGGTTTGTGGGTGATGTGGGTGTGTGCTTTATATTGGATTTAGTGTGTGGGTGTGGTGTATGTATGTGTATCAGGTGTATGTATTTCGAATTGTCCAATGTGGTTGTGTTTTGTGAATGTGTGTGTATTTTGAGCGCAGCGGTGTGAACCGCCAATGGAATACCACGGTTGAAAGACCATTGCGTTGATTCGTGGGTCGTGATAGTGTGGGCGTATTCCTGTTGGCGTGACGGTGTCGGTTTTGGTATCGCCAGTTTATCACTGACCTTTGGTGTGGCGGACTTGTGTGGGTGTCTGTATTGTGTCAGATTCCGAGCTGTGGGTCGTAATACCTGCGTGGCAGAAAGCGGGATTTACCGCCAGGGTTGCAATGAGGGCCAATATGTCATCTTAAAGCCTATTCTAAGGTCTTAACTCAAAACTGGAGGTCATAATCTAGTATTCCACATTGAGAAAAAATGCATAGTTTACATACCCACTTTTCAAATTATGAACCTTGTTTTTTACGTGGGGAAATTGATAGGAATTTCTGAATTGTTTTTAAATAAATTGTTAGAGGTCTCCTCTAGTTGATAAAGCCTATGTGGAATACTTGATCAAATATCAGTACCAAATTTGAAGTCAGACATAGTGCATTCATCTCATGTCTGTATTTATCTAACTCATGAGGGAGTTCTTGTTTTTTAATAATGCTGTCATTTGTCACATTCTCAAGTCATGAACATTGTCACAAGTGAGAGTTATCTGATTGCCTTTCTATCCATCTCTCACCAGTCAAAATGACCTCTGGCATGCTGTTCAAATAGCAGTCTAAATGATTGAACCACCTGATTTCTGAAGAAATCTGCTCTTGTGGGCTGAAATCGGACATGGGGATGAGCTCAGAAGTCCTTATGACATATTCTTCTAATCCTTGTATTATGCATTCCTAAAATAGATTGAAACTCTCTACCACACTATTTGTTTGCGGGGAAAAAAGAATAACTTGCATGTGTCTCTAAATATATGGCACATGGACCTTTCACATGTAGAAATGAGTTGGCCCACTGAGCAAGGAATCCTCCATCAGTTGCCAATTTGGAAAGGATCCGCTTCAGAGTCTTGCCCTCACTGTGGCAATAATGGACTGAGAAACTCTGCTTATGCACTTCTTGATTCACTGATAATAATTTCAGGAATATTTTTCCTTGTCACAATATGAGATTGTATTCAACAACTAACATAACTAGATATGCCCTCGTCTAACAGAATGATTTAATTTCCTAGACAGAATAAAGAATCTTCTGTAACATCAAAGCACTATCAAACTCCTGACTGTCCCTGAGTCTATGGCCCTCATTACAACCCTGGTGGTTGGTGTAAAAGTGGCGGTAATACCAACAACAGGCTGGTGGTAATTACTGCCAAATTATGACCATGGAGGTTAGATCGCAGATAGGGGACGGGGAATGGGGGGAACCTCAGCCGGGAGATGGAACAAGACCACCGGTTCTGGGGGAGGCCACATGCCCTGTCCTTGATCCTGGGGAGTGCAAGGCCACAGTCTCTCAAGTGGGTGACTTGCACACATGCTCTGGAGGGGGCAAGATGCCCTGTGCTTGGTCCTTGGGAATGCAAGGCCACAGTCTCTCAAGTGAATGACTTGCCTACATGCTCTGGACGGAGCAACATGCCCTGTGCCTGGTCCTGGGGAGTGCAAGGCCACAGTCTCTCGAGTTGGTGACTTACCCACTGGTTCTGAAGGGGGCATCATGCCCTGTGCTCTTGACCTGGGGAGACTGGGTTGGTGGGTGTCTTACCCGCTGGTTCTGGAGGGGTATCGTGCCCTGTGCTCCTGATCTTGGGAGGCTGGGGTTGGTGGGTGTCTTACCCACTGGTTCTGGATGGGGTATCCTGCCATGTGCTCTTGATCCTGAGGAGTGCAAGGTCACAGTCTCTCAGGTGGGTGTCATACCCACAGGATTTGTAGGGGCAGGACTGACTACATACCGTCTGCCGGCGGTGACGGTTGCTCATTGTTGGAAGTGGTGTTGCTGCAGCCGCTGTTGGGGGGAAGCTCCAGCCCATCCCTTGCAGCCTTGGGTGTCTACCCACTGGTGGTGGTGGTGGCGGTGCTGCTGCTGCTGGTGGGGGGAAGCTCCAGCCCACCCCCTGCAGCCTTGGATGGCTGCCCACTGGTGGTGGTTCCACTGCTGGTGGGGGGAAGCTCCAGCCCATCCTTTGCAGCCTTGGATGGCTGCACAACCTTGGTTGGTGGTGGGGGCCCCGTCAGAGTTCCTGCCGTAGGCCCCTTGCCCTTCCTGCCTGCTGGTGCTGTTTCCTTGGTCTTCCTGGCAGCAGCTGGGGCAGGCTCCTTGCTCTTCCTGATAGCAACTGGGGCAGGCTCCTTACCCTTGAGGCTGCCTGGTGCAGACTTCTTCACCCTCAGGACACGTGCCCTGGATCCTTTCCCACCACAAGTGGGTGTGGTGACTAATGGGGCTTATGGACTGGGTGGCTGAGGTGCTTGGCTGGGTTTTTGCCACCCTGGCCAGACGTGCAGGACGGGGGAGGGGTAGGGAAGAGGTCAATGGTGGATAGGAAAAGCTTTTTAGGGAGATTGGGGTGGGAAGAGAGAGAAGGTTTGGGAGTGGAGGAAGAGGGAGTAGTTGTAGGAGTTTTCTGTCTGCTGATTTTGGGTGCAGGTGCATGGGCTGAATGCTCTTGTGAGGTGGATGGCTGTTGGGTGTCTGAGTGCTTACACTTGTGTACTTTAGGAGGGGGGACAGACACAGTGGGAGAGGAAACAGGGGACGTGTGCATGGCTGTTGTGGAGGTGTCAGCCAGTGAGGTGTGTTTTCTGCTAAGTGTGGAGGTGATGCTGGTAGTGGATGAGGATGTAGTGCATGCAGGTGTGAGTGTAGACGGAATTGGGAGGGAGGTGGAGGAGGAGGAGGGGAGAGACAGTGGAAATTGAGGATGTTGGTATGTCTGCATCTGCATGGTGTTTGTGTGAGTGCCTGTGGGATGATGTGTGGTGCTTGTATTTGCCTGTGCCACTCTTGTGTGTTGCCTTGTGTGCATGCTCGTCTGTCTGTGTGCTTGGGATAGATTGGGGTTGAGGGGAATGGGATTTAGAAGAGGAAGTTGGAGTGGGGGAGGGTGGAAACAGGGAAAATGACTGCCATCAAAGAGGAGGCCAGTGCCTGGACTGATCTCTGTTGGGCCACCAAGCCAGTGTGAATGCCCTCCAAGAATGCATTAGTCTGTTGCATCTGGGCTGCCAGACCCTGGATGGCATTCACAATGGTTGACTGCCCTACAGAGATGGATCTCAGGAGGTCGCCCTAAGTCCCACTGGTGCCCTCACCGTCAGTGGACTCCGCTTCCTGGGTCCTGTGGGATGCAGCTCTCTCCGTCGCCGGTGCCTCTGCTCCTCTGCCAGATGATGCTAATGCACATAAGGACAGAGTGACAAAACAAAAAGGGGGGGGGGAGACAAAGGATACACTTGGTCAATGGCTGCACCAACACCACCGTTGGCATACACAGCACACTCACACACAGGGTACAGGCCTACGCACTATGCATTGCACTACCAGTGATATTGCTAGCCGACAAGGCATGGGGAGGGGCACACACCGCCAAATCCATCACACCTGGGACCCACGCAGCCTTTACCAGTAGTGGATGCCTACGAGCTAGTTAGGAGGATTATCCCTTCTGGACCCTTGCCACCAGGGGACGTATGCTGCAATGTCAGGCCTGGCCTAGGGGCACCCACTGACACACATCCCCCACCCGGATACCACCCTACCATGTGCAACTTATAATGATGGGCACTGTACTCACCCACTTGTGGCTGCTGTGATGCCCTCAAGTGCCCATACAGCCCAGGATAGGCCACCACCAGCATGCAGACCATCAGGGGGGGTCAGGTTTTGATGGACAGCCCTTCCTCGTTGGGAGGCCATCCCTAGCTGGGCCTCCGCCATCTTCCGTGCCAAGCCTCTCAGGTTCTCCCACAGTTTCCGACAGTGGGTGCTCTGCCTGCCATGGACCCCCAGGGTCCGCACTTCCTTGGAGATGGCACACCATATACCCGTCTTTTGATGGGCACTGACCTGCAGAGGGAATACACACAGGAAAATAGTATTAGTCAGACAGTCCTGCCTGTTACACTTATGGCACACCATACCCCTTCACATCACCATTTACACACACATGGCCCAGCACACAACGTGTACGCCGTCCAGGGGACATCCACCCACCTCCCTTACACGATGCCTTCACACCCCACTCCATGCATTCATGCCACATGCATCGTGCCAACAGTGTATTCACCTGTTGGTCTGGAGGCCCATACAGCAGTCTGTACCGGGGTAGGACCCATCCACCAGTCTCTACAACTCCGCTGAAGTGAAGGTAGTGGCCCTCTCCCCAGTCACACGGGCCATGGTAGGTTCCATACACAGGTCACAGCAGCACGTGCAGTGTAGGTCTTCTCCTGTTGAAAGTCAGGTAGCAAGTGAGGAATATGATAGAAAATGGCGGTCACGTCCACGGCGGTGCATATGTCACCACTGGCGTACATCACCATTGGCCACTGTAACACATAGGGCCCAATTATAACCAATGAGGAATTGCACAGCTGTTCCTGACCGCCTCCCGCAAGAGTGCACAATGTCAGCGGAATTACCTCACTTCCACCTGTCCCTGCACATGACAGGCGGACACCATTTCAGGGGTGGGGGTAGGCCCTGGATAATTACTGGGTCACTGTTTAATTTTGGACATACAGGACAATTCTCACTGACCCATTACTATTTGACAGCATGCATGGTACTGTTGTAGCCCCATTGCTCAGTTCGTGACCGGCTCCTCTCTCTTTTGTTCCTTAGATTGCTACCGCTGCTGATGAATAGGAGATGGAGACATACCCCGTGTACAGACCCCTGGTGGACTTGGCAACAATGGAGGACAGGCACATCATCCTCACCTATAGACTTGACAGGGCCAAATTCACAGAGCTGTGTGCCCAATTGGAGCCTGACCTGATATCTGCTATCTGTCACCCCACTGGGATCCCCCTCTCGTGCAAGTTCTATCAGTTCTCCATTTCCTGGCAACTGGTTCTTTCCAAGAGACAGTGAGCTTGGCAGCAGTAATGTCACAGCCAATGTTCTCAATTTTGCTGACCAGAGTAAACACATGTGCAGCTTTCATATGTGCTCATTTACTGTACAGTTGAATTGCAATGTTTGTACAGGGTTAAACGTATACATACTTAAAAAATGTGACATATTCTATACTTCTATTTTTTTCAAGGGTGTTTAATTAAGTGCTAAGATATTGAGGGGCAAGTGCAATGGGATGGGGTGATGATGGAGGAAATTCCAGGGTATATTTCCAGTCTGTAGCACAGGTGCATTGTCCATGGGGACATAGGAAGAGGAGCAATGGCAGTTCAAGATGGACAGAGTGACAGAGTTGGACACAAGGGTGACAATCAGGAGAGTCTCATTTCCTGGCCGGGGTCTTGGCAATAGTCTCTGGCTTCTGCCTGGATCGCAGGGAACATTTGTGGGGTGGTTCTCCTTCTGCAGGGGGATGGGTGCTGGAGGCCGGTGAGTCCTGTGGCGTGGCCTCCTGTCCACTAGCAGCAGCGGAGGTGGAAGGCAGTTCAGATGTCTGGCTAGTTTCAGGGGCCCGCTGGTGCGAGACTGCCTCCCTCATAATTTTGGCCATGTCTGCCAGCACCCCTGCAATGGAGACCAGGTTGGTGTTAATGGCCTGCAAGTCCTCCCTGATCCCCTGGTACTGTCCCTCCTGCAACCGGCTGTTCTCCTGCATATTGTCCAGGATCTGGCCCATCGAGTCCTGGGATTGTTGGTAGGCACCCAGGCTCTCTGGAAGTGCCTCCTGAAGAGTTGATTCCCTGGGCCTGTCTTCCCCCCAGTGCACAGCACTCCTCTCAGTTTCCCTGTTGTCCTGTGCCTCTGTCCCCTGAACCGTGTGCCCACTGCCACTGACCCCAGGTCCCTGATTGTCATGGGTTTGAGGTGTGCCCTTGGGTCCCTGAAGTGGTGGACACCCTGCTGATTGACGTGTCCTGGGGACAGAGTTGTGGGCACCCTGGGTGGGTGCTGTGGTGGTGTTTCCAGATGGGGGAGGCTATGTGGTTGTCTGTTACTGGGCTTGGGTAACCGACTGTTCAGAGGACCAGGTTGGTCATCCAGATCCAGGAGACCAGAGTTGCTGACATCAATGTGGGCCTCTTCAGTTGGGGGACTGGATATGGCTGCACCTCCTCTCTGCTGACATTGGCTGGGATACCTGTGGGGATTTAAATGTCATGTTATTGTTTCTGTGTGTGACATATTGTGCATCAGTGGCTTGCCCTCTTTGGATGCATGCTTTAGTGATAGGTGTCCATGTAGGTCTGTGAGTGGTGTCCATGCATTAATATGGCATGCAGAGCTTGGCATTGGGATGATTGAGATGTGATGGTGGGGTATGTGGGAAGTGGTGGAGTGGGAGTGAGGGTGAGGGTGGGCGTATGTGATGGCATGCAAGTAGGGGTAGTAATAGTAGAGAGCTGACTTACCCGAGTCCAGTCCTCCTCCTACTCCTGCCTCAGGATGCATGATTGCCAAGACTTGCTCCTCCCATGTTGTTAGTTGTGGGGGAAGAGGTGGGGTCCACCACCAGTCCTCTGTACAGCGAGTTGGTGTCTTGCTGCAATGGAACTTGCCTTCGCCCGTAGGTCGTTCCACTTCTTCCTGATGTTATCCCTGGTTCGGGGCTGCTGTCCCACGGCGTTGACCCTGTCCACGATTCTCCACCATAGCTCCATCTTCCTAGCTATAGATATCTGCTACACCTGTGCTCCAAATAGTTGTGGCTCTACCCTGATGATTTCCTCCACCATGACCCTTAGCTCCTCCTCTGAGAATCTGGGGTGTCTTTGTGGTGCCATGGGTGTTGTGTGAGTTGTGTATGTTAGGGTGTGTAAGGTAATGAGTTGGGGTGTGTGATGTGGGGTGCGTGGGTGGTATATAGGTGTAGGTAGTGTGTGGCTTTGGTTTTGTCTGTGGTCATGGTGTCTGTCTCGTGGCAATGGTTTGTAGTCGTAAAGGGCTGTGGGTATTGTGGGTATGTGTTTTATAGGGGTGTGGGTGTGTGGGTGTAGTGTGTGTATGGGTGTCAGGTGTGTGTTGTTTGAATTGTCCAATATGGTGTTGTTTTGTTTGAGTGTATGTATTTTGAATGCGGCGGTATGTACCGTCACTGGTTTTTACCACCATTGAATGTCTGTTGTGTTGATTTGTGGGTCCTAATGTGGTGGGTGTAGTTCTGTTGGTGTAACGGTGTGGGTTTTGATACCGTCAGTTTATCACTGACCTTTGGTGTGGTGGATTTGTGTCTGAATAGTGACGGATTGGTGTGTGTGTGTCATAATATTGTGAACGGATATCTGCCGTGGCAGCGGTATGTTGGCAGCAGTCAGTGTGGTAGTAAGCGGGATTTACCGCCAATCTCATAATGAGGGCCTATGTGTTTAGGAACACAGTAAATCTTGTCTTGCCGGTTACTGAGGCAAGCTGGTTACAATGACACCTCCCTTGTCCCTAAAAATGACTTTTATTGCATGGATCTTCAGTTTTGTGAGACTCAGGCTGTCCTATAACAACCCAGAGAACTCAGGCCAAAACCCTTTATCAAACAATGAAGTCTTCTTCTGTAAGTAACCATAATTCTGCAGATTCAAAAAGAGGTTATTTACTTTGGGCTTTCATCATTCTTCATAGCTGATGGAGCTAATTTCTCTCCAGTATATATATCTTCCTTGACATATGCCCCAATGCATGGGATGTAATTGCCATTAAAAATGTTAGTATTGTTGTTACCAAGGACTATAAGTGATACCTCTCCATTTTAAGAACAGATATAGTAGCATAAAAAGATCGTGGCTCAAGGCTAGTCACAGTGGGTGGACTCAGAGCCTTCCAGAGTTGTACCTGAGGACTTCTTAGGGCTTGGAGACAGTCAGACCCCTCCTTCACTCAAGTTTCACCCCAGGGAGGGGGGCATCACAGTCCTCGAGGAACCAGTAGCAGGCTCAGGGAACCTGGGCAGCAGCAGGTGCTGGACGATTATGGATCCCACAGTGGGGAGCCCATTGCCTTCCATGGTTCTCTCCAGGGCGGCGCAGTGGGTGTTGCTTCCCTCTGGCTGAAAAGGCCAGAAAGGAAAGCCAAGCTGTGGACTTCTCTGGTGGAGTCTACACTGTTTGGAGCTTCCTTGAATCAGCTAAAGTTCTATTTTAACTCCCACCACAGCCCTGAAAGTTCTCTTCACCCCTGCTTGATACATTGTTTCCCCAGTGAGCATTGAGTGGCTTGTTGCAGTTAAACCACTTCTGGGATTCACAAGTGCAGTCCTGCTTTGATGAGGGGGATTTTCTGTACCTGTTATCTTAGCATGTGAAGAAAGGGAAAGAAGAGGCTTCTGGTGGAGAAAGTGGCTGTCAGCAAACCTGAAACACCAGGGGAACCAGATACTTCTGATGGGTCAGCCAGCTAGGATATCCTGAGTGGCATTACTGAATCCAGAAAGCTGAAATTTGGTGATGATAATCAGGGGGATAACCTTGACTCACCTGATGATTCTGGTACCACATGAATACTGCTCCAATCTTCTCCTAGAGGACCATCAATCACTACATTTCACCAGTTCATATTATCACAAGGGATGTTGGGTGTAAGATAGCTCCCCTCCAATATATCTATCAGACTCCCCAGCAGCATCAGAAGTGGTGATGATGGAAAAGCCAGTATTCGTCTTCAGCACTACCTCGTCAACCTCCAGGCTTCCACAAGCTGCACCTCCAATGGAAAGTACCAATTCTTCTATTGAGGGGGCCGCCCAGAGCTTTTGCCTGTTAAGCTGTTAGGACCGATGTCCCTAATGAGCGTATTTCCCAGACTTCTCAAGTTTGTCTGACAGTACCAATGAGGACGAAGTGCTTCATCCTGAGGCTTCTCAGCATGTGGTGAAGTGAGGCATCGGAGCACTGGTGCTTTTTAGGCACAAGGAAGTTTCTGGTGACAATCTTTCCAATAACAGCAGCCCAAAGGCTGGTACTGGATTTCTGACAACCACTCAACTTGAGGATCTGGTCACGATGGGCTTTAGTTAGGGGACCCTTGATCCTGCATTACCCAGGGCAGAGGAAGAACTGCTTTTGGGACCTTAATGGTATTGAACTTACATCTACAAATCCTCTCACCCCTGAATCAGTTACATCGACATTCTCTACAATTGCTCATGGAAATTCAGCCATGGCTGCAGGATCACAAGCAGACATTTCAACAGATGCTCTTGCATCATCTTCTATTTATGATCTTCTTTTGCAGCGCATGGAAAAGTACAGGAAGGATTCTGTAGCTTTGAAATCAGCTCACCTTTTCGTTTGCCCAATTATGCCCATTATCTTCTGGTCATCCTTGTCCATGTATGCAACTTGATATTGTGGCGTGAGATTTTTAGAGCTGTCCTTCCTAGGTCAGCGATCAGAGCCTGTTGAGTTGAGTTTTTGTACGTTTGTGAACACATCCCTTCCCTTCATTACATTGGGGCAACAATTTCTCTTATGGATTCAGCTACACTGTGGATAAAATACAAAGATCAACTGTATTTCTGCTATGGCACAGCAAAGGTCACTGAGTTGCTATACAACTGGTGGTCTACAAATTGAACCACCGTTCCTGCTGGCCTCATTTTAACTCACTTGGCAATTTTTGCGGTTGACTCAATGTTTTCTCATCTGGAGTTTTGGTTTCCTTTATTTCTGAATATAAGATTGGTTTAATGCTTGTAGTGTAATTGAGGAGTTGTTGCTCTCTTTCGGGTCTCTAGCAACTGCACTGTTTCACTTTTCTCTTATCATTATAGGTATATCTTGGGAGCACTTGGTCTCTGTGTCTATCTGTGATCTGATTCAACTAAGTTGGCTGGGCACTGGGGGTGGATGCCCTTCTTTGGGCTTATATTTGGAGGGGTGGCCTGGTTTGTAAGGCAGGGTGGTGGGGTGTGCAAGGTGATGATTACAGAAGTACTAATATTGGGTGGTGTGCTAATATCACAACTCACGGTGGGAATGGTTCTGGGTTAAAAATTGAAGAGAAGAAATTGAATGAGGGAATTTAGGGATCAGCCTCAGAATGATGTATCTTAATGCTTGTGCAGTAGCATCTCCACAAGGACATGTTATGACAATGGCTAGTTTTGACAGGGGTCATGGATAAAACCTCCATATTTTCTAATGTAATAATACTGGTATTAAGGTATTCCATAAGTGTAAGCTAATAAGGAAAGAACTATGGTGGTCATTCCAACCTCGGCGGTAAAAGGCGCTTACCGCCAGACAGAAAACCGCCACGGTCATTCTGACCCACACTAGGCAAACCGCTAAAATCCCGCCATCCACAAAAGTCTGCCACACCAAAGGTCAGCGATAAACTGCCGATGACCAAACCTCCACCGTCACGGCAACAGAAATACGCCCATGCGATTACGACCCACGAATCCACGCGGCGGTCTTTCAACCGCGGTATTCTATTGGCGGTACACACCGCCGCGGTCGAAATACACATACACCTACAAAACACTACCACATTGGACCATTCGAAATACACACACCTGAGAAACATAAACACACCACTCCGACACACCCAATACATTATAAAACACACACCCACATCACCCACAAACCCTTACGACCAGAAATATCGAACGAAGACCAGAGAGAGACACCACAATCTACAAACAAGCATCCACAGGCACACAATACCAATACCCACATAACTTCCACGCACCTCACACAACACACCACTAAATAGCACCCCACCTATCACAACACACTCCACCCCACACATCATCCACACCACCCCATGGCACCTCAAAGACACCCCAGGTTCTCAGATGCTGAACTCAGGGTCATGGTGGAGGAAATCCTATGAGTAGAGCCCCAGCTGTTCGGGACACAGGTGCAGCACACCACCATTGCCAGGAAGATGGAGCAATGGCAAAGAATAGTCGACAGGGTCAACGCTGTGGGACAGCACCCAAGAAATCGGGATGACATCAGGAAGAGGTGGAACGACCTACGGGGGAAGGTGCGTTCCATGGTATCAAGGCACAACATCGCGGTACAGCGGACTGGCGGTGGACCCCCACCTCCTCCCCCCGAATTTACAACATGGGAGGAGCAAGTCTTGAACATCCTGCATCCTGAGGGCCTCGCTGGAGTAGGCGGAGGAATGGACTCTGGTAAGTCTCATCTTCACTACTTCATCCCCCCCACCCCACCTGCATGCCAACTCATACCCCCACCCTCAACCCCTTCATAGCTACCACTTGCAAATGTCTAACCATCACAACCCACCCATCCCAAAACTTAGCCCTGCATGCGGCCCCAAAGCATGGACACCCATCACCAAAGCATGCCCAATGCACGTACCCTCTCACCCCCCCCAAAACACCATCACAACAGCCCCCACAAAGGAATGCCAGCACTGGGGTACACGGGCACCCACCCATTGCACGCCATTGGCACACACAAAAGCAATAACCATACTTTTATACCCCTGCAGGACCCGAACGCCAGGTCACCGCGCAGGAGGGTCCTCAAATGTCCCCTCCACCCCCAGAAGAGGCCCAGAGTGATGACAGCAGCTCTGTCTCCCTGGATCTAGATGACCAGCCCGGTCCATCGGGGACCTCTGGACAGTCGGTTCCCCTCAGACAGGCACAGGCCACAGCAGACCTTCCCCCCTCTGGGAACACCAGCACAGCACCCACCCAGCGGGCCCATACCTCTGTCCCCAGGACACGTCAATCAGCAGTGTGTCCACCACTACAGGGAACCCAGGCTAACCCACCACCCCAACAACAACAGGGACCTGGGGGCAGTGGTAGTGGGCACACGGTCCAGGGGACGGAGGCTCAAGGAAACAGGGGAACTGGGAGGGCAGCTGTGCGACAGGGGGGGGACAGGCCTAGGGAACCCACTCTCCACGAGGCCCTCTCCTCCATCATGGGAGCATACCACCACTCCCAGGAGACGATGGCGACGGTCCTGGCCAGGTTTCAGGAAATCCAGCTTCTGCAGGAACAACAGTATATGGGGTTCAGGGAGGAACTGAGAAACATCAGTACCGCCATGGGTACCATCGTAGTGGCCCTGAATGAGTTAATCTCCACATTGCGGACCACTCTGGCACCTCAAAGGGCCCCTGACACTAGCATGGACCAAGAACTGGCTACCACCTCCGCCGGCGCTCGTGGACAGGAGGCCCCGACAGAAGACCAACAGGCCACCAGAACCCCACCCCCTGCAGAAGGAGAACCACCCCGCAAGCGGGCCCTGAGATCCAGGAAGAAGACAGAGTAAGATGTTAAGACCCCCGCCAGCAAAGGATACCGCCCTGATTGTCATCCCACTGTCCCACATTGTCACCCTGTCCAACCTTAAACTGCCCCTGCTCCACTTCCCACAGGCATTTGGACAATGCACCTGTGAACCTGATAGTCTGGACTCTGCCATGGACAATCCTCCACCATCACCCCTCACCGATTTCCAACCACCCATCCAAATTAGAGCACTTGAATAAACACACTTATTGCACATAAACAATCTGGAGTCTGTCTGTGATTTTAACAAATGTATTAGACATGACAGTGCCACAATTGTTATTCTCATAGTGATGCCAAAAAATCGCTGTCACACAGCTGTAGTCCATGGGGAAACTAAGCAGATGTCACGCAGTGGGGTCCACAGCTCTGAAAACGGAGGGAAAGTCACAACACAGTTACCATACACTGGGGGAAAAAGTCAGACAGTAGAGAGGTAGGAGTCTTTAAGTAAATGTAATATGCCGGTGTGTACTCTTACCTGTGTGTCACTGAAATTATTGCTCTATTACTGTGTTCCTGTTGTCTATGTCGTCCTCTTCGGCTTCCTCTTCTTCACTCTCCGCAGGCTCCACAGCTGCTACAACACCACAATCTGGACCATCCTACGGCAGAAAAGGCACCTGGCGGCGCAAAGCCAGGTTGTGAAGCATACAGCAGGCCACGATGATCTGGCACACCTTCTTTGGTGAGTACATTAGGGATCCACCTGTCATATGGAGGCACCTGAACCTGGTCTTCAGGAGGCCGAAGGTGCGTTCTATCACCCTCCTAGTCCGCCCATGGGCCTCATTGTAGCGTTCCTATGCCCTGGGATTCCTCACTGGGGTCAATAGCCAGGAAAGGTTGGGGTAACCAGAGTCCCCTAATAGCCACACACGGTGCCTCTGGAGTTGCCCCATCACATACGGGATGCTGCTATTGCGCAGTATGTAGGCGTCATGCACAGAGCCTGGGAACCTGGCATTAACATGTGAGATGTACTGGTCTGCCAAACAGACCATCTGGACATTCATCGAATGATAACTTTTCCTGTTCCTGTACACCTGTTCACTTTCTCTGGGGGGTACCAAAGCCACATGGGTCCCATCAATGGCACCTATGATGTTGGGGATATGTCCAAGGGCATAGAAGTCACCCTTCACTGTAGGCAAATCCCCCACCTCAGGGAAAACGATGTAGCTCCGCATGTGTTTGAGCAGGGCAGACAACACTCTGGACAACACCTTGGAAAACATAGGTTGAGACATCGCTGATGATATGGCCACTGTTGTTTGAAATGACCCACTTGCTAAGAAATTGAGTACTGACAGCACCTGCACTAGAGGGGGGATCCCTGTGGGTTGGCGGATGGGTGACATCAGGTCTGCCTCCAGCTGGGCACACAGTTCATGTATAGTGGCTCGGTCAAGCCTGTATGTCAGAATGACATGTCGTTCCTCCATTGTCGACAGGTCCACCAGCGGTCTGTACACGGGAAGATTCCTCCATCTCCTCGCATTGCCAAGCGGACGGTGCCTAGGAAGGACAACAGCGAGCACAGAGTCAATCAACCCACAGGTACGTTCCCACAGCTTGCACACAACACGATTCACTATGCATTGAATGGTGTGTATGAGTGTTGAGGAAAGGCCTAGGTATGTGTGATGCATAAGGAATTAAGCCATGTGGGCCCTTGAAATGGCGGCTGCCTGACCTGTGATGTGTGACAATGGGATGTGAGGTCAATGTGCTGGCGTGGCACACAGTGGCGGTAGGCGGTCGAAGACCGCGGCGCAAAGCCGCATTGGTTCACATTGAATCCTATGGGTTTCAGGAGCCAATGACGATGTGCGCCGGCGGTCGCGGTACGCACCGCCGCGGTATGCACCGCCGCGGGCGTGACCGCCATTTTCTATCAGTTTAATCACTCGATACCTGATCTTCTACAGGAGAGGACCTACACTGCAAGTGCTGCTGTGACCTCGGTCTGGAAGAGACAATGGCTGCTGCGACTGGGGAAAGGGACCCTGCCTTCACCTCTGAAGAATTGGAGAAACTTGTGGATGGGGTCCTCCCCCAATATGCGCTACTCTACGGTCCTCCAGACCAACAGGTAAGTACACTGGGACCATGCTTTGGGGGCAATGCCTGGGTTGAGTCGGGTGGATGAAAGATGGTGGGGAGGGGAGCGATTGAGTCATGCATCAGACGACAGATGAGAGCATGTGCCACATGGCAAGGGTGGGGATGGGGGGCCACTCACATTGAGCATGCAGAAGGTGATGTCAATTTTTCTCTCCCTGTACATGTCACATAGGTCAGCGCCCACCAGAAAATCGTAATTTGGCGTGCCATCGCCAAAGACGTCCGGACCCTGGGGGTCCACAACAGACGGGGCACCCACTGCCGGAAGAGGTGGGAGGACATCCGCCACGGGAGCAGGAAGACGGCAGAGGCTCTGCTGGGGATGGCCTCCAAACGTAGGAGGGGTGCCAGTCGTCAATTGACCCCCCTGATGTCCCGGATCCTGGCGGTGGCCTACCCCGATTTGGATGGGCACGTGAGGACATCACAGCACACACAAGGGGGTGAGTACAGTCTCATTCTGGTGATTTTGCGCGCAGTGGAGGTGTCTGGTGAGGGCTGTGGGTCTCCCTAGGCCAGGGTGAATTCTGTAGGCTAGGCCCCTCCGTAAGGCATGGCCCTGTGCCCCCGCCCCCCACCTCTGTCGGGTGCCAAGTTCAGGTATCGATGGCCCTGTGTCATCTATGTGTGCAGTTGTCGTCGATAGGCTTGTAGGCCATGTCCCACGGATTGCGTAGTGGACCCCAAGGGCGCGGTGCAGTGCAGGGGGCTTCTGTGTCTGTCTTGTCCACCAACGGTAGCGGTAATCCATGCACTCAACATGTCTTTATTTCTCCCCCCCCCTTTTTCTGTGGCCTTCCTGTTCATGTGTGCATCAGCATCATCAGGCGGAGGAGAAGTGGCATCGGAGCACGAGGGAGCTGCATCTCACATGGCCATGGCGGGCCATGCAACTGAGTCGGATTTCACCAGTGAGACGGAGGGCGAGGGGAGCTCCACAGCGGGGACTCGTGCTGATGTCAGTGGCAGCGACTTGTCCTCTGAAGGGAGCTCCCTTGTGGTGGTGGCAACATCCGTGCCCCCGCAACAACAGGTACAGCCACCACCCAGCGCACAAGCACCGCCCTCCCAGCAGCCCCTCAGCCTTCGACCCGTGCCCGCTCACCCAGGAAGGTGGGCATCTCCTTCGCCCCAGGCACCTCAGGCCCTGCCCCAGTCACCCCTGCTGCCCTCAGTGAGGAGGTCATTGACCTCCTGAGGACGCTCATTGTTGGGCAGTCTACCCTTTTGAATGCCATCCAGGGTGTAGAAAGGGAGGTGCACTGGAGTAATGCATACCTGGAGGGCATTCATTCGGGTCAGGCTGCCCATCAGCGATCGTTCAACGCTCTGGCCTCAGCACTGACGGCAGCAATTGTCCCTGTCTCTAGCCTCCCCCCTCCAACTTCCTCCACCCATACCCAATCCCCTGTACCTCTGCCTATCCCAGACACACCATCAGACCAGCCTGCACACACCTCAACACCCAAGGGAAGCTCATCCAGACATAAGCACCACACATCACACAAGCATTCACACAAGCAACATCCACATGCAGACATACCAACAGCCACTGCCTCCACTGTGTCCCCCTCCTCCTCGACTCCCTCCTCCCTCCCTGTGACGTCTCCACTCACACTTGCATGCACAACATCTTCAGCCACTACGTCCATCACCAGCACACCCACCAGAACACTCCGCACACGTGCAGTCACCACCCCCACTACCATGTACACGTCCCCTGTGTCCTCTCCCAGTGTGTCTGTAACCCCCTTTTCCAAACCACACAAACGCAAGCAGCCACCCACCCAACAGCCATCCACCTCATGACAGCCTCCAGCCCAAGCACCTGCACCCAAAGACACCAGACTTCACACTCCTACAACCACATCCTCTTCCTCCACTCCCATAACCACTACACCTACCCGTCACTCTCTTTCCAAATTGCTTTTCCTTGCCAACCTTAACCTCTTTCCAACAACTACCCCACGCCGTCCATCTCATAAGACTGCAATCAGCACCTCAGCCACCACCAAACCAGGACCTATCAGGACTGTTGTCCAAGGACTGTGGAGTCCCCCACCCTCAAGGGCAACAACTCCGGCGAGGAGTCAAGGCACGCCCAGCCCACCCCCTGAAAAGCACCCAAAAGTGAGCAGTGCCCGGCGCGAGAGGCCACGGACACCAGGGACCAAAATCCCTACCCTGGCTCCGTCTGGAAGTGGGGTGCCACCTGGCACACCGCCAAAGGGGTCAAAGGGCCACAGACGACCAGGGAAGGGTGGGAAGGGCAGCACGCCCGACAAGTCCGGCAGCAGGCCAGCTGCCCAGGAGTGCCCCACCAGCCCCCTCCCAGGTGTGCAGGAGGACACCCAAAGTACCGGTACGGCAGCCCAGGAGGGCCCCGCAAGCCAACGGACAGATGGGCAGGAAGGCCCTGCCAGCCACAAGCCAGGTGGCGAGTGACACCCATGCCTGGGCCGGAACCGCTGAACTGGGCCCTTTCAAACAAGCACCGCTGAACTGGGCCCTTTCAATCAATCACCGCTGAACAGGGCCCTTTCAATCAAGCACCGCTGAACTGGGCACCGCCGTCTCAAGCACCGCTGAACTGGGCACCGCCGTCTCAAGCACCGCTGAACAGGGCCCTTTCAATCAAGCACCGCTGAACTGGGCACCGCCGTCTCAAGCACCGCTGAACAGGGCCCTTTCAATCAAGCACCGCTGAACTGGGCACCGCCGTCTCAAGCACCGCTGAACTGGGCACCACCGTCTCAAGCACCGCTGAACAGGGCCCTTTCAATCAAGCACCGCTGAACTGGGCACCGCCGTCTCAAGCACCGCTGAACTGGGCAACGCCGTCTCAAGCACCGCTGAACTGGGCACCGCCGTCTCAAGCACTGCTGAACAGGGCCCTTTCAATCAAGCACCGTTGAACAGGGCCCTTTCAATCAAGCACCGCTGAACAGGGCCCTTTCAATCAAGCACCGCTGAACTGGGCACCGCCGTCTCAAGCACCGCTGAACTGGGCACCGCCGTCTCAAGCACCGCTGAACAGGGCCCTTTCAATCAAGCACCGCTGAACAGGGCACCGCCGTCTCAAGCACCGCTCCGCTGGGCCCTTCATCTCAACACCGCTCCGCTGGGCCCTTCATCTCAAGCCCCGCTGGCCACCGCCGTCTCAAGCACCGCTGAACAGGGCACCGCCGTCTCAAGCACCGCTGAACTGGGCACCGCCGTCTCAAGCACCGCTGAATAGGGCCCTTTCAATCAAGCACCGCTGAACTGGGCACCACCGTCTCAAGCACCGCTGAACTGGGCACCGCCGTCTCAAGCACCGCTGAACAGGGCACCGCCGTCTCAAGCACTGCTCCGCTGGGCCCTTCATCTCAAGCACCGCTCCGCTGGGCCCTTCATCTCAAGCACTGCTCCGCTGGGCCCTTCATCTCAAGCACCGCTGGCCCATTGGCGGAAGGGGCAGGCCCGCATCTGTGTCGGGCAGGGCTGCACGAAGCACTCTGGGCACTAGTCCCCCTCCAGTGCAAGTGGAGACTGTTATCCACTTGAGAGACTGTGGCTTTGCACTCCCCAGGATTGGACAGTGGGCAACCCACCCACTGTAGAGACTTGAGAGACTGTGGCTTTGCACTCCCCAGGATGGTACAGTGGGCAACCCACCCACTGTAGAGTCTTGTGAGACTGTGGCTTTGCACTCCCCAGGATGGAACAGTGGGCAACCCACCCACTGTAGAGACTTGTGAGACTGTGGCTTTGCACTCCCCAGGATGGAACAGTGGGCATGGAGGCCCCTCGTGGATCTGTCGTCGTGTACTCATGTGGCTGAGGTGCCCCCCTTCCTTTCCCCCTGAGGTGCCTGTCGTTTTTCTATCTGATGCCCCTGCAGTGTTCTCTCCGTTTAGGTCATGTATCTTGTGTGGGCCTTGCCCATGTGATTTGGGCCCAGTGGTCCACGGTCAATGACAGCTAGAATTATCGGACTTTTCATATTTATGTATATATTAGTTTTAAATGTGTGATATTTTTATAAGGCAATAATCCAATATATTCGACTGTTTATGATCTATTCCTTTTGTCTTTGCATTCTTTCGGGGGGGCTTGGGGGTTGTAACAGTGATGTATTGCTATGCATTGATGTGTGTGTTGTAGTGGGTGGGGGTGGGGGTGGGTGTGTCGCGTATACAGTATGTGTGCCCGTAATATTTTCTCATCCCCCCTCCCCTGTGTCGTAGGTGCAGTACTCACCGTTGTCTTCTGCACCGGCGTTCGTGCTCCTGGTAGAGGAGCAGGAATACAATAGCTGGTAGGATGTGTAATTCGGGTTCCATGCTGTCCAGATTCCTCGTGGGGTGTATGGAGGTGAGCGTTTTCGGTTTGAAATGTCTGTTTCCGCCGTGTTTTTATCGGCGGGGCTACCGCCCCGGAAAAGGTGGCGGATTGGTGGGTTGTGATACGGTGGCCGGTACATTGTCTCCCGCCTGTATGTTGGCGGTGACCACCGTGCTGTTTGTTTGTCCCTCCGTGGCGGTCGGAGTGTTAAAGTGGCGGTCTCTGTTGGCGGTTTCCGCCAGGGTCAGAATTCCATTTTTTTAACCGCCAGCCTGTTGGCGGGTTAGCCGCCGCTTTAACACCGACCGCCAGGGTTGGAATGAGGGCCTATATACCTTGAGACCACAAATTGTATGTCTTTAGGAGACACACTTTTCCCTGGAACAAAATCCATTGTTGATGAGTTGGGTTACAGAGTCCTGTGTACCACTTGTTTTACTTTGGCACAGAGGAGACTTGCCCTCTTGGTACTGGACGGCAATTGGGTTGAGGCATATATCAGACCTGAACGGGAGATGGCTCATTGCAACAATGCTCTAATATCTAAATCACCATGGGCCAGATGTATCAAAAAAGGCATTTGCGATTCAGAAATAGCGATATTTAAGAAATCGCTATTTCTGACTCGCAAAATGCAATGTATCATATTTGCAATTCGGTAATAGCGATTTCTTAAAAATCGTAAATGCTATAACCGAATCGCAAATTGCGATACAGGCCCCATTCGCATCTATGGGCCTGTAGGCCCATATTTGCAAATTTTTTGCATTTCCCAAATTGCGAATTCCTAACTGGAATTCACAAATTTGGGAAATGCAAACCCCCGGGTGCTGGGGGCCTAAGGCGCCCTCTGCTGCACCCCAAGAAGTTTTTTAAGGACATGTAAGGCGCACACATGCCTAAGGGGCATGTGTGCGTTACATGTCAATTTTACAAATGCATTTTTAATGCATTTTTAAAATTTGCTCATGGTTTCCACCAAGTTCAACTTGGTGGTAATAGCAATTCCTTAATGCCCAATTCGCATTAAGGAATTGCTTGTTACATGTGGTTTAGAAATCGCAAATAAGGATTCATTATTTGAGATTTCTTATTTAGAGAATCACAATTTGTGATTCTCTAAACAGGCTCGCAAATTTAAGGAATCGCTATTTTAGCGATTCCTTAAATTTGCATTGCGAATGCCTTTCATAAATACTGAAAGGCATTTTTGCATTCGCAAACGGGCATTCTCACCATTTGCGAATGCAAAAAGGCTTGATACATCTGGCCCAATATGTCTAATCCATGGGCCGAATGAGGATGATCCAATGATTTTTGATTGTGTGTTAGCCGAAGTTCATCTCTGACCCAAACCCCTGATTATCTGAGGCACTTTTAACGTCACATTATGTCTGTGTCCAGACTGCAAGTACCAGGGGATGTTAAATTTGAATCTGGTCAATGGGGGGGAGTAGCTTTTTAGAGATGATCAGCAAAAAATTATGACTTCCTTCACATTGGTTGAGGGTTGGCTTCTTTGCCGACCCAGGGAATCCGGTTTCACTTTTTACTCTGATCCCCATAAATTTCTTTACACAGATCGACTACCTGAATTTGCCGGATATTAACATTCAAGTTATTCCAAGGATACTAGCAGACTATAACTCAGTTTATTTGTACATTCTAGCTGGAGGGTCACCCTCAAACATCTAGGTCATATGGGTGGACCTATGAGTGGAGACTGCTTATTGAGAATTAATATATTCATTCAATTAATTTTCATCTAACAAATTACTTATAGGTCAATGCTGTTCCGCTGCCACTGCCTTTGTTTGAGATGTGCTTAAGGCATTTCTTTTTGGCATACACTGAAGATTGTAATGTATCCATGAAAGGAATCGGTGCCTTGGAGGCTCATGTGTACTCTGCTGTTTTAGTGAGCACAATCTGGTGCACAGTACAATTGACCAAGACTGGCTGAGGACCACATTTCTCTCAGAACAATTTGTTACTTCATAAGCTGCCCTTAGGAAAACTATTTGAAATAGGGCTAAGCAATTGTTAAGCTTTGAAAATAATGAAGAGATGTGTTGGCTACTCTCCTTAAAGGTTAAGAACAGAGCAAGTGCTAATACCATTCAGAAGAGTGCTAATGACAAATGCCTTTGCTGCCTGAGTTGCTAGAGAGGACTACAGACCCCAAGAACCAACTTGAGCCCAGGAGGAGAGCTTTGATGGGTGGTGAGTGCTCATAAATGCATTGTGCTCCTCACATGTGCAGGACGCATGTGGGACATGCCTGGGTGTGTGCCCATGCAAAAACTGTGCGAAGATGACCCATTTGTACCCGTTGGAGTGTGGAGAAGGCTGGGCTAGGCCCCTTCTCTTTGATCTGCTTCTTGTAAGGGAATTGTTATCTTCATTGCTAGTGAGGGTATAGCAGCGTTGAGTGATGTTTGGGAGCCTGGTTGTGTCATTTAACTTCGCTTACTGATTATAGCAGCCTAATTGAGCAGGATGGGGAAAGAGAACACCACTGGTGTTCCACCTGCTACCATTTTTACCACCAAAAGTACATCCATTGACAACATGTTGGAGAAGGTTGTGGGGGTTATTAGTACGGAAATAGCCCTCACAGAGAGAGTTATCTCTTTGAACTCTGGCACATGCTCAGTACACCCCTAGCAGTGGATCCAGCACCCTTGCATTTGGTGGATTCACCCCTTTGCAATTTTGCAAGCTCCTTGGATATGGGCATATCGCAAACTGGACGTTTGGTACAAGCTATTCAGAGTGAACCTAGACAGTAGTTAAAAGCTAGAGGATAAATAGGGGCACCTGGTTCAACCCAGTAGAGGCCAATACCAAAACCTTTTATTCCGACAGCAAGCATCTCATGGAAGGAAGCTTCATTAAGCCTAAAGGTCTGTTGGAGATCAAATTATCCCCTTGATTCACTGCTTAAAAGCCACTTAATCACAGCTTACCCCTTTGACCTTGCAAAGGTCTCCTCCTGAGAACGCTGATGTTGGGGTACTCACTGATATTCACTCATTGTCAAAATCTCAGCCCAACAAGAATGGCATGGGAGCAGTAAGGGGCACTCTTGCAGCCAGTTACCAGCCGTGTTTGGTGACACAGGGGCCTGATCTTATTTCTTCAGATGGCACTGGCAAGCCTCAGCCCAGCAAGCCCTGACCAGCTGTGTGGAGTGGTTACTTGGTCAACTGAGATGGGCAGGCCCATAGGGTGAGAGGATAAATTATATCCCAAGCCAAGTACACATCAACTTTCTACCTGCAACTTGCACTTATGTTGCTGTTCTTATTGGAATATCCCCTCTATAGGAAAACCAGTTGAAGTCCCATGTTGAGTTTTCAAACAAAGTTTTAGACTAGCTTATCCATCACAGGGATTTCCCATTTCACCAGGCAGAAAGACACAAGCTAATGAAGACTGTGTTATTATGAATTTTAGATCCCCTTATCTTGTTCAAAGGCTTCCGTTTAGTAACTTGAATAATGATCCTGTGATTACTTCCATCACTTTGGTACCACTCTGCTTGTTCTATAAGCCCATTGGGTTTTACCTTCACATCTGATTCAGCAGGTGTCTAAGGCCAGCCCTCATAGTCTCCGAAACCATTCTTCTGAGATTTTAGCATCTCAGTTGGGATCACCTAGTATTCTTTCAGAGTTCACAAGAGATCAGTTTTTGGTACCGGTCGCTAACCGGTTTTAGGCTCTATCTGACATTGACTGCCCAATTGCAAGCTTGTCATCATCCCCATCACCCCATCATTAAGGGTCCATTGTCTCAACAAGGATTGGCTAATTGGCATCTACCAGCATCAGCTGCCCCTTTTCTTTGCTGAGTTGGAATGTTGCAGGTCTTAAGAGTAAGAAAACTGACCCAGATTTGTTCAACTTCATGGCTGATTATGATATTGTTGCCTTTCAGAGTCTTGGGCCACCCTACCACTCTCTTGCCCCAGTTTTGCTTGTTACTCAAGCCCTGCTGTACACTTTACTCAGAGGTGAGCCAGAGGTTGACTTTCAGTTTTTGGTACCGGTCGCTAACCGGTTTGAGGCTCTATCTGACATTGACTGACCAATTGCAAGCTGTCATCATCCCCATCACCCCATCATTAAGGGGCCATTGTCTCAACAAGGATTGGCTAATTGGCATCTACCAGCATCAGCTGCCCCTTTTCTTTGCTGAGTTGGAATGTTGCAGGTCTTAAGAGTAAGGCAACTGACCCAGATTTGTTCAACTTCATGGCTGATTATGATATTATTGCCTTTCAGGAGTCTTGTGCCACCCTACCACTCTCTTGCCCCAGTTTTGCTTGTTACTCAAGCCCTGCTGTACACTCTACTCAGAGGTGAGCCAGAGGTTGACTTTCAGTTTGTTTCCAATTGAATCTCAGTGTAAAAGTGACAGTGATTGACTCGGGTTGTACTGCATTCCACGCTTTGTGAATTAAGGACAATGTGAGCCCTTTTTATTTTTATTTGATCACAATCTATAATAATAATTTTTCTAAGGCTGTTTGTACATCCTTTAGAAAACCATTTAGGTTTTTAAGCAATTTGAACCCATCCATGTCTGAAGTCACAATGCAACCAAGATACAATATTTGTGGAGATTATAATGCCAAACTCATTGCAAACACAGAGGAGTTGGGACCAACCTGGGAGGGTGTTATCAAAAGCAGAAGGGTAAAGTTGAGTTTTTACCTACCATGGAATGACATGGTGTAAATGGGTTGTTTTTTGTGTGGGGCATGGCCCAGTCTAGCCCTCCTTTAGAGGGATTGGGTGGGCCTCCATTTTAGACTATGGGCCAGATTTACAAGGCCGTAAGCAGCACAGGAGCATCACTTTTTGCAACGCTCCGGCGGCACTAACCATTTCTCCGTATTTACAAGGAGGTGTAGCACCACTTGTTGCAGCTTTATGCCTCCTTGTAAAATGGGCCACTCACATGCAGTTTTCTGTGTCAGAGGAGTGTTCAATGGGGGTTGCAGTGGGCGTTCCACCACAACACCCACTTCTTTTGATGCTGCCTGTGATTTGCAAGAATTTGTCAATCTGAGGCAGCGCCAAAATCTAACATCACTGCGGGGTGGTGTTAGCATAGCACAAAGAGGAGGAATACTTTTATTCCTCCTCGATTTTTGGTTTCTCTATGTGTGCTGCAATCTGCAGCACACATAGAAGAAGCAAAATGCCATGGATGATTGTTTAAGTGCAGGAAGGGACACCTTCCTGCAAATAAACAATCACACCCCTTAACTCAGACACCAGTGCACTATGGTGCAAGGATGCCTGTGTTGTCGCAGGCTGATTAATTTAGTGTCAGCGCAGGGGGAAACAAAGGGGTGCACTGTATTCTTGTAAATAAAGTGTGTCCCTGCATTTCAAAACTGGTGCGGTGCTTCTAATTTTGGTGCAGCCATATTTGCTGTAAATATGGCCCTATATTTTTGCAACCAAAGATTTTCTTTCCTCTCAGGGTATAGTTATAGAGATCTGGTGGGGTGATCCACAATGTACTTATGGACATAGGGCATTTCTAGTTTAGAAGAGAAATCCAGAAGTAGCTCCTGTTGAGATCTCCCAACACTTTGGAAATGTATTAGGACTGGTATGGTTTCTGAAGGGTTACCCTTTGTCTTTTGGTGAAGAAATGTTTGTCATTATTTTTGGGATGTTTAGCTAAGGAGAGTGGGAAAGTATTTTTGTCTCATTAAAGTTTTTTATGTGCCAGTATCAAGAGTCATTTGATGAAAACCATTAGAACAGCTTCAAAATGTCCTCAGTGGTTTGACGGATTTTGTATGGCGGCTAACCAATATTTGAGAAGGGCTATTGCAATGAGATCAAGGGATACCAAGGACGTCTGTGAGTCAAGGAAATGTTATAAACTCACCCTCAGGGGCAGGAAGAATTTCCTAAAATAAAGATTGGAAGCAGATTGGGAAGGCAGTCACGGAAAACTGTAGAAAGCTGTTCTGGGAGGGCCTCCAACAATCAGGACCCCCCAGAGGTAGGGCACCTAAAGTGGTGCCCGACAACATTTAAGTATCTTGGGATAAACATATATCATGCCACAGAAGACTTAAGAGACGGGAACCTGGGGAAGGCGCTAACTTCCATTAAAGGCTCCCTACAATTCTGGAACAAGCTCCCGCTCTCGCCACCCGGTAAGGTGGCGATTGCCAATATGTTGATTCTACCTAGGCTCTTATATTACTTTGCGGCCCTGCCGATAACCATTCCCAAACGTTTTTTTGGCAATTTAAATACAGCACTGCTGCGGCTCATCTGGGGAGGTGGCAGAGCACGAGTGGCGCTAACCACATTGCAATGCCCGCTAGACAATGGTGGCCTGGGAACTCTGAATTTTGAAAGATACTATGCAGCCGCACAACTTCAGTGGGTCCAATATTGGATCCACAGACCAGAGCAAGCGGAGCCCATGAGTCTAGAGCCTCGGCGGAATGGGACCCCCCCTCATAAACTGGCTGACGTCTAAGCCCCCCAAAGTGGTACTTTGCTCGCAGCCGCGCATGCGTGTTGGGCTAAATATGTGCAAAAAGGAGCGGATAAGCTTCCTTACTCCCCACACATACCGCTAAATTATCTATTGGCGGGGACTGCAGCAGGAATGCAAGCTGTAAAGCTGTGGAGTGAAGCAGGAATACAGACAGTAGGAGATTGCTTTGAAGATGGCAAATTAATGACGTTCGAGGCTCTCCAGGCCCTTACGGAGATAAATCCGGGTCAGTTCCTGACATATCATGCCGTATGTCACGAAATCAGAAAAATATGGGGAATAGGCATTTCGGAACCAGAGACCTCCGCAGTGCTCCACCAGCTACTACAACACAGTGATCAAACAAAAATAATATCCAATTTATATAGAATCCTCAACAAGACGCCTGAGGTACAGGCAGGGAAGGCATGGGGTAGATGGAATGCAGTCCTCCCCACCCAGATCCCACTGAAAGACTGGCCTAAGGCCTTGTCTCACATTAGAGGTGTGTCAAGGAATCCCAGATTTAGATATACCCAATTCAATTACACGCATCAAACATATCTTTCCCCAGCCAGAATAAAGCGCATGTTCCCTGATTCAGTACCAATATGCCCCAGATGCAAAACACCGTCAGCCCCCTTCTACCATATGGTATGGGATTGCCCTAATATACAAATGGTCTGGGCGGAGGTGGTAGGGGAGGTATCTGGGCTAACGGGTCTTGCACTGTTAGCAGACCCTGGGTCCTGCCTGCTGGGGCTGAGAAAGAGACCCAAAAAACAGAGACACCTGCACAAATTTATAGACTTGGCCTTTTTAATGTACAAAAGATTAATAGCAATGCATTGGAAAGCCCCCAAAGCTCCCGATCTGAAATCCTGGTACTCTCTAATAATACGTTGGGCTCGCACTGAATACCAGGTACTAAAAAGAATGGTGCGTGAAGGGCGACAACACACAGGATGCTCCACCTGGGAGGATTTGGTAACAAAATTGGAGGCCAAAAACGATGAGATGCCTCCTTGAATTGGGGTACATATACTCGCGAGAACCACTACATAAATCCCCCTGCATCCCCCGCTACAGAAACAAAACCCATAGGGGACTCAGGCACCACAGCGCATGTATATCACTTCTTTCCATCTTTCTAGTAATAATTGTCTATCAAACCTTCGCCACCACAGTACCAGCGACACGTGAGGAGCAGGAAATAAGGGGTGCTATCTGCATACACTAATCCGGATGGCGCCCTCATCAGGCAGCCAGGGAATTCATGCATGCAAAACAAGGTCCACACTGGTCATGAGCGAATGCCTATATAAAATAAATAATAATGGATAAACCCATTGAGGGTGAAGCCAGAAATGATACTGTAAAACTAGAAGTGTTCCGTGAACTGCATAATGGGGGGGGGGTGTGATTGTTAAATGACCTAGATATTAGTTATTGTATTGGTTTATCCTGTGATTGCAAACTGAACAATTTGTATTATATTTTGAAATATAAAATCAATAAAAAATATAAAAAAGAAAAAAAAAGAAAGCTGTTCTGGGATACAGTCAATAATATGCAATTATATCAGACTTAGATATGCCCCTCTGATCTCCGTTTTAACTTGTAACATAACACGGTTAGTATGGATCACACAGTTTAACTTCATCTATCAAGTAGATTGAGGATCAGGCTGGGTAATACACCTCCTTTGCAAATCACACTTTCTGAGATACGACAAAGTTAAGGTGGCAAGGTCCAGGGCCTTACTACAGTCTTCAGATCCCGAAGTTCCATGCACTCTCAAATATTGTGCCTATCTTTAAGAAATGGGATCGGAATTTGCCCCAACATTACTGCGCAACCTTCCTCATTGATAATATGGTCAACATTATTGGCAGGGTAATTTTTAAGCTGTTTAAAGCCTGGTCATGTCAGAATAGTATTCTAACTCATTTTCAATACAGCTATCGTCCTGGGGTGGGTATGGTGGACCAATGTCTGATTTTGCATTTGGTTCTTGGCACGTAAACGTTCACCGGACACAGTCCAATGTACTTGGTATTAATTGACTTGTCACAGCCTTTGATTCTGACTTGTTTTTTTTGCTCTAGCCCAAGGCATGTGGCAGGGGTGCATCTTGTTTATGTTAACCATCTTTGCTCTCAACTAGATGCTCCTCCTGATGATGTTCCCAAAATTGCTAACATTTCTCCTGGTGTTACTTTACGCTGATTATGCCGTTTGTGTAGGTAGGACCCCGAGAACCATGTGCAGCCTCGTGCAATCATTTGTTTCACATATGGGTAACCTTGATTTAGTAACAATGTTGTGTAAATCCCATATTACTCTCCACTGGTATTGGAGGTCTATTAACTGGCTGCTTTTGTGTCTCACCTTAGCTTGGTTCTTGGCAGGGAGCCATGGAATCTAGGGCTCATGTTTTCGGATTGTCTACCCTAGAGCGATTCTGTCACTCCCCACACTGCTATGATTCACACAGTGTATTTCAAGAGGACCAGGTTTAAGACTTTGAAGGTGTTTTATCTAATCTGGACCTATCTTAACAACACAATTCCTGACATTAGTCTTTGTAATCAAAATACCTACCTAGGGTATAACCCAGATATGCCTTTGATTAACTATCACAGCTTTCTTGAGCGTTAGGAGTGCTCTAAACTCTTTCCTGTGGGAGATATTTTTAAGGGTGGCATACTCCTACTGTTAGACCAGACAGCCTTAGGGTGCTCAACCCCCAACTTTTTCCTGGCTCCCTCCACTTTTCTGACACTGTTTGTGCTGGTTTTAGGACTCCTCGCACCTTACCACTGCTAGCCAGTGCTAAAGTGCATATGCTCTCTCCTTTAAACATGGTAACATTGGTTCATTCCCAAGTGGCATATTTGATTTATTTATATACTAAGTAAAATGCACTACCTCTGTCCAGGGCCTGTAAATTAAATTCTATTAATGGGCCAGCAGCACTGACTCTGCCACCCACATAAGTAGCCACTCAACTATGTCTCAGACCAGCCATTGCAAGGCCTGTGTGTGCAGTTTCACTGCTACTTTGGCATTTAAAAGTACTTGCAAGGCCTTAAACCCCTTCTTTTCTACATACAGTCACCTCTAATGTAGACCCTGGGTAACCCCTCATGCAGGGTGCTATGTAGGTGAAAGGCAGGACAGGTACACGTGTTTTAGATGTCCTGATAGTGAAAAACTCCTAAATTCATTTTCCACTACTGTGAGGCCTGCTCCTTTCATAGACTAGCATTTGGTCTGCCCTCATATACATGTTAAGTGGTAGATTCCGATCTGAAAGGGGTAACTAGGTCACATTTAAAATGGCAGAATGTTCACAGAAAATCCTGCTTATTGGTGAGGTTGGATTTTATATTACTATTTTAGAAAAGCCACTTTTAGAAAGTGTTTTTTACAAAACTACAATGACCCTTTAGGAGACAAGACAAAAACAGATTTAACAACAAGACCACCCCTTATTTCTTTCATGCAGCATAGATCCATAATAATTTAGGAAAAAATCCTTTATTATATATACAAAATATATTCTCTACTCATACACAAAAGATTAAATAAAAAGACTCCCCCATCATATCACCACAACAGAAGGACAGAACAAAGGGCGAAAAGATGAAGTGATCATGAAATAGAAAAAAGAAGACACAATCGTTCTCCCACTAAACCATTCAAAAAAAGAAACTTAAAAGATCAGCCTGTTGGTTAACCCTTTTTCCACATTGAATCAATGTCCATTATTGTCAGAATTCAATTCCCTCTTTTGTCCTTCATTAAATATTTCGAAAGAAACCAAATCCAGGCTAAAGCGTCATTGTTGACATTTTGACCCCTCTAGCTGTTGGGCCAATTCCGGGCTCCACACCTGGTCTTCCTCAGGACTAATAGACAGGGGGCATATGCAATCATCCAAACGAATATATCAATGTTCCTGTTACCCTCCCATCCTCCTTACCACTATGCTGCAACAATATCTACATC
Source organism: Pleurodeles waltl (assembly GCF_031143425.1). Taxonomy (NCBI): domain Eukaryota; kingdom Metazoa; phylum Chordata; class Amphibia; order Caudata; family Salamandridae; genus Pleurodeles; species Pleurodeles waltl. The sequence goes on from NC_090440.1 coordinate 1,516,492,466, forward strand.
AATACTCATCCACATATTTCATAAAACAGACATCTTCTCCAATAATACTTCAACTTTCCACCAATCTAGAAAGTAAGAAACTAACTCAGTTGATCACCTCACATACCCAATAAGTTATTTCACAAGAAAAACACATTCAGAATACTCTTACCAAAAATATATGAGGTTTATTATTCCCAATTTCCTCCTTCAGTCAAATTCACACCAGAATGATTCCATATATCATTTATTCAGGTCTTATTTCTTCCCTAAAATAAAAATAGAGATATCTCATTTGTACACCTATAAAGAGTAATCACCCAACTAACAACTCAAGCGTATAAACATGTTCAAAACTTATTGACTTCACTATAACTCAGACTTACTAACAAATAACCATCCTTGGCCCCTCATTTAGTCAAATACAATTCACTCCTTATGCTACACGTTCCATTATCCTCACAGAAACCGCCTCACTTCAAGGCAAACCAAAACACAATTCCAGCCTATGTCTTCTTATAATGCCCTTTGGTCAAAAAATATCCTCAGAAAAAAGTCCCAACTACCGCCCCCAGGGACTCGTTACCTTTTCACAGCCGGTAACCCACTCGTCTACCTTTCGAAGCCTCTGCTTGCCAGCTAAAGAGAAAAGCCCATGTTTAAATATTCACAATCAGTACGCATGCATCCGGCGACTGAAAACATGCTTGGCATGCAGAAGTGTTCACATTCGTCTGTGTGCACGCGCCACCCGAGGCCATGTTCCAAATGAGGACGTCACAGCCCCCTTTCTCTAGGTTGACCAGATTTTGAGGAGAAAAACCCGGGACAGGTCAGACATAAAAGAGGGACTAAAGACTTTACACTCACTTTTATATCTGGCATGTCCCATTTCTTTTAGTAGCTTTTTGAATGTGTACCTGTACATGTGTGTGTATATATATATATATATATATATATATATACACATACACACACACACACACATTTACAAGACTACACATATTAAATTAACTATGGCTTGACCTCCCAGCCTGCATCCCCAACCCGACCCCAGCCACCTCTCTCTGCTCCCCACTCCGTCTCTCAGCTGGGAGCAGACAGGGGACTGTGTTGCCTGACAGTAACAGATAAATTACTTTAAATATTGCATACTTTGTAGGCGTCTGTTAAAAGACAGCATACCTTTAACTTAAACTTGCATAGATAATCTGACCTTTGTCCCAAAAACCGGGACATTTATGTAATGATCTCACCTTTGTCCTAAAAACCGGGACATTTGTTTAAAACTAAGAGAAGCATCGGGACATCGGGACAGTACTCTAAAAGCCAGGACTGTCCGGGGAAATCCGGGACGTCTGGTTACCCTACCTTACTCCATTACTTTATATCATCAATGTAGCTAAAAGCTTCCCGAAATCGATACATCTTTACACAACAGAAGGGCAAAAAGTTAGTACGTGGCACGCCCTTTCAGCCCTACATTCTCAATATATTCATGTGGGCAATCATATCTCCATGTTCCACAAGATAATTCAAGCAGCTAAATCTACAGCGTGTTTTAGAAAAACCACCAGGGAACAATACAACATTCATCATTAGTGCATCTAACATTTAATTTGCGCCACTTAGCCTCAACTTTTCATCTTACGATGTTCAACTCTTGTGCATCCATATATCCACAATATCTTTAGACCGAATTTGTACCAATCCTTCTCATTCATAATTTGTACGGCCAAATCGTTACATGGTGTTACGTTATAGACATTCAATAGTGACATTGAATGTTAGTATTCAAACAACGCTTTCCTCTTGTGCCTTAAGATCCACCATAGCACCTACAGCAATAACCATCGCCCGATCAATCAACATGACCCATGCAGACCCCAACTAATTCTGGCTGTTTGCCTGGCTATTTTCTCATGTTCATTCAAACCCTGAAAAACTGAGTCCAAGAGATGGATCCATTACATTCTTGTAAATTCAGAATGTCTGTTACATTCCCCCCTCGTTGGTTAATATTGATCTTATCAATCACCAGCCATCTCAACGAGCCCACCGAATGATTCAATGCAGTAAAATGATCCACCAACGGTGCACCTTCTATCTTACATCTGATCCGACTACAATGTTGCAAAATCCACACCTTCACTTTCTGTTTTGTCTGACCAACATGTACTAAATCACATGGACATTTAATTACATAGATGACATTCATACTGTTGCAATTCGTATGTTCTTTCAATGTCACAGACACAGGCTTATATTTAAATGTTTTCATTTCTAGACATTGTTTACATGCTTTACATGATCCACTTTTAAAATGACCCACGATCTTTGGTAAATTCAACATTGACAAAGGAGGAGGTTTTAGAGGTTCAGCCAGTAAGGAGCTAACCATCCAATCTTTAATGTTCTTGCCCCTCTTAAATGCATGCATAGGGGGATCCTTTACTTCAAGTTCGTCTGAAATTAAAGTCTAGTGTTGGTTAATAAATTTCCGTACTTCTTGTGCAATATGTCATGACAAAAATCATCCTATTATTGCCACTATCTGGACATACCCTAGGTTCAAGTAGCTGCTCCAGATGGCACAACCAAGCTCTTTTACGTGCTTTTCTAACTACACTTTTCGGATACCTCCGTATAACTACACGGTTCATCAGATCTTCAGATTCTACAAAGTAATACTCTTTACGGGAGCAGTTCCTCCGAAGATGAAGGAATTTCCCATAGGGTAAATTGTCCCTTTGATTACGATGGTGATGGCTCGTATATTGTAGGAGAGATTTTTTTCTCGCTTTCTCTAAAGAGTGGTGTATAGTCGGTTCTCTTGCACTTTAACCGTTATATCCAAAAAACTGATCTCAAAGGAACTATACTGTATAGTAAACTGTATATCCTTGATCTACCATTTAACCATTTATGGAAATTCAACAGATCACCTTGTGTGCCTGTCCAGATCATTATCACATCGTCAATATATCTTTTCAATAAGGTTATGTGTGCAAAATATGGTAATGCTCTATCAAAAATGAAGTGTTGTTCAAAGTTATCCATATGCAAAATCGCGACATCCGACCGAAGGTGGCGCCCATAGCTACTCCTTTTGTTTGTACATAGTAATCTCCCTGGAAAAAGAAAAAAATCTTAGTCATTGCTATCTCCAGTAAATCAACTATGAAACCCGTAGGTAATTGCAAAGGCTGTGCTTCCCCATCCAATACTTCTCTAATCACCTGCAAAAAAATGAGCATTTCTCTGCACTTAAAAACCATCTATGCCTTTCAGCCTGTCCCCAATCAAAATCTGGGCTGGCATGTTTGACAGCGCCTTTGTACATTTAACCCAGACAACTACAAACACATGACACTTAGTCACACCTACACTCATCTGCATATTGAATGGGTCTTCCTGGGCTGGAGAGATGGAGGGCGTGTCACTTACATTTCAAAGGCTAGTGGCCTGCCCTCACACAATGGACTGCCAAACCCCGACTGGAACCCTGATGGACAGGACTGCATTGAAAGGGGAACTTGTGCACTTCGAAACAACTCTTTGAAGTCTCCCCCACTTCAAAGGCATTTTTGGGTATATAAACTGGGTCTCTGACCCCACCAACTCAGACACTTCTAGATCTGCACCTAAACTTTGTCAGAAAACCTGACTGGCCCCCCAAAGGACTCTCTGGACTGCTTTTCTGCAAAGGACTGCTGCCCTGCTGTTGCCGTGCTGGCCTCTGACTGTGCTGGAAGGACTCTGCTTTCCCCCAAAGTGCTCTCCAAGAGCTTGGATTGAGCTTGCCTCCTGTTCTGGGGTCTCAGAGAGTACAAAGACTTCCACTGCTGGCTTTTTTGCTAGTACACCCACTTCATCTTCGGAACAACTTCAGTGATGCCAGAGATGCCTCAGCCAGCTCCCACTCCATGTACATCGCTGCACGCACTACCGTTGGCCTGCAACACAAGTCCAATGTCGCCACGACTCCGCTGACGTCACCCTGGGTCATCGTGACACTACCAGCGTCAACGCCGGGTCACAAGGAATAGATGCATCACAGACAACAACGCATCATCTCCCCCTGCATCTGGGCGGAGCCGATGCCACACCTCCACCTGCCTTGCTGCAAAGAACGGACACCTCTCCACTTGGACGCCGTAAGGGACTGACACCGCACCGACTCCACTGACTCCTCTTTCTGACTCTGTGCGACGTTCTTGTTCTTTGTTTTCCAAAGGTACTGTACCTGGGGGTCCATATGACCAGCACCTGGTGTGTCAGATTGCTGGGAACTACTCCGTCAATGACGCCGTGATAGCCCCAGTTGGAGCTTGGTGTTTTCTAGGTGCTTTAGTTGGATTTAATCTTTAAAAATTCCTAACTTTGCTTGTGTACATTGGATTTTCATAATTTCAACAGAACTTTATTCTGTTAAATATTCTCTATTTTTCTAAACCTGTTTGGTGTCTTTTTGTGGTGTTGTCACAGTGTTACTGTATGATTTCTTGCACAAATACTTTACACATCGCCTTCTAAGTTAAGCCTGACTGTTCAATGCCAAGCTACCAGAGAGTGGGCACAGGATAATTTGGAATGTGTGTGACTTTCCCTCACTAGGATTGTGGTCCCTACTTGGACAAGGGTGTATACCTCTGCCAACTAGAGACCCCATTTCTAACACCTACCCTATGAGACTGTAGCAATGGTTCTCCCTTTATTGTATGTTTTCTTCAGATATTTACAACTGCTCCATTTCTTAGCAAGTCTCAAAACAGATGAGATCCACTGCTCCCAGAATAGCTTTCTAGACCTCCTAATGAGAAGCCCTCATATGTGGAATATCAGTTTGGCTTCTAAAATGATTGGAGCTCAAAAGGAGGGCTGATCTATTTCAGATAAGGGTGTATAAGTGGAGCCAGCATCTCATTAGAGGGGTGACTTATGATGACATCAAGCTTAGTATTTCCCTTGTGAAGAGTGTCCTAAATGTTTCTCAAATTCAGCCCCATCATACACATTAATGACTTTTATGACATGCCTCACCATTTATACATCATGAAGTTGAAATAAGATGGGAAATGGTTCCGGTGTTGGGATGAAGTACCAGAAGTTGTCCATATCTTCACAGAATTTCTGCCTTTAGGTAACCATTGGGACAGTACCTTTAGGAGTAATTATTGGGACAGTATCTTCAGAAAACTTAATGGGATCTTTCACACTGATATTGTTTGGGACCTGATGTGAATCATATTGAGGCACTCACTTTCAATCCCATTCAACCTTGCAGGGATTTATGACTATGCAATCACTCTTGCTAGATTAGTCCTGGCACAATATTGGCTATCAAGGAATTGGTCTTAGCACGATATTGGCTACCAAGGAAGGCTCACAACCCAATGGTTTGGTGGTATGAATTTTTAAATATGTGCTTTCTTGAAATGTCTGTTCTACACAATGTGGAAAGTAGAACCAGGTTAAGTTGGATATGGGATCTACTTAGGGCATGGATGTGCTAGACTTCTGCTGGTCATGATTTGACAGTATTATCATACCACTTTCATCTGTGTTTTAGAGGACGTGCTCTGCATGATGCTTTCTGCACTCTATGCTGTATCTTGGACTGTTCCTTCTAATAAGGTTAATTGTTCCTCTTGTTTATTTTGTCTCATGTTATGTATCTGTTGATGAAAGTTTTCTTCAGTAAATATATATATACTAAAGATACTTTTCTTCTCCCATTCAAACCTTGTTACCAAGGAAGACTCCACCTTTAGGTTCTGCAGTGGCCTAACCTAGCCTTTTGCATTTAATGGCTACTCCTGGTAAGTCTGGGAGCAGCAAAGTGGGTACTCTTCAAAGACATATGTGCCACCTTAGCCTGTGTGAAAGTACCTTGTGTAAGGTTTCAAGGCCTGCCTCTACCATTCAAGGGAAGCTTAAATACACTTTGTTTTCTAATGATCAAAAAGCTCATTGAGGGCCTAAAGGACCTTTCTCAGTCCAAGAAGTGAACATGGAGTATGACCTCCAATCCCCTGGTGGATGATTTCCAACAGTATTGGAAGATCTCCTCCTCCTTGGCTGGAATCGCACTGCACTAATAAGAGTAACCAACTGGGCTGTGTTTGCTATGAAGACAAAAGGGTTTTCTATGTTGGTACCATGGTCTTGGTAAACGGCTTTCTTTTCCAAAACAGGAAAAATAATTGACCATGACACGCAGGTAGTTTTCTACTTGTGTGTCAGGGTAGTAGACTGAGTTCCATGCCCAGGAGAGCCACAGCTTGAATGACGGCCCAGCAGGTATATCCACCGATGGCCGCCTACCCCTAGATTAGGCACTACAACTGTCATTGTGACTTGGCTGCTATTTGACAGACTAAGTATCAGGTGAAAGGTTTCCACCGATGGAGCCAGACAAGGCCCTTTAATTCATCTAAATGAAGAATGGGATCCACAAGTTTGGCAGACCTTTTGCCCGAACAATTTATGTCCGTGAATTAAGAAAACCTATAAATGGCTCACTTTAGTCAGAATGGACGTTTGTTGACTGCTGTAAAACAATACAAAACGTACTATGCACAGAAGTTTCTAGAAGAGCACACCAAGGTTAATTCCCACCCTTCTGAAACATTCCAAAACATTTTTAAATCAGATCACCCATTCATTTTTTTGCCACAACCCTTTCTAAAGCATCCATTTTTATTTTTAAATACGGTCTTTTTTCTAAAATAATGAGGCTATATACTTACAAGTATTATTAATCAATATTTCAGTGCATGCATGTTGATGGGCACATTTCTCTCTCCGAGTGAGTCTTTAAAGAATTATGAGTGAACACGGCTGTACAGAACTTAACTAGAAAAAAATTGCAGTATAACATATGATTATAAGCAAATTAGATAATGAAAACTTTGAAAAGAGCAAGATCTAAATTAACAATTTAGTAGACCAGCAATTTAAACAGTGTTGGGAATACAGACAAACTTGTTTGCACCTGTGAAGGGGCAGCTTAAAAAAAGTAATTCTTTGAATAGGATGGAGATCTTTAGCCACTTTTCTAATTACATTAAAACGTTCAACGGATGTGTTATGAGGGACAGTGTGTACATTGTCTCCTCTTGTGGTTCAGGAGCAGATAGAGGTGGTATATCCCTGATTAGGAATCTGAATTATCCATTTCTATCAATTACCGTTGGCAGCTCCATAGATATGCACGCTAAACAGGTAAATATTTCACCTGCATCAATAAAAGCTCATTGGGCTCTTTAGCCAAAATATTCTACCGTAGGCGCCAATAGGTTGATACGATTTCCTGAGATAAAGTCCTGCTCTCCATTACAGGAAGCCATATTAGATTTGCTGCTGCTCACCAAGCTGGCCAAATGCATAGCACTCTTGATTACTATTCATCAATTAGTGCTTAATTGCAACTAGCTGATATGCTCAGCCCTGGCATTATAAATCTTGCCTTAGGCAAGGGCATTTGCACATTGACAGGATTGTACTTTGTCTGCCAATCTTTGTACGTACAGTTGGTAGTTTGGTTTCAATGCATAATTTAAGGAGTGACATCACTTAGATTGCTCCCGGAATTCACATAGTATTATTAGCCATGCCGTACCGTTCCAAATTACAATTTCAGAGAGCCCTACGTTATTACTTGAGTTTGCTTTCCAAGTCGATAAGACTGATAAAGCCAGTATGTATCAATGTTTCTTTCCAAATAAAAAAAAAAAAACTCTTATGATTTGCTTTTAATCTAATTGTGAGCGGTCTTCAGCATTGGTGGAGGTACCACTGAAATAGGCAAAGCAAATGAAAAGACATAAAAAACGACTACCAACTTATGTTTCCGATTTTCACGTTGTACTTGAAGCATCTGCCCTTCCTACGTTTATTTATTGTGTGCAGACACATATATGGCAGTTAATTTTTAAAAGTGATACAAATAGGTGCACTATTTGGAGGTGCAGACTGTCTGTGACACTCCAGCCAAGCACACACTTGAAGACGGGCACTAGGGTTCTATCTTCTGAGTTTGTTGCAGGAGGGGTTTTACCTATTGGCAGCTGATGACCGTTATGGTAATAATAATCAATGTGTTTAGTAAAGATTATAATTTCTTTTTCAAGCAAATTAAGATTTTGATTAATTCCTAATACAATGAAAGCAATTATTATTATAATCTCTGTTTGAAATAGTGGTAAACTACATATTTTGAGATAATGTAAATTAAATTTTAGACAAGTTGAGCAAGTCTCAAAATGTTTTTTTACACTTGCAAATTCACTTGAATTGATTAAAAAATGCACCACGGGCACACAAAAAAGTGCACGTCTTACAAAGTAAAATGCTAAAGATGCTTCGACGCCTCGTCAGGGGTAGTAAGCGCTACATAAATACGATTACAATACAATACAATACAGTCTGGTACACCTTGCACTTCATGTGTTAAATCTGCTGAACGCATGTGCAACTTGCACATACCTAAATTGTACATTGCTGCACGTTTCTGTAGATTTGGCAAGTAAAGGAAAATAACCTCAGATGCATGTGTAAAATGGCACTGTCTTGGAAATAGCCTTGGACCGACAATATAGTTGACGTAAACGCCTTTAATGGTGCCAATTCAAGAACAATTGTCACAATCAAATACAATTTACACTCTTTAACAAGTGTTTTTGTAGACCTGGCAAAGTCAGGTGTTTTTCCCAGAAGCATATAGGAAACAAATCGCGTTTCTGTATACAATCCTATGTATTTAACTGCCCCTTTTAAATGGTAATGGAAGGTGTGCTTTCTGACGGTGGGACAGCTGCCAGTTTCACAGTGAGAAAAGCATCGAATTTACAGTGTCTGGTGCTCCAACATTTAAGGTGCTGTCACTAGACCATAATGTACACTAATGTGGCTCAAGGATGCAATTTTAGCCTTGCCATATTTACAAAGTTGCGCAAAGCATGTATTGCGCCACTGTGCGACCCCTTGTGCCACATTATGCCTGCATCAGTATTATGTATGCAAAGGAGCGTTCTGGCATTAGAATCTACAAGATTTCACTGCACCATTTTGGCATCATTTTTAATGCCTGGTCAAAGCAGGTATTAAAATGACACACCCATATTAACCTATGGGCCTTCTTGCACTTTGCTCCACTAGCATCAAAATCTTTGACGCTAGTGGAACAAAGCACTGCAACAGCATAAAAAATTCTGATGCTATTGGCCTAACGACCACCATGGTGTGCCGTATTATAAATACGGCACACACATGATGTTGTTAGGTGGGGCAGGGGTGACGCAAGCAAACTGGCGCATCACTACTGATGCGCCAGTTTCTTGTAAATCTGGTCCTTAGTCTCCACTGCTTTAATCGGGCTACACTTGTCACGCTCACCAAGTCAGAACAAAGATTGCATTGCACACATGACCAAGAGAAACCACATGGTGACAGGACATGTATTAAGTTGTATCGAGTATGCTTGCTTTTGTGTCATTGATATCATCCCAACGGAAAAAACATGACTAAGGTATACAGATTTTGGACAATCGATTATTAACTTCAGACAACACGGAGGCATTTTCTAGGGTTGGTAATGCATGTAAACATCAAAATAAAGTGGGACACTGCTGAGGAAGAGATCTGGCACATAGGCTTTACCAATTAAATATTAGATCATGAAAGCTGTTTAATTTGACAACATAACCTCTTCACAGGTCACTCTTACTTGTACTGAACAGAGCAAAAATTCAGTTTGTTAAATATGACTCCAAGTTCATATTTAACATGCTCAATCTATACTCAACAGATTTTATCAGGGAAAGGTAGCATTCAGTAAACGAGTTTTTGTTTCTAATTTTGAATGATCTGGTACGAGCTGCACGTAAGCAAACAAAATGGGTCCTTAAATCAAAGTTAAAAATAAAATTGGATTTTTTTATTTAAGCAAATCTGTTCTAAACAGCGGCTGCAAACATCAGTAAATAACATGAAACCACAGTAGCTCATTTTAAGTCGGGAGTCTGGTGCCCGAGATTCTGGTTAGCTGCACAAGGAAGCGTGTGTTTTCTTGAATGAACGCAAGCCCCACTGTTCGGAGCTTACTATCATTCAGGAGGAGGAACTTTACATCTGCCCACAGAGCGTTTGGTTGAAGTCTGAGCTACACAGTAACAAAGCAACATGCATTTTAGCATATACAACAAAAGGCTGACGTCAATAAATGTACGAATTGCTTTCCAGAGAACGTCATTACAAGCTGATTATACTGTTATATTGGCAACTACTAAGATGGCAACCATTGGGGTTACATTTCAAAAATACCCGTAATCAGAGGCGTAACGTACCACCCTTGCAGCCCCTCTGGCGGAGGGGTGCCCCCTACCCTTCAGAGGCCCTGCAACACTTCAAGCAGGCCCCATTCCGCTGAAGGCCAATGAATATCTATGAGATATGGGATACTCGGGGGAATCTCATCCCATTCTGCAGTGAGGCCTGTTAGACCTGTCAGACTTAGAATGGTCTTGCCCCAAAAAGTTAGCCTTCACCCTCCTATTTTGCTGAATTCGTTTTTTGTTTTTTTTGCCCTTAGAACTCTGTGCTCCATACAGCTACTGTGGAGGGGCCTGGAGGCCATGGGCATTCCTGCAAGTCCTTTAGACATTCTGGTGAGGTTGCACTCAGAAAATTATGTACACTTTAGGTGGGGAGGTTTTGGCTAACTGACAGAGCGGTTCAGGATTAATTGTGGTGTAAGGTAAGGTTGTGTCCTTTCCCCCACCATCTTTCAACCATACATTAATGGTGTAGTTGATTACTTAAATAGGAATCGGTGTGACTCTCCTAAAATGGTGTACCGGAGGGTGCCGGCTCCACATTTTGCCAATTAAATCCTTTTACTTTCTAAGTCACCTGGGGGTTTACAGCACCTGTTAAATTATTTTAATAATTTTGTGATGAGAGGGGATTAGAGCTCAATAGCTTCAAGACTAAAATTATGTTATTTCATCCTGCATGTCAGAAAAAACAGAAGCTAAGAATGTATGTGAGTAATTGATCAGGGGTTCTTCTTTGATTACTTGGAGGTAAGACTTACACCTAATTTCAACTGTATTCCTCAAATAAAAAAAGAACATACATCGATGGACATCTTCCAAGAGAGAGGCACCAGCTGTTGAGATCTACAATGCAAAAGCTCTAGAGGCAGCCATGAAGGGAGCAAAAATCTTGGAGGGGGGGTGAATGCCAAAATGTTGTCATTAGAGGAAAACAAGTTTGTTAGGTCCCTGTTGGGTCGTCTGGCTAGCACTCCATTGATTCCAGTGTCTGGATTTCGCCCAGAGGAGTATTCTCCATAGGATAGAGTGTTGTCTGATTCTGTCTCTGGGCTTCTCGAGCCCTTGAACCCTACCAGGGAGGCCTCAAAGATCTAGGGCCATATTTATACTTTTTGACGCAAAACTGCGCCAATGCAGTTTTGCGTAAAAAAAAATTGCGCCGTCTAACGCCATTTGGAAGCGCCATGCGGGCGTCAAATTTATACTTTGACGTACGGCGGCGCAACCAACAGGTGGGAGTCATTATTTCGTGACGCACACAGCGTCGGTCTGTCATAAAGGAAACCAACGTAAATGCGACGCACATCACTGTGGGTCGATTTACGACAGCGCAATCGTGAAAACGCCGTTTTTTTTCACGCTATTGTGTTACATTTTTGCGCGAAAACTGCCCTTTCAGGAGAGGAGACCCAAAATGGATCCTAGATGCCCCAACAGACCCCAGGAGGATGAGATCAGACCAGGAACCAGCCAGGAGGATCCATACAGGAACCAGGACATTTAAAAAAAAAAAAAGAAAGTGTCCCTTCAGTGCAGAGGAGCAGGAAATCCTGGTGAAAGAGGTGACGGAACACCAGCACCAACTTTTCATCTCCTCAAAATTGCCACTCAGTAGGAGAGAGGCCATCTGGAAACAAATTGTGGACAAGATTAACAGTGTGGCTGAAGAACGCTGGACAGTCACCGAGTGTAAGAAACGCTGGCATGACTGCAAACGAAGGACCAAAGAGAAAATGGCCAGGAACAGGAAGATAGCAATGCAGACTGGAGGGGGGTGTCCAGCACAACAGGAGGCCCTGGACCACATGGAGGAGATGGTCGCAGCCGTCATCCCGGAGGAGATCGTCACAGGGATTCAAGGACTGGACAGCGCAGACTACCACGACACAACGCACATGCAGGGTAAGTCGCATGGGGAATTCAAATGCAATAATGAGGATTGTAAGCAGGGGGGGGATACCTACTACACAATGCATGTAAGTCAGCACATATATGAAGTGGCATGGGGAAAGGGGCACGGCAGGGGGGCATGCCCAGTACTGACCGAAGCTGGGGCACGACAAAATACAGCAACCACAACAGTCCCACGGGGACATCCTGTAATTACAACAAGAGAGCCAAGGGAAAGCAGTGACAGGTGGGAAGGACACTACCTCAAATCCACATCCAGGCACTTGTCTTGCACAATCTATTCCCCATCAACTAGGTCCCTACCTGTAATGCTGTAGCAATACAACAACTGCAACTTAACTGCCACCACAGTTGACAATAACACCTCTCATCTCTGTGCAGCTATAGCACCAAATGGCAGGAACCCCACCCTGGAACATACATACCTAAAATAGGGGGTGAGGATGACATCTGCAATTACTCCTAGAAATAAGACAAAGGTACCAGTACACTCAAATGCCGAATGTCCATAACTGACACATACATAACCCTAAGTAAACAGCAATAGGAGCCACACAGCACTAACGACACACACATGCTGCATACGTCAGGGTCCCTCACATGCCTGGCTAACAAGGCTACATCACTAATGTCATACTGCTCAGACAACAACATTGAGGAGGGGACACAGGCAACTGGTCACTGAAACACATCTGCACAGTCTTACAAAAAAATAGGACATTCATATGATAAACAGGCCAATCCAGTAAGACACACATTATACCCCATCATATACAAACATCAACAATGTTTACATCCATACCACATCCTAACATTGACATGCATAGGTAATGCCACGTAACATGTACAGTTCATGCAATGTGAATAAAAAGTGTATGGGGCAGGGCCTGAGAGGCAAGTGTGCTGGCAGGGCAGTCACAACACCCACAGTCAGTCAAAGTGTAGTGTGGCAAGTGAAACGTATACTTTGCGCATTAGCCTCAGGCTGGAGGCCTTTGTGCATCTTACCCTGAATGTACTAATACTCATTTGCTCACATCTAAGAGCCTCAGAGCACTTTGCACTAAATGATTCTCATTGCCCTTCCTATCAGTTAATGTAGCAAATAGTCAGTCCTAGGGTGTTGTTAATTAGTCAAATCACCCTGTTTTGCCTACTTCTGCACTGGAGTTTGCCAGAACATATTCACTCTGTGCCCCAGTCAAGGATACCGTCTGGTACGTTGCTGATAGATGTGGTAGGGTTGAAGGTCTGGCATTCCTGCGTAGGGAAACCTTGTCATCACCATGACATATGTCTTTTAAATTCACTTCCTCGTCCCAAGACACGCATGGGGGAGTTTCCAAACATAAATTCACAACTAGATGCTGCCTGCCTTGCTGCTGATGCACAACCAGATCCCAGCCCATTCCTCTGATATGAGGGATGATGTCTCCCCTGTGATTCAGACAGGCAAGCTCCAAACTTAACATGCTGTGCTATACATAGAACAAGCAGAGGGAGAGTAGAAACTGTTAGGCACCATGATAGTTGTGTACTAATGTATTAGTCTCCTGCGGACTATTTCAATTCTAACAGTGTGTATTGTTTGGGTTATTGGGGCTCACACCTAAATTCCTACAAGTCAGTTGTACAATGAAACTTCATATCAAACAAATACTGTCTTTGTCATTTGTGTATGGGAACATACCGGAAAAGATAGAAATGTGTAGGACCTGAGTGACCACCACTTCCATGAGAAGTTCCAAAGATGTCATGCGCTCGGATGTCTAAACATTCCTTTGATGTGGGAGACCAGAGGCACTGCTAGTTAGTCTGAGCTAAATTGAATATCTGGGTGACAGAGTTATATACAAGTGGGTCAAACTTAGTCCCCCACACCATTAGCTATCCTGCTGCCTAGAAAGCCAAGAATCACATGTAGGATAATGAGAGCCCACCCAACAAAATGTCCCTCCATAACAATAGTGAAACACCGAGTGAGGAGTAGGACAAAAAAACGCCTATTTCTAAATAATTACAAAGCAACACCTAGAGGCGACCTGGCAGACATGTCTGAAAGATCCATATCATACATGTGACACACAGGTGGGCCATAGGCCTACAACAATGCCCTATGACGGACAGCAGATACCAAGACAAACACAGAGTACAAAGTTAAGGCATCCAAAGGCTTGTATCTTAAAGCAAAATTGGCACAACACAGACACACTAATTGTACCCTGTTTCATTGCAGAGGAACACGGATCTCCTGCCGATATGCCTGTCCATGAGTTCCCTGATGACATGGATGACGAGACCATCAACCTCACACAAGAGACCCTTGACATGGTCCTTGAAAGCCTCCAAACCCCACCTTCAGTCACAAGGAGGAGCACAGAAGAAGCAGCCACCACAGTAGAACCACCCGCCACCCCAATTGTAAGACCTGCCAGCTCCAACACAGCTGAGGACTCTGACGACACTGGCACCAGCTTCGAAAGAACTGTCGTTGGGGTCCAGCGGGAGCTGGCCAAGGAGGTGCGGGTGGGGATGCAAACTATGGTAGCCAGCCTTGAGGGGGTGCGTTCGTGCATGTTGTCAACTGCTGATCAGGCAGCTGCAATGCAAGCCAGAACATCGCTCTTGGAGGAACTTTTAAAAACACAGAAGGAAATCTGCACAGCTGTCATCCAGTTGACACAACAACTCCAACTGCAAGCCAGTCAACGTGTGCACGAATGCAACATAGAACCCCTCAGGGCCGACCTGGCTGCCTACCATCGGGATGTGGCTGCCATTCTGAAAAACCAGCAGGCCCTCCTTGCTGCAGTACTGCCCTTCATTCCTCGACAGGGATCAGCCCCCGGGATGTCTGCCTCCATGTCTTCTAAAACTGAGGTGTGTGTTGCCCCTTCACAACCAACAACAACAAGGATACACCAGGCAACACACACATCAGAAGAAGAAGACATGGAACAGATAACATTCACACGCAAGAGTACCCGGAAGCCCTAGTCCCTGCACCATGGCCTACTCTGACCAAGGTCCTACGTTTGGACACATGCCAGTCTCACTACAACTACCCTGAATGACTGTTCGGCAATCCACTGTATGACTTGTCCCCATTGCCAGTGAATGTCTCTCTCCTACCATTTGGCAATTCATGTTCCTCTGCACCGTCTGTGACCTCACCCCAGCATGTCAGGAGCATCATCCACACCCCGTCTGTAGGATCACCATGTAAGAATGCACCAGAACGGACTCAGCTAACATTGGGAATGGACATTTTGCATTACACCACCTACAAATAAATATCACTTGCACACCTATTGTGTCTCTGTGTCATTTCACACTTCAACTGTGCAGTAGAAAACTCCAAAGTGGCTGTGTGGCAACCATGTAGATTCTCTATACTACTGTCCTGATTTCATGTATACTGAAACATCTGTGCAGTGGCCAATATTGCATCATAGCTTTACTATACTGAGGAAAATAACTGATGAAGGGACTAAGCACACACAATCATGCTGTGTTGGACAGAATGATGCACCATCTACAGCTATTCTAGACAACTAATGGTGGCTGAGAAATGTAGGCACCATGCGATACTAAAATTGGAAATTATGCTGTAAAATGAAAGGAATGATAAACAAATTACACTGCATCAATCACCCTTACGGCGTATACTTCCATGAAGTAAAGTCATGCTGAATCAGTACACACATGATGTAGGTCAGCAATGACAGCAACAAGACAAGAGTGTGAACAAATCCTCATCTACAAAGCTCTCCCAGAACTTCACAATGCTGTCCGACCTATCTATTTACCTACAATAACAAGTCGGGAAGCACTCTTTGTGAAGTAGGATACATACCAACCACAAACCTTGATGATCAATGCACACTACCAATGTTGGCTCTCCCATATGGTGGATACTTACCAAGTTAGCACACGGGTAGCTGGCATGTTAAACCTCATTAGCCTGGGGATAGCGAGCATGGAACACAAATGTCATACTAAAACTTTCTGCTACACTGATGTCAAGGCTATGAAAAGGTAGCAACTAACGCATCAGGTAAAGGGTTAACAATTTTTTTATTTCAAAGTAGTAATAAAAGAGGCAACTAAGGGAAAGGTAAACCTACACTGATCTAACCTGACTACTACTAACCCACAACTGTCCCTAACTAACCTAAGCTAAACTTACTCTACACATGTAACGAAACAATCTAAACATCAACCCCCCACCCACCATTAAGAGACAAGACACATGCAGGACAACACTTACTAACCTACACACATACTATACTATCCTAAACAAACATATATTTTTTTGTGATATTTTTTTTTTAGAATTTTTTTTTTTTTTTTTTTTTATTAAACAGGAATCCCAACATTGCCCCCACCCACCCACACAAAAATATTAGATAGAAAGAATAAGGACCCCCACCCTCTTACCTAACACTAACTAAGCTAATTTCCTATACTTATCCTATAACTAACCCCCCAAACCCAACTAACAGTGTGAAAAAGGAAAGAGGTGAGAGGGGAGGGGTAAAAGTTCAGGAGGGCAAAATGACTACTGATTTTCCCTCTGTAGTGTGCGCCGGATGGAGCGCACCTTCTTCTTCACCTCATTCATGTCCTCCGCAAGGTTGTCAACCTTGCGGATCAACCTGTCCAATTTTCTGGACAATGCCTGGAAGGCTGCAGGGTCAATAGGAGGGTCAGTGCTGGTCTGGGTGCCGGTGGAGGTGGAGGTTGTTGCTGGAGTGGAGTGGCCACGAGGCAGCCCTGCTCCCAACACACGGCTGGGTCCAGGTCTGGATGAAGATGCCTGGTCCGTTGCTGTGTCCCCTTGGGCAGACCTGGTGGATGTAGTGGCGGTGGTTGTTGGTGGCACCGTTGGGGGAGCCTGTGGTGTGGCATACCACGCCCCGGAGGCCCGATCCGAATTATATCTGCGGGCCATCCTCCGATACCCACACTGCACCTGCAGGATGTGGCTGTACTTCATTGCACGGCGCTCGAAATGGTTGCGCTCTGCGGCACTCAGGTTTGCAGCTGTGAAGAGAAAAGGGAAATATTGAGCATTGAATTTACAGTGGGTTGAATACCACCATGGGTCATTTGTCCATTACTAGAAATTTATTTTTTGCAGCAATTGTTACAACATAGTTCACGGAAAGGCTCAGAGGAAGTACATGTGAATCCTGCATACTTAAGGGCATATCACACCTAGCATATACATGTCTCTACATGATGGATGACATCACCCTAAACTACTCAACCAAATCATACCTAAGGCATGAGACATTATGGCACCAGCTCTTCCGCATACTGACTTCACTACATATGTCATTCTATGTGATAACAATCACACTCCTCACTCAATGGCATTTGGAATTAGTTGTGTGCTAAGATTGAACCCCTGGCCCAGAATCATATGTCCACACTAGGGGTCAGATGTAGGAATCTTGAAATAACAACTAGCAATTATGCAAAGCAGAACGGTGTCTCTGACACCGTCTGCGAGTCGCTATGGGGTCCCGAAAACCCACCTCATGAACATCAATGATGTGGGTTCCAAGTTGCCCCACCGTAGCGACTATGGGTACTCACGGGGATGGAGTCCTGCTGGTACCAGCAGAAATCCATAGACGTGACTGCTTTTAAATGAAGCAAGTAATTTTTCCCCAAGTGTAGGCCGTTTACCTGAAAGGAAAATGAGCTGCAATTAGTTTAAAAACACAACAATTCAACTAGGAAATTTTCACGGTAATTATTGGTCCCTTAGACCACTGGCTGTTTTGTGCAGGATTATTTTGGTCCACTCACAAAGGTGAAGGTTTACAATGAGGACCCCTTCCAGTCAGCAAGTTGGTTACCATCCAGTTCAAGTGGATGATAACAGCTACTCACTTTGCAACCACGTACTCGGTTGCAAATGGGATTGCCTACCACTGTGATTTGCAAGTAGGTCTGGTAAACCCCTTTATCATTTCCATTTTGAAAAGCATTTTCCTAATATGTACATGACCACCAAATACATTTTGGAATAGGAAACAGACGTTTGCAAATCACAAACATATATTTCTGCCATTTGCTACGTGTAGACATTTTTCTCACTCTGGCCCTAGGTACTAACTCAAGTCACAAAAGGTGCTAAGTACGTGTAACATACTGGTTGCTACAGTCCTAGGTACCCTGTTTCACAGTAACATCCCAGTCTTTGTGGGTGGTGTGGGAAGAACAACCAACAATCCCATGTTCAATGCACACCCAGGAGTGTACAGAAAGTTCAACAAGTATGTGCCTTCACACACAACAACTATGAAGGGCTAGCAACACGTTGTAGTCAGCCCAACCTTGTCACATCCCAGGTCCACACATGTCAAAATGATATGACTTAGCCCAACATAACATACTATTAGTGAGGCATGTTTAATAACACACACAGAGGAGGTAGAACACCCATTCACATGATTCAACTGAACACCTAGGCCATTGCACTCAAGTCGCATACACTTCGAGTTCACCTTGTGGAAGTACATGGCCCTGGAAGATCCGACCTACAGTGTACACAGTCCATCCTCAACTAGGAAGAAACACTTGTCATCAAAGCCATGTGCTAAGCTATCTGGGAGACTGTCAGTCTGATATGCAGACTCAGTTGATGGCAAGTCCGTGACCAAGTCTAACATTGACCAGTGTATTCCAAATGAGTCATACCATTCCCAATTGCCGCCCTAATTGAATGGGCTACAACCCCTCAATCTGAGAGATGACTAGGTATTGCTTTACAGAAACATTATTCAAAGTTGATATCACACTAAAACAACAAAGCCAATGAACGGCCAGCACATCAAATCATGAATTCTCTTGAACACAGTAATCCATCATGCTTCATTACCAAACAATGTAAATAGCACTCAGGCGACACTCACTGTAGGTATCGGGGTCGTCAAAATGGGCCACCTCTCCCACGGTGTACTGGGCTGGTCCACCTGTAAAGCATGAAACAAAGATTATACTCAGACTGGGTGAACGGACAAATAATTTCTGTTACAATGACACTGTGTGAATATGACATGGTAATGATAGACTTTCACACATGCTCATCCTGCATGGATGACTTTCTATTCAACATTATCATTGGATGAGTCTCCTGCTCCAGTGTCACACCCTACTACACTCATGCAGTGGCCAGGACAGTCATGTGTCGTCCAAGTTAATCCTCCATTAGTATGCCCCAACAATAATGTTAACCATACATCTCAGCATGTGCATCCCAGAGAGACATTCCAAAACTGGTTCCATGAGGACTGCATGACCACTCACAATCAAACAGGCTATGTGGACAGGTTCAACACACAGCAACCAGACACACATGTGACATATGTGTGAACAACATGACTAACTTCATGTGACGTGAAGGCAACACACATGTATAGCATCATCATGTGTTTCCAATTTTCTGTCTAGATATGGCGTCTGCATACGTAGGTATGTTGTTTCTACATGACGTACTCACTGGCCATTATGACCAGTGGAGTACAAATAGAGCAGTTCACGTGTTGCTTTTCTGACACAAATGCAACACTACATTACATGCAGCTACAGGCATCTAGTATGTGTTGCAAAAATGAGCCATCGGACTGGTAGCATAGGTCTTCATACACATTCTGCAACAAATACACATTAGGACACATATGTATACCTTTGTAGCGCAGCATTTGCAACATTTTGTGACGCAGAGAGACTTAGCAAAATACAAATAGATGTTGGATTTTAATGCTGTTATTGCGTGTACATGTGTTGCAAAATATGGGGATTTATGTGTATAACCATGGGCCTAGGTTTCCCTAGCATTACACACAGTCAGCTACTTATTTTGCAGATTGGCTAACAATCATCACATGTTCACACACAGATTTCTATCATTCCCATTTAATAGATTTTTACTCACCAACATGGCCACCAATCCGGAGTCCCAGGTGGTCCAGCAGGTCCTGTTCCCTGGTGATCAGATCTGCTCAGCGGTGCTTGA
Source organism: Pleurodeles waltl (assembly GCF_031143425.1). Classification (NCBI taxonomy): domain Eukaryota; kingdom Metazoa; phylum Chordata; class Amphibia; order Caudata; family Salamandridae; genus Pleurodeles; species Pleurodeles waltl. The sequence continues at coordinate 1,516,512,728 of NC_090440.1, forward strand.
GTTGGTGTACATTTCTCAGACTCCCGTAGACCCGGACCAGGTGATGGCGCACCTTCTCCCACTGGATTTTCCTCGCCTCCGTGTGATACCCCTGTATCACACGGCCCCCAACTTCCAGCATTAGTGGGAGGAAATGGCTTACTAGCCATATGAACCCCCCAATTCGTCTTCACCATCCTGGACAGGCGAGGCCTACCTGACATATTGAGAGGACTAATGCTGGACAAAATAAATATGAAAGTAAAAGTGGGAAATGGGGAAAGGTAGAGGTGTGAAAGAAAAAGAAGAAGGAGAAAAATAGCCCAACTAACCCCCCAAACTATGCTACCCACAACAGACTCCCACTGACAATACAAACTATCATAGGTATAGACAAAATAACACTAAACAGACTGAGACAATGTTATACAACAATAATAAATTGACACTAAGACAAAATACAAGGCACACAGGACACAAAAGCAGTAAAACACAGGACAACACCTTTCACACAACCACACAGTCTAGATAAATCTGAGACTGCAAAGTGAAAGTGAAAGTTAACTCCCAGTACAGATTTTGTACACAGGATATCCTATTACATCACTTCCTGCAGAAAATGGGCGCCGTTTTTATTTTCCCGTTTTGCGTCATATTTTCACGCATACACAGTTGTGCGTCATTTTTTTTTTTACGCATTACAGTGCACATGATGCGGAGTGAAAAAATATGATATGAATATTAATATTTTATAATGTACATGAGATGACCAACATATTGTCCATGTAGCGTCAATTTTACCACGCATACAGCATGGGCGTCATTTTGTTTACACGTACAGTAGTGCACATGATGCGGAGTGAAAAAATATGATATGAATATTAATATTTTATAATGTACATGAGATGACCAACATATTGTCCATGTAGCGTCAATTTTACCACGCATACAGCATGGGCGTCATTTTTTTTACACGTACAGTAGTGCACATGATGCGGAGTGAAAAAATATGATATGAATATTAATATTTTATAATGTACATGAGATGACCAACATATTGTCCATGTAGCGTCAATTTTACCACGCATACAGCATGGGCGTCATTTTTTTTACACGTACAGTAGTGCACATGATGCGGAGTGAAAAAATATGATATGAATATTAATATTTTATAATGTACATGAGATGACCAACATATTGTCCATGTAGCGTCAATTTTACCACGCATACAGCATGGGCGTCATTTTTTTTACACGTACAGTAGTGCACATGATGCAGAGTCAAAAATATTGTGGATGTAAATTATACTTTGAAGGCAAAATATTAAGACACTTTTGGATACATTTGTATTTGACTCTGCATTGTGTGCACACATGTACGTGAACAAATTATGACGGCCATGCTGTATGCGTAGAATATGGAGCAAATTTATCCTTATGTCTTCATGTTTTTAGCTTTGGAAAGGTGATTTGTCATGGTCAAACGGTGCAATGTGATACACATATGTGTTTGTATATGACACATGTCCGTTGTTTTATGTATAGAAGGCATTCACACTGTAATGTTTGGGATACGTTAACTAATGTATTGACCATATTTGACGACATATTTGGTGTAATTGCTGATGGCTATTTTGAAATGATGGTTGGGATACCATTATGTATTCCGTCTCCAAAATGTGTCCACATTTATGATGGTGATGCTTTTATCTGTAGTCCTAACAGGGAGTGGGAGAGTCACTTTCAGTTTTTATGGGGCTGAGCATGTCCCATTATGATTTTGTGTTTCAGATTTGTGTTGGACTTGTGACATGGAGGCCACACATGTGCCTTATGCATGTGTTTAGTTCACAAGTACATGATTCTTGTATGTTTTGGGGGCGGTAGAGGTGGACTTAGGCCCCCAGCACCCTAGGATTTGACCATCCAGAATAGCTACTGTATCCATGGAGTGTATTTATTATATCATGGCAAACCTGCAGCAGCGGGCTAATGTAAGGCCATATGGTATGAATGACTGTTGACCATTCATTGATCTCATTAGCCCATTTGACGTTTGCAGTAATGATGAATTGGAGCAAACTTGCATACCATTTTCCTATGACTATGTTTGCAAGACTCTCAGCGTTCCCGATGTGATAATGAGAAGAATATTTTGGTTGTCTGTGTCCCTTTCTGCATAAACTGGTTTAGTGTCATGTTACAATCTTCCTGCTAGGTTCAGACTGGGACACAACTGTGATGGTCTACTTTCAAATATTAGATTGATTGTATGACATATGTGTACATGTGTGTGGGAATGTGGATCCACTATCACCTGTCTGGGTGTATGTTGTCACTGTAACTTCAAGGTCTCCTCCTGAGTTAGTGGCAGCTGATGTTGTAGCTATTGTGTATTGCTCATATCACACACTTGAGAGAAGCCATTGATGACATGGTCACGTACACATGGATGGTCCCACCCAGTCTCTGAACAAGTGTAATGTGACTTTCAAATGATCTTCAATTTTGGGCTGGATGAGAGACTGTTTCAGTTGTTTGGATCCGGCATGTGTAATTGTCACATTTGTACTCTTGTTGGGCTCTGTGTATGGTAATGTATCATGTCACATCCTACCCTCTGTGCATACAGTTGTGATGTTTATTTTTGGTGTGATGAATTTTAATGGCATTCTTGATCAATGAGACAACATTCATCTTCAGCTATTTCAAACTAAAGGTGGTCAGAAATGAATAGGCCAAAGCATGATGTGGTGTTTGTTATCTGTGTTTATTTACAAGTGTGGAATACAAGTGATTATAATAACTTAAGTAAAAAAATTGTTCACAAGCTGTTGGCGCCTACGCACTCCTGCTGCCGTGTTAGGTTGTTCCCCCTCCTGTTGCAGGCCAGCATCCTCCTCATCATCATCCTCAGGCATGTCTGGGTCCGGTTCAAGGAGGGGAATGTTCCTTTTTTCACAAATATTGTGTAATATGGCACAAGTGAGTATGATCTTACAGACCATCTCTGGGGAGTATAGTAGGCTTCCGCCAGTGATGTCAAGGCAGCGGAACCTTGACTTTAGGATCCCAAAGGTCCGCTCCACAATGCTACGTGTCCTCTTGTGGGCGTCATTGTATGCCCGCTCAGCAGCAGTATTTGGGTTCCCATATGGTGTCATTATCCAAGGCTGGATGCCATACCCCTGATCAGCTGAAAGAGAAACACAGAATGGTATCAATTAGATGTAGGAGGCACTGTTGTACGTATCTTTGATGGAAGTAGTTGTGTTGTGTTGTCTGTGATTATTTTGTGTACTAATGTGACAACCTATGGTTGTTGGTGGAAACTTTGGCATTGTTTTTTTTCCTTGGCTGAGCAAGTGTTTGTTGGCTAACTGTTTGTCAGCAGGATGTATCGGTTTCTCAAGTACAGTGTGCCCTCCCTTGCATTGTGACTTGTGACACAGGTGTCCGTGTGTCCTCACTGGGGGTGTGATGATAGTTCCATGCAGAGTTGAAACATGAAAGTGTATTAGAAACGTTCAATTGAACATACCCAGGCCATCCCATCCCTTAAAACGTATGCATTGTATTAGTGTACAGGTTATTGTGAGACTTCCAATTTGCAAGGTGACATTTAGGCAACCACAGTCATGAATGTCTTCACACTAAGCTGTAGAGTAAATTCCAATGTGTGAGAGGTTCAATGGTGACTTGTGAAACATGGCTAGTGATGTGAGTACCTCAGTGTGTTCCTGTCTAGGTGTTGCTATTGTGGTGTATGGGTTGTTTATCCTAGAGGGTTTCTGTGCAGTGAGTATATGAGTAGATTTTTGTCGTTACCAACAAGTAGTCCATTGCCATACCGTCCATCCTGGAAGTGTTGGTTGATGGTGCTGTGACGGAAGATGCGTCATGTACACTCCCAGGATATTTAGCCACAATGTTGCTGATCAGTCCTTGGTGATCGACTATGGCCTGCACGTTGATGGAATGTGTGTGCTTCCTGTTGCGGTAGTGGTGTTCACTCGCAGCAGGTGGCACAAGGCGTACGTGTGTGCAGTCGATTGCACCAAGGACGTGCGGAAAGCCACTGATGGCGTAGAACCCCTGTTTAGTTTCCTGCTGCTTCTGCACTGTGTTAGGGAAGCAGATGTGGCGGGGTGTCAGTCCAATGATGGCATCCAGTACTTTAGGCAGGAATGCGGAGAAAGATGGTTGTGAGATTCCACCAACCAGGGCACCAGTTGTCTGAAAGGAGCCACTTGCCAGCATGTGAAGTACGGCAAGCAGCTTTGTTTCTGTTGGGATAGTGCGTGGAGTCACTAAAGTGGGGGCCAATTGCTGTTCAATATTTGTCAGCAGCTGCTGAATGGCCTGCCAGTTCAACCGGTACCTCTGGATGATGTCTCGTTCCCTGAGGCCATGCAGGGTTGTTCTTGGGCGGAATATCCTCTCCTGCCTTCTGCGCTGTCTTTGGGGTCCCTGCTGTTGTTGTTGTGGCTGCTGTTGTTGCTGCAGGGCTCTGCGTCTCCGTGCACGCTGAAGAAAAAGCACCTCCATGTCTCCCTGTTGCTGCTCTGCTGCTCTGCTGCTCTGTTGTTTGTTCTGTGTGTTCTGATTAAGTACAGGTGTGTTTGCCCCATTTTAACGCCTGCCCTGACCCAGGCGTTAAAATTTCACGATATTCGTGCTTTGCGCGATGCTTTTGCGCCGCCTGCCGCGCGGGAGTGATTTTTGCCCGGAAGCATAAATACGACGCACCGCTATGTGCGTCTGTTTTTGGACGGGAACGCCTAAAGTGCGTCAAAATTTTTGACGCACATTCGGCGCAAACGGAGTATAAATATGCCCCCTAATGTCTCCAGTAGGTGTAAGGAAAATTCCATGGATGAAGTGTGTGAAAGATCTTTTAGGGAAACTGGGAGAATTATTGGACCTCTCCAGTAGAGATGTGGTTGTCCTCAAAAGTAGGCATCAAGGGGACTTCATGGGACTTTGTTTCAACCTAAATGGTAGTCTAGTGCAGAGGTATCTTAACAGCAGAGTTTGTAGATGTAAAACCTTGTGCTTACTACGAAACCACTATTGATGATATTACCCATCTCTTGACCCATGAACTGTATTTCAGTTTAGGTACAAGGCCCAACCAACTAACCAGTTCCGTTGCAAGTGGATGTGGGACACTGGCAGGGGAAATCATTGCCCTGCTTGTATAGAGGCACCTGAAACAATCCCTCATATCTTATTTTTTGTCCTTTGTATCACATCCACAGAGAAAGGTTAGCTCCACTATGTAGGAATTTGGGTACTAGCAGCACACGGAGGCCTTTAGAATCCTCAGTGCTGATACCTCTAGAGTGGTGGTCTTCTCTATTGCCAAATATGTGCGGTTTGTATGAATAAGATGTTGCAATAATATCCAAGGTCAAGGGCAGTTGATGGTTATAAACGCATAACAATGTTAGTCGGAGTTTAATTCCATATTGTTATCTAGAGCAACCAAACAAATGGTCCTTTTTGGCTGAGGTAGGGATGTGATCTAAAAGTTTGCTGTAAACTCTGTGTTATGTGTTGTCATTTTTTGTTGACACAAACCAGCTTATTATCCTGTGGCCTATAGTTGTGTTTTTCTAATTAAGTTATTGATTAGTTGGTGGCTTTTGATAATGTTTTTAGATGGTCCAGCAGCAATAGTTAATTTCTCTATTTAATTACCCATCCTTTGCTCTGGCTTTTTAGCATTTGGCATTGGCGTCTTTCTGTGCATACATTTGCCAGCAAAATAAGGTTTTGTGATTTCTCAGTTTATTTAAGACCTGGTTGTTTACCTTTTTAGCGTTTTTTAAATATTTTTTATTCTGTCCTTAATTCTCTTCATGGCCTACATAGAAGAAAATGTGCAATTCTTTGTGTATACCCACTGTATGCCAGTATGCTGAATTATTGTATGTATAACTTATATTATCTTAATGATCAAAATAAAGTTATTTGATGATGATGCTTTTTACAGCTGCTAACCACTGTTAAAGTGCTTGTACTCCCACCCTAGAACATGCTAACACTGGCTTACATCTGTTTGACATATTCGTATATCTTCGACCCAACATTGCGGCCTGTGTGTGGACTTTTAAACTGCCATTTCATCCTGGCAAAATACACCATTAACCTGGCCTCAAACTGCCTATTTTTGACAAATAGGTCACCCCTAAGGTAGGCCCTAAACAACACATTGGGCAAGGTTCATTATATTTAAAAAGGTGGACATGTATTTTTGGCTTTACATGTCCTGGTACTGAAAAACTACTAAATTCATTTTCAGTACTGTGAGGCCTAACTCTTTGACAGAATAATGTCGGGTTACTTTATTACATTGAATAAATGATAAACATTGTGAGGGAACAGGTAGGAATGTCATTTTGGGTGTCTGAAGAAAGGTAATTTAAAATCCTCTTTAACGGCAAAATGGTAAATAAGTCACAGTTCTAAAAATGCCACTTTTTGAATGTTGTCATTTGGGGCCTGCATCCAGTATCCTGGGTTATATGACTAGGTGTAGTTGGCAGTTGGCCTTTGTGTGTTACTCCCAGAGAGTATCACAATAGAGGGTCTCAGTGTTGTCACCTAACACAAATGCACTTCAAAGGCACTGGCCCAGCACATTCACAACGGTCATCCAACTAACCTATTGTGGCTCAAGACAAACTGGGACCAGGCTGAGGAGGCAGGACATTTCAGTCACCTCTGTGAGGGAAAACGTAAGAAGTTTCTCTCAATTTAAAGGGGGCACCAGATAAAAAACCCTCAGACCCACTCTTCAGATCACGTCTGGACCTGTAGAAGACTCAGAAGTAGGACTGCTCTGTTTCTGTGCAACTGGAAGGTCTGTCCTCCTGCAGGGAGGACTGCTCTGCTGCCTGAAAAAGGAAGACTGGACCTAGAACCACAAGAGTGGCTCCAAAGGTTTGCTGAGTGGCCTCTAGTTTGGAGCTACAGGGAAATAACGAGCTCCAAACACCTGTCCTGCATCTGTCCAGCTGCCCAGGCCCAACTGGACCTGCCTGTGCCCTGCTGCTGGCATCTGCTAGATTGAGTCTTGATCCCTAAGAGATGTCCCTCCAAGGCTTGGACTTTGGCTGGCATCAGACTACACTTTTCTTGGCTTAGCTATGGGTTCCTTCAGAACCAATGCAGTGTGATGTAACTCAATTCGGGACCCCACCTCACAGCCATCCCAGCTCCTCACTGGAACCAATGCAGCATGGTGCAACTCGATGCAGGACCTCACATTGAAGCCTTTGCAGCTCCTCATAAAAACAGATGCAGCGTGTGCAACTCACCGCAGGGCCTCACATCGCAGCCCTCACAGCTCCTCAATGGAACCAATGCAGCACAATGCACCACTCTGCATCAAGATTACAAGTACTATCCTCATTTGGACTAACTCCATTGTGTTCAGCCTGAACTTGTGACTTTGTCCCACGCTGATATGATCAGACAGCAACATATGGTACTTTGTGCTTTTAGGTGCTGTACTTTCCTTAAAACTTTGAAAATGCATATCTCTGGTTCTACTGATTGGAATTTTGTTGTTTTGATGATAAATAAGTTAGGCCCTCATCATGACATTGGTGGTAAAAACCGCTTACCGCCACGCTGACGGACGCCAACATTCCGCAGCAGTGGCAAAAATCCGTCATTACGACACAGACACACTAAACCGACAGAATACAGCCACTGTTAGAAATGGGGTATTTGGTTGCCAGTCAGGTTTCCCCTGTCCAAGCAAGGACCCTCACTCTAGTCAGGGTAAAAGAGAATCACCCTCAGCTAACCCCTGCTTACCCCCTTGGTAGCTTGGCACGAGCAGTAGGCTTAACGTCCAGAGTGCTAGATGTAAAGTATTTGTACCAACACACAGAGTAACTTAATGAAAACACTACAAAATGAGACAGCACAGGTTTAGAAAACTAGGAAATATTTCTCTGAACAAAACAAGACCAAAACACCAAAAATCCACAATACACCAGTCAGGTTATCAATTAAAAAGCAAAAAGAGTCTTCATGTAGTTTAAAGCACACACTAACACTGTTAGCGTGAAAATGTACCTTGGGTGCATCAAAAAAAAACCTGCACGGGTGAGTGTGCATCAAAAAGGGCTTGCAATGCATCGATTTCACTCATGAGCGAGACCTTGTATCATTTCTCCTTTCGTCGGGTCGGGCATGTTGTTTCTTCCCTCCGCAGGAGAGCGATGCGTCGATCTGGTCAGCAATCTCGGGTCCGTGCAGGCCTTGCGTTGTTTTTACATGACCAGCGGGGTTTGCGTCGGCAATCCAGCAGCATGATGATCCGAAAACCATGCAGCATGGGTTGCGATCTCCCAGCTTCCATCAGCCATGCTGCACATTGTTTCTTCTGCTCTGTGCGCCGATTCTTCGGTTGCGTTGCAGGCGAGCATTGATTTTCAGCCGTGAAGCCAGCGGCGTGTCAATTTTTCAGCCGCAGATCGGAGTTGGGTCAATCTTTTCCCCACACAGCATTCTGTGTGAGGATTTCTTCCTCTTAGGCTGCCAGCTTCTCCTTTCAGGGTCCCAGGAACTGGATGGGCACCACAGGGCACAGTAGGAGTCTTTCCAGAGACTCCAGGTGCTGTTTCAGAGAGAAGTCATTGCTGTCCCTGAGACTTCAAAAAACAGGAGGCAAGCTCTAAATCAAGTACTTGGAGATCTTCACAAGATGGAAGGCACACAAAGTCCAGTCTTTGCCCTCTTACTCTGGCAGAAGCAGCAACTGCATGAGAGCTCCACAAAGCACAGTCACAGGCAGGACAGCTCTTCTTCCTCAGCTCTTCAGCTCTTCTCCAGGCAGAGGTTCCTCTTGGTTTCCAGAAGTGTTCCAAAGTCTGTGGTTTTGGGTGCCCTTCTCATACCCAGTTTCTCCTTTGAAGTAGGCCTGCTTCAAAGTAAAGTCTCTCTTGAATGTGAAATCCTGCCTTGCCCAGGCCAGGCCCCAGACACTCACCAGGGGGTTGGAGACTGCATTGTGTGAGGGCAGGCACAGCCCTTTCAGGTGTGATTGACCACTCCTCCCCTCCCTCCTAGCACAGATGGCTCAGCATGATATTCAGGCTACACCCCAGCTCCCTTTGTGTCACTGTCTATTGTGAGGTGCAACCAGCCCAACTGTCAAACTGACCCAGACAGGGAATCCACAAACAGGCAGAGTCACAGAAATGACATAAGCAAGAAAATGCTCACTTTCTAAAAGTGGCATTTTGAAACACACAATCTTAATATCAACTTTACTAAAAAATCTGTTTCTAAATTGTGAGCTCAGAGATCCCAAACTCCACATATCCATCCACTCCCAAAGGGAATCTATACTTTAATCATATTTAAAGGTAGCCCCCATGTTAACCTATGAGACGGACAGGCCTTGCAACAGTGAAAAACTAATTTAGCAATATTTCACTTTCAGGACATATAAAACACATTACTATATGTCCTACCTTAATCATACACTGCACCCTGCCCTTGGGGCTACCAAGGGCCTACCTTAGGGGTGCCTTACATGTAAGAAAGGGGAAGGTTTAGGCCTGGCTAGTGGGTACACTAGCCAACTTGAATTTACAGTTAAAAACTGCACACACAGACACTGCAGTGGCAGGTCTGAGACATAATTACAGAGCTACTTCTGTGGGTGGCACAACCAGTGCTGCAGGCCCACTAGTAGCTTTTGATTTACAGGCCCTGGACACCTCTAGTGCACTGTACTAGGGACTTACAAATAAATCATATATGCCAATCATGGATAAACCAATTACATACACATTTTGCAAAGGTGCATTTGCACTTTAGCACTGGTTAGCAGTGGTAAAGTGCCCAGAGTAACAAAAACGGCAAAAACAGAGTCCAGCACACATCAACAACCTGGGAAACAGAAGCAAAATGTTAAGGGAGACCATGGCAAGGATGAAAAGTCTAACAGCCACATACGCAAATCGGTCAGTGGTAAATTGTCGGTACCAATACCTATATGGTTATGCCAATGGAACAACACCCACCACATCATGACTCACGAATCACTATGGAAGACATTCAATGGCGGTAAACCATTGGCGGTACACACCGGCGCGCTCAGAATGGACACCCAAATGCTAAACTACACAACATTGGCCAATTCAAACAAGACACATCTGACACCCATACACACACCACACACACCCACTCACACCACTATAAAACACACATCCACATTACCCACTAACCCTTTACGGATACAAATCATTGCCACCAGACAGACATCAAGACCACTGCAACAAATAGACACACACCCATATATCCCTCATGCACTCCACTAAGCACACCTAAACACACTATCCAACACCCACACACTTACACACACCACATAACACCTGTGGCCCAACAAAGGCACCCCAGTTTCAGAGATGTGGAGTTGAGGGTCAAGGTGGAGGAAATATGCAGGGTAGAGCCACAGCTGTTTGGAGCATAGGTACAGCAGATATCCATTGCATGGAAGATGGAGCTATGGCGGAGAATTGTGGACAGGGTGAACAAGTCCCATGAACAAGGGATGACATCAGTAAGAGGTAGAACAACCTACGGGGGAAGGTGCGTTCTGTGGCAGCAAGGCACTAGCTTGCCATCCAGAGGACTGGCGGTGGACCCCACCTCCTCCTCTACACCTCACAGCATGGGAGGAGCAAGTCTTGGCATTACTGCATCCCGAGTGACTCGCTGGAGTAGCAGGAGGACTGGACACTGGTAAGTCAACATTTACCACTTATCACCCCATACCTGCATGCCATCGCACCCACTCACCCTCACTCCCATCACTCCACTACATCCCACAAACTGCACCTACACATATGACTAACTCCAATGCCCAGCCTTGCATGCCATACCAATGCATGGACAGCCCTTCTAGCCCCGCATGGACACACATCACCGAAGCATGCACAGCATAGGGGAACTAACAATCTCACAATACATCACCATATACAATCCAAGGTGGCAGGGCAAAAGCAACAATAGAGGGGAAGATAGGGATGTACAACATGTCACAGGCATGAAGCATAGTACATCGCTTACATCCCCACAGGTGACCCAGCCAATCTCAGTGGAGAGGAGGTGCCACGACCATCCAGTCCCACAACAGAAGATGCCCCCAGTGAAGACAGTAACTCTGGACTCCAGGATCTGGATCAACAACCTGGCCCATCAGGGACCACTGGACAGTCGGTCACCCCAACCCACTCCCAGTCCACCACAGAGCTTCCCCCATCAGTTACCAACACCACAGCACCCACCCAGTGTACCAACACCTCTGTCCCCAGGGCACGTCAATCAGCAGTATGCCCACCTGTACAGGGACCAAAGTTCACACCTCATACCCAAGACAATCAGGGACCTGGGGTCAGTGGGCACACTGTTCAGGAGACAGGGGCACAGGGCAACAGGGACACTGGGAGGACCGCCATGCACCAGAGGGAGGACAGGCCCAGGGAACCGAATCTCCAGGAGGCACTCACCAATGTCCTGGCGGCCTACCAACAATCCCAAGACACAATGGGCCAGATCCTGAACAACATGCAGGAGAACAAGCAGCTGCAGGAGGAACACCATCAGGAGATCAGGGAGGACTTGCAGGCCCTCAACACCACCATGAGCTCCATAGCAGGGGTGATGGCAGACATGGCCAACATCATGAGGGAATGGACTGCACAGCAGTGGTCCCCTACCACTAGCCAGTCTATTGACCAGACCACAACATCTGATGCAGCTAGTGGACAGGAGGCCCAGCCACAGAACCCACAGGCCACCAACACCCTTCCCCCTGTAGAAGGTGAACCACCCGCAAACATTCCTTGTGAACCGGACAGAAGCCAGAGACACTTGCCAAGACCAACACCACTGCCAGGAAACAAGAATCTCCTGATTGTGTACAAACAGACTGGAACAATACCCTGGACTTTCCTCCACCATCACCCCATTCCATTGCACTTTACCATCAATTTTATAGCACTACAATAAACACCCTTGAACACAATTTGAGTAACACTGTTTTATGTTTCTTAAATGTGCATTTGTGGTAACAGTCACATTGAGTGTAAATGATCTGAACACGGTGATAGCTAACAAATAATGTCCTGGAACTGTCTGTAGTGATCACATCAGGACAATATTGTCATATCACCAACATCTGGAAAATGAGAAGCCATAGGTGACAGTAAGTTGAGATGCAAAGGAAGTGAATGCCATCATGCCACAGGCACACAGATAAATCAATAGTCAGAGTGATGGTCAGTTCCACTGTCTCATCTGTTTGTCATTGGAAGTATTGTCATATAAATGATGTTCTGTCATCCTCATCCTCACTGTCCTCAGGTTCCACTGCTGCCACAGGGTCATCTCCAGTCCCCTCCTCCTGCAGAAAAAGCACATGTCATCTGAGGGCCAGGTTGTGCAACATGCAGCATGTCACTACTATCTGGCAGACCTGTCCAGGTGAGTAGTACAGGGATCCACCTGTCATATGGAGGCATCTGAACCTGGCCTTCAGGAGGTAGATGATCTGCTCGATTATTGTTCAGGTTCACCCATGTGCCTCATTATAATGGTCCTCATCCCCTGTCCTGGCATTCCTCACATGGGTCAGCAGCCATGATAGGTTTGGGCCACCAGAGTCACCTGCAGGTATTGAGGGACAACATTTAGCCTTACACAATGCTATGGGGATAACACATGAAGGCATACACTGACATACAGTGGGTGGGGGATCTGGCTCACCTATTAGCGAAACCCTGTGCCTCTGTAGTTGGGACATCACATTTGGGATGCTGCTATTCTTCAGGACGAAGGCATCATGCACTGACCAAGGATACTTGGCAGTGACGTGGGGAGATGTACTGGTCAGCCAGGCAAACCATATGCACATTCAGTGAGTGGAAACTCTTACAATTCCTGAACACCTGTTCATTCTGGTGGGGGGGTACTAACATATTATGTGTACTGTCAATCCCACCAATTATATTATTGATATGGCCGATTGCATAGAATCTTGCCTTGACAGTGGCTAAATCTTCCACCTGGGGGAAACATATGTACCTGCACGTGGTTCACTCGGGTAGACAAGACCCTTGCCAGCATAATAGAAAACATTGGCTGTGACATCTAGCTGCCAAGTCCACTGTCACTTGGAAAGAACCAGTTGCTAGGAAATGGAGCACTGATAGCGCTTGCACAAGAGGGGGATCCCAGTAGGATGACAGGTAGCTGATATCAGGTCAGGCTCCAATTGGGCACACAGTTCTGTGATTCTGGCCCTGTACAGTCTATAGGTCAGTATAATGTGCCTGTCCTCCAGTGTAGCCAAGTCCACAAGGGGTCTGCACATGGGGGTTAATCTTCTCCTCCCATTTATGCACAGCAGTAGGAACTTAAGGGACACAAGAGTGAGTAGGCTTTCTCAATTTGTACAATGGAACCACAACCTCAGTGTACATGTTGCATTTATGATGATGATGGAGGTGGAGATCATCAGTGGCAACTGTAATCCCAAAGCCATAAAAGTTATTAGAGACTAATGGGGCCATATGTATGAACACATTTTCCCATAGACATAGTATGGGGAAAACCCTTTTGTGCATCTGGCCCATGGTCTCTTGCATGAATTCACATCACACTAAGACGAAGAATGTTGACTGGGCTTAGACTCACAAGGTAGAGAGCATTAGGTAATAACTCATTGTCCTCAAACAAATGCCAACATTTAGTGCTTCTTAATACCCTAAGGAAAATCGTAGCATTGGAGTAAAACAAAACATGAAATTGCAACTAGCTGCCTTCTGATTGCGAGAGGATATGACCACCTTTAACTACTTATGTGTCACCTATGAGCATATATCCTGGATCCCCATTGACATCACAAATGCCACACTAGCTGCATGAAGAAAACGACACAATGAGTGACTAAGTTGCAAGAGAAGTGCTAGGCACTCAGACATTCAGGGTGGAACCCTGTCATGGTGCTTTTCATGGTGCGTGATCAGCTTCTTGGGAGAAAAGTAAACATTCTATTGAGGCACAGCATATCAACTGCATGCAATGGCTACTCTATCCAATAACGTCAGTGTCATTTGGAAAATAATTGAGTGTACCAGAATCAACTTTCACAACTTGGATGAATCTTGCCCTCTTCCAGAGCTGCCTCTGTCTGTGTGGGTTTGAGGCCACTTTCAAGTCAAATGGCCTAAAAGTGGAGGAAAATACTACTGAGGAAACAACCAACCCAAAATCCACTAAAAAGGGCAGTCTGTCTCTCCAGACAGTCCCAGCACAAACATATCCATGCATAACATTAATCATAACATTAATCATCCCTCAGGAACTGAACATCCCAACATCAGCTTTAGCAGAACCCTGCAGGTTTTGCATGACCATCCTGCTACTTTGAGATTTCTCTGGTGGACTGCAGGCTGGTAGGAGGGTCCAATCATTTTGGTTGGGCTGTCAACATTAAAATCCCCTAAACCCAATTCTTGTTGCAAATATCCTGCAGTGTGGGGCTGGTTTTAATATTTTGTTCGGCCTCATTTTTGTTTCTAGCCTGGCCCGGAGGCCAGGCCTTGAACAAATCTGAGATACTATGGCCCATATTTATACTTTTTGATGCACAACTGCCCCAACGCAGTTGTGCGTCAAAAATTTTAACGCCGGCTAACGCCATTCCAAAGCGCCATGCGGGCGCCTTATTTATTGAATGACGTTAGCCGGCGCAGCTGACTGGTGTGCGTCAAAAAAAATTACTCACACCAGGCAGCGGCGGCGTAGGGGAAAATGGAGCTTGGGCATCAAAAAATGGGGCAAGTCAGGTCTGAGGCAAACTTTTGGCCTCAACCCGATTTGAGCCATTTTATTTGACTCCCAACCCCCATTGAAATGACTCCTGTCTTAGCAAAGACAGGAGTCATGCCCCCTTGCCCAATGACCATGCCCAGGGGACTTATGTCCTGGGCATGGCCATTGGGCATAGTGGCATGTAGGGGGGCACAAATCAGGCCCCCCTATGCCACAAAAAAAATACGAAAAAAATACTTACCTGAACTTACCTTAACTTCCCTGGGATGGGTCCCTCCATCCTTGGGTGTCCTCCTTGGGTGGGCAAGGGTGGCAGGGGGTGTCCCTGGGGGCATGGGAGGGCACCTCTGGGCTCCTTCTGAGCCCACAGGTCCCTTAACGCCTGCCCTGACCCAGGCGTTAAAAAACGGCACCCATCAGGCTGGGCGCCGTTTTTTAAGGCCTGCCCCCTCCTGTGCGTCAAAATGACATCACAGTATAAATAAGGCGCACAGGCCTTAAAGTCATTTTTTGGAAGGGAACGCCTACCTTGCATATAATTAACGCAAAGCTGGTTCCCCTTCTAAAAAATTACGCACATGGTGGAACTTTGACGCCCGCGGGGTCGGACGTAAAAGTATAAATATGGGGCAGTGTTTGCGCCGATTGTGCATCAAAAATTTTGACGCACATTCGGCGCAAAGAGAGTATAAATATGGGCCTATGTCCCATTAGCTGCGCCATCACACACCTTCAGGCACAAACACTTTGATGTAGGTGATGATGCAGTGAGATAAGTGTTGAACTTCTAATTCTCTGTTATACATTGTTTTAAAGTTAATGCACATAGTAACCTCTTTTGATATTAGGTCTTCTAGTATTACCAAAACAGTTTACTTATTTGGCTTTACCTCATTAGTCTATAGCTAACATTACAATTTCCTTTAGCTCAACATTATCTCAATGCTTTGACTTTTACCTCCTCAATACTGATTATTAAAATAACTCAATCAATTAACAATATTACATATGCTGTTGTTTTAGCACTAAGACTTTTTGTATGCACATTAAATTAAGGTATACAATGTTCACTTATTCTGGTCATATTACTAAGACTGAACCCAAAAGTGGAGTTCAATATTTTGTTGTTTGTATTTACTTATGCGTACGTTGAAGCTCAGTCAATCAAGAAGAACAAAGTTTGAAACATCATGGAAATGTATGTTGAACTGCATTAAAAGTCTAAACATAAATAAGATAAAACCAATAACAGAAAAATAAATATGGTTATTTTCTTTTCGGGACCCTCACTCCACTCCAAAAAGCACTTTCCATTTTTAAATAACGTAATGGCATGTCGACGTTTTTATGTTAACTAAAAATAATATAAAATAACCCCAATTAAGTAACCATTGCTAACACTAACCCTAATCACTGTTAAGCATAGAATTAATGTTATAAAATTAAACGTGATTTGATACCCAAATTATTGCTCTAATGCTAACCCTAACTCTCATATTAATCAATGTTTTATACATTTTACATAAATTAAATTGTATGGCTTTGTATGAAAAAACAGAAACCTAATTTAATTCTAACATTAATCACAACCCTATAATAGTAAACAAATATTATTTTATAACTTTAGATCATTTCGAATGAATGTGTTAACTAAGGGATTATTTTTTAAAGTAATTGGACCGCTTTCCTAATCTTAATGGTAACACTAACTCCATAAAATAGTAGTTATTATTTTTATATATTCATTTTATTTGCTTTTTATTTCATCACTTTAAATTAATAAATTGTTGAAGTTCATGGAATAAAATTAACTAATATACACCTTTTGACCGGGTTATAGTGCATAGTGTAATATAATTTAAGTAACAGTTTTGCTTGAGGTAATTCTCAGTAGAGGTTTGACATTAAGGGGGTCATTCTGACCCTGGCGGTCACCGACCGCCAGGGACAACGACCGCGGAAGCACCGCCAACAGGCTGGCGGTGCTTCCTGGGCCATTCTGACCGCGGCGGTAAAGCCGCGGATTCCGACCCCCTTCCCGCCATCCTGTTCCTGGCGGTAAAGGATGGCGGGAACGGGTGTCGTGGGGCCCCTGGGGGCCCCTGCACTGCCCATGCCACTGGCATGGGCAGTGCAGGGGCCCCCTAACAGGGCCCCACAAAGATTTTCAGTGTCTGCTTTGCTTTGCCACTGCACCCGTCGCACCCCTGCAAATCCGCCGGCTCCATTCGGAGCCGGCTTCCTCTTTGCAGGGGCTTTCCCGCTGGGCCGGCGGGCGATCTTTTGGTCATTTGACCGCGGTGCGGTCTTTTGGCGGTCTCTGCCTGGCGGGCGGCGCCCGCCGCCCGCCGGGGTAGGAATGACCCCCTAAGTGCCTTCCCAAAATTGAACTTGATAGACTTGATTGGAGCGGATTGACATTCAGCAGCCGTGGTGTTTTTTTGCATTATTGTTGATTTGTCACATAATCTGCAATGTTCTTGATACTCTGCAGATTGCGACAAGAAAATTTTATCTAGGTCAATTACACAAAAAGTTACCAAAAACACTACCACATGTGTTCCCATGCAGTGGCAGGGCTTTTGTCACACAGAGGCAGGTCACCCTTCAGTTGCTGATTGATGTATGTAGGTGTTATAACGCTATTAATGAGGTGAAACCTTTGCCCATGCGTTTTAACGTGCACAAATTACAGCCTAGGGTGGTATTACTGCTTCATTATGTGCCACATTATGCTGCATGATTTATCTTTTCTTTCCTTATAATTTAGTCACCCTGCCTCAAAATGTGGTCCTCACCTTCCTAATAATCCAAACTGCATTGATTATGTCACAGTGCTTTAGAAAAGGACCTGGTCATATCTCACACACACATGAGCATGTGACACTGACAGCAGTGGCAGCCAAATAAAGGAGACGTGGGGAGAACACTGTGGCCCAGATTTAAGAGGGCATAGCACCACCTTGCACCACATTAGTGTTACATTTTATGACACCACTGTTGCCAAACAAGCCCAAATTTGCGGAGCCATATTTACAAAGTGCAGCGATGCATGCATTGCACCACTTTGTAATAATCCCTTGTCCCACATTAGGCCTGTGCCAGGCACAATGTATGCAAGGGGAGCGTTCCCCCAGTAGGGGACCACATAAATGGCGCAGTGGCATCTAAGAGATTCCACTGCATCATTTTTAGTGGCTATTTTTAATGCCTGCACAGTGCAGGCATTAAATGGGGGCATATCATTGTTTTAAGTGGGCCCCTGTGTACTCTGCAAGATTAGCACTAAAATGCTAGCACTAATCCTGCACACTACATCAATAGCACCAAAACATTTGACGCTATGGCCCCTACCCTGCTCCATGGTGTGCCGTATATTAAATATGGCGCACACATAGTTGTGGTAGGCGGGAATTAATGGGATCAGGAAAAGGGGTTCTGCATTGGATGCAGCACCACTTTTCTTAAATTTGGCCCTGTGTGCACAACGTTTCTTACTGTTATTCTAGTTCACAGTGAAGTTACAACCAGTAGTTCCCTCCTAAACATACAAAGGAAGTGCCCTGTGCACAAAAATAAAGGCGGTTTTATTAACCTCTGAGCATTGCAGGTATGTTCTGCTCCTGACCAGAAAAAAAGGTAATACAGCTTCTATGATATCCTCATTATAAATGCTATGTCTTCAATGTTAGCCTTTTATGCTCTACGACAAGTACTTTTGAATAACTGCTTGTTAGGTGTTTGAGGATGGAGTAATGAGTTTTAGCCCTTTAGAAGCAACCCTTATTTTTTTTAGCAGCGTGGAATGTGACATTTGAATCCTATGCTGCTTTATGTTCCATTTTATTGAATTATTTTTGTGCTGTTCGTGAAATGATTTATCATAGCTCAGAATTCCTAGCACACGCGTATTTACTGATGTGGCAAGGTGGCCAGTAAGTGAAATCCGCATTTGAAATAGACTGCATAAAGGTATGGTATACAAAAAAGTAAGCAGTTTGTTTTTTATTCTCGTTTTCCTAATGTGAAGTCCTAATAAGGGGCACATTGAAAACTGAAAGCGCTTATAAATGTTAGGTTATGTTTTGTTACTATGTATTGTATAACACAGTATTCGCAAACTAGCTAATCTTTTGGAACCTTGTGCAGATATAGACCCGCAGTCGTGTTTTTTTCACAACACTTTATAATCAACTACTTTTCATTTGTGTACATAATAGCCCTTGTTACAGAATCTGAACTACTTAGGCATGGTCAATCTATGTACTTAGATGATAATAAAAGTGTAGTGGATGGATGTGGGAAGGATCTTGTATGATTGTGCAATTGCTACGGTGTTGGTGGTTCCATATTTTGCTCAGAATGTTCCTAATCACTTTTTTAGCAGTTTGTTTATGAATTGGGTCCGATTAGAAAAGCTAATTTATGCATGCAAATCTCACTTGCACATTCAAATGGCTTGTTCCATAAGTACCAATCCATCTTGAGTATTAAAATATAAACCAAAGAGGGAGATGGAGCAAAACTCCACCCATTTGCCCCCGCGATGTATCACTTCAGCGCAAAAAGGTTCAGATATTGGAAGTGATTATTGGTACACCAGTATATCAGGCAGAGATGAAGCAGTGTGATGGCACAATTCAGGCTTTTATGGCACTGCTATACAGTTTTAAATCTTTCCTTTTGATGACTTTCTGCTGTAACTGCACATGGGCTGGCACTCGCCCCCTGGCCGAGCTGTGATTTGGATCATGTCAAAATCTGTTTCATTGGGATGCAGTGTGGTATGTACTTTTGTGATGATATGTTACCAGCATTCTCAATTGGGAGACACATCAAAACCAAGAAGCCTTAGGTACCTAGGTAATTCTTAAATTGTTAAATGTATCAAAAGAACACAGGGTCTCACTCCATGATAACATCTGTGGAGATGGTCGTGATATGAAAATTGCGAAGGCTCCCCCGTCCCCTCTATTATGAGAGGGTTTTCCTTTTCCCTTTTTAGAGCTTTTTTCTCCTTAGAGTGTCTTAAACCTCCGTCATGCACCATGATAGCATCTTTCATACCTGGGTGGGACAGTCAATAAAATGTCATGCCATTCCTTTCTTCTCAGCTACAATTACTATTATTTGTGGTGGGCCAGTAATATCTCCTTTGGTTCCGATATTCATCAAACCTGAATTTGCACTCAAAAACAAATTTACAAAAAGATTATATCATTCCAAAATGGTTTATAATTACACATGAGAATCCTATTTCGGGACAAGCAATTGGTGTTCAAGGGCAGGGAAGCCATTGAAAGCTGATGGTCATCAATACACTTGGAACTCTGTGCCCTGCTGTGAATTATTAGATATTTCCTCAAGTTAATTTAAGGGTAAACATCTTCTGAATGTGGAAAAGGGTAAAGAATACCTAAACATGGTGGTGTATAGGAAGAGGGATTTCTGATGACAGAAATATTTTTTTCTGTGGAGTAAAAAGAGCCAACAATAATTTGTAGGAATGATTACCCTGTTTTGCATGCACAAGAACCCTGTGGAGGGTTGGCTACAAAAAATATACAAATTATCACTTCCATGTAAGTAATCAATGTCAAAGGTTTTGCTTTACTTCTGGATGGAATCTGAGTGCCTGGCAAAGGATATTTCATTCAAATTCGGTGGGTTAATCTAGCTATGTACGCTGATTATAATACGACGTGTGGTGCTATGCACAATGTCCTTAAAAAGTGAAATAAAACTTTTTGAGCGGTACAGATTTTGCCACTTTTAAGGATGCCTGCATAACACATGAGAATCAACAGGTTGTGCCATTGAGACTTTAAACATTGATTAAACTGCAACACAGAGCCGCCGGAGTCTGCTGGAAATTGAATATGGAATACATCAGAACATAGAAGCGAAGCGTAAAACTGCAAGTGAAGGTTCACATCTCTGCCTGGGCGTACAGTTATGTTCTTTTTCTACTCACAAACACCAACAGACAAATGTTTCCAGGTGATTTTCTTTGAAGTCGTCTGGCATAGAGTGTGGTGTCCTAGTCCATCTGTTCGGAATTCTTGGTAATTTATTATTATCTTCCTCAAACAAGGTGGTTAAATGCTGATCATTGCACATTTGGCAACAGTGAAGTCCGAAAACATAGTTTCATATGTACAAAGGTGCCAACCTGGTGCGGAAACCCAACCACCACGGGTTTCGAGAAATGCACAACCAAATAGGCGGTAAACAGACCGGCTACGTAGTGTGCTGTATATAACAATATGCAAAATTCAAAAAGAGCAACCATGGCACTCAACGGTAAGTAACAGTTCTTTTAATCCTTAGTGTTACAAGAAATAAACAGCCATAGTAGGAAAGTACAAGTCCATGTATACAGGTGAATATAAGTGAGATCGGTGACAGCCAACACGTGTTTCGTCCTCGCGGACTTCTTCAAGGCTTCAAGAATAAATGTATTCGGATAGCTTAGTATTTCTGTGTGCAGTAATTCAGCACAGCCATAACAGAAAAACTGAGTATTGAGTCTCCAGGTAAGGGAGGGTCACTCGTTATGCAGGGACCATTAGTGATCTCCAGGGCAAGCGAGCTGCCCTGGGGGGTGTACCCGTAGTTCAGGAAACACCCTTCGTCTGTGGTCTGAGTAGACCCAGTCGATAATTCCCCACGATCTGGGAATCGGAGGCACCTCAGTGCGTGTGCCAGGTACGCGTATGATAACGCTGCCGAGTACGAAACACGTGTTGGCTGTCACCGATCTCACTTATATTCACCTGTATACATGGACTTGTACTTTCCTACTATG